>NC_087476.1:45418903-46668903 GCF_036417665.1 Passer domesticus
TACAACAATTTCTTATCTTACTGCTTATACACAGCAATTTAGGTTCCTTCTAATTACTACTTAATTTTATGGTTAATTTCACTTCCTTCCCCCTCTTCCAAAATGCAGTCATGTATATTCTTATGTACATACGCATACCTCATCAAAATTATTTCAGCATAAGTGTGAATACCACGAACCAAAAGTTTGGCATCCCTGCTACAGTGAAAGATGACTGCCACCTATGGGTAAGAGCTCATGTTAACATATTTAGATAAAATTTTAATATTATTCTTTTTAGTTCAGTTTGTAATTATCTACCAGGACAAAGTTCTGATTAATTTGCTTATATTTTGTCAACAACAATCACTGAAAATCATGCTCTGAAAGTTAGGTACTAAACCACCTCCCTTACAAAGGAGCACCAGCTTTATGACGAGTGAAAAAATGGGGTACGACGTTTTTATTTTTCTTATTCTGCATAAAGACTACATAGAAGTGCTCTAATTCCCTATGCAAAGTAAAAAGACTTATTGCTATGCAGCTAGGTACAGCATATTAGATAAAGCTGTATTGAATGACAACGATAATTTTAAAGTTTAGCCGTCTCAAGGTTTTAATGTTTTGCTTGCTATTTCTTTTACTAAATACATACAAATAGCTTAGCTGTGCAGTTCCATGAAAATGTGTGTATAATCAGTATGTCATAGTAATTTTATTTTCAACATTTTTCATTTTTGATAGTAAAATGAAAGCTAAGTGGGGGAAGGGAGGCAGTAGAAAAATGTATGTCCCGATTACGTAAGCCTCAATTTTTCTGATAATCAATCTGCGCAGCATTTACCTAGAAAACTCAAAAGAAAGTACAGACTTGAAAGCCAAATTTATCATGTCAAAAATACTTTTTTCTGATTCAGTTTTCAGGTACTGTATATCTGACTACCAAAGAGAAAAGCGCTTGATTACGGCTGCTACATTGTGGTAAGCTGCATTAGAATGGACATTACAATCTCTTTCTCAGAAATACCATACGTAAAAATTGCTGGAAGTCTAGCAAATTAATACATGTATTTCAGTTTGGGGAAAAAATCATTTTGCTCCAGTAAACAGAAGCTAACTATAGCCATTATATTTCTCCCTTTCAGGGCTGGGACACGGTATTTCTGAAGGAAGAGAGATGAACTTAACAAAAGAGAAAATTTTATTAAAAGAGAGAGCAACTAATACAAACTAAAAAAAGTCAAATACTGATTTTTTAAAAAAATCTGCCTTTTAAAGTAATCTTAGTCCAGGCCTTCTCATTCGTATTGTATTTTGCTAAATATGATAATTGCCCTATCTAAAAAACCCAAAATCAGTATTACACTAGTCCTTACCTCCTCCATTTTCACTAAATAAAACTAATACTAAACCTATATTATAAACTTGCAAAATACTGTAAAAGTGGTCAGCAAATGCTGCTCAGATATCTGAGGTTCACATATCACCATTTCATGCTTGCTTTCCAACGGCATCGGTACCCTTTATAATCTACATAATTCAGACACCCTGCGGTAAAATCTTTGTGCTTCATAGATAAAACCATCTTCTAGGTAAAGTCACTGCTCCACAGTAATAGATTAGTGATCTATTTTCCTGACGTATTTTAGGCCAAAAATAGCATTCTTCAGTTTAGTTCCTTGCGTCCACTTTGGCTACCGAATCAAACTGTCACTGGTCCAGTAACATTTCCATGTATTTTCAAACCACAGTTTAAACTTAAACCACTTAGTCTCCTTTGATGGGAACTTCATATCAGACAGAAATTACTCCTTAGCACGTTTGATGAATCCAGCTTAAAATAAAACACCAGAACTGCATGAACATCTGTGACAAATGACTTGTCTCAGTCATCCTGTTCTTTCTTATTTAATCTCCCACTGGAGTACAATTTCATAGGTACACTATTTTACAGTGCAGACCTCCTCCCACCAACCTACTGCTTGCAAAAGGAATTTTAAAAAATATTTTCCATGTGTCATACCAAAATCTGAACAAATTATAGTTGAACCTTTCAAATAATTAGAAGTGAGAAAATGGAAATAAACAAATAAGCTGGTACCTCAAATTTACAAAAGTAACAAAAAGGTAAAGAAATTTAGAAATGCAATCAAGGATTGTTAAACTAATAGACCTGCTAATGGAATATGAAACAAATCCTCCTTTCCTGGTGACACATCACTGAGTTACTGCCTGCATATCATACAAGTAAAAAGGAAGAGAAAATATTTTAAAGTATAGTTAGTATGATGAATTTTGAGGTATTCCTATTTCAGTCTCTTTAAAAGCAAGGCCATCTTAAAAGCGAGGATACTCGACAAGATCTACTTGATATTGGAAAACCCAGACAGGTTTTTCCTGATTTTTTGCCGCCAGTGATCTCTGTGTTTTACAGAGGGAGAAAAAATTTCCACAAATCAGGCAGCATTCTTAATTCTCTGAAGTGCTTGCTGTTAATTTTATACCTTTACAGAACGACAAGTAAAATTCCACTTTCCAAGTAAAGAAATACAGAACGTTGTATCATAGCTTTAAAAAATTGTATTTTCTGTTCTATATAGATATCTCATCAATTTCACTTGAATGCTGCTTATAACACAGATTTTACTTTAAATAATAGTACTTAATGCCCATATGGATTTTTTGTTACCTAATAGCTTTCCTAGGTTGGTCATGGATTTTTTACTGTGCTATGTATTTTTTCAGTACTTAGTTATATGCCTGCATTCTCCAACAGACGTTCAAAATATTACTGCATTCTGATCTATTCCACTGTTTTGACACTGAAGTGCATTAAGATACTCATTATGTGTTTACAGAGGCAACTAAACAAAAAAACATGATGTTCTGGAATGAACGGGACTTTAATGGGGGAAAACCTGTTTGTTTGTAATAACTTAGTTTGTAGCTGAGAGAAAGAGAGCAACACACCTGGAATCACCTCACTGAAAATTCCAGAAATGCAAGGAGCTTCACAAAAAGTCTGCAGTTACCTTGTTTTTTAAATAACCATGCAGAGCTGACAGCTATTAGCAGTAGCAAGGACTTGCATAACGAGGACTTGAAGGAAGGCTTAGTACTATCCATGCTGGAATGATTTAAAGAGAATGAAGGCACGTATTTCTTTATGATATATTATGTAACAACAGAGAGGGCAATGTGAGGCATTCAAAAAACTACAGGACTCACACTTGATCTAATTCTTGTTATTTATCAGACAAATATTTAATAGTGCTTCCAGCAGAAAGCTTATGAAACACCAAGCATAGGAATGCTATCCGGTATAAATTAGTTTGAAACGTTTTAGGTGACGTATTCTATGTTTTGTACATCTTTATGAAAATGTAATAGGCCCTATAATTCATCTGCTTCAAACTTCTGCAATACATGCAATCTCAGATAAAAATGTCAAAATCAGTGATAGCTGGACCCTCTGGTTCACATTAGTGTGAAGAGAAAACTGCTGTTGAGCTGACACATTGATAGATTACGAGTTCTGCTGAAGAATAGCTAAAAATGGTGATTCAGTCTCGTCGCTACTATATAAGAAGAATAACAGAAGTGGTGATGATACTCATGATATCATGTCTTTTATCAAAACCCTAAAGGGTATTGGTGCATCGAACACATTCTCTTTCTGAGAGCTTCTAGTTCCAAAAAAATACCTGCGTAAGTAAATGAAACTAAATAGGCCTATTAAAAA
This sequence comes from Passer domesticus, assembly GCF_036417665.1. NCBI lineage: Eukaryota > Metazoa > Chordata > Aves > Passeriformes > Passeridae > Passer > Passer domesticus. The sequence goes on from NC_087476.1 coordinate 45,422,625, forward strand.
CCAGGATCACTTTATGCCCTAAATTTATTTAAACATTGATATAAATAGCAGTTTGTAAAAAGACTTTTTTTTCTGGGGGGGGGGTGATCGATCCTCTCTCTATTTTTTTTTTTTTTTTTTTTACAGTAGAGATGCTGGTCTTGTAATGACGAAATGGAGAGCTAGGAGGATTATGAAACACAAGTAACATGAAGGGCAAATCTGACTGAAAGAGAGGGAGAATATTATTCCGATTATTTAAAACTTCACTGGGTTTCTCTACTAACTTAAATCAATACAGGTCCCCTGAAATCTATATGGTGATACAGATGCATCCAAGATGCATGTAAGGTAATGCGGATCATCATCTTCTGTTAGGACAGTAAATAAAAACACTTGTATAATCATCTTTTCTGAACAGCTGCCTAATCTTTAGATATGCAGAAGAGAACTTTTAAATGAGGCACCTTAAGTACTTCTGCTATTCTGGTCCTGCTGTTATGTGAAACTTGCGTGGTCGTTAATGCTGAAGTGAAGCCAGGTTTAAACACTGACTTCTGCCCCTCAGTGCTTCATACTTCCCTGTGCTGCTGCTGCAAATCACCACAGAAGGCTCAAGATGGAGGGAACGGGGCTTGGGTGGCTTGTGCCTTCCTCCCACAAAGACCACAAAATCCTCTCGGCGCTCACTTCTGACACATCCAAGGAGTTCTGCAACAACAGAAGGGGAAACAAGGCTTCACAGTCCTCATCTTTCACTGACAGGAATAACAGGTAAGGAGAAGGAGGAAACAGAAACATGGGGGAGGACGGGGGTAACGATTTCATTTTAGAGGCTCCCCTTTTCCAAAGGGAAAGAAACCTTGACAAAAACTTCATCACATCACAGAGATGTAGACAGGTAGGCACCTCAGATTTCTGATAACTCGGTGGGTTTGTTTCAGGGAAGATTAAGCATTAATTTGATTTTTAGTTTTACATTTACCGGGGCCTCTACAGCAAGAATTTGCAGCTTCTCCTGCAATAATTAATGTTTTATGTTGCACAGGAATTTCTGATTACATTAAAAAACCCCCTCCAACAAAACTGTAACTTAAGCTGTGTTCTTAATTTGATGATGGATGGGGAAGAAAAGCAGCAAGGCAGAAAGTTTATCACCCTACACTAAAATGCAGGGAGAGCCAGAAACCGAAATCAAATTAAAAAAAAATAAAAAGGTCTCAGCCTTGTTCCGTGTTTTTCCTACAATTCTTACACATGCATTTGCCTTTTGAGTGTGCAGGCCGACATCTTTAGGATATTCAGGCAACGCATTAACACACTGTAGATACGGGAAAGAAATAAGTCAGAAATATTTGTAGAGTGTGAAGCAGTAAACAGCAACCAAGAAGAAATGTTTTACGTAATGCCATCATGGCTTGGCAGCAAAGTAGATTTATACCATGCTCTTTCAAGCCAGTAAGCCTGGTAACAAGTGAAACGGGTTAAATTTTCTGAGTTTGGAGTGCAATTGATTTATGTTTTTTCCACGGTGCTACGCAGCTCTCAAATGTGCGAGCTCCTGCGGATGGAAGTCTGCTTTTAGGACAGGCCCCGCAGTGCCAGGCTGCGGCACGGCAGGGAGAAGCCCAGGTGACTGTGGCGGGGCAGCGGCTGGCGATGCAGGGCGCAGCAGGTACCCCGCCATCCGGCCAGCCCGCCTTACGTAAGGACTTCATTTTCGCTCGCCTACAGCTGGCCGCCGCGCCAGGCACGGGAGAGGAGGCTATTCCATCATCGCCCCGTGCAGCCCCATCCCCAATGACCGCATCCTCGCATGTTTTAATTCTTTAATTATTTTCTCTTTTCCTCCTCTCCAAACAGCACATCTACACAGTGGCGTTTACCTAGTCGCTCGTGCCTCGCAGCCCATCCGGGCGGCCCGGCCCGCGCTCACCGGAGCGACGCCGAAGGGCAAGCTCCCGCTCCCGCTCCGGGCTGCGGGCCGGCTCCGGGCGGGCAGCTCTCGCTCCTCGGCGGCGGCGGCTGTGCTCCGCTCTGCGGCCAGCGGCGGGCAGCGTCCATTGCAGCTCGGCGGCTCCGCGTCCGGAGTCCGGGCGCTCCGGCACCCGGCCCCCGCTCCCCTAAACACCGCTGGCCGGGCGCGTTTATTTCTCATCCCGTCCTCTTCCCACAAATCCACCGTCTGCGGCCGCCGAGCCCCAGCGGCGGCCCGGCCAGCCCCCGAGTCACCACCGATCGCTCTCCCCTCTCGCTCTCTCTCTCTTTCCCTCTCGTTTCAAGCTCTCCCCGAGGAGGAAACAGCACGGCGGGGCCGCTCGTCCTGCGTTTCACCGCCCGGGAGACGCCGCCGCCGGAGCGCTTAAAACAAAGCGGAGAACAGTCACTTTCCACACTGTTCCCTCCCCGCGCCGAGTAACGCGGCTGGCTAGGGGAGCTCGCCTAGCAGGGCTGAAACCCAAGGGGGGCGAAGGCAGCAGAACCCACCCACCCACCCACCCAGCCAGCCCCGAGCCCCCCGGCTGCTCCCCGTTCCCGGCGCAGCCCGGCGCACCTGACAGCCCGCCGCGCGCGCTGTATTTCCCTCCCTTAGCGACAGGGGAGGCGCGCGCCGGCCGCGGCCCCGCCATTGGCGGAGCGCAGGGGCGCGGCGCGGCCATTGGCCGCGGCGGCGGCCAATGGGGCGCGCTGTATCCGGGAGGCAGCGGCTGCGGAGCTATTTAAATCCCGGCCGGTGATGTCAGCGCGGGGGGGCGGCGGTGGCTGTCAGGCCGCGTTAGGAGCCGCGCGGCCGCCGCCCCCTCCGCGGGGAGGGGCCCGGGTACCTGCGCGGCCCGCCCCGCCTCACGGGAGCCGCCAGCGCCCCGCTGCCCTCCCCGCTCGCTTGCCGCGGGTTCATCCCGGGGCGCTGGGTGCGCTCTCTGGCTGCGCTAAGCCCTCTCTCGCGGAGAAAGCAGAAGGGCCCTCTCCGCGGTGGAAGCGCTTGTGCCAGCTGTTCGGGGGTGGTACCCTCGCTGTAGTTCATTTGCACCCAGTGCCTCTCGGTGACACTGAGCCCCTCCACTCAGGAGGGACATTGAGGGGCTGGAGCGAGTCCAGAGAAGGGCAGTGAGGCTGGTGAAGGGTCTGGAGCACAGGTCCTGTGAGGAGCAGCTGAGGGAGCTGGGGGCGTTTAGCCTGGAGAAAAGGAGGCTCAGGGCTGACCTTATTGCTCTCTGTGACTCCCTGAAAGGAGGTTTTAGCCAGGTGGGGTTGGCCTCTTCTCCCAGGCAACCAGTGGCAAGACAGGAGGGCACAGCCTCAAGCTGTGCCAGGAGAGGTTCAGGCAGCGTGATGAATTTATTCACAGAGATGGTGGTTAGACATTGAAATGGACTGCCAAGGGACATGGTGGAATCACTGCCCCTGGAATTGTGATGGAAACTTACCCGTGATGTGACCAAAATGCAGACATCTTACTTACACCAAGGTGTGTCACCCATGATGGGAGCACACAGCTGGAAGATTTTCTCAGTTTGTAGGTGGATGTGTGCTGTGACCATAGTTTTTGGCCCATATATACAGGCATTTTGGTTGCCGAAAAATGTGTGTTAAGCTTTGTGGCTGCAGAAGGACATATGCAGAGGTGACATGTAGAAGTGGTTCCCTAAAAGCAGTTCTGTGGTATGGTTAAGGTGAATGCAGAGGAGGTCACTGAGCTGCATATTGTTGATGCCAAAGAGGATTTATCATGAGGAAATTAGGACCAAAAGCCATGAGGAAGGAGGCTGTCACTGAAAGCATGTTTGTTTCTTTGCTGTGGGAGGGTATGGCAAGAGAAGTAGAGGACAGCAGAAGGCTGATCATGGAGGTGGCTTCTGAGAGGTTAGGGATGGCATATCATAACTTGGGGTCCTCAAGATGAATCTGATTTTTTTTTTTTTTTTAGGACATTCTTCCACTGTGAGTCAGATGGAAAAATGCAAGAGCCTCTTTCAGGAACTGACTCCATGTGCCTTTTCAGTCCCATTGGCATTTCCTTGTCTTCTCTATTTGGGAGGCTGCTTGAAATAAAGATTAACTCACTGCATTCAGTGTGTTGTTTATGTACTGTATTTGTCCATCAGTGCCACCATACTCCAGATTTTCTGTGAGTTACCAACAACGTTCAGGAATAACACTTTTTATTATTTTGACTGCACTTTTGCCCCCTGGTTCCCAGCTCTGTTACTTCCAGGGTGACTTGGGGAAGTGTTACCTTCCTCTAAAATATCAAATTAGCAAGAGATGAAAAGCTGGGCAGAGGTGTTCATGGTGGCCCTGCTCCTGACACATGCATCTTGCTCAAATGCTTAGAACTAGTGATGAGATCTGACTTGAGAATAAATTTTTCTCTAATATGGCCAGTTGCATTTGAGGTAAAAAAAAAATGGTAAGGGGGAAGAATCCACCCCACTCAGCAAGACGGAATGTGGTTAATTTTGTAAAAGAAATCTGGGTATTTTGGGGACAAGAACCTTTGGACAGAGCCATCATCCTAGAGTAGTCTAAATGTTAAATTTGTTGGCAGGGGATAGGAGTGGAAGAGGTTAATATATGTAAGTGGAAGACAAATGGGTATTTGTGGACTTCACAGCTATGGCAAAAACTTACAGGGTTGGAAAGGAATGTGAAGAGCTCATCTCATCTATCCCATGATTTTACTACCATAAAGCAGGATCCAACCTCCCTATCTCTTTCCTGGTAAATACCCAAATTATGCAAATATCTTTAGGGATGAAACCTGATAACCTCCCCATGCATCTCTTTGAGTGCTCTGCTTTCCTTAGCTTAGGACAGTCTAGTTCTCTTTTTATGACCCTGAGAGAGGGCAGTCTCTGACTCTTCCTCACTTAGTTCCACACATCTGCTTAAGAAAGGTCTGGAGAAAAACGCCAGTAGTTATGTCAACATTTCCTCATGGTTTTTGGTTTTTTTTCTTCCTAAACAAGCATGGTGAATTAACAAAATTAATGGCAGGTGAAATTTGCAGCCCTGGGGAAAGTAGCACACACTGCAGGGGAAGATGGATGGATGGTGATGAAGTGATGACATCAGCTCTAAAGAAAAAGGTAGAGACAGCTGGGTGCAGCTCCAGTGAAAAAAGGGGAAAAAAAACCCACCCCTCCAACCTGCAAATTTTAGCAGGCTTAAGGAGAGGGATGCTGAATGATGAGCAATAAAATGCTATTGTAAATGATACTCACTGGACATTACAGTGTGTAGCAGCAGCTCAATTTCAGAGTTTTGAAGGGTGTGCAAAGATCACTGCTAGAGCTAGGTAAACAGAGACACGGAGAAACCAGGAGGCAAGTGAATAGCTGAAGCTCAGATGAGGCAGAACTCATCTGGAAATCCTTTCCCAGTCTCGACACTGCTTCTTCCTGGCCAATCTTTAGAAATCATTCCTGCTCCACACTAGTGATACAGAGTACTGTCGTTTTTCCTGTTAAGAACACATTTTGCAGAAGGGTCTATAACACAGTGTAGGATTCAGCTGAATTCAGGCTACAAGATGGGGTCACTGCAGTCCTCTGGTTTAAAACATCACCGATAAAAATCTTACTTTAAATGTTCTGGTCAGGACTAGTGAAGCTTTTCAATTTTTAAATGTGTTTTGTGTGGAAAATCCCTCTGTTAAATAATTAGCAAGTGCTCTGAGCATTACTGCATATTTTATATTTCATCTGCCTGGAAGAAATGGACAGTTCTGTTGCTATAGATTAACTGCAATCTATTTTGTAATACTCTGGCTGCTGGAAGAGAGAGACTTCTTATTTCTTCTTATTTCTTTTACATCCAATTACTCAAGGAGCGGAGCTGGGCAGGAAAAGGGTTTAGCCATACCTTTTCTTCTATTCCCAGTCCCAGTGGACATTTCAGTTTACCAAAAAAAATCTGCACAAAGTGTAAATGTGAAAACCAGAAACTGAGTGGTTCAGCAGTACAGAGAATTCCAGTGCTGGATCTTATTTTCTTGGCAGGCATTAGCTAGGATGGCTTGTTTATTTTACCTTTTACATAGCCTTATTCCACATTTTAGTGTAACTTTTCCTCAGGCAGAAAAAAAAATCATTGCTGTTGCATGAATTAGTCTTAGGTACCAATGGGCACTAATTGTGTTTAAAAGGAAGAATTCAGCATGAAAAGCTGTTCAGATTTAACCTTTTCCTCTTAGAAGTGGCATTACAAATGATTCTTTTAATGGAATGAAGCATGAGATCACCTTTTCAGTAATTTTGATGATCAGCTCTGTGTTCCTGAGGTTCTTTGAATGGGAGGTTGTGCCAGAAGTGTGGCCCTGGCTTTGCCATGGGCATTTCTGTACATCTTGCTGCTGTTAGGTCACAGCAGCAGGCCTTGGTGTGACAGAGAGCTAACTGGCACATCTGTTTTCCTAGGAAGTTGTTTCATTCTGTCTTCAAAACAAACTTTGAATTCTGAGATAGTTTTATATCCCTAGAACTGCAATGGGCAGCACCATTCTGAAGGAAAAAAATGCTTCAATTGTTATGTGTGTTGGACCTAACAGCCCTCCTGGCAGTCTGTGGGAGCCTTTAGTCTGCCAGAAGATGCAGGTGTGGGTTCCTCGGCCTGAAGGAATTGCTATGGATTACAGAGCACAGACAAACATTGATTAACCAAACGTGCCTACAACACACAGAAGTTCTCTAAGAGTATCAGCTAACTTCCTAGTCTCCTCCTCTGGTACAGCACCAATAGCTCAAGCCTCTAAGCAGACCTGTGCTTAATTTCACAGGCACTGCTTAGCTGGCTGCTCCAGTTTGGTTTGCAAGCTGTGTTATACAGAAGGTGGTCACCTGTGCGCGCTGTCTCTGCACGCACTGGGGCTCAGTCACGAATGTTGCCCACATCAGTTTCCTCCACGGAAACTAACTAACTAACTTGCCTGGTTAGCACTTGCAGCAAGCATCCTGTGAAGCCTTTAGAAAAGTCTCTTCCAGCTTGCTGGAACACACAAACATCCCCTTTCTACACCATCATGGAGTAGAATGGGGATGTGTGCAGTGGTACTCAGTAGTCTGTTAAGGACCAGGTCCCTAGTCCGGCAAATGAGGATTGCAGGGAAGAATCAAGGGCTTGGATAAAACTAATTCTCCATTCTGGCAATCAGATGGGGAAATGAGTGTTTCCTTGCAGCCCTGCTGCAGCTTGCGCATTTTCTTCTGTCTCCCAAACACTGCAAAGACTGATGCCAATGAAAATAACAGGCAGAAACATTTTTAACATTTATGCTGCTCATTTGCAATTCAAGTATGGTGAACTCCTGTGTGCTGAAAAGCTGGGAGCAGAATAGAATGGACCGATCTGTTTATGAAGACTGCAGGAGTTATTTAGCAGCTCTGAGATTTAGAGGATTGTTTGAATGTTATTGATCAGCATTTCCAAAATGGTGTTGAACCGGAGCTTTCCTGTTGTGATAAAGCTGAACGACTACAATTTGATGCTTTGTTAGCAGGCTGGCTCCACATATCAAAAGACATGGGACACCAAAGAAGGCTGTAAGAATGCGTTCAAAATAGCAAAAAGGGGAATTCCATGTAGTATTTCCTAGGTACAGTGTTCCTAAGGAAGCGAAAACTTTTACTTTATTCTTTCACAAAACTTACCTCTATGTGTACAACAAAGTCTGTTTTTAAGTATTGGCTTGTTTGAGCAAATACTTTTAGATTTGGGATGAAGGATAATGTGGTGTGATCTCATGTCAGTGGGCAGTATTAATCTCTGCATAATTTTCCATAAAGGGTATGGAACTTCAGAAAAATGTCCTTTTACAATCCCCTATAATGAAGGAGGAAGCTTGTCAGCTGATTTGCCCAGTATGTGGATTATTTTTGTTTTTAAGAGTTAGCTGTCACATTTCACTGTGGTCTTTCTTCTCATCACAATCCTGAAAAACACATTATTCAATCACTAGCATAAAATTTTAAGTCCAGAGATGACTCTTACAGTAAATACCAGTGTGACATTTAATATAAATTCTTGCCTAAAATATCTGCAATAAATCTTAGATCATATAGGTATGCATATGTATGTATTGGTACTAGAGGATGATGTAGTTGGGGGTTGAGCACCATGTTCCAAAAAAGCAAAGCCATACAAACTACTCATCACCTCTTCATCATCTGAGCATATGCAGACACCTACCATTTTTGTGACACTGTTTTAATCCTATGTGGATGTCTTCATGAAGACAGCTGCATTTTTAGCATACATGGAAGATTACTGAGCTCAGCACAGAGCTATTTCCAGTGAAGAATGCAAAACAGCAGAGATGGTTATTGTCCACTTCTTTCCTAATGGACATATATTTAGAGGATAGAGGACTTAGTGAGGAAATCAGACTTTCAGCACCGTCAGACAACAATTCCCACTTATTACATGACAGATTTCACCTTAGTGGCATGAGTGGAATCATGACACATCCTCTTCCATGGTTTTCAGAGTTGATTTATAGTCTCTACCATGCTTGCACAGGACTGTTTTCCTTTCTATAACCACTTAAAATGCCATTCCTCTCTAGTTTCTGTGGAATTTGAGGTTTGTAGTAAGGAAAGGGATAATTTTAACACAAGAACTGAAATTGTGTCTGACTCTTGAGTAGATAGAGAAGAATATCTCTAGTGCTATTTCCATAGGTCTTTAATTTCTAAGATAAAAAATATATATCTGTTCTCTGGTACCAACTTCTCTTGCATCCTTTAAATAAGTGTTCTGTTAGGAGTTTTAAAGCACACAGTGCTTTTCAATTCATTCAATTCAGCATGAGGGAGAAGTGTGTATCAAATTTAAGAACCCAAATGGAATCATCAGTCACTCACAAGGCAAGAAAGCATTTACGGCTTCTTGTCCTGGGCAATACAGAACACTGACAAGCTACTGGGTTAACTTGTCCTACCCAACACAGAGCAGAAGCCCCTGGAGTGAATCCAGCATTACTTAACTATGAGCTGTGTCCATGCGTTTGATTGGTGTGTTGTTTTGGTTTTGTTTTTCCACAGGAATCATAACTCATTTGCACAAACAATCCCTCGTCCATAATGAATGCACATACCAGGATTTATAACAGATAAATTAAATGAGATGTGCTCAGGAGACAGCAAAGCATGCAGTAGAAAAAAGGGAAAGAAGTACCCTTTTCATTCTGCCTGATAAGAATGATCACTCAGAGCAGGATATAATTTTAATTTCTAAGTTATCCAAATACCCACATCAAAAAAGGGAAACAAAGAGAAAACAGGTCATTATGGGCACATTGGTATCACAAGTGCTTTGGTATCTTGCTCTTGTGTTGCATTCAATATCTGATTGTACAGCATACAGCACCAAAGCACACAGCATTTATAAAGATGTCATTAAAAAATGTGACAGTCTAGGCTGCAGGAGGCAGAAAGGAAAAACCTGTTTCCACTTAATAATTTGTCTGAATCTTACATGATTTTTTCCAGGGCAAGAAAAACAACGACTGTTAAACAAGTGACAAGTGAGCTGCTGCTCAAGAAAGAGGTGCAACTCTACATGGTATCATTAAAAAATGAGAGCCAAGAAGTTGTGATCTGCTGTAGACAGCTGAGGGTGTGTGTTACTCTTCAAATTAATTTAGGTAAATTTAATTTATCAGTAAATCAGCTATGATAAGATGCTGGAGAGGGATAACCAGGTTATAGGTGTGGGTGGGAATAATAAGCACAGCAAAACAAGCTGGTTGGGTGTGTGGGGAAGTGTGTTGCTGGACCATCTTGTGAGATGCTTCAGCTGAAGTATCGTATATAAACTTGTGTCACATGCTGTTGATCAGGCCGAATTCAAATGCTGAAAAGTCTGAGCTGTGGCAGTCTCTGGCTTTGTGTGATTGCCAAAAAAACCCAGTTTGGAACACTTGATAGCATCTTAACCTCTAGTTTCTGCTTGTAATTCTACATGGTGCTGTTTCATGGTGATTTTGAGGTTATTTGAAGGACTCTGGAGAAGGGAGCCTGAATGGCATATGGCACTGGAATGGACCCAGCAGCTGCTGGAAGATGCAAGAGGATTCACAGGGGAGGAGAAGTGCAGAGGGCAATGGCAAGAAGCCAAAGTGAACAAGCAGGGAGTGCAGAAAATGAACAGAGAGGTACCATTATCTACCACGATGGTGTAGTTTAAGATGTTACCTAGGGCTGCTTGGACCTGTGGGAAGCTGAAGAGTGCTCTTTGCTTAGCATGGCAGACCTGCTTGTCTAATTCTTTTATCTGTGGTATTTCTAGAATACAAGTAATGTGCAAGCTGTACTGCAATGTGGAGATAAGCAATAAAGGCAATTCATCGGCTGGATCTCCAGATGCTGATGCCTGAGGTCCCTCATAATCTGGTATGTGCCCAGCAGGAGAGGAGGCAGTGTAGTAAAGAAGAGTCATAGTGCACTTGGTTCCATGGTTCAAACAGCTACAGCTGTCGAACAGTAGCGCTTCTTGGTTTGGAGTTAGCTTGGGTTAAAACTCTTCAGGCCTGCTTGCCTGGGGCAAACCTCCAGGCTACAATGCTGTTAGGAATTTGCAGCTTAAATCTCTCTGGCAGCAGTTGCCATTTTTCAGCTTTTGTGGCAGTGGAGCAGGTTCCTGGGAGTGGTAAGGGAAATCTCAGAAGGTATTTGTGAGACACCTGGGAGATACCTGTAGGGATAGGGAGGAAATCTGTGAGAAGCCAGCAGGATGTCATGGGCCTGTGGTAGACCTGCAATGAAGAGGAGGCTTCACTCAGTTTCTTTCCCTTCTCTCAGTATGTTCTCATCTTTTCCTCCTCAGGGGTGGCTCCTCATGTTCTTGGGAGATGTGAGCTTTTCTCTGAAGCCCACAACTGTCTACTTCCCACCCTACAGCAGTCCTCCTCTATCAAGTCAATTGTACCTTGAAAAAGCCTTCTTCGTGGCTTTGCTGTAGCCTCTAATTATTCTCTGCTGAAAAGAAGGCGATGCTGGTGTGGCTCCTGTTACAGAGCAAAGAGGGGGCAAAAGTTGAGTGGGGATTATTTAGGCCAGAACAGAGGTTCTGTATCCCAAGGCACAGTCCTTGGGTTGTGCCAAGGACTCAGCTGCTCCTGCTGGGCTGACCACACTCAAGTAGTACAACTGATGTCAGAGGCTCACAGTTCAATCTTCATTATATTGCTGTGTAGTTGTCAGGGATTAACTTTTCTTGGGTAAAGCATGATCAGGCACATCTTATTAAGAAAACATGACTGGTAGCAGTGGCAGAACTGACCTAATACAAAAACACTTGCCCAGTGACTCAATGTACCCATCATCAAGCAACACTAGAATGAAGAATGAACCTACAACCAGTAAAAATCATCCAACCTGAATGGTGCTCTCCACCTCATGAAACTCATCTACCTCAACCTGAAGGGCAGGAACAGAGCCCTTCCTTCAGGGACATCTGGGACCAAGCCTGTGTAGCTGGAACCAGCACAATTAATGCTGCTCCTCCCATCTATTGACAATCGCTGATCCTGCCAGCAAGCAGAGGGGAAGTAGAGATAGCCACTCTTCTGTAACTTTGGAGTGTCCTTTGCATTATTAATCACTATTTCATAAAGGTAATGAATAGTCACACTCCTTCCCACATATCCAATTATTGCACAATAATTAATGTGCAATTCAGCCCATCCTGACCTAAACCACAAGATGCTGAAGTCTCTTGAGTCAGTTTAAGACTGTCTTATAGGTTTCTAAACCAGGATCAATTAATGGTGGGTATTTTCTGCACGCTCTCTGCAAACTCCTGACCCAGTTCCTGCCCCTTGCCTTTCAGATCTGTTTTCAATGCAGTGGTGGTCAGGCAGTGGTGGCTATTGGCTATATCAGGACCATAGCTCGGTGGAAAGAGCCCCGATGGACACACTCGCCTCTTTTGCCTCTACACCTTTGTGTGTAAGTAGAGGTTACATTTGTATGGATTTACATCTACTTTAAATGTGCAACATCTACGTGTTTAACTGAATGTTCATTGATGGAATAAAACATTTTCCTCTTCATTCCAGATCTGTTTTCTAGCAAAACTGAAATCTTGTTGATGTATCTACCTCATGGATAATGTCCACTGTCTCTCAGCATAAATAAACCACAGCTGTATGTGTTTCCTGCTAGTTAAACTGACTTAAATGACTAATCATCTTTCATTCATGTATTGCCTTTGGTCTTCTCAGGGTCCTCATAACCATGCAGAGTGTAAAACTGGATGATTTTCCCACTAAGTTATCCCTAAAATAGTTCAGTCTTCTTGAACAATAGAAAGTTACCTGGGCTTTATTAATGAAAGATGAATTTCAGTGTTTGGAGAAGCTCTTTGTTCTTTTTCCTGGTTTTTAAGGAAGCTGGTTCCTATCATTGCTCAGAATGCGTCCACAGTGGCTTGTCTATTTGAGTTTCAACTCATGCTTCAAATTCCTTTCTTCCTCACTAGTCTTGAAGTCTGAATAGTCCTTTACAAACAGGTAATGTAGGACATTTTAAATATTATCCTTCCAGTCACTCTCCAAAGCTATCTGTCATGATAGGCCTATCGTGGCTGGAATTTAGTTGCAGACATACCAGGATTTACACTCATCAAAAGTCTTAGGTTGCAAATGCAAGATGTGGCCAGGGGTGTGTATTCTATTGCCATCTGTCAGAACCGGGTGGGGCAGTTTTCTTTTTCTCCTCCACAACCCATCCTCCATCCAAGGAGCTATCTTCTGTTAATGGGCCATTGAGTGTCACTGCATGACTGATAAAGTTACATCATCCCACTGTGACATGTTCCGCCCGGGGGGGGGAGCCCTACCTGGATATAATCAGAGATTTGGAATACCTTTTGGAATTTCCTTTGGAAATCCAAAGGATTTCCTCTGGGAATCCTTTTCCACTGGCTTCCCAGAAGGAGCAGCCTTTTTTCTGTTGCATTCCCAGAGGAAGACCAGGTCCATCTACACCAGCACTGGACCTTCAGAGGAAAACTGCACCCTTCTACAGAATCACTGCTTTAACAGAACTACATCTGTCACTCCAGGAGGACTGCAGCCACTCTTTAAACAGACTGCTACCAACACCCTGACCAACAAGGTGTCAAGTCACCTTCTGTCAGTGTTGTTTTGTATTTCTGCATTTTTATTTTTCCTAATACAGAACTGTTATTCCTACTCCCATATCTTTGCCTGAGAGTCCCTTAATTTCAAAATTATAATAATTCAGAGGATTTACATTTTTTATTTCAAGAGAGGCTCCTGCCTTCTTTGGCAGACACCTGTCTTTTCAAACCAAGACATCATAGTAGCTACTTCATAGATACCATCTCTTTCTACCTCTGCATCTACCTCTCCTTTTCCTAATAATTAAATTGCAAAATCTTTGTGACTGAGAACGTTGTCATGTTGCTCTCTGTTTAGAGAGATGTCTATTATAATTGGCTTATCATTCATGACTGGAATTCTTAGGAAGCAGTGAAATAAAAATTTTTTTAAAAAATTTAAATTATGTATTCATTCAAAAATACCATGTGTTTTAAGGGACTATTTTAGGATATTTGAGTGGAATATTCCTGAAAATACAAAATGTCAGTGATTCAGGCTTCTATCCATAAAATGATACCTCTATCACTCCAATTGCCATGAAGTGCTTCTTTTTACCTTGTTTGTAAAGCCAATATTAAACACTTTTAGTGTTTATCTGAACTCTCACCACAAGACCATAAACTGGATCAACCTTCACTGTGGGAATGCAGTGATATTAGGACAGAGCAGTTTCAAAAGCTCAGCAACTGTGTATTCTTTTAGATACTTAAAGTAATAGATTTTCTAAGCTGTATAATCTCACCAGATTCTTAAAGGACACCATCTGTCTGTACCATCACAAAAGTCCAAGTATGCCCTCCCCCTCCCAAAAAATGCAAGATGTTTTTTAATCATAACTGTTGAATGTATTTTCACAATTCAAGAAATTTAACAATGTTTTTGAAGATGAAAGAGCACCAACAAAACTGAGAAAGCAGACTGTGGGACATTCCTCCCTAGACCTGATGGGAATGTGGAATTTGAACAATGTTTGTCCTTTGTTCCCCCAACTCAGGAACACCATTCTTCCTGTACTATGGACAAAAATCATGATACAGATCTCTCGATGTACTGTGGGAATAACAGGGCAGGAAACAAAAGTTAAATATTTGCAAGTGACCGAGTCCTGCTCTGTTTGTACCCATGATAGCAAAGGATCCATTCTCTGAATGTTGTGTTCCTGGTCAGAGAGGCTTCCTGTACTCTTGGACACCATCCCTTCATCTCCTTTCTCAGCAGTACCATTAAATTGTGTGCTGGCATGGGTTTCTGTGGAAATCCCTCATGCACATAAATGAGTAGAACGATGATGACAGCAAAGTGCCTCAAGCTGAAGTATCAGGATGCAGTTTCACAATTCGCCTACACTGCTCTCAGTCCATTTTGCCATATCCTTCCCCTGTGCCCCACACCTGCCAGCAGCAAAAGTGGTCCTACAATTACACAGACTGATCAGCCACCCTATTTGGCAAAGCCAGCTGATTTTGGAGAGGAGAGAGTCTGTTTTTTGCTGAGGCAGGTCTCTTGGCCCCTACACAGCCCTGTGAGAGTCAGCACCAACACACAACAAGGGGGCAGGGGCAGGGCACAAGGGCAGGACATAACGTTATCCGTATCTTTGCAGATGATTTAAGTTGGTAAAATCTCCCACTAGAAAAGGCATTAGAACAGACTGATAAAAATGAATTTAGAAATTGCCAGGACTTGACAGTATCTATTCTTCAGTTTCAGCATTGTTAAAATATGAAACTGCTCTATTGCTTTTTGTGGTGTACCACTTGAATTGGGTGCAGGACTTGAAGGTGAAGGGTTTGAGATATTTTTGGTAAGCATAAGCCAGTATGTCTGATTTCTGCACCAAGAAAATAAACAAAAATTGTAACCAAAACTAGAACTAGTGTATACAGCAGGTGGATAGAATATGAAGAGTCAATATGGCTTTATCACAGGGAAGTTGTACTTCAAAAATCTATCAGAGTCTTTTATGCTGAGTGTATGAAAGTAAACAAGGAGCTGAGAGGGGATCCAGGCTTTCAAAATACTGTTGACCAGGTCCCTCAGTAAAAGCTCATAAAAAAATAACTTTGATGAAGCAAGAAACAAAATCTGTTGGTTAGTAACTGCTTAAAAGCTGTGCAGCAATGGATAAGAATACAAGTGTTTTCACAATAAATATTTGTTACAATTTCACTGTTATTAGCTTTTCATTACCCAGTGAAAAGGTAAAGAATACTATATAATGGTAAGGTTTACTGATGATACTAAGTTCTTTAGGATACTAAAATCAAAAGCCAGCTATAAGGGGATGCAGGAGGACACCATGAATGAGAAAAAAAGCTAACAAAATTAGGTAAATGTAAGCAAATCTTAACTTTTCAATACAGACTAATGGTTTCTAAAATCACTAACATTCAAGAAAGAAGCCATAAAATAATTTTGACCAGTTTGATTAAAATAGTCACAGTTCAAAGGTAAACCACAAGGAAAGAAACAGATTGAGCAGGAAAACATTGTTAAAGCACTCTACTTTTCTCTATCTCGTATTTTTCTAGGTTACAAGGAAGATCAAGAGGAATGATCAAAGGTGTGGAACATTTCTATCTGAGGAGACAGCAAATGAAAAGTAAACAGACCAAGATGTTTCTATTTGAAGAAAGGGTAATTGAGGGGATACTATGAAGGAAATCTATGAAATGGTGACTGGTATTAGGGCAGATAGAGAGCAACCACATATAACTTCTCACAATAAGAGAATTGAATGGGAGTCTATAAAATTGTCATTTGGCAGGTTCAAAACACAAGGAAGCAATTTTTTTTCCATAAAATAGAAATGAATGTAGAATAAACTTGTTGTTATGGTAATAAAAATGAGAATGGGTTAAAAAAGGAATCAGAGCCATCTTGGAGAGAAATCTATTGAAAACTATTATGCAGTGGTCTAGAAAGAAATCTCCAGCTTGGAATTATTGGGAGTTACAGGATATACCCTGGAAAGAATTGATTTGTATGTCTAATGAGCTTTTCATAAGCACCCACAACTGGCCACTGTGGGGAAGAGGGAGCTGAACTACAAAGACCTCTGGTCTGTCCAAGTACAGACATTTTAACCTCTACTTTCCAAACACAGTAAATTACTTTAATGAGGCTTCTAATATCAGCCACGTAATGTGAGGTCAGCAAGGTAGGCAATATTTTAGAAATTACATCTAAATCCATAGATATTACATCCATATTGCCTTGATTAACAGCTATGAAATATCCAAAGGGCATTATTCAGCATCATTCAAGTGGAACTGGTCTTATGCCATGGATGCAACAGACCTCTATATGAGACCAGAGCACTTTCTCCTGGTAAACACCATGCCATATGTTTTTATCAGGCACTAATTTGGGGGAGAATTAATCTTTATAAAGTTATTACATTAGAGTGTCCTAGTTATGTCAAAGTATAGAGCTGGGGGCTTCTTCATTTGTACAAATGTTGCTAAACATTTAATTTCAGATTTTCAGTCTGGTGGATAATAAAAAATGACTACCCACCAAACTTGGAGCATTAAATTGAGGCTGTGTTTTTGGCAGCTCATCGTAGACGGATTAATATTACTGAAATAGCTTTGTTTCTCAGCAATACCTCCTTAAAAACAGCTTCCTCTGAACACATATTTCTATTTTATTGAGAAAAGGAAATACAGTATTAGAAATCAATGTTTTTAAAGGGTAATTTAAAGAAATCTATCTTGGCAGATGCTGAAATATTTTCAATTTAAAACAAATAGTATTTCTGTCATCCAGTTGGATTTTTTAAATTAGACCATTACTCCTTGATAAGTTAATTACAAAACAGAAAGAGACTCAACCAATCTAAAAAAGCATATTGATGAACGCATAGAGCACATGTCTAAAAGCTACTTGTACTGATTTATGGGTGAAATTTTACTTTTTATATGAAAAACCCTTGTCTCCAACGTCTTAAATCATAGAGAAAAATGCTCAATTTTTCACCTTATCAAAACTAATGTTTTACATTGGTACACTGATGGACTATTGTTTTCCGGTGCTACCATCCATTATAAAAAGTGACAGCATCATAATTGAAATTATTTAAAATATGTTGCATTTAGATAATTCTTTACTTTGCTATAAATATGACTACACAAGAAATGCTGCTACTGGAAATTGCTAGGATGAGCTACCAAAATGGAATCATTGCTCAGCAGACCATATTCCTCTGGGGATAGGGAATGAAAAATATCAGAACTTCCTCTGAAATGCAGAAAGGTTAAAGGAATGGAAGGAACAATTTTTGTTGTGTCTGAGATGCAGACAAGGGAAGCACAGCGTATGTTGCAACCATGGGTTGAAATGTCTTGAGGTCTATCAGCTGAATCCCAGTCTCACCAAAATCCCTGACAAGTCTTTCAGCTGAGTGAAGTCACAATTTCACTCCAAAGATTTTGGTGTAAAAGGAAGTAAAACTCACCCCAAAAAAATTGCACTGGGTGATTAGTTTCGTAATCTCTGTCCACGGATGTCCCTGTAACTGTGATGCATGGCAACATTTTGTGCTTTTTACAGTAAGACCTTGCCAGGGTGCCCAGTGGGAATCCTTCTGGATTAAGTGCTGGGGTCTGAGCCAAAGTCGTGGCAGGTATCAGTCTAAGTTTAACAAAATGAATAGTGGCAAGCCAGAACCCAAACTAAATGCCATCTATGAGTAATTTACCCATATAGAAACTGTCCCACAGAGCCAACAGATGTTGCTGTCCTGAAGTAAACAGGCAGATTTAGCATTTTCAGATACTGTAAAATTTTACAGAATTTCACACAACTGGCCAGCTGGTGAAAAAGAACCTGGCCAACTGCAGAAAAATGGCAGAAATAACAAATCTGGGTTATGGGAGATGTTGTGTCCGTGAAACTGTACAGTATCTGAAAAGGCTAAATTTGCTTGTCCACTTTAGGGCAGCAACACCTTGGTGTAAGAAAATATTTCTCATATTATAAATGCATTAAACAGGACTGGCCCTAGAATTGAACCTGGATGAACACTGCTGGTGACTGGTCACCAGCCAGTTTGAAGCACACCCTTTAATAATGATCCTTAGACTGTTCAAGACCAGGTGAAATCATAAGAAATTTTAACAGAAAAGTGTTCGCAGATGATTTCTATACTTCAAATACAGGAAAGAAAAAAAAAAGAAAAAAGAAAGTATGGGACACAATAAAAACACTAATTTTCAGTATATTGTCCACTGGTAATTTTAAAAACCCAGAACTTTTGAAAAAACAGGCAATTTCTTTAATTACAGGAGAAGTCTCCTTTATACAAGGCTTTCCATATTACTCCTCACATCAGTACTATCTCAGAGATAACAGCAACCCATAAATTACAATATTGTATTGTATTGCTTACCTTCTTAAATGTGGAGCAAAATTTAGGCAGACACTATGTATTGGTTGTATACCTTCATCCCCTCCTGATGAACACCAATACAAGTACCACTGTAAAGTTTGTAAGTTTATGCTGTTACATGAGACAAAGTAATGATCTTCACTTCTTCTATTTAAAGAGAAAACCTGTCTTGTGATGGTTTTTTTACCTTTACCTTACAAAGTGATATAGTCTAAGGACCCTGAAGGACAGGCATGTCAGCTCTGCAGTGTTGATTTGGGATTGTTCCAGGTTAGACGACTTTTCAAATACCCCTAATTTACCACTATGGAACAGTTTGCATTTTGATATAAATTAAATCCCTGTCTGTAAGTGTGGACTTCTAATTTCCACATAGGAAAAATGGAAGTCAGAAGTTCTATATGAAAAGTAAACATAAGCAGCATTGAAAATTGGAAATTTGGGTCATTATTCAATGGTTCACATTAACATGTATTAGGGAAGTTACTCTGGGCATGGTAGCAGCACTGTGAGTCCAGGTTCCAGGTCTGTCACTTGCTGGTGGCCTTTCAGCAGGAGTTTCTTGCATTGCTTCATGGTGGAGCAATGTGAAAGGTCAAGTGGGGAGTGTCACTGAAATTCTGTGTTAGGGATGTGCCTGGGCTAGGAGAATGTGACTGAGTCCATTATCAGGGATTTGACTCCTTTATTTATCATAGTTATTAATGTACCAGCTCAAAAGGTCAAGTGACTCACATGAGAATCTCACTTTTCATTTGAAGAAAAATGTGTCCCTAGCCTTGTGGTTATGGAGAAAAGATAAAAATGTAAATGTGCAAGGGCTTAAGAAGCAGAACGATACTTAAAAAATCATCAAAAGACACACTACACATGAAGAGTTTTTGATCTGATGTTATGATCTGGGGGATGAAATCATGACTTTTGAGTCAGGGATATGAAAGATTAGGACGGACAATAGAAAAAGGAGTAGAGCAATCTCCCAAAATACGAATTATTTAAAGAGCTATTCCCATATGTTTAAAACTTGAGGTAATAATTTACTGTCTGCTGCTGTAGACTGTGATCCTTCTGGCTGTTATCTCACTTCAGTCAGTTGGAATTTTACTGACCAATAACTTGACATTTGTTGTTGCAAAGTAGATCCACAAAAGCCACATCTGTCCATGCAGCCCAGAATTGCTCTTCCACAAGGGCCTCAAGACCTGCTTCAGGGCTGGTGCCTCTCACCAGTCAATTATTATACACTTATTTTTATTTTTAAAATGAACCCAGATTTTACAGGAAATACAGGAGAGCTGCATGATACAGTTTGCTGTGCAACAACTATCAATGGTCAGACCTGAAGTAACATTTTGGTCAGAGTTTGTTCTGAATAGTGAAATGCTGGAACAAAAGGTGAGGTAGTTTAGTGAGCTTTCAACTACTATAAAGAAGATCTAGTAGAAAGAAGAGAGGCTGAAGAACTCAGCTGAGTCTGAGAACTCTTTGGGTAGAATTTTCACATTTGCCCCAACTCCAGCTTTTTGCAAGTGCTGAGTCTCTTGGCACATCTCTAACTAACAGTCTATTGCTGTAAGCATTCCTGTTCCATCTCTGAGTATCCTGTCAAGAGCTTCCCACAGGCTTGGTGATGGAAGTGTGGGGTGCAACTCATGGTATCTTGCACTGTGAAGTGTTTTCCTATTAGTACTTGACATTGCTGGCCAAGTATGATGAGAGAACTTCTCTATCAACTCGAGGACTCCAAAATTCCATTTTGATCAGCCAGTGGTTAGATTTTGAAGGGAAGGGCAGAGCTGTTTCAAAAATGAAGTTTAGCGGTTCTTCATAAATGCCTTCCATTTCACATCCTTTGATGTCAGGAAACCTCAATATCTCAGAAGTTTCCAAAAGCTGTTTTCTAAAAAATCACAAAATTAGAAAATATTCTTTTAGTGACCATACATCCATACTTTTCACTTTGAACCACTTCGCTGTGGTTCAGCTTAATTTTTTTGTTCATCTATCACTTGCAGACTGATAACACCCTGGTGTCCAGTCATGGCCAGCTGGGTCTTAATAATGTGAGATAATGTATAAACACATTTAGCAAAATGTTGTTCTATCCCAGAGACAATTGTTGTTGAAAATAATCCTAAAGATGACTGCAAACCTGAGAAAGGAAGAGGATTATTGGTCAATACACTACCATAAAACACAACAGACTCTCTTTAGCTTGGCAGAAAGTTATCTTTTGTCACATATTTGCAGCCTTAGGGTTGCAGCTGTACAACAACAGATCCTTATATGCTTCTTACATTTATTAATATTAGGTTGTTCTTGCATCACAGCATCACAGCTGGAGAATGTTAGAAAGTATTTGGGAGCCTACTGAACAAAACTCCTTCTGCTTTTCCCTTGCATGGGCTTGATCCAGGAGCAGTAAGTGGAGAGCTGAAAGGTAGAAAAGAACCCTCTAAAAAAGCTGTGTGATAAAAGAAGACAGATAAGAGAAATACTGGAGCTTTTAACCCCCTCCCACTTAGCAATGCTGTTTCTTGAACCTTCAGTTTCATCAGACTATCTATCCTACCAAATATGCCTCCCTTTCAACTTTGCCCCAGCTTTGGACTGGAGGTAGCAGCAGCTGCAAGACCCCATAGGCTGTGATTATCTGTCTCCTGTTGATTATATTTAAACATATGCTAAACTGTAAAGGTCATTTTTCTAGCATGACTCTGGAGTACACTTAATGATAGTCTTGTTACAAATTGACCTCCTGTACCTGACAGAGATTAAACATCTTGGGCAAATTTTTATTGCTTAAATCTGTGCCAAATCCTTTTAATATGTGAAGGACTTGATCACTTTTAAACTGGTGATGTAATACAAACAAGATTCAGTTGTTTGATGCCAAGATGCCTGCTTGATTCTTGCAGTAAAGGAACAGAAATTCATAACCACTATGGGAAGAGCAAAAGAAAACATATCTGTGCAGATCTTTGTTGATAGCCTAATCTGATTCCTCAGTACATCCTGCCTGGACAAGGTTGAGTGATGCTGCAGCAGCCAGCAGAACTACAGCCATGCTACCTCACGTGATGAAAACACATTATCTGTGTCCATGGCTTACCATCAGAAGCATAACCTAGCTTTCAAAATAAGGGATATACTTTTTAAAGTATTCATATTGAGGAAATTAAAGCAAATAAGATCATGTTGTAGCATTGGTTTTATCAACTTTTACTTACTCTGCTTCCAGCATATTTAGACTTAAACATACCTGAACAATTTCACTAAATCTACAGTGGGGCTATTTTCATGGATTTCTTTTATGCTCCATTGGCTATTAACATTTCACAGCATGTCACAACTGGCCATTCTGATTCTATTGAGCCTTGCTGAATGGGAATTTTTGTATTATTTAAGAGCAATTCATGGCACTGCCTATATTCTATATCACTTCCTCAGAAACAGGGATGATGACAGGTGATGTCTCAAAAGCTAAGTAATCTTCCACTACATACCCTCTGTCTACAGTGAGTTCTCTAGATGTTGTACATGAGGTTCACCAGGAAAATTCATCATGGCATGTTACCTACTTTATTTATCCATTCCACTTGATACACCTACTAAAAATAGCTGTTCTTAGACGAGTGAGCCTTGCCCTCTCACATGTGTCAGTCTGCAGGATCTAATTCTGTAGCTAATTTTACAAAACTGAAGAGTCATAAGATGAATGGGCTAAATGGGAAACTGTATCCTCCAGAAATATGTTGATGATTTAAAATTTTTTTAGGATACATGTCAATTAAAAAGAAAAAGGAAGAGGAAGGATTCTATACACCTTTTCATGCTTATTTCCTCTTCTTCACTGTTGTTTCCCTTTTATTGCATCTGTCCTCAGATAAGCTTTTTGTTCACTAAATCAATTTTGCCATTTTGCATATATTTTCTTTTATCTTCTTTATTTTGGAATCTTTGTTGTGGTTTAATCTGGCAGGCAGCTAAACATTGGACAGCCACTCACTCACTCACTCACTCACTCACTCACTCACTCACTTTTCCCCAACTCAGTAGGATGGTGGAGGAAGTTGCATAAGAAAAATACAATTCATGGGCTGAGATACAGACAGTTTCATAGGACAGAAAAAGAAAAGTAAAATTAAAAAACAGACTATGCAAAACAAGTGCTGCACAATGCAATTGTTCTCTACTCACTGACTGATGCCCAGCCAGTTCCTGAGTAGCAGCCCCTGGCCACCTCTCCCCCAAGTTTATGTACTGAGCATGACACTATGTGGTGTAGAGTGTTCCCTTTGCCAGTTCAGGTCACCTTGTGCAGTTGTGTCTCCTCCCAGCCTCCTGTGCCCTCCAGCCTGCTTGCTGGTAAGGGTGGTGTGAGAAGCAGAAAAGGCCTTCCCTGATTTCTTGTAGCAACAACCAAAACATTCCTGTGTTATCAATATCATTCTCATCCTAAATCCAAAACATTCCTGTGTTATCAATATCATTCTCATCCTAAATCCAAGCCACTGCACTGTGATGGTTACTAGGAAGAAAATCAACTCTATCCCAGCTGAAACCAGGTTACACTACTACTGTGTGAGAAAATATTTCTACTTATTTCCAGGCATTCTCTGTATTTTTGTTATTAATGACAATGAGATTGGAACCAAGTTCAGCATCAACCCATAGCTGATTAATGGTCTTAGTATTTCTGATAAAAATGAGCAGATAACAATGACATTTTGAAGGAGAGGGTAATGATTATAAAATTTTGCTCATGTTTTGAGCTTTTGTTGATACTTTAAGTAGAAAAGGTAGATGGCTGAATTTAACAGCCTCTCACCACTAGAATGGTGTTCTTTACACCATGACTGAAAACTGCACTGACAGGAGACCACAGAAAAACTTGCAAAACCTAAGCTTTAGGTGTAACATTGGCTTAACATTTAAGCCTGGGTTAACATTGACAATAAGTGTCCTCTGCACTGAGACAGAAAGAATGGGACAAATTGTGACTTGCTGGGCATAGGAACAAGGACAGAAGAAAAATTAAGTCTTTCACCCAGTCTTTCCTTTCTGTGCTCAGAGGCAGGTTGTAGAATACAAGAAATTATGAAAAACAGTGGTGCAAAAATATTGAGCAGCCTTTCTTCAAAGGTGGTGCTGAGCAGGTCAGCAAGGTTGCAAACTGAGGTGGGTTTAGAACAAATATGAAAAGAGTAAATCTGCCACAGTCACAAGGTCATGCAAATACCACTCAAGTATCCATGAATATTTGAACTGCAACTGCTGCCAGAAATTAAAGTGGTTTTTCTTTCAGTGTAATTCTACAGGTAAAAATATATTTTTGTACATAGGATCAATCCCCACAGGAAAGTGTGTGTTCCAAAATAACAAAGAATGCCCTTTTTCATTAGTTTATTTATCATGGAATAGAAGTGTCCACACAGGCAGCTTTACATTCGTAATTATCTTGCAAGATTTTTAGTGGTTCATTTTTTCAGTGAGTCAAGTCTCAAAACTATTACTTGATGGAAAACCCCCCAACCTTTGAGGAAGAACAGGAACAATATTGATATTGCTGTGTTTTGGAGATGGTGCCCTTGCATGCAAAATCTGGACCATCACACACAGCAGTGTCAGCAATGGAGCACTGTGATTAGCAGTTTAGGAGAGAACTGTGATGCCATCAGAAAGGAACCCAAAGAAGCAAAAAGATGGTAGCCAGAAAATTATATATCAGCAGTAGTATTTCTAAAAATAATGGTTTCCAAACTTTTCCACGAGGCATTAACAGCTCTTTAAGGGATACTCTTTATTGCTTTGTAATGTACAAAGCAATAAACAGCTGCTGAGATTGATTAATAGCCAAAGCAAAGTTGAGGCATATAATCAATCTAAAAAGCCATTTATTGTGAGTATACTACAAAGCAATAGAGATTATTGCTGTTGCACAACAAACCATAACAGGAAACACACAAACACATACACACACATACAAACAAACAGTTGTTTTCTTTTCAAGGCTTGGAGTGCTATGCTGCCTGTTCCCTGAGTTTTTCTCTCTGACAAAGGCAGGCAGCTGGCCTTGCAGCAAGCAATCTACTGGGAAAGGTAATGCCCTATGAACTTCAGTGTTATCTACAGGAGAAATAATATTTACTCTTTCAGTTTTGTAGCTAAAAATACAAAATTTCACAGGTATTAATCTCATCCTTGGTAGCAGTACTGATGTTTATATGACCGAGAAAAACAAAAATTTAGCTTACCAGTCAAAAAATCATCATGCAAATGCAGTACTCATTTAGAAATTAAGACTATTCACATTTGTGGGGTATTTTTATGAATGGCTACTAAATCACTTCAGATTTTTTCAGAGGAACACTGCATAAAACAACTGGCTTTCAGCTCCAGCTGTTTCCAGCAACTACCCCACCTCATTCTTTTAATGCAACTTTAATACAAGTCTTAATATAGTTTGGTTTTGACTTCTCCAGTCTTCCTGGGAGGCTGTTTCAGAATCTTATCTCTCTACTAGCTTTAAACCTTTATAAAAATTTGCATTCTGATTTTTCCAGGTCATATAATGCTCATTTGTTCCTGAGCATAAAGTATAAATTGCTTTTTATCTTCTTTAAAGAGATGATATGAACAGAGTCTCTCACCCTTCCCTTTGGCAGAATAAACAAGCTGTGCCACTGTAGCTTTATGGCATGATAGGCTTGTCCCTGGATCAGTCTCACCACCCTCCTGAACACTCATCCCAGTCTCAGTCTCTCTCCTGAAGGTGGGTGCTCTGGATGGCACTGAGCTGCAGAGGAGCTCCCAACACTGCCTCCTCCTGACATGTACTCACCACATCTCCTGGAAATATCTCACCCAGCAGACCTAAGGATCAAATTTGCTTTTTCCACATCCCCTTAACATTTGAAGCCAGTGGTTAACTTGCACTTCCAGGCATAACTCACATATTTCTGCTTCTGAACTGATGACCTTGCAGCTTATGACAGAAATTTGTATTAGTACAGAAGGGCACAGGCTTGCAATTTGCACTATTAAGTTTCAGTCCATTTTTATTATTCTAGTTCTCAAGGTTATTCAGGTCTTCCTGTATCATATTGCCATCCCTTTCCTTATTAACTATGTCTCCCACTTCCGTGTCATCAGCAAATTTTATTAACAAACTCCGTCTTCCTATTCTAAGGTAATGAATAAAAATATGACTGAAGAGGTATCCTTGAGGAACTCTTGGTAAAATACCACTCAAAGTCAGCTATCACAATTCTCCAATTGGAATTCTCCAATTTCACATTTACTGGAAATACAATTCAGCTCAATGAAAATTAATTTTTGGATCCTAGTGGATCTAAACTTTCCAAACTGTTATCTTCAAAAATCTGAAACTATTTAATATCTGCAATTACCAAAAAAATTAATAACACCTACTTAAAATAATAGAAAAAGGATTTTCATAAATACATGTACATACCTCTTTAGATATATAAAAATTTGGAGTATAAGAATTGTACTCATCATGCAGTGGTCCCTTTGGTTGCTTCTAAGCATTTGACTCTGATAGTTAAAACAATTGTTTTAAAGCTATTATTGCCTTAGCAGCCAATTTTTCTGTTTATCCAGCCTTATATTTAATTTTTATCACCTTCATACTATTCCTGCAAGTCACAACTACCCTGCAGAAGATGATCTCCAGACTTGAGATGGCATTGTCCATGTATTCCTTTTCTCTGTGGGTCTGAAATTTCAAATTTCCTCATGTTTCCATTTTCAGCAGCCATGCCATTCTTATTTCAGGAAATGCTGGACCTAGATTCATGACCTTCTTAGCCCTTCTGTACTTTTTATCTTCTTTTTTTTTTTTTTCCCAGCTGGGGAGTTCAGTGTCAGCAAAATCAATGCAAATCTTTCGATAATTATCAGTGATATTTCTTTTGTTCCTGCTGGTATTTATTTGCAAAGGGATTTTCAGTGAAGTACATGACCTTTTGTCAAAAATTTTAGAGAAAATTCCCACTTAGAACAGTCAAACAGAAGCTCTCACCTGTCTCAGCTGTGTGTAACCCTACACTTGTGCTCAGGAGGCATCCCTAGTCTGTGCACACCACTGCTACTGCTGGCCTGGTTTAATCTAGAAAGTTCTAGTGGCAGAAGTTCTGCTGGCATGTGCCACTGACATAGCTGTTTTGGCAGGATGTGTTCACATTTGGCTGTTTTTTAAAGATGCAGTATGTCCTCAGATCATCACGCTTTTTTATCAGCAAGAGAAATCTGGTGCTGTGGGAGATTAACCCAGAGTACCTTGTGCCACACTTTGTAGATTGCTTTCTGGTAATTCTTTGCAGCATGTTGTGGAGCTGCACTGTTTACTGTGAGGTACAGTGTCCCATCCTAAAGTCTGAGTACATATTGGGTCAGATTTAAAAATGCATTTCTATCTTGTACAATAACCTATTTTTATATGTATTGTTTCCCCACATTGCAGGTTTCTCACTGCCATAAACCCAGACTGTATCCAACAGCAGAGCTTTCTTGCTCATTTAGGACAGATGAAAGAATTCTTTAATATCCAGAGAGGAGCTTAAAATATTGGGTACTGTGGGCAAGTGGGACACAGAGACAATGAATGATAGCTAACTATTTGCAGTAAGTATCTGCTAAACTACAAGAGCAAATTGTAGTTTTGAGACATACTGTAAACACTGGATGAGGGAAAATTTCAGAGTTGGATGTAAAGTTTGTGTTATCCTCACAGCACATTCACTCTGAGTTAAGAGATGCTTAAAGCAAAGACAGTGGGGAAATAGGTGGTGCCAGCATTCTGGAAAGCTGTGCCAATCTGGGCATTTTGGCATTATTTGAGGTGTTCAGACTCCAGTAAGATACACAAAATTAAGTATTTCCTGCTGCACGGTCTTTTCATGCTGGGTAATGTACTGGAAATCAGAGATGAACTTGATACAATGAGCTTTGCTGATTGTGGTGGAACAGTAAATAAGGTTGATGTCCAATTCGGTCCCATCTTGTTTTGAATACATAAAATGAAAGCAGTGCTTCTCAGTGGTGATCTCTCTGGAGACTATTTTATTTCAATGTTGTTTGTGAGAAAGCCCATGCTCTCCTTCCCATCTATATTGTTGTCAGTAATAGAACTACAAAGCCAACGCTGGCAGCAAAGACAAGGCAGATCTGGTTGGCAAGGTGTTTGTGAAAACAAAAACTCTGTAACTGGACAAAAATAACACCAACCCACAAACCTTTAATTTAGCAGTCTCCTTTAAAACACATGATGGTTCTCATAGGGTCCCTCAATTTCAGTGGAGTCTCATCCTGTTTCCTGAATTCAACAGAGGCAGTGGCAGTGCTTTGTATTCTTTCATAACATTTCCAGATATTAGAGACAAGAAGATTCCTTAGAATAGCTATCATACATGTAGAATATACAGATGGATGGAAAACACATAAAGCTTAGAGACTGTATGTAGGCATGGAACCTGCTGGGCTTGTGCGTAACGACACGTGCAAGTTCCAAACAATGAGTCTGACATGTTATGGACCTGTGGTCTGCAGGCAGCCTCTGTGTACATGAAAACAGGCTGAGTTGTTCAGGCAGTAGAAGAGAAGGCTCTGGGGAGACCTTATAGCACTTTCCAGTACCTAAAGAGGGCTGCAAGAAATCTGGAGAGGGTCTTTTTGCAAGGGTATATAGTGACAAGATAAGGGGGAATGGCTTTAAACTGGAAGACGGCAGATTCAATATCAGGAAAAAATTCTTTGCTGTGAGTGTGGTGAGACACTGGAACAGGTTGCCCAGAGAAGCTGTGGATGCCCCATCTCTGAGAGTGTTCAAGGCCAGGTTGGATGGGGCTTGGAGCAACCTGGTCTAGTGGAAGGTGTCCCTGCCCATTGCATGATGTTTAAGGTCCCTTCCAACCCAAACCATTCTATGATCCTATGACTTTTTGAACTTTGGCTGAAAACTAATATTTCAGCAATCTTAACATGCCCTCCCACCAGATACAATTTTACAGGAGAATCTGTTTGGAGGAAAGGCAAGGAATGCTGATGTAGATATCTTGAGAAAGCAAGTAAGATCACCATTTTAATGTACCAGCTCTATTCAGTTAGCTCCTTAATGGCTTTTGCGTCTCAACAGTTTTGACTTTATCCACATTTCTGCACCCAAAAATCCCTTCCAATTTAGTCAGTTCTTGGTATGCTTCACCACAGGCTTCTGTGAATTTTAAGTGCAGTGTCTGAGCTCAGTATGCCCCATAATGAATGTACAGCCATCCTAAGTTGTGCACAACAAAAGGCTCATAAAAGAAACACTAAACTGAAGGTTGGGTCTTCTGAGGAAAAAAAAATGCCCTTTCTTTTTCACCTTTGACTGGTTCTTAACTTGCTCTTTAGGCTCTATGTTGGATTGCAACCTTCAATGACCTTCACATTTTTCTTCCAAATTTATTTATTCTTCAAGATAGGCTGTTTCTCCAATATTTCTTCCTGCGTGGCCCAAAAAAATTTGGGTCTTAAATTGACAAGGAGCACCAAAGTCATGGGGAGTTCTGTTTGTCTAGCTGTTTCAAAACGCAGAGTAGAGGAAAATCAAGCATTTCATTAACATGCCAAGGGTTTCCAGTCACTGGCAGAGGCAGAGGAAATATCAGGAAATCAGTGAAAGCAATCATTGATGTAGGGACAATTGCATAGTGACTGTGCAGCTGGTAGATTGCTCACAATGCTTAGTTAGCTGGTACAAGAAGTCTTTGCATGCTGTGTGTCAGCACAAACATGGGTACAACTGAAGCTTATTTCACTTGGGAAGCTGGTGTAACTTCACTGGGAAATCAGCTTTTGGCTGGAGGATTGAGCACTGAGCATGGAGGGAATCAGTTGCTGGTTAGAGCAGCAGAATTTGTAGGATGCAGTGGTTAAACCACACTAAGTAATGCAAGCTAGAGATTGATCATGGCAATTTCCAAAATCTAAAATTTCAGCAAAATCTGAAAAAGGTTTTAAGACATTTTTTAAAATGTATATCCAAGAATATTTAAGATTTGAAAAAATCTCTGGAGATCATCTAGTCCAACCCTCTTGCTCAAAGCAGTTAACTAGAGAAGGTTCTTCAGAGACTTTTTCAATCAAATTTTTAATATCACCAAAGATGGAGACCATACAAGCTCTATGAACAACCTGTTTTAGTGTTTGAGATGCTTAGAGATAACCATTCTCATCAGAGAAATTTGGTTTTATTATTAAATGGAGTATTTGTGCCTCCTTTCTCTTGTTCATTCACTGCGCATCACCAAGAAATCTGTCTCCATCTTCTTTGCACCCTTCCTTCAGATACACACGGATAAGTTCCCACCAGAGCTCCCTCTTCTCCAGGCTGAACAGTCCCAGCTCTCTCAGCCTTTCCTCATACTAAAGATGCTTCATTCCATTAGTCATCTTGGTGGCCCTTCTCTAGATTCCAGTGTGTCCCTGCTGTACTGGGGACACCATGAGTGGACCCAGCACTGCAGCTGTGGCCTCACTGGTGCTGCACAGAATGAAAGGATCACTTTGTCTACCTCCTGGCAGTGCTTTTCCTAATGCAGCCCAAGAAGCTGCTGGCCACCTCTGCAGCAAGCAGCACATTGCTGGTTCAACCTATGTCAGCTGGCATCCCCAGGTCCTTTTCTGCCAAGCTCCTTTCCAGCCAGTTGGCCCCCAGCATGTTCTGGTGCATGGGGTTATTCCTCTCAAGGTGCAGGACTCACATTTCCCTTTGCTGAGCTTCTTGAGATCCCCTCCTTGGCCCAGTTCCAACCTCTTTGGGTCCCTCTGAATGGCAGCACAACCATCTGATGTCCCAGGCACTCCACCCAGTTTTATATCATCTGTAAATTTGCTGAGGGCGCACTCTGAGGATGAGTGGTCCCCAGTTGCATTTTGTGTGGCCAATCTCAACCCTCTGAGCTCTGCAGTTCTGCCAAATTTAACTGCAGCTCCAGATCCATCCTAATAGCCCATGCTTCATCAGTTTGTCTGTCAGGGGTAATGGGAGACAATCAAAAGCCTTACTTAAGATAAACAGCGAACGCTTATCCACCAACTATGAGGTGACTACCTCATCATATACCCAGCACTCTTTCCTGTGACAGATTTTCCTGCTGCATGTAATGGAGATCTTCACAAACTTGCTTTATTAAGACTTATTAGACCACTTGATACAGGATTGCTTCTAACTGCTATGAAATGAACAGCTCCACCTGCCTTTGTAATGATCTACAAGTGATACAAAACATTGAGCTTATTTAACAGCACATACCAGATGGTTTATGCAAGGTTGAATATGACAGGAAGATTTTTGTCCAGATTGGGGGTGGGACTGTTGTTTTACTTTGAAAAAGAGGAAAGAAATGTAGACAAATGGGGGCTGCATTGCCACTTGTGTTGCTCAAATTGCACTGCTTTTACAGGTCAGCAGCTAGAAGGAGCAAATGTGGTCAATGAACACTCGGTGGGTAGTGTTTAACACTGTTAACTAATTCTGAATTGCACTGAAATATAGGCTTGCTATGTTTGGATAATCAGGTAAGTTTCATCTCCAGACAGATTTAAGTTAGCCAGACCAAAACCTGAGACTGGATACCAGCACAAAGTCCCTTCCAAGATTTTCAAATCAAACAAAATTTTTCTTAAAAAGCACTTTGAATGAATATGACATAATTGAATACTTTTTCATTGCATTTTTTTTTCATTAGTGAGGCAGAAATGTTCAGAACACACTGCTTTTACCTTAGCAATCACTTCAGCAAATACTAGCTCACCTAGACCAAGTTAATTTATAGGTTTTGATGATATTTCCATCCTAAAGCATTGTTACTGCAAACAAGATTTAATTATGTGCCTGCATTTAAAAGAGGTGCTGAGGGAGTTCCTTCAATAAAAAGCACGGGATAGAAAGGATTTAAGTGAGAAAGTTATGACAGTTGAGACACAGCAAAGAGATCACAAAAGAAATATTTGCTATAATTGCCAAAGCTCAGAAAATGAATAAAATTTAACTCTTCAATTTGATGACCTAGAAAATAGAGAGGAGAAATAATGTGCATATGAAAAGGATTAAAGAAGAATCCAAGAAAGGAGGCTTAGTGGGTTTAACTGGGTGGATTTAAAAATTGTTTAAAGAATGATAACAGTAAAAAGAAATTCAAACTGGCTTTACCAGGAAACAGATCTACACATTTTTCTGTGAAACTTCCCTTGTATTATTTCAATAAAAGAAAGGTTCAGAAGAAAGTAACAGAAAATGAGCTAACTGTGAATGATCTGAAAATAGCATACATACATGCACGCACACACATTCTTTTGGCTTTTAAAGAAGAATATACAGAGAAAAGCGGGTACAATAATAACAAGGTTTTCATTACTTCTGAGGTATTGAACTTGGCTGCCAAAGAAAGAGGACTAGATGTCTAATAATTAGAGATAAAGTAGAAGCTAGCAGAGATAATGGCATGTGTTATGTAAACCAGGTAGCGTTACACACGGAGATCTTTTTACTGCTATCATAATGCCTGTCAGAATCAAAAAAGGAACTGGAAGAGGGTATTTTTCTAGAAGAGAGTGGCATAACAAAGCTTATCATAAAAATCAGAAAGACAAAGAAATTTAAAATATCCACAAGCTTCTTATGTAGCAAACATGAAAAAGTTATGCTAGCAAGCAATTAGTAAAAGGAACTTCAAGCTAGTAAGAGATTTATATATATTTACATATAAACATATATAGAGGATGAATTTATTTGGGGAGTGCTTTCAGATATATCTGAAGTACACAATAAAGGAACAAAGGAAGAAGTTTGGTCAGAGCTGTATTTGTTGTGTTTTTCTATTGTTCACAGAGGTAACAACTACCCTCCTACAGCAGTTTTTAGATAAATTTCAAGACGCACTCAGAGATAGTGAACAAAGTCAGTCACAAAGAACCCACAAAAGACCTGTCTTTGTTGTTACTACATGTCTGGAGATTTTCTGATACAGGCTGTGATCACATTACTCACTGCAATAGCAGGAGGTACGCGAGGGAGCTGTTCTGGTTCACCTGGCCAACGGGACCCAAACCTGAAGGTGGATGCATTTTTGGTGACACCTTGCCAGGAGGCAGCCTGGGGAAGTCACTGCAAGTGACCCCTTTGTGCCACTCCAACAAAGCCATCTGGCCTGTGGGACCCATGTGTGTGAAGTTCTGCTGCAGCCAGTGTGAAAATGTCCATCTCTTGGCCTTCCAGAGAACAGGAGGCAAGCGGGAGATGAGACAGCGCTTCTGCCCTGCCAGGGAACCAGTAACGTGAGCAATCCAACCTTCGCTGCCTCACCAGAGTGACCCAGGCACAGGACAGGAGCTTGTGGCTGCTGCTACAGTGTCTGAGACCCCCAGTTTTTATTTTGGAAAACTTTCAATGTCTCCATTTTGAACCTGTAAATCTGAGCTGAGAGAGAAGGTATTGCAATGATGCTGACATCTGAAGAGTCAGAAATAGCCAACAATCCACGAGAATGAGAAGGGAAACAGAGTGTAGCCTTATCAGTCAAACAGGCATCATAGCTTTAAAGGAGTGACCCTGAACAGGGCATCACCTGGGCTTTTATCCAATAGTCTGGGGTCATCCTGAGTGAGTGTTCAGCTCCTGCTGCGTCACCTGTCTGTCTACTGTCACGTGCTGTGTCTCTTGTCACCTGTCTGGCCACAGGTGCTGTGCCCTTTATAATGCAAGGAATCACTTCCAGTTCCCAGCCACCATGGATACTCAACCACCGCTGACCACCAGCCCAAAAGAGAAAGATTGAGCATGAGGACTAATTAGCATGAGAAGCAAGAAAATCATTAAACCAATAGAAGGTTAAATACTAATAGGAGACTTCGCCAATGAATTGTGATTTATTTGCTAAAACGTACATTTAGTGTAATTTAAATGGACTGCCCATGGTGGTGGTGGAGTCACTGACCCTTGGAGGTGTTTAAGGAAAGACTGGATGTGACATTTAGTGCCATGATCCAGTTGACCTGGTGGTGTTCAGTCATAGGTTGGACTCGATGATCTCAGAAGTCTTTTCTCAGAAGTTAATAAATTCTGTGATTCTGTAAATTTTTGGGAATCTGAGTTGATTTGTGCAACATTTCCACTCTGCACCCTGCACAGAACAAAAACCATCTCCTGTCTAAACCGGGCCGTGTCTGTGTTTAGCATCCCTACATTGGCAACAACAGCAGGTCACCCCAAGTAACTTCTGCCAGCTGTGCCCTGGCCGTGTGCCAGCCGCCAGCACACTGTCCATGAACGTGGGCCAGGCCTGGCCACGGAGGAGAGCTCTCCACGAGGAACCCACCGACCTGCGGGCCAGTGCCGCGGCAGGAGCCCGGGATGTGGGCACTGCCATCCCCGGGATGTTGGGCACACCATCCCCAGGATCTGGGTACGCCATCCCCGGGATGTGGGCACTGCCATCTCTGGGATCTGGGCACTGCCATCCCCAGGATCTGGCTACACCATCCCCGGGATCTGGGTACACCATCCCCAGGATGTGGGCACTGCCGGCCCGGAATGTGGGCACTGCCATCCCCAGGATGTTGAGCACTGCCATGCCCGGGATCTGGGCACTGCCAACATCGGGATCTGAGCATGCCATCCGTGGGATCTGGGCCTGCCATCCCCGGGATCTGGGTACACCATCCCCGGGATGTTGGGCACACCACCCCCGGGATCTGGGCACTGCCATCCCTGAGATTTGGGCGCTGCCATCCCCGGGATGTTGGGCACACCATCCCCAAGATGTGGGCACTGCCATCCCCAACATGTGGGCACTGCCATCCCCGGGATGTTGGGCACTGCCATCCCCAGGATGTTGAGCACTGCCATCCCCGGGATCTGGGCACTGCCATCCCTGGGATGTTGAGCACTGTCATCCCCGGGATGTGGACACTGCCATCCCCGGGATCTGGGCACTGCCAACATCGGGATCTGAGCACGCCATCCCCGGGATCTGGGCCTGCCACCCCCGGGATCTGGGCACTGCCATCCCTGAGATCTGGGCACTGCCATCCCCGGGATCTGGGTACACCATCCCCGGGATGTTGGGCACACCACCCCCGGGATCTGGGCACTGCCATCCCTGAGATTTGGGCACTGCCATCCCCGGGATGTTGGGCACACCACCCCCGGGATGTTGGACACTGCCATCCCCGGGATGTTGGGCACACCATCCCCAACATGTGGGCACTGCCATCCCGGCCAGGCAGCGGCCGCGCCGCGCAGGCGCCCGCAGGTGCTCGCGCGTGCGCCTGGGGCTGCCCGGGGCCCCGCTCGGGCCCGGCGGCGGCGGCGGCGCGGCGCGCGCGGTTGCTATGGGAACGGCGGGCGGCGGAGCCAGGCCGGGGCCCTGCGGAGGCGCTGGCGGGTCCCGACCGAGTCCCCCGGGCAGCGCCCGGTGCCCCCGCCGGCCGTAGTGCTCGTCCCTGGGGGTGCCGCCTGGCCGGGCGGGGGCGAAGGGCCGGACTGTGCGGTAAGTCGGGCGGGAGGCTTTGGAAAGCGGCCGGAG
This sequence comes from Passer domesticus, assembly GCF_036417665.1. Lineage (NCBI taxonomy): Eukaryota > Metazoa > Chordata > Aves > Passeriformes > Passeridae > Passer > Passer domesticus. Next base: position 45,457,714 of record NC_087476.1, read on the forward strand.
ACTGATAATCCCCGCGCCGCTTCCCGGCAGCTTCCCCGTGCTCGGGAGAGAGGCGTGATTGCCGGGTGTGGCTGGGACAGCGTTTGCTCCGCAGGTGCCGCTTGTCTGGGGGCTTCCCCTGGGACGTGTTGTCCCCCGGCTCACCTGGAAACCTAACTGTGCTGAGAACCCAGCTCTCCTAACTTCGTTCTTGTTTCTCTTTGATAGTGATTTCTTTGCGTCAAAATTTCACCGGGGTGAAAGTGCATCAGTTGTGATTGGTAAGTTTCTGTTAATCAGAATTATGTCTAATAATAGCTGTCGTTTACATACTCCTGAAGGGAGGATGTGGTGAGGTGGGGGTCCATCTCTTCTACCGTGTCCGCAGTGGAAGGACAAGAGGAAATGGCCTTAAGCTGAGACGGGGGAGATGCAGACTCGATATTAGAAAACAAAATTCACTGTAAGGATGGCCGTGCACTGGAATAGGTTAGCCAGGAAGGTGATGGAGTCACCAGCCTTGGATGTGTTTAGGAGGCGTCTGGATCTGGCACTGGTTGATGTGGATTAGGGGGTACAGGGACAGTGCAGGGTGACCTTAAGATGATCTTAAAGGTCTCTTCCAACCTCAGTGATTCTGGGATTCTTACCTGTGTGCTAACTGTTCTAGAGATTTGCTAGGGCAGACAGAACATGGATTCGGATGTCAGAGAGCAGAATGTTCATAGCCTGAATAAAGGGCTTCTCCTCACTGTACTTAGTGATTGCAAATACACCCACTCTGCACCCTAGCAATTAAATTACACCAGTCTTGAGATGGGAAAGAGGATGGCAGAGCCAGTGTGGTGCCATATCTGATGTAGCCAGCCATGCTTCTCTCATCTTGACTGAACTAGGAATAGCTGTGAGACAGCTGTCTCACTTCTGGACATTGCTGGACTAATGTATGGATCCTGTACTGTTATCTACTGCTTTAAAATCCTTCTGTACAGCAAAGAACAGATTTCTGGAGTAAACAACTGGGGAATAAAGACAAGAGCCCAAGTATGGGTTTTCAGGCACTGCTGTGATACTCTTCTACCTCACAGCAGAGAGTCAGGGAGGAGCTTTTAACTTGTGCAAGTTAAAGGCCACTTGGGAAATGGTGACAGTAGTGAGGGACAAGATCTGTGTGTACCAGTTATGCTGTCCCCATTGACACTGCAGTCTTCCCTCTATGTATTTCCTGCTGGGACTGGAGAGCAAAATTACAGAATCACAGAATATGCTGAGTTGGAAGGAACTAACAAGGATCATGAAGTCCAGCTCCTGGCCCTGCACAGGACCATTGCCAGCTGTATCAGACATAAGGCCTACATAGAAAACCTTCCACTTAAGGTCAAAATTCTGGCTCCCAGTAGCTGGGGGAATAGGGACTATAGTCTGTGTTGCTTTTTTCAGTGAGAACTGACTGTATAATTTTTTTTTTTCTAAACAGACAGCTGCAGTGGAACTCCTTACTGTTTTTTAACCACATTGTAATAGAGGGAAGAGTAAGGAGCATACAGAACAAAATTCAGTCACAGTGAAAACAAGAAATATATTAATGGTAGTTGGAAATATTAAAAACACTGATAGTCTTGGGCTCCTGATCTGTTAATGAGGTTTTTTTTTTTTATTATGTATCATTTAGTGGAAGAGTTGGTGCAGTTCTCCTTATCCAGTTTTATGTTGGGTGTGCAGCAATGACAGACACTGCCAGAATGTGCTGGCTCTCAAAGAAAGAAGAAGCACCTGGAAAAGTTAGATTGCAGAACAGGAATAATTGAACTAAGAAACTAAAGATATAAGATTTTTTTTTTTACTCCATAGTTTAGAAATAACCCAGATGATGGTGTCTGATCTACTGTCAGTTCATTGTCATAAACTGTGTGAGAGAATAGAAGTTACCAGATGGTCTGAGTCACAGTGCAGAAACATATTTTTGTTTTTAGGTAAGTTTGAAAGCAAAAGAGGAATTTTGCATGGTGTAAGACTCATTATGAGTTTGCTGTAAAATGACAGGGATGATATCTACAGAGAACTGCACCATGATAGTGATGGGTTGTGGGTCCAGGGAGTGATGGAGCAAGTCTGTCACTGCCCACTGCATTTCCCAGAAACTACAGTAGGACAGAATACTAATTAGAAGTTTGGGTTTATAACTTGTATTGGTGTTATCTTTCTTTGCCTGTGCTTGGGGATGGGTTGGGGAGTTGGATTGGAAAAGGAAAAACATGGATTGCCTGTTCTTCCTTATCTCTGCTTATCAGTTTCTGAGAACTGTGCTTGCCCTTGGTAAGGTCAATATGTATTGGGGTTTTCCTAAGTTGGAAAAACCTGTATCATCTGTATTATTGAATTCCTGTTTTGACTGTGGTGTTTCCTAAGTAACTGAGTGTCAAGAAACAGATTTTCTATGGAATTGTAGAGGACCACATTTGGCCCATGAAGCACAGTGATGGATTTTAGTATCCTGTAGAAAAACTGAAGGTAGATCCTCCATGTCAGATGCTTTCTGGTTTTGAGTATTTTCCTACAGAACTGAAGAATGAGAGGAAATGCATTATCGGTGTACCTTATTTCCCACTATTTCAGCACTGTCTAGAATTTACTGTGGTAGCATAACCAGTGTTGAATTAATAGTTTGTAATTTAAAACTAGCATATACTTTGTGCCATTCACATATATTTTCCAGTGTTCTTCCTGTGCAGTACTTTGCAGAGGAATGCAAGCTTCAAAGACTGAAAATAGAAGAAAAGCAGAACCATTCTACTGGCTGTCAGTGGCAAAGCCTAAGACCAGTTCTGAGATTGTAAATGAAGCCAGAGATGCTCTACAAACAGTAAAAACTCAAAGGCTATTCACACCTACAGATGAACAAAGGAAACTTTTTGGGTCTCAATCCTCACGATGTCCTCAAAATAGATGCCCTCTACTTTATAGGTACTGTGGCTTTCAGATGTTTTCAAATATCCTTTAGTAGCAAGAGATTTAATTCTCTAATTATGCTTCTGGTGGTTATTTTCCCTGTGTTAATCTGTATTTCTAATCACATCCTTTGCCTTCTTCTAATGATCTTTACTATTGGTGTTAATCTACATGTCCAGGAAGTTTCTCTGGATTAGAGCTACCAGAGGCAGTCACTAGTTTTTTATGTGTAGAATAGTATAAGAAAGTAGTCTGTTACTTACCTTTTCTTGAGACAATTGAATGCTTTTAACTGAGATAGTCTTCAGCTTTTTTCCTAGAACATGTGAAAGCTTGCTTGTTTCCTATAATGTATGTGCTAGATCTTTTTTCAGAACCTTCTGAGATCTTTTAAATATGAAATTTTGGGTCCTGCAGTTTGAAATGCTCATTTTCAAGCAAAGTTTTTACTACCTCAAAATTATTTCTAGGTGGAGTTTTGCTACCATGATGTGCTCTTGTCACTTTTCCTTTCTTCCCTTTCCCCATATTCACTGGCAAAGCGAAGGAGCATGCAATTGAAAAAAAACAGCTGATCACACAACTCTGGATCTGCTTTATTCTAACTATGTTTAATTTCTTTGTTAGTCTTGATACTTCCAGTTCTGATTCGTCTGAATCAAGACCGAATTCTGCTGTTCGTCTAAGTCCACTGACTCACGTAAGTACTCTGGAAATAACTCATGCACTACTGATATAAAATATGTGTCTTGGTAGTGTTAGGAAAATAAATGGTTTATAGACATTTGGGGAAAATGGAGGCTTGTTGTAACATTAGTCTGAGACTTATAAAGTCAGTTTTGTCATTTTTCCTCCAGAAGAAACCCGAAAATAATTTACACTACTTAACTGTTGCTGTATTGCTTTGTGATTCAAAGTGACATTAACAAGAATTGGAAGACTGATACTTGAGTCAGCTTTCTTGTGTAAGTTTACTAAAATAGGTGAAGTTCATGAGTGTGAATATGTGCCAACAGCATGCCCTGGCTGTTAAGAAAGTGGCTGATGGTGTCTGGGGCTGCATTAGGAGGAGCAGGTTAAGGGAAATGATCCTTCCTCTCTGCTTGACACTGGTAAGGCCACACCTGGAGTTCTGTATGCAGTTCTGGGCTCCACAGTATAAGAAAGACATGGATCTACTGGAGGGAATCTGATGAACATCCTTCAAAGGTGATGAAGGGACAGGGAGAGATGAGAAAGTTCTGCCTGGAGAAGACCAAGGGAGGACCCTATCCCTGGATGTAAATACCTGAAAGGCAGATGCAAAGAGGACAGGACCAGCCTCTTTGCAGCAACTAGACCAGAGGCAGAGGGCACAAAGTGGGGCTCAGGAGGTTTCCTCTGAACCTCAGGAAACAGTTTTCCTGCTGTGAGGTGATGAGGCCTTGGCACAGCTTGCCCAGAGATCTTCAGAAGTTTCTTGGACATGGTCCTGGGCAACTGAGTTTAGGTGGCTGTAGTTGAATATGGGGCTTGGACCTGCAGAGGTCCTTTCCAACCTCATCTATTCTGTGGTTCTGTGAACAGTAACTTGAAGGTAACTAGGTTGCTTTCTATTTGGCTTAACATTTCTATAAAATTTCATGATTGTAGTTTATTTCAAAACAGATAGAGGTCCTTTAAGAACCACTTTTCTCCCTCTGTGAAAGCTGTGAATTGTTTTCAATTTATAAGTGTATCTGCTCTTTCACAGTTTTTTTTTTTATATTTGGTCTTTAAATATAAGATTAAGTCACGACTGTTTGTTCAGTACCCAAGATAACAGAGTGTGCTATAGCAATTAAATGTGCTTGCTGTATACATTGCTTTTTCCAGACAGGAACCTTTAGGAAATTCTTTAGAAAATTAGGGGAAATATCCAAGAAATTTTATACTTCGGTAATTTGGATAAGGGAATGTATTTATATGAATTGAGTTTAAAAATTCTGAGCATGCTTCTATTTAGATTAAGTATATCAACATTTGGATTTAAGAACTGGTGTTAAATTTTCATGTATTTTGTGAGAGTGGAAAAAAATTAGAGAAAACTACTGACCAATGCAAAACGTGCCTTTTTTTTTTTTGCTTTATCAATGGCTATAAGTTAATACCCTGTAAATTAAGAGTTTGTATTAATTATGGTGGTTGTAAGTAGTCAGTCTCGCCTGTTGACTCCTTAATACTGTGGAGAGCTCTGAAGGATTGGCTGGAGACTTTCTAGTGGGTTCTTTATTTTAAGGAGATTGGTATTGATTTTAGAGGTCAGTGCTTTTATGTAGGTCAAGGGCACAACAAGTGCTTGACACTAGAGATTCAGGGACTTGTTCACCTCCTCTAAGGTGCAAGACACTGACATAAAACTAGCACTTTGATGTCTCTGGATCTGCATGATTTGTGTCAGTGTGATAGAAAGTAGTACATATGATGTGAACATATTTGGAGTGTTTTGGAAATACTGCTTTAATGCTCAAAAGCAAATAAAAGATGTATCTAGAATTGTTAGCAATAGTCATTGGCACAATATTTTCTTTGATAAATAAGCTTGCTGCAGATGTAGTTAAATGAGTACTTATGAGGAATAAATAATTCTGAGTTCTACTCAAGCTAGGTTTTGTTTTCTGCACCCCTGAGTTTTGGCTTTCTATGGTGATAATGGTATAGACATCTAGTTTGTTTGGTGGAATGGTATCATTAGATTCAGGATATGAAAATTTCTTAATAAGCAAGCCAGTGTAACTTCTGTTCTATTTTGAACTTAGTCCTTTGTTAGAAGTTATGTGGGTTTCTTTTTCTTTATTTTTTACTTAAATGAAAATTAAATTATCTGTGCTTTTGTTTAAGAGTCTTCTTTATTTTTGTCACAGAAACCAGTAGTAATAATTTCTGAAAAAAAAGATGAAGCTTCTTCTGTTTTCCATCCAACACCTCCTGCTGATGCTGCAGAGGTTAGAAAAGTCAGCAGTGCTTGCAAACGCTTATTTAGAACACCTTCTCTGAAAGATTTATTTTCTCCTAAGGTGGTTCCTCTGGATCAGAGTAAGAATGTTTTGATGCATATTATTTGCTAGAAAGATAACTGCATGATGGGTTTTAATATTGGTAATTACATGAATTATTAATATACATTAAAGGACTTGTGTGTCCTTTCAGTGTGAATTCTGGAAGTATTTAAATGGGTTTAAGGCAGTTTTGAAACTGTGGCTTCCCAAAATTATGCTGGCTTGCACTTGAAAATGAGTTAAAAACTACTCAGGTGCCTCTTCTTCCTATAGGTTTCCAAGTAATGGAATCTTACTGAAAGTTGTCATCAGTGAGTAAAATTAAAATTAAATGCTGACATGCTTGAAGAGATAATGAGATGCCATCATCCAAGGAGATTCCCTGACGGATTATTGAGCCTAAAAAGTGGAATAAAAAGAAATTATATGTCTTGATGGGCCTCCAACTACATCGTATTTGTTGTTAAGAGTTTCATTAGTGGTGATTTAATAAAGGTCACCAAATGTGGGATTTAAAAGTAATTTTCTTGAAGATGGGAAATGGCATCTTGGCTTCCTGCATGTTGGCTCATAATAAAGAGTGCTGGGACTGTCTTTATTTCAGAAGACTCATTTATAATGACAGTTCTTACATTGTCCATGGTTGTTATTTACATTATAAACTGAATATCTCACTTTTTACCTACTAAACTTTACTTCATTTTTATGTATTTATTCTATAAATATATCTTTATATAATGTGTCATTTCATATAACTTTAATAAGCTGGTGTTACTAATCGAAGAAGTTGAGAAGGCAGTGTACTTGTAACCTGCCTTGGTCTCTCTCCCATTTCGGGATCATGCAAATGTTATGTGAGAGGTTTTATTTGTCGAAGTTCTTCTTGTATGTACATAGAAGCTACAGGATTAACAGCAACCTTTTTCCTGAGTTCCTTCATAATATTCAGGTCCTGAAATACAATCACTTTTTTTCTCCAGGTACAATCCACCTATTTGTAAAAGGGAAATAAAGAAGATGAAATATTAGAACTTTAAACACAACCCCAAAAGACTTTAAGAGATACTGTTCATAAGAAGACCTTGACTACCTTACTCTTAATAGTCTTAAGCTTTCTCACCTTTTAAATTGATACACGTTTTGATAATGTAACATGACAAGTAGTAATTAATAACACTTGAACAAAATGTGTTCTCTCTGACTATTTCAGATGGAGTGAAACTTGATTTTGAAGAGCCAGCTACGATGATGAATAGTCTTGACAGAAGTAATAGTAACTGCTTAGCAGAACAAAAGTTGTACACATCATTTAATGATGAGAGTAGACAATTAATTTGTAATGAACATACCAGCAGATCAGGAATTGAAGACTCCATGGAAGGAACACCAGGAAACTTTTCACTTCAGCTTCAAGGAGAAAGGTCAGCATTGGTCAAATATGGTAATGTGCATTTTCCATACAACCTTCTTCCTAGGTACTCAATTGTGCAAGTATCAAAATGCTTAAAATTAATGATATTTGAAGATAACATTACATATGCTTTAAAATGAAGCTGTGTTTAGATTATTAGAAAAAATTGCATTTCTTCTTTTAGGAAGTTTCTACATTCAAAAGACAAATTTTTAAAATATTGTTGGTAGAAATTTGTTCAATGTGCTTTGTTTGATCATTTACATTTCAAAACCAGGTCCTCAAAGAAATCCTCAAGTAAAACCCTCAAGTTTAAATTTAATGTGCTTTCTTTTGTAGTTTAGTCCTGTTGTTTTAAGGTGCTATACCATCTTCACCTAGCTTGACAGGTGAGTAGAGCCATGCTTTCAGTTCTGGTATGTGATCATACACCAAAACCAGGCTAAAACTCTTCAGCAATAGAAGCAGAATTTTTTGTGACTTCAAATTCTTAGGGGTTTTCTTTGCATGACCAAATAGATATAAGAGATTAATGAGACTCACGTGCCTGTAGTCTGTTTTTACTGGACCTGGAATATCATATCCATTCTTTAATTAATAATCAAATAATTTTTCTTTTGATTCAGATGTGAATTCTTGCACAGGGAGGAATAGTCCTGAGACACTGTGTATAGTTGGTGTATCAGTTGCTGCATTAGCAGTCAGATGAACAACTGTTTTGTGGTAATAACATTGACAGATCTGGCAATCTCAGCAACAAATAAATGAAAACCACTTCATTTTCAAAACACATCCTTGTAAAACTTGTTCACTATTAAAAATATGTATTTGGCTGTAGATATCTTCTTTCTAGCATGTTTGTATACTTACGGAAAAGCTATTTCCCTGGATATTCTTAAGCACCTTTGATATTAAAGATTATGTTCTTAATTTTATAAAATGAAAGGCCTTTCGTTTACTAACTTGCTAGCACTTAATAGTTTAAGAGAATATTGTCCATTGAAGCTGTTATAGTAAATGATACATAACAGAGCTATCATAGGACTCTTTTATATTAAACAGTAAGCAGGACTTTTAAAAAAGACAGATTCTAAAAGAATGAAAAATTCTAAAAATTTTTTAGAATTTTCTTTTCTAAAAAAGAAAAAAATCCATGAGTGTGGAGGAAGAATGAGAAATAAAAGCAGAGATGAAAAATGTAGGTGAAAAAAGAAAAGTTAAGCACCAAAGAATACTTTACTGCAATATAATTTTCTCTCTTTAAAATCAGTGATCTAATAACTTCGTAGATAAAGACTAGTTGGATTATCATACTGCATAAATTACTGTAGTTTGAATTTTATTTAATAAAGGCGTGGTGTGAAGTACTTCAGTGTTGCAGTGGAAATGGATAGATTCTTTTGTGGAATATGCATCCTGCTGTGTTCAGTTCTGCTTTCTGTTTGGGTTGCTGTTTTGGTTGATGGTGTCCAAGTGCCTCTAACAGGAAAGGGTCAGTTGTTATTTTTGCTAATTCAAAAGAATGACCTTCCTTCTCAGTCCTAATTTCAAGACTTGCGTGTATAATTGAACAGCTAACCTATTAGGCATGCTTCCTGTCTGTTCAAAATTGTACACTTCTCCTTATCAGAAAAGAGCTCTGCAAATTTTTGGGTTTGCATTTTTATTACTGGTGCTTTTTGCAATCATGAATCTCATACATCAGTTAAATTAGATCTCAAATTACCGGTCTTAATACAAAAGATTGCTTTCCAATATTGTTCTGACTAGTTTTCTCCAAAATGGAAGAGAAATATAACATTCCTCCATCCTTCTGTGTTGAATGCAAGATCTATATTTTTGAATGGCCCATTTTTACCTCTCCTGTGAGCCCTCTTCTGTGTGGTCGAGTCAGAGCTGATTTTTGCCAATGCTTAGGAAGCAAAGCTTCCTGACACCATTTAGGTGCTCATATGGCTTAGTACACCACAGGTATCTGCTGTGCTGCAAGATGCACAAGAGTAATACAAAATGCTTCCCCCTTTAGCCACAGACAAAGGTCTCTTATACAGATCAGCCCAGGCAGTTTGTGCCATCATGTGATGGGTGTGGATCATCTCAGCTGCTCTCACAGGTTCTATCTTCTTGCTAAGACCAAACACATCAGTCCAGTGTTTGTGTATGGTACTACACAAGTCAGGCAGACCTTGTGTGTGCTTGGGTGATGTCATTCTTCATCTGACACAGCAGTTGAAAGGTACCACAGACCTAGCCTTCCATATAGTTTGTTGAGTTTGGTCTTCATGATAGTTGTATGTGAATGGCTCCAGAACCATAGAGGGGCCATTGCAGTGGGAGATTTTGCATTCTTTCTCAGTAGAACATGTTTACTAGATGATTTTAAGGTTAGATTGCATCTGGTTCTGTATCATAAATACTTGAGGCATCTGTATAGGGTTACAAGATATTTTCTATTTAAAGTACATTGCATTCAGGAGTAATAGGATGAAAGCTTAAAGGAATGTCACATCTTTTATTATCTAGTGTCCTGTCATTTCCTATATGAAGCAGGTGTCAGACTCAATTCTGTATCGCCATGACTTAAAATCCTTGCAGGAATTAAGCAAGAGGGTTGTAGATATAGTACACTCCATAAAGGGAGGGCGTGGGACTTCCTACTCCCCTTTCCCTACAGTTCCTATACATGTACTGAAATAACTTCCCTAATGAAACTGTTTTTCTGCTAATGAGGAAACAGTAGAGCATGGCAAAATAGCATGGCAGATTCCTGCCATTGGTGCTATTATATTTATTTTAAAGACAACAGAAGGGAGGTGTTCTATTCCAACAAGAGACTTGATCACTTTCTGTCTCACATTCTTTTGTTGTCTCCAAGACTGAAGAAAAGAATGAACAGTGCTAGTGAAATCACAGCTGCCTTGTAAAGGTACTGGAGGAAAAAAGAAAATGACCTTTTGAGGGGAAAAGCCATTTGCCATTTTGTTTGCAATTCTGTTCTGCAAATAACCTTCTAGATGTAATAGAATAGGTATATTAATTGAAACAGATTGAATTTGTTGACATGTTGCCTCAGGAAAGCTAGGAACAATTTCTGGCAATCATAAGGAAGCTCAGTTTTGTTTACATCTTCCTCTAACCATTGTGCCTTGCCATCTATTGTGATTGCTATAGAAGTGAAACTTCTAAAATGTTTTCTGCATTCATATATAAGTGTCAACAGTGATGGCAGATTTGCTGATGAAGAGCAACAGTTTCCTGGGTGTGAAAGAATGATGATTTTTTTTTTTCCTACTCCAATTTCTCAGTATTCTGAAAGCTTAGATGTCATTCCAGGACTTCTTAAAAGCAGAGGTGCCCTGAGTGAGGAAGAGTTTGGAGGCAAACAGTTCATTCCCAAGTGGCCTTTCTTTTTTAATAAGTGAGTTTTATAAAGAGCTACAAAAGGATTAGCAGGTACTGTAAAGAAGATATACTGTGCCCTGTTTTCTGTCACCATTGCTCACTTTATTAATTGCCTTTTACAGTATCCTTGAAATCTATTCTTCCATGAGAGTAGTTTCTCTTTCTTATGCTTTTTTAGAATTTTGGAATATTTCAATAGAAAATGATAAAAGCAAAGGATGAAATGGTAAAGTGAATCATATATTCATAGAATAGGGTGGGTTGGAGGGAACCGCTGGAAATTACTTCTCTCTGGTTCCTTAAACTACCTTCACATCTGTGCTCAAAATATACATTCTTTTTCTCTTCAAAGAAAAGGATTCCCACAGAGGAGAGAGATTTTTTTTCCTGAGGGGAACACCCATTCTCTTTTGTTCTGGATGATTTTTTTGAAATTAGTGGTATGGTGTGGCTGTTGGTTTGAAGTATGGTGTAGCTGACTCTCCAGACTTTTCTCCGTATTTTTATCTTTTTCTTTTTTTTAATTATGTAAATTGACAACTTTTGGAATTCTCATAAAGACAGAGAAACAGGTAATTAACCTGCTCCCAACTAATCTTTATCTATTTCTGCTTCAGTTCCACTGGCTATTTGGATCACTGATTTCAGAAAGAAATAATTGAGTGGTGGGAAATCCTTCATAGAAGGAGCTTTCTACAGTGTTTTCCAGATTGTGACACCTACTCTTTAAAGAAGGTGCCTGGTTTGGTATAGGGTTAAGGGATACTGAGAGAACACTGTGAAAGAAGAATTCTTTTTTTTCAGAACTTGTTACAGACTTCTAAAGAAAAGGGTGAAGAAAAGGGTAAGAGTTAACTTTTATCTCTGGTCTTTTAGCTCACAAAAGCGACAGTGGAGTTTCGGCTCATTTTTTACCCTGTACTCTAAAGAGTCTTTCCACTCTAGCACTTAGTTTCAGGCCAATGTAATTGGTCTCCAAATCTGGGAGATCTAGGTCTTGAGAGTCCTTAATACCAACTGAATTGCAATTCTGGAATGGGAAAGTGTGCCAAAGGGTAGACAAGAAATGTCAATTCAGTCTAGGCAGACCTGTAGTAACAATGGATTTAAATTTATTTTCTGTTTAGAAATGCAATGTTTATTCAAGATTCAAGTTAGGAAGATGATGAGGGTGTGGTTTTCAGACTCAAATATATTTAGGCTAATGTTTTAGATATTTTTTATGGTTAGAATTAGATTGTCAATTGTCTGGTTGCCTAAAGATACTCTGCCACAAATAGATACCATTAATATTTTCAGTATTAGACAGAATATGCAGAGACTGTGAAAAATAAAAAGGATAAGGATAGAGGTTTTTCATCAAACTTGATTATTATTTTAAGTCATACTGTTTAACATGTGCATGAGGTTCTCCTTCAACAGCCTGTATAAATAAGAAATACTGTATTTTTTGTCTCTGCAGTTGTCATAAGAACTGAGTGAGCTATTCCCATGATTGTGTTTACAGGATTGTTATTTACTCATCTTTAGGATGACTCAGAGAGTTGGTCTATTTGTCAATATATTTTTACAAATTATGTTGTCTTTCTACTAGTTATATTTTCTCGTATCAGTGGTATCAGTTATACAGTTGATTATAGTTTTCAATCCCTTTGTTTTTTTCTCTTCTTATGATGTTCCTTACAATCCTCTGCAGTTCCTGAAATAATTTCAGGACATCTACATTACCAGTTTTTAAATTATTTTCATGCTTTTGAGAAGTTTTGTAGATGAGAAATAAAACTGACTCAGATTGTGTGTAATTGGCTTAATACTTTATATCTATTTTAGCTGTCTGCCAGTAATTTTGTCTCCATTGTTTTTTTGAGAAGGAAAATAGTCTTTAAAAATTGAGCTATTATACTGGTTTGTTTTTTTTCTTTGAAGCTTATTTCCAGATTGTGTTTATCTGTCTTGTTTGTCCCTCAGATGACATCACAGAATGGAAGATTCTGTGGTAGCTGAGCAAAATAGGGACAGATTCTCTTAAGTGGCTCAGTGAAGGTCAATTGTTTGTCTAAAAGGAGTGCTTTTCAAGTGCTAAGTTATGGGTCAGGAAGGAATCAATTGGTTTGTAATAAAAAACATATTCCCTACTATTCAAATAATGAAAGACAATACCAGAAGCTAATTCTGATGTCCTTCTGGCAACATGAAATATCTGGGTAGTATAATGAAATTGGAATAAAGGGATTAATGAGAAATGCAAATGTTAATTGGTATGTGGAAAAATTAATTTCTGTGAGAGTAAATGACAAAACTAAATACTATTTTTTCTCATTTTGCCAAAAGCTAAAACCACTTCCTACTAGTTGCTTTGGAAAAAATACTGGAATGTTGTTTATACTTCCTTTCAAAGTCTACAGGGCAATGTCTTGTTGTTAACATCAGTAATTTTGGTTTAGAGTTAGAACTCTTGTTTCTTGATCACTAAACAGAGTGGAGGAATCATGGTAGCAGGGGATTGTGTTCTGAAGCACTGGCTCCTAAAAGCATTGTGTAAATGAACCTTCTCTGAGAAGATCCATTGCAGTTTCTCTCACTTGCTGCAGCTCCGCATCTGACTCCTCCCCTTCTTTGCCTGAGGGCCCTTGCACCACTTTGTCCCTTGCTGCTGACTCAGCGTTTGCTCCATTGTCCTTAGTGCCCTAATTCCCAGGATCACCATTAGCTCCTTTAACTTTCCCTGGAGCCACTGTTGTTCTTTTTGAGACAAAGCTGCTGAGTTTGGCTGTGCTCTGATAAACTTGGTCTAGAGCCCTACTTACCTTTGCACAGTGCTCCACAGTGCTCCTGCCAAGAGATCTGATGGGCTGTTCTTGAGACCACAGTTCTGAATAATTTTTTTTTAAAGTGCTGACAGTCAGTAGGTAAACAACCCATTGGCTGATACAGTGGAGGGTTGTCCAGAGGAGCCTCAGCAGGCTGGAGAAATGGTTTGACAGGAACGTGATGCAGTTTAACAAAGACAAGTGCAAAGTCCTGCATCTGGGCAGGAACAACCCCGGGCGATCCAGCTGAGAGGCAGCTTTGCAGAAAAAGACCTGGAGGTCCTAGTGTACACCAAGTTCATAGGGCAGCTCAGGATGGGAGAGACCTCAGAAGATCACGTGGCCCAATCTTGTGGAAAAGAGAGTAGATGAGACTATCTAGCACGCTGTTCATTTGTGTCTTGAAAACCTCTGCTACACCTGGGCTACTGGGACCAGCTCCATGCTCCTCAATGCACTAGAAATATTGAAATTACTGGAAGGAATCAGCTACTAAACTGTGAAGGAATCCTTCGTATAAGGAAAGGCTAGGAGATCTAGAGCTGTTCAGTGTGAAGAAGAGAAGGATTGGCAGGGGTTCTTACCAAGGTCATTCAATACCTGGAGGGACGGTGCATTGTGACACCATCACTGACTGTGGGACAAGAGCTCTTCTCCTCCATCGCAAGCACTCAAAACAGGAAAAACTATTTACCTGTGATGGTTCTTTTTAAGGATTTATTGGTTATATATACTTCCACAGCACCTCCTTGCAGCTTTTCCCTTTGTAGTCCATATAGAATTGTGAATCTTGGGTTGAAAGAAAAGCGCTCAGCTGCTTAAATAGCCAAATTGTGCTTACCAATATAAAGCCATCCTGGACAGTGATAGCAATAAAAATAAACCCAGATTACAATGTAAGTGTGTAGTCACACTCTGAATATACAGGTGAGTAAAATCTCAAATAACATTCTTTCTAAATGGCCTGTCTGTTTAAGGATTATCCACAGTCAAGGGAACCAGACTCTGATCCAGTCTGGAAGAACACCTTTGTGCCTAGTAATCATTTTGATACATCTGGCTCCCAAAATCTGCTTAGCATTGCTTGAAATCTGTTCTTCCTAACACTTAGTGAAATGTCTTGATCTTCGGGTGTAGATACACCATGTCTGGCTTTCCAATGCACACAATGTATGTTGGTAAAATCAGATGTTCAATGCTTGTATTTATGTATAAACAGTCTGCATCTACTGCAGTGCCTACACTGTTTTTAGAGCTTTGTGAAAGTTAGAAATTGCTCTCCTAGACTTTTGCAGACCTGAAAACATTGATATATCATGGATCCAAATAAAATTTGTAAGAATTTCAATCACATTTTTGGGTTTTAAATAAACTAGAAAAAGGAATTTTGTGGGAGCTGAAGGGGATGAAGGAAATGAAGAAATAAAGGTGATGAAGGAAAGAAAATGGAAGAAAAAAGGTTTGTTTACATTACCAGAATAAAGACCAAATATATAAAGTCTGTAAGGTTAAACAAACTATCTGGAGCTTAGATTTGTTTCTGAGGAAGTAACTTAAAGATAAGAATGGTGGTTCTAGGGTGCAAAAGGAGAGGCTCGTAACACCTGGACGAGCAAAGCTGAGTGAGGCCTTGGCACTTGCAGAAGGAAATACTATGGCACTTAGGACATTTTCCATCCCCACTGCCCTCATCTTTTTCAAATTCCCCTTTATTCCTGCTCTTCCCTTTGAAAAGTGACCTGTTATATTTTTACACTGTCTCAATTACTGTGCTTATCTGTTCTTCTCCCACTTTTTTATCTAGTTTTGCCTCCCAAAGCTGTAAGGTTATGGAAGATGTTACAGGATCCTTACTGTGAGGAGAGGGAATGCCAAGAGGGAATGCCTTGAAGCTGGACAATTCAGAAAAGATGGTCATGTTCTCTTTTTGTTCTAGTTGAGCTTTGCTATCTCACTGACCACAGGTGCTTGATAGATACAATTCTGCAGAGAAGAATTAACTTGTTAGTATTAGACCATATGTCCCTCTTAACTGGTAACTAAATAATCAGGGGTACCAGCCATACATCTACCAGTAATTAATAAAATTAAACAAAGGAGTAAGTCTCTGGCTTGGTGGCTATCTGCGGTATCATTACAATGAAACTATTTTTAATTACCTCCCTATTTTTAATACACACAAGGTAGTGTCTGAGAATGTTCCTACCTCTGCTTATCTGTGCTCTGTACTCAGGCATTTGTCAAGGAAAATATCACCTTTGCTGGGCCAAAACTGTAGCAGGAGTGATGCTAAGGGTCTAAATCTGTGGGACAGTGTGAGACAAAATTCAGGCCCATTGCCAGACTCTGTTTAGCAGGTAGGGAGATAGTCAGCTTCTCAGATGTTTAAGGTGCAGTATGAGGAAGGAGCCCATACACTCCTTCACTGGGATCTTACTTTCACGTTTGTGATTCAAACCTTGCTATTGTGTGCAGCTTCTTTGGAGATTACTAGTTCAATTCTTTGCCTCTGGGATATAGTTCATAGAAATGTAGTTTTCCCTGGAATACCATGGAAGGCTGAGAGTTTGCAGGTTTACTATTAACAATACGCTCATGGCAAGAACAAACAAGTAAATTTCTAAACATGCAGAATTGCTTAATAAATGCAGCTTTCACTTAATTATCCATTCTTTCACCAGGGGAAAATACAGAACAGTGTTGGGTCTGGCTGAGACGAGTTGATTTTCCCTGAAGCAGCCCTCACAGTGCTGTGCTCTGCACTGAAGGGTGTTGTTGATAACACACCAGCAGTTGGCTGCTGCTGAGCAGCGCTCCACAGCATCAGTGCTGTCTCTCCAACTTCAGCCTGGCACCGGTAGGCTCAGGGTGGGCAAGTTGTTTTGAGGGGACATAACCAGGACAGCTGGACAAGATTGACCAAAGGGATTCCATAATGTATGATCTCTGCTCAGCAATGAAAGTTAAGACAAAGGAAGTGAGGGGGCATTTATTATTATGAGGTTTGTCCTCCAGAGCAATCACTACATACTCAAGCCTTACTTCTTTGGAAATGGCTGGACATTGCCTACTGGTGGGAAGTTGAGCATAAATCTTTTGTTTTTCTTTGCTTGTGCAAGTGGCCTTTGCTTTTGCTTTATTAAACTGTTTTCGTCTTGGCCCATGGGTTTTTCTCCATCTTGTTTCTACCCTCGGTCCTGCCAAGGGGGGGAGTGAAAAGAGTGGTGTGATTGGGCACCCGACATCTGTCCAAGGTCAACCCACCACACCACATTACTCCAGTACCAGCTCACTTTCCTTTTGGAAGTCCTCACACTCTATGTACATTCAAGAAAGCAATGTTCTTCATTGAGGCTACTATGATTTCTTTTATATGAGAAGGACAAAAATGGTCCAGTTGTCAAGTTCTTTTTTCTTCTGTAAATCATCAGAGCCACTGTCAGTTGATTTCTTGATGAGGCCCTTATCAGACGATCAGATTTCTGCCAATTGACTTTGTTTCCAAGGCAACCACTCTCTTGACAAGCCAGTTCCCTTCAATAGTAGGTGACTTATTTTTTATAATAGGTTGATTATATTTTAACAGCATTGTTCTTAATAAGATACTTCTATTTAAATTTCAGTCCTAAATGAGAATGTAAAGATAACAAGCCTCAAGTCTGTGTAACTAAAATGAAGTTGGCAGAGTGGTAAAGACACATAAAGGGATTTTATAATCTCACAGAATTCCTGAATTGTACATATTCCCTAAAGATAAGCCTGCCCACGAACCATTCCCATTTATATAGGTATTCAGTGTATTCATTTTCTGAAAATAATGGAAGTTCAGGTGACTTACGAGGATGTTTCCCAAAAGCATAGATGGTTGTATGGCTGGTATTCACAGAACAATTTGCTTTCCTACTAATTTGAGTCTCTAAACTGGTGATACTAGTGTTGATACTGGTTTAATCTGTTCAATCTGGTGTTGATCTATTTAAAAAACAACAGATTCCAGCCCAACTTCTTTTTGAGCACAATTAACATGGTCTTACTGTGCATCTCACACATGTGGTGTTTCTCTCTGGTAAATTAACTCATCCTTTGTTTCAGTGGCTTTTTATATTAATCTGCTTTTGCTTCCAACAAAATTCATAGGATTGTCTTTGTTGTGTTTGTTGGATTCATCCTGGATTTACATTTTCAGGGAAGAGGCACAGACAGGATACAGTTACAAAACTCTTTCTCTGAGGAAAGCAAATTCAAACATCTGTATTCATATAGGCATGTAGTATCATCATGCCTACACACAATTCTGAAGGTACTGATTTCTGAATATAGCTGTGTTTAGTATAAGGTGACTGAAGTTGTTCTCTTGCTTATCCAGTATACTTTCAACTTGTCTTGATTTCAGAGATGGCTGAAACTTGTAGAAACATTTCTGAAACTTTTAAAGTTTGTAGGAAAAGGCATTACCAGAAACAGAATCAAATTTTTGTATCTACCAATACATTGAACTGTCTGTAATGTGTGCTCTAAACCCCTTCTTTCTTAGAGATGTCAGACAATTTCAGAGAGGCAAACACTTGTCTTTTTTACTTTATAAAGTATTGCTTCCCCAGAGTTGTAGAAATTACTGTATGTGAGATGAAATAATTTCAAGGTAGTTTGTGTAAGCATTTGGATTTTGGAGCACTTTAATCCTCATGCTGTAAAATAAAACATTATTCACTGTTAGCCATAATGAAACAACTGTTCCTCTGTAGTGTGATTGCTTGGGAAATTTCTCACTGATCACAGTGAGCTATGCAGTCCCTTTTGCAGGGAACTGATCTTGCAAGAGCTTTGTCTTTTATTCCGTCCCCATCTGTTGATAGGATGACTTACATCTTCTGTCTGGACTGACAGACAGGATTTAGGCACCAATCCAACAAACTGCTTAAACAACAGTTTAGCTTTAAGCCTTAGAGTAACTAAATTACTTGGTTAAAAAAAATTGAAATAGCATTGCCAACACACTACTATCATCTTTAGAAGAGTTCAGGAGATTAGGTTGTATTGGTACATGAACTTTAAATTGAATAAGAAGTGTTAAATTAAACATAGATTAAGACTTTCCTCTTTAGTGCAGGAGAAAAGATTCCAGTTTGATAGCAGAGAGTCTACACCTTGTATATTTCTTTTAGACCAGTGCTGCTTGAGTGTGTAGCTAGGCAAACAGAATAAACAACTAAATGTATTATAGATGTATGTAGTAGTTTCCTCTGTCCAAAGAAAAACTGACCATAAAATCAGCAGGAATTATGGCATTACTTTGTAAAACAATAGAAATGGCAACATACCTGTTGTACTGACAGAACTAGTGACCAGTTAGCAATAATTCACTGGCAGACACAGAAATTCTAATATGTACTTTAAAGGTTACTCAGGTATTTGTTTCTTTGAAAGATCTTCTCATTAAATATTATGAAAGTGTTAATCCTGTCAGAAAAATAATGCTGTCCTTGTGAATGAGTGAACTTATAGTTTTAAGCTAATTGAGTTTTATATTCATTTAATGAAGTTGATGGTAAAACAGAAATTCTCTCTTTCTGAATTTAGTTTGGTTCATCTTTCATTTTATTGAGCAAGCAGAAATGCTTAGTTTTTGTGTTCCATAATGGTGACCTCTTGTGGTGTGAATATGTCAGTATTTCTGAAGGAGTTTCCTGTAATACATATGGGAGGAGGTTGTATTTACATGTAACTTTTAATGAACAGCTGACTTACTAACTTAGTAAAGTAACATCATCTTTTCCAATTAGTTATTAATATGCACAACTCAATGCATGT
This sequence comes from Passer domesticus, assembly GCF_036417665.1. Lineage (NCBI taxonomy): Eukaryota > Metazoa > Chordata > Aves > Passeriformes > Passeridae > Passer > Passer domesticus. Next base: position 45,477,093 of record NC_087476.1, read on the forward strand.
GAAAAAACAAGCATTTTGAGCACAGTTTTCTGATAATGCTTTTTTGTGTTCATACTGCATCTTTTAGTGACCAGATGGAGGAGCCTGGCAAAAAGTCATCTCAGCTGAGGACTTCAGGCCAGAAGAGAAGAGTAACAGGTACAAGGGATTTCAGTCTCCATTCAAAAAGTGTGAAATACAGTCTAATAGAAATAATGTAATTCCTGTGATTTGACAGTATTGTTTATTATTATTCACTGAACAATATTTTTTAGTTTTCTAGATATATTGGGTTTTCTTACTGTTTTTAGTGAAGAGAAACAATATTCAAGAGATCTTCACTCTAAATATCTGTTGGTATTTTCTATCTTGCTTTTCCCATATCTAGGCTTAAGAATTTGCCAATCCATTAATACCTTATTTGTCCATCACTTTTTGTAATCTGTCACAGTTGCACAGAAACTAATAAAATTATGCCAGCCTGCATTATCTGAAGAAACAGATTTTGGATTGCTGTGTAGGGATGCATTTTGCTAATTTTACATAACATATTTTAATAATATTTCCTCATAGCTGGCACATTTCATACATCACAAGTGTGTATTTGAGAGTCTGGTATGGAAATCTGAAGTTTCTACTGTGCTATTATTGTGCTTTATTACTATTTTTCTAGAACTGAGAAATTCTGTTATTCCAGATCATTGTGGCAAAAGCTGCACTGTGCTCTGCTCTCATTTCTTTATGAGGAGCAGAGTGTATTTAGCACGTTATGCAAGTTAGTACACTTACAAGCCTTTTAATTAGTTTTTGCTATTTTATTATTGTTACTGAAAAGATGAAGTGTGTTTTTAGGATTGTTTCTTTTTAAGTCTACTTTTCTTAACATTTTGTAGCTTCCTTAGTTTGTGCATGCTTCATCTTTTATCCCACAGTAAAGAGGGGGATAGCACTAGGAATTCTCCATCATTTCTTCTCTACAATGGGATTCTGGGTGGAGTGTTCATTTACAAATTATTTCTGTTTTCTGATATGAATTGTGTTTATCTTGACCTTTTAGAAAGGAGGTAGACTGTTTCAATATTGATCTATTCGTGGCCACTCAGTATTCAGTGAAAAGGCTAAACATTATAAGTCAGGCAGTGCTCAGCTTTTGAAAGCTCAGTGTTGCTAAGGCTCTTGTATTTACATGCTAAAAACAGCAACCAATAAATGTAGACTGATTAGTGATTTTTTTTTGACCAGAATGCAAAGCTGCGGTTAAGACCTATTGAAAACTGAGACAGCCAATTTGAACTTGCTGCATTCTTTTGCCTTCAGTATTTTTTCTGTTGAATTGTGGTTTGCTCTATTAGAAAGTTCTGGACAGCTTCTGCAATATTTTAAATATAGCTAGTACCCTAACTTTTCATCAGCAGCTTAAAAAATCTCCCAGTACTGAGACACATACAATTTAGTAATGTTGCTTTACTTGTATATTTGTGTATTGTCTGGTCATTCTTACTGCTAGGTTTAGTACTGTTTAGTAAAAGCTAATGATCTTCTTTTTTATTTAGGTATAAGAGATAATTATATTTAGATATAAGGTATACCTTATTCAGATATAAGGTATTATTCATTTTTTTAAAAATTATGCCATTATGACTTTCAGTTTGCTGTATTCTTCTGATGAATATGAGACAAGGGAAGCAGACTAGTACAAAAAAGCATTGTTTTTTTCATTCTGAACTGAAAATTAAATGGATTTGGTAATTTTTTTTTAACGTGAGAAGTTTGGCTCTATCTGTAAATGCATGCCTGAAGTTTTCTATTTCTTGACTAATGAAGTTAAGTATATGTGTAGTTAAAAAGTCAGTTCCATCTTTCAGTTTAAGAGAGGTAGCTACAGATAGAAAATAAAAGAAATAATTGAGTCAATATGTGGGTTTTGTGGCAGGAAGGAAGTGTGCACGCTATTGTAGTGTTCTCATTTCAGCTGTACTTTTACATTATCCTAGAGCAGAATTTTCATTAATTTTCAGAATTTACATTATCTGGAGCAGAATTTTCACTTCATTGCAAGCACTGCATAGTGTTTTCTTAATTAGGCTGCTCATCAATTTAAATAAGACTGTCAATTCATTTGATCTACAAAATAAAAATGCCATGCAATATAGTAAGAATAATATTTCCTAATAACATGTACTTATATATAATATATATATTAAAAATATAGTGTATTACTTATGAAATAACAGCATTTTTAGTAATCTTTTGAAATAGGTATATTTGATAGATTAATTGTGTGTAAGATGTAGGTAGACAGTTAATATAGACCAAAAAAATGAGTCTTTTGGTTATTTTCTAAAGAGCAAGTTTTTTTAAATAGGAAGTTTTTAATTGTTTTACTGTTCCAAGTAATGCCAGTAGACAGTCACTGTTTTAAGGTCTGAGATACTTCCTTGTGATGCAAACCTCTTATTATTGGTGTTCTCAGGTGGTGTAGTAGTTTTTGTGTTCCTTCACATTTGTGTTAGGAATTTACATTGTCCTTTAAATGCAAGAGCTAGTAATGAACAACAGGAGACATTTTCAGACAAATCCGTGACTTAAAGAAATGTGTATAATCCAGTCTTAATGGCTTTCTTATTTAGTAGAGTTGTGTGACTTTTATTTCCCTATTAAAAAAACCTCAAAACAAAAGCAAATCAGCAAACCAGATCCTGTCTTTATAACAACTTTTCTTGCCTGCAAGATAAAGAGCTTAACCCAGTCTTGAACTCCAAACACATGCCTACATGTACCTTGTAAGCAACTGTTAGATCCTTTACATCTTGATTTTTGCAGAAGCTCTGGCTCTCCATCTGTAGTGGCCCAATGGTCAAGGCCAGAGTTTGTCACTTCACGAAATACTAGGTGGAGGTGTAAAGAATTTTCAGCACATCAGAATAATTCCCAGTGATATTGCATCCATGTGAAAGTGAATCCTGGATTGCATTTTTTAATAAACCGTGTTTTCACCAACTTCCTTGTCCAATCTGAAAACAGATCCATGCTCCCAGTCTTGCTTCCAGAAAAATTCTAGTCCACTGCTTTTTAGGTCTACCAATTTTTGCCTTCATGTCTGTGATACTTTTTTTTGTATTTTCTTTTTGAAGCCAAGCATAAAAAAGCTTAAGTATTTTTAAAAACTCTCGTTGTGAAGTGGACAAGGTTTCTGATAGTGAAAAGTAGGTTTTTCTGAGTCACAGGGGTATTTGGCTGAGGGCAGCCAAGAACAGTGGGAGTTGGTTGTCTTCAAGATTTCTGATATGTTTTTTGGAGGCAAATATCTTTCACATATCTATAGTTTACTCATTTCAGAGGTTGTCATGTGTCAAACTGCTGAATGCAATGAAGAACAGGAATAAACATACATTTTATAAAAGTTTAGTCATGAAGTTTGCAAACTAATTGCGTGAAGTAGTTAAAATTGCTAACAGGATGTAATAACTAACAGGACTATTCCCTAACTGACCAGTCAGTTAATCAAGCTTAGTGTTATATCATACATATGTTCTAGATAAAATTCTACAATCTTAGAGGGTTGTCTGTAGTATGCATTTTTTTAAACAAATAATAAGCTATCTCGTGAACACAGAGTTGAGAAATAGTAGGAGACTTTGATGGTTAAGTAGTCATTACCTTCCAATTCAGTGATCAAATGAAACATTAATGTCAGCAAACAAAAGCTTTACAATACAGCTTTACATATCAAACCGCTTATCCATCTAGTTTTGTTTGAAATGTTTGTTTTTGAGAACATGTAAATAGAAATAAAATCATTAATTCATAGAATAACCCAGAATATAGCAAAATGCGATGTTTTAGATTTTTTTCTGACTGATGAATAAAGTATTTGTAGCTATTTATTATTGTAGAGAGTGAAGCCTTCACTGAATGTGTGCTTTTGTTTTGAATGTATTTTGAAGGCCTAAAGGATGAAACAAGAATAAATGAATGGGAAGAGGAAGATTTCTTTTGGCATACAAGGATTCTTCCAATTCTGCGTGACCTGGAAAAAAGTGGGTAACACAGCTCTGAAAGGGTGTATTTTCTGTACTGTTTCTTGCAGGAAACATGGGACTCATTTTTGTTTACTACAAAACAGTAACAGTAATTGAGATATGTGGCCTTTTATGCTTCCATATGTTCAGTGACTTCACAGTGTAAAACTGGCCTGGGCAGTCTAGGTGGCCCTGCTTGAGCACAGGGGATGTACCAGATTACATTCAGAGGTCACTTCCAACCTTACCCATTCTGTGATCCTGTAAAAAAACCCAGAACTGGTTTGGAGAAGATCTTGTCTGATTAAATTACCTTATTTTAGACAGCAGAGCTCTGCCAGCTTAGCAGTCAATGTTGAGCTAATAATTTTAAGAATAAGTACTGCACAGATTCACTGCTTTAACCATAGACTGTATTGAAGGTCTCAATCCATTTTGAAAAACTAAGGAAATCTTAATGAAAATTTCTACTTGTGATTAAAGTGTTAGATGTGCCAGAAAAGTATGTAATGACTCAGAGTACTGAAGCAAAATTGAGTAAATTAAGTATAGCTTGAAAGGTTAAACTCTGGAATCCATTTTGCATTGAAGAAGTTGTTCAGTTGCCTTCTGTAGACACTGTATTTATTTGAATGGTGGGAATATAGAAAGTAGGCTTGTTTTTAAAAGTAGTTCTGTTTGACAGGATCTTTAGCAGTGTTTGTGATATCATGGTACAGATTAGAACTTTATTTGCATAGTTTTGCAGATGTTTGTGAGTATGAGACACCTGTACAGTGCTAAGAGATTCCTAATATATGTAATTGTTTAAAAAAGACAGGATTCTCATTCCCACATCTGTCACTGATGTATAGAAAACTGTGATCAGGAAATTTGAAAACAGCTATGTAACTTCACATTTTCCTTGCTTAATGCCAAGATTGTCAAATATCAGCCACTGAGTTACGGTTTTGCACGGTGAGATGTTCTTTATTTGTAAGCAAAATAAAATTTAAAGGTAAAATCTAATCATGTCTTTCCCTTGTCATGAATGTAGCTAAGGAAAATCAGTTTTCATGCCCCTTTTCCTCAGTATTCACTTGATTTGGTTAGTGTATTGGGGTTTTTCTAGCTTTTATAAAAACCTGATTATGGCTTAGTTTTTCTAATAATAGATGACATTATCTAATGATACTTTCTCACCAGTTGGCTGAATGTAGTACTGCATATTCCTTAAGACCTGAGTTTTGCTACCTGAATATTAACACAAATTGTAACTGAATTGCATCACGGCCTCCTGCAACTGTGTGATATATTGCTTTCTTTAGACTATTTACTGCATAATTCTTATGAATATTAGAATTCCATAACTGAAATGCTTTGAGTGGGTCTGTTGGTAATTTAATATTTTTTAATTTCAGGTGCAGTCATTTGCTTCATACCTTTTACCTAATTCCCTGCACATGAACTTAGGTTGCGTTTAGTTTTTCATATATTAATTGAGAAGCCTTTTTCTTCACCTTCCTCATGCAAAAATATTTGCAGAAGCCTTTCCATGTAAAAACAAATCAGAAGTTAACCTGGAACTTATTGCCTAAATTCTTCTGAATATTATGTGCTTGAGTTGTTTGTAATATGACCAAAAAAGACTCCTAAAGTCACTTTTTCTAGAGGAACAATTAATTTATTTTGTTACATTCCAATACTCAGGAGGTTAAGCTTTAAAATGCCCCATGGGATGAGTGATGAATAATTTTTGTTGTTAATTTTGATGAAATGGAGTGTAAGAACTTCCGGTTTTGGTTCCTTGGCACTCCTGTTTAATAGCTTACTGGAGCAGAGCATTCAGGATCATGCTAAATTTTGTTGAATTTTCTGTCATGATGGGAGTAGAAATGGAATAGTCATTGCTGTTCCTTGAGGGTGATGATTGCAAATTGAGAGTTTCCAGGCACTTCTCAGCCTGAGGGATCAATCCTTGAATCTGCCTACAGGTAGGGGCCTCAGATATGTTCCATCACAAGTGCTTTGCCTCCTTGAATATGACTTTATTTCAGCTGTGAAGTACCCCCAGAGTAAATGTTTATACTGCCAGTTCATGTGGATTTATGTAGGCTTTGTAAGTGTCACCTTATGAACAAAAGCAAATGTAAGAAAATCTTTAGAAAATCTCACTGTTCAATTTTAAAAATAGAAAAGACTTCTCCTTTTCTCTGTAAAGTAAACATCTACATGATTCCATTGTGTTGAGATGCACTCTTTGCAATTCTATTTTATTTTTGTATATTTTAAAAAGAGTCTCAGGGACTTGGGTGAGGAAGTAGATCACTTTTTTGTCAATAGGACAACATTCCACTCAAATATGTCTTACACCTCTACATTGAAGAGTTCTAGCAAGTTTTTACATTCACTTTTTTATCCCAGCAAGTTTTGATGTATAAAGTTACATATATGGGGAGAAAAATGCTCCTTAACTATCCCTTTTTCACATCTAATGTTTGGTGGAGTCCTTTAAAGAATGTTTTCAGAGACACAGTTTCCTGGTAGACATTTGGTCAATCTGTTATTAAGCATCAAAGGTGAGTTTAATTTTAGCTGGAGGTATTATTTTGGCTCAATGATTTCTCAGCTTGAGTCTTCTTTTTTTGACAAAGCAGAATAAAATTATTTCTGGGGATCACATTATCATGTGAAGACATTTATTTGCTGTCTTATTTTTGTTGTTGTGCAAACTGTTCTTCATTTTGTTCTTCTGTGTCTTCATGTATTGAGATGCTCTGCATAAAGTGGCACTGATAATTAGTTTTTATTTTTCTCTCCTTTCCTACGCCCTTCAAGGAGAAGACAATATAGAACACCTTTGTCTAGCTTGTACCAAGCTCCATCAAGCATTGGGTGATGGAAATATGCTTGGAAAAAGATTTAAAAGAAGAAATATCCTTCTGAAGACATTATATAGACTTGTAGACCTTGATTCAGATCCACTTTCCCTGAAGCTGGCAAAGATTATTCTGGCTGTAAGTGTTTTGAAATGCTCTTTGGTAGAGTGTGAAGCTCAAAATCATGAATTACAACTTGCACTTAATTTTTCATTTCATACTTGTAAACTGTGTCTAAATGAACCCTTTTCCTAAGTACAATTTACTGCCACAGGGATACTAGTCTGCTGTCCATCTACATCAGCACTTGTAGCTTATTTTCTGCAGAGAAGTTGCATCTGGGGGAGGAAGGAGGGGCACAAAATAGAATAGTTGGTGTATGGTGGCAGGAATATTGTATAGGCATGGAAAAGATGCAGTGTTCTATACTGGGATACACATGCAGGGATTTTAAAAACCCAATGGTTATAAAATGTACACATAGAAATGAAGCTTTGTTTTTAAACAATGTCTTGATCTTGTTCTGAGAATACCAAAATGGAGGTTTTTGGGGCTTTTTTTTGGAAGGTGAGTGAATGTAAATAATCTTTTGCTTTAATATTTCTGGTTAAAACTCTCATTTAAGTTTTGTGCTTTAGAACCTCTTTGTTCACGTTCTACAAAGCATGTATGGACAGTCACTGGTGAAAGGATGCCCACTAACATTGTGTTGTAGGCATCTGAGTAATGTGTACGTGTGTTGAGGGAGTGGTGTTCTCTATAAGGTAGTGTAAATTATGTTATTGAGAAGATACACCTATTGAGAAGATACACCTACATACTTAGATACCAAAGAGATGTTAAGTGGTACTTATTAAAGAGAAAGGTTTTTCTGTGTAATCTTTCAAAAACCATGAACCTACAAGAAATTGCCCTTGAAATGCAGAGGAAAGGAAGAGAGATGTCATTGTATTTTTACCACCTTTCCTTCCCTTTCACAATCTCTCATTGTAAGATCATGTTTTCTGCTAGCTGAGAGTAAATTTCATTATGGCTTGTACTGTTGTACTGGAAGTCTTTGTGGTAGGGCCATAGATGCCAAACCACTGACTTCCATACAGAATTTCTTTGTAAGGGAATTGGAGAAAAAATCCTGCAAGTTATTGATATACTACCTGTTTATATTAATACATTAAAAGTTAAAAACTTATTTTAAAGACAGCACAGTTTGCTAAATAGAGTTTAAAACACCTGAGTTTCAGGTTATTTCAGTTTCCTTTAATTCTGCATACATCTTCAGTTTGTTTTAATGTATTGTTAGGATTTCAGCTGTAATTTAATAGTTGTGTGAGAATACAAGTTTGCCATGGTGTCTGAACTTGTAGAATGTTAGGTGCATTTTTGCATGCAGATTTTAGTTGTGATTTTATGTCTTTTAATTTCTTGCAGATGAAAGTAGATGGAAAAAATCTTCTTAGTGTTTGCAAGCTAGCATTTAAAATTTGTAGGAACGAAAAAAATTATTTCATCATTCAAAATGATACATTATTGGGTATGTATTCTTTCTTGTCTGTAAGTTAGATGTTGAAATTCAACAGTTAAAGTTGTTCATCTTTGAAACATTTTCGTAATGAAAAATTCTGAAGAAAGACTAAAAATTACCTGCCTAGTTCAAACTAATGGTTGGTCTAGTCCAGTATTCTCTGTCTAAGTAGTGATGGGGATGGGGAATGCTGTTCAGGGGGAGCACAGGAGCCTGTGTGTTTTCTGTGATTTCTTTCCCCAGCACTACTCCAGCATCCAGAACTGTTCTGTTCTATTAGGGACATTGGATGGTGCATCCCTGCCTAATCCCTTTTTAGTTTCTGTTTATATGTCTTTTGTTCATTCATTTGCCTTTTTGGATTTTCTGATTCTGTCTCCCTCTATTATGCCATAGAACAATTTCCAGAAATTCTCTTGTGCTGTTTTAAATCTATATATTTTTCTTTATCCCCCTGCTTGTAGTTTTACAGGATTTATAAGAGTTTGTACAGTCAGTTTACCCTTCACCTTCAGGGTTTTTTAAAAGGCAGTCTTATCACATATCTCTGTCTTCTCCTTTTCAACACTGAGGCATCTCAGCCTCTTAGCTCTTTGAGCAGATATCGTGTCATTCATTTGCTTTATAAGTCCTTTTCTCTACCTTCTCAAACTCCAGTGGATCCTTCTTGAGATTTATGGAACAAAACTATCTGTACCATTCGAGCTGTATCTGCAGCAAATTTTATAGAAATGAGATAATGCTGGCTGTGGTGTTGGCCATCATCAGGGAGGATCTTGAGAATAGTCACTGTTTTTTAAATATTTTTATAGCTGCTGCTTCACATTGAGCCAGTGATTTTGCAGAACTGTCAGCAATGGCTCTGAAGATCGTTTGTGTTTGCAACAGTGTTTGTGTCATGCATTCCCTCCCTTGCAAATATGAGAAATATGAAGAAAATGAAAGTGTGCAAATGATACTCAGTATTGAATGAAATCATTCCTTTCATTAAAACTTTTGTATGTTTTATTAATGTAGGCCTTGGTCTTGCAAGCAGTTATTGCATCTATATTGGTTAAGGCATATGTGTATATTTGCTTAAATAGTTGAGAGTATTCATGGTCTTAGTTGTTTAGTACACAACTGTTGTCAGAAATGAAGATACGCTGTTCACGTGGTAAGGAAAGAACTCACAGGAAACAGAGCAGCTGGGTTGACTTTGCATGCTGAAAAGTACAGTTTTGTAGAGATCAGCATCATACACAGCATTTGAATAAGTCGCATTTTTGTCTCATTTCCATGAGACCTCATTTACTTTTCTTTCACTTGCCTTTCTTCCCCTGTATTTTAAAAACTAGTGACGGAAAGAGCATTGGTAGGTGTTGTTTTATTTGTTTATTCACTCTTTGTGTTTTGGATCCACCTTGTCCCAGAAGAAGATGTGACCCTGGCCTATCATCACAACTGCCCAGATCCCTGTTACAGTTGCTGGGTTATAGATTCAATTTCTTTTTCCTCTTCTGTCCCTGTGAACTATTTATATGCAGTGCAGCATCTCCAGTAGAAGAAATAAATTAATCCTTCATCCCAGAATAGACAACTGCTGTTCAAGACCCTGTTTGATACTGTGCAGAGCAGGAACCCGAGTTCTCACATTGCCACAACCCAAGTGATTTAATTGGTGAGGGTGGGAGTTTGGACAAGAACCTAGAGTGTGTACTTCATTCATACATATATATATATGTATGTACCATTTCCCACAGCTTCAGTTGAGACAGAAAAAAAATTTAAATCTCTTCAGTTTAATGATATAGGAAAATGTTTTTATTCAGCTGGAACTGAATGGAACATAGGAAGCAGAAATAAATATCTCTTTGAATCAGTTACTAGAAGTTTAAAAGTATAATGTTGGCTAGGATTACTCATTTATTTAACATACCCCACTAAATTCAGAATGTCTCAATTTGACTGCAAAAGATACCTTTGGCCATGTATTAACTGTAAATTTTAACATTTCAGATGTCTGACAGTGGTTGCACAAAACAAAACTTCTATGTCAACTTTGCCTACATAAAAAGTAAATCTAAAAAGACTATGAACAGATTTCAAATGTGAGAGTTGAATTAGGCACCTGTGCCTTTTAGTGTTCCATTTGAGATGCTTGAAGACATTTGATTTTTAAGGAAGTAGTGGGAAGTACACAAAATTCCAGGCACACACAATTCGTTTTGCAAATCTTGACTGAGAATTTCAATGATTCCTGCTTTGTGTTTACAGCTTACACTGGTTCTTGAAGTCTAGAAGAACAAAAGTCGGGCCCATTCTCTTATTCATTAATAATTGTTTCTTGGTTTCAGTCCAAATATCCAATTTTTCTAGCCCACTTGTTAGAAATGTAAGAGTTCAATCTGAGGGTGTTTTCCAGTTGTTAATCTCTTTAATGACTGGATTGTAGCAAATATAAATTTTAATATTAGACATTCTGAATGATAATTTTCCTTTCAGATTATTTGTTGCAGGTTCTGTGGAATGAAGATCTACAAACAAACCACGAAGCTCTCGTCTATTGCATGGCAGCTATAAAAGTCATGTCTGAAAAGGAAGTGCTCCGTTTTAAAATGGTCAGCAAAGGAGCTATTGAAATGTTTCTGGAATTAATGAAGCAGATTAATAACATAAAAGAACATGACACATATTTCTCCAAGTTGGGCCACTTATTAGTCCAGGTTAGCATTTACTTTTATTTCTAAAAGTATGTACTTCAAGGGCAAATTAAAAATTTAATCAGAGGAGATAAGCTAACCCTGTGTGCTACTGACAGAGTTGTACCTATATTTCAATAGATTTATTTTTAAGAAATTAAATGAAGTTGTTCAGACCTAATGTAATTACCACAGATGTTTGTGTGTAGTCAGTTTTAAAGGCTTTAGAAATTCTGAAGTTAATAGAAATATTTTTATACCTAATAAACCAGTTTCTCATTACTACTTTATTGTGCTGACAATATTCTGGATACTGTAGTAAACAGATAAAAATGTGTTCTCTATCTAAATTCTTGAAACGGAAATAATAAATACAAACTGGTTCTGCAATACTCTAGGAGATTGCAAAAATATTTTTTATTACAAGAATAATGGCTTTTTATTACAAGAATAATATATTTTAAAAATATATATGGAAATAGCTGTGTTTCTTTGACAAAGTGTTTTTGAAGATCTGCAATATAAGGAAAAAGTAGTTGCAAGAGCAAACATGTTTTGAATCTTTTGAAGGCAGCAGGCTCAAAACTGTTTTCACATACAAAGCACCTTGATAAGCGGTGGCTCTGAAGACTGATCTTTGTCCCTAAAACTTTTTAAATCCATGTATTTTAGAAACACTGTGGGATGGATATTGTGTTTACCAAGGATTTGCCAGGTATATTCCTGGCATTTGTTTGGAAGTTACTGATGTAATATTTAGTGAATGGTTGAATTGTAAACTTTCAGGTACATCATAGGAAAATACACTGGACAATTTTCTGAGGTACATTTTGCACTAGGTTTGTCAGCTAATTATGCCAGATTTCTTTAATTCTCTACTAATTTATAAGCATAGGATTTTATAATGCTTGAAATTATATGAGAAAACAGATAGCCTACATCATCACATTACTATTGGTTATTTTTGTCTGATTTTTTAAATCTTAGTAATAAAATTAATAAATCAGTTTATTTCCAGGATTTTGACTATCTGCCTGATATTCCTCACAACTTTGGAGGGATATTTTTCTTCCGTTATGTGCCTGGGATAAATTTAGGGTTTTTTTAATCAAGGGTTTAGTTTGCAAATGTATAAAAGGAAAATGTTGTATTTTATGCTTTCTTTAAAAAATTCCTCATATCTCTGCTTTTTTCAGTACAGATGGAAGTGTAGCAAAACTGCTTTGTACTGTTTGAATAGACTGGCTGTTTCTAAGAAGTTCTTGAGTGTTTTCTGGAGAAGTCAGTACTGACAGCTGTCTCCTGTTGAGATTGCTCTTTCACTTGTTTGTGTTCTCTTCTATAATAGTACAGATACTTCGGTTCTCTTCTTCTTGTGAGAAAAGTAGTGATTCCTACTTCTATGGGATTCCTCTGTGACTTTCTCATATTGGTTCCTTCAACAAATCCATGTGCACTACTTCCTACATGTGAGTTAATTGATCAGTCATCATAGACAGATGAACGAGTAGTTCTGGTTTAGGGATGGTTGGAGAAAGTCTCTTCTGTGATTGGTGTCTTCAGAATAAAGTTTTCATAACATACTGCATCTTGTAGCAACAGATCAAATAGCCAGTGATGTACAGAAATAATGTCTTCAGTTATAGAAAGCAAACTATATTGGAGGAGAAAAACACTTTAAATAGTCACAGTGGTCTCTGGAAGCTCTGTTATCCTTGGTAACTGAAATATCCCATTTAGTTGGGACCAACTCTTCATCCTTTAACTGTATAATTGCACAATCACCAGATGGCAGTGTTATACATAATCTTGCTTGATCCTTTTTATGGGAATAAAGTCCCTATCTGATTTCTTCATTCTTCCAAAATGTTTTTTTTTTTGTTTGCAGAAGTCATACAATACAAGAATAAAAATCTTTGTAATATTTTTTTCCCTTAATAGAGGGCATGAAACCAGGGTCAACTTTGATTAATTTAGTGTTGCTTAACCTAACAGTCTGTTAATATTTATACAAAATACAGTAATGCTTACTCAAAAACCAAGATTTTTGAAGTCACTGTCAAGACTTAATAACTACTCCCTGTTCCTTAATTGAAAAGCACTTAAATGTCTTCTCCTTTAAAAATAGCATTTGTCAGCAGTTAAATTTTCTGTTTGGGTGAATTTGATCTTTCATATGGCAACATAAGGATTAGGACTGGTGGGGGTTGCTAAAGATAATTGTTATGCATTTCTCCCTGAAACATAGGGTCTGCTTGAAGCTATCACAATATCTCTAGAATTCAGCTGCTGTCTGGCTAGCTTCTGTTATTTTTCAAACTGTTCTCTTCAGGTTTCAGTTGTACATTAACTGTGTTTTATGGATATATACTTCTGTGAACTGCTGAATGCTGTTTTCTTACACATTTAAGTGTATATGTTATTTTGCATTGCTTTTCCTTTCCAACCTGTCTTTGCCTGAGGGTGGCTCTTGATAGAATTTACTGCTTGAGGATTTTGAACCATCTAACTGTATCAAGCATTGAAAAGTTTTACTCTCTTTTTGGAGACCTCTGTACCATCATCTATTGATATTTTTTCCATTATCCAACATGTAAGTCTCTTTGCTGCAGTGAAAGCTCTTGTCTGGGTTTGAACAACACTTCTAGTATGTGCCTTATCTTTCATTTCCTTTATTGTGTCTATTGAAGCTTATCTAGTATTCAAAAATATCATTTTTTGAATGATAGGCTGACTGTGAACATCTTGTATGTAAGCACAGAATGGAGTGCCTGTCTCTATTCCGTGTGACAGGAATTTTTCTACTAAAACTTTTGAAAAGCAAAGTATTTGGTCAGAATATATTTATTAAAAGGTATCTCCAGTATTGTGTTGATTTTTGAAGCATCATGACTAGAGAAGGAATATGCATCTGGAAATTTTTTTTGCAGTTGTTCGGTTAAAATAATAGAAAATCCCAGGTGTCTTCTTAAAATATAAATGATGTGAAGCAAATGGCTTCTGTAGGTTCAGATGCTCTGTATTATGAATATAGTATAAATTGCATTTTTAGTGCTGAAGTTAAATCCATTCACATATCACATTATCACATTTTTTCCCCTCTATGCCCTGCTTCTCCATTTTGACATGTTGCATCTCCTGTTGCTCCATTACAGAGCATTATGGGGTTCCTGAAGATTTGTACTCTGCTGTCAAATTTCTTGAAGTAGGACAGCAAATTTGAAAGCTACTGGAGAATGGACAGAATATGCATAGAGTCCTATGTGCTAAAGCTGAAACACAACATCTTAACCTGCTCTTTGAGAGTTTTTCTTTAAAATTAGCAATTACATATCACTCAATAAGCAGTCCAATTTAACGATAAAATGCTTAATTTCCAGAATTTTCTGTGATAAGAAACAATTTGAACAGATGGTTTTTGTGCCTTATCAAACTACATTCAAAGCCAAATTGAAGTTAATAACTTCACTCTGAATAAGAAAACTTTGAAGAATTCCCATATTCACTTAAGACTGAATGACTTCACATTCATTTTGTAGTAAGTTCTGGATTAGATCAAAATTAACTTAAATGTCATTGCCTGTCTGACCTTGTCATTTGAATACTCTTGCCTTGGAAGAGAACCAGAATATTTCAAAATATGCAATAGGTGATGCATTTGTACATCTACCAGAGTTAGATTATGCTTTAAGCTCCTTGAAATAGAACAGTATCATCTGAAAATATTTTGGTTTCTTCAAATAGTCCTGAGCACTTAAGCTTTTAATTTTTATATTGTTCAAACAGTGGATTTCTTTTATCATGATTAACCTTTAATTTTTAAATTGGAATAAATCTGATTGTGTTTTAAAATAAATTCATTTTAATTTGCAGTTTGCAGTTACCATCAAAATATATATTAGTATTTTCAAGATTTAAATATAAATTTGCAATACTAAGATTTATTGAAGTATTATGCAAGAAATTACTTTAACCATCCACAGCATTACACCTAATTTGGTACATGGCTGTAGGCGTGCAAGACTTTAAAGCATATGAAAGATCATGTGTCCCTCATAGAAGGAGGTTACATGCAGGCAAAGACCAGTGTCAATCTTGCATTTTCAAGCAGTTATCCCAAACACACCATGTTGCTGCCTGCAGGTGTGCTGTTGTTATGGCTTGGTTTATACCCACCTGCAGTGCTAAGGGGCACAGCTTTGGGTGCTGTAGATGAGAGCTGGCCTTTGCTGCACTGTGGGAAGCTGTGGCTAATGCCTGTCCCTTACCTGTGAGCAGCTGTGGCTAATGCCTGTCCCTTACCTGTGAGCAGCTGTGGCTAATGCCTGTCCCTTGCCATGTGCAGCTGTGGCTAATGCCTGTCCCTTGCCATGTGCAGCTGTGGCTAATGCCTGTCCCCTGCCTGTGAGCAGCTGTGGCTAATGCCTGTCCCTTACCTGTGAGCAGCTGTGGCTAATGCCTGTCCCTTACCCGTGAGCAGCTGTGGCTAATGCCTGTCCCTTGCCGTGAGCAGCTGTGGCTAATGCCTGTCCCTTACCTGTGAGCAGCTGTGGCTAATGCCTGTCCCCTGCCTGTGAGCAGCTGTGGCTAATGCCTGTCCCTTACCAATGAGCAGCTGTGGCTAATGCCTGTCCCCTGCCTGTGAGCAGCTGTGGCTAATGCCTGTCCCTTACCTGTGAGCAGCTGTGGCTAATGCCTGTCCCTTACCAATGAGCAGCTGTGGCTAATGCCTGTCCCCTGCCTGTGAGCAGCTGTGGCTAATGCCTGTCCCTTACCAATGAGCAGCTGTGGCTAATGCCTGTCCCCTGCCTGTGAGCAGCTGTGGCTAATGCCTGTCCCTTACCTGTGAGCAGCTGTGGCTAATGCCTGTCCCTTACCAATGAGCAGCTGTGGCTAATGCCTGTCCCCTGCCTGTGAGCAGCTGTGGCTAATGCCTGTCCCTTACCGTGAGCAGCTGTGTCTAATGCCTGTCCCTTACCATGAGCAGCTGTGGCTAATGCCTGTCCCCTGCCTGTGAGCAGCTGTGGCTAATGCCTGTCCCTTACCGTGAGCAGCTGTGGCTAATGCCTGTCCCTTGCCGTGCGCAGCTGTGGCTAATGCCTGTCCCTT
This sequence comes from Passer domesticus, assembly GCF_036417665.1. NCBI lineage: Eukaryota > Metazoa > Chordata > Aves > Passeriformes > Passeridae > Passer > Passer domesticus. The sequence goes on from NC_087476.1 coordinate 45,493,264, forward strand.
ACCTGTGAGCAGCTGTGGCTAATGCCTGTCCCTTACCCATGAGCAGCTGTGGCTAATGCCTGTCCCTTGCCATGTGCAGCTGTGGCTAATGCCTGTCCCTTACCATGAGCAGCTGTGGCTAATGCCTGTCCCTTACCCGTGCACAGCTGTGGCTAATGCCTGTCCCTTACTGTAAGCAGCTGTGGCTAATGCCTGTCCCTTGCCGTGAGGAGCTGTGGCTAATGCCTGTCCCTTGCCATGTGCAGCTGTGGCTAATGCCTGTCCCTTGCCATGAGGAGCTGTGGCTAATGGCTGTCCCTTACTGTAAGCAGCTGTGGCTAATGCCCGTCCCTTGCCATGTGCAGCTGTGGCTAATGCCTGTCCCTTGCCATGAGCAGCTGTGGCTAATGCCTGTCCCTTACCATGAGCAGCTGTGGCTAATGCCTGTCCCCTGCCGTGAGCAGCTGTGGCTAATGCCTGTCCCTTGCCGTGAGCAGCTGTGGCTAATGCCTGTCCCTTACCTGTGAGCAGCTGTGGCTAATGCCTGTCCCTTGCCGTGAGCAGCTGTGGCTAATGCCTGTCCCTTACCTGTGAGCAGCTGTGGCTAATGCCTGTCCCTTACCAATGAGCAGCTGTGGCTAATGCCTGTCCCCTGCCTGTGAGCAGCTGTGGCTAATGCCTGTCCCTTACCGTGAGCAGCTGTGTCTAATGCCTGTCCCTTACCATGAGCAGCTGTGGCTAATGCCTGTCCCCTGCCTGTGAGCAGCTGTGGCTAATGGCTGTCCCTTACCCATGAGCAGCTGTGGCTAATGCCTGTCCCTTGCCATGTGCAGCTGTGGCTAATGCCTGTCCCTTACCATGAGCAGCTGTGGCTAATGCCTGTCCCTTACCCGTGCACAGCTGTGGCTAATGCCTGTCCCTTACTGTAAGCAGCTGTGGCTAATGCCTGTCCCTTGCCGTGAGGAGCTGTGGCTAATGCCTGTCCCTTGCCATGTGCAGCTGTGGCTAATGCCTGTCCCTTGCCATGAGGAGCTGTGGCTAATGGCTGTCCCTTACTGTAAGCAGCTGTGGCTAATGCCCGTCCCTTGCCATGTGCAGCTGTGGCTAATGCCTGTCCCTTGCCATGAGCAGCTGTGGCTAATGCCTGTCCCTTACCATGAGCAGCTGTGGCTAATGCCTGTCCCCTGCCGTGAGCAGCTGTGGCTAATGCCTGTCCCTTGCCGTGAGCAGCTGTGGCTAATGCCTGTCCCTTACCTGTGAGCAGCTGTGGCTAATGCCTGTCCCTTGCCGTGAGCAGCTGTGGCTAATGCCTGTCCCTTACCTGTGAGCAGCTGTGGCTAATGCCTGTCCCTTACCATGAGCAGCTGTGGCTAATGCCTGTCCCTTACCTGTGAGCAGCTGTGGCTAATGCCTGTCCCTTGCCGTGCGCAGCTGTGGCTAATGCCTGTCCCTTGCCATGAGGAGCTGTGGCTAATGCCTGTCCCTTACCGTGAGCAGCTGTGGCTAATGCCTGTCCCTTGCCGTGCGCAGCTGTGGCTAATGCCTGTCCCTTACCTGTGAGCAGCTGTGGCTAATGCCTGTCCCTTACCTGTGAGCAGCTGTGGCTAATGCCTGTCCCTTACCTGTGAGCAGCTGTGGCTAATGCCTGTCCCTTGCCGTGCGCAGCTGTGGCTAATGCCTGTCCCTTGCCGTGCGCAGCTGGCAGCCACCCTGCGGATCCTGGCCAACTGCGCCCAGGCGCGCCGCCAGCTCAGCCCCGGCGCCGCCATCCCCGAGCTCTGCGTGGCGCTGGAGCAGCGCAGCGGCGACAAGGACGTGTGCATCTGGATTGTCAGCGTGCTCAGGTACGTGGGGACGGGGTTCTGTGTGCAAGCAGCTCCCCTGCCTCAAAGGAGGCACGACCGAGCACTGAGATGGGAAGATTTACATTGAACTCTGTTTTTAAAAAGCTATATGTAGCTTGTACTGATGTTGCATGTTAATTGTGTCTCTATTAATGCTTACAGAATAGTTTAATTGTAGCCATACAGATTTGGATTCACCATCCCCATGAAAAATACTGTGTTGTATTAATGCCACCGATTCTGACTGAGTTTTTTAAAGTACCGTTTCTTGTATCTTAAAGCTGCCTAAGTTGTTAGGTATTTATTCATCCTGGTTTAGGCCATGTTTGAAAAAAAAATTAATGAGAGAAATTACACAAGGAACTGTGTATTGTGAAATAAAGTACACAAGAGGGAAAATGTGACCAGTGTTCATTGTTTTGAGCTGTTACAGAGTGTTTGAGGAGATTAAGCCCTGGGATCAGGGCTTGAGTGTGCCGATGGAAGTGCTGAAAGAATCTCAGTTTTATGAGCAGCCAGCGGCTGCTTCCCAAGTTGTGCTTTTTAGAGGGAGATCAGTATGGGTTAGTCACCACAAAGATCATTTTGTAGTCTGAATAGTTTCTCAGTCAAAAGTCTTCCAGTTACCAAGTATCAGCTTGCAATATTCAGTGCTAGATAGACTTGCAAACAATGTAAGGATTTGGAAGAAGTTGTGAAATTGGCTGTTGGTAATTTCAGGAATAATGGGATTAAGTGCAATTTATGAATGATGTGCTGGATGAAGTATTTGCCATTGCTGCTTTGTTACTGCATTGAGTCATGCTGCCTGTGGCTCTGTGTTCAATGAGATCCTGGTATGGACTTCTCCTCCTGTTCAGATGCTCCAAATTATCCATCATGTTCTCCTCTCTGGATGAGGTTGAGTTGTGCTTTGAACAGTGGCTACATAAGGGGCTGGCACTCCTTCCTCCCCAGAGCTGAAACCAGGCAAATCTGCTCCTTTGCTGTTTGTGCTACCTGTGAAGCATGTGAATGGCTTCCCCAGTTCCATGCTACCTTCTTCACATCTGTCTCTAGTTTTGTTCCTAAAACCGAGCTCTAGCAATGATTACAGCACTTTGAGCATATTTACTTCTTCTGAGGAGGGAGCATTTCTTTTACTTGGAAAATGCCATGAAAAGTGGGATAATGAGTTTGTAATTAACTGTAATTGATACTTACACTGTAATTCTGATAAGGACATTTGCTTGGTATAGAACTCAATATAGAGAAAAAATAACTTACCTTACTTAAAAGTTTCCTACTGCTTCAATTTTTTTCCTTAAGATTAGAATGACATGCTCCAAGAATACAAATTAGCCATAAAAATCAATTTAATTAGCTCCCTGGAAATTGCAGTTGCAAAAAAAAAAAAGTATATGTATATATATATACTATACAAGTTTATACTATGCAGTAAAGAGCTCAGATTTGAATTTTGTTTTGTCTTCTAGTAATACAGAATGATTATTCTCTCAATCAACTTTAGGCAGTTTCTTTGCAGAGAATACATTCAATCTATTCAGATTATTCATTCAATAAGACTGTAAATCTTCCTGTAATCAGTTGTAATTGAACATCAACACAGATCTTTTTTGGTTTTGACTACATAACAAGTGAGATGTTATCCTAACTTGTTCTATTACTGCATCTTTATGGTGTGACCAAAGCATGTCCAGTTCCCTGTTTTTCCCTGCAGTGGGCAAGGTGAGCAGTGCAGGACTGGAGCAGCTGTTGGGAAATGTGCAGAGATAAAACCTGCCAGCAAAGAGGCACAGTCTCTGTATTGCTGGTGAGAGATGTGTTCTCTTAGTGCTGTTGCTGGGCTCTACTAGATGTACACTAGGAAGGGATTCCTTATTTCCTCTCCTCTGACTTCCCACGTCATCTTGAAATTCCAGCTCTCCCCTTTAGCACTACGAAGGGCTGGTGTCAGCATACTGTGCCCATATGGCAGGCAGGTTGGGAAGCTCTTCTGTTGTGCTCTTACGTAACTGCACATGCCTCTGCTAGAAGAGTATTGGCATTCACTTCATTTGTTGGAAAATACAGCTCTGAGAATCAAAAGTGACTTTCTAAAAAATGTTTTGTGGAATAAAGTCCTTTCGTTCATTTATATATTTTTTTATTTTCTTTATAGCAAACTTTCTACCTACAATGACTTCTGTGCAGCATTAGCAGAGTGCTCCAGATGTTACATTGTATTTTTAGCCCTGCTAAACAAATACCAGAAGCAGCAGGTCAGTTTTTCATCTCTTGATTTTTATATATTAATCCTCTGATATGTCTGTGTATTATTGTGTATAAGCTTGTTTTCAGTGTCCTACTTTTATGCATTTACCAAATAAAAATTTTAAATGGTTGACAGCATTTCTAAGTAGTAAATAATTGTAATGAAATAATTTAGATTAAAAATTCAAAACAATACAACAGACAGTTGATTAACTTGTCTATCCATGTGTAGAAACAGTCCTTTGAGTACCTATTTTTTTTCTAGTTTCAAGAAATATTTTTTAAAGCAAAAAGCTATTTGAATATTTAGTTGTTGGAAATTGTTGGGCTTCCTCCTGTCCTCCTCACCTGCAAAAGAAGTGTGACTTTTCTAGAGCTAAGCAATGTGAAAACAGAGGACAATTGCTGTCATGTAAAAAGGGGAGATTTCCTCAACCCCTTTGTGTTTAACTAGTCTGTGAGAGCCCCAGGAAAGCTGTGACCCTTGTGCCCAACCAATCTGTCAGTGTCCCATTATGGGACCCTTCACTGAGCAGTCCCACTGGACCTGTTCCATTGACTTATTCAGGGTCACACACCTAACAGAGGAACCTCCTCCTCCTTTACCCACGATGGGCAGAGGGCAGTGCCCTTGCAGGACTCGCATTAACAGTTGGCAGACTGACACTCTTTATTAATAGAATTGTGAAAGGTTAAGGTTTGAGACTTGCCAGTGATAGTATCAGGCTGCAAAAGGTATATTCAAAGCAGTATACTAATTTAAGGCAATGTACTAACAAGCTCTAATCCACAGTAAAAGCTGGTCTGAGACAATCATTCAGCATGCAGAGATCACATTTCTTACACAGGCACCCCTAAGAGGGAGAAGACAGATTCAGCTTGTCGACTGATCCCTGAAGTTACAATGGAGTCTTCCCCCATTTCTCCCCATTCTTAACTCATTTTTTTATACTATTTCTTTATGTTTAGGTGGAACTTGAGTGGCTTTGGTCATACCTCTTAACCAGTGAAGGGTGGTTGTACTAGGGGGTGGATATCTCAGGATAGTACCCGAGATAACCTTGGGATGGGGACAGGAGTTAGTCCAAGTAGAATGATTTCATAACAGTTGTTGTGCAGGACATTTTCCTTTATCTCCCTTGGTTTTCAGCTGCTGTGGGGCTTATCAGCTAGGAAGTACCACTGAGTTCCCCCCTCTGCAAGGGTTTCAACACAGTGCCTGGCCATGGTGTCTCCACTCTGCTCCACCCTCTGTTGGGTCCCCCTTAGATTGCAGTGTGTGGGAGGTCAGATATGCTGACCATGTTTCATCCAGGGAGTACAACTGTGTTTTTCCCTGTGACTTCCATACCATTATCTTCTTACGCTTAGTCATCTTCCCATACTCTCTAACTTTTGATATCTAATAAAATATCAAAATGTATCTCTCCTTTACCAAAGAAAACCACATGCCTGGAGTACTGCATTTGGGATGTTCATGTAGAAATAAATGTTTAGACTTTGTCAAAATGCCTTGTATCATGAAGTAAAATTCTGAGTATAGTTGCTGCCAACTTTATTAGAATTCCAAGGGTGTTGCTCTATTGTCCTGCTGTATCACAGTGATCTTTCTTACATTTACTGAAGATAAAACTCAGAGCTTGGTGCAGGATCCCAGTATTACAGATTGATGCATTGGTAAGAGTGGAGTGCCCTATGTAGGGCAAAGTACTCAGCCCTATTGCCAGGTAAGTTTTAAGAAGAACAAAATTTTTCTCTGAAGCATACATGTTCAAATGTGGAACAAGATTTCAAAACAGGGAATACTAAATTACATTAAGATCAGTCTTAAAAGTAAGGAATTTTCTTGGCTGGTCCAGAATCTAAACTAGTTTGAGATAGTTTGGTTATCCTATACAATTTATCCCAGGGTTAGTAATTCTTGGGGATTTGTTGGAAGGAGGTCTTTGGGGTTGCTGTCATTAAAGGAAGTTAATTAAGGTAACTGGATTGGCTATACTGAACAATGTTCTTTCTCCTGCCAAATGCAAAAATAATTTGTTCCTTTCCTGTTTACCAGCATCCCTGTTTTCGGTGATAATGCACATGGAAGAGGAACAAAGATTAAGTTGTTTCTCTTCTAAATATCTGCTGTAGCATATCTGAGTATTTCTAGGTTCAGATTGCTCTTGCATCGTTTAGTCTTCAAAGACACTTTAGTAAAATATGATGTAAATAATATGTAAATAACATGAAAAATGTCAAAGGCATTATATTTTCCTAGATTTATAGTTGTTCTTCCTTGTGACCATTGTAATAAAAACTCAACAAATTAAGGAACCGAGATTAGGGATCTTTAATTAAGTATCACCTTTCTCCCAAACTTAAGCTGTCATATTAAGGGTAGCTTTTCTAGGTTCCTGAGATAATAGCTTTGTGTCATAATGAATTGTAGGTTCATATCTACTTCAAATTGTTTGTTATTATTTAGTATTCAGAATTTAGTTTCTTATTTGGCTATTATTATTATTTTGGTCCTAAAATACGTCTTTCTTCACAAGGTTAGCATTGAATTTTGTGTTAAATTGTCAGTTGTTTATCAAAATACAAATGAGTAAAGAAGTAGCTTGTGTATTAGAAAAAACCTTAGCTATTACATTGTGTTGATTATATATGCAATGTCTTCCAAAAAAGTATTTCTTGCTGCAGTTTTGAAACAAGCATGTAATTGTCAGTTGTCAGCTTAGTGAAGCCCTGCAGAAACATAAAGAAGAACATAGATAATGTAATGCACCACTTTTTCTGTAGTATATAATAAACACTTTAGCTGTGTGGAGTGCAAATGTTTTTCCTGAGGTGTAGTTGGCACTGCTAATCTTTTTTTCTTAAATGCTGACAGCTAATGAGTTACAGTATGAGTTGGTATGTGTTGAAAATAAATGAAGTAACAGCAGTGTGAGTAAAATTGTTTGCTGTGGGAAGAATCAAAGAGAAGGAAAAATCATCATTATTAAAGCATTAGAAATCTTCAGGACTAAAAATTGGTATGTTAAGAAAGGAAGTGTGTCTGTCTGTGCGTGTGTTTTTCTGAGTTTTCAGGTTGCAGAGTTTGTGGGATCAGGTTTTTTACTGGCAGTCATAGCAGCTAGAAACATAGGGGAAGAAATAGAGGAAAAACAGCATTCAGACTTTCTCAAGGGCTGTCATAATTGTGACTTTAAAGATAATTATTAAATACTGTAAAAGTAAAAATGGGAGCACTGGAAATAGGCTTAATGACTTGCACCCACACCACACACTGAATTGCACAGTTGCAACCTGAATAGGCTCTGTTCTTTGCTCCACACTGCAGTTAATGCTCTTTTCCCTTTTTTTCTCAGCTCATTTTCTCTCTTGGGTGAAAGAGTCAGAAGGAATGGAAGAGTAATGATTCAACTGTATGAGGCAGACTTTTGGGGAAATTGAGTTGGCAAGACTTGATAATACCATGTGTCATAGTCTTAGGTGGGGAATACAGAAGACTGGAAAAGCTGAATCTTCAGGGCAGGACTGGCAAAGTCAACTGGGCTTTTACACACATCTGAAGTAGGTATTCATGGTTGGCTTTGGACCTTACTTGTGTGGAGCAACAAAAAAAAATCCTTGCTGGTTGCCACATGCTGTCAAAACTGTCAGAAGTGTTTGTGTAGAGCCTCTGTCTTGCAGGATAAGCTTTGCAGGATTCTGTTTCTAGCCAGCATTGTAGACTTTTGCCCATCTCAAGAAATCTTCTGGAAGGGTTGTGTTCCACTTTCCCACATCATTATAATCTCTCAGCTTTTCAGATAAACTGCATCAAGAGTGACTTTCTTGATGCTGTGGTTAATGTCACAAGTCACAAGCAGGCCGTGCTTTTGGAACAGAGACATTGCCTAAATAGGACAGTAGCTTCTGTCAATAAGTCAGGCACTACCTGAGCTTAAGTTGGCATTTTGGGGCCCTTCCAGCTTCCCTGTAATGTTTTATCAGTTTGGAGTCTGTTTTCAATGTAAGAGCAAAAACACAGTGTGTGATACTAAAATTTATATAGAAGCTTGCTGTATAGAAAGGTCCCCTTACACTTTAGTGTATCCTAATTTTGAAATTGAGAAGCATTTGTTTAAGAATCTGACATCACTTGACATCACTAGATGCAGTAATTGCCTATTTAGCAAAATGATAATTACATTGGATCACATAAGCAGTTCATGCAGTCTGCTCTTGATACTCTGCAATGGTGAAATTCAGATGTCTAGAGAGCAGTAAAAAATGGAGCAGGCTTGTGTGATACTTCTTGTGTGTACTTACCAAACCTCCAACTCTTTCCAGTTTGGAAACACCCTCAGCCAGCTGTGTGTGAAGTAAACCTCAGCTGATTTCTTTTCTGTGAAATTCTACAGTCTCTCTTCTACCCCATATAAAGTTTTAATCTGTTAAAGATCCACTGACAAGGAGTTGCATAGCAAGCAATTCCTTTTGCCTATTCTGAATTTTGCCTTTACTGTCTTTATTTGATGCCTTCTGATTCTTGTATTGCAAATGTGGTGAAGCCCATTGTTCATTTCACACTTCCCTTGATTTTCTAGGTGTTTATCCTACTCTCTTCAAGTTACCTCTTTTCCATGCTGAGGAGTCCTTGCTTATGTAGCCCTTTCTGATAGAGACTGTTCCATGCCATGGTGTATCCATGTTGCTTTTCTCATAGCATTTTCCAGTCCTGACTCCTGTCTTTTTTTAAGAGGAGGAAACCAGAACACAGCACTTAAGATATGGCCATATCATAGATATACATGCCTGCATAAATTTATTTCCCAATAATTCCAAATAATTTATTTGCTTTCTTGATCTGTGGTCATTAAACTCTGTCATTAACTCCAGGATTGCTCTATAGGTGGATATGGTTGGTTTAAAGGCTGTAATTTTATACATGAAGATATGTTTGCTTTGTTCTTTTCCATGGATCCATGGAATATATATATATATATAATATATATATTCATGCATTTAAATTTCATTTTCTATTTTATTATCAACTGACTATAATTTTTTTTTCAGCTCTTCAGTCAACCTTTATCTTAGGAACTTTGAATATCATGGTTCAGTCAGTACATTCTTCCGTATCGCTGCTGCCCATTTTCTGTGTTTATGGACAAATTGAATACAACAGATTTCAGCACAAAACCTTGGGAATTCCACTGGTCCTCTTCCACCATTGCAGAAACTGCTAATTTACTCTGTTTTACATCCTCTAATAATATATCTGTATCAGGATATTCTGCCTTACAGCATGACTCCTTAGTTTCACTAGGATTTTGGTGAGTCACTTTGTTAAAGTCTCCTGGAAAGTCACATGGGTGATATCAGATGGATCTTTTTTATGCATGTTTGTTAATCCCTTCAAAGAACTCAGTAAATGCATAAGTCAGAAATTAGAAGTCTTAAAGCTGATTGTGTTTATCTGGCTGTCTACTCAATTTTTTTTGTTTGTTTGGTTTTTTTTTTTTTTGTTTTTTGTGGTCTCTTCTAATTTATCTGGTCCAGACACCAGAATTGATTCTCACTTGGAATCTTTTCATGTTTGTTACAGTTTTAGGAGGTTGCATAGTGCTGTTAGTAATTAAGCTATTTAATTAATTAGTTATTTGAGAACTTTTGGATAATTATCCAGTCCTGGTGATTGGTTACTCTTTATTTTGTCAGTTTGTTCCTTAAAGTTGTTTGTGATCACTTCAGTTTTGGACAGATGGCTCTGATGAGCCTTCCCTGGAGAATGCTGTCACATTGAGATCTCCCAGTTGCTTCTAGAGTGGGCATGAATCAATGCAAAGAACTCATTTAGCTTCTCTGCAATTACATTTTCTTCTCTCAGTGCTCCTGTTTTATCCTGATCATCAGTTAGTTCTTCAGATTCTGGCAAACTTCCCAGTCCTGATACATTTGGAAAGATTTGTTATTATTTTTGCATCTCTTGCATCAGCTAGAAGAGCTGCACTTATTTTCAATTGTAATTTGCACGCTGCTTTACCTGGTTGATTTAGCAACCAGTTTGTCAGAAACAATTTATTAAATGAAGAGATGTTGCCTTGTCATCCTCTGTAAGGACTTGTCCACATTTATCAGGTTCACTGTGCCTGGGTCTGCCCAGCTTCCTTCCCAAATGTGTCTACCAGGTTTGAGCTCCCAAATCAGCTTATTGTCTTCTGTGAGCAAGCAGGCTTTTGCTTGTGAGACTTGCTCTTGTGTCCCCAAAGAAAAAACCTTGTTTCAGGGCTGTCAAATGTCTTTTTGCTCTTGGGAGCACTGCTGTGGGGAAGGTTGTCACAGGTGAGGCCTCTGACTGCAGGGAATTTTCCCACTGTGTTTCTGGCTTTATTGATAAGGTAAAGGCTTTTCTGCATGTGGTGATGGCTGGTCTTTCTGGCTGGTGCTTTGGCTGGTTTTTGGATAACTCTGTGATGAGCTCCCAGGAGCCCACCATCTGTCTGCTTCAGTCAGTCACAGAACATAACAACACAGAACAAAAGCAACCACAGGCTCTTCCTTATACAGTGTAGTGCTGCACCTGTCTTTAGTTCAGGTACACATTTGCCTTTTAAATATTTGAGAGTTATTGGTATTCTGCTCAGTGCCATCACACTCTTCTGAGATTCCAAAGGGGTTTTTTATTAACATTGTACTGGGGGCAATGATGTGTTCCTGTGTCTGCTGCTTGCTTCTGAATAAATGATTATCCACTGCTGACCCAAGTGTTCTTAGTGTTTTGGTTGCTCACTTTTTTCCTCTGTGCCATCCCTCATTTGGGCTGAGGACAGCTGTTTGTGTGACAGCACGATACATCATGTCAGAGAACTGACCCAGCTTCCAATAACCCTAAAACTGAAAAAAAAGAACTCCAATCCTTTCCTGGTTATCATCTGCATTGCTTTCCATACAAATGCTTCCTTGATCCCAAATACTGAGGCAGCAATGTGGGAGAGGAAGGAAACTGTGTGTGGAAAGGAGATTGAGTGCTGTTTATGCCTCTACTTGTGCTGAAATGCTTGTCAAGGTAACCCTACAAAGAATGTGCCTTCATAATGTGGTTCTTTTCTCCTACCTGTACTAGTACATATTTTCAGTTGTATTCCTCCTCAGTGTAGGCCAACATTATAATAGTGCCTAGGACAATTTAAAAAAGGAAATTGATCAGTAATGTAATTTACCATTAAAGAGCAAAACATACAAGATTTTTCTCCAGTGTTTTGTGTGTGTACTTGCATATTCAAAACTGATCAATCATTCTCTCTGAATTTGCTTTTCTTTTCGAAGAAGAAAGTAGCAATTTTAGGATAGATCTTCTGACAACTCTGAAGGAATTTTCCTGCTGATAAAGGTGAATAACTACAGAAGGTCACTCTTTCCCTACAGTATGATTTCTGATGGTGTGCTGAGCTGAAAAGTGTATGTGCATCTTCCTAAAGCTTTAGTTACGATTTTTTTTTTCTCTTTTTTTCTTTTTTTTGGCTGAAAGAAAAAGCAAAAATGTTAAGTTTGATCTGTACATTGAGTGTAAAATTATCAGAAATGCAGTATTCAAAGTTTGTAATGAACCAGTTAGCATGCATCATATAGAATCCTGTTGTTCTGGTGTATCAAAAGATGGAAGTGAACATATGTAATTACTAGATAGGTAAACAATAGAATATCAATAATAATAATAAGATATTGCTACTTGGTGAGACACATTTATACAAAAATGTTATTGTAGTTTTTAATTTAATTTCTCAAAACGATGCTGAAAGCTTGGGAACACCTTAGAAAAAAGCTAAAAGAATTACTAGAGTTAAAATGCCCCAAGGAAATTAATATATCCATGACAAAGGTCAGACCATGAGCAAGCTGCCTATTAATAGAATCTGTACAAGGAAGACATTTCTGTTAGAAGACCAGTCTTTAATCTAGAGAAAAAAAAAAGAGCTGATAAGAAATAGGGGCTATAGTTGTTCAAATTTAAAGTAGTAATAATAATAAAGATTTTAACAAGAGAGATGAGCAGTCATTGGAGCAATACCATGAAGGATGTAGTTTTCAACTTTTTTTTTCAATTAATTTAATTTCTGAAATACTGTGGTTTTTTTAGAGAGCCTACACAGCTTTTCATCAAATATTGTTCTGGTGACAGTGTGCTTGCTTTTCTTCTTTACCTTTCCCAGGACTCCAGCTGTCCACAAACAGATTAGCTCCAGCTTAGTATAACTACAGTAATTTTGCCTATAAGTAGACTATTAAACCCTGCAAAGAAAACTCCCAAGTTTTCTTTCCAAGGTGCATAATAAAGCAGAAATACAAATTTGGAAGTGAAGTGTAAATTAGATTTGAATGAGAAGCAGGGCAGGTGGTAGAATTTTGACTAACTCCACTGAAATTTGGGTACATGGAAAGCAGATTTCATTTACAGCTGATGATTCAATAGGAACTCAGCTGCTGGCGTCTGACCTTTTGTTTTGTACTATCCCCCTCATTCTGAGGGCCCAGACACCAAATAAAGTAACAACAGGTACTTGGCCAGCATTTACAGGTTCTAGATTAGACTGTCCTTCCTTGTTGATCTTGTTTTAGTTGGAAACTACTGACCTAATTTGCTTTCTTCCCTTACTGATAAGGACACCTGCACAGCCTGTACCTGTGCTCATTGTGCTTACACTGAGGGGCAGGTGTACTTTAATTGCCAGGATAAACTGTTGTCAGGTTCTGTGACTCAGCAGGGCATGGGGCTCCTTTGCCACTAGGGCAGTGCAAGGAAGAGAGTTTTAGAAGTAGATAAACAAAAAAAAACTTCCATTTCCGTGATGATCAAGTGTTTATGTGTCAGTTGCCAGAAGAATAATAGTTAAGTGCTGATGGAGTATGTGGTGCCATTACCACCTCAAAACCCAAAATATCACAGTTTCTTCACAGATAGGAAGCAAGAAAGAAGACCTTCTAAAGCTTTTCTTGATATGTTTGTCCAAATTTATTTGTGTAGGTGAAGCTGTGTGCTCTTGTACATAGACTTCCACTCAGGTTTCAGTGCATCTGTGTTCATCATGTCTCACGTGAATGCATCACTATAAAAAGATGAAATAACTGAGTGTAATTCCTATATTTAATTTAGTTTGTCTTCAGTGCAATACATGTTTAAACTTCCATATGATGTAAATTGATCTGATAAATGTAATTTTTCTGTAAGTGTGAAACAATGTCTGAAATTCCATATGCAGTTAACATTCCAAACATGTGGAAATGAACAGTAATCTCATTTATTATATTGGTCTTTTGCTACATACAGAAAGGCCCATGGGCCTTGCACAGGTTTAGTCTTGCAAGCACTTTCAAAATATCATGTAGCTTTGCATGTATCTTTTTACATAGCTGTTCTAAGATGGTGTTTCTTACTCTTGTAGTCCTTGCCCATGAGCATTTAAAGAAATATAGCCAAAAATAATACAAATCCTTGAGCATTGTACTACTCAGGAGAAGTTGTGCAGCTTTCCTCTTTGACCTCGCTGGTTAAATTTTCACTGGAAGATAATGCAACTTCGGTACTATTCTATTAAAGCCGGATGTTCTTAGCTAAAAAAGAAGTATTTTATAAGTTTGTTTTGCTGGGCTGTAGGTGGAAAGCACAGCTGAGATCACACTTCTGAAAATATCAGTTGATTGCTGTGTGGTACCTGTTTGTCTCTTTCCTGATTGGGTAGAGCTGTTGCTGGGCTGATACCATTTTGACCAAAATTAGAAAGTCAATATAAACGAGTCAAACTAGATTGCCTGCTTTTTTCAGTTCTCTCTTCTGATTCATCAGTTGTTTGTTTCAAATTTTTACAGCCTTTGTGAGTTGGGTGTTGTGCCAGTAAAGGTGAAAGCTCTTAGTGGTTAGTCATTAAGAATATTAATAAAAACTTGCCGTGATGACATTTAGATCGTAACAAAAATGTGATGCCTAATTAAAAAAAAAAAGTGGAAGTGTGTCCTACAGGGTGATATTATTAAATACATGAATGTGAAAAACATTTCCTCACGTAGGAGACTGCTGCTTGTCATGTTCAAGCATAGCACTCATCTTCCTGAGAGGATGTTATTGCCAGTGTCTTGTGGCAGAGGCTTAGGACCTGAAGCTTACTGATGAAGGCAGGTATCAAAGGAGGGGTTGCTGCCTAATCATCTTTTTTCCTTCAGTGTTAGCTTGTGTACTTTAACAAGTTAGACTGTGCCTGCTTAACTTATGTTACTATTACCAGGGAGGGTTAGAATACGTGTAAATACAATTATGATATTTGAAGAAAAACGGCGGAATAATTGTTCAGTAAAATTCTAGGTGAGTGCAAGTACAGGAGGTTGGCAGCTAAAGGAAGATGGTTCTCATGTACTTGAAGAAATGCTGTTGCTTTACCTGCACCATTAAGCCAAAGCTACAGACTTTTAAAAAAATTAGTAGATTTTGATGCAAGTGACAGAGGGAAATGTTTCAAATACTTTAAACTTGAGTTACTTCAGACTTTCAGAATTTTTTTTTCTTGTCACATACTGGTGGGTAAGAAAAAGATGGGGAAGTAGTTGAATGCCATTCAGTTAGGATCCTCTAGTCTTGCCACTGAAAGTGTGCAAGTATGTGCAAAATCAAGGTCAGGCTAGAAAGTGCTTTAGGAGAGCAACTTGGTTAAATCATGAGATCTCAAGATACCTTACAAAAATAAAAAGTAGGTCTCATTCAGCAATGATAAAAGGGTAGGAAGAGCATATAAAATCAGGAGAAAAAACCCTAGCAGAGCACAATGTGAGGTGCAACTACAAAGGGACATAACAAGAAACAAAACTTTTTATACTAGATTGAGAAGACAGCAAGGAAATAATTTCTCTGGTGTTCAGAAGAAGCTGAGCATTACTGGCAGGTACTGTGAATAGTGAAATGTGAAATGCCTTTTTTTTTTTTTTGGCTTCTTTTTCTGAAAGGGTTATGTGTGACCAAATGAATAATCCCTACTTTAGCCTGGATTCTTTTGTCACTAAAAAACAAGCTGAAGCATATTAAATGTCATCAGACCAGCTGATGAAATTTTCCTTTTGGTGTTTACAAAAGGACAGAAAGGGGACCCAATCTCTGGGATTCTTGAAAAGTTATGAAGAATTGCAAGATTGTAGGATGCCTGTTTTTAAAAGGAGAAAGAGAAGGAACTAAGGAATGACAGACCAGTCAATTTAAATTATATTTCTGATAGAAATCAGGAACAAATAATTCAGCTATCTGTAAGCAATTAGAATGAACAACGAAATGAATAAAACCTAATTTGGATTTAACAGTAACAAATCAAGGGGAAGGAGTTTAACCTCTACAATGGTTACCAGGCCTAGAAAGGGAAAGGTTGTTGTCTCTTCCTGTCACAGTTGACACTTGCTTTCTTGAAAGATTAGTAAATTCTGACCCATATGATTATTCTAGTTATATAAAGTGTGGTTTTAAGATGTTTTAAGATTACTGTGGGCTTGGTAAAAATAGATGACCTCTACTAAGTATATCACATTAGTAATTACTCCAGTGGTATACTAGTTCTGTCAGATGTTCTTGATTTCTTCTATAAATCAGGTTATGAAAATTGGTAGCATAAAAAATTATTTCTAGCTGCTGTGTTTGGCATTCCTTCAGTTGTTCTGGATGTGCTGTTATCTGAATTGGGAAGCAAATCAAGTATTATCTTCTTTTTAAGCAGCTGTCACCTTCTGATGTTTTCCATGTAACATGGTTTGTTTATTTATTTTGTTACAGGATTTGGTTATCCGTATCATCTTCATTCTTGGTAATTTAACAGCAAGGAATGACCAGTCCCGGGAGCAATTTTTTAAAGAAAAAGAAAGTGTTAACACCTTGACATCATTATTCCAAACCTACTATGAACTTGATTTGAATGAAATGACATGGCACCATGATAGAAAAGGAAAAAACCAACAAAAGTATCCTTCAGAAGCAGAAGATGTTCTGATAAAACTGATAAGAGTGCTGGCCAATCTCTCCATTCACCCTAGAGTAGGTGCAGCTCTGGTAGCTGCCCATCCTGTTGTAGGATTACTTGTTACAGTACTAGGTAATAAAATTTATGTTGTGTTTGTTACCTTTGTTCAGTCTGTAAGCAGAGTTTAAGACTTTCCATTGCAAAAAAACCCCAAAGTCAATTGGCTGATGTTCATAAACTGTTTTATGTAGGAGGCCAGTTTGAGATAGTGGAAGCATTGCTACTTTGGTACTGACTTTTCAGTATCTGGGGAAAGATGTTGTAGAAGTCTTTAATTCAGTGATCAGATTTGCAGATAGTATCATTAAAGATAAGAAAACAAATTTTATTTTAAACACATCTCACTGAGAGTTAATATATAAGGAAAGTTTGTTCTTATCAGGTGCTATATAGATGTGTTTGGTGGTGATGTGTTTTTTTTAAAGGTTTGCATTTTTTGTGACTGTTTTGGATTAAGTATTGTTTCTGTTCTCTGCACCCATAACTTTCAGCCTCTTCAAAGAATTTTCTCTTACTTTTTTCCTTCTTTTTCAGTCTTCCAACCTTTTATCTTTTCAGATGTAAGAGTGTCTCCCTCCAAACGGAGAATTAGGACTGCAGTTCCTTTACCACTTACTGATCCCCTTGTAAATCTAATTACAGACTAGGGCTGGTCTGCTCTGCCCATAATAGAGTTTAACTGTGACAAGATATATGTTAAACAGCTCAGGATATTTTACTGTGTAATGAGAACATTAAATATTATGTTAAGGTAATCAGCCTGATTGTACACTGTCTTACCAGTCATGAGGGATGAGACAAGTCAGACTCACAACTTGGTTCTGTCTCATGGGTTGAAACTGTCTTAATGTCTTAATGATTTTGAAAGTGCTTTTGACCTTCAAAGCTTCACTCTGCTACCCTCTCCTCTTCTTGAGCACTCTATCAGTCAGTTCACTACAAAATGTTCTGTCTCCCTATGAACTCTACCCCTCTTTTATTTCCTTCACTCTTGGCTTCTGAGGTCAGAGACCTTGGACAAGTAAGTCTTTTTACTTTTAGACAGGTTAACATTCTGTCAGGAACTCTAAGAGAAAAATCTTTCAAATATTGTTGAAGGGGTTTTTTTACCTTTTTTTTTCCTAGATACCTAACAGTTCAGTGTAATAGTCCTTGGCATTTCTCCATGTCAATCACACAGCCCTGTTCCTGCATGTGGACTCTCCTCAGTGCCATCTTAAAACAGCAAAGGAGATTTGTAAAATGTCTTAACTACTAAATTTTAAATTATGTTGCCTGAGTCACAATGATTTCTCTAAATTAATAATGGGGAAGAATGGTTTTGGTTTACCATTTTTGGATCAGGTGTTCCTGTTAGCTTCTGCCATGTTACTGAGCAGCAGAAGGTTTGACTGTAGTAATGGCTGTGTAAACCATTACTCAGTTTGCTTCTGGGATCTAATGCACTGCAAAATTAGACATATGTGTGTGTTTATCTACATATGCATATGTTTTGGGGTTTTTTTACTCTCAGAATACAAGTCAGTCGATGCCTGTGAAGAGTTGGTCATCAATGCTGCAACAACAATCAACAATTTGTCCTACTACCTAGTGGAGAATTCTGCAGTTCAAGACAAGAAGCTACACATTGCTGAAAGTAAGGACTTTTAAATGAATACTTTTAGTACAGCTTTTAGAAAGCAGAAACATTTTGAAACAACAGAAAGACACATAACATTTTTTGGTATTATATTGCAGGAGTATAAAGTTCATAGGGCTAAATTCTTTCAATAATGATTTCCCTTTTTTTTTTTTGAAAACACTATGACTTATATGAAAATAGTTGGGTTGTTCACAAAACCTCTTATTTTCTTCTGCAAAGGAATTTGCAATATTGTTTTCTGTTCAGCAATTTTTGCCAGATTTGTTCAAAATCCATATACCTGAGCCAAAATAATCATGTTGCTTTTTCCTTTTAATCACAGTATGGCAAGAGGGTTTTTTCTTCTTGTTACTTTTTATACCTGTAAAATCAGATTTCTGTCTGTTTCTGGGTTGTAAATCCATTGGCAATATTGAAGACAACACAGTGTGTAGGAGCTGCACTGACTTCTGGAACTGATGTGTTAATGTTGTACAAAAGGTAGAGAGGCTGTGTCTTGCACATCTCTCTGTCTCAGTAGACCAAACATTAGGTAGAGACAGAACCTGAAGTTCACACAACAGGTAGAATGAGGAATAGGAAAAAATATCCTGGTTGTCAGCTCAGTGCCTGAACTGGTAGACATCATATTTTCTGTAGGTGACATCTCTGCTATCTGTCACAACTTATTGTATCACCTATAAGCCAGCTGCCTCTTGTTGCTGGTTGGAAACAAATTACTTCTGTCCTGTTTGTTGGCATGTGGAGCTAGTCCCATCGCCTTCCTGAACTGAGGAAAGAGGAAACCTTTTGATGCAAGACCAGCAGGCTTCCTGCTCCTGCAGGCATTTTGAGAATACTTGCTGTTTGATATGAGTGGTGAACAAAATCCCTTCAGATGTCTTTTTAAGACAAGTTCACGGTGTGTTCAGTATTGCAACATCCAGAGGCAGAAGTAATGAGGACAAAGCCAACTTCCCTTCTATATTTTTCCTCTTTCTGTCATATTAAGAGCTAAGGGTTGACTTATTTGAGTCCTCTGTGTGATGGACTGATTTTAGTGTTTTGCTTTGTACTCACAGGAGACTGATAAATGTAACTTCTAAAACATTACTCCTCTGCCATGCACCAAAATCCTCCATGATTGTAGCTCTTCCTAGGAAGTGCTGAAGGTCTCATTCCTACTGCTGAAGCACACACTGATCATATGTGAAAAGCAGAAAAGCAGCAAGGAAGTGAATGCTTCAGATTGGGACAATATTAAGTAGCTGTTAAAAAAAAATGTGTTTGCTTGTTATATATATGAGAGAAAACAGCTAATCTCAGAAAATAATTTGAGCTTTAGGAGACATCCCACCATAAGACCATCTGTTCAGGATCTAAATCAATTCTTTTATATATTACAACATTTTTTAAATTATGTCTTCCTGGATTTTCACATTATCCCACTCAAACCGCATAGCAAACTGGCTCCTTATTACAACTGTGCTCCATGGACTGTCTCCATAACTCCTCGTTTGTTCCTTTGCATTTAGTTCTATATTGGAGCTCTTTGTTTTGTCTTCAAAGCCGTACACAACTTTGTTCTTGTTCTACCATCAGCTCATCCCCTTTGCTGCCACCAGACAGACAAACAACTGCTCCCATTTTTTACATTTATTACTGTTGTTGTTTGCATTCTGATATTCATTGATAAAAAAGAGCTATGTATTTGTGATTTACAATTTTTATTTAATTTCTCTGCAAACCAACAGTGCTTTTAAAGCTGTTAATGAGTGACAATATGGATGCAGTTGTGGAGGCTGTCAGAGTCTTTGGCAATCTTTCCCAGCATCATGAGATCCGTGACTTCATCATGCAGAGAAAGAGTGAGTTACTTTTGCGTTTGTAGGAGTTCTATTTTTAAATGTCCATGGTTCTAAAAAGAAAAAGTTGTTAATAAGCTGTCTCAGTTAAAGGGTAGAATCAATCTTCCCTGATGTTTTGCAAATTAGGCAAACATTAGAATCCTGTAATAGGCATTATAAATACCATTTTATTTCAGTTTCATTAAAATGGAAATATTGGAGTAGGAAAAATATGCCATGGTACTTTCACAAAGGTAAATATTACAAAAACTCTGTTTTTCCTGAAGTTTCAAATTTGAAATTTCCCTTTACTCAAATAGCTTTTCAGATCCTGCAGGTTAGTAGTGATATGATATAAAATTTAAATCCAATTAAAATCTCAGGTTCATAATCTCAATTTTTTGATTTTGATATTTGACAGCTTGTTAGCACTTTGTAACATGTGGCTAGGATTTGACTGCCTCAGCAAAGACCTCCTATTTGCCTTGGGGTGAAATAGGATACAAGTGTTCTCAAGTCCTTTTACTTTGGGTATCTAAAGAGCTTTGGGGGAAATGGCAACTCCTTGCTATCCACAGAAGGTGTGTCATCAGCTTAGACAGCAGTTCATTGTAATTTGTTTTTTCTCTGCCTCTTGGTGCTGAAAGTGAGGTGATCATGTCACAGTATGCACTGTGAAGGGAGAAGTGACCCTTAGGAGCTGGTTCCCGGTGAACAGTCTCAGTCAAAGGAAAGAGTGTCCCCCTCTGAGTGCCAGATGCCAAATCCTTGCAGTTTCTGCTGACTCTGGGATGGAAAGGGGGGGTCATACTTTCAAGAAATAAGCTGCAGTTCAGTTTGGTCAACTTAGCTTCTTCTGATGGGATTTTCGCATTTCTTTGGTGTATTTTTATTACTAGAATTTCTGGTTTGTTGTTTGGAAGGAACTGGTGTTCAGCATGATGTTGCTCTGTCAGTGTCTCCTCTACAAAAGTCACAGTAATACGCTACAAGGGTGAATTTTTGGATAGGGTATCCTGCATTTGACTGCTTTCTAATAAGTGTGTTGTAGTGCCACTTATATGGTAAATCAATCTTCCTAGTAATATTATTTCCTTTTTACAATCCAGTATACAAGTTTGTGATTGCTTTGCTGGATTCCAAGAACCGAGAGGTCTGTTTTCCTGCCTGTGGAGTTCTGCTCAATCTCACAGTAGATGAGAACAAAAGAGCTTTTCTCATGGAAGAAGGAGGAATTGGAAAGTAAGTTCCTGATTGTGCTTGAGAAAAGGTAATTTTGAGTAGTTTGGCCAAAAAGTTTCAATTGGATTGCTTTTTACTGTGGCTAGTAGCTTGTAATAAAGATGCCAGCATAGTGGATACTTAGTATCTAAAGTTCTTTGAGAACAAGCCTTTCATAAGAGCCAAACCCCACAGAAAAGTCTCCCAAAGACCCTCTGTGATGTACAGAGCAGAGGATACCATAGAAGAAAGCAGCTCAGGCCTGGCTTTGCAGCTTGGCTAAACTGGATCCTCGGTGGGCTGCAGTGAGCAGCACGGTCAGTGTGCAGGCACTGCAGGAGCTGATAAACCACACGGTCCCTTGCAGTTTTTGTAACCACTTGGTTCTGTAGGGAGAACTTCCTGATGTGGCCATGCTCAGCAGGGAACAGCTCCTGGGTCTTCTCTCTCTGGGACTTCAAGTCTAAGGCACCGTGACATTGTAAGGGATATTAGACCTTGAAAAACCACCGTGGATGCAGCACTCATGGCTTTGATGTTCAGATAATAGCGGATCCAGCTTAATTGGAGCAACATGAAAGATCATGTTCCTGTGCTTGTGAAGCAGTTGGTGCAGCCCACAGTTATGAAACAATATGCCTCACTTTGAAATGCTTTCCTGTTCATACATCATATAATTACTTTTTTATACACTGTAAACAATGCATAGTCCTTCCTTCCCATGTTGTAGTTAACTTACAATATAAAGCTGAAAAAGGAGAATAAAAATAAGTTGGTGGAAAATTGAATAATAAATGTGAGAAATTTCTACTATATAGAGTATTCTGTAGCCTATAGAACCATATAAATTCAGAATTTTCTATACTGTATGAAAATTTGTGAAGGAAAGAACAAAAAACAGTAACAGCATGAAATGAATCTAGAGAATTTGGAATCATCATTGGAGATCATCCTGACATTGCCAAACCAGCTCTATGGTTTTTTGGAGCTGAGGTTATTTTACTAATATATAGTGGCCCAAAGAAAACAGGGAATTAGTCTTTTCAGAGAGTTACATTTTAAAAGAATTAGGGCAAGTTCTTTTGGCTTTTCATTCGATGACTCCTGTTGTTCCACAATGACTGCCTTCAGAGAGGAGGAAAAAAGTAAACCTCTTTTTGGGTGGTCTTCAATGACTGATATTTTCAGCCATACCTGAATATAGTAGTTATCCTTTACTAATCAACAGATTATAAATCTCTGTGAAGTGGAGAAGTGAGGGAAGGAAGGGTTCCTAAGGCTGAAGAAGAGAGCAGCAATGAAGGATTTCTGTTAGAGAGGTCACCAGGGACACCTTAGTAAAACAGACATTTCTGAGAGGAGTCCCAAGGGAGTACAGGCAGAGGAAATGCAAGAATGGGTGAGATCACCAAAATTGTGAGACTTCACTGAATCTGAAAGGTAATTCTTTGATCATGGAAGTAGCAAGTTCCTTTGGATTTGGTTGTGGTTTTTTGTTGTTTTTTTTTTTTTTTGGTGAGATGATCTGATGTGTAGTAAGATGGATATTCTGACTGAAGCTTTTTCTGCATTCCCACCACCTTTTCCAGATGAATCATTGGTGCCTGATACAGTTTGGCTTGGTTTGCAATCTCTGCTTTAGTGGTAGTCACAGATTTGGGACAGTCACATGTTGTAATGAAATTTGATGGAATTTTAGTGTCCTTGACATGGTTACATTTGCCAAGTATATGAGTGAAATTGGGTCAGTTGGGTTAGGAAGTTACAGAGGATGGGCAGCTGCAGGCAGGCACACACATGTGTAGACAAAAGGTATGTCCACATCCTTGGGGAACTACACTTAATGAAAAGGGGGAAATTACTGAGGAAGAAAATAGCATCTGAAGTTTATTAATGTAGAATTGTCCTGCAAACTTCCATGGAACTTGCTTACATTTCTAGACTGCCAGATTTTGAAGTGCTCAGGAGTAAATTCCATGGAACAAACCACTGGTTTTGTTTGGTACTGACAGGTTGGTTGACTGCTTACAAGACTTTGGGCCGGCAGACTGGCAGCTCTCGTGTTTGATCTGCAAGACCCTGTGGAACTACAGCGAGAACACGGCGAGCTCCTCCTGCTTCGGGGGCAACACCAGCGCGCTGCTGGCGCTGCTCACTGCACTTCTGGGTGAGACTCCTAGCCCTGGCCTCTTTGCCTCAAGGAAAGAGACACAAGGAGCAAAATCAAAGCAGGGTCAGTGTGGGTGGGAAGTCTGTCCTGCAGCTTTCAGTGGCCGACTGGTGTGGACACACTGGGCCCCTGGGGATCGTGGCATTTCTGGGGTGCAGCAGGGTGACTTTGCTGCCTGGCCACCTTTCTTGTCTCTCCATGGTCTCCTTGTGGGCAAGGACAACATCCTCACAATTTCTCATCTGCTCCCTAGAGCCAGGAAGGGTGTGCTCATTGCTTCACAAGGCTGAAAGGTTAATGTAAGGACCTTGACTTGCTTACCCAGTGGGATCTTTTCATCCAGGCATTTACTTTTGCCTCAAATTTTACAAAGTTCAGTGGCTGTGTAGTAGTCCTGTAGTTGGTATATGTAATTTTTCTCCTTTAGTTTTTGTGCACTGCTTTGCTTATGATTTTATTTTGGGTAAGTCACTTGCAATTATATTTTAAAAAATCTTTAAAATACAAATCAAATTGAAGGAAATTTAATTATATTTGATATGGTTTTTAATTGGAAATTGATTAAAGATGTATACTTATTGTCAGACCCAGACAGAATGTGAGATCTCATGGTCTCTTTTGTTGTAGACAATCAGAAAAGTGGGTGGATTTGTGAGGATTTTTTTCCAGTTACAGCAGAATTACTGCTATTCACTGCTGTAATAGTTCCTTGTATTACATTCCTTGCTAGGATGGACTTTATCTTAATGTGTGCAGTAATTCCATTTATTTATCCAAAAATAGCAGTGTTTCAAGGTTATTACTGCACTTTTTAACATTCTGTAAGAGATCTGCAAACTTTACAGCCACAATCATGCTGGAATTTTCTGGCACACAGCGAGAGGTATATATCTTTGTTTTAGAAAATACATGCTTATGTTTTCCTCTGCATTTAACACTGCTTATTGAAGCAGTTGATTTGACTGCAGACTCCAGGCTGGATAGCAACTGTAACTCTCATTGAATAACTTTTGTCAACTGGAAGTTTGGTACAATTGCAATTGCAGTTACAGTTGGGATTGTGATGCAGCTGTGAAGGTAATTAATTAGGAAGAGGTTAGAATTAAATCAGAAGGCCAGTCATTCTTCACACTGTAGTAAGAAGAGGAGCCGTAGAAAAAGCACATCTTATTCATTGGATCTGGTTCCTCTGTGTGCAGAGAGCCAACAAATCTTAGTAATAGCAGCTGGTTAATATTGTCTACATCTTCCTCCTCCCATTGTGTCCAGCAACAGCCTTGAACCGGCATTGCTCTGATTCTATCATTCAGGAAGCAGGAGGCAACTGCTGACAGCCAGTGAGCTGTACTCGAGCGTCAGCACTCCCTCAGGAAGCGGAAAAAGTGGAGCATGGCACAGCAGACACCTCGCTTCACCTGCTGTGCTTGGCCTCCTCCCCTTTATTTTTCCCTCCCCCATCTGGCACAGGATGATAAAAGATACAAGGAAGCAAAAGGGAATGGAAGTGGCCTGGAAAGATGTTGTGCCCAAGAGAAAGGCTGGACAAAGGGCACAATTTGTTTTTCTTTTCCGCTGCCTGATCCCAGCAGCCTGGGATGCAGTGGCCCTGCTTTCCAATGGCACTTTTCATTCCCCTTCTTTCAGCTGCTTGACTTTCATGTCACTCTGCTGGCTCAGAGCTTCTGGAGGCTGCTGTTCCCAGGCCCTGGCATGCCTTGGCCCAGGCCCTCACGAGCAGTGGTGGAGATGAGCTTCTGTCTTGAGAACAGTCTTCTGTTTGGCCATTCACTGAAAAGAAAGTTTCTCCCTCTCTCTCCAGAGTTTTTCTTGTGCAGACTTTTACCTCCACTGTCAATTCCAGGAGGTTATTTGGGAATCTCAGTCCATGTGAACTCTTAGATGACATGACAGAGCTTCCAGGGCTGCCAGCCCCTGTCTTGCGGTGCTTCAAGGATGGGCAGCCCTTGCAGACTGCAGGAATCTGCACTCCAGTCTCCAGTTTCCCCCACACTATGCAGGCCCGCTGTGTTTGTCTTGTTCCTGGGCTTGCAGCCAGCACATATGTTCTTTGGCCAGGACCCAATATTGCTGGTTTTTGAGGAGAGCCGTGGGAAAATTAAATTATCTGAGGATGCACAGCTTGCATGCGGAACACTGATCCTCGCTGATCCGCAGCCTTACTCACGTTTTGCTTTGGGAAATTTACTGTTTCACTTCAACACTTCAGCTTTGAACTGCTTCTGACCCTTGTTCTTGTAGGCTGGAATTCTCGACCTCAGTGATTCCATAAATATTCAGTCGACTTCTGGGGAGAACAGCTGTCTAATAAAAGGGAGAAATGGCTCTCGCTCTGTGTTTGAACAGAGTTAATTTGGGTAGAAAAAAGCAGGAGCAGGCAAAGCAATTCTCCTTGAAAACAAATCCCATAATCCCTTATTTTCCACTTCAGGGTCTCTGGCTTCTCTGCTGCTGAGATTGATTTTAGGTATGTTGGGTTACTGTGCCATTGACAGGACAAGAGCTAATGGGCACAGGCTGCAATAAGACAAAATTCCAATTAAACATTAGGAAAAGAGATTTCCATTGTAGCAGAAGTTAAACATTGGAACAGGCTGCTGTCCTAAAAGGTGTTCAAGTACACAACAGTACACAGACTACAGCAAACTCTGGTAACTCATGGTAACTCTGCTCCAGAAGTTTTTTCCAACCTAAATTATCCTATGACATCATCAAATATGGATTTGATGTCAGAGGCTGGATTTTATCTCTGATTACAAATTTTCTTCCTGTAGAGATATGACCTCCTTCTTGAAAGAATGGATGTTCTTATCCTCTTTATTTGTTACAGAAAGACTCTAAATGTCATCTCCTTACACAGAACCCATTTTGGAATCTTTCTCACAATCAGCCTCTTTAATTTTGGTAGTTGCAGTGTAGTGGCACAGGAGCCAAGTACTGTTTGCAGTTGCTGGTAACTTTGTGTGAGCTGGAGCCCATCTCACACACAGGAATGTCATTTCCTCCTTCATACCTGTCTCAGCTCAGGCCATCTGATCTGCACAGGCACCTTGGCATGCTTTTGGATGGGAGTAACTGCTGTTGGAGCATCTTTTCTGCATAAAGTTTGATTCAAAGTGTGGGTGACTTAAATTCCTCCTCAGCCCCAAGTTGCCTTTACCTGCTGCGACTGTGCAATAAGCTCCCTTACAGTTATTTATTTAACACATTGTGAATCTGGTGCTTTTTCGTAGTGTAGGCCAAGGGTTAAGTATTGCCCATTTGGAGCAGGATTCAAGCTTCATTTTAGGTTTGTTTATGGCCTAAAGCCTGTAAAATATCTCTGTTAAACTGTGTGAAATCATTCAGCAGTAGCAGTTGTGTTCGTGGATTCCTGATTCGGGAGAATGCTTCTGGATGCAGACTGATTTGCATTTTCTCTAAGAGTTTGTCTCTTTGCCACATCCAGTGCTAAGCAAAATGGAGGGAGAAAAATGATTGATGACTTCCTTTTATTCCTAACATGGTCTTTAATAAAGACTGTCCTGTTATTCTATTTTTGAAATTTGTGAGAAAGGGAGAGCATCAGTAAATACAGTAACCAGTGTGGTTCAAGTTCCTTCAGTGTGAGAGTAGATAGAGTTTGAAAGTCTCCAGATTAGCAGAGCAATTTGGGACAGGAAAAACATAGTTGCAGTGAGATGAATAGATTGCTTGAAATCCATTCAGCAAAATTGCTGTGGGCAATATTAAACCCTGGGTACTTTCCAGACTGACAGTCATTCTCTCAGAGACACCTATGAGGTGTGAGAATGGAAGAACTTGCAGTACCATTTTCACTGTTCTACTGACCTTGCCATCCTTTATTTTCAATTAATCTAAGACCCTCAGACAGTGATGCTTAACTTATCTCAAGTGCAGTTGTTTTTAAGCCATCAGCATACACAGCTGGTAAGCTGTATGTGTCACAAAATATGTAGTTGAGTATATTTTTTATTTGGAACTGATGACAGTATTTCCTTGATTACAGATGAAGAGGTAGAGTTGGAGGGCAGCCTTGACAGAGATATAAAGGACTGCCAAAGAGTATATTGGGAAAGAGAGTTCAAACCCGTGGCAGAAAAACTTCTTGACAGAATTCAAAGCCATCACTCTTCCAGCTGAGTCTCACTCCATTTTAATCAGTCGGAGTGTTTTTATCAGGTAAATTGCATATTTCTAATATACCTGTACATTGCCAGTGGTAAGCTTGGTGGAGAGCATGACTATTTAAAAAAAAAGAAAAGCCTGGCATTTATGTACTGTATGCTATCTTCTGAAGAGCTTGTATGAAATCTTTGCATGTGTAATTACTTTTTACAATACACCTGAGCTGATGAAGCAGCTGCTCAGTGTGACTTATCTAGTAATTGCATTGTTTCTTGACTGGAAAAATGAAACAAAAATATTTGCTGAATTTCTAATTTTTAAAAGGTAAGTTATGAGTGAGTACTTGGACCTCTGTGGTACCAAAAATGCTGTGCAAATGAATGTTGTGTGACAGGAGCCACATCCTTTGACACACTTTTACCTTAAGGAACTCCTGTGACAGTTACCCGGTGCTGTTGAGGCATTGTCCTGTGTTCCTTCATGAGCTTCACTCTTCAGATCAAATGCTGTTGGTGGTCAGTGAATGTCACACCCTTTTCCTTCTGACACTGGGGACTGGGGTCTGTGGTATCCTAGCTAACCCAGCTGCTGCCTTGATGCTTGTGGGATGTAGGTCCAGCTGTGCTGGTCTTTCTTGAATTGGGACTTCCCATCTTTAGGCAAAACACCCATATCCCTGATGTCAGAGAAGATTTTACCTTTTTTCAGTTGGTCCCACACTCCTGGGAGCCACCTGTGTGCCTCTACTCTCAGATTTCTGAGCCAGCTGTCTCCCCTGAACCTGTGTCTCCATTTGTGGGGCCTCTTTCTCCCTGTTCCCCCGACTGTTGCTGCCTTGTTTGTTGCTCAGTTTTCATCCTTCCAGCGTGCAGAAGTCCCCGCTTGCAGCCCATGGATTAGCGCAGCAGGCGCATCACCAGCCTCGAGTGTTACCAGCCCAGTTGGCCACAGTGAGCTTTACAGACCTGACCCATTTCTCTCTTTCCTGAGCTCAGATTACTGAGAATAAACGGGGGGGGCTCTGCAGGGGCTGCCGGGCTCCTGCCACCCCGGGGCAGCAGCATCGTGCTGGGCCGTGTGCCACAGGAGCGGCTCCAGCTCCTCTCCGGGGAGAGGCTGGAGGAATTTGTTGGGAGGCAGCAATTCATAGCTCCCTCAGTGGCACTGCTCTCTCTGCCTTAGGTAGTGCCCAGGCCTCTGCCTCCAGGTGAGTAGACAGAGGCTGGGAAGTAGAGCCATGGTAGAAGGGCAGCGAGACTTCTTTCCTAGTTTACATCCCTGCTTTCATGGAGCAGGGAAAGGGAGATGTCGAGGTCCAGGTTTTGGGAGTGGTGAGAAGGAAACTTCAGTGAAAAGTGACAAAATTTGCTCCATTCTTTGTGTCTCAGCAGCTCAGGTGTTATTTGTGCCCAGCAAGGCTCAGCCCTGCTTTGGGAGCTTGTGTGGGGACAGCCTCTGTCACAGAGGCTGATCCACAGGAGAGAAGTGCTCGGCATTCAGTGTGGTTTGGCTCCAACAACAGCTTTGCTCAAAAATATCTCAATTATCATCCCTTCTTTTGCCATTTTAATTTTAGCTGAAAGGAAGATAAATGGCTTCAATGTCCTATTTGTTTCTGGGAGAAAATAATGGATTTGCTTTGAGAGAGTATTAAAGAAAGGATGATGGGTAAGTAGTCCCTGTGGGGAAGAAGCTGGAGGCATTTGTTCCTGGCATTTGTGTCACTGCAAGGCAGGCAAACACCCAGCTGTGCAGGGCAGGGTGGGGGCACTGGAAAAGGCCCCTGTGGCGAAGCCCTGTTAGCAGGACTAACCAGAATTGACAAGGGCTGAATCTCTGTCAGAAGGCAGCTGATACTGATGGCTGGCTCAAGTCAAGGTGGTGCTTGGGCAATTAAGATTTGTTCAAATACAACACTGATTATGTCAGTTATTCCTGATCAAACTGTAACCAAGAGCCTGAAGCACTGTGTCTGCAGCTGGGCAGAGCTGGGCATCCTGGGGCAGCCACCACCACGTGTGAGCTCTGGCCTTTGTACAGGAAGAGGCACGTTCAGAGGAGCTGGATGGAGAAGAGAGGGTGGCACAGGGCTCTTGAGCACCTCTCCGGCTGAGCTGTACAGCCTCTCTCTTTCTCTGAAGAAAAACCTGTGAGCAGCAAGAAGCAGCCCCAGCATGCTGGATTTCAGGTGTGTTCTTATGGCATCGTTCACCATTTGGGTATCTCTGCCACAGACCTCAGTGCAGCAGCTCTCTGGTGTCCAGGAGCCCATTCCTGTTCTCCCTTGGGGAGGCTGCTGCACTTCACAGCCAGGGCTGGGGCTCTGCCGGAGCTGCCCGGGAGTACAGGGCAGGGAGTTGGGATTGCCTGCAGGTTGTGGCTTCTGCTCTGATGGCAGCTGTGACCAGATGAAGCCACTCACACACAGATCCACTGCACTGTTTACTGCTTGAAATGTGAGAGGGCACTTGGATGTGGCTGGAGAGCATAGGATGGAAATGGCCAGTTTAGGTTTCTTGGAAAAATTCATGCCTACCTTTGACCTCAGAAAGCACCTGAGACTCAAGTGCTGCAGAAACTGTTCACAGACTGGAAAGGCACAGCTCAGCTGTACAGTGCCCTTAAGACAGGAAAGTTTTGCTCTGTTTTTGGAACATTAAAAATCCTGTATTTTCAGTTAAGAGGAAGCACCAGATGCTTCCTGTTAGTCACAATTTTTGACAGTTTATTAATCTTTCTCCCCTAGATCTTTTTAGATATTTTAGCTTCTTGGACTGTAAACTTAAAATTGTTCTCAGAAGGTTCTGTAGAAAAAGAAACCAGTCTGAGCTGAGAC
This sequence comes from Passer domesticus, assembly GCF_036417665.1. NCBI lineage: Eukaryota > Metazoa > Chordata > Aves > Passeriformes > Passeridae > Passer > Passer domesticus. The sequence goes on from NC_087476.1 coordinate 45,523,204, forward strand.
TCAGGCCAGAGGACAGAAATTAAACTGTTTATGGGCTTGGGAAAATCCATTTCACAAAATCACAGAAAATCATAGAATCAGCTGAGATGGAAAGGACCCATCAGCATAGTTGAGTCCCACTCCTGGCCCTGCACCAGACACCCCAAGAATCACACTTTGTGTCTGAGAGCTTTGTCCAAATGGGTGAAAATATCAGCAGTACAGATAGTCTTCCCGCTACAGTTAGTGAAGCTCTAGCTCTGTTTTAAAGTTTTCCTCCCACCGTTTTAGACTCAGTTAAAAAATTCATGGCTCATGATTTTAACTGTTTGCTCCGTTACTGTTTCAAACATTTAAAATGTCTTACAACCAGTAAGAACAGAAGCTTAAAGTTAAACCACACAGAAACACCAAGAGAAAAAGTTGTTACCTTTATTTCAAAAATACCAGTAATACTGACAAATTTAAAAAGCAATTCACACTCATACAAAAGTATTCATGTGTTCTCCAAAACCACTGTATATTAAACGTCAGCATTTTAATCACGTTTTGATTTACTAAAAATAGATGTTTTTTAGCCTAGTTATTTAAGCAACTGCAAAAATCATTAAGACCAGCGTTGGGCATGTAATACAGTAGGACTGTTTGGCAGTCTAGAACAACATTCCCACACCTTTTCCTAGCTCCTTCTTGGTTCATCCATGAAAAGGAGGACAAGAAGGTACTCAACACTTTGTCTAGGTAGATCTCTAAGAACCTCTGAGGACTCCAGTCCCCTTCTTTCCATAGGAAGACCATTGCACTTTGGAGCTCACGAAATAATGCTGAACAAACATCCTGTTTTTAAGGCTAAACTAGTTGAGAAAATTGACTGCTATCTTTCAAATTATCAGTGTGGACAGGAGAGGTTTAGTTCTGATTAAACAGGGAATCTAAATAACAAGGCTTTTTTGAAACCACACACAATAAAGGCTCAGACAATAGCAGTGCTCACTTTCACTTCTAGCTCAACTGGAACAGCCTGGGTCTGTTCACTCCACCTGCACAAATAGCAGCATCAAGATTTTCTAGAATTATTCTCGTAGGGAAAGCAAATGTCATCAAGTCCCAGTTCTTTTCGCACTCCGACTCCCGCAGTATTTGCCTTAACACAAGATCTACGTATCTATGGTTTGCTATATTGCCACAAGTTCAGAGAATGTCCCGGGCTGTCTAAAGCCAAAATACCATGAGCAGGCAGCACTTCTGCACAACCCTGTCTGTCAACTGCCAAGCGTTCGCTGCCCAGCGGCAGCAATGATATTCCAAACATGGAAATAGCTGAAACTAAAGGAGTTATGGCACAATGGGCATCTTAACTTATAGCTACTGTTGGTCCTGAGGCTTCATATCTTCCTCTGCCATACTGCAGCTGCAGAACATTCCAACGTCGACAGGCAGCCAGAGACATCAGGTCATATAGCGAGTAATAGCTCTCAGAGCATAAAGTAGTTCGGCTTGCATCCGAGCTTCTACCAGAAGCAAATTGACATGGACCTGCAGGAGAGAGAAGAAGTTCCCCTTTAGCACCGTGCTCACCACCACGCGCTGCAGCCAGAGGAAGCCTGGGGGCTGTGGCTGTGTGCTGGTGCAGCAGCAGCAGGGGAGCACTGCCTGTGTCACCAGCCACACCTGCTGTGGAGCTCACTGAGGGGCAGAGGAACCAGGGCCACACCCTGTGGCACAGCGTGGCACAGCGTGGCACTGGCTCACGGGCACGCTTACATAGGGCCAGGGCCACAGGAAGAGAAATCATCCTTTAGCAGACCAGCTGGTTTAGCTGGAAAAAACAGACAAGCTTTCAAGCACACAAGCCCTTCTTCAGCAGCACAATATGCACAGCTGGTTCAGTTTCAGCAAGGCTAATGATTACAGGTCCTGTGGAGCAGAGTGGGGTGCTAGCAAAGGCAGAGGTGATAAGGATATTTGTCCCTGGGGACTCAGAGAGAAACACACAGGCAGCTTCCACCTGAATGACACAGAGTGGTTGGCCAAGGTGAAGCACCAGAAAAACTCTCAAGTGTCATAAACCCTCTATCTCTATTAGGTGATACAGGTGTTAGTAGCTATCGGAGCTAAGAATTTTAGTTCCTCACATCATCTCCTCAATGCCTTTACTGCATTTCTTTGAGGATGAAATCAGAAACTTGTGGGGGGAAGGGTGTGAAAGTATTTTCTCACTGACAGCAGGTTGCTGTGAGTTTGCTCTGGCATGTAAAGGTTGTGTGTGGTTTCATTTGCATGATCTCTGTGAGGATGTATGGCTATTGCATTCAGTGACACATATGTGAATGAGCCTTGGCTTTTGATGGCTGTGGAGATGCAAAGTTTTGGGCTTGAAAGAAGGAATTGTGTGCTTGGAAAGCTCATCTATCACAGTTAGTCTAACCAAAACATAGGCAGTGTTTTACTTGAACAATCTTAAATCATTGTAGTTACAGGACCCTGCCTTAAGGGGTTTATCAAGCCTCTAATCATATGAGCAAAAATGATTTCTGCATCTTTATGTTTTACATTGACTTTAAGTGAGGCCAAGAAATACCTTTCCAAACAAAAACTGAAGGACAAACTTAATGGATTCAATATCTGGGAGTTAACAGCATGAAATGTGACTGGGAGATGTAATTCAGGCTGTAACTCAGCAGCAGAGCTTTTAGGCTTTGATAAAAAACCTGTTTTAAGGGCTATCCATACCAGAAGGACCAGGGGACTGGAAAGACCCTGGCCCAGCCAGAGAGCAGTTCCAGGTCTGCTGCCAAGGGTTGGATGGATCGTGCACCACTTTCCTGCCTCTCTGGGATGCAGGCAGTACTGACTGCAGCTGAGATCAAGCTGTGCCATTCTCGTGTCTAACCCCCTGTACTGCTCAGAGCTTGCCCAGTCCATGTCAGCTGTTAGCCAGCACAAAGGCAGGAGGAAAGGGGAGATTATTTCAGCCCAGGAACATGACACTTCCCAGTGACTGGACTGTGAGCAGGACCCCAGGAGCACCAGGTAAAGCTTCAGCTGTGTGGCTGTGGCTGTCAGGGAGACACTGGTCTGGGGCCCCTGGCTGTCCCTCAGCATGCACACCAACTGTACCTTCTCAGAGTGTTCAAACTGTCTCCAGAAGCTATCATACATTCTTTTTGTGGTCTTTTCAGGAGTGCAAACCACAGTCTTGATATAAACTTTAAAGCTGCGGTCCAACAACTGATTAATTTCACCATAGTCATAATCATCGTATCTGTTTGGAATTGAAAGAAAAACACTTTCATTTTCAAGCAGCAGTTATTTCACTTGCATTGTTTCTAAGTTCCTATGGAAAAACAAATTACTGGGTAAGTGTAGCACTAGTAGCCCTCCCCCATAAACAGAACTATGTTTAAAAATACATGCATGCTTGCTTAATAAATAGCTCTGGTTCAACCCGAGAAAGAAAAGCCAATGTGTTTAGAACAAAACAGTAAAACTGACCTTATTCCAAACATACAATGAATATAGTTCCAAATAGCTCGTCTTAGCATTGAGGTATCCACATCTTTGTGCATGGCCATTGTGTTGTAAGTCAGATTATAAGCAATATGGAACTTCTCATCAAGTAGTTGTCCCACATCTGGATAAAGACGATTAACCAAGGAATAGCCATGGTCTTCCCAGGAATAATCCTTAGAATAAGTAAAAATGCAGAATGAAGCATATCAGAAATAAACTTGTGAAGACCCAGAGCTTTAGTATAGTTAAAGATCCCAGGGCAGATAATCCACTGGGGGTGGGGGTTGTTCATTTGCTGGCTTCATTAAAGCCTCACCCACGGGGCAGTGAGAACACAGCCATTTCCAGGTTTGGTAGGGGGCACAATGAGCAGATTGTTCCCTGAGCCTCCTGATGGCAGCCCCCAGCCTTTTACCTGAACACGAAAGGTGGGCACGTGCATTCCGTGTCTGGAGAAGTCTTTGTACCCATAGCTGGTATCCTCAAAGTGCCGAGACACATCTCTTGTTGCTGCAGATTCTTCATCTTCTGTAATGTCAAACAGAATGTTACACAATTTGGAAAAAACAAACTGGAAGTGTAGGAGCAGAACTCCTGAAGAAGAATGGGTCTCTCTGCTTTTTAATCAAACACATTTTCACTGTATTAAGATTTTCTGGTATAGTTCTGTGACTGCAGCTATGGTGTTCAGAGGCAACTCCATGAAAAACACTCAGGTTTTTTCTTACAGACAAACATTTTTTTCTCCCTTCTGTTGTACTGCAGTCTTCACCCTATCCCCTGAATCTAGGGGATGTATTCCCCCTAACTCAAGAGGTTTGGAAGAATGTCAGGGGCAAAACCTGGTTTGGAACAGAGAGCTTATTAAATGAGAGACTTCTGAGACTCCCATGCCAAGTGTGTCTTAGAGGAAATTGTACTGAAGAGCCCATTACAACCCTAAAATTGTAATAGATTAAGTATTGTCTCTCAGTCATCTGAAAAGTAATGTTTCGTGCACTTAAATAACAAAGCATGTCAAGTGTCTTGTTTTTAGAGCATCTTACAAGATGCTTAAATCTCCTGTGAAACTTCTAAAGCTCTCAAGAGAGAGATTCCATTTCTTCTGGAGATTTCCATTAAACACAATTTTGGTGAGTGTTATGGTGTGTCTGTGAGCAGCCACAAATCTTGGCACTACTTTGCTTTTAAGTGTTCCTGGAAGAAAACAAGGCATCCCTATTCTTGATTCCTTCAAAGAAATTGTAATGTTTGTGTGACATCTAATAGCACTTCTTTCCATTTTGCAGGAGTATTTCTTCAAATAATTTGGAAAAGTCTTAATAAATTCATATACAGACTACAGCTGCACTACCTGAAGAGCACACAAACATGCTTTCTCTCTTCTCTCTCTCAAAACGCGTGGCCATCTCTTCTTGGCTGGCTTCCTCTTCATCTCTGCACTCCTGCAGCTGCTTCATCTTCTCCATAAGAGCTTCAACTTCACAGACAGACTCTGTAGACTAAAAAGAAGAGAAAGACATTTCATTTTCATGCAACGGGAACTGACAATGATGGCAGTAATTACCAAGCCAGAAAGTTTAAAAACAACTGAAGTCCTTTACATCTTTAAATAAAGATTTTCCAAGGAACACAGTTTTTGAAAGAAACCTGTACTGACACAATGGTTTACATTTAGTCATCATCTTTTCTCAATTAGACCCATGGTATTTTTAGCATGATTTAAAAATCACAGCATTTTGGAACTAGTTGTTCTCACACTAAAATTAGTTTCTCTTAGTCTAAATGTTCAGCAACTGAAAAACAAGGAGCTGTAACAGAAATTCTGATAGAGGAAGTAACCACAATTTACCACCCAACTGTATTTTTCTCCTCCTCTGCTCACAGAGAAGAAACATTGAAGGAAAAAGGAAGGGTGAGTATAAATGCAGATTTAATGAAGCCTCAAAAGAAAGCTAGTGCAAAATAATCGTCTTTCACAACAGTTGTCTTAACACCACAAGAATTCAGTAATTGATCTTGTAAACATTCATCAGCACCAAAGTAGAGTAAAATTGTGTTTAATTTATACAGTTCTGCCCCTTTCCTCCCTGCCTTTTGCAGTTTGGTCCTTCAGAGAGCCAGCAAGCTCCATCAAACATTTAAATGCCACCCACACCACTGCAGTAAAACATCACAGGCAAGGATCTTGCAGTGAGAACACCCTCATGGCTGTTCTTAAACCAACACTTAGTTCACATCATTCTTTTCACCAAGGGAAAACAAGTCCAGATCAGCATAACTGCTGCAGGCAGGAGAGAGTGTTTTAAAGAGAGTCACAAAGTTGTGAATGATCTGTTAAAAATGATCCGGTGTGTGATGCATGACAAACACCTCACGGCAAAAAGTCAGAGCCTGGAATCAAAGGAAGAGCCAACTTTCCACTGCACCGATGAAAAAAACATTCCTGGCCACTGCTGCTCAGGACACGTGTCATGAACTAGCTGAGGCTGGGACTCATCTCAGTTCACCTTTATGAATGACAGGCAGAAAAAAAAGACACCAGAGATTGTGTCTGTTTCTCCCTTTGCTGGCTTTCCCCAGCTTCCCAATATCATTTCAGCTTCTCTGAAATGCATTTTTTCAACACTCACATCTGGATTAGACTCATCAATCCCACTCTCAAAGAAATGAAAGGAGACAGGCACCCTCCATGTATTAAGTTTACAAAGAAATTACTACTATTGGAAGAGATTGTTCAGACAGACACTTACTGGAATACTTCCAGCTGGGCTGGCATGGATTTCATCCACCCCGTGGTAACCATTTGTTATATCACATGTGCAATAGTTACTGACAGAGGGGGGCCTGAAGGTGTGACCCCCTTCACAGTCGATCTCTGGGCTGATCCCACAGCCAAACGTGAAGGAAGCAAGGGAGTGGTAGTGTGTAAGGAGAACGACTGCATGGATCAGCTCTGCCAGGGACCAGCTGTTCTCTTCTGTCTTCAGAAGTTGCTTTAAAAATAATGCAAGACAAAAGTATTAAAGTAATTAATTTGACCCCACCTTAGTGCAGTTTATCAACATATTTCTTTGTCAGGTAAAATTACTTTTCTGTCATCCAAACATGCTTCCTAAGTCTCTGCTGCCATTAGTGCTCAGTGACCTGCCAGACACAGCCCTGCGTGGTTATGCCACAAAGGACACAACTTCTCTCCCCTCTCTGTCCCTGGGCAATTGAATAAGCTGGGGTTTCTCTTTTGCAGCATGTGGTTTCTATCGAGGCCCTACTGACTTGCACTGAAATTTCACACCTCTGATGAAGATGCAACCACAACTGTTGCATGTTTGTTCAAATGGTCTTTACAGTATCGGAAAACCCAGGCAACTCCTTGCAGATCAGCAAGTAAAAACCTGGCACAGGCTCCCTCCATCTTGTCCCTGTGGGTGGAATGCTCTAGATTCTACAAGAAGCTTCAAACCCCAACTTCCCCTTCAGGCAGGAAAGTGTGGGAGGGTTGGGGCCTTCTGGCAGCGTGTGCCCTCCCCCACGGCGCAGCGTCCTGCCTCAGCTGGACCTGCCACCAGCTCTCACCAGGCCAGGCGGCACGGAGGAAGTCCCAGCACCCACGTGCTCCTTGGCTAGGGCACAGAGGAGAGCAGAAAGGGTGCAGGAAGCAGCCCCTTGGTGGTTTGTTGGTGCTGCAGTCCTGGCTGGCTGTACCACCACCACTCTCCTGGGCAGCGCTGCCAGCCTGCTCTCTCCATCCCACCTGAAACTCAGCACTGGAACTGGCAGCAAGCCAGACAAAAATGTGGTGGCAGTGTTCTGCCTGACCTCTGGCAGCATCTCAGAAACACCCAGGGGTTCTGGCTACTGAAAGCACACAGCTTGAGGAGGGAGGTGCACACTTGAGCATACTGTCATAGCATCAACAGAATTTCAACAAGACAGAAATTTCAGGGTGCTGTAAATTAAATTTGCTACTCATTTAAAAGCAGTTATGATCCTGTTAGTTTTACAAAGCAGGGCACAAGTGGTACTAGATCATGCAGTGATGTAGCACTGAAATCAGAGTCTACCACAGAACATCTTTCACCCTGTCTGGCTCTGAACCCCAAGAATCTGTGATTGCTTTACTGAAAAAAGTGGACATTGGCATTACTCCATGAAAGACCTACCTCAATATGTTCCTTGGTGATAAGCCAGGGTCGGTGAGCCAACATTTTGTTCAGTTCTCCTAAATTTTGCAATTTTTGAGGTGCATTTTCCAGACCATTCAACCATTTAGGATCTCCACCAACATGAAGGAAGTCATTCACGTGGAGGTTAACAAGGTAAGAGCACTGATGTCGTGCTGCAGCCTAGAAAGGAAAACAGTGTGATACAGAAAACAATTGCAGAAAGTTAGTACTTTATGACAAATACCATAAGGCATCATTTCCTCAAAACATCCAAGAATAAGACTTGCACTGATCAAAGACTCAAGAAAACAAAGATTTGAGATTAACACATCAGCTTATTTTGATTGTTGTTCTCGCAACATAAATATCCCTTGTTCACACACACCATCCTTATGCTGGCTACAGCTGCAACGTGCCTATACCCAGGGAGAAATACAGGCATGGATTTATTGCATGTCCTGAAGCAAGTAATCCATACTGCATCCTACTCCCCAGGGGAAAAAGCTGTCTCTAGCTGCATCTTTACCAGCAACAATCAAAAGCAGGTTTTAGATTGCATATGACAAGAGATTACAGGCACCTTCTCAGCAAAGAAAGGCCCAGTATTGTTTACTCCAACACTTTCTACATCAAATTAAGACACAGCCCAAAACTTTAATTCAACTTCAGCAAGCAAAGACCATTTAACTGGCAGATTAAAAATTAGAAATCAACCACTTTTGGCAGAAAACTTGCTCAAAATTTACATATTCATAAATGCACAATGGAACCAACTATTGAGTTAGAAGTGTATGTGACAGGACACAGATAAAAAAAAGAGAAAAACTGATAAAAAACTGAGAAACAGTTTCTGAGATACTAAGGAAGCCAATAACAAACAATTATCTCATTTCTATAGCACGCTTTCCCCCTTTTTTTCACAGTCCTACTGAATCTATGAACATAAAGTGCTGATCTTCTGAAACCATCTGTAAAGCAGACACCAGCAAACCTACTCTGCTCTTCCCTTAGCTGCTGGTGAAATGCCTTTCCAGCTAGAAACTGCCAAGCACAGCAGCAGTGCTCTCAGCCGGGGCGTACCATTATCCCGATGTAGTGCCGGTAATGGAGCGGGAGCGGGCCGTCCATCTGCAGGAGATAGTGCTGAGTTTTGAGAAAGCTTTCCAGATACTGTGGGTGGAAAACCATCACCAAGGTGACGTTGTCTAGTCGGCCCAGCGTGGCAAAAGACTCTGCAAACAGCGTGTGCATCGTGGCGTCCTCCTTTCCCACCTGAATTGTCTGATTGGAGAGAAGGAGCAATGAGCAATATGGTCCAAGTGCCACCAATGAAACAGCAAATAAATACATTACCACAGCACCCAGAGGCCCCAAGTGAAAGGAATTATACTATAAATCTATTAATGGCGTTAAATCAGTGCACACAAGGCACATTAAATCCCTGTAATACCTCTCATTTAGGAGATCACAAGTGGTTGTATCAGCAAAAGGAGATTTTTGGCTTTAGTCTTTCTCTAATACAATGCTAACTTAGCATTTTTAACTGTCTCACCTTCACTTTCTTGAAAACCCCAGGGTGATCTTAGTTAATTACAACTAAAAGCTAATTGAATCATCACTTTTACTAAGGGAAAAAGAGGGAAAGAAGCAGAAAGCTGGCTAAGATGACAAGAGAGAAAAAAAGGAAATTGAAAAAGACTAAAATTCCTAGAAAACCACAGCCATATTACTAACTTTTCCTCTGCTCCAAATTCTCTTACCAGACAATCAGGAGAGAAGCAGCAGAAAAGCTCATCCAAAGCACTCTGAACCTTCTCAGATTCTTCAGAGTGGCAGAGGCAGCTCAAGAAAAAGCAATCCCAGAGCAGAGGGGCAGGTACCTTGTGGACCAGTAGGAAATTACATCCGGATGTTCACAAGGAAACAGAATTGGGTTTCTCTCATACTAGATAGCAGCATGGGAGGGGTCATAACTATTCCAAAGCTCCCCAAGGCTCTCACTGTTCTGTACACTAGAACTGAGGCCAAAGTCTCAGGACTGAATGTGATCACTCCTGAAAATGTTTTGCAGATCAACAGCTGTCCTGAAACCAATGTGGGCTACTATTAAAATGATGTTCCTTAAAAGCATAAAGTTCACTATGTACTTGAAAACACTACCACACCTCCTTCTCAGGGATGAATCTGCTTGGTCCGTGTCCCAGTGGTCTAGGAATTCTTATTCCAAGTTCCTAGAAAAGAAAATTACACCACCTCAGCATTTAGTTATAAACAGCTTTTTAGCTGTGGTTGCAGGAAAGAAAAGAGTTCTCCATTCAGAGCTGGGCTTATTTGGGTACTTGTGGTACTTTTGCACAGGCACTTTTACTAGTACTGTTTGTACAAATGCAAATCATTTTTTATACAAGTGCTTTATAATTAGCTGTGCTTGTTTACAGCACACTGCCCCACTCCCGCGACAAAAAAAGTTCAACAACAAAGGCCCTGTCAACCAAAGAAAACACACACAAATTTATATGCATGCACACACACAAACACACTACAGGCTGGTTCACAGAAAATGCTGCATAAAGCATATTTTGGCAGGGTGTCCAGGACAAGGAGTTCCGAACATGCCGGCTGCTGTGTGGTTATGCCACTGACACAAAACGAGGCTGCTGTGTGTGTACATCCGCAGCTCGCCAGCACACAACACCCTGTGCATCTGTCAGGAAATGAAACAGCTGTAACCCTAATCAGATTTCTTCTTCCCAACCTCAAAGAGCACTTAAACTGCTGAAAGTACCTGATCTACATTTGCATCTGCTTTCTTTTCAAGATAGTATAAAAAGCTATTCACATTTACAGGGAAGGAGGGAGGGAGGGGAATTTGCTTCATCAGAACAGCGGCACCCACGTCCTTGCACCCACTTGTGTGGATGTGTTGCCTTGCAGGGAAGGTGGAGGCTGGATAACCCTGGCAGTTCACTACTTGTCCTCTCCTTCAGCCTTCTGACAGGCCTGTGGCAGCCGGGGCCTTTCCTGCACCCAAGGAGCAAATACATGGAAGACTTGGGTGCATTTGTGTCCTGCCCATTAACACCGTTCCCTTTGGAAGGGGGGAGCCGTGTGCTCCAGGGCAGCCTCTCTAGCACAGACCAGCCCGCTGAGGGCACAGCAGGTTCCAGGGGACAGCTACCAAAGCAGGCCATGGCCTCACCTCACACTTTCACACATGCCCCCCATGCCATCGCTGCCGTGTGCATGGCACCCGCTGCACACCAGCTCTCCTGAGGGCATTACTCCCCAGTGGGCAGCTTGGCTTCCCCAGGAAAGGTGGGAGCCCTGCCAGCTGGTGGCATGGCACTCTTACAGATGGAGGGAGACCTGGGATTAAAGCTGAGGATGGAGCTGAGTGCTAAAACTAGGCATTATATAAACTAATGGTTACCTGTGCCCTCTTTCTCAATCATCTTTTAGAACATATGCATCGCCTCTGTTCCATAGCCAAACCAACTCATTTTGTGATGATACCAACTTCTCAAGCAGGTTTAGATGAATAAATACCAAGGAGTGAGCCAGTTCAGGCCACACAGACAGAGGGGCACCTTCAACTGGTGCAGGCCTCAGCACATACAATGCCCCAAGAGCTGCCTGCCCAATGCAGTTGCTAACTTTGCCACATTTTCCCCTCATAGGTAAAGGCTGTTATAAATATGAAATACTGGTTGCACTCACTACTGCACTTTTTTTCTCTTTAGCTGAGGTTTCTGTTTGTACATGTTTCACTGTATGAGAAGCAATTTTATTAATCAGTTACTGTTTCCTGAACTTTCTCCTAAGATTAAATAACAACTTCAGAGAGCTGGAAACAATGAGTGCAGGCCTAAGTGGCAACTGCCAAACTCTTTAGACTCTGACAGTCTCCTTAAATCCCAAAGTCAGATGCCTTCATTTTCTCAAGTCTTACTTGGATAAAATAAGATCAAAGGGCATCTCTTACAAATAGTCTTTTTGCTTTTTCCCTTCAGTGTCACTTTTTCCTGCTATGGGTCCCAATACACACAAGCAAATTTTGCCTGTCAGCCAAGCAATGGCACTTGTAGGATGGAATTTATCAACATCTCTCTTTAAAACTTCAGCAGAGCTTCTTATTTTGGCTTTAACTACACTCGAGAAACAGAGCCAAACAACAGCAAGCAAAAAGAGAGATAATTTAAATTGTAAACAGGATTTAATTTAGCAGATGTCTGCAGTTTGCCAGATCAAGCCCTCCAAGACAAATACCTTGGAGTTTAATTCTTGAACAACTGTTTTTCAGTTTTTCCTTTTCCCAGAACAGTTAGAGGAAGAAAAAAAACCCAAACCCAGATTTAAGAACCTGAGATCAGCAGACTGCTAGTGTATTTTGCTTCACAATCTGAAATACATCACGATCAATACACTTCTGTTTATTAAAGCATACAGAGGTCAAACTTACAATTACACAGCACGTAACAGGTTATATTACTCAACCATCCAAATCCTCACTGCAAAGTGACTTAAGAGGTTTTCTAACGATTAAATGTGTTGTTTTGTTTTCCATCAGGAGATGGATCATCCCCCTGATACCATGGCACCAGCCTAGTACTTGAGAAGCTTGAGGTCAAGGCTCTGTTGTGACAGAGACGTAACAAAGGAGCTGTGAAGATGAGCCTGTGTCCCATCTGCAGAAGCAACTTGCCATGAGGTTAACTTGCCATGCTTAACACAGTCATGAGAGCTGTGTAAAACCTGACCCATCAGAAGCCTTTTGAAAATTTGCTCTTCAGTTACAAGCTATGGCAGACCTTTTTTCAAAAACTGTTTTTCTCTCTTTTTTGGAAGCAGCATTTAATCAAGTTCTCTTAGTACTTCAGAAATAGCTGTGTGCTTCCAGCATCCCAGCATTTCAAATACTCAATAACACAGTAATAATAATTCTCCAAACAGTCCTAGTGAATCTCTCCTTTGTCCTGAACGTATTCCTATTCTTCATGATACCCTTCACTAAACCTCCATCTTCCAAATACACTCAAGTCAGAGAGCAACACTCTCCCTCTCAAAGGCAAGACCTGCATCCTGACCAGACACACCACTACATCTCTCTCCTGCACCTTTCTCTTAAAGCACCACCAAGCACTTGGTGAGGCAGTTGTGTCTAGGACAAGCAGCAGCTGGAAAAAAGCCTGTATTCCTTTTGGTTACTCCAAAAGTGTAAGCAACTTTCATGCAATTCCAGACCACGGAATTGCACACCAAAGTGACCTACTTAGTGATACATTCTCTGCATCAACTTCTCCTGGCTGCTTTCCTCCTGTTTGCCAACCTCACCACACCACTTTCATTCAGTCTAGAAACTCTGCAGCTGAATGCAGCTCAAAGCTCAGCAGAAAGCCAACCACAACTGAGGCTTTAGGTGCAAATAAATAATAACAATAATAACAATAATGATGATGTTGATGCATCAGACGCACTCCATCTTCAAAGCCAGAACATAAAACTCAGGTGGCTGCAAAACTGAGCACCGTAGCATCTCTGTATTGCTACGTTGACAGAGACAACCTTGAAAACACAGAAAAGCCTCCTCTTCCCCCTTATGTAATGTAACTTGTATTTTTGTACAGCCGCTATTATGATTTCCATGGGAACTATGCTCACCAGCTACCCATCATTTCTCAATCTACACATCCCTCACCATTGCCATATCAGCCCAACATCACATCTCATGCATTTAGATAATGCAAGATTCCTGGGAGGTAGGACAAGTACATCATCTCCAATCTAGGAGAAAAAAAAATCCCTCAGAAATGGAAATGCTACACATTTTAGAGAGGCTGCTACAGAAGACTGGTGGCTTGAGCTGAGATCTCTGAAGTCACAGGCTAATGCCCTAACTATCAGACTGTGTGTCTGTTCAGAGACTTCTCAGCCAGGAAATGCTTTATGCAAATTTACACCAAGAAACAGCACTGCAGAGCTGAGACAGAAAAGTTAATGAGAACAACTCTGCAAGCTTAATTATATACTTCCCAGTCACCACTCACTCTCACCAGTCTGGCTCAATTAGCACATCCAACTCCACAAGGACAACTAGACCAAAAAGTCTGTACTGCCTGCACATATATGCTCAGGGAAGACCATGCTTAAGCCTCAAACGTGAATTCACACAATGTAGAGCTTTTATGTATCTTACAGCTGTTGATCCAGCCCAATTTTTAGGTAGCTTTTTTAAGCTTCTTGACAGGAACCTCATTCCTGTCAAATTTATGTAAAAGCCTGAGATAAAAAATTGAACTGCAATAGTGTAAAAGAGGTTTGTAAACACTAAGAGTACAACACACATTACCTCTGCTAGTAATAGAACATCATCTGCTTTTGTTCTGAATCTCTTAAAAAAAGAGAAGTCACAGTCTAAGCAGACACACAGTATCAGAAATTTCACCTAGAAACACTGAAAACAGAACTAAGCTACAAGCCAGGTCACAGAGCTTCTGGAACAGGAACAGCTATCTAACCTAAGCTACAGTTCTTCCTCCATTGTATGCCTAAAATGCTTTTCCAGATCCTTGTTGGTCCCTCACTACTGGTTCCTTGCAGCTAGAGCTCTGTCCCTTATCACAAAAACCTCTCCCAAAATTCTATGGTAGTTTTGTCCAATGAATCTGGGGACTGCTACCAAACTGCTAATTTTCAGTCATTCATGAGCTATGATCCACAATGCTCACTCAGACTGCTTCCCTGGTGTTAGCACAGTGAGTCATTTTGCTCCCCTCAAGTACAGTCAGTACCACTATCAAGTCTACCAGATTTGTATCTACCAGAAAGACTTATTTATGTACTTACTTAGGCCTTCTCGAAATGGCAACGGGAACATTTTATCACAGACAAGCCACAGGCAAAGTAAAATTATAATTATAAATTTACTTCACTAAACTACATTTGAATTAACATCTTTATCTAAATCATCTATGTCATGATTAAGCACTAAGTCCTGCTAGATACAAACAAAACTATATGAAAATCACACCCCATAATACAATATAAAACAATCTAATGTAAGGAACCAGAGAAGGGAAATGAGATTGAGGTGAATTTTTTTGAGGTAACATTTATTTCTAGATAACCAGTCATCATTTTACATAATCTGATTTCCTACCCAAGCTTAAGGTTAAGAAAGGCACAATAAGCTGTGAGTTAAAAACTCTTCAACACAATCTCCTGGTAGAATGAACTCCTCCACCATGCCTGTGCTGAAAATTCAACTTAGCATAATATGATGAACATTTGAAGCACGGGCATTTAAAATACCCATTTAGGGTATTTATAAGCTTAGAGGATGAAATGCTCCTAAGTGTCCAAGAAGGCTGTACACCATTTCCAAGGGAGACTTGGCACTTACCAGTCTCAGAGGCTTCATGCTGCTCCTGCTGCTGCGCTCACTGTGAGCTGTCTGGTTCCTACTTCCCCTTTAAAGGCCACCGACAGCAAAACCTCACTGGCGGTGACACTGAGGCTACAAGTGGAGTCTCCTTAACAACAAGGACAGGCACAACTGGCCCCACAGGACAAGCTGTCCCCAAGCTGATACATACTCAGCTTAAAAACTGTATTTTGAGTTCTCCTTCTGTAGTTTCCATACTGGTCAGAAAACTTTTAGGAAGGAGGGAATTAAGAACAAAGAGAAATATTAAATATATTTCTTTTCCTACTTATTTTCTATATGTGGGGCTATGTAGAGCTGGCCATTTTTCCTATTTCATTTGTTTACTTAATCCGGAAATAGCTGCAATTGTTGTGGCTTTCCCAAACAAATCTTGATTCACATTAAAATGACATAAAGAAATTATCCTAGAAATGCTCATGTACTTTAAATTTTTGCACTGGTTCTGTTTGCTGGGTATTTCAGACTCATTCAGCTGAAGCAACAGACATGTCTCCACTTGTACGGATTTAAAGAACTGGGAACAAGTACTCCCCCTGTGTTACAAAGCGCTTTGTTACACAGACCTACCACTCTTCACTGGAATTAGAGCATGGCAAATGCTGAACTGTTCCTCTTTCATATAGAGAATGTTATTCTTACATGAATTTAAAGACGTAAGTTACTTTAATTTCATTATAACTTTTCTGAATGTCTCAAAGTCCTTTGAAATACCCGATTTTAAAAACATCCCCATCTAGTTTATGTGACTTGATTCAAGACTGAAATCAAGGCAAGGGAGAGTGTGTCCAAGATCACACACCTTGTTCACAATGGCAGGCATGAAAGCAAATCCCAGACTCCAGTCTCCATCTTTAGCACCTCTTCTCTGGTCATTGTCTAGGACTGAGCGGTACAAGCAGGTCCAGCTGCAGCAGTCTCAAGGTGCTCGCCTCTGTGCTACCTACTCTTACTCAGCATTAACAGCTCTTCCTGAAGCGGTTTTGTGACACAACTGCCCCCAATTTACTTCTGATATGAGCTCACTGAAACTGAGGCTGAGTTTCAATGATTAGTGCCTAGCTTTTTTAATACGGCACTTCTGTAGCGAAACAGAAAGCATTAAAGGGGAAAGATTTCGAATGAATGACTGCAATTCCCCTGCTGTAAACATTATTTAAATACCAATAAATTGGTGACACAGAAGGAAACAGTCTAAATGTGACAGTAACCGTTTGCATCACGTAGACTGTACTGCTGGATTATGTCAAAGCAAAGCTTAAAATTTTCCTTTAAAAGAAGAATCTTAACGTGGTGACACTAAGACATTTACAAGAGATCCAAATCAGCAGGTTTGTTCCTGCCCAAAATAATGCTCTTGACTTGCATTTCTTTATAATTACAGCCCGCTCTTCCCCTGAGAAACACAAGACCAGCCTTACTGTTTCAAAAGGATAATCCAAATCTATGCAAGAACGACGGAAACGCCGGGCAATTCCGAGGCCAACACCACCTGGACAAGCCCGAGACCTGTGCAGCGGTACCCGGTTACCGCGCACAGCAGCGGAGCACAGCGGCAGCTCTGCCCTGTCACCGCAGGCAGAGCTGCTCACCTCACCCCGCGCCTGAGCAGCACCTGCGAACCCCCGAGCGACACCCTCCGAGCGAGGAGCCGCAGGGAAGCGCCGCTGCTGCCTCCTCAGCCCCGCGGAGGATCCGCAGGGGGCTGCCCGAGCCCCGTCCCCGCTTCCAGCAGGGATTTTTCTGGGGATGCGCCCGGGGAGAGATACCCCCGTCCGTGTGGCCTCAGCGCCGCGGGGACAGCGGCGGCACCCGGCCCCCCGCGCGTACCTGGTGCTGCCGGCCCGGCCTCGCCACCATCCGGCCGGGCTGCGGGGCTGGGCCGGGCTCGCCGCTCTGGCAGCCGGGCCGGGCTCTGCCCCAGCACCGCCGGGGCGGGCCCTGCCCGTCCCGCCCGCCCGGCGCAGGGCGGAGCGGCGGCCGGCCCTGCCCCGCCGGGAGCGGCGCTGGCTGCGGCCCCGCGGCTGCTCCTGTGCCCGGCAGTGGCACCGAGTGTCCCGGCGGGGACACGAGAGGCGGCAGCCCCGTCCAGTCCACCCCGGCCCGGCAGGACAGCCTGGAGCCCCGGACCCCTCGGCTCCGTTCCGCTCTCCTCCCCGGCCCCGAGACGCTCCTTGGACGATGCTTTCCGCCCCCCTCTCCTGTTCCTTATGCAAGTTTCTACCTTCTCTTTAAGCAACAAAATAATTACGGCTTTTAAACCGAGAAATCGCAGGAGGTTTACATTTTGCAGATATTTGTGTTACTAAGTGCGCTGCTGCTGCAGAAATCTGGCCTCCTGCCTATTCCCAAGATCATAACAGTCCTGGGCAAACATATGTTTTGCAATCGTATCAGCAAAACACTCGGCCTTTGTTTGCAGCAGGCTGTGCTGCGCCTGCCGACCCCCCAGGACTGCAAACTCTGCCAGATGCCTCGCATCTCCCACCTCTTTTGGTCTGGGATTTTATGTCATCAGTTATTTCAAAAGAAACAAGTCCCTGAGCTGGCCCATGTGATTTTTACTTCTTTTTTCTTTCACAACACTGTAAGATCTATAAAGCTACATTATGTTAGATAGTTTTACTTCAAATAATTTGAATTAAAATAAAATATAGTAGACCCCAAGAGAAGATCTTCTATTGCAGTTTTCATGGGAGAAGGGCCAGGACAGCTCTGAACCCCTAAACATACTCACCTGGGGGAGGAAGGCTTCTGCCTACAATTCAGGCTGTGCGGTTTTCAGCTGTACCAAGTTATCTTAACAACCAAGCAGGGAAATTCCATGGCACTGAACTTTACACTTCTGTTAAATGTAAAACTCAACGCTGCAAAATTGCACACAAGCTGTTCCTGTTATCAAACCGAGCAGCTAAATGCAGAAAACACTGAGGACAGTGCTGTCAGGGGAACATGGCAACATGACGCAAGGCAGCACTTCTGCACATCTCTAATTCTGGAGCCTCAAAGGCTTTCTTTCCTCGCCAGTTTTCAAATACCACCACACCTCTGGGTCATGCAATTAATGCTGGAGAACCAAGGGATACTCTGCTGCTGAAGGCTTAGTAGCAGTTATAAGGTTAAATTACCTAGAGATGCCAAAGTACCTCAGCTCCATCCTTATTTGGGGCTTTGGCTTGAAGCTGCTAAGTTTCTCCAGAAGAAACTGAGTGTCCTTACCTACTTGCACTTTATAAAATGCTCAACAGAAGCATGGAGCAATACTGACAGAGAAGATGACATTTTGTGAGCCAATAAAATAAACTAATGAAGAACAGTGTTTAATTCCTACTGCTTGCTTCCTTACTTCAGGCCAAGGTACAACAAAAAGGTGGCATGAGCTCCTCTTCCAACACAGGCAGAGAACTGGCTTGCACTCAGAAAAACTATTGAAAGGGAGAGAAATTACCTGAAAGCTGAAATGCAAGATGCCTCACCATAAGAAGCCTCCCTGGATGACAGACAAATGGTCATCCCCTTCAATGGATTTGTTAATACCCTTGGAAGAAGGGGCGGGGGAGGAGGGGCAGAACTCCCTCACTTCCAAAGTTTTGTCCCACTGTGGTCATTTGTACTGCCTGGGTATTTGTGAGGAAGCCTGTTTATATTAACAGTTGCTCCTATACAAAGAACCTTGGCAGATACAGATTCTTTTCTGGCATGGTCCAAGGGAAATTCTCTCTCTTTAAACAACCAACTCAACAACAGAAGGTAGGAAATTGTATCGCGTTCTCCGCTTTCTCTGTTAGGAGAGATGGAGACAGTGACAGCATGTCAGAAAAACTGTGTACAAAGGGGAAAAGGAAGTTGCACAGCCACAGCAAACAAGTAATAATGGACTTAAAAGCTCTCCCATATGGCCAGAGTACACAAGCCCTGCTCAGCCCCCAGGTATACCTCTGCCTTAGCAGAATCCCATCACCCTGCTTGCTGCAAGGCCTTTCTCCACACCAGCCCTCATACAAGTATTTCCAAAGTGCAACTCCTCCAGACTGAAGAGCCCACAAAAACCTGAGCCCCCTGCTCATCTAGAAATCGGACTGCAATTATTTGTCTTTGTGAGCTAGTATGACCAATTACATGAGCAATTTCATAACAGAATATGGCACAGAGCTCACTTGGGCACTGATGAGTGCAAACCGCAGTGCAGCTGGGGAACAGGGGGACAGATCCATGGTTTGGTTTGCATAACTGGAGCGTTCCCCTGGGGAAACACAGCAGTATGTTTGACCATGTATCAGTGCAAGTAAACAGAGATCTAGTGAAATGCTCCTACGGGAAAACACAACAGATGTTTAACATGAAAATATCGATAGATACCAGGTTCCTTTCACCCAGAAAGAGTGCATGAGATATAGTCAAAGCAAACACCACCTACAGCATGGAAGCACACTCCTTCATAGCAAGCATATCCATAGAGGTTGGCATTTACCATCTGTGCGCTCTAAGTTATCAGAAATGCAATTTTTCCTTATTGCTACCTTTAAATAAAAGCCCTGGGGAAGCTAAAATGAGACCAACCAGCTTACAGTGTGAAAAGCCTAATCCTGCAAACAAAAATGTCTGCACTTGGCTGCTTTAAGTTGAAACAGTTCTGTTTCAGCCCAATAGGGCAACTTTTTGAGTCAAGTTCAGCACAAACATATGACTCCAAAGAACTGGCAAACCTAGATCTTAAATTCTTTCCACAGAAAAGCCATGCAGGCAGGAGCATTTGAAATGCCAGTTATTGCAATGCCCTGGACATCAAACTAGTATCTTGGAGGATGATCAGATGATTCTTTCCTTTGGAATATTTACAAGTAAACCAGGTAATTTTTTGGGGCTATGAGCTGATTTGTATTAGTTTTAGCTCCACCTAATATGGTGCCTTGATGAAGTCACCAGGTGTTTCAGCAATGACTAAGCAGCCCCACACTGGCCACTATGAACATTTCCCTGTGGATTCCTCTCATTCTTTGCTGTCCACAGCCACTACCCTTTTCATAACAAATTTCATATGTGTCTGTTAATCTCTTCTATCCCTTGATTATACATTTGTTATTTCTCAAACAGCAAAAATCTTTATCATGATAACAATATGGCACAGGAATCAAACCATTCATTACAGTGATGAAAGAATTTAAATTAAATAGAAGAATGTACCATTGTAGCATGCAAGTAAAAAAAAAAAACCATGGCCAGTATTTGAAAGCACTCATCTTTATTTAACCTTAATCTGATAGTCTGATTTTTAAAAAAAAATCATTATATTATTAGAACAGGTACACAGTTTAGGGAGGAGAATAAACTGTATTATTTGTACAATCTAAATTCTTGCTGTATGTGTCAAAAAGGATCAACCCTTTAGGAATGTCACTATACCTGATACTTTTATAATAATAACAACAAAAACAAGTTGTTTATTAGAATGGAGAGCTGATAATAGGCCACATCAGGAGATAAGTTTCGACCAATATACAGAAGCTTTCCTTTTGTAGTCTTTAGGATTAAGTTTGGCTAAAACCAAACATTTTACCCTATTCATATATTAGATTTATTGTCTTTTCTTCAAACCTTATCTGTCCTTGAAATGCTGTTTTTCTATTTCTAGACTCTGCTTAAATGCTGCTTTCTTAATGGCCACATCTTCAGCATTAATGGGCAAACAACTTGCAAATGATCATGCTGGTTTGTGAGCAATTATAAATCAGGTCATTCATTCCTAGCCCACTGTATTTCCCAAAGACACCATCTTTTCTTTCAGAGCTGCAATAGGCTGTGAGACTCCTTTGTTTCACCTGAGCAGTTATCACAATTGACTGACTTGAACTCACCAAGCTTTAAGAACTTCAGTGGTTTTATTTGTTTCCTGAACTATTTGGTTCATCACTTAGGACTCTTACTGCTCCCAAAGAGTCCTTCTGGTAATTTCTACCTTTAAGATATCTACAGCTCACTCCCACCTCTAAACCACAAGTTGTTTTGTTTTTAATGTCAGCACGGCTTATCCAAATTTAACATTCTGTTCTGCAGCTATTAGGTAGCAGAAGTACAAAGTTTAATTTAGGGAGCTATAAGAAGTTTAGATCTTGAGATTATTCATGCTTTGGCAAGGACACAAAAACAGAAGTATGGCTTCTAAGATACTGTAAATAGGTAGATTAAAGATGCATATCTAAAGCTTAGAAGATTGAAAGAGTGTTTTACCAGATTATCCTTCCCGTTTTTTATGAGGGTGCACAGCTCTTCCTAGGCTGACAGGGAGCAGCTGACCTATCCAAGTTGTTTGCCTGGCTGGCTGTGGGTTCTGCTGCTGCTGTTCTGAGGTGGCCCCAGACTCACACACCACATAAGAATATTCAGGTTAACAATTCCCCCCAGATCCAACTCTCCCAAAATCAAAGTCTGTGTCAGCTAGTTTCAAAGCTGCCCTTGGTATCTCAGAGGTAACTTCTGAACCTTTGATGGCTAGAGAGTGTACAGAGAGGGGATTGGATGTCCAGCTGCAGATTGTCACCACTCCCTGGGGAATGGAACATCCACGGGCTGCCAGTCACTCTGCAGTCTCTCAGTACTAAATAAGCATTAAGGTTAAACAAAACTAGTTTAACCTTAATAAGAGAGTGTATTTGGAGTTCAGACAAGAAAAATAAAACTTAGCTCACAGCTGTTTAGAACTGGTTTGGCCTAAATAGGTCACCTCTCTTTCCTTTAGTAGCAAACTGCTGGGTCACACCAATGCCAAACGTATTTCACAGCTCCTTGAAGCTGGGGTACATTCTACCATCTTATACTGATGTCCCTTCTCCCCAAGATGAATACTGAAAAGAGATTAATATGATGTGCCCACTGAGTGAAAATTCACCCTTAGGAACTTCCTGCAACTCCTAATCCTCATGACTGATTGAGTGAGACAATTCAGTACCTTACTTGCTAAGCTGCCTGGAATGCTGTCTGACCCTGCCTCACCACTGTCACGTGAAGATGCTCTTGGAAGGCCTGTCCTGCAGGGATGGAAGTGTCCCTGTCACTCACTGAGCAATCAACTGCCAACAAACCCTTTATACAAAGCAAACATATGTCTTCAAAGCAAGGGAAGGCAAGCTGAATCATCTCTATGAGTTTAAGGCTTCTGTTTGTTTTTGTTTTTAACTGCATTTAACCAGTCACTAGAAATTAACTAGAAATAGTCTTTATATGAAAATATAAGAAAAAGACAGTGAAATACATCTCATTTCAGACAGAAACAAGACACAACAGCAAGCACATGGGAAGAAGGAAAAGGCCTTTAGGAGTACTGGAGTGTTACACTTGGCTTACTGGAATTGGCTGAGACCATGACAGCAAGTGACCCAGAGCTGCAGTGCTGTGAGGCGCCAGCAAGCGTGCAGGAAATGCTGTGCAAGTGTCCTGCAAAGAAATTGCATCTAAAACCTGCTCTCATATTCTGGAACATACAGACATGCAACCCAGAAGTGCATCTTCCCAGAAGCTTTTTGCCATCTTTATTCCTAGGGGTTCAAGTGTGTTTCTAGAAAATTGCTTCATACTGTGACCCAAGGCTCATGCCTGCTTTGATTCTGCAGGTACAACATACAAAAACCTTACTTTTGCAGAGCCTTCACTAAGAAACAAACCAGAAATTTATAAAATGCTTTGTCAATTAGTCAAGTCAAGACTTAATGTCATATATATTCACACTGCATTCAAAAACTAAGATATTTTTGTGTGTTTTCTTTGTGTGTGTGTTTTGGTTTTTGTTTTTTTTTTTTTAATAAACTCAATGTTTTCCCCACAAAACCACAAGCAACAAAAATGGAATATGACAAAATGTCATGCCATTTAGTGTACCTCAAGACTCAGCTATTTATCTGTAGCTTAATTTTACAATGAGATAAATGAAGTGAAATAGTACTAAACTAATAATGTCAACTACTGCTGGAGATTCAGGAACCCTTCTGTCAGTAACTGCACTTTGGGGAACTGTTTTGTGGCTTCTTACACTTGCCACTTTCAGGCACATGCTCAGAGTGCCTAAGAGCAGCAGCCAGGAAGAAAAAAAGAAAAATCAGTTCTTTTATTTTCAGTTTTCACAGTCTAGCTGTGTCCCACATAATATCAATTATTTTTTGAGTCTGGCAATTCTGGAAAAACATCACAGATTTTTATTAGGGAAAAAAATCCATAATAAAATAAAATAACCATAAAGCTATATTCCCCTTGCACTGTCTGTAATGACCTATCTTGTCAGGAGGGTTACTGAATCTCTCTCCTTATTTACCTAATATATGGAGCCAAGTACAATACTATCATATAGGATTTATCAACTCCTTTAGAACAGTATCTTGGCAAAAAGTTAAGTACAAAAGTAAACAGCATCATCATAGAAGAGCAACCCACATCACTGACTTAATGATAGCCATTAAGAAGACAGATCATCCTCTAGGTACTATTCAACAACTGATTGTTATAAGTTAAGGAGATAACAGCAGATCTGTCATTTTTTTATCAGATCTGTTTCTTTTTGCTTTTGTACTCAGAGACACACCCTTTAAGACCTCTGCATGAGGAGAATAATAAAAATACCCAGATGAATAATGTATTTCTTGTCATTTTTGGCAATTTTATTGGTGTTTTGTTTAAATTCAGACGCACTGTGACCTTCACTATTTCCATTTTCAGAAGACATGGCTAAGATTTTTGAAACAAATAATTTTTGGCCTTTGCTTTCTAAATCAGAAGAACTGACAAAAGCACTGCTTTCCTGCTGCTACAAACCCTAAAAGATCTGGCCTGTCTCCTACTCAGGAATCCATACCATTTCCTACACTGGGTCTTGCTATGTTGCCACTTGCAGCACTATGTCATTTCTTGCTCTTACAGCGAGTGAAGAGGTCACTGACCCTCGCTGGGGGTGCAGAGCAGGAGCAGAAGGCTCCCAACCCCTGCCCTGTGACCAGCGCCGGCCAACACCCGCTCTGCTGAGCCCCAGCAAAGTGCAGCGCCTCTGCCAGCACGTGCTCCAAGGACACGGTACACGTGCCTCTGTTTAACACAGCACAACTTCTGCTTCCTTCTAAATCCCGCATCACTTCAGAGCTTGGAGAGCTCCCTCAAGGCCCCTGGGACAAACTGGCCTGGCACCAAGCTCCTGTGGGACTCTCATCCTCCTACTGCCACCTTGGCGTTTTTCCACTGGCCACAAAGGCTTTGGGTCCCCGCAGGACAACTGTAAAGTCACAGGAGGTTTCTGCAACTGAGCTGCTCAGGATTTGAATAAACCCACATACTCTTCTGGACTTTGTAACATTGCTGTCTGCAATACTGTCATCTAAACCATGCAACTGTTAATACCTTCCCCCATCTACCCTCTCAAAAGCATAATTTGTTGGGCAACTAAGTCAAAAACAGGCTTGAAACCAATTCTAGCACTTTCTGTTCTTTCTGTTCAAATACTCTTACCTTTTTTTCTTCTTTTTTTTTTTTTTTTAAGTTAACCACAGTACTGGAACTTAGCCTTAAATCCACTGTTTGTCACAATCATAACTTTAAATCAACCACTTGATGTTGTGAGGGATGAAAGGCCACCTACCACTGCCTACCTCCCTACTTTCTATACAGCATTTTAAACCCATGATAGATTCTGTCAAAGTCCTGGGAAAGGCCAGCACCAACTATGTAGCCCCTCAGATTCACACATGCTGAAACCACACACAAAATAAATACAGTAGATGTGCTGTAGGAGACACAATGCTCTCAGATTTCCTTATCAGAAGGATCTTGTAATCAAGTATCTTGTAATCAAGCTACCATTGAAGCCTGAATAATAGCAATTTTCAAATGTAAAGTAAGTTAAAAAAGTAAGTAAGTAAATAAAAATGCACACATACTGTACTAAACATACACAGTTTTACTAGGATTAAAAGAGGAGCTGATAGATCTGCATATGAAGCTATAACCATTTAAACACCTTCTCATTTTGTCAGTGAAGCTACAAATCCATACCTGACCCTCTACTCCTCACCAGCATGACATCTGCCCTCTGGACACGCAGCAGCGATTCCAAACCAGCAAAACAGAGCAGAAAACTCAGGCAGAACTGGACCATATTTTCACTACTGATGAATGATCACTGATGCCTGTAAACTAAAATGTTAGCAAAAATCTCTGATTCATTTGCTAATTTGCCGATATTACTAACAACAGCAGAGATGATGACTTCTCTTTATTAGGGTATGTTTGTCATGTTTTTCATCTTCCTGAGATGTCCTTCTCTTGACAGACACTACCACAAAAATAATTCATTCCATTATTTTTGTAAATGTAAATTTCATTCAAGTAACAAATTATAACTTAATGTGAAATGTGACTTGAAATAAAATCATCTGTCCCATCACACTCCTCTGAAGCTGGTAGGGTGAGACTAAACCAAATTTGGGTTATAGAAACAAGGCCAGAGGCCAACTCTTTAGAGCTGCAGCAAATAAGGAATTACTTGGCAAAGCATAGGTCTGGAGATGTCAAAGATCACTGCACAATGGCTAAAACATACAAGACTGAGACAAGTTCTAGAGAAATCACTTTGGTGAGCCTAGACCGGGGGTTTACAGAGAAACCAGAGTCAGGATTGGCATTAGGATTTGAACCACCACTGACTGTCAGGGCAGAATTCAGGCTTTGGGCTAAGGAATGAGAGACAACTCCTTAGCATCATCTCTCTAGATTTAAACTTAAGCCTAGTGGGAGTAATTTTACTGATGGCACGTCCACAGCCAGCAGCTGAAGTGTAGAACTTGTACTAATCAGAAAGGGAGGTCCAAATGTGGCAAATGAGAGGGCTGCCTGAGTCCCCTCTTGTAATAACAGGAGGCTGATTCTTTGCTCTTAAAGAATAAATAAATAAAACCCCGTGAACCTGATTTCACACTGCAATATCATCTATATTCTTTCTTCTACATGCAAGGGCTACATTTTCTACAATGAATTCTTTCTCAGGGCTATATAGAACAATAATGCAGCATTACACACAACAGGCAGGCACTTTCTTAATAGGTATCCTGCTCTAATTATTTTGTTGAAATACAATCAAGACATTGCTGGAAGGGAATGTTTTAAACTGGAGCCACTTGAGACTTCAGGTTGTTTCTGGCAACACATTGCCCTGGCTGAGGGAAATGGTCTTGTACAAGCAACCAAAATTAATCATCTGACCACGCCTAAGCTGACCTGAACAGGAAAGAAAGATAACCCCCATATAAGCTTGTACAGCAAGTATGTTAGGAGTGAAGGACTTTGCCCAGTTTCACATGATACAGCAACTGGACAAATTCTCCTAACGGCTCTGAACCTCCAACACAGGCTGCTCTGAAAGCAGAGGAAAGAAGAAATTAGCTGCAGGCAAGCTGACTTGCAGGGAGAAACTCTATAAAAGAAATGACAGGATAGGGTTAGAATGTTTCTGCATGGCAATGTGGGCACAGCCCAGGTGGGCAGCATAGATGATGCTAAATCAACAAATTTTGAAAAACCATGAAATGTAACCGTAGTGCATCCAGAACCATTTTAGTTCACTGGGTACTGCCAGTGACCTCCCAAGTGTGGTTTGTGTAACCTGCTCCAAAAACATAGGACACCTGTGTGTATGCATGCAGCCATCATTTTACAGACTGTAACCAGCTACCAGAAGCCCCAAATGACCAAATTTCTTTTTCCCCTTGTCTATGCCATCTTCCAAGAGGGGAGGGGGTGGCAGGGGTGGAAGGGACAGGAATGTGTGTGGGTAATGGCAGCTCTATTTATGAAGTCCTAAAAACAGACTAGCTCACTGCATGGGTACTCACTGATGAAAAAAACCAACCCACAACTGCCTGCTTTGCCTCATAACAAGACAGACGTTCACATAAAACAAAACACACATTTAGATTTTTGGCTCAGTATACTTGTCTCTGAATTGTTGCTCTGCATATCAACAAATGATCCTTTGTTTTGAAAAAGCCTTACCAGCCACAAGTTTCCCAAGAGAGGGACATCCTCAGGCACTGACAGGCCTGCCCGGTAATATGTAACCAGCACGTATGGGACGGATGGCACAAATCCAGGTCTGAGTATAGAGGAATCACAAGAATACTGGCCAAGAGAGAGTTTAAGTTAAAAAGGTATCTGGGTACAAGAATGACAGAAAAGTACTGGACACAGTTATCCTACAACCCTGCTATGCTGCTTTGCATGCCAGCTTGTTGACATTTATGTGGCTATTAAAAAACGAGAGAACAACCACAAACAAGTCACTATGCAGAACTTTTTTTCTAAAAGTACAATGTTAAGGAACATTGGACACAGAGGTATCCAAGCCAGTCTTAAAGCAATCAGCCTCACATTGAGAGTTACTGGCTAACGATTCTCAGTCAACAGTAGCTAAAAACATTCAATCCCAAGCACCTAGAGCATGGGAAAGACTGCAGTCTATTTAAAAGTCAGGAATATCAAAAAGCTGCAGTAGAAACAGAAGCCTGGACTTGGCAAGTAAATGCCTTTTCCACTCCTTTTTAGACAAACTTCCTTGATGGAAGTTGTCCATTTTAAAGGAATTGAATTTTGCATTTGCGTAGCCTATTGAATTCTTAACTAAGTATGGTTAAAACCTTTTTATAAAATATAAGACTATAGTAGTTGTTTTTTTCATTAAGCTTGTTGACAGACTAGAGCAACAGCACTTACATTATCGTTTTCAGACAGTAAATAAAGCCTCTAAAAGCAAATTTATTTCATGTTTTCTCTGTTAACTAGCAAAGTATCAACAAAATGTTATTGGCATTTATCCTGCTATTTTGGTCACAATCAGATTTGAAGGAATACAGCTGCACCCATTTTTCCCATATGTTTTATACCAGTGTCTCCCTAAATGTTTTCTTCCTCTCACCATATAAAACTTCCACCAACTGTTGGAGAGGCTCCCCAGCTGCATTTGACTCTAATATGAACTTCCTCATCAGAGTGTCTACAACCTTTAGCCCATGTTCCCAGTAGCCTCAGGGGGCAAAGGGAGTGGGCAGTTGCTCAGAAAGCTTGTAACTAACAGAACATTGTGAAAGGAACATGAAGGGAACTAGAGTCAACAAATATGATTTGAAGATTTTAAGCAAAGTGCCTGAAGAGACAGCACATATTTTCAGTCTGGTAACAACCCCAACCATTACATAAGTGTATTTGTACATCACCCTGGAAAGCCTACGGTTCCTGTGGTAGAAGGGTGCTTGACCTCCACGGTTTGCTGCTTACAAACAACAGTTTACATCAAGCAAAGTGTCCCATCTTAGATGCCCTTGAACCAATTTGAAAACTTATTAAAGCAGCATTGCAATTATGTGAAAAGTAGGTGGAGAAAGACCCAGAACAAAAAGCTTCAAAGGTTTTCAATTAACTTCCAAGTGGCATTTCCAAGAATCAGCACGTCTGTTCCATACTGTGAAATAGCTTTCCAACTGTTTCCTTTGCCCAGTATTTTTCCAAACTGACTAGTACAGCCAAGCACAGCTCGGCAACTCAGAAGAATGCACAGTGAAAGACATTTCAGAAGAACCCTGGGTTCATGACCTATTTTGTGTAATGGAAACATGCTTAAATATGATTCTAATGTAGATATAAGAACTCCTCACATTGAGATGATATCGACCAATGTGTGGCTCTCTGATGTGCCAGCAAGGCTTGTACATCACGTTCTTCCCTGATAGGAGGCCCCTTCAACAAAATGAGGCTCAAAATTTAGAACACAAAAGCTAGTTTTCTGCTGCTTTATTGTTTTCAGTCTCTCCTGCCCCTACTAGCTCAGCTTTTCAACATGAGGTTCCCAAACTAGCTCAGCTTTTCAATGACATGAGAACTAGAAGGAGCTAGAGCAATGTACTAAGGTTTCAGGACAACGCCCCAAAACCAAAGCAGCCCCCCAGTTCTCCTCTAAACTTCCACCTGCAAAGACTTTCTTTCACATTATGGAAGAGACTCATCTCTGCTATAGGTTGCTGCTATTAAAGAAAAAAATCTAGCTTTGCAAGAGCTCATTATTACTTTGCTGATGTCTCTGTATCAAAGCCACCTGAAGATTGAAAATATCTGGTCTGCCCCAGGAAAAACAAAGTCCAGGAAAAATTATTAAATTTGAGCTTGTTATGAAGCTGAAACTTGCACAAGTTCAATAAATACAGGCTTTGTCTCAGCTAACTGTGGTTGTATTACACTACAACTTACTTCTGCCTTGGAAGAACCAGGAAGGTAGAGGTTGAAAACTCTCCACGTACGTATGTAAAAGCAGAAGAAAACAGGCTGCACTCCTCCCCAGTGCCTGACAGCTGGATCCACTGGTGATTAAGGACAGGGGAGAGAGCAAAGCCAGAAAAGGCAGTTTGTGGACATGAAGCATGGCAAACCAGAGGCTTAGGCAGAGAGAGCAGGAATGAGCATCCAGAACCAAGGACTCCTAGGGAAAGGCATCTCTGTACTTGTTGGGCTTAGGGACAGCCAGCCCCTTCTTAGTATGGGGACTCACCCAGGACAGGAGCCTTGTAAATTGCTGTGTAGTCTATCAGGAACTAGTGGAAACCATCTCTCTCAGACTAAAATCAGCTTTTAGGAGGTGAGATTTGGTGTGATTCAACTTCATTGAAGTTTCAAACAGTGGAAGTTTAAGATAGGGCAGGGACTTCATGGAAAACATGGGTTTACCTGAGCCTGTGACCAAAATGCAACTAAATCCTTCTCAATGGTCTGAGAGCTTTGCTGTATAATCTGTTCAAATGGATTCAATCTGTAGAATTGAACTTGCAAGTTTTATTATTAAGCACAGCTGCTAGCAAACAGAAACACACAAATCTGATGTGAAAATAAAGTGGTAGCCTATCTATTCCTTCCACTGTGGCTACTGTATTTGTTTTCTCTCTTTGGACAAACACTCACCCAAACTTGGGACAATTCCAGCTGATTACATCAGCAGTTTATACAGCAGTAGTTACAGACAAAAACTAGCCTTCATATTACTCTATGGACTTTATTACCATTTTCTTCTAAAATCTGCAGCATTAGCAACAACCTTGTATGTTATTAAATCTATAGCATCTGAAAAAGAAAATTGAGATGCTTTTATTTTTCATCTTCAGAACAAATAAATCAGAATTCCACAGAGCATCCAATTATCACAGAGATTTTCAGAGACATCAAATTATCATCGACTTTGCAATTAACACTACAGGCCAGTGACAAATGATGCAGGAGTACCTCTTAACACAATTTAACAAAACCAGTCAAGTCCTAAAGCAAAGAGGGATTCAAAGCCTTTCAGATGACAGGAAATAGTGGCCAGCTGGCAAGAGATTTAATGAATACAACAGCATTCAGCAGCAACTTGAAAACTGTCTGCTTTGGTAAGGCTGAGTTATTAAAGAAATCTCCATTTATAAACAGTGTTGATGGGATTTGAACAGCCTGTGTAAGAAGGATTAAAAGTCAATTGAAAAGTCCATATAGATAAGAAAGCAAAAAGAAACAGTGCCCTTGAATTCTGTACATAGTGATTAACCTTATCTCTGTCTCCTGGCACTCAGCAGGGGTAAAACAGGCTGCCTTATGCTGGTGAGGTGGGCTTTGCATTAGGGTTATTTCATGCTGGTACAGTGCTTTGAGCTCTACTGTCCCTTCACCCTCCCCCTCTCTGTTTTTCCAAACTGTACACTCAAAATCATCTTTTGCCATTCCACCAGTTACATTTAGCAGATACCAAAGAGACACACAAATTGCAAGAGTCTTTCCAGGCATGCTGTAATGATTAGGTTTTTCCTTCCTTTATGTAATTGATGATCTTGCTGTTCTCTGTTAAGACTTTTATAACTGTACACTTTCAATATAAACCAGTGTAAATATTGACAATGGAGATTGGCAAGTGGGGATTTCTGGAAGAAGGAGGAGGGAGATGAGAACTTGTTTTTAAGGGTTTTTTTTCCTCTTGCCTTCAGAATATCCTGTAATATTCTGCTTTACTCAAGACTTACCATGGCTCTTAATTTATGTACCACTTCCTAGAATAAGACAAGAGAAAGGAACACAAAACTAGCTCTTTTCAGTCCTTAATCCCTCCCCTATCCTTTCTCATCTTCTCATCTTCTCATCCCATCCAAAATCCAGCCTATTCTGGTAACATAAGTTGCCTATTTCTGACGTGCCTTTTGTAAAACGGCCAAAGCCAAAGAGCATTTAAGGTGAAAATGTACAATGCCACGTCTTGTCTTGGTTTCCCTTGCCTGTAACATAGCCTAACATTTGATTTGCTTCCTTTGGTCTTGTCCAGGATACAATAAGAGCTTTATGAAAAAGCTCTGTAAGAATCTGGGCCATTGATTTGAACAAGGCCTATTTAGCCATGACACAGCAGCAAAGAGAGCTGCTCCACACGGCAGCTCTGGAAGCAGCAGTGCCCTTTTAGTGCAGGGCTCTTTACAGGAGTGCAGTGCTTGGCAGCGCAGCTGGGCAGCTTCTGGGACCCAGGTTATCTCCTGGCACAGTCCTTCAGCTCATTGTGCCAGCCTGTCACAGCTAGTTCAGGTGTGTCCAATGCTGCACCACAAACATGATGTAAACATATTCCAATTACTTATCTGTGACATTTATCAGCCTATGTTTTTTTCCAAGGCATTGCAGAAACCATTACATAAACATAACCAGAATATTACTTGCAGAAGGGGAAAGCTATTCCACTGGGAAGTAATATTTAAGAAACAAACAAATAAGCCACAAATACTTATGAGTACATTGCCTCCATGCAAATCTGGGGTGGAAATGAAGAATATCAATATACAACTGCCCTAGGGAGATTTAATGAACTTGTATTCAATCAGCTGTGTTTGTATAAACCTGTATAAAAATCCTGTAGGAAACACATTTTTTCATTCAATAAGTATGTTTTTCTATCCTTCAGAATAAAAAGTATATTGTCACTCAAAACACATTTGTGACTATTCATTTTGCAGCAATGTTTTCATGGTCCAGTCCTTATTCTGGATGACATACCCAGGTAGTGCTCATTGAGGATATAGAAATAAACTTAACAAAACCAATCCCTCCTAAAAGCTCATCACCCTTTTATGTAGTTCCTACTGAAAAAAGGAGGTTTTCTTGGTACTTTCTTCTGTTTGGGCTGCAAAGTCAGCATAGGTAAGATAGCCAGGACTCCCTATTTTTAGGGTTCCTACCATCTTAGTATGACACTAAAAAGGATTGGATTGCCATTCTGTGAGGGCTGTGAAAGATGAGGTGAACCTTAAAAACTGAAAAACCACCTTGTATCTGAAAGTAGCCTCATTGAAACATTGAAACATTGAAACATCAAGAGTATCAGTCACAGTTCCCCTGCCTCAATGCACGTACCTCAGAGGATTATGATCTAAAAACGTGCAGTTTGGCTCCTTCTGTAACCTCATGATGTTATTTGGGCATTTATGGATAGCCAGATCTCCGTGCAGATGAGCTGCTAATAACATGGCACGTACCAATCACACTGCAAAGCAAGTGATCTCACCTAGGCAGCTTGTGTAAACACTGCTCAGCCGCAGAAATATGACAAGCTTCTGAGCATGCTTAAGGTTATTCCATGAAGAGTATTTATTCTGTTCCTTGGAAACACATAAATAGGGCTTTTGGGGATTCCCCTCCAATTTTTCATGAAGAAAATTTAGAGCAAGAATTCTTTCAAAGAAGGGGAGTTTCCTACTGTGTTAATTTAGCATACCATATTCAGAAGATTAACTTTTCTAAACAGCATTACCAAATCCAGCAATCTTCCTTCCTGAACATCTATTTCCATTAGGAAGTATTCTGCTGTTATAGCCAAGAACTGATGGCACTTCCAGTGGCCTATTTGAACAAATGCACACTGCTGAAATTAAGACCACTTCTC
This sequence comes from Passer domesticus, assembly GCF_036417665.1. Classification (NCBI taxonomy): domain Eukaryota; kingdom Metazoa; phylum Chordata; class Aves; order Passeriformes; family Passeridae; genus Passer; species Passer domesticus. The sequence continues at coordinate 45,556,262 of NC_087476.1, forward strand.
CCCATGAATGCATTTTGGAAAAGTACTTTTTAAAGCATCCAGGACACAACAGTGAAACTGAATTTAAATTCTGAAAGATATAGTCCAAACCTGTTGAAAGAAGCTATAAATATCTGTTACCTTCTTCCTTAAATCAATAGATATTACTTACTTGTTGGCAGACTGGTAGGAAAATAGTCTTTGGTTATTCACAAGGTCTACCTTTAAAAACCAAGAATGGGTAGATTCAACTGTCTCATGGTCTCATGGAGAAGCAGATAAAACCCAGTTCTGTCCCGATTAGAAGAGGGTAAATCCTATTTACCACCATTTAATCTCCCCTATACTACATCTTCCATTATTAATACTTAAAAACAGAATTCTATTTCCTATGGGGCAGTGTTAAAGAACAGAAATTCCATCTAAGTAAATATGCAGATCACTCTATATGAGATTTCTGGTTTGCAAAATATTTACTAAAGAATCCTGTAAGAAAATAAAGTTTGTTTTTATATAATGTATTTCATTATATCAACTAAAGCAGTTGGAAAACTACAGGGGGCAAGCTCTACTTCAGATCAGGCTTAGAAGCTTATCTACTTTTATCAATTGTATGAGCTCATCTAAGAAAAGCAAGCACCTCTCCCCACAAGTCTAATTTGCTGTTATAACAGCTACAGCACTATTTTTATTCAAAAAGAAAGACCAAGTTTAGAATGTCTGCTAAATGTTTTTAGTTTGTTTTTTTCCGTCCCCATCAAAACAGCAAATAATTCTTTCCTTAAAGTCTCCACTGCTACAAATACCAGAGCAGGACAAGAAACAGTGGTCAAACAATTTATTTTAGAGATATATACTCTGCATTAAGTGGGATTTCAAAGAAAAATGATATGATAAGAAGGTTTACCCAACAGCTTTGGCTAAACAGCCCAAGTTTTTTTGATGCAACTTTGTAAAATGAACAGGTATTTATTTTCAATATATAGTTATTGAACTGTGTCTGGCTTACCTGATGGATGCAAAAACTGATGGACAAATGACAGAAAATTATTACATATTCTTCAATGATTTAATCTTCATAACCACCAAGAGAAAAACACCTTAAAATTTGTACAGCACACCATGCAGAGTATTTCAGAAACAGTCAAAGGAAATTACAAAAGTAGTCCAGCTGTAGAAAAAGGACAGATGAAGCCCCCAAAGACCTACTTGAGACCAACCTCCTGTTTCAGCAGAATCAACTGCAGCTTTGTCATCCTGACAGATGTTTGCCTAACCTGAAAGAAGTGCCATGAATCCTTAAGTAAAGGAGTGCTTAAGTAACCTTATTAAGAACTATATTTTACCTGGTACCATTATCTGAATGAATCTGTGAACATAGAAAGATTCTTCAGTTATTAAAAAAAACCTTCTATTACTGCTGAATAATTTAACACACCACCAGTTCTCAAAGAACATATTGCTAAGAAAGACTTTTATTATGTTCTGGCAGTGTGACTCAGCTGCTCAATTGTCTTTTCATTCAGATATAAAGCAAAACAAACTCAAATCTAGACGCAAAGAGCATCAAATATAATGCATGAGAGAATGGAAATGACAACAGGTATTTCAACTTAAGTGTAGCTCAAAGCATTGTTGTTCTTTGTTGTTCTCAATTATTTTATGGCTTCAGTGGATTTGTGACTGAGAAATAGAGGGACAAGGATAAAAAACAGGGTGATTTTAAGTTTCTAAGGAGCAATTGTTTTGTGATAAACTTTTCAGAGCAGGGGAATGAAGCTCCTAGGAAGAGCAGCAGTACACAATCTTCCTGCACCTTAGAACAATGCTTTGCAGGGGATGGGGGATTAAGAGAGGTCTATTCCTACTCTATCATAAAACTGGTTGCAGTACACCATTAGCAAAGGGTGGTTCAAAAGGCTCAGATCCCATCTCTATTCAACCCTACTTTTGCACCAGCTCTTGCTGACTTTTGAGAATTTCTTGTCCTTCTCCAGCAGCCCCACTATTAGTTACTCTGTCAGGGAGAGATTACTTCTTCAGAGACAGATAAGTAATGACCTTGGACAGCAAGTTTGTTACTTCATCTTTGCCTCAGAAGATTGGGACAAAATGTTCTATTTATTCTGTGCAACCCTTGTTACTGAAGAAAACAAGTAGTGGCTGATGTACTGTTGTCTCCTTCAGACTGAACAAGCCAAGTGATCTCAGCTCCCCATAAGGCTTCCTCTCCAGACCCTTCACCATCCTCATGGCCCTCCTCTGGATGCTCTCTAACAGCTTCTTGCTATTATATATAATATATCCTTCTTGTATTGTGGTGCCCAAAACTGCACACAGGACTCAAGGGGCACACAGGCCACACCAGCACAGAGTAAAGTGGGACAACCCCCTCCCTTGCCTGCTTTGCCCAGGGAGAGGTTTCTCTCTGTGCTTCCTTAGCAGTGGCTTAAGTTCAGATGGAACTTTCCACCTGCGCTCTCCTCTATTGTTTCCTTCACTGGTAATTTACTGCAATTATATCCCCATTCCCTGCTCACACGAACTCTGCCAACAGAAAGCAATCCTGCCCTACATCCTGGAAGGCCCATATATTTTTTTCCTCACACAACAGATGTCATCACATCAAAGAACAGTGATGATTATCAGCAAGCCTCTCAAGGCACACACAAAGGCAAACAAAAACACACAGCTATTTAAGAAGTCTTGTTGAGGACCCTCGGTATACTTACAAAAATTCACACAAAAGCAGGACCAGTGAGCCTCCATGCAAGACTTCTCCCAAATGCATGATGGTCAGACTTTAAAAAACGAGTCAGAGGTGATAAAAAGAAGGAATGCATGGAAACTCTTTTCAAGTTTTCACAGATAGAGGTGAAGCAGAAGAATGGAAGTCCAAGACCCAGCCAGTGTAAGATGTAGGTAATGGCTGGATAGCAGTAGGTTTTTGCAGTTTTACTTAGTCAATGTGAAAGGATGTTTCTAATGCTACTACAAAGGAAATTCAGGGTGGAAGGGAAAAGGACTCAAGAACATTTCAAATGTATGTGACTAGAAAAATCAATCCTAGAGGAAAAAAAGGAGGAAACAATGCTGAGTGCAACTCTGGAAGACAGTGGTATAGCTGACAGGAGGACCTTTCCCTCCACTGGAGCCTTGGGCTACCCTAACTTGTGAACATTTGCACATGTGTTCATAGAATGGCACAGTAAAGACAGGGAAAGAAGATGGCTGGAAAACCGTAGGTCTCTTAACACCCCATGCCCCTTTTCTTTTATCCTACATTTAACCTAGGACTCCCTGTCTCCTTTCAAGGACTCCTTAAAGAAAAACATTTTGCCTGTAGTCATGCACACAAGCCCTATTTCCACTTTTATTTGTCAATCAGTGCTAAGTTTTCTTCTGTGTTAAACTGGCTTCTTATTCACTATTGAGGCAATGATCAGGCACTTCAGTCTGTATGGAATAATTCCCTATGAAAAGTCTGAGACACTTTTTCCTACTTTAAAAAAAACTTATAATCTCATTGGAGAGCAGCAAAAAGAAAACATCATGCTAGAGCAGTTACCACAGTGGAAACACAGTCAATGATTACGATGTCTGGGAACTGTCACAACATAATAAAAATAAATTAATACCCGGGGAAAAAGACTAAACCACGCTGTTTATTGAATTATAATATAAATTGGTATAGCAATCCATAAAGGAAAAAGAGGCTACGTATGTGATCAAAGTAAATGTGAAAGCCCTGTCTACAAATATCTGCTGCTTATTATTTATTATTGTCATCTTTAAATAATTGATCTTATTTACTCAAGCACTGTACTTTCTGCAACTGAAAGCTTACCTTACCATCAAGAGAGGAAATTCTTTTCCTACAGCTGACATCCCAAAAGAGTTCTCTTCTGCTTAAAAATGCAGTTGGGCTCCATCTGCATTATTTGTTTGCCCTTGCACTGTATCTGAATGATTCCATAGGAAATATATTTAAGTCCACAAACAAAGCTTTTTTAAAATTAGTTTTCTACAGTTGTACAGCTGAGCTTGCAAATTCATCCAGGTCCAAAAGTCTAAAGTGCACCTCTACAGACCGTCAGTGCAAGAAGGTGTCTGAACACAAGCCAGCTTCAGTGCAGAAACCATATAATTCTGACACTGTTTTCACCATTTCAGAGCTAATAAACTCTGCCTCTTAAAATGAGAAACAGGTCTAATACTTCCTGGAGGACATTCAACCATAATGAAGGTCAAGTTATATCCCAGATGCATACCTGTAATTTCACTCCGTTCACGTCATTAATGACCATACAAAACTAGAAATGGTATCTGATTTCAGGCAGCTAAAATGGCTTTGCTGATGCTGCTCAGTCCTGGACAATTCATTCCTACTCTACTGGGGGGTTCACTGACCTAACAAGATTCAAAAGCAGTGAGCATTCCTGCAGATATGCTCAGCAGATAGCTGTACTGTGAGAGGAGACAAGATCTGTTGAGAAATTTTTCCATGGCCTTAGCTATATGCAGTATTTGCACGTAAACTGCTACTGTTTATTCTTTAAAATGGGTTTGGTTAAACTGCCACAAGCTATGTCCATACCTTTTTAAACACCATTTACAAACTACTTAAACAAGAAAGAGATAAAACCAAATGAAAAAGAAGCTTTTATAACGCAGTGTACATTTATCTACATCAAGACTCAAACCAGCTTAAACTTTAATTATGGTTATGTATGGAACAGCATTTGCAAAACAGACTACTGACAAAACTATGCAAACATTGCTCTTGTAGTACTGTCAAGTCAGCTTGGGAACAGCTACTGCTGTGGTTTCCTTGTGAAAGTGTAAGCACCTTAGGATCTGATAAGAGACACTGTAGGAGTGTATTATAATAAAGACAGAATTTCAGTTCCAATTCTTCATCCTCATAAATTCACTAGGGTAACAAAAGCCCCATATGACATAGGTGCAAGTAATTCTGGGCTTTAAACATGAAAACTACAGGTATGAAGCCAAATAGCTGCATTTGATGCTATCTGTCATTACTAGCTGAGTCAAGCAAGCCTTCAAACTCTGTTTCTTTTCAGCTTCAGAAAAGAAATTTATGAAAAGCTTAGCTTCCAAACTAGAAAATTTAAATATGCGTAATCCAAATATCTGCATGTTGTTTACTTGTAATTCAAAATTAGCATACAGTTCTGTGTAACTGGACTCCAAAGAGTCTGCTGGATTACTGATGTCAATTTATTTCTGAAATGCTAATTTCAAACAATAAGTATAAACGAGTTTCTTTTTTGTTCTGTCCCAAGAATCACTTACTCAGCCATTACCTGGACATCCAAAAAGCCTATATATTGACGAAACAGCCTCCTTTATCTCTCAAATATGGTAGTACACCTTCTAAACCAGAATTTTTACCTGAACTGTAGTAATATGGTTTCAGAGAGATGTGTAATCAAAGCATGAAGAGGAAATGGCTCTCTCTGCTTCAAGTATTTTCAGGTACAATGAGGAAGTTATATATATGACAAATTGTAAACCTCAAAAACAAAGAAATCTGCTTGTTGTATAGTCTGTATGATAAGAGCTCAAAACAGTAAATTTTGGTATACTCTGTAATTCATCTTTGCACATACGTCCTATGATAAATACTTAATAAAAATACTTTAATCCATATACTTTTTCAAAACATTAGTTGGAGACAATCGGTACAAAACAACCAGTAGAGACATTGCTCAATGAGTCTAGCACAAAAGTTTAAATAGATCTGCAATAGTCTTTAAAGGAGCCAAGAAAGCCTGTGTGATGTGCTGCTCTTCCCCCTTCAAGAAAAAATGGGAGAAGTAAAGGAAGTTTTATTTGACAAGCTTAGAAATTTAGGTTTGTTTACCCGAGACTCTAGAGAACTAGCACAGCTACACTGCAATTTTCAGCAAGTTCAGCTCTGGCCATAAATTACAGTGGATACAGCCCAGCAGGCATGACTCATTCCTTTTGCAACTGTGCTTTAACATCTAAAAGGCCCTGCTCATCAGCCTGTTTCCAGGAATATCATATTTTTTGCACACTTGCCTAATGATCACAAGTAGAATTCCAGGCTTTTGTTTTTGCTCAGGTCCCACCCCCCAAGACCTGATGTGCCCAGTGTCAAAGGCATGTGAGTCAAGTGTCCCCAGTTTACGTGTCAGCCTTGTTGACGAGCACTTTCCTCGAGACTCTTTGGTCCTCTGCTCCAGTGTTAGGCCACAGGATTTCACTATTAGACAATAATACTTATCTGGGCAAGCAAAATGAGAAAATTACAATAAAGACTGGTTACAAAAGGATCTAATTCTAGATGAGAAGGGGATTTACAGAAAATAAGTGAGGAAGGAACCACTGGTAGGCTTCACTCATCTTTTGTTAAGAAAAGATACGTTCTTTTTTACTTACTAAATAGCAAAGATCACAGGCAAAATACAGAGTAATATCTCAAAACTTTTATACTCACTTTGAACATTCCTCTTTTCATTTTCAACTTAATCAGACAAAAATTGTCAAAATCTATTACCAAGAAAAGCTGATTTTCAAAACCTGAAAATTCAAGATTCACCTCCTTAAATGTGCCTGCATGAACAAAAAAAATCTAAATCATTAATTATCTTGAAAGATTTCTGGAATTCATCTGATTGTAAAATTGCTTTAGTAAACAATTCAAAGCTATGTGATAAATATAGGGACTACTACACTATTTAAATGCTAGTCATAAATTGACAAGACTTTCTTCCATAAAAGTATCTAAAAGGCTGTATTTCAGAAATCTGTTTTTTAAGTTTTTGTGTTAACCATAATGAAATCTGTGAGCATGTGTGAACACAACATGTATTTTTTAAATAAAAGGATTTTCCTGACAAAGAAACCAGACCTGGCCACAAAAGCTATGGCTGACTTTCTGCTCTTTGCTCTTTCATTAGACCTAAATGATATTTCAAGGTAAATAAAAAAAAAGGGTGGAGATTTCTGCTTCTCCAGGAAAACCCATCTAACATCCAATTAAAGAGTTCAACTATGAAGGTAAAGGTAATCTGATAATATCTTAGAAATACATGTCTGGATCTTCTGTCCATATTCTGCTTAGAAACAATATTATCCTTACTTGCTTATTGTATTTTGTCTATATTGTAATGGTCAAAAATAACTTGAATTATTTGGTACAGCTTCTATTTCCACTAGCATATGCAATTAAGATCTAATAGGGTGTTGTAACACAGGCAAACAAGGTCATATGGCTATATCATGGAACACAGACTTTCACGGCCCTGAAAGAAAAAAAAATGCCAAAACCTCAGAATTTCAGCATCTACTAAAACCAAAAATTTTGAAATTCTGGGATGAGATAATAAGTGAATGGAAAATAACAAAAAGGCAACATAACAAAACCATCTGAATTTCCTTCTTTAATCCTCAAAGCTCAACATCAACACAGAAGACAGAAAGTCAGTCCAGACAGAAGTAAAAAAGCTTAGCCAATTTAAAAAAACCTTATATTTCACCTTAAATATATACAGAATTGACTGAAATGGCTAGCATTGTTTTCAAGATTTTATGGATGTTGGGCAAAGTACCAAAAACTAGAGAAACAAGAAACAATGCTTTTATTTAAAGAAGGAAACAAAAAAGGAACCAGTTCAGCCAGCTGAATTTCAATTCCTAAAAAAAAAAAAAAAAAAATAATTGGCAAAGCAGTTTCTAACTGCCTAGGCAATAATATGTGATAGGGTAAAAGGCAAAATTCAGTTTGACACACATGCTGAGGACAGATTCTGAAACCTTTCTAGCTTGCCTTCCCCAACAGATAACAGGTTCAACACATGCTGCTGGTAGCCTTTAAAACAGTCAGATAAACTTCTCATACACAGCCTAGATATAGTAAATTAGTAATTGTTTCTTCCCTGGGGCATCTCAACAGACCTAACAGCTCTCTTCAGCACCTTCCCTACCTTCCCCATTCTGTGATTCTGTGAAAATGCATTTAATTTAGCTATCCCACACATAAGGACAAAGAAAATAATCAGCATGCACACTTGAGAAGGTAATTTGGAAAGCACTGTCTCCAGAGGGAGATTGTTTATGATGATTTTCCTGGTGTCAGAATTTACTTGAAAATACTGGAAGGATTTTTAAGGCTCCTGTTGATTTGGTAAAGAAAGGGGAGCTTCTCAGTACACACCTTAAGAACCTCACTCTAGGCAAATTAATGGAAGCTGAGAGATGACTCGATATTTTTGCATATACACATATAAATATTTTTATATATACACACACCTTTAATACTCATTAAGATGTCTAAGAATTATAAAAAGATTGGGGAATTTTTTTTTTAAATCATAAATTAACTCACAGAAAACCATAATGAATAGAAATTGATATTACATAAATGTGTCTTACAGAGGTACCACTTTCTAGCAGCAAGAAAATTACTCTGAAAGCTCTTACTTGATGATGATGTCCATTTCCTGTAAGAAATGGACATCATTTGCTTCAAATTTTAAGTAAATTTAGATACCTTTCAGAAACTTAACTTGTATTCAGCTTCTGGGAGAGAAACAAAACTCTGACCTACATGCACAAGACTAAATTAGATCATCACAATTCTCTAACCTGGCCTAGAAGTCTGTACACTTCTCTCAGCTTCTATGAGATGCTTCCTAGTCTGTGCATTTTGCAGCAGAAGGGACTCAAGACAAAAGTGCCCTGATACAAAGACAGACAGAAAGAATACTGAGGTAGCTGAAAACACATACCTCAAAGGCAACAGTCATATAAAAATAACTCCTTAGATTCCACAAAGTAAGAAAGGAGCTTTAAGACTCAGCAAGTGGAAAAGTCAAAGAACTCTATGGAAAGGAAAGATGCAAGGAGAAAAATCAACATATAAGAAGGAAGATGACTGCTATCCATCAGGGAAGAAATGGTGAGCTGCCTCTTGAAAAGGCTCTGGGCTTGAAATATGGGTGAGAGAAATAAAACTCATCTGCTCCCATAGCCTGGGCTGCCTGACATCTTTCAAGTTAATAGTACCTCAGGCTTTCTGCTGTCCCTTCATAGGCTCAGACTTGCCTGACAAAGCAGTTCCAAAGTCAGGGACATTACAAAAAGCAAGCATTTTATTGTTATTGCTGTACTGATTAATCCATGTCTAAACCTACCCTGTACATTACATACAGTCTTTGTTTACATTTTATTACTGTACAAATTGTTCCAAAGGAATATTTCCCTTCCCTACAGTAACAACCAGGAAAAAAAATTTCCAGTAATACATTATGTTTCCAAGTGTGGTAATTGTCATAACAATTTAAACTCCAGTCCATCTTAACAACCACTGCTAGAACAAATTCTCCCTCTGGCCAGCAATGCATCAAGTCTCACTCCAAACTACTGTCAAGGCAGCTACTGGATGCTCAGCAGAAGACTTCAGCAATGTAACTAATTCATGCTACCTGTCTGCTAAAGAAAATTTAATACTGCCAGTTCAGGCAGGATCTTTTCTGTGACAGCAAAATAGCATATTTGACATGTTTATAACTTTCAACTCCCAGGCTTAAAGTCTCAATATTTCCATCACAATGTTGTCCCAAATAAATAGTAATAATGAAATTTTGTATGTCAGAGTAAATTATAAAGTGGTTGGAAAACAGAACCTAAATTAAATATAATTAGGTTATTTTTAAAATTAAGACATTAATGTAGAAAGGATTCTTAGAAATTTAATAATGAGAAAGATTTATTATGTACCAACACATACAGAATTCCAGAGGAACCCAAACTAGATATTTACTCAGAAAATGAGAACCTTAAGACATTTCTTCTGTTTTGGAAGACATGACAGAATATGTTAAAAGAAATACAGAATACACTCATACTCTATATCCTCAGATCAGGATATTAGATAAATAAGTACGTTAAACATTTCCTAGGGCTTTCAGACCATTATGAATCAATGAATGGTTGATTGAACAGTACGTCCAGGCACCCATGGAATAGAGGGTGATATGGAAAGGTACCCTTTAAAAAACAGTTCTAGAGCAGCTCAGTCCTGAAGTCCTATTTCTGCCTGAATGAAAATTTGAGTTCCTGGGACAGAAAGATAAAACCTTGTTCTACAGGACATGGAAACAACAGAACATGTGAGAATTGAGATATAGGAAGAAATATACATGTATCAGGGATATGCAGGGAAGAAGCAATTACAATATAGCACTCATTACAGACCTCAGTAATGAAGAGCAGGAAAACATCATCAGCAAAGCATACAAGAAAAGGGCAGGCTGGCTATGTTAAAGCTCTTCTGGAGCTGAGCCATGTAACAAACACGGGAAACATTCTGAGAGATAAAATGCTCCACAAAGTGTACTGAGACAAAGTGTTTGTTTAAGAGATGGGGGATTTTTTTTTTTCAGCATTGTAAGGTAGGTTTGACTCTTCTTTGCAATGTTGGGTACTTTATAGCTGCTTAAACATCTGGCCAGTTAATATTATGATATTCTAAAACGGCTAAGATTATCAAAACATCTAAAAATATGATTTTAAATACTCATAACAATGGAATTAAACTTCATACATCTTATAAACAGTACTTCCTATGCAAAAGAACAATACAGTATCACTAAAGCAAAAACCTAAATGACAGTACAGACATTACATTAAAACAGAAGCATTCTCTATTTTGGAGAACTGCATTTAATGCCGATATTTAACATTACTTCTTATTTTTTGAGCTCCAATTAAATGTTATAAACATTTTTGTTTGGTTTTAAGCCAGAAATGAAAACTGAAATTCTTTCTTATTTATTACCCAAGGGACACATTAGCAGCAGTACCTCCTTACTGAGCAAGGCTGTACATGTATTAAAGGAAAGCATCTGTCACCTGAACAAGCAAACAAGGAGTTGCCTTTTTCAGTCAATACTTAATTTCCACATGAAAGATAAGAACATGTGCACCCACCTAGGAAAAACAACTCTCAACTTGGCAAAACACACAGGGTATAGGTTTCTTTTTTACCAATACCAACAGCGTATAATTGTTTCTTAGTGAAACTACCTTAACCAGCAAGCAGAAAAATTCCTGGGAGATTAAATACTCAGTCCCCCAGAATCAGGTTTGAATTTTCTACTTAACATCAAATTCATGTTGTGATGCTGTTATTCTGGGAAGCAAACTAATATTTTCTATCTTTTTTTCCATGCCCCGAATCCATGGGCTAACAGTACTAATAGGTTTGTATTTTAATTGCTGGTACAAAACTATTCAGTCAACCACTTATTGATTCATAAGGCTCTGAAAGTCCTAGGAAATGTTTAACATCTTTATTTTTATGATTTCCATATGTAAATCAGATATTAGAATAGGGCTTAATTACAAATTAAATTCCCCCTCCTCCCCCCATGATGAAGAGATACAGCACAAAGCTTTCACTGTAGGATAAAGTTGATGAAAGTGATTAAAATAGAAGTTGCTGTGCAGTTGCTCAGAACCACACTCTTGCTTTCTGCAGTTTCAGCATTTCCAGAACATGGAGGAAAGCATAAATAGACTACAACAATGAAACAGAGCTCCACCAGAGATCTGAGACAATGTGTGCAAACACAGGAACTTCCCTTTTTCAACCCTTGGTAGTCCCTGATTCAGAGAATATCCTGTATCAAAAAGTTTAGATGATATAAAGTTGGACATGGGAAAGAGGTGAATTTGTCTTTCACTGAAATTTGAGTTTATAGTCTCAGAATTTAACTGGACAATGACTGTGGTGAGGATTGCATTTTCTATGCAATTGAAAAGAATGCCAACACTCCGGGGAAGAATTCAGGTTGCATGAATGATTTTGAACACAAGCAGCACCTGCATAAACTCCCACTAAGCTTCAAGCCTGCAAACTTTGACATTGCGGCATAATGCTGCTGCTGCTGGTGCCTAGGGTACAGGGATAACTTCATATCCAAGTAGAAGTTTCTTTACACTGAGCAGACTGTTAGAGTCCAGAAATTCCAGTGAATCACAAGAGTTATAGCATGGGCCATCTGTAATATTCCCCCCACCCCGCCCCACAAATCCAAGGAAAGGAAAAATCTACCATGTTTACTTGACTAGACTGCAAATTTGAAGACAGAGCCCACATGACAGAGCCCAGTTTTACCCTTGCACCTCCACTGTCACTACTAATCTGACAGCTTCCTTCAACTCCTAAGCAATGCCTGCAACTGCTGCAAAGTTTTTAGAGGCTCCTAACAGCACAAAGGCAAATCCTTCTTTTTAGCACTTATAGGTTTGACAAATCTGAGTGGTAGCCATGGGGAAAAAGAAAATTCCTCTTGTGTAATTCAAGTGCTCCTGTCAAATATCAAAAGATCTGCTTAAAAAAAAAAAAAAGGGTAGACTCTCTCAAAGAAAAGGTCATAATGACTCTTTCCAAGGAAAAGTCAGGGTATATCTATGCACGTTTTGCACAAGGCAATGTCTCAGTAATGCAAACCAACATTAGTTTAGAAAGATACATGGGTAGCTATAAAAGTCTCAAATTAAGTCATATTAATGACAAGACAAAAGCACTTCTATTGCTACAGTTTATAGCTGTGGATAAAATGGAGAATAGTTTAGAGTGAGGAAATTTTAGACTGACAGAAATATTTCTTAGTAATAGCATTATGAAGCAGAAAAAAATAAATACTGAAAACTCTGTAAATAAATAAAAATACTGAAACTCATCTTGATATAGGGTGATTTCCAAAATCTATTTGATCTATAAACCAACAAACCAAAACTATTGACCCATGCACTTCTTCCTCCCAAATCAAACCATATTCAGTGTCTTATCCAGCTCTGATCTGGTACCTCAAACATTAGATCAGTCACTCTTACGTACATTTACTTTGTGGCATTTCATTCTTTTCCTTCAGTTGTTCAATACAGAGAGGTTACACACACCTGTCTGCAGAAGTAAAGACAGAGAGGAGGGGGTTTAAACTACAATAGCTGGAGCTTTTACAATGATTGAAAAAACTGTTTATATATTTTTACCTTAGTTTCCACTTGAAGCAGAATGGTATAACTGAGTCCAATCCCTCTGTGTGGAAGGCAATTATTTATCAGCTTCCTTTTGGCAAAGAATTCTTTCACCTTTTATTTTAATGCACTGAGGGTACCAAGGTGTTTCCTGCTCAGCCATTTATCACAGCAGGCTTATAATTTATTTTAACAAGAAACACAAAAAGGATATCACAGAAGTGCAATGCCCCACAGTAAAGGGAATGCAATTCTAATAGCCACCAAGACAGGTTTCTAATGCTGAAGATTCTCCTAACCAAAGCAAGCACTGTTAATCCCTGTTGAGTCAGAGCATTGCCCAGACTGCTGATGTATTCAGGAATTACTGCCCCCTGCTCATTGCCCCCAGTTAGACTGCCCACAGTACTATGAACAACTGGCATGTAACACCAGAGATTACCACCAGCTGTATATGCACACAAACCCATTCCTATGCACACATGTACAAACACTCCTCACCATGCTATTAAAACACCACATTTCTACAGTCAGGTCTCACCTTCTCAGAGGTGTGTGCATGCTGTTCCAAAAACTAGCCTGAAAAAATGAACACTTTTACCTTCATTTCTAGATTAACATTCTTCATTGTGAGGAACAATTAGCACCAGCTGATGGAGCTATTACTTTAGTTGAGTTTTGAAATTGGTACAAAGTTCACAGTAAGTCTGAAGTCACTAAAAAATTGATTTTTAAATTATTTTTTTTGCCAACATAAGAGAGATGTTTCTACTTCCTCCAGGAAACATAAAAGTAAATTCCAGAATTCATTAAATATTTGTGCTCAGCCTATTCCCTGAGCTGCATGATAGATCCTGGACAAGTGAGCATAATTGAAGTTAAACATTTCCAGCATTCAAGAATAACATTTTGACCTTTATCATCTGAAAGAAATCCAATTAAAAAAAAAAAAAAAAAAAAAAAAAAAAACAAACCACAAAACTTCACTTTGCCTTTAATATTTAGAAGAAGAAAGTTACACACAGGGGGATTTTGAAATTTTTCCTCTTAAATTTAACTTTATTATTTGCAAACTCCTGCATCCTCTCAGCACAAGGAATTAATCAGTTCTTCTCTGAGCTTTTCCCTTTGCCAAGCCAAACATCTGCACTTGCCTTCCCCCATCTGCTGTTCTTGTTGTTGAGTAGTTTACCACCTCAATCGCAACAACTTCCTTTTCAGTTTCACTAAACAATAGATTGGTGCTCTCCTGAATGAGGTTGCCTTCTGTCTTTTCATTCCATCTTTCCCCTTCACTAACCTGAGCTGATAAGAAACACCACTAGCAAAAGCTCATCTCCTTTGCTTTAAAAGAGAAATTTAGTTCATTTTATTCTAAGTAACTCTCCATGCTAGTTTGTCCAAGATTAAGATATGCAAAAATACTAAGACAAATGCAAAGACAAGCCAAGAGCAAGGTCTTACATATATATATATATATAAACACTTGTTTTAAAGCAGACTAGGAAGAAGGCCATTTAAAAGCAACACAAACACATTCCTACAAACCACTGCAGCTATTGTTAAACATTTACTTGGTTTTGCCTCTGTGCAGTGTTACCCAATAGGCCATTTCCATTGTATTTAATAAAGTAAGTGTGATGAGATGCTACAAGAGCCAAAGTTGTCAATTCATGACACATTTTTGTCACATATGTGTTGTCCCGATTATACAAAGCTCTAAATGCAAGAATTTTAAATGAAAAATAAGACAAATCTGTAGTATGTGAATCCTACAGGCTGAAGAGCCTGAGGGCAGTAAACCAAACCTACAGCCTATTTCTGTAAGTCTCACTGTTTTGGGAGCTGCTAGCAGCCAGAAATGGATCAGCAGATCAGACTGAGGAACAGAACTTTCCCAACTGCAGACTCAGCAGCTTCAAAACCAAACCATCATATTGATCTACATTAAAATAAAAGACCTAAAAGAATTTTCTTAAACTACAGTAAAATAAATTTAAATAATTCCTGATATCCTGGCAACTAACATAAATGAGCAAACTCCAAAGTGCATTTCTTGGGATTTTTTTGTTATTATTGGAATGCTGTGTGAGCAACTGGAACTGTAAATCCCATGCCAACAGTTAATTCCATATTGCCTTGACTCACACAATGATGTAAAACCATTTCTACATAGATTTTTCAGTTATGCTTTCTGTAAGATCCTCTTTTGCCATTACCAGCACATCAGTGCCTTACAGCAGTATGCAAAGTATCATGAAATTTAGTTAATAGGAATCCATATTCCTCTCTAACCCTTTTCCAGGAAGAGGAGTACTACATGTAATATTTTCTTCTAACTTTTGATTTATTTTTAATATTAGAAGCAGTAAGCTTAACGTGTTCTTTTTACACTTACAGGGCAAAAGAATAGTTGGGAATGTCCTTGAACATACCTGTTTCCCCATGGGCATTTAATTCATAATCTAGGAACACTCACCTCCAAAATAAATAACTCTATGCTTCCAAAGTCTCCACTATGTTTTCAATCACAGTCTTGGGGTTTGAGTCTTTTGCCATCTAAGGACTCCTTTAACAATGCTAAGGCTTCTACTTCTTTTAAGTATTGGAAACAACTGGAGATCTGACAAAATCCAGGACTACTCTACAAATTGAAAAGAAAAATATTATAAAGTTTAGTTGTTAAAACCAGAGATGTGACACAGTTTAGGTCACTGTGAGGTGACAGCCTCTCTGAATAAACAATAAACACACCAACACTAAACTCTTTCTTATCAGCATCTCTAGATATCTATCACCCACTGTTTCTAAATTGCTAAAAGCAACTTCTTACTTTACTGATTTGTCCAAGAACTGTAAAATATTATTTGAGTAATATAATCACCTCTGCAGATAAATACTCGTCCAGACTTTTTGAGTTTGAGAGGGGAACAGAAGCCAAATCTCCTAACAATTCCTTAAAATATAATTTTGATTTTTTTTTTACTTCACCCTTCCTCTTTTTATTTATAAACCTCTGTACATGAGAAGGACTCAAATCACTGAGGGAAACGGTTCTCCTGAACAGCCACAGCTATCCCAGCAACTCCGGGGTTTGCTTTTTGTTGCCCCTTTCTCATTTCATGTATGTTGAGTGGAGGACTAAATAAAGCATGCAGCCACCAACAACCCTCCTTGGGACACCTTCAGCAAGGGGCAGCCTGTGAAACAGGTCCTTCACTCTGTCTCCTCATTTGCATCTTTGTCACTTGGCCTTCTTCTTTCTACTTGCAAGTGCAGTCCTCTCCCAGCAGCATGGATCACTGTGTTTTTGAGGGAGGGATACTCTTATTTTTGGGACAAAGGCACAATCATCCCCTAGGTAAGTGCTAACAGCAACAGCAACCAGAGGCCCAGAAAACAGGGTAAGGTACATGTCTCAGACCACTTGCCCTGTTAAGGCACTGCCTGCCTCCAGCAACCCCTCAGAGAGAGCCAGAGTTGGGCAGCACATTTTAACACCCTTCCAAAAACCTCTCCCAGATTCTGTGCAGTTGTCTGAACCACTATAGGCTACTAGGAGACATACTAGCCTACAGAAACAAAGTTTCACAGGTTAGCTGTGCCTTATTTAAGAAAAATAATAAAAAAAGAAGTAATCTCATTTTGCTTTTGAACTACCACCCAACAAGGATATTGAAAGCCTTTTATTCTTTCATATAAGGCAGAAACAGCAAAACACTGTTCCCATTCTCTAATAGGAATTCAAATTTTCTAATATGAACGGACAGCTCTATTGTAATTTCATTGTTTTCTGAAAAGCAAGCATATAGAGCACAGCCTGTAAAATGAGAATTTGCCTCCCCTTACATGCATATCTCGCAGTTGTCAGTCTGAAATGTCATCTGCTATCCAATCACACTTTTTGAAGCTCTCTGCTACCAGCTTCCCATTTTACTAACCAACTTAGTATCAGCAAATATTTTAAGGAGGTTAAGAGACTGTCAATTAAGATAACAAAACAAGAACTCTAAAAATTGCTTCACTAGCTATTTTTTGCCTATGGAGTAAGTGATGAGATGCATCTTCTTTTTTTCCACAAACGTCAATAGATAGCAGCAACATTTATGTAAAGGGGACATTTTCATATGCAATATAAAAGCCTATAGTAATACAATAATGAAACTCCCTTTCAAATTTAGATCTGAAAGCACAGGTTCATCCTTCAGTCTCACTATGTCTCAGCATATGCAAACAATGCTGGTAAACCAAAGAAACCCTAAATTGTTGTATCAGCCCTAAGGCACAGATATAAACGGTTATTTTCAGGACTTCCTACAGTTTACAAAAGGGAAGCAGCCAGAGAAGCTCTTGCTCAAAGCAAGTCTTCAGAAATCTCTGCAGCACTGAACAAGATTCCCTCCTTCACAGAGCTCCCTTAATTACCCTAATTTGAAAATGTTCCAATTAACAGCTAAAAAGTGAGCATAAAAGGAATGAGGCTGCTAGCTCTTCCATTCCTATCCAACAGGAAGAAAGTTTTCTTTAGAGAAAAAGTTAGTTTTGCATGTTATCTAGCTGATAATTAACCAAAAAACCTAGAAATCAACAACACCATACCACTCCTCCATTTGCAGCTGTGGAATTCCGTAATTTTTTTTAACGTTTCTGAGAAAAGCTTTTCTCTGTCACTTTGCTGGGATAAGATTTTAAACAAACAATTAAAAAGACTTGTGTAATAGGGAATTGAAAGTATCTTTTGCTGGTAATGCCTCCGTATGTGCACGTTATTTCCTCCCCATTTTGCTCCAAAGAGCAAGGAATTTTAATAGGATAATGTGGAAGCTTATAAAACCATCACTGAGGGTGCAAAGATTTAAGAAGGGAATGTTTAATATTAACTCAGCAACACCAATGAGGTATCACAGCTGGTCTTTTAAAAATCTCAACAGTTAATTCTGTATAGATCAGGAAAATAAATGCATTTCCAAAAGCTGATTTGCAATTTAAGTATTGCTGACTACTGCCTTTATCCATATTTAAATATAACAGAAGCAAATCCAATTATTCAGGGAAGAGGGGGCGAAAGTGAACTTGGGTTTTAAGAGCTTTCTGGTAGTCAGTCTCTCTTGCCTTCAATCTTCCCTCTCATCTATTCCCATTCTCATTCTCCTCTGTATCTTTGCCTTTTCTTCTGAAGGCAATAACTCCTACAGTCAATATTCCTGTTTGGTGCTGGTCCAAATCCTTGTTACTTGATAACAACCACAAGTTCCTGCTTCACAAACTAGCCTGCTTCTGTATGCATCCCATGTGAACCACAACAAAAGTCATATGTGTTTTCCATATAATTTTCTACCTTTTTTTTTGAGAGAGAGAGAGGAAGTAGGTTAATGAGTTCTGATGTATTCAGTTATGCCAGATACTTACTCAGCTGGAACATTCACTGCAGATGATCAAATCACTCATTCAGTTGCAATCTGGAGTTATTTTACATAGGGCATCAAAATAGTTTAAGTCCTTAACTTAAAAAAAAAAAAGAAATTCCAAGAAAATTCCAGATCTATTTAAATTTATTAACATAATAGAAAGAGAAACTCACTAAAACATGATCAGAAATAGCAACTTGATATTTACAAAATAATGAAAGATAGGACTGCAGGTGTAAACATTTCACTGAGCAGACATAAAAACAGCTTTAGAAGAATAACTGCCTTTAGTATAAGCTGAGGTCAATACATTATAAAATGTGAAAACAACTTTCAGCTCTAGCTAAGATGCAACAAACTTCTTGAATATGATATATAATCACTCAGAAAAATGCAAACAACAGATCTAGCCAACTTGCACAGGCACAATTTTCTCAGGAGAAAATGAGGAAAAAGCAAAAAAACCACCACCAAATAAAACACCAAAAACTTTAATTCATTCCACCCATCTAAAGTACTACATCTGTTCCAAAGAAGTTAACTATGTTTGTTCTGGTTTCTTTGGATATTAAATGCAAGATAAAAGATCTCTAGGCAAAATGTAAAAGATTGCATCTTATTTTTTGGGAAATAAACAGATTCCAGAGGTGTGTTCCTGCCCAGCCAATCCCGAGGCTGTTGTGCAGCTCTGCCACCTCTCAGAGCCCAATCACAGCCATGAAGGGAAACTCGTTTTGCAGTTTGTCTCGGCGGCGCTGATGATGAATGGCTGCTTCAGGGGGAGAGATCAAGCTGTGCGGTAAATCTTCCTATTTGTTCCATCTGCTTTTCTATTTTAAACAGCTGCAGTGATCACCCTGGCACCCTACATTAAGTACATGTGAATTTCATAAGAGAAAACATTTCCATAAGTGACCTAGGGAGGACAAACCTTTCTCAAATTGAACACTGCAACTTCTGCAAACAGTTGCAGAAATTTACTATTATTTTGTATCTGTCTTCCAGAAAAGATATGGCATAATCATAGCTCAATTTTACAGTTTTTACACGGTCTACTTTGCAGCCATAGCTGGTTTCAAAATGATGGTGTTCTCCACCTCCCATCCTCCTGCCTAGCTCCACTTTGCAATACAACTTGTAAGATGACAGAAGTAATATACAAACAGAGTATGTTTATTAGAATATGCAACTTAAATACACAAAAGCCTAACTTGTAAGCCTTACTTATTTTGTAACTGTGCTGAGGTCATACTAATGTAAGGTATGCCAATACAGCCTGGCTCCAAAGGTCACCATTTAAAAGGAATGCTTTCAATAAAGCCCATTACTGATTTTAAGCCAAAAAGACTGGTAAACATACTGAGACAAGCCATGGGTTTGGGTGTTTTTTTCCTTTGGTTATAAACACCAATTCTTGACTGGTCAGATTCCAGTGTGGCCAAATGCTGCTTTCACTTATACTTTCACTGTGTTGTTCTTTGTCTCCTGACATAACACTGTGCAGCACTGCTGTGTTCTGCTAAACAGCTTCCTCACTTCTCAAAGCTAGCTACATTTCAAATGCCAGCAAAACAAAGTTTAGTGCCTTGATAAGAATATCTACCCTACCCCCAAATTGAAATGTTTTAGGATTTTAAGGAAGGAGAATGCCAGCTCATGTATCTACATGTGCTAGATTATAACATAGTTGTTTTCCTATTACTGTTTCTTTCCCCCACCTTCAATTCAGTTTCTTTGAAAGTTTGAATATGTTTAGCCACTTATGAATTAAAGTAAATGAAAAATGAAGTGAAATGGCAATAAAATGAAATTGCAAATAGCAGCACTATAGGTTGCCTTTTCAAAGTCTCACAAGAAATAACATCTCTTAGGTAATTTCCACCATACTGTATCTATGGATCATTTTTTCACATTAATATGTCATGCTATAGAATTTTTCTAAAGTGCAATGGTATACAAAAATTAGCAGAAAATATTTCAACTTCGACTAAATATACTTCTATAAATACATCCTATCAGCTTTTCACATAACTCAAAACTATTGTGAAGTTCCATGAGCATTATTTACATTTTACAAATGAGCAAACTGAAATGGGGCTATAACTCGTCCAAGATCACACAGCAAATCAGAGAGTGGCAAGGCCAGGAATAGCACTCATCTCCCAGGTCATTCCTAGAAGTGTTAAGCCCATTTCAATATTGCTGAAGCAGGACAAGGTACATTTTGGGGAGAAATGCCAGAGGAAGATTTCTTAGTAAGGAGTCAGAGAGAACACTCATGTGCCAAGTTCTTGAGAGATCAAAGTCTCGATTATATTTCTGTCCCCTCCTTGCAATAAGACAACTTGTTGAAAGTGCCTTTCAACAGCAGGACACACGAATGTGAATGTGACACCAAGCTGGCAAAGGCTTCAGAAATTAAGATTTGATCTTAAAGGCTAACTACAGTATCTTTTGATTAGCAGAATTTGAAGCTGACGTGTTTATACATTCAATGTATAAGTTTGCAAATACAATGACTGAACAACAAAATAACCACAATCCCAGTGTTAATCTCTTAGGAAGAAATCAAAATTATTTGAGAACTGTCTGTACAGTTTCTATTATTTCATGAGTTTTATTTTAAAGAAGATTTTAATATTTAAATAAGTTTTAAGGCTATTAGACACACTTAGCACCTTTAAGAATTTCAGGAAAGGAATTATAATTTTCTGTATTTAGACAGATCTAAAGTAGACATTTTGAATATTATTCTAATGGTAACACAATACATGGTTAAGTCATGCTACCAAGGTGTTTTCTTTTGGTTCACCAGTAAGGACTGGAAAAATTGTGCAAAAAGCCTCTGCACAACCAGCATAAAAAACCAGGTCAAATTAACAAAACAAAACCCTGAACAAAGCAGAAAGATTCTACTTCACTTACCTGCTTTCAGCACACATAATCCTAAATTGTCACGCTCTGTCAAGGAGCTGGAACACTAAATTGTGACCTCCCTCAGGCTGACAGTTTTTCTTTCATTTGGGATTTCAAACAGCTGAACTTCGTTTGCTTTATTTCCTCACCTCCCCACCCCCATGTCCTGCCTCAGCAGTACCTTCTTCTGCAATGCTCCCGTGCGTCAGCGGGATGCGTTCTGCAGCCCCGCATGCTGCATGATGCAAGAATGTGCAATCTGGAAGGGCTGTTATTGATACAGTCCCAGCAAGGTGTGTGCCTTATGGGCACACAAAGTTGGGCAGATCCTGTCTGTACAGTCAATACAGAAATCAATTTCTTTATGTAGTAAGCACAAGTGGAAATGAACAGATCTTTAAAAACAAATTTTTGATTTCAAGACACAACATGAAAGTTGGCATCCTGTGACACTGTAGGAAAATAGTAAGATGGCAAAGTAGGAATCAAGAGCAATGAGATGACGATGACAGAAGAGGGCAGGGAAAAGCTGAAAGGAGTTCAGTTTAGGATACATTAACTAAGGTAGTCATTGAGTCATCAGACATGAATATGATCTATGCCCAGACAGCTGAGACAGAAAATGGAATCTGAAATTCAGAGACCAGAGATGGTCTACCTCAAAGAAAATTAATAGGAAAAACTTTGATGAGTTTGATAGTGCACAGTAAGTGCAAAAAAAAGCTACAACAATAATACCCTGCACATTTAATTAACATGAACATAGAGAATTTACACAAAAACACTAGAGTCAAAAATCTTTATTAGCCTGGGACTAAAGACATTTATCAAACGGATTTTACCATTCATGTTGCTTTCATTTTTAAATTCTGCTAATCTAATATTTGCAAGTCCCACTCTTTCCTTATAATCCTGGCTGTAAAGCCTAGTGAAGTGACTGGCTGCTAACTGCCAAGTATTCTTGTGCCTTAGCAGGATATAGGCACTTCGTTCCAGTAACATGATTTTATTTGGCAGTTGGCACCAAAGAGGCATTAAGGTTATGATTCAGTACTTGGTTGTCTCAACAATCTAATGCTGAATGAACTTCTATCTCCCTAGCATTTGATAATCAGACTATCAAAAGGTTAAAATGGGCAAAAGTGTTTCTAAAACTTTTTTTCTACAGAAATCTTCATATTTCACAGGGCACTTGTCAAGGACAAGAACACTAAACAATCAGCCAGAGGTGCATAAATTCCAAAGCAGTATTTATTGTGTTACTATTAGCTACGCTTTCTACTAATACCTCTCTCTACTGCCCCATATAAACACACACACAACGCCCTTACTGAAAAATACTGCTCACTTTGAAAATATTCTCAAAGCTTTATGTTCTCACAACCTTCATAGATCACAGAATTTTCCTTTCCCAGAGCATAGCAGCAAAAGGGAGACAACACTGAACAAGCACCAAAAAATTCTTCCTAATTTCACGAGCTACTGTGTTGCTCTCTCTCACCAACCTGTACTTCTCTCTTCCCCACTCCAGAAACGGTAACTAGACTTCCTCTCTTGTTTCAGTTCTGTCTGCAGAGAAGCAAGCAAGCAGCACCCATTACAACCCCCGCTCAGCTCTGAGCACTGCTCCCAGCACTGCTGCACAAAGCTCTGCTCCAAACTCACCTGAAGCAGTAAGTCCAAAAGCCTCTGTCCTCCAACAGGCTGATATCTTGAGCCAGAAGTGCAACTTGCTACACTGTCATCTGCTGAAACCCACATCTCAAATTCTTCTACTCCAAGAAGGACGAAAAGAAATCACCAGAAGAAATGGTTGTATTTGAGCTTGGACTGTGTCCTCACTCCATGAAAGCCTAATGCCAGAGTTCAGCACTTGTTTTCCCCTTCAGCTTATAGAGCAGTTCTTCCAAAAGGTAAAAAGTAAAACTCACAAACCAGCACTTGGACAATGTAAATTGTAGGTGCTCAATGCTATTCCTGAACTCTGATCCAAGTACAGATCTAACTACACTCACTAACACCTCTATAAATCACCCCTTTCCAAACCAGCTGGTCTAGTAATGCATAAGGGGTCCACAAGAAGCAAGTCACTGTGGGATAGATTAAATTAATAAATGTCCGTCATTTAGGTTGGGGATATTCCCAGATTTCCAGCAGGGAGAAATCAAGCAGACCATTACACAAGCACAACCTTTCCAGCTTCCATTTTGCACAAACTGCTATTTTCCCTGGTTCCACTCCCAAAGTATAATGGTCTACAATAAAAGGGCTGATTCAGTTTTTTCAAGGACATTGATAATTTAATGTTAAAAGGAAAACTATGGGGGTCTTGTTTTCCTTTTGTTTCTCTATTTGATATTTTGAAGATTAAAACTTCACAGAAGAGGGAAGGAATCGCCAAAAAGGAAGTCTGCTAACCTGACAATGGGCCAGCGTTGGGTTTTATGCTAGCTATTCCAGAAACAACAACGAACCAAACAAAAAAACCCAGACTATTTTGAAGTTCCATATTTATAACTCTAGGCTTCTGATGTTCATAAAAGCTTTTAAAACTAGGAGGTCACTAAACAGTCACCCCAGGTATCATATAACTAATTCATGTCACTTGGGGAAGGTGGGGAGAAAACTATTAACCCAGTCTTGTGGGAAAAAAGGGAAGAACCGGCCATCATCAGCCACCTTCTTTAATCTACTGCCAATAGATTAAACCAATAATTGTCTACAGCACCATTTGACGTTTGGCATTTGCTACATTTCCTTCCTTTCCAAAATCCTTTAAGAAAAAGTTTTGAAGATGCTAGAATATATGTTTTAGCATGCAAGTGTGCTTCAACACAGACAGAAAAGTAAACATTTATAAGAGCTGTTATCACAATAAGTTCACACAACTGCAATCAATCAATTTACCACCATTTTGTGAGTTAAATCTTGTCACTTCAGCCACAGCAACTGACAGCATGCTCCCCATTTGATGCGTTTTACACAGCAAGTCAGACAAATAAGTTTTTATAGATGAGCTACTCCAAAGTTAATGGCAATTTAGTTCACATGCAATCATGGGAAGTTATCCTAAAATCAGAAGGCCTGAGTGTGAAGGGAAGTGTTAGCGTGTATCTTGTAAGTTCAGTCACAGAGAAACACTCAGGGTTTCTCTTCAGGTTGCAGGTTTTCATGGTACTGTTCATGAAACCTCTGGCACTTCACAATGCCCAGGGCCATCCACTATGTGCAAGATTCAACTGCACACATATCTATGTTTGAAAAAAGGTTTATTAAACAAAGTAGAAGCACAGTGTCACTAAAGAGACATGTATTTCATCTCCTATTGTTTGATATAATTAGGAGATGGGGAAATAAAAAGGCCTCTGCACATTTAATATATGCTATTATGTCATCTAGTTGCATGTTTGCTTGAGGCTTACTTCATTTGGCCTGAATATAAACTTGGAAGAACTTCAGGTTCTTTTAATGCTAATGATCTAGTTCCTGCATAATACAGTCAAATGAAAAAGCTTGACATGGGAAAACTTAAATAGCAACAAGAATACAGAGTTCTCTTCAAGAAGAATTTCAGCTTCAGCCTCTATTAAACTCAACCCAGGGTACAATACTTGCTGACAGTGTTTTGCTCGTCCTCCAGACTGTCCTGCTGGTTCTGCAACCCTGTTTCAGCCACTTAGCTGCAGTAGTGCAGGTTACATCTCGCTGCACTTAGATTTTGAAAGCAAGTTGCAAATCCACCAGAGATGAATTATTTTCTTCCTAGGTGCCAAACTGTTCTATGAAGTCTTATACACCCATTGATATTTTAAAGAACTGTTCTTCTTTCCCCTTAATGGGAACTTCTAGATGCAAACATTTTTCTCCAAAACTAAAGATAAAATAGAAAACTCATAGAAAATACCAAGAGACACCCAGTTTTGGTGCAAACCTCCACCAAGAGGTGGCAGTCAGTTATAAAGGAATAATGAACCTACAGTGCCCTCACGTGTGAGGGGATATTAACTAGAAGAAGTCTGGAGACATAGGAAGGGAGAGAAAAGTTCTCAAGACTTCAGGAAGGACTCTCACTGAAGAAAACAGTGCTTCCCAGCACGTGGGGATAATTGCCCTCATGCATTAGGACAGACTGGGTACTATAAACATGTGCAAGAAACAGATGACAAAACGTCTCCACTTTCAGCTGCCTTTTCAGATGCTTGTGAGCTGAAAGTTTCATGAGCATTCCCACTACAGGAACATAATAAAGGCAGTTTAGTTATCTAGTGTAGAAGCCTCTAAATAGTATTTCAAGGAAGTATCACCTTAGTGGAAGGTCAAATTGACTTATACAATAAATACTGTGCAGACAAGTCCAATGATGTTGAAGACAACAACATTTCTTCAAGTGTCTGAATCTCTTAGCAAAGATCACACTTCACTCTATTACCCAAAAGTTATCTTTTCTACAGTTATACAGAAATTGAGGAGGGTAATGCACCTTAACTAGCATTCACAAAACCTGTAGGTCAAGTTGGAAGTCACCTAAGTTAACCAACAGGAAGCACCAAAGACAGGAGTACCTTATCACTCTCATCTCTCACTGTACTAGAGCTTTCTGCCCACCACAAAAAGGCAACTGCATCTATTCACAACCACAACCTCAAGCTGAGAGACTGGTGCTCTCACCTCAGCACTGAGATCACTAAAACAAGGTAGAGGCCAAGTCCCAGTCACTAATGGGCCCAAGGTGATTTCACCTCCTATCTAAATAAGGTTAAGCTGTTTAATGATGGCAACACAGCCAGCACTTCCAACTGCATCAGTCCTGCTTTACATGCAATTCTTAACTTGTTCACAGGCCCGGAAATAAGAGCAAAAGCTAGTTCAGTTCTCTCCTCTTGGGAGCCCAGGCATGTAAAGGGCATGACTTTGAACCACCTCAGGGAGAAAAGGTGCTGAACGCAGAGTCCCACTCTTTAGAAATGCTCTAACCACTAAGCTATTTCTCAGGAGTGGGAGGGGTAGCTCTGATTTGTTTTGTGCAAAGCCCATCTGATAGGTCTTCAGTAAACATGCTCCAAGAACACCATGTTCTGCAAGCTCTGAGAGGAGATAGAAGGAAACATTTAATCTCTGGCTCCACAGTGAGCTTACTTGAGCATAGGTGTGGAACTGCTACCCACTTCCAGACCTGAAACAGCCTTAAGCACGGCTAAACATCTGATGAAGATCTAGGTAGATGCTCACTGACTTTGCCTAAAGGGTTACAAGGATCCTGAGTTTTGAAGCTCTGAGTTGGGTTCATAAACACAAGCTTCCTGAACTCAGCTCCTGTCTTTAGACTGCGTAATTGTCTTTCAGTGACTTAGTGAAAACCAGAACCTTTGCCTTGACAAATAATTATAACACACCCATGTTGGCTGTAAGTGCAGAAACCTGAAGTTACCTTATTCCATTTAAAACAAACCCCCAAAACTCAACCAAGCAAAAAAAACCCCCACCACCTGTACTATGAAACATTAAGTTTGAAATGCAAAGCATTCAGATGCTAGCAACTACCAGAAGCTGAGTTGATCTAGATTATTTCAACTTTTAATTTTTAAATTTTTGTTCTACTGTAGGGAGAACATTTTCCTGTTAGGGTTGCTTTTTCCTATAGTTCCATCTGTTGCAGAACCTGACCTTTTTTATTATTATTGTGAACAATGTATCAATGACAAACCAGGGACAAACTTGTCAATGAAAATACTGCATAGTAAGCTCTGTCACGATCATGACCTAAATGTATCCCAAGTGGCTGAACTGCCATTCTCCTGTAGGAGGCTGCAAGAAACAGTAAGTAACAAAGTGTAAGAAACAGTAGAGCACTGCACCTGAAAACAGCTCCAAGATACAAGCTAACTCTTTCAGTTGCATACATATAGTAAGGCAGTTCAAAGAATTTCAGGATTATTTGCATCTACAAGGCCACAAGCTCCAGCCCCCTTCTTTCACTTAAAACACCACCTATGTTCTGATGCATTAGATACTGGTAGTAAATCTCTGAGAACACAAGCTGGGTCACTGCTACAGCCAGGGTTGAATTAAGTAGAGCACCTTTCCCACTAGATGAGGCCTCGTCATACAGCAGGATAAAAGCTAAAACACAGCCAGGAAGTTTCACCAGGCAGGGTCCCTCTGAGCACACACCAGTAACTCCTGTGCACCACAGTCACATAGCAAAGAATATAGTTTCTTCTAGCTAGTGAGGACTGCCAAAGAATTCTATTTTCCACTATCTGTCTTTATAATAGTGGACAATTAACTGTATTTAAACAGATTTTGGCCTTTTAGCCTTTCATAATGCAGTAATTTTACTCTGCTTGGAGTAAAGAAAAAAAAGCAAATAGCAACACTACCACACAACACATTATTTTACTTAAGATAATACAGTTCAGCAGAAAAAAAAATTATTTTATTCCAGAGATAGATTAAACATGTTTATTGGTTAATTTTGTTTAACAGGAACTAAAAAGTCCTAAAACCTTAAATATCAACCCTCTCTACCCAACTAGAATCTACTCTTTTGTTGAATCTGTTCTTAGAAAAACTGGTTAGGTGCCATGTGCTAGTTTAAAATTCTTCGTTGGTAAGCTCAAAATTAAAGTTAAGAGTTATTCACCAAAGTTTAATAATAACTTCATTTCCCTTAAAGTCCTTCATATAGATCCCTTGCTAGATCCTTCAGAAAAAGAAAATAGACTGATTATGGCTATTATTTTCACTTAGTACCTCTACCAGTATTTTCTAGTTAGGTTGGGGAAAGTCTACACCACGGCCAGCAACAGAAGACACCATCCTACATACTCAGGACTGATTTCCTTCACAAACCTCAGCTTTTTGACCCCAACTCTTTCAGTTATTAAAACATCACTGTAGTTGGGGAGGGGATTTTTTTTCCGTTGTTGTTTTGGCTTTGGGGTTTTTTTAATCTGTGGGAGTGCGTGCCTCCTGTGTTCAGACGTGGTGACTTAGTGCAGTGAGTGCCTTTTTCCTTCTTTCAGTTTTGTTTTTTTGAAAGACATATTGATGCCAAGGCTTCATTAACAATACAGAGGTAATATTAAGGAAGATTCAGTTGGACATAAATGCCTTACAAAACTGAAATTGTGACAATAATGAATCAAAACAGAAATAGACATGAAACTTGAATATAGTGGTGATTATTCATAATTAATATATAAGGTGCTGATTGACCAACTACCACAAACTTCTTATTCATGAATGCTTTTCTTCTCCCTTTACTATAACTGTGTCAATCATCACTGCTTTAAGTCATTTACAATTACATTATTTCTAAAGAGAATTAGCAAGATATCATCACCAACAAAAAAATAACTAAAAAATATGCCCCATCTCAAGAAGTTTTCATGTTACTGTTCTGCAAACAGAAATAGCATGAGACAAAAAGGACAAAAGTTTCATTTTTCAAGAGTTTTAGAGTAATACATCTCCATTTATATTGACGTCACTTCAAACAAATCAAAAAACTGGCAACAAAACATGAGACATGAAGTCTCCCCCAAGTGTTCCTTCAAATTCATTACATCTTCCTGGAGCAGGTGCACCAGCTTAAGTTCATTCCACATGGAATTCTGTGAAGCAGGTACAAGTGAAGAATGTCTATTTACTGCTGTGGTAACTGCCACACCTGGTAGCCCACACTGAGCCAATTTAGTCCTGAAAATACTGCAGCTGCATTCATATGACATTACCTTTAACCTCCCAGGCCCTGCTGAAAGGTACACCACACCAATAAATAGACACACTGTGCTTCCAGGCTCCATATGGCCCATCCAAAACTTGCTTCCTGCATCTCTCTACTCCCAGTGTAACTTCTCAGATTAAGAGACAAGTGTGAGTGTCAGCTAGGCACAGTGATCACACTTATGGCCACAGGAACTCCAGGAAACCTGAAACCTGTAAGAAGAGACACATGATTGTTCATAACTAAGAGAGTTCTGAAACAACTCTCTTGTTGTGCAGCAATGTTTCAAGATGCTTCTGACCAGACCAACCAGCACAGGGGCCTCAACCCTGCAAGCACATGCATGCTTCACTCTACCACACAGGAGAAGCCATTCTGGCAAATTAGGGCTGCTCCCAGGAATAACAGGCAGATGGGACTTTTTTCCAGAGAATGTCTGTGGTACAGTACACCACCACTACACCAGGTACTTTTAATGAAGTACCTGCTGGATTATTTTTAATCTATAATTTTTAGATCATGTGATGGTATTAATGTAAGTACTCTCAGTAAAGCAGTTCCCTCCAAATGTGACAGTAAGTGCCCAAAATACTACTGCTAAGACAATAAATACTTCAGAAGAAAATAAAAGAAAAAAAAAACAATTAAAAAACCCTAATTCCTACCATAACAATCTAATTAAACATATGTGTTTAATATAATACTAAGTTTTATCTAAATAAAGAAAAAATGCTTTCCTCTTTTCGTACAAAAAAAAATTGTCCTATTTCTGTAGCATGACACACTCTTTCACCCTCTTCAAAAAAAGATCCCAGAAGCTGAACTTTGAAAAAGCCATGCAAACATGCATTTCATCCTAGTTTTCTGAAGTCAGCATATTTAGAAGTGTTCTAAAAAGAAAGAGAAGATAAATACTTAGCATTTTGATTGGATAAATTATTTTAGCATATTTCAGTCTTCACCAAAATTCTTGTTCAACTCACCTCATTAATCTAACTGGATTACCACTACTCAGGTTAAATCCTTCACCCACCTTACAGGGCCTTCAAAGCTTTCTCACTACTTCAGCTTTACTATAAAGCACATTGGACTGAGGTAAATAAATTTCACAGCATCTGGACAAAATGTGTTTTTTTCTTAACTTGATGAAGTTTTAAGACCTCAGGTACTTATTTCTCAATGTGACATCTTGTCAATAAAAATTACCTTTAGGGCCAAGTTAAGTTTTGAGATGAGGCAGAGTAAGTTTCAAACTCCAGTTCAGTACAGATCCCACTCATGCTTGAATGAGATACTCATACATCCAAGGCAAATGCTCTAAGATTTTTATAACTTCAAATGAAAACATGAAACTCCTAATGCTTGAGAAGATCTGCTTTGTCTGTTCAACTGCCTTCACAAGTCACTTACCTGAAAGAGGCAAACCAGAGACTGGAATGTGAGACCTTCACGTTCATACTTTTTGGCTATTCTAAGGGTATTTTTCTTGCTGTTCTTCATGGGACTTGCAGTTATTACTGAGGAAGCCTTTTCCTGCAAGCACTTTGTCAAAAGCAGCACATTTTCACAAAAAGGAGGGGGTTTTTTGAGACATCAATCAACTTTGCAACAACCAAATAAACACTGGTATTCTAGCAAATTCTAAATGTTACTCTCAAGAAAACACACTGATGAACTAGTTCCAGTATTGTGGTGGGTTGATGCTGGCTGCACACCAGGTCTCCACCAAAGCTGCTCTATCCCTCCCTTCTTCAGCCAGACAAGGAGACAGAACGTAATAAAAGAAGCTCGTAGGCCAAGGTTAGGACAGGGAGAGATCACTCACTCACCAGTTACCATCACATGCAAAACATACTTGATTGGGGAGTTTAATTTAAATTATTAATAAATTAGAGTAAGATAATGAGAAATAAACCCAAAATTTCAAGCATCTTATCTGCCCCCACCCCACCTCCCTCCTGGCCCTAACTTCCCTCACAACTTTTTCTACTTCCTCTCCCTAGCAATGCAGGGGAACAGGGAAGGGGGTTGTGGTCAGATACATTGTCTCTGCTGTTCCTTCCTCCCCTGCTCCAGAGATCCCTCCCCCCAGGAGGCAGTTCTCCATGAACTTCTCCAAAGTGCATCCTTCCTCAGGGCTGCAGCTCTTCATGAACTGCTCCAGCTTGGGTCCCTTCCAGCGGGTGGAGCCGTTCAGGAATGGACTGCTCCAGCATGGATCCCCCTCAGGGTCACAAATCCTGCCAGCAAAACCTCCACAGCTCCATTCTCCACAGGCCACAGGTGCTGCCAGAAGCCTGCTACAGCACAGGCCCCCAGACTTCCTCAGGCATCCACCCGCTCTGGTGTGGGATCCTCCACAGCCCGTAGGTGGAGATCTGCTCCACCACAGACCTCCACTGGGACATCCCGCCTCACCATAGTCTGGGCCATGGGCTGCAATGGAATCTCAGCTCAGGTCCCCAAAACACCACTTCCCCCTCCTTCTTCACTGCCCTTGTCTGCAGAGCTGTTCCCCTCATACATCCCTCCCTTCTCTCACTCCAGCTGCTAATACCCAGGGCTTTTTCCCCTTTCTTAAAAGACACTATCCCAGAGGTACCACCACTGCCACTGATGGGCTCGGCCTTGGCCAGTGACAGGCCCATCTTGGAGCCAACTGGACATTTGGGAAATTTTCAACAGCTTCTCACAGGAGTCACTCCTGTAGCTGCTATGAAACCAAAATCTTGCCATGCCAACCCAATAGAAATACAGAGCCAAGGGGGTAAAAAAAATAAAATCCATTCTTTATTAAATAATCTGCCCCACATATTTCCTGGACTTCATCTCCACTACAAGAGAGAAATAAAAAACGATCGCTATAAGAGCCTTCTAGAAACTTGGAATTTGCATCAATACTGAGAGCATTCCTTTTAGGATGCTCTCCTGCAGATGATGCCAGATTTCCAAATCAGATTCTGTGAAGAGTCATGATCCCATCTAGTTATGTGAAGCAAAGCAACTGCCAACAAGGACATAATAGCAGCTTCTCTTCCATATTTTCTTATAGTAGCTGAATATTGTTGCAACAGAATATTATATGGCATGCTGCTTCAATTCTTTATCATTCTATAATATTCAGAATTGTTAAGAACTCAACTTCTTAGAAGAAGCTTCCCCTTGCCATTTCAAAGTTTCAGGGCTCAAGACTTCTCAGAGAGCTCAATAATCAGAAACACAAACTATGCAAGAGGTATCACACTATTTTGAAAATAAAGTAGTTTACAGACTTTATTACCCACATGAAGACTGTCCTGGTCTGTTGGAAAGCTTGATTTCAATGAGCATCAGAATCTACCATTGCACCAGATAAAGGAATCTAGTCTCAAATTCTGTAATTAAATTATATTTTTCCTGGCTTCTATTACATACAGAAAGAGAAGATACTTCACGTGATACTATCCCTAGGAAAATCACTTCATTCTATTTCAAAACTAATTATGCTTGGCTTAAGAATTTAGAGTTAGTTCTTTGTTAGATTGCCTCTTATATTGTATATCCACAATAAAAACTTACAGCACATGCTCTTTCCAGTTTGATTTCCACTTACATTTCTTAGCAGTTTTAGACAACAAAGGAGCTCAATGCTTTTTACAAGTCCTGTCCAGTTGGATTGGCCGCTCTTATTTTTGAACAAATATTCAAGTAGTACTGTAGCAGATACTCTACCCCGGAATGTGGTCAAGCAACCTGGACAATGCCCTGTTTGCATAGCTATCAGTGGTGGGCTGAGCTCAGGCCATGAGCTGGTTTTGGTGTTGAACCACACTAAACCGGTCTGGTCCAGCTAAATGACCCCAATTCAGTATCCTGATAAGGAGGCAAAGGTTTGGCAGACAAGCTGCTCAGACAGACATGGAACTGGCAGTCAGTCACTTGATACTATGGAAGTCCAGTCCTCTTTCTCTAGCATATTCCTTCTTGACACTCCTCAAGGTTAAGAGAGAGATCTGCCCACGAGCAGATTGGTAGGGTGAGTTACATCCATGTCTACTTAACTATTCCTTCTTGTGAGCTTTAGTATAATTGCTTTGCAATAGTGCACTGTACCATCCTATATATACAGTGCTAGCAGTTCTAGCTTTTACACTGTGCAGGAAAGAAATCTAGGGCTAAGATTGGATCCAGCCACACCTGGACCTCTCTCTGAGAAGGAGTTTAGAAAGCAAGGGGTTCCTTTCAGCACCTCGTGGTTCAGGACTTGTCACTGCACCCTCCACAAGTACATAGAGCAAATGTTTAGAAGATTAGTATTCATTTTTCTGCTGAAGTTTTGAAAATACATGATGACAGACTTGTATATTTGTTTCTGTTACAGAATCAAGAAGGTGTCACCTTACAGCTGTCTAAAACAGCTACATACAAAAAGAAAAATTTCACACCAGATCATCACACAGGACAGAACCAGACAGGTTATATTAGCAAAGGATAACCTGGGATAAGTTTGCACTAAAGGCACAGACTTCAAACAAAACTTCAAGCTTTGGCCCTCCCACACCAGCATCCCTGACACAAACTCTGAGATTATATCTTTGAAGACATTTTATTCCTCAAAAGGCATTTTTATTCATGAAGTCATCATTAAACAGAGAATTTATAAGTCTGAGTGAGTGTGCAACTGAGAAATTTTCAGTTTTCCAAAACAACCAAGAAGAGGTTTAGATGATAGTATTAAAATCTCATTTTATTCTCCGTAAAATGCATTAGTTTTTTTGACCTCAGGACATCGCCCCAAGTATTTTTTAGCAACTGTTTCTTTGAGGAAACAGGCAGCAATTAATTTAGCTTCCATGTGAGATTTCCATCAGAACTTTGCAATCGCCTTAGCATGTTGTTATGCACATGCATGAAGATTTATTGCTACTGGAAATGACTTTTGAGCCACGTGGCTACCCTACCCCAGAGACCTGATAGCCAAGAACTGTACCTCCCCCCAAAACAGGCAGATGTGTGACACTGCACCACAGACCCTGGGCTCTGGGAGGAGGAACACAGGTGGAAGCCACATACATGGGGAAGCACACCACAGCTTACTAGTACAAAATTAATTTTTGAATCATGAAGCAGCAACATTTTCCACTGTCCTTAGGAGTAATGTTCTGCACACAGAATTCAGAGTGTATAAAACCAACACTTTTCCCAAGTCTTCTATCACTATACACAAACATACAGAAAACTCCACAAAGAACACACAACAGTCTATGCTTCAATCTCAGGCATTCATTTAATGCATAAGCTTGCAAAGAGTTAACTACTACCTTTATTATTTTCAGAACCTAAAATTAAGATTTTTACATTGTGCACTACAAATGGCATCTTCTGCATTAAAAAGCAGCTTTCATTCCTAGTGAAACTTTGCTCAAAACCTTAAATCCTTTAACAGAAAGGCCTGACACCAAATAATGAAAGAAAAAGCAGCAACATTTGACATTTCCAATTTACACATACTGACAGATTATAGACAATATCAGACAAGCAGAGCTGCCATGTTCTGAATAGCTAGAAAAGCAGAACACTACAAGCCAAGATACCGATATGCCTTTTAAAAGCCAGACAAAAACATTTCCATTTGGCTTATTTTCCTGCCTCGTGCAACAGAACAGCAGCAATAAAAATGTCAGAATTAAGCTTCTCTTACAGAATACTATTTACAGATCAATTTCTAGGTAAATATAAGCAGCCATTACAAACATAACTCTTAAAAACAAAATGTAACCTAGGTGAAGTTAGAAGATTTCCAAAACCTTTTCTGTAACACAAGTAGGAAGGACAGAATGGACACAAAGGAAGTTACAGCAAATAGCAAAAGCATATCCTGGTAAGGCCTTATCTCGTAACATGGTGAGCTCCAGAAAACGTTTTGTGCACCACAGTTGCCAAATATTTAGTACTGTTAAAGGCACATAAGCTTGCACTCAGCACTGACTTGAAATTCACAGAAATAGAAAGTTTTTCTTAAACTTTTTCCTTTCCTCGGTCTTTATTCTACATGGGTATCAGTGTGAAACTAGTTTAGAACTAAAATTTAAATAAATGGAAAGTCCAAACAAACAGTTTAATCTGAGTGGAATGTGCTGTTGGCAAACAGGCTGCATTTAAAGCTAAAAGTTTTGTAGCACCAGATCACCAGCAACAGGCTCAGCAACAAGCTGCAATGGAAAAAAATCTTTCAGAAAAGAGATTCTCCTCCTCCCATCCCCTCTCCCCTCAAAAAAAAAAAAAAAAGGGAAAAAACCCTCACAAATGCACACAGGAAAGGCTTTAGAACTTGAAATAAGTTTGCATTTTCGAGTTTGTTCCTCCTTTGAATAAATGTCATGTTACTCTATGTTTACTCTCTAGGAGTTAAGAAATCCTTGACAAAAATATTTTCCTCAGAAGAAAACCATTTAAAAACAATTCAATAGCAATCAACAATATCCCAAGGAGAGAAATTTGGTGAAGAGGTGATTACATCTTGAGTCTCAAAGCTAAGGCCCACAAAAGCCAGTCAGCTATTTAGGCAGACAAAGGATTTGCCAGCAAAGACCTGCAAGTAAGAAAACTTCATTACTGACTCCAGAAGGCATAGGACAGTGAAAAAAATGTAACCATTTTAAACTAATTTACAGGGGGGAAAAAACCTCACGTGTTTTCAGAAGCAGTTTTCAGTGCTTTTCTACAGTACAGTGCCTGAATTGAAAACAATTTCTCGCAGTTGCAGAGAAGGGACACATTATCAGATTACATAAGTAGCATCACCTCTATTTTTAAAATACCAGCCCAGTATATTTTTGGGTAATATTCTTGCACTAGAACACAGCACTGGGTGATACTTTTAACCCAAAATTACATGAAAGAACAAACTTGGTTTCTACATAAAGCTGAAGAAAGAAAAATGGTAAATTGTTTACCAGGTTTAAATAGAACTAAACCAGCTCACCTTCCCAAACCAACTTTTGGCAGCAATTTAACTTAAGCTTTCCAGAAAAAAAAAAAAAAAGAAAAAAAAAGACAAAGGGAAAGAAAAAAAGTCAAAGTCATTGAAAACATCAGAAAGGCAGTAAACAGGAAAAAATGCCAACACTTAACTTTTTGGGTTTTATTAATTTATGTAGCTTCAAGTGAAGATTTCCATGCTTCCACTGATTTCTGGAAAGAAACCTAAGTTTTTCCCACCCTCCAATCCCTCTTAAACTGTAAACAATTTACTGGAATAGAAAACCATACTGACAGCAAACCATATTTTTGGAAATTTAAACACTCGGTATCCACAGGAAAATATAATCAAGCTTTCAAAACCTTTTTTTCTGGCCCACAATGGTATATTCAGTACTTTTCCACTGTGTTTATTTTAAAAGGAGAAACCCTGACCTGAAGAAAAAGTCAAGAGTAAGATGACAAAACAGCAAGTATTTCTTCAGTGCTCACTTTGCACTTGTCACAGTAAGATAATGTAATTTTCTTTAAAGTAGTATGCTTTGGTCAGGCTAACAGAAGATACATTATTTTACATAAGCTAGAAGTCCATACTTATTATTTTTACTCAATATTGTACACTAATTTACAAAACATTGCAAAATCTTAGAGCTTTTCCCTTTGCTTGAACATCTCCTGAAGATACAAAAAATTTCCCCATTTGTGAGCAAAAAGTACCCAAATGTATGCCAAGAGCCCAAAATGAAGACAGTTACCTACTAATAAACAGCACAAACAAATTACATTATTAAAAACCCCCAAATAATAATAAATTGGCTTTTTGGAAACGTAGAGCAGAACTTCTAGGAAAATCAATGCAGAGAAGGGAAGGATCACTGCTACCCATACACTATTAGAGTGAGAGCAAGAAAAACAATTTCAGATAGAGACCTAAGTGGACACTAGAACGTGAGTGTAGATTGGAAAGGATCATATCCATTTAGGAGCTGAAATGAACAGCCAACTTCTAAATTTACCTCTAGAAAGAGAAGCAGAATCAAAAGAAAGTTTAAAAAAAATCTAAAAAAGCATTCATGTGACTTAGTGAGTGCTAGATCAGGAGAACAGATGCTGCTATTTACAAAATGCATTCAAGCTGAAGCATCTCCGGCTCCTACAGATCTCTAGGTATTAGCTCCTATCATAAAAAACCAAAAAAGACAGGAAACAAATATTTTTTAACTAAGTCACCAATGTATATCCTATAATTGCTTACCTCAATACCAAACAGCAAGAGATAAGGAAACGTTTGTGTTTGATTTCTTCAGTTTTAAAGCACTTCAATGAAGTAAAAAAATAAATATCAACCAAGACATTACCAGAAGTGTGCATCATGCTACACTTATTTTGAAAATAAAAATTCTAGTTATGATGTCCTGAAAATGAATTCAGCAGAATCACATATATTTATAAATTTACAGATCAAGTAATTTCCAACAATTATAAGGAAAAGTTGACTAAGCAAAGCTCATTTCCATACATGAAGAGCAGAATACCATTAGCATGGAAAATTATGGGAAGGCTCCGAACACGGAAACAGCATTAGAAGTGCCCCAGGTGCCCTACTTCACATCACTTTGAGAACCTCCACTGTCTTCAAGCAACTCCTTATTCCAGCCAAAGACATTCCCAAGGTCAGGCAATTCTGGAGTTGACAAGCTCAGCAAGAGAAAATTTTCCTTCATCTCTCTCAACAGGCCGAAGCCTTAAGAAAGAAGGCAAGTAGGCCGAAGGAGGGAAGAGTCAGACAAGGCCATCTGAGTTTTACTGAGCATTTAAGTCTTTAAGAAATATGTTCACACACCTGCTCAGAATATTCCTTGACACGTCAAGATTAATTCTTCTCCATTAACATCAGCCTCACCCCATACATTTGATACAGACCCATCTTCAGAACATGTTTACAATAAATACTGCAGAGGCAGCAGATGCCATAAATAAGACTGATCATTTTAAAGCATCATGTCACTACTTCAGTATTCTCTCTCAGTTTGAGAAAAGCAAGAGTATTAAACACAACCAAAAAAGCCCATAACAGACAGATGTTTGCTAAAGTAGTGATCTGGTAAAGCATCCTGTGGATTTTGAAGGGAGCACCCTACAATGAATCATTAAATCCATTCCATCCAATGGCTGAAAGAGACAGAACATGCTCTTGCTGCGAAGTGAACTGACAAAAAAGGATGTTTTAATTCACCGTATATAAGAGCACCATGAGAAACAGGAACTGATTTGGGTATTGGCATTGTGCAGAGGGACTAGTCAGCATCCAGATGGATCAGATTCACCACCACCAGTGAGGATACCATATTTAAATTCTTAAGCTTGAATAGGCTATAAATTTCAATTGAGACACCTTTCTATGGTGTCTGACTAACAGTAAGCATCACAGGGGAACATCCCTATCATACAGCAGGACAGTCAAATTAACTTGGACAAAAATCCTAAACCTAACAGATCTGCCTAGCTAGAGATCTCAAAGTTCACTGAAGAAAACTATTAGTGTTGTACAGGAAGGCTAAAGAAGACTTTAGACAAAGTTATGAAGTAATTTTTCAAAGATTAACTGCAAGAAGATTAAAGATTTGGAAAGTCAGGCAGTCTTCCATAACACCACTCATCAGGATAAACCATTTGGGAGCAATGAGTGTAATTTTCACCCTTATTACTCTTAACCAGTGTGCACCACAGAGCTCAAACACAAAGCAAACAGTGAATTCTCTTGTGAATTCACATTGATAGAACAAATACAGCAATGGAACAGAAAAGTAACTCCTATTTTATCCTTTATGGATGCACACAGGGGGATTACTACCTCCTCTCCTGGCAGAGGCTTTATTTGTCCTACCACAGTGGCAGAGGACACAATGTCTGCTTTGGTTATGACCAGAAGTCTTCCCATCCTTTCTGGATGCTCATTTAATGTAAATGATACAAGTATTTTGCCAGGATTTGGAAAGAAAGGATATTCCCTTCCATGTCCTCTGCCAAGCAAGCCTAGATCCCAATCAGTCCCTCAAGGTTTTAAGACAATAAGATGTATTTGGCTGCCCACACAATTCCTCTCTTCTGTGCCACAACAGCCCTTGCCAAACTGGAATTCTGACACATTTATCCACTAAAGCAGCAGGCCTGAGAAAACAGAGAGGTAGTCATGACTGCCCCTTCAAGCCCACCTGAGGCTTTTATGTATGAGACAGGTTTCAGACCACAGGTTTGAGCACTGTTTGTCAGGTAAATACAGTCTTGAAGATCAAAGGGAAACGACTTAGATGGTTCTTGAAGTCCCTCTAAGCAGTTACCAATACAAAACACAGAAAAAGAAGCTGGAAGGAAAAATCATCCAGTTAGCAATGCTCTGACTTTCCCATAGAGATATCAAATAAGCACCTCACTCCTGCCTGATGTTTAACAACAGTTCAGATCTGGAGATGAACATGTCTGGATAAGTCTATCCTAATATTGAAATTTTCCCTAAATGCCCAAGCTAAGTCATTCTGGAATTTAAATCCATTGTTTATTTACTCTAGCTCATGTTTTCTCTGTTTTTGCAGCAGGATTTTCATCCCTTTTCATCCCATTTCTTTGGAAACATATTATCTTAAGCCTCCTTTTAGCCAACCACACCATGACAAAGTACTTCAAACTTTCTTCACAAAAGAACTCCAAAGAACGAGAAGGTATGATACAAGCTCACATTAAATATTAAAGTAATTTTAAATTATATGATTGCTCTCTAGTATTCTTACTCTCCCTCCCAGCTCGTAATCTATTCAACAAAGCATAAAAATTTGTTAATCAAGACTTTGCTGGACAGGACCCTGTAGAGCCTGTACCAAGTACTTGTTACCTGACCTCGCTTGCCTTCTGGGGATGGTTTTCCAGCCAATTTTACTCACTAAAGTGCAATTTATAGATCACAATTTTCCAGCTGGTTAATAAAGCTATCATGTGAACACTGAAGACTCCAGTTTATCAATCCATTAATATAACAGAATCTCTCTGCACCACAAGGCCTGTTACTCCATCACAGAAGCAGTAGCAATGCTGGATTTAAAAGAATTTATCCTGGCTAAGTCTGCTTTGGCTGTTGCTCAACTTCTTTTCCTAGGCACTAAAAATGTGTTCCAACACTGGTCCAGCATTTTTTCTTTGAGCTACAGTTAAAACCTGTCAGCTTCCTCTCCATCCCATCCCATTTAGCCCACACTGAAGAGGTATCCACCAATTAATCTGAGCCAGCTACTTCCCTCCACTATCTTGAAATTGCAATCCACTACACAAGATGACTTCAGCTAGTTGCTTTTTTAAGCACCCTGGAATTAATTTCACCAGGCCCTACCAGATTTAAAATCTGTTGTTTATCCAAGTAACCTACAGGTTTTCCCTCCACCCTCCAGCCTAGGAAGGTACTACTTATGCTTTTATCATGGGTATTGACTACAGGCCAGATTAACCATTTCAGAAAACATTTCCATCACCTCAGCATTACCTGTTAATCCACTGATCTGTGGATCTTTTATTTCTTGCTTTCTTCCAATATTAGTTTTAGCTATGCCTCCTTATGTTTTTGACCATCCTAGCTTTACGCATACATCTTTGTTTGCTTTCTGTATGTTTCCTTTGCTTACATCAATGAAAAGATCAACAGAGAGCGGAGCTATTTTTTCATTACTAATTTTCCCCTTCAATGCAAGTGTTTGATATCATTAGACTACTTCTCAAAGGGGTAGAGATTGTTTCTTTCTACCTTATATTTGCCTCCAATCAAGTGCTGCGTGCCATATTCTCTGCTTTTTGACACTTATGGGTTTTATTCTGCTGTCATCTTTTATCCTATGTAGGCTAGCATCCTGTTGCACCTGCAGAACCTGCCCTCCATCTCTGTATTCTCTTTGTTTATGAAGAGAATGAATTTACACACCCATGGCGAGCAGTATGTTCTGCTGAGTTTTCTCCACTGAATGGTTAGAAGAGATTTTAATTATCAAATCTCATCCTTTCAGTGATTCTTCTCCATCTACGGACAGCCACCTTGCATTTATATTCCACTCATACATTACTGATTGATCCAACAGAGGCTGGCAGAAGACTTTTACCAAGCATGTGTTTAGACATTCCAGTGCTGTTCTTTCCCAATATATTTGTGTTGGTGTGCGGACACCCAGCACACCGGGAGCGATGACGCACCGCTCTGCAAGGTCATAGGCACTCTGCTATAAATACATCCAAAACACCCCACGAGCAAGAGTTTACCAAGAACCTATGATGATGCATACCGGGGGTTTACCTCAAAAACTGTTCATCAAACATTTTCAAACGCAAACATTGAAATTGTTTTCACTTGGTTAAAGCACTGCAATTGAAATATCCTTAAAACATTTATTAAATTATTTATTGAGGTCAAAGTGGCTTTAGGAACTTACTTTTATTAATAAAAGCAAAAATTAGAAAAAAGGGGACTCATTTGCTGACATTATCTTTATAATAATCCTTACAAAAACAACTCATTCTAAATGGGAAACTAGATGTATTCTCTCAGATAAAAAATATATGTTATTATACATATACTGAAATATAGCCTACAATGAGAAAACTCATTATCCTGAACATAAGTCAAATCAATGGGAATTTATGTTAAGCAGTAATTAATTCTATAGATTCTGATACAAGCAATATAATTTATTAATAATCTCATTATTAATGCTACTTATTAATAGCAAAGAAGAAAGCTGTATACTTAGCAGTCCACCATATATCAGAGGATTTTTTTATCCAGGGGGAAAAAAACCCCAAAACATAAAGGCAGGCTTAGAGGGACGCCAGGCTGACACAGACTGCTTCAAGCCTGCAGCTTACACCAGCCATATAATGCATCCTACCAACCTGCTCCAGACACAAAGCTGCAAAATCACCAGGAGCACCAGTTGCTCACGCCTAAATATTTGCTGACTGCCCCAACAGGCAAGAGGGCACTAACTCAAAGAAAGAAATCCCAGTCAGACCACATGGAAAATTCTAATCTTTGATTTCCT
The DNA here is from genome assembly GCF_036417665.1 of Passer domesticus. NCBI lineage: Eukaryota > Metazoa > Chordata > Aves > Passeriformes > Passeridae > Passer > Passer domesticus. Next base: position 45,598,366 of record NC_087476.1, read on the forward strand.
CGCTGATTTATGCTGGAAGCAAATCTGAAAGATGGATAAAGCACATTTTGCAGCTCTCCATATTGAGGCAGCTGGGGTGGGCAGGAATAAAAAGAAATATGAGTCCAGGCTCAGAGTTCTAGTCTGGGATGGATTATTCCACAGGAGAGAGAATGAGAGGAGCCCCAGTTCACAGAAGAACTTCTGGGTTCAAAGTTGCCTCTCCTGCCTTGGGTTCCGTGTCATTTAATAACTTTGGACAGCATAATTGTACATATTGCTGTGGACTTCAGTATTGCTTCAGATCCCAAAACAGGGAGATAAAGTAATACAAGTGCTGATGTTGTCCTGAATGGGATTGCACATTTTTATGTTACTAACCTTTGGAAGCACTGCTGAAAGCCACAGCTTCTGTGGGGTGATAATATTTAACAGTTTGCTCTATCTGCCATCTTCACTGCAAAGATCTGAATAATATTATTCTTGGTCATTAATCAACAGAAGACCATTTCATGGCTGACAATAGTCCTCAGCACCCAAAACAGAACACTTGCACTGGATTATTTTTCCAACAATTCTCCAAAGATTCCAATGAAAATTTTCATTTATGAGTACAGACACAAGAACTAAGATTTGCCACTCTCAATTCATAAAATAGAGAATACTTCTCTCTTAGATCTCTGCTTCTGAAAATGAAAATTTACAAAAGCAGCTTTCAAAATTTTTCTTAAAATAATGTTCTATTTTATTTTATTTTGCTTAACTTGCTGGAAAACTTACTGCACCTTGTGTGTATACAACTGGTTTCACAGTTAGTAAACCTTTCACACCTATGTTTATTAATCAAACCAGCAAGGACCACAGCATTTGAACTCGCATTTGCTGTATTAAGGTGGACATTTTCTGCCAGAATTTTTGGTCTAGTTAAAAAAAAAAAAAAAAAAAAAAAAAAAAAAAAAAAAAAAAAAAAAAAAGCTAGTAACAAAGTTTCTAAACCACACTAATAGTTGAACATGCCACTAACTACAAATACATAAAAACTAAAAGGGAGTCATCCACTCCTGTATTCTGACCTCACCCCAAAATTTAGGTGAGAGATCACCATCTGTCTGGCCTTTGAATAGACTCTGATATCTTGAACCTGGCAAAAACAAGTCTTCCCTTAGCAATCTGTTGCAGTAACTCATCATTCTCTCTGGTAACAGACTCACTTCCCTTATGAACCTTTAACAGGGAAAAAGCCAGATTAAGTTTTCAACTCAATATTCAAGTTTGGGGTGATTGTTTGTTTCACTGGCTTCGGTTTTTAAAGAGCTGTCAAACTATTCACTTGAACCATGAGCTTTGAGAAAAACTCCACACACAGCCTAAACTGGGTAAAATAAGTCACACTGTATTTATTACATTGCACACTACTGAGAAGTTAGACAAAATAAACAGAGACTCTTTCAGCTCCAATAACCCAAATTAAAAATGTGTTTCTATATATATATGATAACATATAATGTTTTTATGTTTATACATATTTATGCATATAATGTATAAATTATTTTATCTACTTTCACATATTATTATTATGTTTTAGCACTTTCATATATTATTATGTTTCCCTGGATTTCCCTATATTCAACCTGTTAAAGTTCAGGGAGAACAAGCACAGTAGTGAGAATCAGGCAGCTATCTCCAAGCACAGCTCTCTGTATTCACTTGTGATTAAAAGAAACACCCGAATTTCCTTTTCCCACTCTGCAGCTAAAAGTAGCATTTTTAGCTACTTTTAGTAGCTAAAGATGGACCCGTTGATACAAGAATTCCAAGATCCGCGCAAAAACCTGAGGTGAGCAAGACAATCGCAATGCAAGTAACTATAATTAGACTGTAAGAGTGGAAGAGTACAAAGTAACATTTATTTTTGTTAGCATTAGGTCAGTAAATGCAATCCTCTATTGGCTAGGCTGCCTATGAGCTATGAAAAAAAAAATAGTTTGGATCCTATCGATGCCAGTGGAAAAACTATTTACCAATAAACAAGAAGAAGGGCATTCTGACAGGCTCTGCCTTAACAACAAGCTCACACGGCTTTTAAAAGCTCCAAGACTTGCCATTTATATTTTCAATTGGCAACACTAATATCAATACCCAAATCCTTCCTGCGTTTCTGTTAAAGTTAACCGGGTAATACCACAGCACCGATCATACAGACTGAAACTAGAGCGTTAAAGTTGTCATTTTAGTGCTTCCTTGGGGATGCCCCAACTTTCCAGCCATTCATTGCCAAATCCTCTCTGGTGGATTCCACTGAAAGACTTCGTGCTTTTTTACAGAATACTTAGGGTTGGAAGGGACCTCTGGAGATCATCCAGTCCAACCTCACTGCCAAGGCAGGGTCACCTAGAGCAGGTGACACAGGAACACATCCAGGTGTTTTTTGAGTGTCTTCAGTGAGATATTCAACCACCCGCCCCCCGCCGTCTTTCAATCACGCTTTTCCAAATGTTTATTCAGGGAGAGAGCCATGGAGGTGGGGAGCACTTAACACGTATTAATTGCAGGAATAAATCTGACAGGGTGGCTCAGACGCCCGCCTCGTCGCACAGACGAAAGCCGAAGGCGCCCTGCGTGGGACGGGGCCGGGAGAGCCCCCGGTCCCAAGGCAAGGCATGGCCGCGTGCCGCGCTCACCTGCACCCCGCCGAGGATCGCCTCGCTCTTCTCCCTCACGTCGGGGAAGGGGCACCTCCTGGACAGCATGAGCAGGCGGGCCAGCGCCTCGCCCAGCCCGTCCCGGGCGGCGGGCACCGGCAGCCCGTCGGCGGCCGCCCCGGAGGCGACGCTCTCCGCGCGGCGGAGCACGGCTTGCCCGATGGTGTCCAGGGCGGCGGCGCGGGCGGCGGCGTCCCGGCTGCACAGCCCGTCCCAGCGCACCTCGCCCTCCCGCTCCTCCATGGGGCCGCCCGGCCGCTGCTCCCCCGCCGCCGCCTCCTCCTCCTCAGCAGCCCCGGCGCGGCCGCCCCATGGCGGGCTCCCGGCAGCCGCCAGCCCGCCCACACAGACGACGACGAGCGCGGCCGCGGCGAGCGCAGAGACCGCTGCCCGCGCCGCATGGGGGGCAGCGCGGGCCGGTGCCCCCGAGAGCCGCCGCCGCCCTCCCGCGCCGGGGCTGCCGAGCGAGCGGCGCCGCTGCGGCTTCGCCTTTCCCGGCGGGGAGAGGGGCGGCCACCACCCCGCGGCGCCGGCGGCTCCTCCTCCCTGCCCCGGGCATGGAGGGAAGGGGCGGCCCCGGCCCTGCCTCTCCCGGGGCGGCCCCTCAGCCCTCCCCGCCGGGGCCGCCACCGACCCCCGGCAGTGCCCGCACCCGGGTCGGGGGCACAGAGCCCCGCCCAGCACGGGGACCCGCACGACAGACGCGCCGCTCAGCCAATCGCCTTGCAGCGCCCGCAGCCGGGGGGCCCAATCGCGGCGGGGAGCGGCGGTTCCGGGAGGGGCTGCTGGGATATGTAGTCCGGCCAACGGGCGGTCCTGCGGCCCTCCCGCGGGAAGACTACGTGTCCCGGCAGGCAGCGCGGCGCGCGGCCGGGATGCCGCCGGGGAAGGGGGAGCGCTGGCAGGGATGGCGCACGGTGTTCCCGTCATCCTGTTTGATAGCAGTTTGGGGGGTTTTATGGAGCACCGGCAGCTGGCGGCAGCCGGGGGTGATGCAGTCCTGGGGTGTATCCTAAGTAAGGGCGTCGGCGGGAGCGGAAGATCTGTTGGTGCTAAGGAAACACAGTCTCGTCATCACTTGGGATAAAGGAGGGATGGGGGCGAGGGCGGGGAAATCCCCGGAATATTCACACTGAGCAGCAGTTCCGCGGTGTTTTTATCCAGATTAATCCCAGGGGATTTTTTTTTTAATCCCAGTTGTGCAGGGGCTGATGAAGCTGGAGAAGACTCGGGGGGAATCTTACCCGCGCATAAATCCGGACATTTATATGTGCCTAGAGGGCTGAACATCAGCAAGCACATTTGTTACTGTGAGGAAAAAAAAAAAAAGAAAAAAAAAAAGGTGCTTTTAACGATAAATTTTCATTTTCAGCCAAGTCAGTTCCTTGATCCAGTTCACCTCTTGGCAGAGAAGAGGAGAAGAAAACAAGTGTTTGCAGCTGTCACATTGAAACAATCATGAAACTAAAATTTTGAGTACACAGAAAGGCAAAAGAATACTTGGGAGTAAATTAGAAACAGGACATTGAGCCTACATAAGGTCTCGCATAATTATTTTTTGCTTCTCACAAACACATTTCCCACTCTAAAATTCAGATGTCAGAACTGAATGTAAATGCAGAATGAGCTACTCTTACGCCCCAGAAAGGCACAGAAAGCACTTCTGAGTCCAGGAACAGAGCCTGGGCTGGCTCACCAACACCATCCATCGCCAGCTCTCTTCTTTGTAAAGAATCTGATTTCTTTACAGAAATCTGCCATCCCTTTGTTTTCTGGAACAGTTTCTTTAAACTTGCATTTACCTGTACCTTTGAAGGAAGACCAGGCTGTTTTTCCCCATAAAACCCTTTCTGCAAGGAGGCTGCGTTGCCATTGTTCAGCGGGGTGGACAGGCCTGGGCTGCTTCGCGCAGCTGCTTCCTCCAGGCCTTTGGCACCCTGGTGAACAATGCATCTGCTGAAATCAGCACTACCTGTAATAAACAGGAGTCCTGACTTCTCTAAGCACTCCAGGCCTCCGCCCACCACAACTGATGGGTTCAAAGAAAATAGTTCTGTCTGTGCTTTTTATGTTGTTTGTTTCTTCTGTTTTTTACATTAGGTGCCACTTCAGCTTCCCATCCCATTCTGTTGTCACTCGTTATGGTCTCCCACTTTTCCATGAATGGGCATGTCACATCTGTTTGCTTTATTTCTATCCAGATTTTGATCTCCTGAAGTCGGCTAGATCTTATTTTTCCCATCATGAGTTGTAGGGTGTCTCTGACAATGACAACATACATCCAAGATCAGAAGAATGAACCAGAATCAGAGCTGGAGCTTTGGTGTTTTAGACTTTGGTACAGCTATGTTCACACACTGAATGCCAAGATTGATTGAAAGTCACAGCACTGCCTTTTATCTTTTAGAAGCTGTTTTTTCCACTGGCTCCAAATGAACTCTGGCTACAGGAAACAGATTGTGAAACTGGCTCCAAGGCCTAAACTTCAGATTTCAGCCCTTTGTTTTATAGATTTTAATGTAGTACTTAGGGAATAGCGATGAGGATGGCTTTATTTTTTTTCCAAACCAAATCTCTGCAGTTTTCTGATACCAGGTCAGGCTTCTTTATGCACTGCAAGACATTGTGGAAATCAAGGTCAAAGGCTACCAGTGGAATTAATCAGAGCCCAAAGTTAGGGGAATGTGTTTGTTTGATTTGCGTGTTCACAGCCCGAAGTTAATATGCTTGTTTTTGATCCCTAAAGAATGGATAAGAGAGAGGCAGAATTATGAAGGAAACAATCTGGCAACTCATCCAGAATTACAGCAGTTGAGTTTTCAAAATGATAAGCTGAAGAAAAACAAATTTGTGGCTGTTTTAAACCTCAGTATTTCCTTCCTTCATGATTTATCAACTTCCTTTTTTTTTTTAAACCAGATAAGGACTTCTATAGCCATATGCAGATGACATCCTCCAGCAGAATTATTTTTGAAAATACAATATCTAGTAATTGTATTCATGTTCTTTCTAGTATATAAGATCTAAAATATATTATATTTACTTTTAAAAGTTTCCAGTTTCTCTATGTCACAAAAGAGCACTTTACTAGAGAATGCATTTAGTCAAATACTGGAGCACTAATAAGAACACACTAAAGCTTGTGCAGTCTAGAAGGAACTGCTTTTTAAATTAAATTCCTTTGACTGTTTTCCTTTACACCTGGTTTTCTTAAGGCTTACTTCATTCCAATTGCTAAATACCTAGGATGGGATGACTCTTCAAAAAGTTCACCCTCCCTTTTTAGATCTGTGTTTTGGCATGTTGCCACAATAAATGGCACTCTGGATTAAAATGCATTTTTCTTCACGGCTGCCCTCTGAGAAAACAAAGTTCTGTGACTCCTGTTTTGCAAAGAGACACCAAAAAGTCAGAGGCTGCTCCTCTACTGCCTTTGAACCCAGGAGCAAGTTTGGTGTCAAGTCCAAACCATTCTGTTTGGGAGGAGATGTGGCCTTTATTTGCTTCTAAGCATGTGTTTGCACACCTAATGTGTTCTGTTCTATTATGTGCTGCAGGCATACATTTGCACCAAACCCTACCACCCTCCCTCCTTAGAGGTCACAAATACAGCAGGGATGGGTAAATTATACACCAGCTTCTCCTTAGGAGACCAAATCTTCCATGCAGAAAGTCTGTGGAATAGTTTATGCTGGGGAGTGGGTTGCTTTGAGAAGAGCTGGGCTATGAACTAGAACTAGGCCAGAACTACTTAAAGTCCATGGCCACTTAAAGTCCTGCTGGATGTTGCCAACTCTGTAACTACACTTAACTGTATAAATGTAACCTGAAACACTGAGAACCAGGAAAATAGTGTGGGTAAACTAAAAATGCAGTTCTGAAAAACTCCTCTGAGCAGCCACCTGAACTCTTGTTAATCTGTTTCTGGAGAGAAGTGTTCAGAATTGCCCCAAACTGGGCACCTGGGAACCTGTGTCCTCTTTGTGGTCTAGGAAGTAGATGGAGCAGCTCTAAGAGAGGTCCTGCTGAGTGGAACCTCTCCAAGCCAACAAGTCAGGGTCTTCTGCTGTAGGCACAGCAGAATTTGGTAGAGTGCTTACCTTCAGTACTGTGACCCAGGGATTGAAGAATTGCCTTTTAACTCGAAGGCATTTACATCAACACCTCCTAACTACCAGGAGAGTCTCCCAGCTGCTCAGGAGGATTGCAAAACGAAAGGGAACCATTCATCACCTCACTAGGTGAGTTTGTGCCCTACTGGAAAGGATGGCAAATGTGTGGCACTAGTGTGAGCTAAAAGGAAGGAGACATAGGGATCTGTAGGCACTTTTTCCTGGCTTCTGATAACTTTTCCCAGACCAGTGTTACTGCAGAAATGCATAAATTAACCCCAGGACCCTGTTTTGATGATTGAACTAGACGAGAGAGACACCTCCTTATTTTGCTCTTTGGCCTCAGCTGGCTTGTCCTTGTTTGAGCTCACATGCTTTTTGGAGCAGGGTCATAACTTCAAACGAAAAGGTGGTGACTCCCTGTTTCCTTCCTGCTCTTCCTCCTCCCAGTCTAGCATGGTGGTCAGGGATGAGGCATGAATGCTCCCCAGGAACTCCCACTTCCTGGCCAATGCTCTGACCACTGGGTAGCAGCATAGAGAAGGTGGACACTGTTTCCTCCAGCTGCACTTTAAAAGAAAAGGAATGTTGCTTATTGGGAATTTCATATCTGCTGACAGCCCAAAAGGCCCTTTAAGCGCCTTTGGCAGGCTGTTAACACCGACCTTGCTGTTTTCCAGCAATAACACAAAGAAAAATGCTGTGACCAGCAGCCACATGAACTGAAGTCACAGACCAGAAAAGCTACAGGGACTCTTTATTCATTGTTTTAAAGAACAGATTTTGGCACTCCCTGCCAGAAGAGGACTCCAAATTCTGAGTCCAAAGAAGATAAAGGTGCCAAGCACCAGGGTGGGACTTCACCCACGTCTATGTTCATAGAGTTTCCTCACCCTGAAACAAAGCTCTTGTTAGCTCCTCACTGAGTGTGCTGCTTGTTTTGGATCTATACCTGCATTTCTTTTCATGCAGGGAACTAAGCCTGTCGTTAGCACGCTCAGCCCCAAGGCTGAAAGGCTTTTGTATCCTGAAACATCAGTCCCTTATTAGTCCCAACCCTCTGATTTATTAAAATCACACAGAATGACAAGAAATGGAGTCAAGAACCTAGAGACCCACTAAATTTCCTTCATATATGCATAACTATTTGCATTCAGAAACTGAATATAATAAATAGGGAAGAAATGCCTATTAAAAACTTTATAATCAATTGAAGTTAGTTTTCTGCCTGCAATGTTGCACAGGATTTTGTAGCATCTTATTCAGATTTGCTTTTTCTGTATCTCCAAAGCCATGCAAGTTTAAATATACAGATTATATGAAACAAGTAATGCCTTTGACAGTTTTAACTTTCCCCAGACAACTCAGGGCAGAAGTAGTGATAAAACTATTTCTACATTTTTTAATACTGATTATACCATATGAAATACAAACTATTTGGCATTAATACCTAGAATATTGTGCCTGTTCAGGATGTGCAACGTGAATGTTAGAACTGCTGTGATTATTCTGGGTCATGTAAACAGGTGATATTTTTAAAAACCATTCTTCAGCAAAATAGGTCTCCAAAATAAGATTGAAGAATTACTCGAGGAGTTGCTTCCATTTTTTCTGTATATTAAAAGGCAACTATTTCAGACAAAATAGGATTTTGGGAATCATTTCTTGCCTGGAGTGAAACTAATTTTTTCTTTTCCTTGCTAACTTTTTTTTTTCCTCATTCTGTTTCTTAGGCTTCATGACGTACAAATGCAGAATGGAGTTTTTGTTCCTTGCCAGGTGCCTAGCTATCGGCAGCACAGGAATACATGAAAAAAATGTAGGCGTGGTAGTTGGTAAAAAGAGACAAATCCTATGAATAATCACCCTCTTTGTGTTTCTCTGCTCATCCATGTCAAGCTTTTGTGGTTATCTGTCTAAAATCTACCTCCCATTCCATCTTCAGGCTAGGTTAAAGGATAGTGGATGAAGAGACTGACACTTTCCCTGAGAAAGTATTGGTAAAAACAGAAGTTTACTTTAAAAATAAATTCCAAAGCAACAGTGGGGGCACAATCTGTGTGTTTCATCTGCCTAGAGGGCAAGTTGCAACGTTCAAAACCATCTTTCAGTGATACCATTAAATATTTGAGACATAAAAGGTGAAAATTATCATGCAGTAAAAGTGTTTACTGTGAATGAGTCAACACCTGCAATAATCATCCCCTACCTTCTTATATTTCTTCACTATGATTGTCATTTCAACCCACCCTTATATTTGCCCTGCCCTACCCTAATGTGCCTTTTCCTTTTTGCATTTGCCTTTCTAATATCTAATTAATCTGCCTGTGCACAGATACAGTCTTTTATACTGGAGTCAGTTACCATTCAAAACCTTCCCTTTACACAACAGCAAACCTTCCTTTTTTTTTTTTTTTTGCAAGGGTATATAGCCAAAGCCAGTAATTTCTTCCTGCCTTCCAATCTATCAAGACACACCAAACTAAAGAAACTCCATATGGAAGACTGTGATGGCATCAGCAGGAAATAACAGAGGACAGAAAAAGCAGCCTTTTACATTCATGTAGAGTATGAGGAGAGCACCTTCAATTTCCACATCAGTCAGTATACCAAGGGCAAGAAGCATCTCTGGATTTTAAGTATAAAAGGAATAAACTTGATTGTTAATCTTGGGTGGGGGGTGGGGGGGAAGTGGGTATTTTTACTTTGAAAAAATCCTAGCTTTTTGTGCTAGAAGAGGGAGTAGGGTAAAAAGAATCCCAAATGGCAAAGGGCAAGGAACAAAGCTATAGGATCATGTAATACAATAAAGAGAGAGGAGATGAGGGACAAACCCCAAATGTAACAGAAGGTAAATGAAAGAAGAGGAACAGAACATGGGTGAAGTGAGGAAGTGTATTAGTGATCATTTATAGTATTTGGGTTTTGTTTGATGCTCATTACAAAAAGATTATGTTTAATTACTTTGAACTGATTAAAGATATAGAAATGTAATTATTTTGATAGCACCATATTACAGGCTAAATGTTTTCATGCTAAGATAGTAATTATTTCTAGGTAGGAATTTGCAGTCTTGCTCCTCTAAAGTTCAGTTATCATCTGCACGTAGAGGTTAAAGCAATTTACACCAAGTTGATTTCCCCACCAAGGGTTGATTGTGAGTGTATCATGTGCTTTTGGATGAAGGCCCAGTTGGATGAGGAATTTGGTCTGCTGTATTCATTGAAGAAAACAGCAAAACTCTTAATAATATTTTGACTCAAGTTTGCATGCTTGATACACTGCCAGGTTAGAATCTATTCCCTAAAAAATTGTTTAAAAATCACTTTTTTTTCCACTAGTTTGTTTCTTTGCCTTGCTCACAAAGTACTTGTGTAACTCATTCCACTTTCTTTCTTCCTCTTTTTTTTTTTTGTTTGTTTTTTTGTTCTGTCTTTTCTCTGTAGCAAACAGGAACTAGAGAAATATTAGTGTGAATGCTTAGAAGTGAAATGCTGACACAGTGAAAAGTCTTAGGAGTTTTGGGCATTTGTTGGGTTGCTTGTGGTTTGGGGTTGTTTTTATTAAAATGCCAGGTTTTATCCTACTTGACAGTACATATGGTGTCATGAGAAAACAGAATGCCTTTTCCTTTTCTTCCAAGAATGAAAAACAATGATTGTATGAAAGTTCTGCGTAAGACTTGATACTCAGGAATGGATGGGCTTTGCTACAAAAGTATCAAAGAAGAGACTGGAAATTTAACCTTTATGTATCCAGTTCTGAGCCTGCCAGTGTGTATCTCACAGTTTGTACAACAAACTGCCTCCAGTGGATTTGGCTGTGCCAGTTTTTCAAAACACTCCCAGGTTCCTTAATTTCTCTAATAAATTTTTGCCATTTGCTCTGAACTTACTTAAAGTGGAAGTTGACAAAACTTAAAAAACACTTTGACATGCTTTATTGATTCAGTGAGGTTTCACTTCTTATTAGTTTTGCAGCTGCCACCATTTCATGTCTAACCCACTTATATTAGAAGAGACATGGGAGTATCAGCTGCTAAGATATGTCCTGAGCATTGTCATGTGTTTCAGGCTGATTAAAGTGGTTGTGTCAGGATGCTAGAGACTGGGTGTTCCCAAAACAACAATGCCGTTTGCCCACAACATTATTTATTTCTTTTTTTTCCTCTGTGGAAGGGCTGTTCTTTGTCTGCTGGGAATAAGGCTGAGTGTTGCAGCATAGCTAGTACAGCTGACCAAGCTTTTCTCCCAGTTCTCAAAGGAAAGTGAAAGGGGAAAAAATACACCAGTTTGGATTGTGTCACAAAAATGGCTTCTCACATAACCATTAGCTAGCAAAACTTGGCTCAAGTAGACAAGGCAGCAGCCAGAATTTTGGGAGCTTCTCAGTATTGCCTGTGTTGGGGCAGTTCTTTAGAACTTATGTTAGATAAAGACTGAATCAGTCTTTGGCTCATGTTAGACTTTGTTTTCAGTTATCAAAAAAGCCACTATAAATTGTGCATGCCCGGTAAGTCAGGCCAGAAGATAGGTATCTTTGTATTTCTTTCTGAAAAATGCTTTGATCTGCTTTTTCTTTTTCCTCTTTGAAGGTGTTCTGACAGCATCTCTTTCTTTGGTTGTAGAAGGTTGCCCTCACAGCAATTTGAATGAACCAGTGTCCCTGTGAGATAGCAAATATCAGAGAATTTAGTGGAAGTTTCCCTTCCATTATCACATTATTCATTTAGTGTGTCTTTTGGGAGACTCTTAAGCCAGCATTATTACCTAAGTCTGCTATTGTTTGCATGTGGAAAAAGCTTTTCCATATGCTGCTTTACAGCATGAGACATGTGTGGAAAAATGTTTCTGGACTTTTCACTTGAGGAGACATTTTTTTGAAACTTTGTAATGCTGTGGCTTGCATTGGAGGGGAGAAACAGAGGGGAGGGGAGGAGGATGATGAAGAAATCATAAGTGGTCTTTCTGTAACACTTGGGATGTGAGTTGTATTCAATGATTCTCCACTGTTAGTATAATTGCTTGGGCCAGACAGCAGTAAGTAAAATGTCAATTGATTTTTACAGCAACCCAATGCAGTACTCTGGCATTCACTGCAGGCCCTATTCAGCAAAAGTAAATATAAATGGTATAAAGGTAAATGGTATTAGTACTTAGATGACTCTGATGAAATGGGGAGCTCTCTGTTTAAGGTACCAAACTCCAGTTTGCTTGCTCTTTTCTGAGGCATGAATGTCACACATACAGAGATGGACCTGATGGTGGGATTGCTCCCCAGTGTACTTTGTGCAAGCTCACTCTCAGCCTGCATGTGGTGCTGAGCCAAGAGGCAGAAGTGGTCCCACTGAAGGGACCAGCCCTTCTCATGCTCACAACCCCAGGGCTGAGCACTCCAGCTGCAGCAAAGCAAGAGCTGGGCAGAGTATTTGCATTAATGCAGTGCTGTTACAGAGTTAATGTGCTGTGCCTGGCATCATGCTCCATGCACAGGGTTGCAACTGTGTGGCACAGAGCTCCGTGAGCCTCCTAGCTCAGAAATGGAGAAAAACATAGCTGGCTTGCCCAGGCTGATATTTAATCACAGAATATTCTGAGTTGGAAGGGACCCATGGTAAGCCCATGAGCGCAACTAAGTTACCCCGTGCTTGATGCAGGCAGTGTTGGAACCAGTTACTCTGTTTTTCTGGGTAAAATAACACCGGGTGTCTGAGCATCACTACTGCATCCACCAACACAGGCCCTGCCATTTCCTGTTGAAAAACCCAAAGGGCCACTGTTGACTCCAGGTATAACCTGCGCAACACGAGTGCTTCACCCTGCTCACCACAGCAGTGTAGGCTGCTGAGGTGGGAGTGAGGCATTTCTTCCTTCTTCCCCTCCCCTCTGCATGTAACTGGGGTATTTTGTCAGCCTCTGTTTAGTATGCATACTTCTCTCTTGGCTCTGGCCCAAACTCAAAGGAGTGCACTGCTTTCCTCAACCAAGGGCTTGTCTAAACAACGATATTCTGGCTGCTTTAACAAGTGTTGTTCAAGTGCTAAATCCCCCTAAGCCTTGTGGAGTTACATTAGTACAAACATTGCTGTTTGGGAAGCAATATCTGCTTTAAAGCACCTCTCTAGGGCTGTGTACCAGGTGTCCATGGCAGCAGCACCATGAAATAAGAGAGTGGTTTAAGCTTGCTGTATAAGACTTTTTAGAAAGCAAAGCTGGTTGTGATGGTTTTATAGAAGCTTAAATACTTGGGGGGGAAAAAGTTGTGGTAGGACAGTTGACGTTCAAGCAGACGTCAAACTACTTAATTATTTCCTGATATGTTTCTTTCTTGTTGCAGTGGGCTGGAAGTGGCCAGGATGTTTAGTGATGTCTTGCTGGTGTAGATTGAGCAGGTCCTTTTCCTGGCCTTCATCTCCTTGCCTGAGGTCTGCAATGTTGTAGTTCCTCCTGTTCAGTTTGGTTGCTATAAACTCTATTTACCTGCTGAGATATTAGGACTTGTCTACACCAGAGCACCTCTACCAGAGTAATTATGCTGACACAGCCTCAAAGCACTATAGCAACCGTGTCCTCAGCTGCTCCACACAGGCTCTGTATCTGAGGAAGCTGTGGTAAAGCAAGGCGTCCCTAACTGTGGCTGCAGCAGAGTTTCTGCAAACACAGGTGTCTCGGTCCTCTGGTGTTTTCTTTCACACCCTTTGCTGAGCCTGTGCTTTTAGGAGCAGCTTGGGGAGCTCCCCCCTCCAGCTGGAGGGTGTTTATTTTCACATTTAAGTTCTGGGGTTTTTGTGCTGAAGCCCACAGTGGATTAGCTGAATCACCACCACCAGGCAGGTGAGCTGGCCTCTTCTCTTTCACTTCCCTTTGGTTTCACTTGCAGAACTAAAGGGGTTTTATTTCCCTTTCTGCCAAATAGGTGTTCTCCATGCCCCCCCACCCCAACCTTTGTATTACTGAGCTTGTCCACAAACTCTCAAATATTCTGCTTCTTTATTCCCTCCCTTTTTCATTATTTGCTTCGGATCACTGCCCTCCTTACAACTGTCCAAAGACCCATCTCCTTGGAAACAGCAGAACTTGTTTATGTGAAAGTAATAAGGGAAGTAATTGATGTGTAGCTGTGCAGGCATGCAGGGGAGCCATGTTCCACTGGAGGATGTTGGAAAAGCAAGTCTCCACTTATGCTGACTGCCAGAAGGTTGGATGGTGTAAGCAAAAACCACCTTCTTCCTCTGCTGTTTCCAAAGTTGCCTTTTATTCACAGCAATGGAAGGAAACTTCTTGCCTGTCCATATGCTCATTTTTATGGACTTTTTTTGCTGGTCTTTTTTATCACCAGTGTGAAGGGGTTGAATAGCAGCAGGAAAATGTTTAAGTTTTGCTGCTCTCTTATTTTCTGGAACTCCATGCTGATGCACTGTGCCATGCCAGGACCATCTCCTCTCTTGTCTTGGCCCTGACCACCTCTGTGGCCACAGGACTTTCTCATCCACCTTTTGAGGTTTCTGCTGCTCCCTGCTTTGTGCCTTTGCCCCCTTGTGCTGTTGGACTTGGTTGATAGACCTGGCCAGCTGGCCAGGTATCCCAGGATGATCTTTCCCAGTCCTTCGGGACAGAGGTAGGGAGGCCTGTAAACAGTTATTGTGACCATAAATGTGGTGGGATCACCAGATGGAACCTCTTCCAGGTGATGGTGGAGTGCCTGGCTGTCTGCTGCTGCCTACCCAGTGCCAAGTGTTGGTGGCCTGGCCTTGAGTAGGATGGCTGCAGGGCCCCATGGAGAAGTATTTGGAAAAGACCTGTGGCATGAGGGTAGCCTGGATAGACTCCCTCTTTGGGACCAGGGGGGCTGCCCTGAATGGTGTGACCTCGGGGGTGTCAGCACACAAAAGTGGTGCTGGCTGGGAGGCCCCTGGTCAAGCAAGCCCTGATGAAGAGGTGCTCATGTTGACATCTTTGTGATGAGGAAGAGAAAGAAGGATTTCTGCTTGCCTTCAGTTTAGTGCATACCTTGAAGTGGCAGTGCAGCTGAGAGATTTTTATTTATTTTTTTGTTTGTTTTTTTATACAGCCTTTGAAACAGGCTGTAAGAGCTGCAAGTGCTCCTAGAAAATTTTTTGTTATTGAAAAATTTTCCTTTGTTTGCCACCCAGTATGAAAGGCTTCTCCTGGGGTGTGCTTCATCCGCAGGCCCTAGTCTTGGTCTCTTTCTTCCTCTTGTTACTAGATACCTCCTTTGGGTGATTTTCTTGGGGACTAACATCTGTAAATAGCCTTACCCAAGGAGGATGACTGCTCCAGTTGTGTGCCTTGTATTTGAAACAAAAGTGATACAACAATCATAATTGTTCTATCACTGAACCTTCAAATAAGCTGTTTTTCTATTAGCTGAACCTGTATAGACTCTTCTCTTCTTACCCTGTATCAAGAGAAATGCTTGATACTACTTTGACAGGTCACTCTAGGGTGATTTCAAACTTGCTTTAATTTCCTAGAGGTTATATTAGCCTAAAGCACTTTTTGCACATTTCACTGTTCATGTCTTGAGTATCAAGAAAAATTTCTGTTTGACAGGGTGTGAACTGTCTTCAAATGTTCTTCTCATAAAACAAAGAATGTGAAAGGGTGGAACAGAAAGGGAGTGAAGAAACAGGACTTAATACATGCACCTGCTAGTGGAGATAATAGTGGGGAAATTGCATATTAAATCCTGTTATCTCAACACTAAATGTGGAGAACTGTGTCTTTATTATGGAAAAATGGTACATTATTTACTATATGTAATTTGGTTTTACATCCAAAAAGATGGGAAGAGGAGCACTAAGGAGGCTGCAAATGGAAATAGGCTGTAAAACCTGGAATGTTTGCTCTGCAGGGAGCACTTAGAGTCAAAACATTGAAGTCTGTAAAACAGTTAGTAGAAAATGCTCTTGATACTCGGGTTTTTAAAGGACAAAAATCAGCATAAGTTTTTAGAAAGCACCTAGAAAAATCTTGGAAAATTTTGGTCGGTCAAAGGAAGCTATGTTTTTTAGTGTTATGAAAGACATTGTTTTGGAATTGCATTAAAAGACAGGATTCCTCTGGTGGGGTGTGGGTGTTGTTGTTGTTGTCGTTGTTGTTGTTGTTATTATTATTATTATTATTATTATTATTATTATTATTATTATTATTATTATTATTATTATTTTGGTGTACATGATCTGGTTGATATAAACAGAGCCAGGAACAGCCCAGTGACATACTTCTGAAAAAAGAGTCTTTTAAAGAAATAATGTCATTAAATGTCTCTCTTTCTACAGGCTATGGATTCTGAATCAAAGAACAGTTTCATAGGAAGCTTTCTTCAGCCACCAGATTGGAGGCTTCCTGCAGCCTTTGTTTGTATAGAATCAAAGAAGTTGGCAGCTGCTGCTGGTGACAGGCCTTCTCTCCCAAATAACCAAGGTATAGCCAAAATATGTCCTTAAACAGTCTTTTTAATTGTTCCATGTGAAATCTCTTGAGCAAAGTCCCCATCCTATTTGACTGAGTTCAATGACTTGCTGCAGTTATCAGTCTGACATTAAGACAGGATGTATATGTGTCCTGAGGGAGTAGTCTCCCTGAAGTCATACGTCTAGAATGGAAACCTCTGCAAATCTTCTAACATCCTTGTAAACTTTGGCTTTGAAATTTGTTTAACTTAAAATTGTCAGACTTCCTCTGAAAGCAAAGGAGAATGCTTCAAACTCAGTAGAAGTAGTTCATGACTTCAAATACAGTAAAAAAAAAGATCATTAGCATGGTACAGTGACCTGAAATTGGCTTTGCATGGTGCTATTTCACTCCTTACAGTTTAAATCACTTCTAAGGGGGGTTTTTTTGTTTGTTTTTTTGGGGGGGAGGTTTAGTTTGTTTGTTTGTGGGTTTTTGTTAGGTTTTTTGTTGGTTTTGTTTTGGGTTTTTTGTCTCTTTTTTTTAGTTGTTGTTGGTTTTGTTTTTTTTTTTTTTTTTGGGGGGGGGTTTGTTGTTGTTTGTTTGATTTTGTTTTGTTTTGTTTTGTTTTTTTATTGCGTGGTATTTTTCCTTAGGAGAACTTTTGAACAATTCAGCTTCCCAGGAAAGTTAGCAGCAGCATCAAAGTTAGTCCCTATGAAATATGGTTGTCATGTGCCTTAATGGGTCACTACTCCCTGGAGCTCACAAGGCAAATGCTCAGTGGCTTAACATATCTGGAGAGCCTGGGGAATATTAGGGATACCCATACTTGGACTAACTATCATGGACAACTTCGCTAACTTGCACAGACATAACCTATGAGTGTGCATGTGATCATTGTTCTTCACCTGAAAAATCTGTGATTTCTGTAGTAATCTTATTTCATACAGAGTTTGGGCTTTTTTGGATTACAGTGATCAGTTTAGTGCTATGTAGCTAAGTGGTTAAGGAAATGTTTGGCATAGCAACAGAAAGATGGAAAGGGTGGTCCCACTTCATCCTTCTGCTTTCTGGTATTTGCTTTTTGGTTTGAGTTTTTGTTTGATGTTTTTTGGTTTTTGCTGTTTTGTGGTTTTGTTTGGTTTGGTTTTTATTTGTTTGTTTGTTTTTTAAATGGATCTGTGATAATATGGTGAAAGTTGTTATAGAGGTAGCAATATCTGATGGTATTCTTTTGATGAAAGAGTTTGGAATAGAGAAACTGTCAATTATAAAATGTCAGAAAATAAGCTTGACTTGTTGCAGGACATGTCTTAAGCTTCCACAGGTGTGTATGCTTTATGGAGAGCTAGCAGACTTTTTCTTGTAGCTGAAATTGCAGCTTTTATTTTTGGTATAATTTGACACATACTGATTTGAGGCTGAAAGCAAAATTTTCCAGACTTGTTTCCACGGATTAAAGAATAATCAAAAACAAGATATTAGATGTTGAAACATTACCTTTTGAAACAATAAAGTATTTCACAATGTATCCTTTTATAAATTGTCCTTTGTATCTAATTCCCCCTGTTCTGAGCATGTTTCCTCTTTTTAATCTTTCCAGACCAGTTGCCTTACACCAAAACTTATGACCTCACATGGATACCTGTGTTCTCTGGTTCTATTTAAAGAGAAGGCCCTGGGTTTATTATATTCTATTTGCCATGATTTCTTTGTGCTTGCTGCCATTTGGAGTGAAAATAGTTTTGCTTGTAGGGCCAAAGCTTGATACCCCAGTTATGCAGGAAACACATCCATTTTTTCCCATATATGTTCTGCATATGTTAGTGTACAGCTGGGAAATATAATTAATTTTGGGAGTGATACTAGGAAGAAAATTTAGGTAGTATATTTTAATGTGAAGTGTTTTCTAATAATGATAATCATCATCAAAATAGGAACTGTTACTTAAGGTGTAGCTGTTGTGTTGTTTGCTAGCTGTAGTGGCAGCCCTGAGAGCTCTGCAAGAAAAGATCCGGCACCTAGAGCTGGAGAAGTCACAGGCTGAAGATAAACTGTGCAGCCTCTCCAGAGCAGCTGCTCAGTACAAGAAGGTCTTAGAGCACAAATCCTATGAGAAGGACGCAGCACATCGAGAGCTGATGCAACACAGGAAAGGTATTTCTTTGGAGTGATAAGGTGTAGCCACAGCAACACTAAGATTGTATAATCCAGGGAGTGTTTTGTTTTGAAAAACTGCTAATTAGTGCTGCCCCTTTTTGTTTTTTGCTTCAGAACTGAGGAGGGACAGGAGCTTGATAATTGTGGATAAAGTTGAGATATTTTTTACATATATCAACACAGTATTGCATAAGCCATAAAGCAATTTTAAAGACTAAGCATGTTTCAGGTGGTATGTTTAACTCCTACTATAAGCAAGCAGCTGCTTACATAACACTGCTAACTTGAGAAAAGATAGGAGAAGAGAAGATTCTTCCCTCTCAGATTCTGGTTAAGTATCTGCTGATACAAATCAAAATAACTTCAGTGCTCATGCCTTTGGAATTCAAATTAGAGACTAGCTTTGAAAAAACATTTTGATTCTCACATCTTCTAAATAAAATACATTTTAACCTCATTACTTGTTCAGACTAACAAAACTGTTCTTGCCTGTTTTGAAGACAGAGAATTCCTCAATGATGTGACAGTCCGGCTAAATGTGTAGCTCCCTTTGCTGTACTGAATGTCTTGTTTCTCTCTGTAGATTCAAATGCAGTACAATCCCGCTGCTCCCTGCTGGAGAAACAGCTGGATTACATGAGAAAGATGGTTTCCAGTGCAGAACTGGAAAAGAAAATTATTTTAGAACAACAGGTAACACCCTTTAGCATAATAACAAAGTATGACATAGTTCAAAAGTATAGAAATGTGCAGGACATGAAGTTTTTTGTGGTCAGTATTTTTCCTCAGCTCTGCTCAGGCTGCTAGCAAACAGAAGCAATTTAGTGTATGGCTGATGACAACCATTCAATGAAGTGCATGAAAAGCTCCCTGGGTGGAACTCCTAATGAGCAAAGCCATGCTAATACTTGCACACTTGGTAGACAAAAAAGCTGCTGGAAGCTTAAGTTGTCTTTGTCTGCCTGGTATTTTTCATCACTTTGCAATTTAAAAAATATGGAATTGAAACTAATTAAATACCTTTATTCTAGTGTGGGGTGGTTTGGTGTTTTTTTTGCTGTCTGAAACAATTTCAGTCAGTTGCCAACTCCATTCTTGCTTATTTTTTCCAGGCTCAGCTTCAGAAAGAGGAAGATCAGAACCGGTTGGAACTGCATGCAAAACTTGAAAAGCTTGAAATGCTAGAAAAAGAGTGTCTTAAACTTACTGCTACTCAGAGAATTGCTGAAGTAAGCATGCATGGAATGACAGTCTGAAAGTTATTTGGTATAATTTGAAGGCATACTATTAATAGTACTAAGTTTTGCAAAAATTACCTCTGTTAAAGCATACCTGACCGAATGCCACCTCACCTTTGTGTGCATGAGTCTTTTTTCAGTCTGGGCTTTAGAATTTCCTACAATCCAGTTTTATCCCCACATTACAGTTGTGAGCTCCTCCAGACTTCTGATTCAGCATGACAAATTGAGGCGCGATTAATCATTCTTGCCTTCAAATTCAGGAGAAGATCAAACACTTAGAAGAAAAGCTGTGTAAAGAAGAGCATCAGCATAAGCTAATACAAGATAAAACTGCTCAGGTAGACTGAAAAGATTTTATTTTGTCTTCTTTTTTAGTACTGAAGAAAGCTATTCCCTCTGTTTAAAATGCCCTTCTTGTTTTATTATGTTTTAATTCCTTGTGTTTATTACCCAGGCAGAACTCCTGAAATACTACCTAGATCAGTTATAAGCTACATATTAGAAAGCTTGCCAGGTGTGTTGTATATTTCAATGAAGATTCTACTTGGTTTGTATTAGTGATACAGTTCATCAGCCTCAACACTGCACTGAGTGACCCAGGTAGAAAATTAATTTCTAGAAAATCTGTAACTGAATCAGGTTAACTTAATTTTCAGTAACTCAAAAGTGGTCACATAGGAAACCATATATACCAAGTGAGATTGCTTATTATGTTTATTTTCCTCCCTTTGTTAAGATCTGTAGAAATTTAATACATAGGGCTGTGCTTGGAAAACACTTATTCAGTGATATGTTGTTCATTCAAATGAGATCTTGTATAATTCATTATTCTGTGAAGCCATAATCAGTTTGTTGGGCCAGCATCCATCTAGAGAGGAGTGTTTGCCAAAGAGAGCAAAATTATGAAACCTTTTGTTAAAGGGGCAAGGTAGTCATATTCCAAACCTCACTTTGTGCCTAAGTAGTAGCCAGCTTGAAAGAGAGACCAATTGTGGGGGAATTCCCCTGGGGTGAAGTGGGGGCTGCAGTGATGAAGAGTAATATTGGAATAATGTAAGCAAAGCTGATGCCTTAATTTAATTCATCACTGCTGTCAGCTCTTATACCTCATTCAAGGATGATAGGTTTTCATCAACCCAGGAAGCTTTAAATAACATGCAAATTTGTAGCCCAGATGTCTGACCACCTCCAGAATCCAGCAGAATGACAAGTTGAAAACTTGTAGGTTTTTTGGTTTCTTGCTTAGACTGCATGCTGCTGCAGAGCAAAAGGCCTAGTACAGAGATTTTATCTTCTGAGAAACATGGTAAGAATGACTCTCCCAGAGCAGATAGTCTAAACATTTGGTCAAGAAAGGACTTAGATGCAGTAAACTGAGTCCTAAAGTACTGTTAGTACCATCTTAATATACTGCAGGATGGATTTAGGTCTGTTGGGTCTGAGCTGGGAAGCTCAGGGTGTGGTGTGGTTCACTTCCTCCTGATGACAGAAAAGCCAGAATATTCTCACTTTAGTGGTGGACCTCCAGCGTTGTTCAGCTGGAGCTGTAACACATGCCAAACCAAAGCCCTTGTCCTGTGTTTAATTGGGGATGATTATCATCCTGTTTATCATGGGCCTTCATAGCAACTTTGAACCACCAGGCAGTATGAGGATTGTCCAGCAGGTTTGACCTCAATGTAACACAGACCAGGCTTAGTTCTCTCTGTCCCCAGATTGTAGGAGCCAAATGTTCATATAATTTGGATTTTATGATCACATCCTCAGCATGTGGCAGGATTGGCTTATCTCAGTTTCTGGCTGTCACAGTGGAAAAATACAGCTGCTGCTGCAACTGAATATGAAAGTGAGGAATACTAAGACAGAGCTGCAAGATCTGCCTGATACCCTGCCTTCCTAGTAATCTGTTCAGGTTTTAAGAGTAACTTATACCTTCCAAGGAGGGCAATTAATAGTGCCCTTAATTGGTTCTTATCCATGAATGAACAAGAGAATTAATTAAAACTTGCTATTTCATGCTTCTAATATTACACTAAATGTCTGTTTTCTTTTTTGCTTATTGCCACAGCTTCAAACAGGATTTGATATGAACAGAATTTTGGTGTCTTCTGTAACATCTCAACATGAACCTGAAAAGGAAAATGGGAAGAACAAAAAACCTAGGAAGGTAACGTGGAAATTTTTATTAGCATACTGTTGCTGATAACATCTGACTCGCACAGAGCCTGGAATTTGTGAAAAATGGTCATATAAGAGGCACTTGATTAATCTGCTGCACTTTACTCCACTTGTAAAGTGACAAACAGTGCTAAATAACTCTTTTTTTCCCTCTTTTTTTCTTTCCTTCATTAATTAAAATGGTACTGGGGCTGGTAGGACATCACTGGAAAACCTTTATCAGCTTGACAATTATCTCTGTTAAAGTCTTGCTGCCATCTCCCATGTTCTGTCTTAGCTGCCTTTCAGTTTATCTGGCAAAATTAGTTTCCAAAGGAGTTTTAGCTCAGCATCTTAAGGTGGTGTGTTTTGGGGGGATTACTGAAATCAAGAGAATTTATTTTGCAACACACGTTACAGATCAGTCAAAATTTTTCAATTGTGGTTTTGAAAACATAAGTAAAAAAAGGTTCAATTCCTTTAATGTTAGCCTAATTGTTAAACAATCTCCTACATGCATATGGAATAAAATTTACTTGTGTCAGCTATTGGAAAGTCTTATTTGTTACACATATAGGAGGGAAATTTTTTTTTAAACCAGAAGAAAATGGAGGTGATGCATTTCTGTGTATTTACTTGAGTTTTACTTACTAAAAAGAGTTTAAGATTGTACTCTTGAGTCAGCAGATTGGAATTTCTTCTCTTATATTTTCTTATGCCAGAGAAATCCTACAATGAAGAAAATGCAGCTTTCACAGTTACATGTAAAGGCTGGTGAACTACCTTTTGTGGCTGGGAAGGTAGGTGAAAACCACTGTTGTCACTAAAGTGACACCTACATTTTGAGTAAGGCTGTGTAGTTGTTGATTACTTCTGTAAGCCACTGATCATTCTTCTTTAAGTCTGTCAGCTCCAGCCATTCTGTCAGTGCAAACGTACAAAGTGTGTTGCACATTATGAAGCACCGCAATCCATGTATCTCATCGCGAGGACAAGGAGGAGCTACAGCTGGGATTTCAGGGCACAGTGCACTTTCAAAATCTGTTTCCTCTTGCTCCACATCACCCACTGCCACCAGGAGCTTCTCAGACCTTCTGTTGGCCTTTCAAGATGAGCTGGGCCAAATGAGCTCGTGAGTACCCATCGCTGGCGTTGTCAGTAAACGTGACTTCAGCAGTGGCCCTGAGAAGCAACAGGGTGCTTTACTCAAGCCTAGCCTGTTCTAGCTGCAGGACTGCTTATTGACAGAATGACCTGAGCAGGCTTGACTAGTAGGATTTTTCTCATTCAAAAAATTATTTCTGTCCTGGTGTTTCACTGGTCCTGTTTTTCTGCTTCCACATCCTGTATTTAAAAAAGCAGCAATTGAAAAGTCTTTCATACCTGTGCTTTTTAGACATTTTAAACATATTCTGAGATATACAGAGCAAACCAAATTTTTTCTCCTGGAGAAGGCTGCAAAGGTGGTGCTGATATTGAGTAGGCCTGCAGGATGCAGTCAGTCTGGGTGGTGGAATGGATGAGTACAGCTCTGGCATGAACAGTCCTGTCACAACATCTCTCCTGTTCCTTTGTACTCACTCCGTGCTCTTTCCTTGCCCGTGTTCCTGCTGGGTCCTTGTGCTGAGTCAGTCTGGTGCTCATACCCTTTGCTTGTTGATAGCAGGAGAACTTGCTGGTCCTGTAAGGGGGTTGTGAAAGAGGGATGGTCTCCTGCCAGAAAACGGGCAGGGTGTGGAAGAAGCTAACACTTCAGATGGGAGTGTATGTATCTTTCTAGCCATGCAAGTAAAGGTGGATTACTGCCTGTTGTGTTCTTAGGCATCTTCCTATTAATGCAGGCTTGTGGGACTGTGGGCCAAAGCTCTGTAGCTGGTCACAGCAGACACGTCAACACGATGAGCTGTGGTTTGAACAGGGGAGGGTGTGCTGATTAAACCAGTTAGGATGTTGACACTGATTTGAAATCCTTGATGTGGTACAATTTAAACTGGCAAGCAATCTAATGTTCAAAAAGCAATGTCTAGCTTACTCATGGCAGTTCAGAGACAGGCTTTTCTTTAAATAGCAACAACCAGTTGCTTCAATTAAACTGTCAAGGAGAAGCAGTTACTCAGAAGTCAGAAAAACTCTGACCTTTGTAAAGGGATTATTTACCTAAGAGGAGGTCTCTGGCTTCAACCTGTTCAGATCTTCAACCTGTATCAAGATCTACATGATTTCTTTTACTTAATCTGCTTATTTTAATTAAGCAGCCCACTTTGCTGTAAGTCTTTCAGAGTGTAATATTTTATTTTGAATAATTTGTCAGAAAAATTGTAACTTGAATGTACTAGTTTAAAAAATACTTTCATGTATTACACTAAGCCTTCAAAGTCTGCGCTAAATTGGCAGGAAGTGAAAATGTTGTACTGCATAGCTGATGCTCACTTTCAAAAATCTCATTTTGCACAGTATTACACATGTAGTTGCTATGCCTGTGGGAAGAAGGAGAAGTAAGGTGGACATCAGCTAAAAATTTGGAATGAGAAAATCAGACTCATGGGAAAACCTTTTCTCTTTCTCCTGTTAATATATTCCAGATTAATCTGGATTGTGTGAGAGTGAAAATAATGCTAAATTTCTGTACTCTACACAAAATGGCTAGGAACTCCTGCAGGAAGAAATCCTAGAGACTGTATCATGAATACTTAGATTGCCATTCTTGTCTTTAATAGTGAGCATCAAGAACTTCTGAAGCAAATACAGGAGACTCAAGACTCCCAGGCTCATGAAAACCTGGAACAGGAGCTGGATTGCCTCATAAAACAAATGGAGATGAAAGGAAAACAAATATCCAAGCTGAAAAAGCATCAGGCTACTGTAAGAATGAAATGTAAACTCTCTAGCTACTAACACTTTTGTTGAAAGGCTGCCACAACTCTGCCTCCTGTTGTCATCAGCTAGAATGTCACTGGAATGTTTTCAGCCAAGATGTTCCAGTATGGGTGATTATAATTAGACTGCTGGCTCATATTTTAGTACCTCCAATTTCTTCATTGGATCAAGAAAAAGTGCTTAAAACTGGCAGTTAGGAATGTATGCTGGTGGGAAAGCTTCCTGCCCTGTGGCAGTTCTGCAGTACAGAGCTGGGTTGCACTGTCTGTCACTTCTGCTCACTGTGTTAAGACAAACTGTTGAAATTTCATTTCTTTATATCCTGTCCCTCAGGGGAATAAGAAAATAGAAGCTGTAATTCCTGTACAGACTGGATTAAATGTCTTTTATATTACAGAAACATTGAAGATTTTTTTTGTTAACTAGTCTGTTAACAAAAGCTTCTCCAAAATCATAGCTGGGCAAGCCTTTCAGTTTTGTTTAACCTTTAAACTGCCCTCATTCTGTCAGTATTTAGTTTAGAGCCATAGATAGCAACTTTTCGTACATGCCCATATAAAATCCCTCTTCTGTAGTTGAACAGCCTAACTCTTTTTTAGCAATTTGGTTTGGGCATATGATTAAACATTCAATCCATAGCTCTGTCTGAATGTTTCTGTTTTTTCATCTTATGTTTCAAGATAAATACTCACCTGAGAACTTTGCTTATACAGGAAACAAAACAAAACTCAGCATGAGACCTTATGGAAAGAGGAGGATATAGTTAATTTAAGTCTGACCAGTTTTATTCGTATTCATTTTTGATGGATTTTACTCACTTAAACTTTTTATTGTCCATGTAATTGTAAGCATAGAGGTGCTTTACATCATAGCAGATGTGTCAGACTTGCATGTCAGCAATATGGACAAAGGGCATTGACTGCTGAGTCCTCACTGCCTCTCTTGGCAATGTCAGCTGGTTTTTTGATAAAACTCATATTCTTGAAGACCCAACAAATATGATGTTACTCCTTGCCTCAAAATTTTGCTTTGTCCTCAGGAACCTAAGACAGGTTCAACAACTGCACCTTGGTTTCTTTCTTTTGCATATCTTTATGGCCACAGTTTGCCTTTGTTTTGGGATGATGAATAGTAGCACATACAATGTGGTGCAACCTTGTTGTCATCTTTGCCTCTTACCAGTGTGCAGATCTTCTGGCAAGTCCTCTGTGCTCTGGTACAGCCTGGTCAGAGCACACTCCTTAGGGTCCTGCTGTAAATAGTAGTGTCTGTATGCTTACTGTCCATCATGCCCTGGTTATCAATACAGGCCATTCCTCTAACTCCTTGGTCTATATATTTTTTTTCCATGTTTTTGCACACAGACATTTCCATTTATATTTTGCACAGACCAATCTTAATATTTCTAATGCATATTTATTTTTCTAGAACCTGCCATACTAAAAGTGCCATGCTCAGCTCTGTGTTTCATAGTTAATAATATGCTCTAGAATGCAATTAAAGTTAATTATTTTTAGAACTGGACTTAAAGCCTAAATTGGCATTTGGAATGCTTCCAGCCTAATTTTATCTTTGGGAAGTGACCTTTTCATGCCAAGTGCAAGTCAAGACTCATTATTTGACATTTTAAAAGACATTCTTTAGCAATTAACCCTATTTATTCTGTTTTCCACTTTTGTTAAGGAGGCTTCAAAATAAGCTGCTTAGATCCAGTAACTGATAATTAACAGTATACATTTTAGAAGTTTATTGGTTGTTTGGTTTTTTTTATTAAAGTAGTACAATCTGAAATGAAAAGAAATTGTTGTAAATGTAGATTATTAAGACATTATCTTCCAGCTGTCTCAAGCAAACATTTTCATGTTAGGGAGCGATGGGATTCAACAACCAATTGAGTGTGGGTGAGGTCAGTTTTCTGTGGTGGTTTCTTTATGGGCAAGGTCAGTTTTCTGTAACAGTGAGACAACTGAGCAAGGTTACTAAGTTTAAACTTTTCTTTTTTTTTTTTAATGTCTCTTAGTCACCTGTAGTTTAGAGTTCAGTAGAAGTACAGTCACCTCTACAGCTGTGGGTCCTTGGAGTATGTAACATGCTGATTAGTAATTTTTTTTTCCCCAGGTGCAGAAATTAAAGAGAAAAACTCAGAAATTGAAGCAAGGGGCAACTTATGTCAAACTAAAGTGTGGTGAACAAAAGGAAGCAAATGAGATTGCAGTCACTGTAAAGGAAAATATGTCTAAACCTTGTCCTGGGCAGAAGAGCAGAAGTTCTCTTCAGCTGCTAAAAGCTGTGAGGCAACTTCAGCTCTCTCTGAAAAAAGATGATCTCATCTGAGAATAATAGTTCTGAAGTTTGTTGTGTTAGAAGTTTTTGAAGTTGTCTGACATCTAGTAAATTTTCAGGTACAAAATATCTTTTAAAAATAAACTGGGTACAGTAGACATGTACATTCTAAACTGCCTACTCTCCAGTAGGTCAGTTTTTTCACCTTAGAATTAACTTTCACGTAGTGTAGCTATAACTCAACTGCATTTCCTTGTAATAAAGTGTTTTCATGGACTAATGAAACATTATTATTTGTTAACTTGTCAAATAAAATTTTATACTTTTTTTACACTTAAGATAGCATGTGATCTTTTATGTCCTATTTCCCCAGCTGCCAAGGAGATATTTGGAGCTTGCTTTTCCAGAATGACTTGTGCTAGTGCTTCTGTACAAATAAAACCAGAGGTGTTCCTTTTTCTAATAACTGAAGATTCAGATCACTATGAATGAGGCAGAATGTCTCTTTATTTATATATGTTTTCATTATTATTAATATTATTACTTTAGAACCTCTATTGACAGTCTTAGTATTAGGGACAGCTGGGGTCTAGAAGCACAACCCATGACCTGGTATAGCCACGAGAGCATGGGAGTGTTCTTGATATGTGCATGGAAGGGGCCACTGCCAAACACTTGAGTGCTTGTCTTCTCTTTAACAGAACCTGCTCCTAGAACAGTATACAGTCACTGAGGAAAAGACTGTCATAGAGGAGACCTTCAGCTGTGTACCTGTTACCAATCTTCTTATTTATGGATTATTTCTAGCTTAGAAAAGCATATTGTATGCTTAAAGCTGCTTAGACAAAATTCGAAGCATGGTATTTTTTAAGGGTGCAGATAGCATTTCTGAGATGGTTTTATGCACTTCTACATGCTGGAGTCTGGATGCTGGTACCAATAGGGTATATAAATCTCTCTGGCTCCGCCTGTACCTTGACCTGGTATTTTTGTTGACTACAGAATCCTGGGGAAAGGGTGTTATTTTGGAGCTGGAGAAGCAGGGCTCTGGTTCCCCTCTTGGGCAGAAGCTGTGATGGAGGGCTGCAGCCTTGGTTCTGTCAACCAAGTACTGGATGAGGCAGTCTTTAAACAATGGCAGCATTGAATAGTCAGTCTTCAAAATGTGTGTGCTGACAGGGGCTGTCCAGTCACAGAAAAAAATTTGTGTTTGCCCTTCTGTGAGGTGAGTGGCTGGAGGGAAAGGCAAACAGTTGAACCTGGCAACTGGGCATTTTTCATCTCTGCCTGCTTTGGAGAGGGACCAGGAGCTGAAAAAGCTGTCTTGCTCAGAGCCAGGAGCTGGGATTTGAGAGGGGAAAATAGGAATGGATAATACTTGATCTTACATTGTCTGACTGGTTACATCACTTGTATTTCAACTCAAAAGATTTAAATACATGTTAATAATTTTTTTCTGCTTTTTCTTTCTGAAGCTTTTATTTCTGTAATGTGTGTGTTTTCACACACCAAAGCAAAGTAGATGCATTTCAGCATCAGCTGAGGGATCCAAACCAGATACAAAGAAACTGTATCCCAAACCAGTTTTCTTGCTTGAAGAAAGGCATAAAATTTGTTTCCAGGTTGTATCTTGAGAGGGAGGGGTAGGGTAGGAGGTCGGGTTATGTATTTATCTATTAGCACATTCACAGTTTGAGGCAGTTGTCAGTCATATAAAATAAGTCTACAAAGAAATATCTGTCAGAGAATAATTGTCTAGAAGCTGCATTGGGAAGGTAAGCTTGTGCCAACTGTGGTGAACTTCAGCTCCATGGGAATTAGGCAGATCACAGTGAATTTTGCTGGGATGGAATGCTTCACGTCTTTATGCTCCAAAAAATGTTCTGGCCTAGAACTCCATAAACATACATTTGGAGAAAGCACAGTGGTCAGAGCAGGCTTCTTCACAAGAACAATATGTTTTTGGCTTAGTAAGTGCTTACTCTATTCTTTTTCAAATCTCTGTTTTGATTTATATCCTGCATGTTTTTGTTTGTCTTCTCAGATGAAACTGTATATATCTCTGTTTTATTAATGGCTTGGATCTAGCTCTTCAAGGCAGCAGACAAAAGCACACAGTGATCCCAAAAAAAGACTTAGCAGTTATTTACTTGAGTTCTGGGTTCTTTTGCACTGAGTTATGCAAAATTGCAACAACAGGTTTTATTGGCATTTGAATCAAGGGTTGTATTTTATGGTCAGATATCAAGGAAAGCAAACAAAAGATTTAGGTCAAAGAGTGTGATTAAAAATACAGACCAACATATTTCATCCAACAATAGTTCACTTTCCTGCTGCTAATGTATGCTAGCACAATTTAATGGCTCGTTACTTGAGCCTGCTGGAAAGACTTTGTCCTAGTACAAAAGATGTTCACTTTGAGCATGTGTGTTACAATTTTCTAACTAGCAAAGCTGGAGATTGGACATAGCTATAAATCCAATGTGTTCTGGGAATAGAAGCTGGCAAAAACACTCAAGAGCTAAATAATCAGGGCAGGATCTTGCTGGGATTTGGATACTGGCTAACATAACTAAGTGCAGATGTTTATGTGGACTGAAATACATTCCCAGAATAAGAATATTGTACAAACACATTATGATTTTATAGCAGGAAAAAAAAAGCCAAGGAAATTATGATAATAAAACAAGCACTCTTATTTTTGATGAAGCATGTTCTGTTTCCCTCTGCTTGCCTGTACTGAAATGCCTCTACTGTGTCCCCTGCTGGGGCCTGTTGAAGCTTCTGCAAGTTGCTTGGGTTGTGGCTCTGGTGCTTGCCTGAAAGTCTCCATGGGCTCCCATGTGAGTGCTACAATCTGTCTTAATGAGAGGAGAAGGAGACTTCTGAAAGTGTTACTCTGAGGGAACAGCTGAAACAGGTCAGATTAATCTTATTCCAAATGCCTGGTCATTAGTTTTACAGCCATTATCTGTGTTATTTTTATCTGAACCCCACATAGTGGCATAATTTCTTTTCTCTTGGTTCCTTTTTATTTATACAGCTGAAGAATTGCCTTCTCTTTATTTTCCTTAGCAATTTTTAATTTAGCTGGTGTTTCTTGCTTTATTTTGGGCTTCCCAGCCCCGACTTTACCTGCACCAGTGCTTTTTTTTGGGGGTCATGATTGTGTCAACTGCTCAATTTTGAGGTCTGAATACATGCAAGGGAGCCAGGAATACTGGCTTTTTCATTGTGTGTTTACCACAGAATTATGGTTGAAATTGAATGGAATGTCAAAACATTAACTGAATTAATTTCATGTTGTATATTGTAAGCAAAACTCTTTATCTCCCAGGCAGGTCAAGGGTGTCCTTCTTAGAATGAAGAGGAAGCAGCTTCAAACAGAATGCTGCAATGTATAAACAGAGTGGTTACCTAGGAGTCTTTCCTTGGCAATGATGAGATGAAAGCTAAGATGATGTGTCCAAGTTTGGCACTACACTTCAATGAAGCTGTAGACTACTTGGAGAATATGTGGAGTTGAAACAGAGGTGAAGAACACTTGACTAAGACACTTGAGACAAAAAAGAAAGGAACTGGATTTATGCCTCCACTCTATTTTCTCTAGGTTATAAATCTTAAGAAACATGGGACATTGCTGTAAAGGTGGAAGGAATAAAGTTCTGTTCGCATTTATGCATAGGACACATAATAGTGGGCTAAAAATCAAGCTTTCCAAAGATAGTGTAAGCTCAACACTGACCAGCAGGCTAGGAGGTTGTTGACCATCTGTAATGGTCATCCATTTTCAAAAACAGGATAAACAAATACCTTTAA
Organism: Passer domesticus; assembly: GCF_036417665.1. Lineage (NCBI taxonomy): Eukaryota > Metazoa > Chordata > Aves > Passeriformes > Passeridae > Passer > Passer domesticus. Next base: position 45,629,115 of record NC_087476.1, read on the forward strand.
GGAAGAGATTTACTTTTTCCTGCCCAAGAGCGGTGAAAAGTACTAGATGGATCATAAAACCCATTCTAATCCTACCTCTTTAGGGCTCTGAAGTGTTCCAGCAGTTTGCCATTTTCTCCAGGTAAGATCAGCATCCTTTGAACAGTGAAGTGTAATTATGAAGCATTTAAAAAAGTAAACAGAGGAAGATCAAATTCAATGTGAGAAATCTATAGGTTTATAAATAGTGAGCTAGGCTGTGTATATGTGACTTTCAATTTCTTTTAGTAGATTGATTTTACTGGAAAGGAAATGTTGCAGAAATCTTTGGGTGAGATCTAGGGGGCCTTTTTTAATGGTCCAGTTTTTCACCTGTGCTTTTAAATTTCATGCATTCATTTTTCTCAAATAGATAAAAATTATGTAGTGTATGCTTCTTGTGAATATATTTATCATAGAATATCTCAGGATGGAAGTGAACCATAGGAACCAAACATTCTAATTCCCTGCTCCTTGCAGGACTACCTAAAGCTAAACCAAATGGCCAAGAATGTCATCCAGATGCTCCTTGAACTCAGGCAGATTTGCCACCATGACCATTTCCCTGGGAGCTCGGTCCAAGGACAGACCACCCTCTGGCTGAAGAGTCTTTTCCTAGTGACCAGAGTCGATACATGAGAATTAAAAACCAGTTCTCCTCCAAAAGTTTTCTCAGCTCCCCCTTCTGTGACACAGGCATACTAGGAATGTGACAGAGTTGTGAAGGATGCTTGTCAAGGAACTAGGAACTCTACTGCACAGCTGCACATTGTAATATGTATTTATAGGATTGACAAGTATCCAGATGGACTTTTTAAAGGCTTGCACAAAAAAAAAAAAAAAAAGAGGTGGAAGACAAGAATTTGCCAAAAATCTTCTAATTAAATAAATTCTGCTGTTTTAATACAGTCTTTTCATATCATTAAACTTTCTTACTCATAAATTCACCATCTGAGCTGTGTTGAGCCTGATGAATGTTTGGATTATGTCAGCTTGTGTGTAGCATCCTGTTAAACATTTTTTCCCCTATTGTTTTGTTGGAATTCCAAAGGATGCCTCTTGTTTCAGAAAAGAAAGAGAGGTAATAATGAAGAAAGGCTTACAGGCAGGTAGATGTGCAGTGGTTTAAAAAATACCTCTTAGATCTGCCAAGAAGTAACTGAAAATTAAAACTAGAGAAAGCAATATGATTTTTGAAATCTGGGCCTGTAAAGGCAGAATAGGAGGGGTCATAATGCCGTTTTCACTATAGTAACACAGCATAACCCTTCTTTCATCTGAGTAGTACTGTGCACCTGGTTCTGCAGCATTTATTTATGTGACTACTCCCAGTTAAATTCAATGCCTAATAACTCTTTCTGTATTTACCACTTTAGATATTTTTTTTTTTTTAACTCAACGTACGCTCCTTTTGCATGTTCCAGAAGCAAATGTCCTTGTTATTCAGGCTGCTGTCATGCAGAGGGAGTTAGAGAGCTGGAAATAGCCCGGAGAAGGGAGCACACGATAGTGCTGCTGCTGCTCCAGGCCGGGCTTCCGCTGGCTACAAGGACCCAGGAGCTTTCCCTGGCCCTGCAGGTTGCACTGTGCATATTTGAAAATAAAACCAATATGAAACTCCTTCCTGAAAACAGGCAGGAACATGCCAGTATTTGCAGTTCCATTGCACGAGATGTAAATTTTCTCTTCTTCTGTTTCTTGAAAAGATGGGAATCTATGCCAGACCAAATGGGCTGGGCCAGGGTTCTCTTAATTCTCTGAAGTTTTTGTGCTGTTCTAGGACATCTCTGTTGCAGGTTAGTTTTGTTTTCAGTTTTTAAGTAGGTTTGAAATCTCTAGATTCAGTAATCTAAATTCTGCCATTTTCCTGGTATGAACTGTTTTGGTTTTTTAATACCTGTAATACTTCCACTGGGTCAGCTTAAGGGAAGTACACTTCATGACTAAGTCTAATAGCACAGTGGTCTTTGATGGCTGATGAGCTGTTGTTTTGGTGTTACTCACTGATGCTAATGATGATATATATGCTCTTTAAGTTTCTTATTATGTCAAGATGCTATTGTTTTTTAATGTGTGAGTTGCTGGTTATTTCTGATTTTATTCCAGTTTCTTGCAGACAGAATTACTCAGCTAGTCCAGAGTAAATATTTGCACATCCTAAGATGGAAGAGATTTTGTACGGCTGGAAGTGTTTTTGGACAGTTTTATCCCCTTTATCAGGAGGGAACCAAACCTAGGATCTATCATGCATGCATCTAGCACAGCAGCTGTTCATGAAAAACAGTGTGTCAGCAATGGCTTTTTTCCCACCCAAATAAAAAGCTATTAACATTGAGGATAATTTGTCACTAGACTTTCATTCTCAGCTGTCTACTTATGATCAGAATTAGCTGCTCAGCAAGATTCACTATTGGGACTGAAATTCTCTTTTCTTCATTTGGTTGGAAATAACATTTGTAAGCACTTAGGAAGAAAATAAACCTTTGAGATTACTCTCAGGCTAGGATTGTTCCTGCAATGGGAATGCAATGGCCTCCTAGCTAACACAGGAAGAAGATTCAGAAATGTGAAAGTAACAGTCTCTCTTTTATATATGTAAGCAGAAGCAATTCAGTCACATCAAGGAGGAACACAGCAATGCAGTTCAGAGGGCTGCAAGGATTTCAGTGGCAATGAAAAGTGCCTGACAGGAAAGAAAAATCCAGTGAATGTAGTGATGGAGGAAGATTTGCATCTAGCAGTTATAACATGTCACCTACACTCTCTGAAAGTAGTTTTCTCCAGGTAAGATCAGCATCTTTGGAACAGTGAAGTGTAATTATGAAGCATTTAAAAAAGTAAACAGAGGAAGATCAAATTCAATGTGAGAAATCTATAGGTTTATAAATAGTGAGCTAGGCTGTGTATATGTGACTTTCAATTTCTTTTAGTAGATTGATTTTACTGGAAAGGAAATGTTGCAGTGATAAAAATTATTTAGGTAATTAATGAGCTCCCTGCATGCAATGTAAGTAGTGTTGAGCTGCTTGGATTTGAGGAGATCTGGGATGAGAAGGAGAAAGCTTGGAGAGACTTTTTTCTATGTTATCACTGTGATGATGTTTAGATAGAGCAGGACACTGTTGGGGACTGAGACATCTCAATGAGGCCTGCAGACTTGGGGAGTATTTGTTTAACCATCACCTCTTGAAAATAGTTTTGAATACTTCCTTATTTATCCAATTTCTTCAATAATATTATTTTATCAGTGCTACGTGTCATTGACAGTGAATAAACTTCTGGAATTATGTATAATTGACAGCTAGAGTTTTGTTTTTCTCTTTAGTGTTTCATTTTGTTACTAAATTTGCTACTGAACAGTTTATATGCTTTCTAAATGACTAAGAAAAATAATTGGTATGTTTGTAACTCCAATTCTCCAGAATTTGCCTATTTCTCATAGAATGAATGTGATTGAAGAGAAATATCCTGATGTGGTTCAGAATAATTGGGAAAAAATAAGAAGTGCTTCAGAGAGGAATTCAGATATTTTTAATACTTCCTGATGTGCTTCCCTGTGCAAGAGTTTTAAGAAGAAATTGTGAAGAATTATCAGCTTTCCTTTAAACCACAGTCCTACATATAATGCATTTGTTTATATGTATTTTCTGAGAAAAGTCAATACTGCAAACGTTGCCATGCTTGGTTTGTATGCTTGAGAAATCTGGAGTGTGGCTTTTAAAGTCAGCAGGAATCCTGGAAATCTGGTGCTCACATTCCAGAGTCTGGAGCCCTAAATTCACAGTGGTTGCTCTTCTGGACTTATTGTATCTTGGACTGCAGAAACGGGCAGTTCACAAGGATAGTTGTGGGATCAACTTGATGGAGAAGCCAAGATATTGTCTCAATTATGCCAAACCCTGAAACTCATCCCTCCAATCTTCTGCAGTGATATTATTTAAAATATTTCTGTGGGTGGCCTGTTTCTGGATAAACTAAGAGAAGAAGGCTCTTGTTTAAAGACTTATGCTGAAGTATCTCTAGGTGTCTCCAGATTTTCACTCTAAACTGTCTGCTTATGATCAGAATTAGCTGCTCAGCAAGATTCACTACGGGACTGGGTACCTAGGGTATCTATTTGTGGTTATTCTAAAGTTCTCTTTCCTTTTGAAGGAAGGGAGGGAATTGTTTACATAGAATTACTCAAATGAGTGGTACTTAGCAAGCAAAGCAGAGTGTTTAAAACCTAGGATGTAACCCATGCTGTTACAGAGCAGGAACACTGTGGAACTGCAGCAGTTCAGAGCATTGTCTCTGGAAAATTACAACCCCTCCCTTCTGGGAGCTAGGCAGGTCTGTGCCTCATCCTTGCAGGTGAGGAGTGGGCTGTCCAGGGTGGAGGATAAAAAAGGAAAAGGTGCTGGGACTTGTCCTCCCTGTCTCCTTTCTCCACCAAAATTCTCTAGTGGATGTACCTGTGCATTGGCACAGGAGAGGAAGGCACAGCCCTTGGCCCGAGTGGGACTGTCCAACCAGTGACAATTGACTGGGACAGTGTTAAGGAAAGTACAGCTTTACCTGGGGCAGAGAAGGGGCCTGTAGCATTTAGTTAGTGGCTCTGACTGGTTTAACTGGTGGTGGTGGTGCAGCCATTTTTCACTCCTTAACCCAAAGGGGTTCCATGACGAGGAGACACAGCTGCACTGCCCCAGGAGTATGGCAGGAAGAGCAGGGTTAAACCCTTTGTCCCAAATGCAGCCTCTTGAAACTGCCACATTTCTTTTGTATGAGCAGGATAGAAGGAGAGATGATCCATGATCTTGGATACAATGGGCTAATAATGTACAGAGAAGGGAGTAAGACCTACAACATCACAAAGTTCACTTGAGCCACTCTGTGGAATAGCCCCTTATTAGTATTAAAAGCAACTCAGATGTGCTCTGGATCATTTTGATCTCCAGTATCTGGTTATCTAATATTTGAGGAACAGTTTCATCTTACCATCATAAGTGTCATTCATCTGCTATCTAGATCTGAGCATCATAGATGAAACAACAGAATGATTAGACAAGACATTAAAAACAAATCTGAAATAAAGCATGGAACAGAAAAACAGATGGTCCTGTATTGATTAAACAATGAGATAAAAATTATATTACATGTAGTTCCAGTAAACTCCAAGAGTTATGCTGAATTTTAGCAAATTCTATCTTACCTGTTGGGATCATTGCACACATAAGCAATACTCACCAATGCTGGATAAAGAAGAATCAGCTGATACTTATGTAGACTTTCAAAGGTCTCTGGAAAATTAGTAACAGAAGAAGTGCTGTTGTTTATTATGGTTTGGCCTAAGACAAAAAGCAACCAACCAACCAACCAAACTCCCAGTGTTAAATATACCCATCAAAGAGCTGAGAAAAGGGAAGAAAATATGACAAAACTTACAGTAACACAGTAGTTTTGGCTCTTCAAGGACAAACTAATACTGGTATTCTTCAAAGTCTCGAGCAAGCCTGAGATGATATAAAGAAGGAGAAAAGTGTTTTCTTCTAAATATGGTTGTTATGATGCCAACAGACTCTTCAACACTAATACCAGGCTGGACTCAGCCATGCCCTGGACACCCTTGTTTCAGAAGCTGGCGATAGCAGCATGGTGCCAGAATCAGATACCAGAGGAGTGATAACTCTGAAATAGTAACATACTTGAAGTTCTCATGGCATGTGAAGATTTGGGAGGTGTGTGTGTGAGAAGAATGTTGTACACGCCTGAGCAGGACTGTGTTCAAGCAGAAGGATTTGTTAGCTGATGTCCTTTCCTAGAGGATAGGCACTTCTCCAAGGACTGTGGAGGTGCCTTGACCTCCAACAACTGTTTGTCTTTTGGGATCTGACAGAAGGCCCTTTCTTTAAAGAAATATGAAAATAATAAAAATCCACACACATGGGTTTCCCCTGCCATAATATTCCATTCTCTGACATACTTCTGCTTCAGGATAAAAAACCCAGGGAATTAAGTCATGGTGTGGATGAAGAGTAAAGGGCACTTTAGGGACAACATTGCTTTCAGACATCTTGCACTCATGTTGCCTGAAGTGCTGATGTTCTCCAACTGGTCTGATTATGGGGTTTTTTTGCAGAGTCTTACCACAAGGAAAATGGTTTCATTCTGCCCTGGCACAGGACTGAAACCAAGGAACTGAAACCTCAGTTCCAGCTTCTGCTTTCTCACTCTGATATTGACTATAACCTTAAGAATCTCAATAACTCACTGATGAGATTGGACCTCCTTTCCCTGGTACACTGAAACATACTTCCCAATTGTAAAGAAAAAAAAGTTTAAAAGGTCTTTAAAAGCATGGAAGAAAGCTCAATTTTATTATGAGTCAGTGTTTTGAATAATGGAAAATAAGTTTGTGTTATTTTTTCTCTTGACAGGAAGCACCAGAAAGGTTCAACTCACACCCACTAAGCTTAATAACTGCTCACATTAATATGTTCAGTATCTTGGTTCTGAGGCTGTGCCTTTGTTCTCTCAGGTCTCACTAGCGTTTTCTGTGCTTTTTCTCGAGTTTTCCTGCCTTTGTTTGGTGTCTCCCTGAGCTGTGGTCCTTCCACTAGAGGTCGGCTGCAGCACACCATCACCCAGAAACTCGCCGGCCTCCACAGTTCTCGGAATACCAGCAGGAATGAGTTTCATTTTTATTGTCATCCAAAAGACAAAATCAAAAGAAAATCTCCACCGTGTGCCCAGAGTCCAAAAGAGTTGTGTAGTTGTTAAACAGAAAAAACAGACTGCTTTTAAATGCATGACTTGCCTTACAAACTGCACCTTGAATGAGCACAGATGATCAGCTGAAAAGGACAAAGGTTTGATTGCATAAACTGATCTGTAACACTTTCCTCAAATTAGCATTTGAGCTATCAGAGATAAGCACAGGCAGACACATTTACCCAACTAGACAATGATGTACGCCTTCATTGTCAACTGGCTTAGTTTGTGGTTTTAGGTTTTGAACAGGACTTTCAAAGTATACGTTCTGGGGCAATGCTATTCTTACCAAAGCCATTGATAAGAAATTTGCTATTAACTTTGGTTGAAAGACAGTGGTTTTGAAAATCCTGGTTTTTTATCTAGAAGTCCAAGAATTAACAGCAGGGAGTTTCATTGTGTCTGCTGGAAAAGAAAAGAAACACAGAACCAGAATGTCCCCTTTGTCCCTTTACCATTCAACTTATTTTCATCTCTCTTTTTTTGGGCTGATAATTTGCAGTATTGCTTTACTCTAGGATTTCATATCCAGCTGAGGAAATTTATATCAGTACCATGTCCTTTTGTGCTTTAGGTTCTGCAAAACTTTAGAAGCATCTTCTGCAAACAGCAGACAATGAGAACATTTCTAGTTTATGATGCAGAGGTTTCTCAGTCAGAGAGCTGGGGCATGCTAGATGCTGCCAAGACTTTGGAAAAGAGAAACTACAGGATTCCTTACTTAGAGGTAATAATGAGGAACTTCCCTTTTTCAGTTGTGTTAGTCCTAACTAGTCTTCAGGATGCACCAAGATACATTTCAGTGATTAAAGTCTAAAATGTTTATTTTGACAAATGGAAGGATGATTTTTTGAATAATTCAGGCCTTATCAAACTACAATACTTCTGTGCAGTCAAGAAGCCCTATTCATATCTGCTTAAAATACAGACTGTGTTGCTCTTGCTTTACTATATATTGCCTCCTATATAAAAACATGTAGCAATATTCATAAGTTTCGTGGTTACTTTTATGTCAACAGATTAATCCTAAAGTAGATCTCTGGCAGCAAAAGCTTTTGATGGAACTGCAACAGTAGAAAAAAGGAGATAAACTGATGGATCTTCCTTCTAAATCTATAGAGGCAATATAAGTGATTAAAGTGATTTCATTTGAAGCTATTTTAATTTATTTATTGGACAGTTCCAGGGAAATCGAAATCTCTAGAGAAAGGTTGCCTCAGGTTTATGTATCATGTGCTTGAATTCATAAAGATCTATTACTAAGGTGCTATAGAGGTATTTTTCCCTGCCTCTTTCCGAGTTCAGGAGTTTCAAAAGGCAGCTCAAACACTTGCATAAATATTCAAAAGCTCTGAAGTTCACCCAAGCCAAGTCAAAATCAGCCCTGGAATTGGTGTCAAAGGCTCAGAACAGCTCTTTTTGTTATGTGACCAAGGTTCAGACCTGTGATCAAAAGACAAGGAGAGATGCTCTAGTAATAAGGTACAAGTTGGTGGGGCACAATGTGTTCCAGGGAGTGGCTACTGAGTGTCTCTATTTTAGTTCTGGCTTCCCTGGTTCTCTTGACTGTGGTGGTACAATGCCATTTTGGGACATTTGGAGGATGTGCTACCTGCCACCCAGCCTCCTTGGAAAAATGGCAATGTGTCTTCAGATATCAGGTGTCTTTTGTATCTGCAGGGAGCAGGAGGCACCTCTAACACCTCTCATTCACTTGCCCTGATTGCATGTTATTCACTGTGTGTACCCTTCAGGGCTGACCTGCACCTGCCAGCAGGAGCTTTTCATTCTCCACTGCTGTGGATGCTTGAAGGAGATGTGGGGTATGACAGGCTGGTCAAGTGTGCTGTGCTGGGGTTTTGCCACATTATCCCAGTGAAACTGGAGCAGGTCTGGTATCCCCATCTGTAAAACTGGTAAAACAGGAGCGTTCTGCCTCCAAAACAAGAGGAAAACTAATTAAGTTAAGATGGTGAATTGCTACTATAGACTGGATCTGAATCAATATCTCATCCAGTGACACTGATACGGTGTCAGACAGAGCATGAGGTTACTGCCTCTCATCCCCTGGGTGAGCCTGAAGCACTATGAAAGCACAAACACCTTGTGCCCATCTCCCAGTTCTACATAAAATAGATGCCTTCTCTGAAGCTGTGGAGGAGTTGTGCCCCTATGTGCCCCTTTCTATCAATAAACACATTCCTGACAAATGGAAAGTCCTTGGTGTACTCTTTCTTCTTTTATTACTCCTGTGGTGTCTCCAGCTCATGTGAGGCTGTTTCAACCTAGAAATGTTGCTGAGCTCCTAAGTTTTCTATTCCCAAAGAACCACTGCTGCAGTCCATCCAAATATCTCTGTGCTCAGGCTTGAAGATCCCTGCTGTCTAGAAAGGGGGTAGTGGGCCAGTCAAAGAGCAGCAGATGATGCTGTGGTTGTGTTCAAGTTGTGGGCAAGCTTTCCTTTGGGATCTTTGTTGGCTGGTAACTGTTTAGTAGAGAAGCAGTAAAGGATCAGAAATTGCTGACTCCCAACCAGTAAGAAAGTGAATAAAGTAAATAGTTGGGAAATTAATGGAAATGTAATTTCCATAGAGTTCGATATTTAATTTGCATTTTTATTAAAGGCTTCTAGGTCCCCTGCCCTCTCCTTTTTATTTTTTTCCGTCCTGTGTTAAGCAAGGTTCCACTCATTCAAAACAGATGACAAAGAGTCTTATGAAACTCCTGTTCTTAATATCCTTGGAATTCCTATAATGCTTTGCTAGAAGTTGTATCAAGAAAATTGTATGGATATTAATAACTGCTAAAACATGACTAGGTTCTTCATATTATACTTCTGATGGAAGTGGCAATTAAAAAAACTCCTGTGAGATGAGTATTTTTAAAATTACTTTTGTACTATTATTAATTTTATTTAACCTAGGGTTTGGCAGTACTGTGTATATTAATATTCTCACTGGTTCGTATTTAAAATTCATTATTCCTTTTGTGGGTCTCACAAAGCATTTGAGAGAGGACTTGTCTTAAATTGCAGAATTCAGAAACTGGATATATAGACTTTACAGCTGAATTTGGCTTTACAATATTTTAACTAATTAATGGGATGATTTTGATGATACTATTAGAAAGATTACATGTTTACAGCCTTTTAAAAAAATTAGGACAAAAATAAGCTTTCTTTTATGATCCCTCTTTTCTTTTTCCAATGCCAGATACTTCACAAAGAAACCATTCTTTCAAATCTTGCTGCAGCAGGTAGTTTTTCTGGAAAGCTTGGGTACAAGCCATCATCACTAACAGAAGTAAAACTGGATTTGCTGCTCACTGAGACAATGAAAAAAATCTTTCTCTTTGTTTTTTCTACAGTGATTTGCTCACTAAATAGGTATATTCGATTTTGATCATCGCTCCTTAAGGATGAGGGGTAACAGGAAATGAGAGAGGTAATCCCTCTCCTCCACAAATATTAGAAAAAAACCACTTTTGCATTCTTTGCAATCTGGTGTACTTCCTCTGTATGCTATAACAGGCAAATCCATTCTACATTTTCACCTTGGAGAGGGGGCAGCAGAGAACTTCCTCAAATAAAGGAGAAGCAGTCAGGAGCAGTGCTGCAGAGGCCAGATGCTCTAAATTGATCTTGACTCACTGCGGGATGGGGTCTGGTGTGCTGACTCATTGGTCTTGTGGATCTTTTGTCTGTATTTGGTGTGAGACTGAAGGACGATCCCCAGCAACATACAGCAGCAGTGTTTGAAACACATCCTGTGTGGTCAAATTCTACCACTTCTTTTCATGCCACTGGACAGCAGAGCTACGATCATGTCTGGGAGAAGTTCCACCAGATACTTAGAAGGATAGAAAATATGGATAATGGACAATTAACACACCTAGCAGGCATTTGTCAGCTCTGATAGAGGGCTTCTGTAACAGATTTCTCTTTGGACACCAGCCTTCCCCTTTTTCAAAACTCAGTCTCCTGCTCCTGCTGCTAAGCAGGAGCTGCCCAGCTGCAGTGTAGGGTGGTGTGCCAAGGTGTCCTCTGCTCCTTGTGCTCACCAGCTCCAGTACAGCATACAGCACAAGCAGCATGAAACTGCACCTCTGTAAAAACAACATGAGGATGTGCCTGTAGCAGCGCTCAGGAGTGGATTTGGCCAGGACAAGCATGCCCTGGTATTTACTGAAGGGTAATGGTCTTAGGGAATGGGTTAGTGTGTGTGTATGGCGGGGAGGGGAGGAAGGACGGCAGCATGACCTGGTTGCTAAAAGCCATCCAGCAGCTGAGCACCTGGGGACCTGAGAGCAAACGCCTGCTTTGTGCAGAGGCAGGTGTGGGAGCAAGTTCCTCTTCTAAAGGAGGAAGTGGCATCTGTGGACATTGACTCACAGAGGCTCAGAAGCTGCAAGAAATCTCCACATTTTGTGGAGGGGGAGAAAAAGCCCAAATGGCCTCACTGTGAACGAAAAGTAGGTCCTACTTCTTTGGTATCTGGGGAAGTTACAGTATGTGGCAAGCTCTATGACTAATCCTCTGGATGTGAAGCTATGCCTTTGATGCTTTGATTCCTTCTTTCTTTATAGTTCTTTGGACTCAGAAGCCCTTCTCAGCTGCTGCATTTTGCACAGAAGGGTTACATCCCAGAAGTTTTTGTATCTACAGCCCAATGTTCAATTTGGCTCACTCTATGCATGCCTGCACCAGTGGGCCTTGGTGGCAAGGTAAGAAAAAAAATGAAAAATCTCCTCACTTTGCTGCTGTTTTTTGAAGAGGAAAGCTCCATTCTGCCCAGAGCTGAGGCAGCCCTAATATTAATGAGAAGGTCTTGAGCCCATGTGCTTGGCCAGCATCAAGCATGGCAGTAATACAGGAGCAAGGGAAAGGGAACAGAGAAAGAGAGAGAGCATTTAGTCTCACACATTCCCTCTTTCCTGCTGTTCCAAGCTTGATACCAACTCTGTGTTAAAAAATACAACCACATTTTTTTGTCAGGAAAATTTCCCACCTGCAAAATATATTGAAGGTCTTCCTACCTCAGGCTGACCTAGACCAGGAAATATTAAATTCCTAAATGAAAACTTCAGAAAAAAAAGAACCTCCAAACATTGGGTTGACTCATGTAAGCACCATGAAATTAATGATGAAAAAAAAAAGATAAAAAAAGGAAAGAAAACAGGTTTGTCCAGTGCATCATTTGTCACTAAATCCACAACTGGGTTGGGAAAGAGTAGCTGATTGAAGGCAATGCAAGGAATGTGACTGATTTCAATGTTAAAACAGTCTAGTCATCAAGGTTATTGAAGAACTAGAATTAGATCCTCCACAAAGAAAAAAAAAAGGTGCTGTCCAGGTTTCTCTCTTTTAAAATAAAACTTCAGCTGCTAGCCAAAAATGTGCCATCACTTTTTTCCTCATGTCACTCACATTTTTCAGACAGCATTGTCTGCTGTTTTGGATTGGAAATTTTAAATGCTTTATCCCATGCTTAGTCCATATACTTACCATGGTATTTAACAGAGATACAAAATCAATGCTATTGATTCGGGAAAACATATTTTAATACTATTTAACCTCATGCTATTTTATATAACAGAGATAGAAGGACCTAGAGTTTATCAGATTTAAGAAATTAGACCTTTAGAGTCAATGAGAACAGGATGGGTGAGGATGATCACACTAAGTAAGATAGAAAAATTGGTTCACAGATAATCTGTCATTGCAAGGATTATGTAAAGAATTCATTGTTTGACAGTTTGTCATCAAGACTTGCTTGGCTTGAAGGAATGCTTGGAGACAATACACTCAAGATGTCTACTTGCAAATTTACAGAACTGCCAACGTAGTCCTAAGTTTATCTGTGCCACTTCTATTAGAAGCTTCCTTAGAATGTCTCATGTTGAGCAGGATAAATTTGACAAGCACCCATTTGTAAAGATACATTAACAGGATTTTCTGGAATCAGAAAAAAAACAAGGCCAAGAATAATGCTAAACCTTTAGCACACTGAAAAGAATTCCAATTTATTGTATTCAAATAAGTCTGGCTAGAGAAGATATAAGAATTATTTTATGTATTTGATTGTCTGAGACAATGAAATGGATAATGTCAAGTAAATCACTGTCCATAATGACCCACAATTAATAAATACTGCATGACTCACAGTGAATACACTGATACTAATGCCAGTTTAATTCCACTGGTACTGGTGGAGTAATTCCTGATATTTGTGAGAAGGCCTTGGAATTGATACCAAGGCAGGTGTAGCTGTTTTCTTGCTTGCTGTTCTTCTGCTATTCTTTTACTACAGTGTTGAGTGTGCTCAAAAGAAGTGAGGAAAAAAATCTCAAATCAAGTATTTAATTTCATTTGACAGAATGTTTGATAGAACATGTAATATGAGCTTGTTTAGGGGGTGTTGTGTAATGTCACAGCAAAACTTTCCTACAGCCTAGTTGGATGTTATTTCTTTGTTCCACACTATGATTTTACCCCATGCTGCTCCTGTGGCCTGCTGGAGCCAAGAAATTCGTTTTGCTTTTATGTCTGGAGGAAAGAGGATGAACGAGGAGGTCAGACATGTCACTAGCCATAGCTGTGCTGAGGTTTTAGTGAAACAGATGTTCTGAATTTCTTTGGAAAATTCCCTTCTTCTGTCCCTTGCCACAGTCTTGTCTTTGAAACAGGGACAGCATTTTCATACAGCCCAAGGACAAACCATTAAGGACTAAAAAGGAATCAATTGTAAAATTATATGCTGTGATAATTTCACTACCAGCTGGATTATGAATTCCATCCAGTATGGAACTTCCTTCCCTTTTATTTTTATTATTATAAAGTCTATGCATAAAAATGTTTATGTATATATATACTTAATAAAGCCCACAAGAAGGAAAAACAATTATATCAACATATTAAGAGAAGCAGTAGTGCCATCCTTTTTCATTATTCATATTGCAGATTTCCATGACTTTTAGTCCTGTAGGCAGCACCAGTCTTCTTTTAGACAACAAACATAGCCAAACTATTTGCTTTGCAGAGGTTCAGAAATCTCCTTGAATAGTAAAAAATGCAATTACATTTTTCCTGTCAGGAAAAAGGTATGGCTATACAGGCAGCTTGCAGCTGCTTGGGCTAGAAGATGACACAGCTACTGCCCACAGGGAGCATGTGGTCAGGAGAAGAGTCTACTTGTCCCATCTTTTCTTATGTCTCCTGAGGAGTCTGTGAGCTAATGCTTTAAAAATTGACATAAAATCTGCAGAGATCAGACTTAATTTTTCCAAGAGGGTCATCCAACTGAAAATGCACCTTTTCACTCGTTCCAGGAAACGTGCCTGAGGATCATTAAGTATTTCAGGTCCATGGAGTGGACCAGTGCTGCTGGCCATTCCTTAAAGGCCGGTTGCCTAAATCACAGCACGGAAGATGCTGCCAAAGGAGGCACTGGGGTTTTTGGCTGAGTTCTCAGCAACATGTTCAGCACACACCAAGGTAATGTACCACCTGAGTCCTCCAAAGCTGTTCTTCACCAGGAGTACCCTATCCAATGCTCTGGATCCCTCCATGCCAGCTGTGATCCGATCAATTGCTGAATGATCTGAGGGATTCAGGGTAACCCATTCCTCAGAACCTACGTCTTCCCCTTATCAACAAAAACTTGTATTTACCAGTGGTCTGTAACAAACCTGAGAAACTTCAGGCATGTAGAAGTACAATGTCACTAATGAGTGCCAGATAAACATTCACTTACGTAGGTGCTGCTGGCTGTGCTTAAACTACAACCTCTCTAAGTGTGGGACTATCATACAGTCTAGATGTTCCTGAAAAATCCAAGGCATTCTGCAATTTATTGAAATGCTTGTTTAAGTAACTCCTAATGACTTCTAAAATGTGTTATTAGATTTAGGTGGACCTTAAGACTAACTGGTTTTTAATCTTGAGTGAGGGCATGTGGCTGAAGTGAGATAATTTGTACATTTACTTGACAGATTTGAAAAAATAACTACAAACAATTCCTAAGGCTTATCAAAAAAGTTTCCAAATTTTTTTGTGGAATATGCCAAACAGAATTGGTATCTCATCTGGATATTAGTGCTTTGATGTGAGATATATAGTATTTTGTCTTTTGAGCTGTAGAATTTCTGCTACTTAACACTCATCCCAAAACTCTCATGTAGAAAGCCTGAAGAAGCATAATAGTATTCTACAAGGAGTTTTTTCCTCATTTTGAACTCATATTTATTTCTTATTTACTGGAAACTTGTTTGTGTGTTTTTCTCCACAGAAACATATAGAAGTAAACACAAATGCAGAAGAACTGTGGCTGTAACCCAAAAGGAAGTAGGCTTCCAGCCCCCATTTTTTGCTTGTGTAAGACTTCAAACATTCCATCCACCCCCCCAGAAAATAACAAAACAAAACAATCCCCCCAAAACAAACAAAACTCCAACAAAACAAACAAATGAAACAAAACAAACAACAACCCAAATAAAAAACAACAACAACAACAAAATCAAACTAACCAAACACAAAAAACTTCACACCACCTTCATCTGGAAACATGAAAAATCTTAAACTTCTTTGAAAATAAACAAAATGCAGGGAACAGACATGGAATTTGTGATAGTTTAAAAGCATGTTTATTTTTATTTCTAATATGATTATATGTATCCTTTAAAAATATAATCAGTAAAATTCCTAAATGAAAGCTACTTGGAACTAGAAAATTGTATTTTTCCACTAAAGAAATGTTGAACAGTGTGCTCTATCTTCAAATTTTCAAGTCAGAAAAAATAATTGGAAAACTTTTTCTTTCCAATGGGAGGTGTCAGCTTTCCAGGGAGCAGGCACTGGGACAAAAATATCCTGAATTCTAGATAATATAAGTTTGTTTTCATTCCTCTTTTTTTCCAGTGGCAGAAGAAATGATGCAAAGATCAGTTCTGACCTTCCATTAGGCAATCTCTGATCTGGAGATTAGATGTGAAATACTTCAGAGAGCCCTCGCAATGAGAGAGACATTATTGCACAGGGGCCTGTCTTTCCCCTGGACTAATACATGGATATGGATATATGCTCTTGAACTTTAACTAAAGCCTAGATAAATATTTACCAATCTGATTACAGTTTATTTGGCAGTGAATTTAGAAGCAGAGGCAGCAGTATTTCCTTAACAACAGTTTCTAAAGTGTTTTGTTTGTTTGGGTTTTTTTTAATACACTGCACAGACTGTCTTTCAAGAACTGGAACAACAAGAAAGTCAATTTACTGGCAACCTACCTGAGACCTACCTAGCGTGTAGGTACACAAAATGTATGGCATTGTTTCTTAAATACATTATCATTTAATCAGTGCTCACAATTGGAGTACCTGTGTTATGAATCCCTCCACACTGTAAGCTGTGAGCCAGTGTGACAGCTCAGCACACATTCTGTCTGAAACTGAGACTGAGTCAGCATTGCAGCCTCCCTAGACTGCTGGGATGATCAGAGGTGTGGGTTACACTGGCAAAAAGGCCCTGCAAACCAAGGAATTACGCTTGATAAATTTAACATTATGTTTAAACCATTTTCTGTTCCACTTTGAAATTCAGCTTAAAGAAAGTAGATAAGAAATATGTTGGTGGGTAAGTGTTGCTTTATAACCCAAAAAATATTTATTATGGCCCAGTAAGCCTGAGAAGAACGAGAGGAGAAAACCCAAAACCTGCAGCAAAAAACCATCACAAAAATATCCAGTTACTTGCTTTGCTGCTAAGATACATAACTGGGTATTAACATTTTTATAGGCATAAATAGTACTTAAAAAGCTTGGGTAGTCTCTTTAAAATATGACTCTCAAAACAAGCACAACAGGGAGAAGTTTTCATTTCTTCTTTTGTTTTTTTAGTAAAATGTCTCTAGTTTTGTAGTCACATACCCCTTTTCCAAAGTGCAGTAGTCTTGACTGAGATGTTTTGGACTAAGAGAAGGAGTTTCCAGAAAAAAAAAAAAAAAGAGAAAGAATCTTGAAAATGGAGATATTTCAATAATGTTCTCCATCAGGTTGTTTTAAAATACAATCAAAAACCCTCTTCTATCTGCTATGGTAAAGTCAGCCCAGAATTTGCTCAGTTATTTACCTCAGTCAAGTGCATTTAGTTCTTCTATAAAGGGGTTTGATTTAACCTTTAGCAAACTCTGCACCCCATCATTAAGAGCAGTGAAAGAGATAGTGTGTTCAGAAGAATAAGGAAAGAACAGAGCGTAGAGAATTGCATCAGAAAAAGGAAGGGAATCTGACCAGGCTTATCCAACATGATGTTCAAATGAGGTGAACATTTTTCAGGGGTGCCTCATAAACTTTGTAGTAAAAAATGAATTTTGATTCAGCCTAGGCCTGTGATGCTGGCAAGCTGTTCTTCCCAGCACGTTTAAATTTGATTAAGATTTCAATGACTAAGGTACTAAGGTAAATAGCTCTTCCTTTTCTCCATCCTTTCTTTGAATAGAATTGGAGACATCTGGGAAGCAGTGGAGATCCTGCCAAGGCAGATGTTGGGACAGGCAGTGGAAAGAAGTCTGCAGTACATTGTGCATTATTATTTGGCACTGAAGGGAGAATAAAGGTGCATTACACACCAGGAAATAGCAAAATCAGAGGAAAACCAGGACATTGCATTTGCTTGCTAGATTCTTACATGGAGAACCATTAAAAGAATTTCCATGGTTATACCCTTATACCAAGTGCTTGTTTACACTGGAAGATTAACTTCAGTAATTATACACCAGTGATGTATGTATGTAATTCTCTTTGTGACACTCCTGGTCAAGAAACAGAATCTCTTGAAAATGAACACCATTTCTGCTGACTGCAGTACTGGATTCTTGCCTGGGGTGTTACCAACCTAACTAATGACTCACTCCCAAGGTAGACAATTCTCTCTTAAACATGCTGATGGATTTTTTAGAAAAAAAAAGTCATTGTTAAACTAATCTACTGAACAAGTTCTGATGTCACAGCAATTTGGGACACCAGTCAAGGAGTGTTCCTTTTAATTAGTGCTAAAGTCCTTGTGTTGTGTGAGCTTATCTTCAAATCTTGTAAGTGAAACTTAGCCAGGAAGGCTTTAAAATATGTTGACACTGAATATCAGAATTTAAGACTTTTTTCTCGAACTTTAGCTAAATGAGAAAAAAGAAGAGAAATTCTACCTTCTACCTGCTTTTTAATGCCTTCTTGGTGCTTTTTGTGAATTTGTATGACTGAAGGAAAAACTAGGCACAATAAAAAATTTGTACAGTATGTCTTACTCTGTGGCAATACAAATTAACCCAGGTGTAGGTCTTATCTGTAAAAAAATTATATTTTGGTGATATTTTATTTGGTTGTTTTCTGCTAGTGACAAAACACCATGTTCTGAGGCCAGATCCACTCTTAGGTCGATTATACAGAAGTGAAGTCTGTGCAGAGCTGGCTGCTGTTTCCTGGGTGTCTCTTTTTCATGGCACAGGTCCACAGCACTCAGTTCTTTTTTCATGGCACAGGTCCACAGCACTCAGTTCATGGAGTTTGCAGAGGTGGAAAACCATGACAACTCTTGCACTAGTTAGGATGGATATATTCACACACAGGACCAGTGAGGGTTTTACATAATATATTATGTGAATATAGAGGACCAAAAGGAGATTGGGAACAGCTGCTGCTTGTGACCCGCCAGTATATTAAAAAAGATAAGTGTAAGATATCCACAGGTCCAAAAGACCTATGTTAGGTTTGCTCTTTTCAAAGTAGGCCAAGCCCATGATTTGAATTGTTGCTGTACTTCTGCAAGACTATGTGCTGACTGTATTTCTGGGACCTTTCTTTATCCTTCTAGTTAGTTAGGTGATGAATGTTCCACAAAGACCTAAGTGAACATGTGGAATTGGTTATCACATATTGTTAATGTCACAGTTTTGCACTTTTTCAGGGTCATAGACAACAAAGTCACCCTGGAGGAAATAATAACAGAGAAGAGATATTTACTGATGTAGCTCAGTAATATAATGAGCAAGCACATCTTCTAGGCACAGTGAGTTGGAAAAGAAAAATGTTAATTTTTTCTGAATATCTTTTACTTTATGTACTGAATTTCTTTTTCCACAGAACTATATTTAACTTTCTACCATTTAAAATTTTCTCAGTTGAAAATTAAAATCCACAAATTATTTGATGTTCCAGACTTCCTTTTTCTTAAACAGTAAGATCTGAGTAAAGTCAGACTATTACAGATTTCTAAATAAGACCAGCTGTACTTCTAGAGAGGTGAGGAGGAAGAAGCTTGGAAACCCCGTGGCTGATTTTTAACTCTGCAGCTCTAAACTTTTCAGACACACTCTACTTGATTTATAATTTATTGTCAAAAATAGCTCTAATTTAGATAGCAATACAACCAAGAAAACAAAACCATCGCTTCTTCAAGGATTTCTCATGGACTGATAGCATTGAAACATTTGTAGTGTTGTTTTTTCCTCCTTTCACAGTAATTTTCAAATTATGAAGACTGACTTTTCTGATACTAAGCTATTTGAAAGAAAGTTTACCCCCTTGATTCACTCTCTGTCACTATACCTCTTAGTAAAATTTATCTTTGAGCAGTTGGTGCTGCTCTTCATTGATCTGAGTGAGAAGGTGAAGGGATGAAGATAATACCAACAGAATTTGGTCTGTGAACAATTAAGCTTCTCTTCATTTTCCTCTCCTAGTTTTCTTGTGTTTTCTCTGGCTTTGTGTTTCTTGATGTGTGTCTTTTGAAGCTGAACCTCACAAAGAATATTTGTGAAACAATGATGGAAGAGATATGTTTACACCAAATGGCTGGTGCTCTTGCTCCTTTCCTTGTAGAATACTCTGGGGTGCGCCAAAGCTTATGGAACTTGAAATCTTTTCTTGGTCTGGGGTTCCCTGCAAGCAAAAACCACAACCCTGTGCTATAAATAAACCAAAGTACCACAAGCCCTGGGACCGTAGGCATGTGGAAATCCCTGTGATACTGACATCTGCTTGTTTTCTCCTTTTTTGGTTTGTCTTAGGCAATGTAATTTGGGAGCAATTCAGTGGCATCAAGCCAATCCTTGTCTGGGCACACGCCTCTGTGGATCAATGTGCTCTGCTGCTTGACCTCTGGACCTGTGAAACTGCTCTCCTGGAAAAAGAGTCAGGTACAGATGATTTTTGGTCTGAAAACAGTGATTTGCAATCAGTTTGCTTTGGGTTGCAGAAGATTCCCTTTCAGTGTTTCCTGTTGTGCATACATATGGATGCTAGAGCCATCAACTATATATATTCTATAAATATCACTCTATATTTACTATAAATTTATCTTTTTCATTGTTATTTCATCTGAGAAAAAAGTGCCATGCTTTATTATGTAGTTACAAAAAACAATGAACAAACTGACACTAAAATGTTTATTAAGCAATGTTATTCACAAGGGCTGCTGCATATCCTGAGGGCTCTCCCCTTCCTCTCTGTAAATCCAGAGATGTGATGTATTTTACCACGGCCCACAGAAGCATAAAGGGTTTCTGCCCAAAGACTTCAGTGTTGAAAGGTGAAGATTGGACAAGTTGAGAGGAATGGACCTAGAGAAGCTTTCAAGAGTATTTCTGCCTACGGGGCACAGCAGTCTCAAGGACAATGATGTGAGTGTCAGGACATGGAAAGGGGCAGATAAACCACTTCAGAAGCAGGGAGAAATGGCACTAATTGAGGTCATCTTCACACACTTGAACTGTTTTGTTCTCAGTCCTGGAACAACACAGGGCAGCTCTCAAAATAGGAATAGTAGAGGGTGTTATGGAATCTCCTGGGTACCCTTGAGGAGGCTTAAATAGAAATAACCTTTAAATAGAAAACCTTTCAAAACTAAAAGTATGTAGTTTAGGAAATCTCCTAAGTCCACTATCCCATTTACATGGGTGCTACAGAGCTATATAAAAGTATAAAAGACTGTCTAATTGACTAGTTCACTAAGCTTCTGTCCTCATCCCAACAGACTTCACTTTCCATTGCTGTATGATCATGCTACCTCTGTGAATCTACCTTTCATTTAATCATCGGTCTTCTGTGCAAGGAAACTTTATTTATTTTATAAAGAAAAAACTCCATCTAGAGAATGAAATCTCTACAGCAACAATACAGTAATTCTCTTCCAAAAGCATCAAAGGGTATATTCCAGAATTGCTCCCACAACCCAGCTATCTAGGCAGGATTAAATTCACAGATAGGTTGTTGCTGGAGGTCTTGCTTTTAGCTGAAATTTTAGCTAGCTTTCTTTCCATCTGGGACAGAGTTCATGCAGAAGAATAAGGAAACAAAAGCACTTTGTCCAGCAGCTTAGCTTAGCCAATACAAAACTTGTTATCAGTATATTGCTCAAGCACTCTCTTAGCTTCCTCAAAACAGTTCAGGTCAGGCAGGTCTAAATCAGAGAAACTGGGTGTTGAAATCTGCATTCTCAGCAACCAGGTTACCTCCTAAGGTTACCTCCAGGTTACCTTTCTGCATCTTCCTTTTCCAGAATCCTTTGGTCTCAGTATGGAATGTGAATGCTTTTCTACTTAAGTGTTAATGCAAAAGAGTCAGATGTAGATCATTACATAGTGACATTACTGGCATGTCCAGAAGGAAGAGCACTAGTTCATCTTTTCAACCTCCTAATTACCATTTCACCAAAAAGTATTACAATGTCATCTCAAGAGCTCGCACATGCTGCTGTTCTTGGAACATTCCTTTTTCTGACCTAAGCTGTGGGCATTTGTAATTAAAATTTTTATTTAAAAAGAACTTAATAGCTATTCTTGGTAGAGGAGTCTAAAGAGGACTTGAGTCTTTGTGCATCTTTAATTACACCTTCATTTAATTTGGAGTTTCTCCAAAAATAGAAAGTAACAGTGACAGTCATTGCCGAATGTGGTAATGGAAAGTCTTGGAAGAGTCAACATGTTTCAGGCTGAGGAAAATGAAGCTCTTCAAATATATGAAAATTGATTAGTTGTCAAAAGAAGCAGATGTTTTTAAAGCAGTTGTCAAAAGAAGCAGGTGTTTTTAAAGCAGTACACCGCCTGTTACTTTTTAAAAAGAAAAATGTGTATCATAAAAATCTTCATGTTTCAGTAGAAAAAAACCCAAAATTTAACTTTGCAAGATTTGGAAGAAATTTCTCCCATGAGTCATTTATTCTATGTTCTGGTCTTGAGCCTTCTGATGAAGCCTTCAATAATATCCCATACCATAAATGTGATGTTACACCAAGTTACTGGTGGTTTGATACAGGCAGCAACCTCCATGCTCAGAAATATCTTCCCAAAAAAGAATGAATACTTGGGCAAACAAACATTTAAAAACGTGCTTCTGAGTATCTCTTCAGCTTTTTAATGTTTACTTTGATGTTTTATCAGAATGCTTCGGACCCAGAGGAAAGATTCACTTTGGCCTGAGCAATGACTAACATCATGCATAAACATCCAGGGTTTGAGCTTGAGCTTCGATGTACATTAATGCCTACAAAGATGAATGCATTTGTTTTCAACGTCCCCCAGCTGAGGGAAGTAGCAAACCAACAACTAGGTTGAATTTACAAAGTAGCCATCTTGGTCAAGTAGATTAAATCCATAATGGGAAACTTTGTTTAAAGCCTGCATGGATTTACAGTGTTGAGGTGAGTCAGTACTAAGTTAAAAATGAAGTCCATGGACGTTTTGTAAATAGAAGGCCTGAAGCTCAAGAACAGTAAGCTATCATTTCCTCATCATAAAAACAAAACATTGGAAAGATTGCTGAGCTTCATATGTCATGTTAAAGTCCCATCTGCTACTGTTTGAGACAACTAGAAATAGTATTTGAGAGGCATGAAAGGTAAATAAAATTATAATCTAATATTTTTCTGTAATGCAGTGGATAAGGAACTAGTCATGTTTAGAGTAAGAGAGAAGAGACTTTAAAGAGAATATAAACAAAGCCTGTACTTTGTAGTGCACTTTGAAAAATTTCAGATAGCTGGGGATTCCTGTGCTAATAATTAAAGCACAGCATTTCAAATCCTCCTGGTTTTATTTGGGTCTAAAAATCTGCCTCAGCTTTCTGCTGTATCCTGTCACAGGTATTTCCTTTCTCTGGGCTTTGATTTCAGAGGCTGCAGGTTGGGAAGCTTAACTAGCTAACTTTTGTAACATGGCTTTTAGTCCACAGACAGAAGTTTGGTACAAGAGGCACCTGTTGTGCTGCTGTTGCCACCAGTTCTTCCACATTACTAGCAATAAAAATGAAATGTTGCCAGCATGACTGGATCTCAAATTTTGTTCTGAAACAATATGAAAGACTCAAAATAATTTTAGTATGAATGATTCATCTAGAGTGGGTACACAGATAATTGACTTGAAATCTTATATATACATATGTATATATATATATATATATATAAATGTGTATGTATTTAAAATAGAAATTTTTCTAACCTCCATTTAAATAAAGAATAGTTGATTTTTGCCTTGATTTCTAGCTATATGCGAATTTTGTGGTCTACTGTCACTGTGTTTATTGGTAAGTTTTACGCAGAGGCCCAGAGGGAACATATCCACAGGACTTGTTTGCTTCTAGAAGCTTCCCACACGTCTGACAGAGCCAATGTCAAGCAGCTCCAGGATGGACACATTGCTGGTCAGTGCTGAATCCCTCAGTAACAATGGTAGCACCTCTGGGATAACAGATTTAGGAAGAGAGGAAAAAACCTGTGCAACAGCAATTACAGCCAGAGAAAGAAGCGAGAAGAAACAGCCCTGCAGACACCAAGGTGAGTGGAGAAGGAGGGGCAGGAGGTGCTCCAGGTGCCAGAGCAGAGATTCCCCCACAGCCCCTGGTGCAGACCATGGGAAGGCAGCTGTGCCCCTGCAGCCCATGGAGGTCCATGGTGGAGCACAGATCCACCTGCAGCCCCTGCAGGATCCCACACACCAGAGCAGGCTGATGCCTGAAAGAGGCTGGAAGCCTGTGCTGCAGCAGGCTCCTGGCAAGACCCATGACCTCATGGAGAGAGGAGATCACACTGAAATGCGTCTGCTGGCAGGACTTGTGACACTGTGGGGGGACCCATGCTGGAGCAGTTTGAGAGAACTGCAGCATGGGAAAAGGACTTGCCTTGGAGAAATTTGTGGAGGACTGTCTACCGTGGGAGGGACCCCATGCAGGTGAAGAGCATGGGGAGTCCTGTCACTGAAGAGGAAGGAGTGGCAAAGACAACATGTGATGAACTCATTGCAGCTCTTGTAGGGGGAGGTAGGAGTGGAGTAGAACCTAGGAAAAAGGAAGGGGTGGGAGGAAGCAGCTTTAAAATTTGGTGGTTTTTTCGTTACCCTACTCTGATTTTTAATGTCAATATATTAATTTTCCCCAAGTCAGGTCTGTTTTGCCTATGACAGTAACTGGTGAGATCTCTCCTGGTGCCTATGCCTCATTCTCCCTATGAGAATGGTGTTGTATCGTCTCTCTCCTGCCTTGCTGAGGAGTGAAGTGATAGAGCAGCTTCATGGGCACTTGGCATCCAGCCACCACATTGATTGTGAAAAATTTAGGATCCAACACCCAAAAGTAAGACTGTTCGAAAAAATTGCAGTCGTATGGTGAATCAAGAAATAGATAAAAGTCTCATGCTGTTTAGATACCCAGAAAAAAAAAAAAGAGAAAAAGTGACTCCTCCCCCACCAGCTTTATACTGTCCTTTCATGACAATGGATTTGGTAATTGCATCTTGCAGTACACTGGGGCATTAGTATTCCTATGGGTACAGAATATTAAACAGTAATGATGGAAGTAATCACTGAGGATTGCCTGGCCTCAGGATCACTGCATCAGTATTTTGACCTGATGGTACAACTTTCCCTGTCCTTTGGCCACAGCCCCTTACCCTCCTGAGTACAGCTGCCCAGCTGGATGTGTGTGCACTGTGATTTCACATATGGACCCACACACCACCTGCAGTACAGGCCTGCCTCTTGCTCCTGATCCCACAGCTGTGCAACACTGTGGGTTATGCAGAGCAGCCTCAGAGCAGCTGATACACACCCAAAGCCAAGAGCTCCTAGCCTCAGGTCCCTTCTGGATTCCTGCCTCTCTCTTGAACCCCTTGCCATATTCCTCTGTCCGCAGACCTTGTGATTTTGTGTTGGTTATCTGAGGGTTTATTTCCAAGTGCAGGCAGTTTTAACGGGCAGGCATAATCATAGTAGATGTGCAATGTGGGTAATAAACCATGACAGCTAACAAAAGAGAATTTTAAATATTTTCTGTTTTCATTAGCAAATGAGACTGCTTAGATGTGTTCCAATATAATTATGTTTATTACGGCTTCAGTTCTATTTTCATACTTGATGTTTGATATCTGATGTGTACTAAAGCATTGCAGTTTATTCTTGCAAATTAACCTGATGCAAGGTTTCTTATATAGAAAATTTGTAACAGCCTTATTTGAGACCTATTTGCTCTTTCTTTGTTTTTGTTGGGTTTAAGTTCTACTTCGAAGAATATTTCTTTAGCTGGTGTTTCACCCTTCTCTTAGTTTGGTGCACTCATTCCCCAAAGCTCTTGAGTGTGTCTACCCACACACCTCCACAGCACCTACAGACCAAAAACAGACCACAAAGGAAGTAATCTAAAAAAATAAGTACTGCAGCAAATATTTGGTAAGTGGCTAACTATGGAAAACCCAGAAACTTTCTAGAGTTCTTGGATTCCAAAGGACATAAGTTCCGTTTTGCTTATGTTAGTAATAACTCTTTCAAGTCTAACGCCCCAGTGTGATCTTGCTAGTTCAATTACACTTCCTGGTTAAATTCTAGCTATGTGATCCTTAATTTTTTTATCTGTTGCTTAAGATTGGTGAATATACATTCTATCCACCCTTAAAACAAGGGTTTTTTTTTTTCCTGCAAATGACCACAGAAAGGTAGAACTCTTGACCTCATTGTGGCAGGAAGTAGAAACAATCAGCTTAATGAGAAGAAAAATACACGTTTTATACTGATGTGAGGTCATGATTTAGTCTGCAGATTTTCTGTGTGTGTGTAAAGTCTGCAAAGAAAAAAAAAGACTTGACGTTAAAGCAAATATTGTTATAGTTGAAGCAAATTATTACTATAATATCTACCATTTCCTGGTGTAGGACTCCAAATTTGGTTGGGTATAATTTTGATAAATGCTAATTATTGTGAATGAAATTACAGACGTTGGATGTCTCTAGCAGGTTGGGGGTTTTTTAATTACTCAGCTTAGTTGTTGCTTGCTACTTCTCTCGTCCTCACTGGAAACAGGAAAGATGCTGTTCTGCTTGTAGCAGCTCTGTGAAGAAGTGTGTAAAGATGAGTTTCCTGTCCCACCCATCCAGAGTCACAGAGTTACAAAAGCACATTGTAAAGGACTGGGTAGAGGGGACAGAATAAAATTGCACAGCTTCTGACACTGAACTTTGGGGTGCTGTCTTTCCAAACTCTTTTTTTCAGTATAGCTGTGAATGGGGAATATGTGGGGAATGGCTGGTGTTGAAATTGAAACATTTCTTACTAATAACTGCGTGGCTGTGTTCACATTTGCTTATGATCTGTGATTCACTGATCACAAGTTGCAAAGTGTGAAGCCACTCAGCCATAGCAGTGGCCACATCTGTCATCTGCTGTGAGCCAGGTGGCCCAGTTGTACAGGCTGGGACAGACAGGGAGAAGGAGCATCTTTCTATGCACAGAGTCAGGATTCCTGACACCACTTCCACAGCACAACAGATGATGGACCGTAGTCTTTTCAGCTTCCACATGACCAATCTGCAGATTTTGAAAATTTTTATTTTCTGGGGTTTCTGTTCTTTTGGAGGCTTGTATTATCAGTAAAAAAGGGCTCCAGCTCTGCAGACCATAGGTGTTTATTGTCCCCATTTTGAGAGCATGATAGGTAGACTGGTGCATGTGCTGGGATCTGCACAGGCTTTGGAGGAGGAATGGCCTCAGCTGGTAATAAGTGAACCAGGATACAAAGGTATTTATACTTTAGAGAGGTATATACAGAGGAAAGCCTACTGAATTTTGATTCAAAAGGTAAATATCTTGCATTAGATATAAAAATAGATAAAATAACATTTGTTATGGATAAAATAAGCTTTGAGCAAAGCCAAGTTTATAGATTCAGTGTCTTTTACCTTCAAAGCAAAAGACAAAATGTCAGCATATTTCTAGGGGCCAGAATAGGTCAGAGTGAGCACAATTCTGGCTGTGCATAGCTGGCAAGTCAGAAACAAATCCAGTCACAATTTATGATTGAATTTTGAATTATTCTCTAAAGTATTTAAAGGCCTTTGTTATCTGTATGCAAATTATTTCTGTTTCCTTTTTATTATCCCTTTGTTAGCAGTTATTTGCTGAAGTATTGATAGAAGACCTTGTGTTGGTGCAAGAAATTGCTTTGTCACTATTAGAGATGGAAGCAGACAAAGAAAAAGTCAGGCAGAGGAAAACAGTTCATTATCCTGGATTTCTTCTCCACTCTCTTGGAACTTGTCACACTCTGCCAATGACTGATGAAGGTGGCAACAACGAAGGCATGGTTAGTTAGGTTAGTGCTCTTTTAGCTGAGGTGCTTTCAGAGTGATGTGGTTTGTAAGGGAAAAAAATTGCTTCTTTTAAATAGGCCACCTACTATAGTTGGAAAAAAATGCAGAGAGAAGGAGAGTGCCTGCATTTTTATTGTGGGAGATGTTTGCCCACATGTGGAGATGGGGAAATAGGTTTAGTTCCAAAAGTTAAGGCCATGCTGCTCCTCAAAGAGGAGCTCCTTGACAGGAGAAACTCTCTCCAATGAAAATACCAAAATTTTGTCAAAAGGAGCAGGTGGAATTCACTAATCAAAAATATGAAGACACATCCTTCTGCTAGGTTTTACACACTTAAATATTTTAACAGCCTTTTAATGAAAGGTAGTGCAATATAAGAAAAGGGACACAGGAAGTGCAAGTTTTGTTCACCACCAGAGGTAGGAAAACATCAAAGTTGCTCTAGCTCTGCTGATCTTCACAGTGATAGTGAAATAAGCTAGGCAAGGGAAGTCAGTGTCATGTATGGGGTTATCAGCTGGAGGAGATGACAATTTGTACAGGAAGACAAAGAAGATAAAGACTGAGGTAATGGGGAGACTACA
Source organism: Passer domesticus (assembly GCF_036417665.1). NCBI lineage: Eukaryota > Metazoa > Chordata > Aves > Passeriformes > Passeridae > Passer > Passer domesticus. Next base: position 45,657,082 of record NC_087476.1, read on the forward strand.
AAGGGAAATGTTGAACTGCTGTCTTGGAGGCAGGTTATTGGTGAAAATTCTTCTTGTTCAGCTCCATACTGCTGGACACTTTTATTAATGATGTCAGTAGAAAACATAAGGAAGTGTTATTAAATCCAGGACATTGCAGCACTGGCAGATAAAACTGATATGGAAAATAAATGGAATACCTTGCAGGAAGAACTCACAGTTCTAAGGATTAGAGCAGTAGAGAGGAGATAAGCATCAATAACACAAATCTTAAGGTTATGAATAATAATAGAAAATTCTCCTGTGGGCTTTGAGCTTATTACTTGGAAACAACAGAGGAGGAGAAAGAACTGGGTGTAGAGCTTACCATGGGAAGATAGTAAACTGCCAACAAATCACAACTGTGATGGGCAGGAAAGCCATTGTTCCTTACTGTGAGTCAGGCAATGAGTTTATAGATAGAGGGGAAATTGATGCCTGTATGTGGTTCTGGTAAGGCTTTACCTGCATTATTATGTATAATTTGGAGATTTGTGTTCAGGTAAGATCAATTCAGCCTGGAATGGGGGCAAAGATGATATACTAGCGTGCTGGGGCAAAATACAGGACACTTTTTGCAGAAGCAAATGAAACAGATTGGCTTGTTTATCCTAGCAAAAATGAAGGCTGAGAGAAGATAAGATTTTTCTCCATAAATACACCAGAAAGATAAGCACCGAGAATGGAAGGAAGCTATTAAACTAAAGGCCAATTTTGGCAGCAGAACAAATGGATCTAATCACTGTGAATAAATTTAATCTTGAAATTAATAGGGGATTTCTAAGAATCAGACAACAAAATTCTGGAAGGGAAAGAGCAAACAGTAGAAAACTAACAGTTTTAAAGTAGAGCTTCATTCATTTATGGAAAGGATTTGTGGGATGTGATTGCTTACAATAGCAAAGTTAGGTGTGTAGGATAGATGACATTTCAGTCGCAATTTTTTTGTCTTAACCCTTTCTCCAACTTTCCTCTTAAAAATTCAGAGTCTGTATCAAAAAGTCAGCAGCATTTATTTTCAGCAGTTGAAAACCTAGACATCTTTAAGATATGTGAGCCACGATCACTCAACCTAGTTTGGTAGAAAATCTAATTTTCTGTCACAACTCTTTTTCAATGAAATAAAAACTTCTTGAACTATAATCTGACATGTGGAACTTTCTTGACCAAACTAACAAACAGGTTAATCTACTTCAGCCAAAAAATTCTATGAAGCAAGGAGGTCTTGGCTGTTCTTGTTTCTTGTTTAGATACTCAGCTTTCTAATAAAATAGAAATTCTAGTTAAGCTACAGCTGGTTGAGCTTTTCCTTCTATTTTTTACATGCATACATACAAACACAAATATTTTCTGGTAATTAATAGAGAGTAAGGTTACACTGAAACTTTTCACTTACCTTTTTTTTTCATTAAACCCATAAGAACTTAGTATCTTGAAAGTTCTGTCTCTGTATCAGACATCATTAATACTCACAATTGCTACAGAAGTCATCTAGAGCAGACAGATGGGCAGTCCAGATCACTGCCTGGCTGATTTCTTTTGGGAGAGGACTAAGAGGACATACTTATCTAAGAGGCTTACTTACAAATCCCTGAGAAATAGCAGTAAATTGTCATTTTCCAGTATGAGAACAGAGTGGAAAGTTATGGCATGAAGTAAGATCTCACATCTTACTGCATATATAAGACCAGTAAGCATAACATTATCTTCATTTTAGAGAAGATGGTTAAGCCAGTCTAAATATTAATATAAACCTATAGAGCTTATTTAATGTGGTACTTGGAGGTGAGGTTTTTACATCTTCTTTTGATGTGATGAAATTCACAGTTCATTACAGCATGAACTGGTAGAGGCTCAGATTCAGACTGAAACATCAGAAAGGTTAGTGATCTCTTTTCCTGTTATGCAGTCTTAAATGTAGCTAATTTATGGATTCCTCCATGTCATAAAATAGCTTTTGTCAGACCTGTCAGAATTACTCCCATTATTTGATTGTCTCTCCATTCCTGGAGTGGAAGGTCATTTACAGTTAAAAGTACACATTTATATTATATGTACTGTTCCTTTCACCCCCATAGCTTCTCTTTGTTCATCAGTGTTTCCCCAGTTCTCAGTTTCTCAGTATTTCTCTTCTACCATTTGATGACAAGGGACATCCATTGGCAGAAAACTAGAGCTGGACAGTGCAGCTTTAGTCTGAATTTTGCCTCTTTTTGGTTTTGTTCGACACAGTCACCTTTTTAATATATCTTATTATTCTCTATTTTTCTCCTTTACATTACAACAAAAGCTGATATGTGTGCTAATGGCTGCTCTGTACAAGCTCTTTATATGTCTGTACTGGTTAATTGAGAGTAACATTTATAATAATAACACAGAGCTCTTTGTTTTAAGAGCCCAGAGTTGATTTTGGCTGTGTCCCATATGATTCTTTATTAATGCACCTGGTGTCTTTCATGTATTATTTTGTCTCCTCCCCTTTTCTTTCCTTTCTTCATAAGCAGGGAATGACTGATTTTAAAAGATTAAGAGCTATGTTTTCTAGGTCCTCTTTGTGTTTTTATCACATTTTCACAGCATAGATTCTCTGTGACCAGATTGTTTGACTGATAAAACACCTGATGTGATGTTAGGTGGAAGCAAGGGAGTATCTTACTCCTTTGTACTCTGTACCAAAAAGTCAAAGCCTTTTTTTCTGACATCTTCTTACACTGAAATGAAGCATCACAGACCAGATCAATATTTCTGTGGTCTTGAGTCTGAAGGAGTGCAGTGATGGATCTCTAGGGAGGGAATACTAAAAGCAGAACAGCGCCCAGCTTCTGACACTTGGTGCTTTAGAAGTTTCCTGAGCTAGTGGTTGCATCCAGACTATGTGTTTACTGTCTGCTGATGGACTCCTCTCATAATTCATTAGATGGGGGAGGTTGTGTTAGGGTTGTGTCACACTGCAGCTATCTAGAATAAATATTTCTTAAGTTGTGAAATCCCTGTTTTAATGGTAATAACGTGTATGAGCTCTACTTGTGTGTTTAAGCTTCCTCTCTGGCAGTCAGTCCTCTGCCCATTTTTAGTCTAAAACAATGTTATTAATCTCTCTGCTGAAGGCTATCCCTTCTAAATAAGAACAGTTAGCCTATTTCCCTTTGTTTTCCCTTATGACATTACAGGCTTTCAGCTGGCTGCCCTTTGTGAGTGCTGTCTGTGTCAACTGAACGGGCAATCCTGAGCCACCATCAGCTATCTGGGTACAACACTTGTTTGCTTTGGATCCATTGCACCATTTCAGATGCCAAGAAATATTTTAAGTTGAATGCAGGGATCTCACTGAAGTGAATATGATGGAGGCAGATTTCTAGACGTGGATTGTTGACAGCAGAAGGAAAGTTAGTTTTTCAAATGCATCCATGTGGTTTTGGTTTTAGGTTATATAAGGCACTTGCAGTGGAAGCAGGTTTGGGGGAGTTCCATTTGTCCATTAATGAATCATTCTAAAGTCAACCAGAAAACAAGAGAACATATTACTTTTCTTACAAAACTCCCTTGAAAACTAAAGAATCATCCTAAGATCACTAAATTAAGGAATGGAGTGATCAATTCCATTATGGTTCTAAATCTGAAGAGGGAAAGAAATAAAAAGTGTTTCTGAATTTATTACAATTTTCCTTCTATTCTCAGTTTGGCTTCTTTCTGTCATACTCCATGTTGATAAATAGTTTTGCTTCATTGCAGATATTTTCCATGTAGCTTACCAATAAGCATTCAAGAAATTGACAATCATATTGGAAAGTTTAGTGTCACTACAAGTGATCATAAGGCTGGAGAATGATTTAATTTTCAGAATAAGAAAAAAATGTGTATTATGAAAGAAAATTACTTTAGTCTTCAATTTATTTTTACATACTTAATCCTTTCCTCTTTGTACATTGGACATTTCTTCTTTAAATGCCATGGACCTTTCTTCTTTAAAGCTTTCCACAGTGTCTCTTTCTTGCCACCAATTCAGTTATGACCTGTACTTTGCAGCATGGTGGCATGCAATTAAAAATTTACCAAGCAAAAAGAAATAGGCTTTATTTGGTATCTATTCCTTTCCCAGCCTGTATGCACTTGGCTGCAGTCTCTAACACTCTGCTCTACCGAGTAGAACTGAGCATAAAACTCACTAAACACAAATGAATCAAATGTTTTCTCAGTCTCTACATTTAGTCATGTTTCAATGATGACAATGCATACAAATATAACAGAATGCCCTCCCTTACTCCTCCTTTCTTTAATTAAGCTGCTGAAGTACTACAAAACAGAGAGCAATTTATGTAAAGTGAGCAGCAGAGGAAATGCCTAACACATTGTTTTCCCTTTCCTTAGCTCTTGTGTCTATCTGGAATAAGGAAGATGTAATTTATCCTGGCCTGTCAGGTCATTCAGAAAAATGCTATTTGGCTGACATTCAGCAAGCCTCCTTGTGTTGTTGGATCCAGCCTCCCCATATCCTGGACAGAAAGGTTAGCAACATTTTCTTCCTCACACTGCCCTGGTAATAATGGGCTTTGTCAGACTTAGCCCTCAGAGTGTATCTGTTAATTCTGTTTATAATCAGTTGGGTGGAAGTCCAGCACAATACTTGGAACAGCATCACTGATGGCTGCAGGAACTGTAGTAGGTGTGTATTAGCACATCACATAAAAATAAATGGTGTCACATCAGTGATTTATTCAAAGTCTATGAGTTGGGTTAGCGATGAAGCATAGCTAAAAATACACAAGAGAGAACTGATGGAGGTTGGAGATGATTTGTGTTCAAAAGGCACAGTGAAATCTTAAAGCCTGTGGCATGCAAAAGGCTAGCAATCACAACCTGACCTTGAAATATGCATTCTTCTGGTGTGTTGAAACCATGAATTCCCACTACTTTCATTTCTCCTGTTTTCCCAAACGAGAAGTATGATCAATGCTATTTGCAACGGGAAATCTCCATGCCAGCTTGATGCCATAATGTTGGTTCATTCATACCTTCTAGGGTTACCAACATTATTCTTCCTCTTATATGGTTTTCCTTTTTTTTTTTAAACATCCTGCATTTAATAAATGGTGTTCAGGACCTGCCCTTACTTATACATGCTAAGTTTTTGCAGGGCTCTATGCAGCATTATCTTACACAGCTGTTGTGTCTCTTCCAGAGACAGCTGGTGAGCTAAGTGATCTTAGCTTACAGTGGTGAGCTAAGTGATCTCATGTGCAATATAGAATTCACAAGCAAAGAGAGATTCTTTGGGGCTCGTTGTGCCTTCTCTGTGCTTATATTGACATCCCTTTCTATGTTCCTTCGTACACTTCTTCCATCTCCCCTCACGTCCCTCTTGCATCCCTGATGCACCCTGTGCTCAATCCCTCACCAGCAGGGAGTATCCTCAGCCCATTCCTGAGTGTAGGAAGTGCCCGTGGTTTGCTGTCTAGCCAGGCAAGAAACACTGTGTTTTGCAGCAGCTCTGTGGCTGTGCACGCGCTCACTGCCTGGCTGTGATGCTGGGAACCCAGCTGGCTGCTGCCTCCTGAGAGCTGAGCAAGCCAAACAAAACAGCCAGGGATCAAACCCTCCTTGCCTTTTCCCTGAGCAGAGAGTTCTCCTCACTAGCTGAATGCTGATTTTGCAAAACTGGAAGGAACTTTTTACCCTCGATACCTCTGTTCTTACGTCAAATGTATTTAAAATTAGTCAAAGGGTTCAAAAGTTGTTGGAGAATGAACCAGCTAAGGGAATGAGGCTAAACTATTTCCTGTGTGACACACCACTAATTTTTTTCTGAGTTTAAAAATGAAAAATAGATGTTATCGTGACACTCCATTGTCTCATTTTGGGTCATTCTCATTTGGGTAGTGTAAGGAGGGGAGGGAAAGACTCCACATGCACTGCAGCTGTGACTTGCAAGCTTCTGAGCATGAACTGCTGTTTCTAGAGCAGTGTCCTACACACTATCTTTCCTTAAATTGGAGATGATTGTAAAGGAAATTCTAGGGTCAGTATTGCCACCAGAGACTGTCAACTGTACCAGAACAGATTTGTTCCACCACTACATGGTTTGCATCCTGTCCCAGGACAGTGATTCTGCACGATATGGATGAGATCCACTGGCCCAAACAAATTGATACACTGATGATCCCCCAGAAAAAAAAAGCCTAGTGCTGTGTGGTCAGAGCTGCCTGCTCGCTGCTGAGCAGGAACCTTCACAGCACTGAAATGCAACTTGGCAGCACACAGCCCATGTCCCTGTAGGGTGCTGCACTCTGCAGCCACTTGGTGGGCACCCAGGCATTGAGACCCACTGTGCAGCCTCCTTGGGCCAGCCAGGGCCTGCTTCATCCAACAGACTGGTTTCCATTCTCTGTCACAGACATGTCTCCATTTCTAATCAGATTCTGCAGCACTAAAATCTTCAAGGGGAACTGAGTAACTGGTTGAAAAGAATTGATCTTCCAAACATTTGGAGCTAGTTTACTATCTAAATGAGGATTAGTTTCTTTGCCACAGACTGGCCACAACTCTCTTTTTCATTTTCCTCTGTCAATCATTTAGCTGCTGCTGCATCCATTCTGAATCAGTTTTTGCTGATTTACTGTCACTAGGTATTAGCTAACTTATCAAACTCACACACAAGATACAATCAATACAACCAACAGAGGCAGTGATAAGGTGTCCATGCATCTGTTGTTCCAGAGTAATATGTAAAAATGGAACAAATCTTGTAAAACTTTCTTACATAGGAAAAGGAGATGGATTCAGGATGTCACATGCTGTGTCTGCGCTGAGGGACCCACGGGTGCTGTGAGTGGTGTGGTTGCCCACCCAAGATAGGGCAAGGTTCGTGGTGATTCCCTTCAGCTTGTGTGAAGGAAAGCTGTTTGTAGAACGCCAAGGGAGCTGTGTGCTCTGCAGCACCTGCCATGGCCTGGCTGGTTGATAGCCAAGACCCATGGACTGTGCCATGAAGGGCACAGGCTTAACCTGGCCAAACTCACTGTGCAATAAGTCCTTGTGCAGACCAGTCTGTTTGATGGTGGTCTAGGACCTCAGAATGATGAAATTCCCTGTATTTGAAACCTCAGTGCCTCTGTTTATAGGCTGAACTATTTCTCAGGAAGACACTGCTCATGTCTGCCCATTTACTTCTAAGGCAATTGCAGACCATTGATTTTTAATGTTTTATATTCCTTGTGCTCAGAAGAATTGTTCTCTAGGCAATAAATCAATTTTCCACAATAGAGCAAAAGTGTTCTTTGATACATCTATGTGCAAGTTGCCACCAACCCAAGTTAAGTTAGTACTTAGTTAAGATAAGGAAGTTAATCCTCAAAAACATGGCTTTTTTTCCCTCTTTGATCCTTCCCTTTCCTGCTATACATGCAACAATAATTCTCCTTGATCTGCAGTGGAATTAGTGTGCTTTTTTAGCACTCCTGGACTTCAGAGTGCCTGTGACACTTTTAAAATATGACTTAAACTATTTGGAAAACTACCACATGTTCCTATTTGAAAATTAGGATTATTTTTGTATAAATATGCAAAACTTTCTGAGGCTCCTTCATACCAAGACCCAATGGGACTTACATAGGAGTTGTGAGGGGATAAGTGCAGTTTTTTGTGTTTGTGGGGAGGCAAGCTGATTTTCCAGACAAGTAATCTAGAAAAACAATTATTGTACGTATTTGAAAAATGTGACTATCTGTAAATATTAATATTTTATTTGCAGTTGATTGAATGTTGAGAATGTAATTTGATTTATAAATAGGGTGCTGCCTCTAATTTGGCTGCTGCTACAGTTTCATTATGTCTGTGCTCAATGAGAAATATTTTTCTTCAGTGACTTTCACTAACCCCAGTGAATTATTACAGCATAAAACCAGAGTAAACGAAAATACACAGAATTTCAAATCTGCAATGGTTTAGTAGGAAGAGCCGCCAGTCTTTATGACAGCAAGCACAGAATTGATGTTCACAATATTTTAGGAATGACATGTTAAGCCTAACAAGTCAGAGCAGTTCAGCAGATGAAAGAAATTTGGAAATACCGGGAGTGAAATAGAGGATTGGCATTCAAGACCAGGTTTATGGGCTTTGGGCAACCTTGTTTAGTGGACAGTGTCCCTGTGCATGGCAGGGCTGTGTAATCTCTAAGGGCCCTTCCAACCAAAGCCATTCTATGGTTCTATATGACTCTGTTTTCACATTAAAATCCCTGGAGAAAACCTTTCATTAACTAAAGGACAAAATCCAGATACCTCTCAGGAGTTTCTAAGCATCATCAAGTTTACAACTGAAACTACTGCAAAATTTTGACAAACAATCAGTGAGCCAGAATAAGACCATTAAGTATGATTTTTCTCCTCCTGTAGAACAGAGCTTGGTCTCAATAATTTTATGCCCACTTACTACTGCCTGGCTTTTATGTGGGGTACTGTGTACTAACAAGGTACTGCCAAGACATAGATATATTTTTAAATATTATTCAGTGCTGATTAGCTGGAAATTGACCACAGACCACTGTGTGCTAATTGAACCACCTGGTTTGAAGATATAAATAAAAGGGCATTCAATGTGTCTAGTTTAGCCCAGGCAGACTCATGGTTCCTATTACTACTTTAATGTCAGTATGAAGAGGTTTTTGATTTTTGATTTTTTTTTTGGTTTGTCATTACTTCTTTTACCGTACATTATGCTTGCACTGAAATTAAAAACACATAAACTGAGTGACCTTTTCCAGAATTCATCTCATCTCTGATAGCTGATCCACAAGGCCCTGTGTATTTATACCTGTGATATATAAGGAATCAGTAAAATGCATGCTTTTGGAGAAGTTACCTAAAGAAGTTGAGTGGTTCAATAGACGATTATCAGCTCACCTTTCAAAAGGTGACTCTTCTCAGCTCTCATGCTTTTCTTCCCTCTTTAGGCTTCCAGAGGCTTTCATTTACCCTTAGCTGGACAAACAGGGACCCCGAGACAGGATGCTGAATGCTTTCACTCAAAAGAGAGAAGCAGTGGGCAGCAGGCTGCAAAGCCCAATGCTCCCAAGTTACTTTGAGAGGGACTGTTGGGTTTTGGCACATAGTGAAGTGACAGCTTTGAGTTAGCATTTGTACTTTCTCAGTGGTTATTTAAGGGAAAGAGTAAGCCAGTGGCAGGAGTGGAAACTCCAGCAGAGGAGAGGAGGCTGGGATGTGGCCAGGTGTCCAGACAGTGGCCTGGCTCCTTCTTCTGCTGCACAGTCTCCCCTTGGTCTCCCATGGGCACAACTGCAAGGCTCATGATGGATGGAGAGGGGCATGGGAAACAGCAGCAGTCCACAGGCACAGGGCAGTCTAAGGCTGTGAATGCTAAAGAACATTGCCCCTAAACTATTTCAGCCTAGGTGTGGACATAAATTCTGGCTGTAGCTCTGCTGATGGGTGCATAACTGCTCTGGGCTGTTGCATATGAAGTGTCCAACAGTGGTCCTAGCTAGAGAGGGACACTTTGTGAGAAAGGTTCCTCTAATAAATATTTCTATAAATATTTTAATTTTAGAAGAAGATGTGATAGTTATTTTAAAATAATAAATGTAAACATACAATTATGACTATAGATTTTATCTTTTGCAAATTCTTATTTATCCAGTGTCTAAAGGTGAGAACATAGATCCTGTATTAAACTGCTTGTGATTCTGAATCTTGGGCTGACTGCATTACAGGTTAGGCACAGGATTTAAGAATTTATCAGGTAGTGAAATCAAACTTTTGCACAACTCCCTAATGCTTATTCTGTTTTTAAAATAGCCAGCATGAATTATTAAGTTTAATGTACTCCTAAGGTTCTTGCCATCTCAGTAAGCTTTGAGAGGGTACAAGGAAATATCTGCAAGCCGCAGGCTCTTTTGGAGAAGTACTACAGAATTTGTGAACAAAACTGTACGAACCAGACTTCAATAAAATAATTTTAGCTGTCTACAGTTCCTGACATACTGGTTGAAACGTTTTTTAATGTTTAACCTCCTTAAGATTTTGGAGTTTCATAGTTCAGATGTTTGTAATACTGTACATAGAGGGGTTTTTAAAATGATGTGAATAGAGAATGTTGCGAGTGTTTTGGCTTTGCTAGATTCAGAGTGCATGTAAGTCCTACATGTTGGTAAGAAGAAAATATTGTTTCTTTATAGGGTAAAGTTCTGAAAATCAAAAGAAGAATTATTGTTGAATATTGCCATAAGTAAGTATATCTGATACAGATGTTTACTGTAGGTCTAATAAATGTTTAATATAGACCTAGTACAGCCATTTCCATACAAATGCACCACAATTTAAACCTAACTCTTGTTCTGAGGTTACCATTTTCATGTGGATAGTATGAACTTACAGACTCTTTATTCAGAATATTGTGAATACGCCTGTAAGCTATCTTGCAAGGTGAGGAAAAGAACATTTTCAGTGGTTTAGTGGTATAACATACACGTAGTACAAGCCATGATGAAGAGTAGGAAATATGTCCCTTGGTTTCTTTATGAGGAGAAAGGATTGATGATGGGATGCTAAGCAACGGCACCAACACTTTTTTGGTACTTCAGCAGAAATACCAGATAAATATCATTGATATGAGTGATAAATTGTAGTGGAAATAATGTGCACTAGATCAGAGAATGAATGAGTGGGATGTGCTATCTTGTGAATTCAATATAGCTTGTAAAACAATTTGTGAGAAAGCATAAGTTCAAACAGAGTTGGACTTGATTTAAATTTTTTAACTCTATTCATATGTAAATGTTCAGTATTTATTGTTTTTATTCCCAGATAAGTTTATGTTTCTAAGACCTTTCTCTTGCACACAACATCTTGAGATTGAGCACAAATGGCAATAAAGAAGAAATTAAAAACAGAAATGGACTTTCTCTAGTCTATTTTCACTGAGAAACAGACCACACTTGGCATAACCCCATAGCCTTGTTTATGTGTGTCCTTTCTGCTGGGTGTGTAGCCTGTTGTGAAGCCACCTAGAAGTGTATGTTCCACTTTGCCAAAAGGCTGGGCAAGAGAACACGGCATGTGGGCAGCCTCCAGGTGCCATTTCATATGCCCAGGTATGGAAAGGTGCATCTGAGCAGCCTTGGGAAACACCTCGGCAAGGAGAGCGCTGTGAGCAGGACAGCTGCTCCAGGGAGCTGTGTTTGCAAAAGGTGTGGGTTTGTGTCACGCTGCAGGTACAGCCTGCCTGTAACCCAGCTAACAGTGGGTGGGTAAGGACACACCGAGGGGACCCCAGGCAGCTTCAGCCTGGGGTTGGAGTAGAGTTTCAGCTGATGATGCAATGAAATCTGACTCAGGGTCACACTGTCGAATCCCCAGTTCTGCAATTAACTCACCATCTCACTTAGCTCCTTCCTGCCTCTGCTGCCTTATTGTAACTTCAGTTTCAGCAGCTACCACTAAGTGGCTACTGTGGTAATCTGTGGGTTTTCCTAAAGCATTGTAAAGACACATGCAAGATGAAAAGCATTACATCTAAAATTTGTTTTAGTTCTTAAATGCCACCTTCACGATTTTTATCATGCTGGTCATCACAGTACAGAGGAAGCACAGCTTTTAAATTTGGCTGTGGAAGATGCCAAGAATGTCCGTACAGAAAGAAATTCAACAAAGGTAGAGCTTATCTGGGTTTATCTGACGCTCTGCACAAAATTGCATATTTAAATTCTACTTTTCTTAGGCTGCATCATGTCCCAGCATGCCCTGAGAGGTCAGCTCACTGGGCACTACTAGCCTCAGAAGCCTCTTAGATGACATCCCTGTCATCAGAGAAAAACCCTGCAGCTAATGCCAGGTTTGCATTACATTTGCAAAAGTGTTCTTGGGGCCAGAGTCCTCAGGCAGTGCATGTTGCTAAGTAAAGGTAAATACATGTCTGGAAAGGGAGTGATAGTCTGAAAGTGCCTTGAGCTGTGTGTTCTGCCAGTCTTCAGGCAATTTTTGGTGGATGGAGAATGTGCACAGATTCTCCTGCAAAAGCCAGCACACAGAGAAAGAAAATGTTGAAAATGTTCTTGCTTCTAATCCCTGCACTATGTGTAAGGGAAAAGCAAACAGATAATCTCATGTTCAGGATGCAAATCCACTTTAATGATTAATCTTAGGTGGTAGGGCTTGTTTACTCTTTAAATTTTATTTATTTAAGATTTAAATTAAACCTGTTAATAAGCTGCAGACATGTGACTTGTTGGAAGTTAGGAAAGGAGAGAAAAAGAGCACACAGCAGCTTAGGAGATGACCCTGTATCAACTGCTCCTTTGACAAAGCACAATTTTTTACTGTGTCACAAGGATCTCCTTCCTCAAACCTTGTGTCTAGCAGGGCGTGCCCTTCTGCCAACTCCCTGTGTGACTCTGTTAGCAGATGGGCTTAGAAACAGCACCCCAGCACACTGGTTCTGCTTTGGGTCATCTTGTTCCCCAGGAATAGAAGGGCTCAGCAGGAAACACAGGAAAACACGTGGTAAGGTTTAGGTAGAAGTTTATGTTAAGGCTGGAAGCTGTAGTTACAAGCCCAGCAAGCTATGAAAGTTGAGAAGGTGCTCGTCAGCCCTCCCCTGCTGTTTAACTGCACACCACTTGCAGGCATGTGGAGCTACACCAGTTTGGGATAGCTCTTATCTGGCTGGTAGTTGCTGGAAATTAGACCCATCATAGGCTTATTGTACAGGCTATTTTCCTTCCTTTATCTGCCTAGTTTTGTTGGTGTTGTCTAAGCAGCTGTATTTTGTCTCAGACTGCCCTGAGAAGCTTTTAAGCTTTATAGTATTTTACGTATTACAAAAAAGTTGCATGCAGGCCCTTCATAGCACATTTACTCTTAGATTTAGAAAGAGTTTTCTCTGGACACAATAAGAGAAAATAGTAATCCTAGAGAAGATTATTTTAGTAGACTTAAGTTTCAAGGTCCTGCTGCCCTCACCCCATATTGTTTCAGTCTGTGGCTTCAAGAGTCTCAGTGTTCTCCTACCCTGAACTCATTTGTGAGTTAGGACCAAGAGTAGTGGCTTGCCATAGTAACTCTTGATAGCCATCCTGATTTATCAGTAAGGACTGAATCAAACATGATTTATTTGTACCAAGGAACTGAGTTCAGCTGTAAAACCTATCCACCTGCAGTTCATGCCATGCACTTCCAGCTACTCTTGGAGTCACAAGGACATCAAGTAAAGAATAAAGCCATGGTGCATTTCAGGAGCATCCATCTTGTGGCAGAGAAGGCATCTTCATCTGCTGGGATGATCAAGACAGAGATCTGCAAGTCCTAATGCTGTGCACCCTGATCAGATACTGGTTTGTGCCTCTTGAACCTGTAACTTGTTGGCAGCAAGAAAATATTTCAGTACCCTATAATACTGTGTATATTTCTACTCTTACACTTCTTCAAGGAAGTTAATGTGTAACTTAAAGATGTTACACATTGTCTTTTTACACTTTAAAATGAAACATCCAAGAAAGGGACACATCCTAGAAAATGTGTGTATACATATGAATGCTCTTGTATTTCTTTAATAGCACTGACTTTTTTTGCTTTTAAGTTGCCTGTTCTTCTCCTGTGCTCTCACAACCTGCCTGTGTCTTTCCATCAGCTTGTGGCCCAGCCACACTCATTTTCCTATCACTGGATATGCTGCTTTTCTGTGCTTCAGATACAAAGGAAGCCGAGATCAAAACCTCACCTACTGAAGGAAGGCAGATGTGAGGGTGTCCAGGGAGCAGTGAATGTGGGGACAGCTGCAGTATGGGAATTGGGGATGGCTTCAATATGGGTTTCAGTGGCCCTTGCAGCCTGGGGATCACTGCAGCATGGGGACCACAGCAGCACACCTTTCACACTTGCATCAACCTGCCCTGTACAGGCTGCCACAGAAACTGGCATTCATGCCAGAAACGCAGCTGCAAGTTGCTGGAGAAAAGGCTTTCATTAAGAATTGCTCCTGCCCTTTCCACTACTCTGGTCTTTTTTCATCCCTGCTTTATCAGTTATTACCAGTTAATGTTTCATTTTCTGGTTTTGTTTAACTGAAGCCAGGAAGCACCTTGTAGACAGCAACTGCCAATTAGTTATAATGAAAGCAGAAATTTAGCTTCCAGCCTGGCTGCATTTGGAGGGCTAGAGCAGGAGTTAATTCAATTCCTTTCTTATCTTCTGAACTATTCTTGCTACGTGCATTTCTGGTTGCCAGGTGCTTCTGGGGTGAGCACGCCCTGCCTTTCCTGTCTCTCTCTCCCTTCTTCCCTCTGATAAGGACCTGCAGCTAGGTGGATGGATGGATGGATGGATGGATGGATGGATGGATGGATGGATGGATGGATGGATGAAATGAAATGAATGAGTGAATGAATGAACAAATGAGCTACTGACTACTATTTCTGGGGGAGAAGCAAAATATAGTTATAATGTAGATCTTTCTGGAAATACATATATGCATTTCCATAAGACTAAAATTAATTAATGTTAATGGGAACTGTTTGAGAACAGCCCATCTCACTCTAGTCACCTGTATCTGAGAAGATTGCCCTGATCATCAAGAGGTGCTAGATGGGGATGACTTGTTTTGTGTCCTGGAAGAACCTCTTTCTCTCCCCAGGGACTCAGGGGATCTGCATCTGGTCAAGTGAGTCCTCTTACTTTCCTGACTTTGCTGTCTTCATGTTACGTAGAGTTGAGCTGCAGCGGGATGAAGGAAAGACTGTGAATAGTAGTCTGCATCCACCCTTACTGGCTTACCTAGGCCCTGAGTGTCTCTGAGTGAAAGGCAGAAGCACTGGGTGCAGCAGAAATGTTACCTTACAGAAGAAGGAAAGGACTCCCACAGCAACTGCTGTCTCAGAAGTAGATGCTGGAAGCAGGATGAAAGAGGACAATGTAGAACTGTGAGTTTAGTGTGGTGGTGACATCCTGTTCTTCCATTCCCCTAGACTTTTCCTTTGTTCCAAGATTTGGCATATGAAACTAGGTCAAAGCTCTTAGCCATACATGTTTTAGAAGTACTAGTTACTCTGTGAGCATGACAAAGCATGTTGCGGGGGCGGGGCGGGGGGCGGCTAGGATTTGGGGTTTTTTCTTCACATAATGTGGAAAATCCATTCTATTTGGGATTAAACTGTGTTTTAGCTGTTTCTTGGGAAATGGCACTGTGAGTCTTTCATCCGTTTCTGGGCTGATCTAGATGCAGTGGGACGTTCTTTTCTTTCTGAAGAAGTCAGGTGCTGCATCATAGGAAAGTGACAAAGTGTTGGGAATCCTCTGCAAACATGGCTACAGAGAAGTCACCCTTAGTGTCCTGCAGTGAGGTGGAGAAGAACAGCATCTGTGACAGTCCTTGACCACCAAAATCAGTGAAGATGACACATATCTGGACACTGTATGTGCTTCTGCCCTGGGAGGAAACCCTGCTTGCCCTGCTTGCTCTCACTCTGCTGGTATCATTTACGGGTTGTGATGTAAAGCAGAGGAAATGGGGAGTGTGAATACCAATCTCACCCTGAAGAGGATCTGGTTTCCTCAGGTACAGTTTGTGCTTATCATTCTTGTGCAAAAGTTAGTAGGTCACAGCTGGTTAAACAAACCCTGCCTAATCATAATTTCCGTGCTTACAACACAGAGTACTTAACCTTTCATTACTCCTTTCCACCCAAATCAAAGGTCTAATTTTTTGCATTCAATTTTACTTTGTTCTTTTTTCAGCGTAAAAGAAAAAGGAAGACATTAAAACCCTGGAAAACTCACTTCAAAAAGACCTGAACTTAATCTCTCAGGTTAAGTGATGTCTCTTATTTCAGAATGTACTAACTGCATACTGTGTTTCATCTACATCTATATGAAGACAAGCAATGGAATATTGTATATAAAAACAGGACAATGCATTTTTCATGTAATAAATGTTTTTCTTCACCTCTTCTGGCAAAACAGTGGGCTGCCTACTAGTAATTGTGCATCATATTTTAAAATAATGATGCAGATTTTTAATGTGTGTCAGTTTCATTGTCCTGCCTGTCCCAAGTCCCAGCCAGCAAAAGCACATTCCTGAAGGAAGAGACCCTGAATGCCCTCAGTGCAGCAGCTCACATACTTGCTTTATAAATCGGATGCTTTAAGAAAGTTTCTTCCAAATGTCATTCAAATTCAGCAGGTTTTGAAGATCTAACCTTTACCTTGTACTCTACACATCATAGCTAAATGATGTTATGCCTAAAATACACTTGCTTCAAATCTTATGTTCAAGTAAAAGTTTAAATAAAATAAAACCAAAAAAACAGAACTTCTGTGAAGTGACAGGCACAAAGAAGCCTCAAAACACTATACAATTCTAACTCCTTGCAGTAACTCCTTCTAACCTCAAACACGCTCTGCTGTCTAAGTATGGGCACGCATTCCTTAACTTGTGGATAATGACTCACGCTAAGAAAGTGCTGGTCATGTACAAAACACTTCAAGAGAAGGTCAGTATTTGTCAATGCTAACAGAGAATTTGTTCTAGGCACTAAGCCATCCACAGCTTTTCACATGCATTACAATATGGCTTGCAACTGGACATGGGGAAAAAACAATTACAGTGACAATCTGAATGCAGTCAGCGTGAGCCACAGATGAAGGGTTTTGATGCAGCTATGAAAGGCATGCCAAAGGAAGCACAGCACTGCTCTAACACAGCTCCCTCCACACCTTTCTCCGTGGCACCAGCCAGGTCATGGCCACCTCAGCCTGAAACAAGGCTGCATTTACTGCTCTGCTTAGGGTTATGGTTATGGTTAGGGTTAGGGTTAAGAAACCCACAAAGCCTAGAACTCCAGGGACATTGGAACCACAATAGGCATGCCAAGAGAAGCACGGCACTGCCCCTCATTGTTCCCTCCACACCTTTCTGCTTGGAACCAGGCACAGTAAAAGGATGCTTTTACTGCTCTACTAAGGGTTAGGGCTAAGAAACCCAAAAAAACCTAGAGCTCCAGAGACACTGCAACCCCCATGCCAAGGGAAGCACGGCACTGCCCAAACATTGTTTCCTCTACATCTTTCTGTTTGGAACCTGCCTCAACCAAAGGCTGCTTTTACTGCTTGTATTAGGATTAGGGTTATGCTTAGGTTTAGGGCTAAGAAACCCACAAAGCCTAGAGCTCCAGGGACACTGGAACTTCAAAATGCATGCCAAGAGCAGCACGGCACTGCCCCAACATTGCTCCCTCCACACCTTTCTCCTTGGCATCAGCCATGTGCTGGCCACCTCAGCCTCAGCTCATGCTCCTTTTATTGTTCCACTTAGGGTTAGTGTTATGCTTAGGTTTGGTTTTAGGGTTTGATTTATGCTTTAAGAAAACCACAAAGTCTAGAGCTCCAGGAATACCGGAATTTTAAAAGCAGAAGTTGCCTCTACAGGTACTCATCATGCTCAATGGCCAGCGCAAGGTAAGGCAGGGGCACAGACCTCACTTCTCTCAGGAGGCAATAACTGCTGTGCTGAATGTCAGGAATCACCACAAGAAATCTCTTGTGTGTAGGATTGGGACATTCTGAGGCCGGGGCTCTCCCACAGCTGTCCAGTTCCAGGATGATACACAAGCTGTTGTTCATTCCACTGCATTCCTGACTTCCAGCCCTCCAGCAATCCAGTCCTGCTCTGTCCTGGAGCTGTTCCCTCAACAGAGTTCATAACTTAGTTAGAGGGAAAGACCATGGGCTCCCAGAATTGGACTGGGTGTCTTCCACTCTGGTAGTAATCCTGGGAGGTAGTGCTGGGATACAGATACCTGGAGACCAGAATGGAACAAATCTGATATGAGCTCTTTACACAAACACACACATTTTCTGTGACAGATTCAGACAAGTCAATTTAAAATGCCTTGGCTTGATAGGGACATATCCACTGGCCATTTTTTCTTCCCTGACCCACTGCATGACAACAGTGTTTTTCAGTGCCTACGTGCACAGATTTCACCCTCACTGTGTCATCTTGCACTTTCACTTCCTTTCTCATGGTTTCTGGGGACAAGGCTTTTTAAAAGGCAATGCTCCATTTTTTGCTTTCAGAAGGACCTCTCTGATGGCAATCTTTCAAATGTCTATTTTTGACTGCTCAAAGTTGAGCCAAGTGGGACGGTTAAGAAGAATTCTGCTACAATTCATCTAATGGGCTTCCCAACTTTCCATTTATTAAAGTACTGTATTTAACATTGTTTATGGAACCTGAATTACAGGGGCAGGTCACATGACTGAGAAAAATGCACTTGGAATACAGCATCAGCAAACAGGCTGAACAGATATTGAAAGAGGGGAAAAAACAACTGTACTGAAGCAGAAGGTAGCCCTCAAGCCTTTAGAGAAAAGCAAAAGTACTTACCCAATAATAAGCAAAAATAAAGAAAGGCAGAAATATATTTTTTAAAAGGAAAGTAAAAGAGGAGGACAGGAGGAAAATGCATGGACAAGGCAGAGGGTTTTCTTATTTTTCATCTTTTCAGTCACTCTAGAATATTCTTGCATCCTTGTTGCTCACAAAATTCTTTGTAGACAAGAACTGTATTGATACTCTCAGTTCTCAGCTTCAGTCAGCCCTATTCTGCCTTTAATGTTGCTTCCACAGTATCAGAAAAGATCTCAGCAAGCTGAGTGATACAACCAGATCATGAACCCTCAGCAAATGTTTGCATGCCTTTTAGCCATCCTGCAACCAGCTAGTACTTGAGTCAAGCATTTTTGCCACATTCTGCTGGGAATCACAAGGAAATGTTTTCTTTGCTTAATATCATCTCATGAGATGTGCAATGAGACAAGACATGCGACAGGCTATTGTGCAATTGCAGCCTTACACCAGGATTATTCAGGGCACAGCACAGGAAAAAAGCCTATTTTTTGACTGCAGTGAGAGCTCACACACAGCAGAGATGGGGACAAAACTGAACAGAAGTTAAATCTTTTGTTTTATTGCTGCTTTCCTCAAGTGGATTGCATCAACAGCGTCTCTGCTTGGTCGCTGTGAAAAGTGCTGTTACAGAAATTTGCCACTCATTTTACTTTAAAGACTGATCCTAGCATTTGTTTTCCATCACAAACAGTTTGAATCTCTCCCCATTCCTTGAACCAAATCTTTATGTAGTTTCTGGTAGAATTAGGTGCCCCTAGGAGCCATTCCTAACAAACAGATCCAGACTGGAAGTACTTGGTGAACTACAGCCTGGAAGTACCTTTCCACTCCTTCACTTGGTTTTAGACAGTGACCAGCCTGTTCCTCTTCCCTTTGTACCAAGTAGCTCTTGACAAGGAAGAGCTGGTCCTTTGGTGGAGTACAGGGTCTCTGCTTTCTCCAGAAGTCTGGAGATACCAGCAGGTCCTCAAATGGCATCTGCCACTGGGGCTTCTCTTGAGACCACTCAGGGTTTATGAGACAACACTGCTCCCTTTGCTTCTTACCAGCTGGCCAGGAGTAAGTGAGGGCACAACTCAGATCTAGGTCACTTATGTTCACAGAGATTTGGTTGCAAATATTAAGAGGAGTCCCACACAGAATTTGTACAGTCCCATACAAACTGAGCTGTCAGAGACACCAGCCTGCTCGGAGCTAACAAGGCCTGACAGTCAGTGTGCTCCTCCACAGCATGGCCATGGCTGCAGGACGTCCTCCAGGAGAAAGTACATCACCACCAGCCCTGCACGAGCAACTCTTCAGGCTGCACAGACACAGCTGGGGAGGAAGGCAGGGTCTCTGAAGGTCTGCTGTCAGAGCTTCACCAGTAATAGCAAATCTCATGATGGTCAGCACATGGGCTTTTGTGTTACAAACACAAATGAGTTTCAAGTTTTTAGCACCATGGTTCTAAAACACATATGCACATGCATTAAATTGTCTAGCTCTAACACACTAGAAAAATGCTAGGTGTAGGTTTACTACTAATAAAAATGCTCTTTTCTGCCTGAAGAAAGATCAGATGTGATGCAAATGGTAAAAAGGGTTTTTGGACAGAAAGGGGGGAGATTTTTTCACTTCTGTTCTTTAAAAAACAAAGACAGGAAAAAAAGATAGTCCTAGCTTACTTTCCTTCTGTGTGATAGAATCATCTTGTCTTTTTGTCTTTGGGCATAAGTACAAGGCAATTGTCTCACTATACTTGTATATTGTAATTTAAATTAATTGCATTGTTGATAGTGGTTGGAAAAAATCCTCCAACCATTAGAAATATCCTCCAAGGAAAATGCACGTGTGCCTAAAAAAATAGAGAGGACTTTTGTAAATAAGAATAACATTCAATTAGTTATGAGATTCCCATTGAATATGATGAGGAAAAGGCAACTCAGAGGCCACATTGATATTTGACATGTGGTACACCATGCTCTGACTTTAAAAGTAGGCCAGATATGAGAAAAGAAAGAAGCATCTGTTATCAATCCTTGGGAAAAAAATCCCAATAAAATTAATTCCAGAATATTTGTCCTACCAAGATGCTGGACAACTTCGGCTTCCATGGAATAGCTCCCATGTCTTTACCTAGCTGATGTCAGTTATTTATTGTTGGTCCTACCTCAGAGGCATCAGGACATCTTATTCATCAAAGCTGTCCAGATTTTGCATGCCAGTATAAATCCTGTTTCTCAGTTATGCTAAGTAGGTACTATGTGTCATTTGACCTAAATCAAGGCAGAAAATTGTATTCCTATAAATCACTGTTTGGGAAAAGCATTATTAAAGGTGAAATCATAGTATCTAGCATTGGATACTTAGCAGAATGGCACTAAAATGAAGAAACATGAAGTGATAATGATTATTTAAAGCTGCCTATTAGCTTGGAACATATAGTATTGTCAGCAAGACTCATCTTTACTTTCCCTAACAAGACACCAGGTTTTTTGCCAGTGTCACTCAAGGTGCCTTCAAGCACATAGGTGTGTATTTTGGCATTATATAACTGCATTTGATGCTATATCTGAGAAAACCACTCCACTTAAATGTCTTGTACACAACCATGACAGACATGTTGATCAATCAAAGCTGCTGCCAGGTGGTAAGAGAGCTCAGAAGGGTAATTAACCAAAATTGGAAGTTAGTAGAAACACCAATATCTGTCTTGCAGAATAATTCCATTTTGGTGGCATCAGTGTGATTACATTCTGTCTCAGATTTTTATTATTCTCTATATAAGCTTCTGTAGAGAATACTTTCTAGAACTTCTGATGGAGAATCAAGTTAATAAGCTGTGATCATGGGAATTTTTTTAATTAGCTGTTAGTTGTTAGGTTCTGTGCCCCATGTTAGGGAAGGAGTCAGCAGTGCAGAGGACATTGTTCTCTGAGGAACTCAAGGCAAATGGAGGAAGGAAGAGTGCCTCTGAGGGTAGGCTCTACTCACCCTGCAGCTTTGAGGATCCAAGAGCTGTAGGAGTCATAGCTGTGAAGCAAATGCTCTCTGAATCACAGAGTTACTCAATAGAGGCAGTGCATGCTGCACCCTGTCTGTAACACTCTGGTAGGCTGAAACATACCCTGAGGACTAAAATCTCTCTCAGAAAAGGAATCAAAATATTTGTATTAAAAGAAGTAAGGTGACTTCAAAATTCTCAAATGGTCTACAGCAAAATTACCCGCACTTCATTTTAACCCAATGTGGTGGCAACTAAAAGGGATAGTGGCACACTTGATTAAAACAAATAGGCACAAATATTAGTGACCTAAATACATATCTGAATGTGCCTCTGACTGGGGACATTTACAGAAAAACATATGTCTGAGAGGAATGCTCACAGAGAGGAATGTTACTGTAGCTAATTAAGTGGATAATAATTCAGAAGTCCTACTGCCTCCTATTCCTGATATTAAGATAATTTCCTATATGTAGTGGGAGAGGCACAAAAGCTTCCCAAAGTTTTCAGAAGTGCTTGTGAAACTTTGGAAACTAAATGACAGGATTCTTGGAGTTGGAGTCCAGAGCCAGGTTCAGCAGGAGGCACTCCACACTGATTTTCATGAGACCTGGACTCACACAAAAATGCAGGAGACATCAGTACCCACCTAAACCATCTAAACTGCTCTTCCAATACATTTGTACAAGCACTTCCAAGATCCAGCTGATTCCTCATGCTTGGATTGCACTGTGCTGTGCAATCACATAAAGCTTTTATTGCACTCTATATGCATCTTGTAAATATATTACTCAACCAAGCTTAGACATGACTTTGTCATCAAATGACTTTGTCATTTCATTGCAGCCTCTTTGTCACTCTCAATCCTTCTGTACTTCATTCTCACACTTTTTTTAAAAAGAATCCCTGTTTGATCAGTTCTTGCAATATAAAAAGCAATCTACACTGCAACGTTTTCTGTAGCTGCACATCCTACTTTGAAAGGCAATTCTGAGGCAAGGATCTTGTTCTTTGTTTTTGTCAAACACACACAAGTGCTTTTAAAAGTGACCTTGAGCTTATATCAGTTTCAGGACTAGCAAGAAAATTACAGGGGCAAATAACAGCTTCTGGGATTGAACGTGGCAGAGAAGTTCAAATGAGGTTAAATGTGATTTAATGTCTCACTAAGCCTGGTGTGAAGAAAATGGAAACTGCACTGGCAACAAGGAAGAAGAAAGCTGAGTTATCCGATATTTGCATTCTTTCTTACTTCCTGTGAGCACACAACTCCTTATTTGAGGAAAACACTTCCCTCACTAATTGCCTTTGTAGTACTTTCAGCAGGGAAAAATAGAAATAAAAGCACTAGGCAGTTTTATCTCCATGCAAATCTGCAGAAAAATCCTCAGTCTACAATTACATGCAACACCACTGGATAGCACAAGCGTGATCATACTGGGTCAGAGCAAAGGTCCATCAGCTCAGAGTCCTGCCTCCCACAGTGATCAAAAGCAGACTCGTGAGAAGATTACAAAAATCTCCAGAACAAGCATATGATGGCATTTCCCACTGATGTTCTCACGGCCTCCTCAGGCATTTCCTCAGCCAGACACGATTGCTGAATGTTTAATCTTGGTAGATTTGTCTTCCACTAGCCTGTGCAGGCTCCCTCCGAGTCCTATGAACTTTTACCACCTGCCACACAACGCAGCAAGAAATCCCACAGCCTAATTACAGGCTATGTTCAAGAAACACCTTGCTATTGTTATTGTTGTTGTTGTTGTTGTTGTTGAGAGCTGGTTATCTGCTCTTCACCTCTGCACCTTAGACTGGAAAAGGCTGTGAGCAAACACTCCTTGTTTATCCCCTCACCTTGACTGACAATTTTACAAGGCTCCCAGTTCTACCTCTTGTTCCACCCAGCAACCTTTCACCATCCATGTGGCTCCTTTGGGAACCTTTCAGAGCTCTCTCTCCTTCCTCAGGTGGGACCAGAACTGTGTAGGCTTGTCAACACAGATTTATAGAGTGGCAGTGTTCCTATTTTTTTTTGTTTTTACCTAAAGGGAATTAATTGATTTTCTTTCTATCAAATTATTTTCTTTCTATCACCACTAAGCTGAAGTTTTGACAGAATTATCTGTTGTAATTCTGAGATTTTGGTATTGCACGGTGAATGCATTGACACGTAATGATCAAGTCAGAGGCTGTAATTTTATATATTGGGATTGGTTTCTATCCCCCCGGGGCATCATTTTACCAACACACTGAACTCTTCCTTTGAAAGAAACTTCAACTTTTTGAAGTATGCCTTCTTGTTTTAATAATCTGTTTAATCCTGCTGTTAAGCAATGCCAGCATCCTCTCACCCTTTCTTAAGGCTTTCTTCACATGTGGTATGCATTTCTTGAATGCTTCCCGTATGTCCCCAAAGGTTCTCCAAGCCATCTGCAAGGACTGAATTCCCCCAGCTAAGCCTTCTGATTTTTTTGAGCAAGTATTCTCCTTTTTATGTAGTCTCTTATTTTGAAGTTGGTATAAGCAGATAAGTTCTCTACCTGCTTATGAAGCATACTTTGATAGAGAAGATTATAAAATTGGACACAGATCCCACAGAAAAACAAAAATATTAACTCATAAATAAACCTCTGTGGCAGCCACCAACATCCCTGATGTAATAAACTATGAATCTAAACATAAAGGTGATATAATGCTCAGGTAATAGGACACCCGTACTCAACAGGATGTGTAGATTTCCCTCAGTGAGGCATGTAAGGATCTTCAGCACTTTTAATTAATTAATTAATTAAATTAATAAAATTAATGCTTTTAAGTGAAAGAAATATGTCTACACTTACAAGGCACATATCATGATCTTGGAACAAACACCATGGACAAAATTTAAATTCAGCTTTCCTACATTTTTTCTTTCTTTGTGAACATCTGAAAAAAGCACCTCTTTATCAAAAAAGGTGCCAGTCCCATCCCCAACAAGTCGTAATTCCTACCATAACTGATTCCTGATTGCTGCATCAAACTGTAGAAAGACCACTTCTCTGTAAATGGCTAACAGCTGGGATACTCTGCTGAGATCCAGTGGATTCTGGAAGCTGTAAGAATTTTCTGTGCGTCTTGCAGTTCAGTCCCTGCAATCTCAAGAAGAGTAAATTTATCAGGTAAGGTGTCAGAAACTGCACATAAAAATATGTCAGTTTTGTAAACTCATTTTCCCTCCAGCGGTTTTGTACTTCAGGACTTTCTCAATTTTTCATTCTCCTCTGTGATGCAGAAGAATCTGTTTAGAACCCTCTCAACATTAGAAAAACAGGTTTTAAGAATAGAGGTTGTGGCAGGTAGAGAATTATGCAGATGCAGTAAAGTCAGGGAGGAAAAGGCATAGTAATGGAAAGTTGCACACAACTCAAAAGAATGGTTCTTTCATTGGCCTTTCCCATTAAAAAGTTAAATATAAAATCCAAGCAAGGATAGTGGTAAATTCTCCTGACTATCATGTTAAGATTAGGTTTGTCAGACACAAGCAGAATCATGTCCAGAGATGGCATTTTGCTTACTCCAAAGACCTAAACTAGATACTGCTTGATTAGGGATGAGAGGGACAACATTTCCAACAGTTTTTTAATTAAATACTATTGCAGCTCAATCCTGCAAGCTGCAGAATATTTTCCTACTGAGGCTCTGAAGTTTTTTATTCCCTGTAAGCTTAGGAAAAACTTCTCAAAGCAATGGGTCTCTGCAAGTCATTATCCTTAGAAGAGCACCTGCTCTTACTTGGTGCTCGCAGGAAGTGCGCGCACAGGGCTTGACGGCCTCCCAAGACAGCCCTGGCAGAAGTGATTTAACTCAGAACTACCTGTTACAGAAACCCAATGTTCTCTCTGTCAGACTGAAGGGCCTGCCATCATTCAGGGAACTTAAATGCTCTGATTTGGAGGAGAGGGAAATTATTTCTCAGCAGCAGCAACCAGAACGATCTCTTGGTTATGAGCAATGGAGTAAAACTCTGTACAAAATGTGTTACAGAGACAGCAGAGCACTGCCCATATTTTCTGTTTTAAAAGTGTAGTAGCTAGGCACACATTAGATGTATTCCTCCTACATCTGGTTATGTGGTTTCTCACAGATCATTGAGCTCAGCCTTTTTGATTGTTTCAAAGCTCATTACACATGCTAATTTACGTGAGCTTTCTCAGTCACATACAAATGAAGTTACTGATATGCACTTGATTGCACAATGAGCACACACCACAGAACAGGAAGGGCTTTTTGTCAGAGAACATAAACCCACTTCAAACATCAAACATTCATAAGCACAGTAGTAAAATAAAAGCTGTAACAAGTATTTATGATTCACTGACTCCTTTCTTCCTTCCAAAATGAAAATTCAGGAAGATAAATTCAGAACTCAAAATAAAAATCTTACTCACGTAAAAAAGAAAAACACATAAAGGATAAAATCTGGAGATATTAAAAGACCAAGCTGGTCTTTTATATATTTTAAGCAATTATTGAGGAATTAATTGTTTTTATCAAATTCTTGTGATAAATTTTTCATTTTGTAACAGATGCCAGGACAAAACGAAAGCTGTGCAGAGAAACTTTTTACTCCTGTGAGCAGCACCAAATGTACAGCTATATGAAGAGGGGCATTTCCTAGTGACAGGAAAACAGTCCAGACACGCAGCACTCACACCCACAGAGAAGATGGTGTGCATAAAATGCCATGTTTTGAAATTCCAGCTCATTATACTGTGAGAATACTTCAGGGGCTGAAAAGCAAAATGCCAAAAGAGCACTTCAGTACTTGGGACAGGATTATCTGACGTGACCTTGGTTTCCTAATTATCATACATCAAGTTTAATTGGGCTCCTGCAATCTCAGGCACCTCCAAAGGGACTTTCATCTCACTCACAATGAACACATTTTGGCTGAAGGTGTCTTGCTTCATCAGAGTGTCCTGCAGAGGTGTCCAGTGACAGCAGAGGTACCAAACCAGTGGTGAGGTGTGGTAGTTACACACCAGCTCCCTGCTAACTGCTAAAGGAAAGGCAGGCAAATCCCAGCCCTGCAGTTGTTTGACTTGAATAGCAAGCCAAAGCTCTTAGGGAAACCAGTCCTATCTGTCTCCATGCAGGATGACACACACCTCAGCTGTTTCACCCTTTGGAAAGGAAAGGAAATGACACATTTACTATAGCAACCCCAGCCTGCCATTTCAAATCTTCTGGTGAAGAGAAAGTCGTCATAGGCTGATCAGATGG
Source organism: Passer domesticus (assembly GCF_036417665.1). Classification (NCBI taxonomy): domain Eukaryota; kingdom Metazoa; phylum Chordata; class Aves; order Passeriformes; family Passeridae; genus Passer; species Passer domesticus. The sequence goes on from NC_087476.1 coordinate 45,683,762, forward strand.
TTTAACAGGTGCTTGCTAAAGGTGGAAGAACAATTTTTGGACCATGTTTTCTATTCCCTGCAGGAGCAGACCCCCCAGGCCTGGCGGGTGCATTGCTTTTCTGTGAGATCATGGCAGATCTGTGATGCTGTGGGCATGCTCTGGAAACAAAACAGCCTTCCAACGTAAACGCAGAAGGATAAAGAAAATAAAAAGGATGAAATTTCATCTTAACTTTATTCTTCACTTGACATCAATGTCCTCCTTTTTCCCCTTTCTCACTATCAGCATTTTGCACTCTTTTGCACCTGGAACCATCTGATTAAGCACTCAGTATGGGTCACTTTTCAGTCCTCTTGGTCATGCCCCAGGCTGGGGTCAGAGGCTCTGGATTTAAGACACAAAAGCAGTTTGGGTAATTTCCTAATTGAGCAAAAGCCAGGATATATGAAACCACATGGTAAAATGCATCCACCATTTCTAGGCTTAGGTGGGGAACCCTGAGAGCAGCCTGAAGACAAGATAAAGGCACAAATAAAACCTTTCAGATGACTGTCCCTAAGTACACCCACTAAAATAGCAAATATTTTTGCTCCTTGGGCCACAGCTGCCCCCAGAGACCAAATAAAAACCTTGCTGGGATGGCACTGGGGATTCCAGGGCAAATTCAGCCATGGGGTTTTGTTGAGGCTCTGGGTATCGCTCCCAGCTGTTCACCATTCCATCTAGTGTCACAGCTTCTGGTTAAGAAACTGCTTCTGGTTAAGAAACAGCTTGTCTTACAGCTACTTTCTTCAGTGTTTACATTTACTCAAACAGACACAGCCAGCCTTCCCCCATAGTCCTTTCCCCCAGCTCCCACATGCCAGGGCCAAGCAGGTACCACATCCCTCCTGTTCCCTGCCTTACATATTTCTGCAGAGATAAGTCAAGAGGTCAAAAAGGGCCTAGCCAAAATTTTCAGTGTGCACAGGGACAGAGAAAATACTATACAATCTGGTAGGCTGGAAAAAATTTAGAAACTCAGAAATATCTGGCTTGGGTTTGGTTAATTACACGTGACATTTAACCTAAAAGACCCTTAGTTTCCATTTACTTTCATTTCTACCTAAAAATCAAGAGGACCAAAGCTTTGTCCCTCCCTTTGTTCCCTCTGCATGGCAGCCTGACCCTGATATTGCCTTTTTCCCAACCTGGAAATGAAACTCAAGATGCTTTTAGTAAGGAGGCAATGTAAGAGCGGATCTTTATTTTAATGCCTTCAGGGGCAGTTATGAAGAGAGGTTCCACAAAAGCCCCTCCTGCAGGGATGGGCACATTTTTACAGGTTGCATGAAATTAACACAATAGATAAAAAGTACCAATTAGAAGGATAAGTGCTGGTGTAATTCCCCCCCAGGTCAAGCCCCTTCTCTGGAGTCCCCCCTTTGGCACCAGCCGTCCTTTGTCCATGAAATGTATCTTGAAGAGTTGTTCTCAGCCTTGGCTCCCAGGAGGAGCCAAGACAGCACTGGGGCCTTGTACCCTGTGGCACTTGGAGTTCTGGAATGTATTTTGTCTTTCTGCCTCGGGAAAGGCCATGGAAAATTACTGGGGAAACGAACCACTAATACAATAGGCTACAAAGCTATAAATATATGTGCAAAGAATACAGAGGAAATACAAGAGGAAAAAAAGAAAAAAAACCCAAACAGCATCACTGGGACCAGCCATGGCCAGTGAGCTGTGCAAAGCAGCAGCTCCCTGCCCAGCCCCGCTGTTCTGTGACACTGCTTTGGGGTTTTTGTACTTTAGCCTGACGCCTTGTGTCCACCAGGACCCCCAGCTACTTCTGATCCGGGGTTAGTGCTACAACCCAATCTGCAGCCCCCCGGGGTCTGCTCACCTCTGCTGCTCCAGCTGCCACTCTGAAGTTCCTGCTACAGTCTCTTTAACCCCGTGGAGTGGCACTGAACCCGGCTGCTCCCCAGGAGTTTGCGAAGGGCGGCTCGTTCTCTTTCTCCCCTGTGACTGAGCCGCCATTACCGCCTGGCGTGAGGCGGCGGCGCTCGGCCCACGGCGCCCCCTGCAGGCCCGGGGGAATCATTGCAGCCGTGCTGCCCGGCCGGGAGCCAGCAGCGCCCCTGCTGGCCGCGAGCGGAACTGCAGCGGCGGGGACGCGCCCGCGGCCGCTGGGGCTGGCTCTGTGACTCTGTGTGTGCTGCTGCTGCTTGTTCCCTTCTTATACACACACACACTAGGAAAGGACTGGTATTCCTTCTCCTATATGTTCGGCTGAAATTCGTAATTGTAATAATTTGGAGGAAAGGGGGCCATATGGTCCATTTCAGGACTGTTCCCACTTTCCTTGGCAGACACCTGTCTTTTAAACCAAGACAGGAGAGAGAAATGTTGGGGTAGCGCCATGCTACCCTTGGTGTGCCTCTTATAGTTCCAGTCTCCCTGAAGGTCTAAGCTTTATGGATTTTTAAACTCTAGCCCTAAGTGGAGCCCTTTGCTAAAGGCCGAGGTGCTCGGCAGCTGGGTGGTTCCACGGAGCAAGGTGTGAAGGGAAAAACACTGGGGCAGTGCCATGCTGACCTTGGCATGCCTTTTGTAGTTCTAGTGTCCCTGGAGCTCTAAGTTTTGTGGTTTTTTTCAACCCTTCCCCTAAGCGTAACCCTAACCCTAAGTGAAGCAGCAAAAGCAGCCTTTTGCTGAGGCTGAGGTGGTCATTACGTGGCTGGTGCCAAGGAGTGCCAGCACAAGGTGTAGAGGGAACAATGTTGGGGCAGTGTTATGCTCTTTCACAGCAGGCAATCTGCTAAATGTACCGGATCCAAAAATCCAGCTGTTTCCCTCCTCCAAATCCCCACCCATCTCCTTTCACAGATAAGAGCTCTCTAATTCCCTCTCTGTGCTCTGTGCTGACCTTTGTGTCATGCCACCAAGTGTTTAAAATGCTGCTTGATTAAAGCAATAAACTGCAGCAAGGGATATGGCTTGCTAGTGCCTCCTCCATTTCCAAGAGCACAATGATTGTCTGCCTTGGCACTCAGAAGCTCTTAGCAAAGCCACCATCACATACCAAGGAGAGCAGGGTTGGGAGCTGGACAGAGCTTCTTGGTCTATTTGATGAGCAGTGGTAGACATGTCCTTACCACTGACCAAATGTTTTATGTGCTTGACCCCTTAGTTTCTTCCCCTCGCTTTTAGTTTTGTGTTACTATAAACTTGGAGAGACTGAACTGTGTGGTAAGGCAGGACCAGCAAAGAAGAGACAGACGATCCTGACCCACTTGTAGGTCGAGTGGGGCTCAGGCAATGAGCTGAGACTTTAACCACATTCTGCATGGATGGGGGACAGGAGCAGGGGAAGACAAAGGAAAGTCAAAGTCCTTGGTCAGCAAATGCAAACAAAGTAATTTTGAGAGAGAATGTGTGAAATATCCCTGTCTCAGTGATTCTAGTGCAGGTGTGCTGTGCCCAGCCGTGAAAGCCACAGTCAGACAGGCATGAAGAGGAGGTTTTGAAAAGTGAAGTTCAGCAGGGGCCCTTGGGGGCTGTCAGGAGGGGAGGTCTGGCAGATGTGAGTGACTCTGGAGGCTCTGCAATGTCACCTCTGTCATGTGGCCCCAGGTGTGTGTCCTGGGAGAGCCCAGACAGTGAAACCTGGCTCTGCCCAGAGAGTTTGTAGCACAGCCCTAGGCATACAGTCACCCACAAACAACATCAACCTTGATATTCTCCAGGAAAATTCTGTATTTTAGAGAAGCATGGCAAGATAATTACTTTGGCTTAGTCTGCTACTTTTTGCTAGCAAGTTGCTGTATAAAATGCATAGAGATAAAGTAAAAGCTAAGTATTAAACTTGATTCTAGCTTCAAAAGCTTCTGGAAAGCCCCAAATTCCACATGATCCATGATGTGCAGAAGAAAATTAATGAGGAGATGACTCTAGTGGCATCTGAAAGAGCCAGAGTAGCTCTCCCCTCTGGTCAGGAAAATTAGGATGCCCTGTCTGGAGAATATGGGAGCTCAATAAATTTTCTTGGGAAAAGTAGCCTTGCTGCATAAAGGCAGCAAAGCCTTGTCATGTTTGTCAATGCATTTGCTCTCAGCTCCCCACTGGAGTTTGCAGGCAGGCTGAATTGGACTGATAGGAAATTACTTCTCTCCTCCTTTGTGTTGGAGTGTTAATATTTTAGGCCTAGCAGAGCAATTTAAATGTCAGAATTTTTAGTATTTTAAGTATGTCATGTTAGTACAATTACTGCACACATGTGGGCAATTTGAGTATTCATGGACACAAATAGTAAAACAAAGAAAAAGAGGAAATAAAAGGTATGAAAAATGTGACCTACTGTCACTCCTTGTGGTTGCAGGAGGCAATCATTAGTGTACATAAATGCTCAGTTCCAAACAAAAGCCATATTCTTTTCTCAATATTTACAGAGAACTCCAATATACAACTGTGGGCCAGGTCATTATTGACAGAACTGGTCTGTAATGAAATTGCATTTTGGCTTTGAAACCAGAATGAATTTGATATTGCTGCTGAACACAGGCTTAGCAATCTGTTTGCAATGACATTTACTTTTTGCTGTAAACGTTTTAGGAAAGCTGAGAAGCACTAAGCTATAAAGCATACCCAGTGTCAAATCCCAGGGATTACTGAAGGATCGATATCTTGTGACAGTGATACCCACTGATGTGTGGTTTTATTCCGGATTTTTTTGTTTGCTTGTTTTGTTTTCTCTCTCTGTCCCCGCAGAGCTCTGGAAACACAAGGTAAAGCAAGAAAATGTCTCAGTTGTATACCCACAGATAGTTGAAACAGTTGTTCAGAGGTCAATGGATAACCACCAAGAATCAGATACAGAGGTAAATACTCTGCATTTCTAGCTAAGAGACAGCTAAATCATGTTTGCAGCTTTATTTCTTAAAGCTCTTGTCAATCAGTGACCTAAAAGAGAAACACATTTCCTAAGATTATGAGCTTAGATGTAGATTATGTTGGTTTGTAATAGCAGCATTGGCAGCAAACTTATTCAGTGCCCAGCTGCCTTCTGACAGGTTTATTTCAGCTCTCAGGACTGTAATAATGTGAGGATGAGTTAGGGCTGGAGGCTTATAGGCAACTGCAATGCAGGGTTGCAGGACTTTATTCAGAGAGTCAGTAGTGGGAACTCTTCTTCCTGAGTCATTGCTAAATCAGGGGTCAGTCATGATGTTAGGAAACAGAATTTGTTTATTTCAGGGAAATCTGAAAAAAAAAATTATGAAAATATAACCACTTCTGGTAAAAAACACAAACCACATTTTTCAGCAAGAGGAGGGATGTTGGGGCCCAGCTGCAATCCAGGCAGTTTCTCTGCTGGTGATTTAATTTCTTTACTGAAAATTCTGTTTTAGCTTTAATTGGAAAAAAACAACATTATACAGTTGCAGCTAGAACCTGTCAAAAAAATGACAAATCTGTTTTCCATTAGTTCAGTGAAACTGTAGGTAGGGCACAAATTTTTACATTGAACAATTTGATTTTGCTTCATTTTGGTATTGCAGAAGCACTTTATTTACAATAAAGTGACCATATTTCATTTTGAGGCATGTTGTATATAGCAACCCTTGTGACTCAGGCCACCCACAGAGTTTCTTATTTTGTTTGACTGGGTTATTTTTAAAAAAGTCATTTACAGCAGTGTTTCGCTGAACTGGGCTGTGGCATCACAGCCAGAGAGTGCAGCAACTTTGAGCCCCATTCCATGATTTACGAAAATATTCTTTAGCAGCAGCATCATTTACTTTACCAAAATGAAGAAGTATGTTCAGAGCATTGATTTGAGAGCAGGAGAAGGTGGTTTCTCCGGGTGGGAGGCAGTTGCTAAGTAAAAATTAAAGCCAAGCTGTGTGGCTGGGAAGTTGTTGCAGGGGAGCTGGGCTACACAAGCACAGTCACTGTGCATCTCCCTGCTTTGCTGCAGGAGCTGCACGCAGCAGAAGGAGGTGGCAGCCCAAGTGACACAGCTCTGACACAAACTGGGGATGGTGCTCCATTGAGTGGCAGCACTCAGTGGTCCCAGCTGGGACAGTCCCACTGCACAGACACGTGGTGACAGCCTTTGAGAAGGAAGGCACGGAGGCTCTGGGGCTGTTGCTCAGTCATGCCATAAGGACATGATGAAATTATCACCAACTATCTTTGGCAAAACAAAGATAACCTGCAGGCAGAGATAGTGGCCTGCTGCTCTATGGCTCATGTGCACAATGGATTTTACTCTGGTAATCTTGTAACTTGAACTTCTACTCCTGGGTCTCTTTTTTCACAAGGCATTTTCCCAGAGCAGTTCAGTTTTATGCACTGACTGAGTCAGAAAGCAGAAATGGGTCAGGCACTGCAGGGTCAGTATGAGACATTCTGCAATATGGCTGCAGAACCAACTGCTCTGGAGCTGTAAGCTGGACTTTGCAGCTTCAGTTGTGTGTTTTAGGATAGCTACTATGTGTGGGTGGAATTTAGAAAAGAAGTAAACCCAGCCAATAAATCAGAAATGCTGTCTCGTGGAATCGTGACAGCCATGTCATCTGTTAGCTGACTTGGAGGCAGGGCTCCATTTACACAAACTCCACTGCTACAGGCATGCCAGCTTCTACAGAAACTTACAGGAGGGACGAGACTGCTTGGGTTTCAAGGATGTTTTCACAGCAGAGTTAGAACACCTGCACTTTTAATTTCGTTCCTGGGCTCCTATTCTAATCTGGCCTCATTACTGACTACATGATTTCAATTCTTCTCTGAGATTCTTATCAGGGTTTTGGGCTTTTTTTTTTTTTTTTTTTTGCTGCATTTTCTTATGCTTTTCCTTTCTGTTTTTTTTTTCTCCTATGTCCTTTTCTGTACACTGTTTGTTTGGCAACATTCCTTCTTGCCTGATTTACTGTCCTGTTCCATATGTTTGAAAAGGCTGAACTTAGAAATGAGAAATGCGTGTGAGGTTTCAGCTGGATGGAAAGATACAGGAGGAGTCATTTGGACTTTCCTGTAGCCTGTGGGCGGTGGAGTGTCCCCCCACTCCTCCCACTTTGCCAGCCCACCACCACCAAATTTGAGTCACCTGTATTGTACTCAAAGGAAGTGGCCCAATGTCACAGGACTCTGCTTCAGCCTCAGAAGAGACATCCCCCTCCCAGTTCCACTCCTCTCTACCCTAAAGCAATCAGCAGAGGCCACTGCAGGGCTTAAGAGCAAGTTCAGATGCTCCAAGAAGCTGTTAGAAGCCACAAGAAATGTTCAGGCATGATCAGCTAAAATGGGATGGCAGATAGTTGAAAAACTAAAAGGTATCTAAAGAACATATATGAACCCCATGGGTTGTTCTGTTTTCTCCAGTAGAGTCTTAGGATTCAACAGGCTTTTTGCTGATTTTGGAAAAAAAGAAATTCAAATCAGAGGTAAGCTAGTGCTGCTCTGAATAAATATCACCAGAATTTTTAAGCAGGGCTAGATATTTTAGTAATGTTCATTGTAATATAAAACAACGGCAACAACAACAACCAAACAAATAAAACCAACCAAAAAACCCAAAGAAAATCAAACAAAAAACCCCCCAACCAACCAAAGAAAAAACCTGCAGAAAATTTCAGCAAGAACCCAGTACAGCTATTAGCATTTACTGCTTAGGTCTGGCATGCAGAGGTGCCAGGCAACCTTGAAAGCAGACTGTGCTGTTGGCTGAGCCCACAGTCTGCAGCTGTGCCTCTTTCTTATCTGAGGAGCATAATATGCTAGGAATGACTTCTAGCTTCCCTGCATTGTGCTAATCTTCCTGAGAGTGCTGTTCAGTGGTATGAGAATGACCAAACATTTATACCTAGCAATGACCTACCTATGTGAAATTTCAGTACTGCCATTTCAATCTGTTTAAATTCTATCACATACCTTCCTACTTGTGCTAATCTCTGTGCCCTTTCTGAGGGCAGCTTGATTGCAAAATATCAACAAATGGAACACACAATTGTTTTTATCATATATTAAATGATCTGTATGTACAAGCTTATCATAAAGAGCATATTTGTTCTGGTAAATGCATTACCTCACAGCTTGCTGAAAGAAGCTTGGTCACAGTTGTTCTGACTTTCTCTCTGGAGGCAGGGGACATTATGCTATGGGAGGCCAGGCTTACTGATGTAGCAGAACCAGGCACAGGACCTTCTCCAAAAATTGGATTTCCTAATTCTACTCCCATCTTTCTGCTCCTTTGTCTTTGGCACTCATTTCATTCTGTCAGTTCTCAAACCTACCAGTGAGAAGATCTTTCTTTCCTGATGACCAGAAACAGACATTTTAGGATTATATATGAAACTTACACATTTCACAGAACCACAGAATTACAGAACAGGTGAGGCTGGAAAGAACCACAATGGGTCATCTGGTCCAACCTCCCAGCTCAAGCAGTTGTCACCTTCAAATATTGGTCATGAACTTCCTACTGCTTCCAGGGTGTTGATGTTTCTATTCAAAAAACAGAGAAAAACAAAATTGATTATTTCATATCATCAAAGGATTATTTTCACCAAGCCACTCACTTAGGAAAATATTTTTGCTCTAAATAAACAGGTATCACAGAGCATATTCTGAGCTCCGGATCGTTCACTCCTAGGCTATTGTATTTGCTCATCTCTAGCTTTGCTCATTCACTTTCCCTGCTGTGATAGATTGTGGGGCCGTGCCATGGGATGATTATGGAAATCACTGCTCTCAGAGCCCAGCTCAGTGACTGAGAGAAAGGAAATCTTGGTCTCAAAAAGCAGGTTAGTAAAGTAAGGGATGAATACGAATCTCTAGTGCAGAACCTTTTTGTGACTTGTGTCCATCTAAAAGTACAAAATAAGAGGGGGTACTCAATCAGTGTTTCAGTTCTGCTGTATAACTCACCACAAGTGTAGCACTCAAAGGAATAAATTGCTGCAGCGTACCAGGTGGATGAATGTGTGAATCATTTGTCTCCTGCTGCTAGAAGCATCTTGTAAAAATGTCTGGTGGAAAAATAATGTACCTTCTCTGAGAGAGATGTATTCTAGAAGGAACAGGTACCACATTACAGAGAGTGATGGAAGCTCTTTTTAGTTACAGCAGAGGGAATATTTTGGATATACCTCCGTTTGTAATATTCTGCATTATTTTTCTTGGAAACTTGATGTCTGCTGCATAATTGTATTGCTCACTCTAACAATGCCTTTGTTTTCAAGTAGTGCACTGATTTCTTTGTGACTGCATATGTTATTGCTTTGCAAAAATAAGACATCCCAATGTAGTCTATAAAAGCTGATCTAATTGGGACCATAGAGCAACTACATGTGTCATATCCTTGGAGTTTTGTTTTGATGGTACACAAGCCCATTAATGTCAATAGTGACTCTAGGAATATTGTGATTACTTTTGCAGTCCTAAGAGTGAATCCAGTTTTCACCAGAGAGTCTGATTTTTCACCATGGTGCTGATACTTCCATTAAATACATACATCCCAGTACTGCCAACAGATTGCCTGCAAATGACACAATTAAAATTCCACTTTTTTAGTGCCTGGAGGCAAGAAGAATATTGCTCTGTCTTCCTGATACATTGATTCTAGGAAAATAGTAAAGAAGAAAGACCATCTGGTTGTAGTTGAGAGACTTTTGAAATCTTCTGAACGTCGCTTTCCCATATGTGCACACTCCATCTCTTACAGGTTTGTAATTGCAGGAAAGTCTGATGTCTATTGCCTTAGCACTGAGCAACGAGTGCTTGAAATCAGCAGTGAAGTGAGAAGGGACGAGTCAACAGCATGATTGATCTGAAGGAAAAGCTTGGCTCCACTGAAAATAATGGTGACTTGAAAGAATATTTTTCTAAAGCAAGGAAATCCATCTGTGTGTCAGTAAACAAAGACAAGGATAATGTGCTGCTTGAGCTTGCTGCTGCTGTTACTGCGTTCTGCTTGGGACACGAGTTGGGTGAAGAGCTGGAGGTGATCCATTACTGGGCTCTGTTAATTTGTGACTTCCTGTGTGTGTTTATGCTCCAAGTGCAAAAATGTTGGGCCCTTAGAACGTGAATAACTACATATATTTGAATTGGATTGGGTCCTAACTTAAAAACTCTGCTTTTGAACTGTTCTGAATGAAACCACCACCATGTTTTCTACACAGGTGAACATCAGAGAGGTTGAACTTGGATCTGAGGAAGTATAAATGTGAACACACATTCAGTCATAATGTCAATGCTTTCATGTACTGCCATTGTCCCTTTTCTGGGCAGGGAAAGAGTCTGTGGTGTTTCAGTGACACAGACAAATGTGTTGATAGAAGTTTATCTTCCTCTTGTGCAGGCCGGTCACATAAAAGAATGGGGGTTGAATTCTTTTTCACACTAATGGTTGTTTAGAATAAAAAATATATTCAGCTTTGTCTTTTGAAAAAGAGCCCCCAAAACTGATCTTCTGGGAATTATAAACTAAAGCCTGGAAAGTTATTTCCAAGCTGCAACTTCCAGATCAATTTCTTTTATAGTCAAACATATTCCTCCTCAGCAGAGTTCAATTTGTGCTGAAATTATGGTAGTAAGCCAGTGAATACAAATGAGATCAAATGGATAATGGCAATATACTTCTATCCAAAGCAAGTATGTCTGCAGCTCTCCCAAGCAGAGAAGCTTTCAAAGCAGGGTATAACAGCAATGCCATCAGGGTGAGAAGGGCCTGCAGCACCCCAAATGCACCTGGGAGGGTGGGCACAGCCAGAAGTAAACCAGGAATCAGTGGCAATGGAAGAGAAGGTTGCAGGGAGACCTTGGTGTCCCCGCTTGGAAGGGACAGTGTGCAGATGCAGTGGACATGAGGAGTGCAGTCAGAGGGCTGTGTTTGAGCAGAGCCATGGGAGCTTGGTGGGCTGCTGCACACCACGGCCAGGGCTGCTTGCAGGGTGCTTGAGAAGGATCAGCAGGGAAGAAGAGGAGTGAGGATTGTGTTCTGTGTGAGGGGTTCCCTGCACAAATCTTGTGAGGGAGAGTGGAGAGGCACTACTGCCAGCCTAGGAGTCAAGGTCAGAGGAGGGAGGAATGTTAGAGAAGATTAATGATGATGGTGCTGGGGAGTCTGTGACAGTCTGCCTGGTCAAGAGAACAAATTAGATGGATTTGTCTATAGAGGGACAGGGAAAAGTGGTTTCAATTTGATATCTTGGAGTTCATGTGGAAATGTACTGGAAGGGGAAAACAGCATTGTGAAAGCTGAGGCAGTTCCTGGGTAGCATTACTGATAATATCTTAAGGGCAAATGCTGGAGGAGCCAACTCTGGTAAATCCCTACTTCTGCTGCTCACAAACAAGGAAAACCATGTGAGGCTGTATTGACTGTGAAATGATTTCAGGATCAGGAGAAAGGTTGCACAATTATGCTGCAGACTTAGGACTTGGGGCTTCAGGAGAATGGACTGTGACTTATTTAGGGAATTGATAGGCAGATTCCCTGAAAAACTGCCAAGAGAGGAAAAGTGCAGAGGAAAACTGGTTGATTTTTAAATAAAACTGAGAAGTTTCATAACCAGCTACCCTGTTATGCAAGAAGACCAGGGAGTTTAGCAGAAATTTGGCCTTGCTTGCCTTAGCAAGGAGCTTCTTGAGGAACTGAAATATAAAAAGGGAGATTGTAAATAGAAACATGGGCAGGTCACAGAGCTGGAGTATTGGAGTTCAGACCCAAAGTGGTGAAATTAGGAAGACCAAAGCCCAGCTGCAGATAAAAGTAACACTGGGCACAAAGGCTAAGAAGATAAGTGGGCACTGAATGGTAGACCCTGTCTGCAGAGACACTTCTGCCAGGAGGGCCAGAACCTCCAGCAGTCCTCCAGCAGCTCTGTAAGAGTTTTCAGCAGGAAATAGTAGAATCATAGAATGTTAAGGGGTTGGAAGGGACCTTGAACACCATCTAGTCCCAGTCCCCCCTGCCATGGGCAGGGACACCCTCCACTAGACCAGGCTGCTCAAGGCCTTATCCAGCCTGGCCTTGAGCACTGCCAGGGATGGGGCATCCACAGCTTCTCTGGGCAAGTCTGTTTGGAACAACGCAGAAGAAAACCTGGTGATTATAATTTTCATGAATCCACTAATTTTGTTTTTCACTGAGGCCACTGTAATTAGGGTCGACCAAGTATATGAATATAGTGTGAACCTGAATCTCCATTTGGCATAATTAGTGTTCATTACCATTAAGAGGGCTTAATTTTGGAGGTGTTCATGGTTGCTTTTTGGAATTAAATTTCTTCAATTTTTTCCCATTCACATTTCCTGTTTCCCCAGAGATGCAATAATAGAAATTTATTGTCAAGGCTGCACTGCTTTATACTGCAAAGTTTGAGCATTTGAAAGTTAAAAAGTGATATAAAGAGTTTCATACTTTTGCAATTGTATTTACTTCCAAACCACCTTGCTTCCTGGGGAAATAATCCTTTTGGGTCTACTCTTAACAATGTCTTCTTTAGCAGGAACAGCTGCAACTCGTGCAGGATGAAAATACCAGCCTTAGCAAGCTGGTGTGTAAGCTAAAGGCTCTGAAATGTTGGAACAAAAACCCGTAAGAAGGTACAGCTCTCTGCTAAGCTCAGTGATGCTGAGAAGATACTTCCTTACCATTTCATCTGTTACCATGTCTAATTTTTTGCAAAACTCGTAGTCAGGTTAGAGGGGACCATGGAATGATGGTGAACCTATAGGAGATCTTGGTAACTGCAGATTTTAGGTAGAAATTCTAAATTTTTCCCCACTGTCTTATGGGTATTATGGTGGTCTTCAAATGGAATGAATGTGAAATAAATCTCTGATGCTTGCTTGAAGCAAGAGTTTAGGAAGTATGTGTAGCCTACAGTATTCCTAATTCTGTCATTGACTCAGAAGATGAATTGACACACTGCATCACAATTTACTATTTCATAAGTGACCAGAAGGTATGAAGGGGAAGACAGGCAGACATGAAGTGAAAATGAACTGGATTGTTGTTATGGAAGTGGTGGCATTTGTTTTCTTTGTTAAATTGGTATCTGCTTAAATGAAGCAGAACACAGCATGAGGTTTATAATTTTAATTAAAGAAATACAAGATTAAGGACAAAAATTACTAAATTAAACTGAAGATGGATGAAAAGCAAAGAGCCACAGTGCTGTAAATGAAGATGATTAGGATTGGAAAACAGGTTATTGATTGTTATAGTGGAAATTAGCTGCACATGTCAAACTAAGGAAAGCAGAATGGATCATATTTGTTAACTTTAAAAGGGTGAAAAAATGGGGCTTTTGTTCTTGTAATTTTAAACCCTAATAAAATGGATGTGCATAGACTTAGTTCAGCTGTATCAGGGAGATGCTAAATCATCAGAATATTTTACTAAATAGCTCAGTCAAAAACTGATTGAATTCTTGTAAATTGGTGTATTTAAATAAAAAATGAGAGCCATATTCACAGGATTTAAAAGGAAAGTCTGAAACTGAGAAAAATTATTGGGAGAATTTGGCTTTTTTAAAATTAGAAACTAGCTCACCTCACCCTGGCAGAGCTTTCTTGTGTTTGACTTTGGAATGGTAACGAAAATCTAAGAATTTGTATTTCACTGTCCCCCACTCCAAGTGCAGAAGATCCTGGACCCTTCTTTTTCCAGTTCAAATGGCTGGGAAAGGAGAGAGGGCTGCTGAATCTGTGCCTGACATAGTAAGTTGTATATATACACACATTTATGTTTGTGTTTAAAAGAAACAAAAGGACCTTGCCTGGAAGGAAAACAAGCTTCCTCACACGCATTTTTGCTTTAGAGACAATGAAGGGATAAACAGATTAGTAGATGGACAAGTCCTTCTAATGCGTGAGAGATCAAGTTTTTCATTTCTCTGAGCTTATTTGCACACAAGAATTTGAATTGCTGAAATGTAAATATAAGTACAGATGTGCAGTTGTACCCATAGGAAACATCATCCTACATTTTCCCCTTTAGGGGACCCCTCTTGTCCATCTTCTTCCCATGTCTGCTTTATCAAAGGTCCAGCTTTTGTTAGAGGATAGGAACAATTCAATCCCAGTTTACTCAAAACTTTCTGAGAGATTTACCTTTACCAACTCACTTCTCTAAAAAAGAGAGAAAATGACTGCTCTCATATTGTTTCTGTTATGTGCTTTCTATTTACAGAAAGCTCTTCAACACAAAAAAGAGTGTCTGAATGCTGCTTTGTCTGAGAGGCAGCTCATGTCTGTAAGGAAAGCTCTTGCAAAATCTCAAGCAGACACTGTCAAGTTAAAGAAATGGCTGTGTAAACTGGTGTCTGAATTCTCCTCTCCATCTCACTTGCTTTAATGAGCAATTTGCCTGCTGTTATTCTGCGAGAGAAATTGATTAAAAACTAACTACACAATAGTTACTGGAGCTGGATGTGCATTTTATGGCATTGAAACAATGCATTTGTCTGGGGTTCTCACCATCCCAGGCAGAGAAAACTAAGGAAAAAAACTGTAGCATCTTGGAAGAAGTTTGAGTCACATACCAAAATGACACCTACAGGCATTACATTTACATCTGTCATCAACAGGGCTGGATGTATGTTTTAGTCGTGCAAAACACACTACTAATATTTTATTCCACAGATTTAAAAAAAAATACAGGTCTTGAGGTTATTAGTATTCTACCCAGTCATTAAATTTCAAGGGAATATTCAGGACGTTGCCATTAAAACCAGAATAAATTAATTACATGGTTTTTGGTTGGGTTTTTTTTAGTCTGAACACCATCATGGATATATCACTATGCCAGCAAGCTGCCTTTCACTTCTACATGTCGCTGCACACGCTGAAATGCCCCATTCCTCAAAGCCAGACTGAAAAGCACACCCTTCACTTGCAATATACTTAATGCCAGGCAACATTACTGTACAGAAAATAAGTCTTGTCAAACCAACCTCATTTCATTCCGCTGATAAAATTACCAGTTAGATAGATAAACATTATGCTTGAAATGTAATATATATTTGGAAGGGCTGTGTGGGTTAGCTGCACATAAATTTTGTATTTTAAATTTCAGCATTACACCATATCAATAAAAATGCTAAATGGATTGAGAGCTAGATTTTTTTTGACATATAAAAATGCAGCATTTTCATTTAATTTAGTTGGTTTCTGATGGGTTTCTACAAGGGTTGGTAGCAGAGCTATCAGTATACATTTTTGTCAGTGTCTTGGAAATAAATATAAAATTATAGATGATAAAAATAACCAATGACATATTTGGGGAGGAATGTTAGTGAATTTGATAAGGCACATACAGTGAATAATGATGTGAGCAGAGCAGGAGGACACAATCACACAGGTAACTCAGTAACTTGGTGCTTCCTCTGAGAGGTATTTCAGTGCTTGCTTAGATGAAGAACGAGAAGAAAGCAGGACTTGTGCAGAGCTGGGTGACTGCAAGCCTGGACAGGACAGGGAATTTAACAGACAGGTGACTGGAAAAGATGGCACTGGAAAAGAGGGATGCTGCAACCTCTTAGTTTATAGAAAGGAGAGCAGTGCAGATATCGTGAAAAAGAGTTTGTAGCTCTCTGTACAACATGGAAATACTGCTGCCAGTTCCAGAGTGTACTAGGTAAAACAGATGAGAAAAATAATGAGGGAGTACTACAGCGAAGAGTTCCAAAAATTATTTGAGGGCTGCAGGAAATGCTTTCTAGCAGAGGGCTCAATCTGTTTTGCTCATCTGAAAGAAGAGTGACATGCCTACAATCTACAGATAATTATGTTGAGAGAGAAGATCAGACATTAAAAAGTACTTAGGGAAAGGTGAAGCTTCAAAGTTGAAGCCAGAAAAATTGAAAAAGGGGAAATTAGAAACAATGTTTTCAAAATGTGATTAAGCAATGACAATATGGCTAACGGAGTATCATAGAAAACAAATGTCTTTTTGGGAAACATGGATTAGCCAAACCAACTTACTCATTTCAGTACTCATTTCAGGGTAAAAAAAGGGAAAGGTGATATTAAAAATTCACATCTGGTAGATCGATTGTGCCATTCTGAGCTTATCAGGCTATGAAAGTCCAAACTCAGTAAGGCTGAGAGAGCTCCCCAGTGAAAAATGTTTGGGTTGTGACTGCTTTAAATTCTACATGCTTAGATTTTTCAGCAGAATGAAATTAATAAATTTGTTTTCTTCACTGACGAGCTGTCCATTTACTTCCAGAAGACCCACTTCATCCATCATCTTTCTATCAGCAGTTTTTTGTTAGTTTTGTTTTCTTTTGGTTTCTTAACATCAGCTTCTGATTCTTTCCTTTCTTTCTAATTCCTTTTTCACCATTATGATGATGGAATTTACCAACAGCAAGCTTCCAACCTTGCCTGTACAGGAGGATTTGTCCTGATATGGGTGGCTTGTGATACCATTGCATTTGATTGAAGTGCAGATTCTAACATGTAGCCATACTGTCTGCCTCTACAAACTATGTACAAACACTAATGTTTGAAAAACCTGTGCGCATTTTTTCCCCTCTTTCCTTTTTTGTACATTGTTTTAAAAACAAGTTTCTGGTGCAGAACTGAGGCTGGTTGCAGAAAGCAAATTACAACAGAATGAGGAAACTGGAAGCAACTGAACTTTTTATTTGCAGTTGAATGAGTTCTCCACATGAATGTTGTTTTGAGGCTTCTCTCTCTAACAAGCAATGATATAAATACAGCATTCTGTTTCTAACTCACCCTACCCTTCCCTTTTTCTCCCCATTTTCACAACCCAGATTTTATTTTGGATTTAGGTCTGAATGGGTTTTTTAGTTATTAGAATAATTCAGATTTGTTTACCGACTGTTCATTATGTTCAGTACCAATGAAGACAATGTGGGACTGGGTCACTCTTCATTCAGCTCAGCTGGGCATGACTGAGAGAGTTCAGAAGTGTTTGGACAATGCTCTTGGGCACAGAGTGTGACTCTTGGGGATGGTGCTGTGCAGAGACAGAAGTTGGACTCAAGGAAACTGATGGGTCCCTTCTGACTCTGCTAATCAATATTTTATGATTCAATGGTTGTCTTTCTGCCACTTCTGAGGACCATCCTGTTGACCCTGGGTCAGTATCCTTGCTCTAGAAAATGAGCAGTATTCTCCATACTTAAGAGTTAACCTGCCTAAGAATTTGTGTGAGGTGCTGGTGCAGAGGGAATGGGTGTGCAGTGTCAGACAGAACATGCTGGCAGCCCTGGGCAGACTGAGGGAGGTGTAGCTGAAGGAGGAGCTGGCTGGGTTTGGTGGATCTGGGGGTCTTGGATGCGCCCCAGCCCTCTGCCATAATGGTCATTCTCATCACCAGGCTAAACAAGGAACTTTGGAGCCTCGCTTGGACACTGCCTCCCTGCTGGGGCCATGTTCCTGGTCTGCAGTGCCTGGGACATTTTCCAGGCAGGGCTGTGACACCAGTGCTGCAGAGCTGACAGACTGCTGTCCTTTGGCTTTATCTGCTCTGCACTGGACATGAACTCTCTGCCCTTACCAATGTTTCACATCGTCTCACACTGTCACACATTACAACACTGCTCCCCAAACTCTGGACTGCCAAATTAATGTACTGGGAAGGGAACTGCTTTTAACAGACCTCAAAAATGGCATTATTTTTCATCAAACTGATGCCATTGTACTGAACTGATGTATTGTGTCTAAATCTTAGTGCATATTTGCTAATCATTGATTTAATGTAACTGAAATCAGATCCACTTTTAAGACTGTCTCCATGTGAAAGGTGCTGTAGAGCTTTAACTGCCTCAATTTAAAAACTGTTTTGGCCAAGTAAATACAATCCCTGTGTTTAGCACAATCTCTGTGTTTAGCTGGTAGAGTAGGCTCTTGGCAGTGAAATGTGCAGTGCTTCTTTTGTAGTATAGCCTGCAGAAAAAAAAAATACTGTTTGGAAGCTACTTGATTGCACTTTAACTAGAAGAATCCATCTACTGACAATTTTGCTGCCTCAAAAGCCTCTTTACCCTTGCTTTCTTGGTCTATTGAGAAAAAAGCTTTCTAAGTGTATCTGAATGTTTCTCCCCTAAACTGAGCAAAATATATTCTGTCTTCAATCTTTTTCAGCATCAAGGTGAAAGCATGAATTGTTTGTTTTCCAGAGTCAGGATGACAAATGCCATTTTGCTGGAAATAATTTCTCAGGCTTCTGGCATGTTTTCTAAACAAAATCATATGAGAGACTTTTACACAGCCACAGCAGTTGGTGCAGACACATGAGGCCACTGATTTCATAGGTGTCTACCTTTGATGGGGCCCTGAACTGTTTTGCTTTGTTTAAAAAACAACCCTTCAAGAGATCAGAGATGTCCACAGCCGTATCAGCCTTTGAGGAGAGCAGAACAGAAAAGGGTAACTGCAGTGCTCATGCTTTTATTGCCACACAACAGTCCTAGCACCTAAGTGGTCATTAGCACTAACAAACCTCAAATATAAATTTACTTAGCAAATTACAATCTATGTGAGAGGTGAGGGAAGAGGTGCTGTTTTTTTCCGCACACCTTTGCCCTGAAAATCGATGTAGGGCCTTGTCTAATTAGGGTTACCTACAGAGTACAGTGAGAAAGAGGCCTCTTTATTGCTTTTATCTTCCTCCAGCAATGCCTGAAACCCAGATGTCCTATTAAACAATGAGAATGCCAATTTGCACTATTCATGCTGTACTTTGCATTCAAGAGGGATTATAGGTATGTTTAGCAAAGCTGTAATTATGGATTATTTCAACCAGAGAGAACTCATTCACTTGAGTGCACAAGGCAACATCTTTCCCTTTCAATGTAGGCCCCTGCTTTGAGGCAGAGCTATCAGATGATGGGTTTTTGTTGCTGCCATTAATCCTTTTACCACCTTTAAGACACAGAGTCAGCTAACCCAAGAGTGCAGTTGAAAATGGGAGACAGGTTGATGAACTGCAATGTCAAGCTGATGATCTGGAAGCTGTGGTACCCCAGAGGAATGTGACTGCAGGTAAAATCAGGTTGTGAGTTACGTGTCCATGTCTCTGAACACCTCTTTAACCTTTGAAGGAATGGCCAGCTTAAACCAAACATAAAAGAGGCGACAACTTGCTCTGTAAGGAAAGCATTTAGGTAGAGGAGAAAGACCAAAACCACCCTTCAGGAAAAGTCAGAAAACTCAAAAGCCATATCTATGCTTTCTGACACCACAGCTGCTGAAGCAGCACAACACTCCCATTAATAACTTTAAACCATAATTTGTGTTGTCTTTTGCTTTGTAGGAATATCATGGGAAATAAAGAGAGCTGAATTTAGTGGGGGAGGCAGTTGGAAGACAAAGGATCCCAAGTGGTAGGAAATCAGGCTTCAGCAGTGGGGCTGTTCTTGGAACAGCTTACTTAGAAACCATGTGGGGCAGTCAAACAGTTCTGCACCCTTGCAATTCAGTTAGATACATGCCTGTGACTGCAGGAGTTTTTTAGAGGCTTTCAAGACAGCAGTGAGAGCATTCTAGCCCTTGACTGAATTAACCTGGAATTTATACCTTTCAATAGAAATCTTTCTTCTCAGCTGTTTATTATGTATCTTTTAAAGGTAATGCTTATGTAATTCATGCAGTTTTTAAAGATTATTTAGGGATTTCTGTCCCTACCTGTCTGAAGTTTCTGCTTTTTTTCTGTGTTATTAAAATCCTACTGTCAGTCTGACAATGCATGAAGAAAAAATGATGGGCAATACCCAAATTTCTAGTAAGTTAAGTACACAGAAAAAACATCCAATGATCTTTCAAGGTCCATTTCTATGCTATAAAGAGGATAAAGTACAACCAATTTAATTACAGTTTTCTCCTGCAGGAAAATGTTAGCTGTTCCTGCTGCAGGAAACTGAGAAATGCTCATTAGCACACTGCTGAAGACAAGACACAAAGCAAATCTAGGAAAATCAAGAAATGGGAGATATCTTTACTTAATGCACAAATATACTTGGCTTCTCTGGCTTTAAGCCAATCAAGCTCAGGGGGAAAGTTGGTGCAAAACTTGTAAGTCACACTGATGTCACTGAGGACAAGAAGAGCAGCTGTGAGAGGAGATTTTTTTCTCCTGCAGTGAGTTACTATTGTTAAGGATGGTGCAGAGCTGGAAAAATTGTCTGAGGAGCTTGGATTTCTCTGTGCTCAACACAGGAGTGCCATCAAACTCTAGGCACATAGCCTGAAACGCATCAAAACCCCGCAATCTATTGTAGCTACCTTTTCACCTGTGATATTTTTATTCCTATGTCTCATATTTAATTGATACTGTAAAGTTTTGATTTCTTTCTATTTCAAAAAGGCAGAAGGAAGTTTGCCCAGCTGTTGTCCCAAAGTGAAAACAGTAAAATAAGCAATTTTCCAGATAATAAGTCAAGATTGAATGGCTATTTTTTTAAGCATTAACACTAGTATCCAGGCTTGCATAATGTAAAGGTTTGTCTTTTCTGTTAAATTGATTGCACTGTGCTACTGAGCTGACTTCAGAGCTATAGTACTTGGCCAGATCTATCTATATAGGGGTGGCAGCTCTTATGTGCAATAGCTGTGTTGTGGCTGTAAAGGCAAAGGTGTTTTTGAAACCCATCATGTCAACTTCAGGAACTGCCCAGGTGGACTAAGACTTCAGCCAGTTGGTAAAAATAATCTATAGATTAGCAGTCTGAGCTGTGTCCTCTAGGTATTTTATCCAGTTCTTTTCCTTTCACATCTTCCTCTTGCTGTCCTCTGGTGTCTCTGCTCTCCTTCCTGGGCTCATGTGATGTTTGTGTAGGCAGCCCTCTCAAGCCCCTGCTGCAGAATGTGTGGACACCTGAGGATCTGGCCAGACTGGCTCGGTGTGCACTCTGCCCAGCTGCTCTCCTGCTGCTTCAGCAGAAGGCCAGAGTCCCCTGGGCCTGCACCCTGAAATAATGCCAGAAGCAGCTAACCACAGCTAACATCTTGGATCACATCTGAGAAGTGTCTCAATTAATATATTAAGTGCAGGATTACAGACACACTGCAAGAACACCCTCATCTTTTAGCTGAAGTTAGTGGGAGATGCTAACACAGGGTGAGGAGCAGTACAATCACATCACATTGCACACAGATGTTAATCAGGGCTAAATCACATCAAAGCTGACAGCAAGCAAAGCCTTTGAGTCAGTGGGGATTTTTCTTGGTAGCTGAAGAGTTGGTACTAAGGGGCTGCATCTCTGTTTTTCAGAAATTAAATTGAAGACTGGAATTCACTAGGGAATTTTGTGTCACTGGGAACAGATCTCCACCTTTTAACATATTTCCATACCTTTTAATCTTGGCTTTCAACAGGACCAGAAAAGACACAGTTGTGGGGAAAACGGTCTCATAAAATAAAGTAGATTTGTGACAGCAGGAATCTTCTGCTCCACTGAGATATCTCTTGCTGCAGCAATGAATGCTGATACATTCATTACTATGAATTGAAAAGGTATGTGATGAGCTGTAAAAATTGCAGAAAACTTCAGGTTTTGTGAGTAGTTGCAACTATTTGTAAATTTTTTTTTTTTCTTACCTTCTGTCAAGATCATCCATGAATTGGTTTTTGCAGACTAAGCAATATGTTATTCAAATACACTATGCTGAATGTTCACAGCTTGGCTTTTTTTTTTTTTTCTTTTCCCCTCCACCCTAACACTTTTCTTAGAGGACAGAAAAAACAGCTTTTGCATTTACTCACGCTCTACTTCAACTCTGTGTGAGTAACTCTTCAGGTTTTGCAGCTCAGGTACAAGCTGTCAGCATTATCAGCAATATCCTTTTAATTTTGACCCAAGAAGCAGCAATGACAAAAGAGGAAACACTCTAAGACCAAAGACAGTAAGTAATGATGGCATTGATAATCAGCTGATGTGGTTGCAGAATGAGCAGATTTTTTGCTAGTCTGCAAGCTGTGATTTGTATACAGACCCAGGCAGGTTTCATGTGGACAGTAAGTCAAAGCCCTTTGAAGATTTATCTTCAAGAGCAAGGTGACAATATGCGTTGTTAATAAATGGGGAAAAGAAGTTCCAAAAACTGGCTAAGGAAAGGTAGCAGGAAGGAGGTATTTAGTTAGCAATGGTCTAAGAGGTAACTTTTTGAGTACTGTACCATGATTAATGACACTTTTTATATGTTACTTATGCTTCCAGGTGCCTAGCAGATGGAAGGAGAGAACAGCACACAGGATGTTACTACACCTAAATGAAAAGTCTCTTCCTGCTGTCATCACGTAGCTACAGCAACAAAGGCTGGCCCAGAAGTAAACCTAAATGTATTTTATAATCATTCCAGGTCATTTTAGAAAATGCCACTGAACTGACATTGAAGTAAGAGAAGAAAAACCCAGACATAAATCAAAGAGAGGCAGTAATACTGCAGTGCTGTGCACATGTACTTCAATGCATCTGGATGCAGTGCTCAATGCCAGCTCCAGTCACTCAGTCTGCTAATCCATTTTAGGCACTGGGTGATACAGAACTCCCTCCTGAGCAGGAGCAGCACTTCATGTCCTCCCTTCACAGACAGTGCAGCACAGTACAGAAAGGCAAGGACATCAGCTGAAAGTAAAAGGCTTCCTTTGATTATGGTAGCCTTGGAACCTGGTGGTGCAAAACACAGCTTGGTGCTTACAGAAAAACATTGATGGTCTGGTGTTTTTTTGGTTTTCTTTAAACTGCTTTCCTATTGCAACCCTTGCTTACCACATCCCGCCCAATGCAGTGCTCTCACCCCAGAGGCTGCTGCTGCACACCAAACCTTTCATGTCTGTTTAAAGATGACTCATCAAAAATGTTGCCTTGACCTGCCCCAGCACCTTCTCTGCTCTCCACCTAGAAAGGGGAAGAAGTGCAGCTCCTTCCACAATGCTACACTACCAAAAAGAAAACAGAAACTGTTCATAA
Source organism: Passer domesticus (assembly GCF_036417665.1). Lineage (NCBI taxonomy): Eukaryota > Metazoa > Chordata > Aves > Passeriformes > Passeridae > Passer > Passer domesticus. The sequence continues at coordinate 45,706,684 of NC_087476.1, forward strand.
GTATATCTGTATTTATCTTGCATTGAAAAAAACTTGCTTTTATAGCCTAGCCAATAAAGGACTCAGAGTATCTGCCAGAGATGCATCAAATTGTATTGCAGCTTCTGATCAGTGACAATACTAATCTATGTGTCTTGGCATCATCCACATGCCTGGATGCTTGTGAACACAAACAATCAAACACTTAAGCACTATTTCATAAGTAACTAAGACCTAGAATTAAATTCAGGCAAAACTTAACAGCATTGCATTGGTTAAACACTGATTAAAAGACCCCAAAGTTGCATTAGAAATGCTGCAGTATGTAGGGATACAGGATTCCTAGAATAGGGCTGAACTTCCTTCACCATTACTGAAGCAAGTTTTAATTCATGCAGGCTTGCTGCTACATTGAAACAAGTAACTTTATTCCCAGAATGCTGTGGAATCAGCTATCAAATAACATCAGTTCTTTTTAAGGTATGCAATAAATGAAGGACAAGGTGAGTGATAACTATCCAAGGTCAGCTGTCACTAGAGAAGCCATCAAATGTGATTTTAGCACACTCCAGAAACCAAATGCCAATTTGGAAGAAGAGCAATAGCATCAGTATGAAGCACTTAAATGCCACTGCAGTAGCAAAAAGGGAAGGGCTGTCTTCAGTAATCACAGCTTGTTAAAACACCTGAAGTATTACTCAATATAGCAAAATTCAAGAACTATTTTAGAAAAAATATTATACCTACTGGAGATAGTCTTTAAAGAGCAGCAGTAACACAGACTGGCACTATAGGAATAAACCAATGTACACAGACGTTCAGTGGTGCATTGTAACAAAAACTGAATTCAGCCCTTAACTGCGTGCAGCAGATGGATGATTTTCTGGAAGGCATAGAAATGTTAATAACATCAGGAAGCTCTAGGTTTCCTTCATTCCCATACAGCCTTTCCAGAAGAACTGCAGCTATATTTTTTGCAATTTCTCATCCTATACAACTGAGTCATGTCAGTACACATTCATACTTGATACACTACCCACATAAGCATCAAGGTCATGATGTGAAACTGAGGTTTCTTCCCCCAGAGCTGGTTATCACTTCAGTCAGTCAGCAAGCACAGAACTGCACACCCTCTGTTCTCTTGCTCAAGCATACTGATAAATTCCCTGGCATGTGGGGACTGAGGGAACTGGCAGATGAAGCTGCTGTCCATCATATTTGAGAAGTCATGGTAGTCAGGTTTAGTTCCCACTGACTGGAAAAGAGGAAATATAATCCCATTTTTAAAAACAAAAAGAAAAAAGGAAGGCCCAAGGAACTACAGGTTGGTCAGTGTCACCTTGGTGCCTGGCAAGAAGATGGAGCAAATCCTGCCAGAATCTGTGCTAAGGCACACAGAAAATAAAGAGGCAATTGGTGACAGCCAACACAGCCTCATTAAGGACAAATCATGCCAGACCAATCTGGTGCCTTTCCACAATGGGGTTTACAGCATTGGTGGTGAAGGAAGAGTGACAAACATCACTTACCTTTACCTACCTGTGCAAAGTATTTGACATTGTCCTGCATGACATCCTTGTCTCTAAAGTGGAGAGACATGGATTTGACAGACAGACCACTGGGTGGATAAGGAACTGGCTGGATGGCCACACTCAGAGCTGCAGTCAATGGCTCCATGTCCAAGGGGAGACCAGCGTAAGTGGTGTCCTCAGGACTTGGTACTGGGACCAGGCTTTGTTTAACATCCTTGTTGGTGACAGGGACCTTGGGATCAAGGGCAGCCTCAGCAAGTGTGCCAATGACACCAGGCTGAGTGGTGCAGTGGCCACACTGGAGGGAAGGGATGTCATCCAGAGGGACCTTGGCAGGTTTGAGAGGTGGGACTGTGCAAACCTTGTCATGTTCAACAAGGCCAAGTGCAAGGTCCTGCATCTGGGTCAGTACAATCACAAAAATACAGCTGGGCAGTGCATGGACTGAGAGCAGCCCTGAGCAGAAGGACTTGGATGTTTTGGTCAATGAGCTGGCAATGTGCACTCACATCCCTGAACGACAACTGTGTCCTGGGGTGCATCAAGGGAAGTGTGATCAGCAGGTCATGGAAGGTGATTCTTGCTCTCCACCCTGCTCCTGTGAGAACCCACATTGAGTACTGCATCCTGCAGACCTGCAGGAGTGAGTCTAGAGGCTGCCCAGAGCAGCTGTAGATATCCCATCCCTGGATGTGTTAAAGCTTCATCCAACCTGGCCTTGGAGCAACCTGGTCCAGTGGAAGGTGCTCCCGCCCAGGGCAGGAGAATTGAAACCAGATGATCCTCAAAGTGCCTGCCAACAGCAACCACTCCATATTTCTATGCAATCAGAAAAGAAATAAGGCTCAGAGCAAGAGCTTTTTAATGAAAATTCTAACAGCCTCTGTGCAAACACAGACAGCAGCCCCTCCTCCACCTGACATCCAGTATTACAAACTTTGCTTAGAAAGAGGAGTATTAAGCCTCACAGGTTGTTACAGGTGTAACACTTAGTGCATACATTGCTCCTGTTTGGTTCCAAGCAGAAAACAAGAAGTTAACATGGAAAAACATGACCTGAATGAAAATTCTTTTTGAGATAATTCTAAATCTGAATCAGTACTCTTAAATACAAAGTTAATGCTGTTTTGAGGGGAACTAATTCTTCAAACCTTGCATTCTTCCTCCTTCCCTCAGTATTTCTCAATTCCCATGGGAAACAGGTCATGTCCCAGTCACCAAGCAGACATTCCTCTTGGGGACTGCTCACATTAAAGAAAGTTCACAGGTAAAATTCCATTCAACAGATTTTATTTATCAATTTGGTTTTGCGATTACAACTGCTTCAGTTTTCTTCCACTGAAGACAAGATACAAACTTTTACAGCAACACTTGCAGAGAACATTCTTAAGGTAACAGCTTGATATTTGCACAAGTTGGCTTCAAGAAAAAGCCAGATAACTTGAAGAGTCACTACGATTCAGTGCCTAAAACCGATTTAGGGGCAAGTACAACTACAGATCTATGAGCTACCTTCCACTTCAAAACACAAGGCCAAGAAAAACTGCAAGTTGTTACTTCAGGTTTTTTTGCTAGTACACAGCACACATCAGCTGATACTGCATTTCACAAAGGAGTAATCACTTTCGACAGTGAGGCAGCCAAGCACATGGTGAAGATGTATAACCCAGCCTCCCCTCCCCCCAAACAGCTAAAAGGGAAACAATTCAAGCCACAACTCTGAATGTGGAATTACACCTTGCAGGCGAGGCTAATAAGCAAGAGGTGTGTAGTGCAGGCCTTCCAGAAATACAGCACAAACTTGAGTTTTTCAGAGAGGCATTTCTACATGCCAGAGATCCTGGGTTTCCTAAAGTCTTGGAAAATAGCAATTGCTGGCACCACAACAAATTTAGTAACTAAGGCAAGGTATCCATTCTACCCTTTAAACAAAATTTGAGGCAAACAAGTAAGCGATTTTAAGGCACTTTAAACATTATTTTTAGTTTGCTTTACCAGCATACTTTATCAGCAACCTAAATCAGGATTAGCAAAGCTGATGAATAAGCATTTCAGCAACATTTTACAGTGCAACTTCTTTGTGGCAATGTTTTCCATGCTATGAAGTGTAGGACTTTTCTGCAAGTTTGCCAAAAGAGCCCTTTGAGGCTAAAAGTTGTATACTAGGTATAGTTTGCTTTGCTGAGCTGAAGGCAAACCATCATATTTCAAAAGAGTATTTTGTTCACTTCAAAGCACAGAACACAAGCTCATGGATTTTTTTAACAAATAAATGTAGTAAAATAGTTCTTAGATAGGGAAAGGACAGATTTAAGTGATTTCACAATAAGGCCAAGGATATACCATCTAACTCACACACATACTGTTGCTGAAAACTGGCTGCTCACTGCTGTTTTCATAAACCTGAGCTGATTGTCTTGTTTTTGTTTAGAAAACCAAAAGCTAATGAACTCAAGATACAGTACTGGTGAGTAACCTCTGCACTCTGTAGCAATTTGAGTTTTCTATGCAGCACAATAGAAACAATGCCATTCAAACTAGAAGAACACAAGAAAGCAACACTGTACACCTCAAGTTTCCAACTGAAATGCACTTAATTTGCTTCATAATTCAAGTCCCACTGCCGTGACTATTATCTGCTATCAATGCTATTTTTGTATTGGGTGCCAAATTCCAGTCAAGTCAGAGCTAGTAAGACAGTACTACAGATTATCCCAAAACTGATGATCAGGGGATATCATCAGAAGCTATGCATTATGTGCTACCTCCACCACTTGATTTTATCTCTACTTCCATTTTTCCTGTGGGTTTATTTTCACAGGTGCTCAAGTCAGTCTGCGTTGGAGATGACGTACCTTTGATACTCAGATCACGTGGCTGACCCAGCCAAGGCAAAAAAAAACCAAAAAACCCTGAACTATTTGGCTGAATAGATTTCCTTAACCAGTTCACTGCAGGTGGCACGAACCTGAAGCCAGGAAGGGGAGAAGGGACAGAAAAAAGGTGTAGCCTGCGGTCCCAGGATTACAGCAATCCTGACTAGGATCAAATCAGCAGATCCTCTGAACGACTGAACTGCTCCCTCAGCAAGCAGACATACAGGAGGGTAATAAAGAAAAAAACCCAAAAAAACAACAACCCAAGCTCCTGAAATTAATTGCAATGAGTTTTAAGAACTGTTTGAATAACAAAAACATCAGGATTTCCCAAACATCAGTATTTCAAGTATAAACATGAGTTGCTGCCTTTTTATACAGGGAGTGAACTCAATTATATCACTAGTTTTATGGTTGGTCTTTGCAGGCCAGAACAAAAGGCAAGCAAGCCAAAGCTTCAGTTTGTGGCTGAACATGGCTGTACCGTACTCCTCACTCTAAAACAACATCACTAAGGGACAGTTGTTCTAGGGAAATTTACCTTTAAACTGGAATGCTCAAGTCACATGTATTCTATATTCCTATGTAAAGTAAATACTTAAAAGTTTTATTTATCTTTGATATAGCTGGGACATGCTTACAGCCTACTGAAATTTAGTCTTTTAAGGCACTAATATTTATTCCCCCATTAGAAGGATTATTCCTACATCCACCCTCAACATTAATTGGAAATGGCATAGGAATTCTGTTTGGAATGAAGTATTTCATGAGACAACTTTTATTCTTGTGGGAAAAAAAACCAGATATGCTATTCTGTTAAGACATTATCTAATTCTACATTTTTGCCCATCTTCCTAGCAACACACTGTAAGAGCCATAAGCTACTACAAATGGTATTTCACTCCCTGAAATCAGTCACCAATAATTCACATCTTGATAAAACTGAAGGGATACTGTATCAGATGTTGTTTATATTAGCCTTCAGTATAAGTAATTTTAAGATTGTCTACTGGACAGTGTTGTCACTGAATAAGAATCTCTGAACATTCTACATTTGGCGTATCAAGAAAAGTCCCACATCAGCAGCCACTAAAGGAAAATAAAACAGCCATTAGAACCCATGCAGCGTATTGCAAGTAATCCTGTTGAAGAGATTCATATCACTTCTTGCCAAGTATAATGTTGCAAAAATATTCATTTGAAGTCTTCTTTTAGAGATTTAAAGGATATTATGAACTGCTGTCTTCCACGAGCAACAGAAAATATTTTGGTTCAGTGAACTACAGGTGTTGGGCTACTAGTCCATTACCAAGGGGCAGGTCCTAAAGCGTGTGGTAATTTCGGTCTTTAGATCTGCAGAATTTGTACAGAAAGAAAATAACAGCCTGCAGACCCAGAACAAGGACAATTCCACCTATGAAACTCGCAGCATCAAACGTAGATTTGCGTGGAACAGGTACAGGAGTCTCAGTAGTATTTGAACCTGTTAAACACCAAATTAGAAACGTAAGTGCACAATGCTCACAATGGCTCTACAGATTTTAGTGCTGGATTCTTTGTATTAGGATTGGTCAAAAAATCAAAATGCCAATAAGAAAAAAAAAATAATCAAAAGTGAAGCCATGCCAGCATCTGAATTTAGATTACTGCTACTAAAATTCTGATTAAATGCTGTTTGTTCAAGGCTAGAGCTATTTATAGACAAACTGCTTGGGACCTCAAAACTGAGCAATACCCAGCTGGACTTGATTGGTACTTCAAAAAACCAAAGCCTTCCTCCTCTACATAGAATACATTATTGATATGCCCACATTCAAGACATATTTTCCAGTCGTTGCTCCTTGTTCCAGTTTTATTTTTTTCTTAAATTTAACATAAATTGTTATCTTCCATCTACTGTACTTCACCCCAAGAGTTAGGCTTAAAAAACCAGCTGAAGTCACAAATACAGAGCTGGAAATAACAGCCATCTGTTGATGGGTAGTTTTAAAGAGCTTTGCTTTGTGAGACCTTTTCATGACATGGCACATTTAGGACTGACTTGGAAATAAAATACTTCAGCTTACTCCCATCACCATAGAACAATTTCCTTTAACAAAAACAAGCATCCCATTATTATGCTGCAAAAACAAAGCATGACCTCCCAAAGACAGGGGAGTTAACAAGGGACTTCCAACCACACTATTAAAATCATCCAGCTAATCTCATTTGACCAACATGTTTCTGACTTTTTAGATCTCACCAATTAGCTCTATTTCTCAGGCTATATAACCTTGCTACTTGCATAGATCACCTTAACAAAATTAATCTTGCCATAAAGTTAGAAGTGACAACACCAGATACACCAATACTACTTTAATGGTGTCACTTGGTGAATCTTTCAAGATTACCCTTTGAGAGCTGATTTCTGAGTAATTCCAGCTTTGATTATTGCAGGTGTAGCGTTACCTGCAGTCGTGGTTGTCGTGGTGGCTGAAGTCACGGTGGGTTTAGGTGGAGGAGCATGAGTAGTTGCATTGGTGACGTTGGCTGTTTGAGAGAAGACAGTACATACACACCATAAACTCCGCGGCAAAGTCTGCGAGCACTGACGTTCCCATACAAATGATTTTTCCTGTTTTGCTTTAACAAGGATAACCTTTGCCCTCAGTATGTATCTCACACAATTTAGGTGGTGAACTGCATGGCATTAAGCCAAGGTTCTGCAACAAGGATTATTTTCAAACTTGCATACTACTGTTACCCAAATGCTTCAAGGTTCTCCACAGATCAGTGATTCTTTGTTCGGACAAAATGACTTTTTTTTCAAGCACCCCTATAAATGCTGGTATTTGAACAACAATCAAGAGATCTGCTTCAAGACAACTGAGAATCTGCATCAAGGCAAAGGACTTTCATTAAACTTTCATTAGACTCAGTTAGTATTAATTGTATTTTAAAAGTACCTAATCTAATACCTCTAGGCAGGAGATACACACGCTTTCTTCTCCTGTCCTCAAAACACTAAGTGTGAATGCCATCACTGGAATAAAATCACCCACCTAAAATGAAACTGTCTCCTAAAAACTTTCATAATCAAGCCATGTAAGCTGGGTCCCTGACCTCTCCCCCTCCCATAATGATTACTATTACTAAAAATTTATGAGTATTCCACTATGTGCCTGGGACAAGTGTCAACATCTGTGGGTTTACTCAAAGCTAACCATCCTACTGTGGATGTAGGATGTTGGAACATCAGGCTGTTCTGAGCCTAATCAAGCACCAACTTGTTACCTCCCAGCACCCTTGATCAGCAAGTTTTTAAAGATTAGGTGACTTTTTATAAAAGAGATGGCAGAAATGTAGAGAGATGGCAGAGAAATTTTTGAAAAGAAACCAAAAAACAAACAGAAAACCTCAAAATCCTAAGAATTCATAATTCGTGACAATTACTAATTCAACTGCCACTGAGCCAATTTTCAACACAGAAAATGCTTCCTGCCAACACAACTAAGAGTTTTCTAAAATCCGCTTCTTCGAAACCTTGGAACCTTTTATGCATTCTGCACATCAGATTTTTAGTAGCCAAGCTACTACAGTGACCTTTGGAAGAAGCCCATCTTTTGTGTTATTCACCAGTTCCTAGTTTCCTGCCATTGTGAGTTCAGTGCCTCTGTATTACCTATAGGAGTATGAGGTGTGGTGGGAGAACTGGCTGTGGTAGCGTTGGAAGACGCCGTGGTCGCGTTGGAAGATGCTGTGGTGGCATTGGAAGACGCTGTGGTGGCATTGGTGGGTGTTACAGTGGCATTGGAAGTAGGTGCTACAGTGACATTGGATGGAGTAACACTGGTAGGAGGAGAAACTGTGGTACCTATGAAAAAATAAAGTTACATTAGAGAGATTAATTACAGTATTGAACTAAAAAACAACCCAACAAAACAACATCAGCAGGCATAGCTTTAGGAATTTCATATGGCACTGAGTTCTACTGTAGTTTGAGTTTGAAATTACAGAGCTTTTGAATCCACCATACTAACATCAAAAGTTGCATGAGTAAATATGTTAAATATGTGAAAAATCTTGTCACAGGCAGCCCAATTGAGCCAGCGTTCAACTGGCAACTCCAGATTCCTCAGAGCAAACCAGAGTGAGAAGAACCCTACTGTCCAAACAGAAACTGTGCGTGCTTTACACAGGAGAGCACTGGGTATAGAGCACTGCTGTGACTGAGCCTGAGCTTTAGGTAAAGCAGCCAGCTATAAATGCAGTAGAAAGCAATCAAGGTATGGGAAATAAAGACAAGACCTGGAGAAATGCATGTACACATGCATAAAAAGGAGAGCAGAAAAAAAGTCAATGTATTTGTATTTGATCACAGCAGAAGCCAGCAATCTAACCAGTCCAGCTGCTTTTTTATGCCAATCTCAGGTCAAACACTGTTACCTTAAAAACACAACGACACATCCACTAACTGGATCAAGTAAGATCTTCTCATAATCTACAGTTTTACCACATAGGTTTTAATTGAGACTTACTCACACAACCATCATACTCAGCAAACCCACATACAACCCACAACTCCTTCTGCTGCATGCTCTCCAGCACATTTCACATCATATCCACCCACTCCAGGCACCTAGGGATGACCTTTCACTTTTCTCCACGAAAGGAATGCTGCTATCCACAAATCTTTGGCAGGCAGCACGCTCATTTACCTCTCAAATAACAACTACAAGTACATTAACTAACTTCAGTATTCTGACAATCTGAAGTAAGCCTGAATCCACAGGGCTTTTCTCTTGGCAGGATCAGGTCAGAAAGGCTGGCACTATTTCTTTCCTTTCACACAAGGAGATATGAAAAGACCTTTGTGGGTTTGCATCAGTGAGGTGTGCAAGAGCTGCCCTATTCCCTTCAGGAAGGCAGCACTCACAGCACTTCAAGAGCTTTATTACTGTTTCTCGATAACAGATTCCAGAGGGGAAAAAAAATCAGTCAATTATGATGGATATACATCTGAGGAATGATCACAGCACACACAGAGGCCTCTGACAAATGAGTAACCTTCACTTTTGTAGATTCCTCACTAGTATGTGGAAAATTTAGCACAGCACATCTGTTAAGACAGGAAGACAGCTGGTAGAGCCAACTCATACCAGGTACACTAGGACTTCTAATTTAGTTTCAAGAACAGTCTTCCCCAACTAATATGGGGAAGGATCAGATTTGCAAGAGTAAAGGATGAGGAGATGTTTTTCTCAACGAGCTGTTAACTTCAGAATCTCTGGCAGGGTCTCAGACGTTATTCCAATGGCACCTCCTGCTGTGAAAGGCTCTGTGGGGTCTTTTACATGAGATACCAGCAAGTTCCCCAACTCTCCCTATCAGCAAAAGCCTGCTCTTCACTGAAGAAAAAAAAAAAAGGCTCTAATACCACGAACTCAGCTTTTCAGCCCAGCCAAGATGACGTTTGCTCCCAAGATAAACCCGCCGTACTGGCTCTCGCACAGGGTAAACTCGGATACTCCCCTCACGCTGCAGGAGGAGACCAGGAACCCCTGGATGGGTCTGGCCTGCCGGCCCAACAGTGCCCTCTCCCGTCCCGGCGCAGCGGCTGCCAAGCCCCGGCGGAGCGGCCCCGGCTACCGGGGATCCCCGCGGGCAGGAGATCCCGGCGGGCTGGAGCAGCCAGCGCCGCTGCGGAGCGCGGCCAGGGAGCAGCGAAGCGCCTCCAGACAAAACTTTTTGTTTTGTCGGGTTTTGTTGCCGTCCCCGCGTTTTGCGGCTCGTGTCACGTTTCGCGGTCCAACACTGTGGCCAGCAGCCCCCAGGGCCCGGGCAGCGGGGCAAACCCGCGGGCGAGTAGCGGGGCTCACACCGGGATAAGGAACACGCGGCAGCAGGGCCAGGAGGACGCGGCTGCGCCCAGGCACCGCCGCTCCCAGACCCGTTCCGAGGTTCTGAGCCGCACGGTTCCCCGGCACCGGCTCCCTCCTCCAAGGGGGGACAGCACAGGATAAGGAGTCCCAGACCGGCACAAGCAGGAGAGCGGCTCCAAAGCCCGGCGGGCGGCGGCCGGGGGAGCGCAGGGCGGGCCCGGGGGTTCCCGGGCTCCGCGGCGCTGCCGCTTCCGAGGCTCCGGCGGCCGGAGAGCGCAGGCGGACAGCGCGCGGGGCTCGGGGCGCGCCTCGCTGCCCACAGCGGCGGGCGGGGCGGGGCTGCCCCGTCAGCAGCTCCGCGGGGAGAGGAGGGGGGAGGGCGCGGGTCACTCACCGTCCGCCGCCGCTGCCACCGCGGCCAGCCCGCCGAGGCAGCACGCCACGGAAACGACGGCGAGCGGGAACGTAAATGTGGTAAGCGTCCGGCCCATGGTGGCGATGCGGTGGAACGAGGGGGCTGCGGCTCCCGCTCCTGCTCGGCACTTCCTTCCCTTCCCTTCGCTTCCCTGCCGCGCTCCGCTCCCGCTGCCGCCGCGCGCCGCCGCCCCGCCTCGCGTCACGGGAGCGCCCCGAGCTGGCCCCGCCCCCCGCCCGCGCTGTGGTTCCGCCCGCGCTGTGGTTCCGCCCGCCTGCCTGCCCCCCCCATCGGGCGGGTAATGGAACGGTCCGCGGCGGGGCAGCGCGGGCGCTGCTCCCCCACGTGACCCCGCCGCTCCCCCGGGAGGTGGCTTTTCCCGCGCGTCACGTGCCGTGACGTCACCACAGCGGCCCCGCCCCCCTCCCCGCTGGGTGCGCTCATTGGCCGGGGGCGAGGCGGGGGGCGAGGCGGGGGGCGGGGCCGGGGCGCGCGGGCCGGCGTTTCCCGCGCGCGGCTGGGGCCGGTGCCGCGCTGGACCGGGCCGGGCTGAGCCGGGCCGGTGGTGCCGCCGTCTGAGGGGCTCCCAGCGGCCCGCACCCGCTGCTGCCGCCCCCTTCCCACGCCGCTCCCCCATTTCTGCCGTGACTAAGCAGCGAGTTGTGCTGAAATTGTGCTTAAATTGCACTTAAATGGTAGTAAAAGCGAGCCGCACGCGGGCCGTAGCAGACTGCGTGCGGCACTTGCAAAGTGCTGCCCAGCTGTGCTCGCGGCAGCGCTGGTGCCACCGCAGGAGGAAGCTGCCCGCTCCGCGGGAGGTTGTGTAGGTCCAGGATGCAATGGTTGCAGCAGCAGAAGGGAAACGTGGCACAAGTTAACCCTTATCTTTACAGCCGCGCTGCTGAGAGCACCTGGAGAAGGATCCTTGGCCATCCCACCTCTTCTCTTCGTGGGCTTGGCAGCGTCAGGTTTGCAGGTGGACTCGAAGAAAGGATGTATCCAACCCAAGTGATTCTAAGAATCAGGGATTCCCCCAGACTGCTGGGTGGAGTTCCCCATATGCCTATCAAATTTTCTGTGTCCTTTGTTTCTCCCTAAGGCAGCTTGAGTCTCTATAGATCATCATCAGTGCACTGTCTGCAAATAGAAGTTTTATTTGTGTAAATCTGCCTCAGTGCCAACACAGGTGAATGTTGGGAAACCAAGGCAAACATTGATGTGTGCTTGTATTCAAGGAGTGCTAAGCTAGAGCTATAAAGTAAATTTTATGGCCAAAGGACAAACGGAAGAGAAGAGTTACAATCAGGACAATTCCCCCTTGGTTCTCCAGGTGCGAGCTGGACTTTGGCAGTAAAGAGGAAACTGCCCAATAAATCCCTACCTTAATCTTCCCATTTTACTTTCTTTCCTGAAGGTGTTATATTGCCAAGAGACCAACACAGGTGCAGAAATTTTAAGTCGCTGTGTTAGCTGTGGAGGGGCCTGTAGGGCTGCTGAATACATCATCTGGGTACAGAGCTTTCTGACAAGGTTCTGTGCTGTCATACATTGGGGTGCTTTCTGCCAGCAGGCAGGATGGCTGAGGCTTTGCCTTCCTGCAAAGAAGCACCAGGGAGAAGACATTAAGAAAAAAAGTCTGCAAATAAACAAAAGAGAATCAATTTTGTGATACGAACTGGAACTTGCAACAGCTGCATTGAAATGACCATTAAAATGTTGTATATAAATGTTGGTAACACCAGAATTTAGTTCTGAAAAGTCAGTCACACACTGACTAGTTATCTCTCATTTGCCATTTTGACTGGAGTGGTAGTGTAAAATAATTTAGTTATTTCTACAGTATGGCAAAAGTTTCTGGCCTTGTAATAAGAAATACTTTTCACAAGCATTATTAAAATACGATATTTCTGTTCCACTCTGAATAAACAGTGTAAGTTGAGGAGCAGCATAAGTAAAAATTGCAATGTAACCAAAACTGCAGGGAGCATGGAATAAGGGAGTTTTTATGGATTCCACTCATCCCTCCTGGCCGTACCTGTGGTGATTTTTATGTCCTTCTGGGACAAGGGTCTTCTGCTTGCATCAGGGCTTGATTCAGAGGGTCTGTTGAGATTTCACTAGACACAATGTATTATTTGAACTCAGGTTTTCTTTTTTGCAGGTCTCGTGGGTTATAATGTTAAATATATCTTCAGCAGGTATCACTGTTTTATGAGGGATTGCAGTGGCAGTTCTGTTGATGTGCTGAACGCACAAAGTGTAATGGTTGCTTCAGTCTGCATTTCATCAGGAGTGCATACTGAAAATTTCTTCTTTTGAGAAAGTAATAGGACAGTTAAGTTAAATAAGATAAAATACAATACTCTAATCAGTGTTCATGTGTATAGAAAAAGTGGGAGAAAATGAAGTACATAAAAAAATAGAACTAAGACTACCAGCAAGGGCAAGAACATCTCCACAAGTGAGTGAAAACATGTTTATCATTCCGGGGGCTGGTGGGAATCCAGGGAAAAGATAAATGTGGTTTGTCTGTTTTTTCTTATAGTCAGCATCTTGGGACTTTGTTGCAGCATACAGTCAGCAGGATCATGGCAGTCTGGGTTGTTGTTGTTGGATTTAAAGCACCACATTCATCACTGGATTCAGTCCTCATTGCACTCTTATATACTTAGTGGTTAGTAAGGCATTTACCTCTGCTTTGAATCTGTAAAGAATTCCAAGCACTGCATTACTGGAAAATTATGTAAAATCCTTGACAAAATGGGCAAAACCTAAGAGTCTGCAGATGCCCATTTTAGGGAAGCACATTTGAAACATGGCAAATGCCCCAGATTTGGAGCAGATTGTGTTCTATCAGTTGGTGCTTGGCAAGATGTGATAATGGATTGAAGAGATTCCACGGGAGTGTGTAGTAGTTTGGGATGACAACAGTAAATGAAAAACAAAATTTAGTAGATAAACTGAAGGGAATGTATATTTCCTTCATTTTGTAAACATTGGTTCTCATTTCCATATTGTCATTTCAAGTGCACGGAAAGAGAAGTGCATGTTAAATCTAAATATGTAGGTGGTGTTTTAGCAGGGGAAATACAGCATCTAAGGAGGTTTAGAGGTCTCTGTTACCATTACATAAGGATGCATTATTGTATCCTGGTGCCATTCACCAGAATGGTGAATTGTTCAGAAATAAAGTGTTGGCTCCTGTCCCCAGAGCTTTGTAACCTTTGTTTGTCCTTGCATCCTGGGGCAGGTATGGCAGTGAGTCCTGCTGTAGGGATGTGTCCAGCCAGGGCTGGATATGGCCCCGGGCACATCCAGGGGGTGCATGCTGTGCTGCATGACATCAGGGGTGTATTTAAGGTGCCTGTGTGTCTGTCCCCAGCAGGAATTCTAGGTGAGGACATTGGCACCTGCACTGTAGCAGCTGCTTGCCTGAGGCAGGCAAGGTGCAGCTGTGTTTGGTACACAGGAATTCTCTGTTACAGGCACTCACTCAGCCCCACCAGGTGGGGTGGAAAGGCTGCTTTTAACATAAGGAACGAATACAATAATAGAGTGGTTAGTGATAATAAAATAATGTTAAAAACATTTTCTTAACTCTTTTAGAGATAGAGATACAGGCTGATGCTTTTAGCCTAAGGCAAACCAGAGACATGTCTTGAGAAGAAGAATAGAAGGCAACAGGTAGAGGTAAGATGGAGTGGAAAGAATAAACCTTTCACCTGTGCAGCTGCAGCCAACCAGAGAATGAGGACAGGCTGATTTAGGTGACCAAAGGAAAATAAAGCTAACGTTTAGATGGAGTTCTTGCAGCAATCCATCCATTTACTGTATTTTTAACGCACATTTTTTAGTTGGTGATAGTGTAATACAGTGGTGGGCTTTGGCCTCTGTCAGGGCAGCAGCATATTCCCTAGGAGCTTAGCTGTGTCCTCAAAGCTGGCTGATAAAAATGCCTTGGTCAGTCTGGGAGTTTTTCAAGTGAAGGAACTTCAGGAGGGTCTCCACAACTTTTTCTCAGTAGATGTTTTTGTTCTGAGGCTCTTATATCTGCCCCCTGCCTGGGATGTGGGCTGTCTGTGCCTGGCCTCGGGTCCCACTCACCTGTGCTCTTGCTGTGCCCTGGACCAGTGCTTCTTCCCATACAGCACAGGCACAATCAGGCTCTGTTGCTCTGGCCACCCATTACTGCCTCTTAACATCCTAAATCTTATCAGAATTACAGTATCAAGATTTTTTCTATGAAAAAGTCATTTGTAAGATCATTCCACTAACCCCTTTTCTTTGTGCAATAGCCGTATTACATCATTCTGATCCATTTGATGTGCTGCATAGTTGATATTATCAGTAAAGTTCTTTCAAAACCAGTCTCTCCGAGTACCTTTTTTTCCTCCCTGGACTGATAGCAAGAATTTTTTGTCTGACTTACAGCTGGGGGTCAACAGTGAATTAGTGAAGGGTATCCCAAGCAATAAAGTATGTGAAGGGCAATAGCAGAGAGCTGTAGCCATAATAGTCTAAAAAGGAAGGTGAGAATGGTCTGTAGGAAGGTGGAATATGTTGTCAGAGGTCTGTCTGGTACCATGAAAATGAACATATACTTCGGAGATCCCAGGGCTTCCCCAGATCCAGGTGGAGTACCTACACAACTGAGGAGCCATGCTAACAATTTCTGCTGGCTTTAGTAGGCCTCCTGGATCAGATTCAGAAACCCTATGGCCTCAGATTAGGTAAACTACCTTGTAGGCAATGACTTTGGCCTCCAACTTTTGTCTCATCAGTGCTTGAATAAGTAGGGGAGAATGATTGGAGCCAACTGTCTGTGCTGTATTAACACAACGTCCTTGCGTGTTTAACACATAAACCTGTGCAAAGAAAACTGGTGTGTAGTCTGAGGGCTTCTTTCATCACTTTTCATTTAAAGCAGTGTCTAAGAGAGTGTTTTGCTGGAGTAAGAAGCTCATAAACTTAAAAGAAAACCCAATAAAGCACCACTTGAAAGATACCAGTTTTTCTTACAGCGGTGACACATTACATAAATGAAACACTGTAATCCAGTAAGATCATAGTTTTCTCAGAATGCATGTTGCTGCCAGCTGTTCTCTGTAGAAGGGAGTTTTTTATATGGTTGCTGGGAAGGGAACTTCTCCAAACCCAGAAAGTCTTAACCTCCCCATTTTCCAACTGCCCCTGAATTCCCTGACTTTGTGAAGACCCTGTGGCTTGCCTCTGGGCTTGCATGTCCTCTGGATGCTTGTGCATGCTGTTTCTCAGGTATGGCACTCTGAGAAGCAGCACTGTATTCCTATGGCTTGACCAGAGATGTAAGTTGTAGCAGAAAATATGTCACGAAACATCATTTTGGATTAAGATGAATATTCCATTTCTGTTTCATTGTTCATAGCCTCGGAGTCCAATTTGCAGGCACTGGGGAACCAGGCTTGAAAGATGCACTTGTTTCTTTAGGTGACCTCTTAATACTGGATGAAAGATTTTACCATGCTTTCTTCTGGCAGAGTGTCCTGCCATGACCAATGCAAATACAGTAATTATGGTTTGCCTGAAGAATTGTTGTGTCTGAAATTCAAAATATTTCCTGGTTGTACCCTTCTCTTCTCGTTATAACTTTTTTCATGTGGTGTGACTTCAGCCAGCTGTCCCCTGCCCAGTTCCCATGCATTGTTGTCCTAGACCCTGTCTGTATGACATCCAGCTGGACATGCAGCCATCATCCTTGTCACAAGGTCTGTGACTTCTGGCACAGGATCAGCTTTCTGGTACTTGATGTGATGAGGCATTTGCCTGCCCTCAGAGCCCCTGAACACTGACTTCTGCCAGAGAATGAGTTTCTGGGCTCTGACATCTGCTCAGATCAGGTCATTTGGACTCAATTCACATGCTGTATTCTGCTTTGATCTCTTGTGGAACACTGGAGGCACTGGGGTGGCAGCCACAGAGCAGACCTGCCATGGGTGACCAAATCAACAGCAAATAAAAAAAATCAATTAACTGGCCTCCTAACATTGTCCTCTGACAATCTTCAGAACTAAAATTGCTTTCCTGACTTTAAACATCTGAATATAATTTAAAATCCTTGTAAGAAATAAGAGCCACTAACCTCTGTCTCAATACTGAGTATGCAAAACCATATCTTTTCATAGCAGTAGTCTCTGTTACTTACAAAAAGTCATTTGTCAGGAAATGTGGGGTTTAATGAAGAAAATATCACAGTCTATTTTAATATTTAACCCAGAACTATGAAGTGAAAAAATTATTCTCTAGGCAGATTGATTTGAAATGTTCCTACAGAAGATTTAATTACTACATAATAATCTGTGTATAGTTTGCAGAATGCTTCAGAAAATGGAAGGATGAAATGTTTTACAGTCTTCTTAGCTAGCTGCAGATATACAAAGGTATTTTAGGTTAAATAATCTTCTTGTTTTGTAGCATTACTAAAGAAAAACCTTGCTAAAATTAACACGATCTTCATTCTCAGAGACTCTGGAGATCACTCTGGGTCTATGCCCTCTTCAGGCATTCAGTTAAACATTTGCTGATTTGCTAAATTTGTTCCCATTTAGCAAGTAAACTTAAGGTCATTACTTTTCATTACATCTGTGCACTTAAGCTCGGACAAAATCAGGTCTCTCCAAATACTTCCCTAATTCAGGCTTCCCCATCTCACCCTGGTGCTGCTGTGTGAGGTTTAGCAGCTCATGCAGTGAGCCCAGGAGCAAAGGGCACTCAGCACAGCACTCTTGGCAGCGCTGGGAATAGGGGTGGGAGAGCTGCACTCTGATGGAGTCCAGGTTGCCCTGGCACAGCAGGGCTGGTTTAGCCTCGTGTTTGCATCCCAGCTCCACAAATGAGTGCTCTTTCCTTTGAACATCCAGTGCACTTGGTTATGGCCTCTCTTTCCAGCCTGCATTTTGATCTTAGACACACCTTCCCTTCTTTTAATGCTCTCCTGGACCCATCCATGCACCAGCTCTGCACTGTGTGTCAGAGAGATCTTGCATGCAAGAAATCACTGACACTGGCAGTCATTTTGGATTCTAAATTTACATCCAAATATAACCTTAACAGTCTTTCAATATCTTTATAAACAATATTTTTCTCTGTTCCAGTGGCAGTAGTCACTTTTTTTTTTTAATTGAGATCATCTGCTATAAATAATTACTTAAATCTTCTGCCTGCTTTAGCATTTCCTGGTTTTAGCCTCATGTAGCCCAACCTGATTTCAAGGACATTACTTTTAATTTGTAGCAGTCACAGCAGGATCGAATGTTTGGCCTTCACTGAGGCCACAGTCCTACAAACATATTTTTTCTTGTTTTTTGTCTGAGATGTCATTTTATCATATCAGTGCTTGTAACTATATAAGCATATTAATACTATTTCCCATAAATTTTAGGTGCACTGAGATATGTTAATAGGTCTTTTTCTCTTCTCCTGTAAAAATACTTTTTGACACCTTCTGAATATTTCTTTATAAGCAAAAAAAAAAGTTTCCAAGCAATTCATATGTGCAAGATGACATGGTTTTATTTTTGCTGTAAGTGAAAGTCATCATGGTCTGTAAAAAGCTGAGTGGGAAATAATGCTCTGCCTTACAGCAGGCAGGAAAACCATCTGGGAATCATGACTTGAAGGTCCCACAGTTAATTATCTTGCAGGCTGCTGTAGGCCTTTTGTTATATGTAGGTACAGCCTCCAATGTTTGGAGGATCTCCATGTCCTTGACCACTTGCCTGCAGGAGGGGAAGGTGCCCATGGGATCCATGTCCATCCAAAGCCAAGCTCTGCAGCCTCTGTTTTGTGTGGGGCCATTAAACCCCAGGCACCTGTTTCCCATTGACAGGCTGCTCTCACTACGCTCTTTAGAAAGTTCTTCTTCACAATGAGTGCTGTCAGTTTTTGATTAAGTAGCCTCCAGTTGGCATTTTAGGAGAGGTGAAAATACTATGGCTTTATGCAGCTACATTTATTTAAAGAAGCAAGTCCTGTTCCTTGTGCCCCAGCTACAAATGGCCAGTAACTTTGAGATGAAGTCAGAAGACACTGAGTATTGACAGTATTAGAAGTGACTCCCTGTGAAATATCCTTCATTTCCTTCCTTCACAGCACTAATCTGAGCCCTGAAAACAGTCCAACATTTTGTGATCTCTGTGATTTTCAGGCTGTCCTTCTCCCACGCTGTGGGAGGACAAGCTGTGCCTGTACAGCCATGGATGCCAGCAGAGCTCCATAAAGCTTTGGTGTCCCACCCCGCCCCACCCCATCCAGCAGAGTGGTACCAAGCAAGGAGGATGCTGCAGGCATCCCTTGTCCAAGTGGGGACATCAGAAGATCTGAACAGAGCAGAGCCTGGAAAGTACTTGGCTGTCCTTGTTGTACACTGTGGCTTCTTTTTGATTCCTCAGGATTAAATTCCCATTCAGATCTAGGAGGGCCTGGCTATAAGGTCATGGATACTACACCTTTCAGAATGCACAGAGCCAGTGGCAAGGCAGCAACTTGAAGTGAATGTTGCTGGCTATGAATATATCCAGCTTTTGGTTTGTTCTCTGTAGGTTTGAAAGTTATGCTATTTTGCTACTGTTACAGATGCTGTCTTTCTGCGTGGTGTGGTAACATGGAAACTACACTATGAATTGTTCTCTCTGTGTTAATACTTAAATATTTTGTTCTCTTCCATCAAGCAAACTGCTCAAAGCAATATTCTTGTTTATTACATTCCTGAAAATCTAAAAAATTTAACAGGCTTGTCCTTTATGTTTACCTACTGAGAACAAACTTACAGTCTGCATTTGCTAAAACAATGTTTTTCAGCTTGTGAGGGCAGAGCAGAGCCTGGAGGTTTTGTGAAACACCTCCCTGTCTGTCAGGGCCCACCTTGAGCTGACACAGCTCTGCAGCCACGAGTTTGTAACCTGTGGTCCTGGAGATGTCCTGGCAGCTTCCTTGGTTTTGCCATAGGGTTTTCTTGCTTGACTAACATATTTCTTGTGCGGGTAGGGAGCTGGCTGGAAGGTGATGTGGAACTGTAAACTGTTCCTGTGGTGACTCTTGTTGGCCATCCTGAGGATTCCTCTTCCTTTGTGATGGATGGAGAAGCTTTCATCCAGGGAAGGAGTTGGGGGGATGAAGGGCTGCAGTTGTGGTGCTGCTATTCACTGTACAAGTCCCTTTCACCAGCTCCCTCAAGCTCCCTTTCCTTCTTTCACACTCACCTTTTTCCTTTCCCTCAGAGCTTTCACTGAGTCTTATGCCAGCAAAGCCTGGTTTAAGTCCATCTTTTAGCCAGTAAAGAAGCTGATGAAAATGTACCCATAAAAAAGCACTCTGGATCTCTGTTGTTGGTCTGTAATGACTCTCACCAGAGTAGCTCAAGATACTGATCATGGCAATTCCCCATGGCTATTGTGATTACTGGCACCGGACAAGGAAGGTAGGAGGCAGAGGGGGTGCTCAGCTCTGCCTCCCCCCATGCCACTGCCAGTGGCAGAGGACAAGGCTCCTGTGAGCACAGTCAGGGCTGTGAGGGTGGGACATGGCTGGCTGGGGTGGGATACACAGCTGCTCCCAGCCCTTGGCAACTTGCACAGGAGAGCGAGCAGGATACCTCCTTATCTAAATAAAATGACAGAGCTGAATAAATGAAGGGCAGATACTGAGTTAAGGAGGCCAGACTGCTCCCAGAGTAGAAGATTTTTTCCAGGGTGAGGAGAGGAAGCAGGCAATGGGAGTGAGAGCTGTGAGGAGGTGAAGAGGATCCTCCACTCTGGCTGGGAAAGGATTTGTGAGAGAGAGAAGAAATGACTCTCAAGAGTGATGATTGGGGAGAAGCAAGCATTAGGTGTGCTTGGGTTTGGGGGATTATGGCAAGGACTTGACTTCCTTTTCTGTAGAGAGGAGCCTGGTTTTGGGATGGGGAGCAGGGGATCCACTGATCCTGTCATCCTCCATCACCATCTGACCCGATCACACTGAGCAGTCAAGAGCCCCATCAAGCTCTCAACAAGCTTTAAGGAAAGTGAAGAAATATTTAGATTTTATTTTTCTCAGTTTTTTTTTTTTTTATTATTCTTGCTTTGTTTGAGATCCTTTCTCAGAAAATGATTCATAAAAACAGTAGTTACATTTTAACTGAACAGTTACTCTGACTGCTGCCTTGTGGCTTGCAAAATTACTCCAGCAGACTAATTTTGGAGTGGGATGTTTTGTCCTTTGACACGATGCTCCCGTACAAGCAGTTCTGTGCAATTGCCTCAGTCCTTTCATCTCATTACAGTAAAATGACGTTGTGTCCCATTAATTCAGCAGGTGCTGGTTGCAGTGCCCAGACACATGCCAAGCATGGAGTCTCCCAGAACATTATTGGCTGACAGAGGCATCTCCCACCCTTTTCAGATATCAAAGTTATTTGTCCTCTGCCCTCAGGGTAAAGTTGGTTTGCAGGAAGTATCGGGAAAGCAATCTAAGCCTTAAAATAGAAAGGCATACACAAGGGAACACCTTTCTTAAGGGTGGAAAGCAACTTCTAATTAAATAGGGGGAGAGCAAGTAGCAGTCTCCTCCTTTAATGCACCAACACATGGACTATGTGCAATATGGGTAACAAAACTCTTGCAGGGACACATTCAAGGTTGACTGATTCCCAATGAAATCCACCTTAAAATTACTGAACCAGTTTTTGGTATATTGTCCCCTTCCCACACAACATGGCAGCTTCTTTCCTGAGTAGCATAGGGAAAGCACAAGCTCTGCTTGGAGGAAGATGATGGAGCTGGAGTCAAACAGTGCCTGTGAGCTCCCACAACTCTCCTGTGTGCAGAGGTGCCTGCGTACATGCAAACTTGTTTCTACCTGATGTGTAAATCAAGTAAATCTATGGGTCATTAAAAATGACAATTTTTACCCAAACAGAAGGTGCAGAAGGTGCAAGATGGGCTCTAGCACAAATACATTGGATAACATTGTTGGAAAAGAGGATTCATAAAAGTTTAAGTCCTTGGTGACACCCACCTTGGAAACAATTCAACAGCCAGTCCTGTTTTTTTCCAGTACCAGTTCATGTTATGTTCTCAGAGCTATGTACGCCCTGGGAGCCTGGGCTTGCTCCTGTTCCAGGAGCTCCAGCATCAAAGAAGTGACTTTTGCCTTTTTCTTTCCACTCCAGGAAGCTCATAGCATTTAGTGCCTTAAATCCCACACACCAGGCTTTCACCTCCAGCAGCTTTCCTGCCTGCCAGTGCTACTACATTTTGTTCCATCCAGCCTGGGACCTTGAGGTGAGAGCAGATTCTCCTCACAGGCAGACTCTTCAGCACCTTGGGAAAGAAACTTTTCAGCTGCACTTAGCATTTCTGATCTCAGTGTTGGCTGCTGCCCAGCCTGCTCAAATGGTTTGCACCATTGCCAGTGGGAAAGCTTTTATATAAGGGAACATAAATAATTTTCAAAAGTGCTTTAACTGTCATAAAGTGTCTTAATGGGTAGCATTTAATCTAAACAGAAAATCCCAAATGCCTACGTCAATTATATGGGTTGTTTTTCTTAAAGTTAGAAGTCAGAATGTTCTTTTTTTATTTACATTTTATTACTTTATGCCAGTATGAGGGAACATTTTCTGTTAAATTTAGGTCATGTTTGTAATCTCTCGACTTTCAGGGTTTTATATGAGATTCAGAACTCCCCTTCCACCCACAGAGTTGAGGCTGCTGGCAGCAATGCCTAATGCTTGCTCAAGCCTGAGAAGCTGCCTGAGGTCCAGGAAATCTAGAGTTAAAGCTGACTTACTTCAGTTACTTTAAAAGCATTTAAACAAGTGGTAGGGGTGCCTGGAGATCTGTAGCTAATCTACTTCTGCATTTCTAGGGTCCTGTCCACAAAGATGAGTATTTCAAGTTTGTAGTAGACAGTGGGTGACCATCACCCCTCATTTAGGCAAGGACAAGGGGCTGGTGGAGCTGATCCTCAGGTAGGGAACATAAGAGGACAGAGACAAGGTGACAGATCAAAAAGTGTTTTCACTAAAGCAGTCTGTTTGTGCTAATACAAGCAGATTATAATTCTGACTGAAAACCAAATCTTTTTGCTTTAGGGAGATGAAAAGCAGTTCCCAGGTTATATGAATAAGACCAGGTCAACAACTTGATTTTTGTGGAAATTCACCATTTGCACAGATAGCTGGGGAGACATACCTTCAAAAGTAGGACCACAAACTGACTCTCCTTCATCTCCCTTTCCAGTTATGGTATCTGCAGGGTAGATAAAATAATCATCAGAGACCATGGTTATCACAGGCATTTGTCACAGGGCTCTCAGTGAGCAGCTCAGCTGAGGTCAGAGATGTGGGTTGTCCATCACCCTGGGGGAACAACCGCTTCCATCTCTGTTTCACTGCTGAAATTTTGACAGACCTTTGGGCAGAGCCCTGCTTCCACTCCAGAAGACAATCTCTCTATTAATTATTTCCTGCAGTGTGTTTAATTGCTATGCTCTGAGAAGGTCCAGCATCTCCTGCTGGGAGAGCTATGGCAGTGGCAGCACTGAGCCATGGAAGGAGTGCCCCAAAGAAGGGCATCTGTCAGAGGGAGTGAGGTCAGAAGAAAGAAGGATGAAAATGCAGCTGTGATTTTATGGTAAGTTAAGGCCACTAACTTGTCTAAGAAAG
This sequence comes from Passer domesticus, assembly GCF_036417665.1. Lineage (NCBI taxonomy): Eukaryota > Metazoa > Chordata > Aves > Passeriformes > Passeridae > Passer > Passer domesticus. The sequence goes on from NC_087476.1 coordinate 45,730,029, forward strand.
GAGAATTGATAAGATTGAAATTCCTGCTCAGCTGAACGAGGCACTAAGGAAAACTGATTTTTTCTTTTTTTCTTTTTTTTTTTAACGTCTGGTTTTGCTACATTGTTTAGACATTGTCCAGTTATCACTAGTCCTCTACCGTAGCAAACTTAATATTAGATTGCTTTTATGGACTACATAGATTTTATTAATTTGCTTCAAGCCCCCACCACTCCCTGTGGCTTCCAAACTTGCGCTGGGGCTGAAGCCCAAGGGGTCACCTCTGCCTTAAACTTGGTCACATGGAAACCCAGGTGCTGGAGCAGCCCCACCACCATCACTGCCACAGGCATCCACCATGGGCCTGTGGCAGTCTGGCCACCCTGAGTTTGAGTCTGTCAACAGGGCCCAGTTCCACGGCAACACCAGACACCAGCCCACACCCTACTTGCATTTCTATGCACTTCCCAAGCCTAATGTAAGCAGTTTTCAACCCTGTGGGAGGTTAGAAAATGCTCCAATTTCTGTTTTCCCCTGAAGGAACGAAATCCAGGGTACACAGGAAGCATGTGGCAGAGCAGAGGACTGAAGCCAGCTCTTTCCAGAGCTATTGATGGATGCTGTCAGTAATACTTAAAGGATGAAGAGACTCTTGCTAATAGCAATTGCCCAGCAAAAAGTGGTAAGTAAAAGCAAACATGAGAGAACTGCTTCCCCACTCCACTCCCAGCCACCAGTGAGCCTCTGCTCAAAGATTTCCTGGTATCTCTGTGTTTAATTCCCCCTGGCAGCCCTTTTCCATTTGAATTTCTTTGCTTTTCAGGGAAATGTGAAAGTCTGGTATCCACAAATTTCTGTGGCAATGAGATTTACAGCTTAATTACACCCTGTGTAAAGTGTGTGCCTCCTTTTGACGCAAAAACTCCTACCCACAGCTGTATTTGCTGGGCACTGCTGAGACATCATTCCCGCCGGCAGCGCGTGCACGGAGCAGTTCCAGAGGGCTCGCGGCTCCCACAGCAAAGCTTTGTGCCACCACGGCAGCTTTGCTCTCTTCTGGCACGTGCAGCATGTGCAAAAGCTGCTTTGTGGGACAGCTGCAGGTTCAGCTCAGGCTTCCATCAGCACAGCGAGGTCAGGTCACTTTTCATCTCCAAACTTTCACATGCCAAAGTCCTGCCGCAGATGAGACGGTTGTGATTTTCATGCAGAACAAACCTATGTTAAATTTTAAAAAAACCCAAACAAACTGATTTCTCACTTTCCCCCCAACTGTATATCCCAATGGCTTTATAAAGTGATACCATTTTACATAACCACAGAGTGAGAATCACAAAGCCTCTGAGCTAAATGTTGCTAAATTACAATGTCTATAAAAAACCCAGACTGAGAAAGAAATCACAGGTTGCAGATGGGCCTCCTCCAGGTAGCCCTGAAGTCTCTCTGGTCTGGCTCAGTGGTAGTTTCCTACAGTGATTCACTAGGGCAATGCATTTTTAAGAGTTTTGTTGGGATTTGCAGCATTGCTGAATTTGAAGAGCTCCATCCTCACAATATTAGAGACTGAAGAAGACCAGATTCTCAGTGTTTAGCTACCACAGTTATTCCCTTGCCTGAAAGATCCATGCACAAGGTATTATAATTTTATGTGATGATGTTCTCCTGCTGAAAAAAATGCAGAAAAATGAGGCAGACAAAACATTTTGGACAAGGAAACATATTAAAACGGTAAGACAGGGCAGTTTTAATTCACAGCCAAGTCCTGGTGGCAGCAGGTGAGCTGAGATGTGACAGTAGGTAACTGCAAGCAGCACATGCAAATGCAGGGATGTTTTGCAGGCTGTGACTGAGTGATGCAAAGGAAAGCCCTTTCCTTCCCCCTCTCAAAGGTCGGCAGCACAGCTGCTGGAGCCTCTGTAGGCTGTAAGCTAAGCAGAATCTAATTTTGGTAGCCAGACCATATGGCTTTTGCTATAGCCAAAAAAAGTCTATAGCAGCCTTATGTAAAGCCCAGAGCAGAAGCAGCACACCCAGAGCCAAATATAAAATCAGCTTCAGAAAACACTGTCTTGGCTATCTATTCTTCCCTACATCCATATTTTTACCTTGATACAGATTAATACAACTGAAATTTATTGGGCTTTTTGAAACACCTCTTTTCTCCTTTTTGCAGCACAGCGTTTAAGGATTAAACCCAGAGCAATCTACTACATATAATTTTTAAAAAATCCTGAGATTGATGTATTCATTTTGTCAATGTGCTTGAATTTACACACCAGAAATTCTGTTATTGAAATTTAATTCTGCACATACATAGGACTGGCTCCTATTAATCCTTTTTCTTTGAAAAAAATTACTTTTTTTTAAACTGATAATTTCTAGACATTTTTACTGTCATTGTGGGCAAGAAACATAATAGTCACCTGACAGTCAAAATAAAAAAGAAAAGCAATGATTAGCCTAACAAGTGTAAGAGGACCATTTTTCTGAAAATTTATATTGGGTTTCTTTTATAAAAAAAGCATGCCAAGATCCACCAATTACTTGTTGTCTCAATCTACTCTGCTTTTTATTTCTCCGCTTCTTTTCTCACCACTTGGTGATTCAGGTGCATTAAATTCTATTCAGCAGGTTACCAATTATGAAAATGACATTTATTAAAATCCTGAACTGGGTGACTAATATTAATTTTAGACTCTATTTATTACCTCTTTATGACAACATGATATTGTTCTGCAGGCCTGTTTGTAGTACTCAGATGAGGATAAATGTTCTGTGGGTGGCAATAGTTAGATGTGAATTAGCTTGCCAGCTGTGGCAGATGTGCTGTGCTGCATTCAGTTCAGAGAGGAAAACAATTACCACAAAGGAAAATATGGAAAGCACACGAGGTTGTGCAGCACCTTTAAACAACGATCCTGAAAGCCTTTCAAAGGTTGTGCAGCAATGCTCTTGGAAACTTGAAGTCCTTTGAAAAATGCATACATACCCTGTCACAAGACCCAAGAGTTTTGCTTCTGTGTGATTCTTAGAGGGTTTTCTTGGTCCAAACTTCTCCACCTGGTGCAGCTGCAGCTGTTTCAGTTCCTTCCAGTCCAAAATAGCATCTAAAAAAAAAAGAGAAACAGAAGAGAAAGCAGACAAAATTAATTTAAAAAAATTATATATAAGCACATACACATGTATTTGAGAGATTCCTACAAGATGGTACTAAAGCAGAGCTGCTAGGGGGTCACTGAGAGACATCTTGGTGAAGGGCAAGTAAAATCAGAGAATCATGGAATGGGTCAGGTTGGAAGGAGCCACAGTGGTCATCTGGTCCAACCTCCCCGCTCAAGCAGGGTCATCCCAGAACACGGGGCACAGGATTGTGTCCAGACAGTTCTCTCTCCAGTGAGGGAGACTCCGCAATGTCTCTGAGCAGTATGTTGCAGCACATTCAGTCCCTCACACAGGGAAAAATTCTTCCTCATGTCAGAAAAATTTGCAGAACAAGGTAGGAAGTTTGCTAACTAAAGCAGAAGTCTGCTTCCTGCTATTCCAAAGACACTTTCAATTAGGCAGGATTAAAATATTAGCCAAAAATGACCAGTAAGCATACTACAGTGAGATGCTGAGAATATGCCTGGATGGGTCTTTCCATTTGGAAGAATTGCTTGGGACAGATAGGATCAGTAGTCCCTCTGTTGTGGAAAACCATTTATTGTTCACCATGTTTTACACAGGATCTGAAAAGGGACAGAACATAGAGAACTGTTGTAGCTCATGGGACTGCAACTCTGCAAGAAGCAGACTCTTTAATTAGTCTCTAATGACTAAGTAAAAGAGGTCCTGAAATCATAGCTCTGGAGAGGAGGCATTACTTTTTCCTTCTCTGCTCTCAGTGAGAACCTGCAGTGCAGAAGGACTGGAAAAAGGCCTGCAAGGATGGACTCCTGCCCATGTGAAGATAAGCATGCCCAGGAAGGAGCCTTGGCTGCTCTGCCCGCCGGGGCACGCCTGCTGTGCAAACCGGCCTCCTCCCAGGCACTCCCCGCTCAGACTCGCTTCTCTGGGATAACCACACTCACACAGGGAGACAGGAAACGTACCCAGGGGCTGTGCTCACACAGGCACAGGGTCGGGGATTAGGAATGAATCCCATACTAGCTTCCACAGTTAATGTGAATTAGGAAAAGACTATAAAACCCCACATCCAAGCACAGCAGGATAGGCATTAGCAAACACCAACCATGACCTTCACCACGATGACTAACCAGCTACAACACTGAAATGAGTCTTTCAAACAAAGAAATACAAGCAAAACTCTTTCCTCAACAACTGGCAAGATCGATGCCAAGCTCAATATCCTTAATTTTAACCAGTGAATAGGCATTCAGTTGGAAAGAGTTTGTGATGAGGCAGAGTGCTCTCCTTTCCCTCTTAGATGCTAAGAGAAAATTGCTGTACAATCCCTAGTAGCACTTTCGTTTCCTACTGGCAGGGTAATTTGCTTTTACAGCCCATATGAAATAAATACTCTGATATTCATTTATCAAAACCCAAGATGCTGGACTGGAAAGCCAAGCAGGGGAATTACACACACAACAGGAAAATACAGGCTCCAGAGTGTTTGCTTTACCTCTCAGGGATTTGTTTCAATTTGCACCTGGAGAACCAACCAAAGTCTCCAGAAAAAGCCAAAATCTGATAAACTTGCATTTGGGGGGGAAAAAAAAGTGAGATCCTATTAGAGTTCAACTACACTGGATAACTTACAAATTGAGCAGAGGTAACACACAATGGTGTTAACTGCTTACAAACCCAGATCTTTCTGTAGTCCTCTTACTGCCCTGCATTTACGTCTAAAACCTTAATCTCATTTTAACATAGAAAGCAGCGAGACGGATTTGTTAGGATTAGTCTATGTGAGAAAAAGAGAAATTAAGGTGTTTACTGGCTAAGGAGTTAAGATATTTAGAGAGCTGTTCTGAAACATAGTTTCTAAGGGATGCATTTTTTTCCTAAATCATTATTAGTGGCAGCTGGACTGAAAAACAAAGCTGAAGTTTCTTTCTAATTCAAAGCAATCCTAGACTTCAGCTGAAGCCTTAAAAAAAATGCACACACAGAAAAAGGATTCATTTTCATCTTTTAACAGAAAGGCATTCACTAGAAAGAAAGCAAATGGTGTCCAAAAAGCAACATTTGTTGATATGAGAAGCCACGCCAGCTTCTTGAGTGCAAGCTACAATATGTGCTGACAGCTTAAGCAATGCAGGGTGCAAGATTAGTCATTGCCCTGCTATTCACAGCAGCTCGTTTCTTCACTGGTAATCTGCAGAAAAGCAAAACAAAGTTCCAAACACCAAACTTCAGGTTTTTTAGTTACAGGGAAAGCACTGAGAAATCAGTATGTGGAAGTCTCTCGTGTTTAAGTGCAGCATGGAACTGAACCCTGCAAGGATAACTGCATAATGAACAAAACAAAGTTCAAAGAAGAAAAATATTGAACAGTTCCTTTTCTGGTAGCCTCAGAATTTAGCTTGTAACTTGTTTTTAAGCATTTCAGGATTTGCAGATACATGGCAGACAATGAATTCTGTGCGGCTTCCTGTAAACTTATGACCAGAAAGTAGTCTGGCTGCACTGTACAATGTTTTAGATAAAACCAGAAGTTTTAGGATTAAACTGACAGAATATTTACTGTAAGCTTATACAATTAAGCAGCAAGATTGTCATAAGTGTTGTAACAGGCTTTACTGTATTTATTTATCTGCTCTTAGAACACCTAGGCTTCTCAGGCAGAACTGCAGAATATGCTGGTGCACTTTGGTGGCAGAATGGATGCAAATTTTATTTCTCCATTCTGAGAGGAAGTGTGAAAAGCCTAAACACCTTTGCTGTGGGATGTTACTTTTTGGATTTGGTTTTTTATTTTTGGGTGGGTTTTTTTTTGCATTGATTTATTCCCACTGTCTACCCTTATCATGATTTATTTATATAAAAGTGATCCAGTATTTTGATGACACGGAGATACTTAGCCAAACTTCTGCAGCATGCAGTCAGGAGCAGGCCAAGTAGTCTGGACTTGGAACAAAGGATTTTATAAAAAATGTGGATAATTTTGCTTTTAAATTCACCACGTTTTTTAGAATTTTTTGTTTGTTGTAACATAAAACATCCATGTAAATCACAAGTATGACATTTTAAAGCTGAAGTGACAATTGAGTATGTTCTTTTAAGAAACAGTGTCATTTTATCTGGATTTTAACACACCAGTGGCATTTTATCTGGATTTTAGCACACCAGTGCAAAGCTGGTACCAGTAGTCAAACCTGAAAACAGAAAGCATGTATTTTGGCAAGGTATTTTATTACGATGTCAAATCTTTTTTGTTAGCAGTCAGTCATTGAAAACAATCTGTACACATCTAATTTAGTCACCAAAAATAGCTGTACAACTTTAAGTGATGTGCCCCATTTATGTAATTTGTTACGCTCTGAAGTGATGCTCTTCATCGTTTGAATTCTCACATAAGCAATTACCAGTCGTAACATATATTAAAGTAAGATTACGTTCTTCTCTCAAAAGTACAAAAAATAACACTTTAAATATACAGTGGCTCCTAAGCTTAGACAGAATCCTGTCAGGAAGAGGGTTCTGCACTTCAACAGACAGTGCTTTCAACATCAAGAGCTCTTCAAAGTGCTTGGCAGAGTGTGTGAACACTATCCCCACTTGCTAGATGATGGAAATAAGGCACAGAGGTCAACTACCTTACCCACAGTCACACAGAGAATGAGTGGCAGAACTAACAGAGCAGAATCGGTGGGGTTTCAGTTCTCCAGTGTAACCATCACATCTCATTGCCACTATTCAAGTGCAATGGCTTAAATGTTTCTGAGGAGCAAGATGTGTACAGCACACAGTAAACAGGAGGGAAGATTTGGGGCTAGTTAAAGGCTGCAAGTTTCAACCCAAACCAAATGAATTTGGTAGTCAGTAACTCATAATGCACTTCAGGGAATGATTACATAGAGAATTATACATTAACCTGCAGAGAGAAAGCTCATTAAACATAAGAAATATGGTGTTAGCTTTGCAAAAAGTACTGGTTGTCTTAAGCTTGACAGTAACTCAGGTATAATTCTAAGTTTGACAGAGAACTGGTAATTTGTGATCTGCAGATGTCCTAAACATTGTTCTCCTACCAGCCAGGTGAACTTCTCTGAAGAGTCACTCAGAAATGCAAATAAGGGCTAAATATCTCCTCAGGAGGCAGAGATGTGTATGAGGCACAAAACCCCACTTTAATTGCTTGTGAGATACTTGTGAGGACTAAGTCTGGTAAAGAAATACCAGTCCAGAAAAACAAAGTAGTCTAAAACAAATATGATTAAGGAAATTGAGTCACTCATCCAAAATCATCAAGAAATGCATCTTTGGATAGCTTATGTTGCAAAAACCCCATATGTGACATGTGTAATCTCTGCTTGGATGAGAAGCACTTTCTGGCCTAGCTCTCTGCTTACAAGCATTTTAGAAAGCCTGATCTTGGACAGGGTGCTCATGAGATGACTCATTTACTGACAGAGGCTGCTGCTGGGATTCAGAAACAAGTACACTTTGATTCTGTTCTTCACTGGCTTGATGGGAAGGAACCGTATTGTGGCTAGAGTGAGACTGCTGACTTGATTCCTGAGCCAGCTGCACGTGCTGGGCTGGATGTGAAGATCCCGCCAAGTGGATTTGTTCATTTTGTCCTTGATGAGCATGGAGATGTTCTAGCGCTTCCTTGGAAAGAGTGATGACATGCATTTGTTCAGGTTGGGCAGCCTCTATTTGGTTTGCAATCACATTGATGCTTTGAATTTGTTCTGCTTGCTCCTGCTGAGCTGAAAGCAACAAGTTTTGCAGCTGCTGCGGCGGCTGCGCAAGGAGCGCGAGGTTCGCAGCCTGCTCTGTGGCCATGCTGGGGGCATTTTCTGCAGTCACAATACTGATGCCTTGATTGTGGCTGGGCATGAAGTTGATGTTGTGTACTGCATCTGTAACCAGCAGCTGAATTTCCTGCCCTCCCGAGGTGGCAAGTTGGTACTGCTGCAGCTGGAGAATGTTTCTCACTTCTTCCGGATGAGCATTGGTGCTCGGGGCGGCGCTGGCTTCCTGAAACTGCTTTTCCTTGCTGTGAATTTTCAAGTGAGACTTCAGGTTGTCCAGACGAGCAAACTGCAAACTACATTCTGGGCAGGCAAAAGGCTTTTTGCCTGTGTGTAAAATACAATGTCTTCTCTTAGCACTGGAATCAGAGAAGGATTTTCCACATATATCACAAGAATATGGCTTTTCTCCTCTGAAAAAGGAAAGAATGTGATCTCGTTAAAATATTCACTTTGACAATGCTGCTTTCTGAAACTTATTCTGTAATAAAATACTTAAATGATTACATTGTTTTTCTAAATTTTAAGTACTTAAAGGGCAGTGTTAAAAACATCCTCTATTTGACCTCCTAATTATCTCTATTTGACTTCACAAACTGTTATATACTCAGAGCTACAGAGGTAACTGCCTTCCTCTCATAAAACCAGAGGTACAAGCTCCATGCTGCTAGATCTTGACAAGAATGCAACAACTTTGCACAATTCTAAGCACTGACCATTTTAAGAACATTCAATAACAGTGGAGGCTTAAAACCAAAAAGAAGTTTCCAAATCCTAACCTGCTGCCTGCGTTAAAAGGACAGGAAATTTTACTGGAAATGTTTTCTTAGACAACAGTTCTCCAGTGATTTAAAATCTAACATGTCCTTATGCAATGTATTGCACTGACAGGGGTAAAAGACAACTAATGCTGTCAAAGAGACAGGACAGCTCACAGGGCAACAGGACAACCTTGATACACCATGGCTACTGTTCTGCTCTCAAACAAAACCTACAGCAAAATTTTCACAAAAATAGTATAGCAGTAAGTACATTGTCAGTGAACAGACATGAAACACCAAAGAAGACTAACAATATCTTGGCACATGAGCATTTAGGACTTCAGTACTTTCCACTACCAATTTTTTCCTTACATAGATTAAACAAAAATGTTACGTTTTTAACAATCATTCAAAATGCAAACAAGTCCTGACCATTCTATAGTGAAACAAGCACTACTTCTTGTTATAAGAATAGAAGTTACATTTTAAAAGAACGTAATGAAAGTAAGACATACTTTACCTGTGAATTCTAATGTGAGTCTGAAGCGAACTTTTAGCTGTAAATGATTTGCCACAAATCTCACAAGTGAAGGGCTTCTCACCTATCAAAAAGAAATGTGACTTCACTTTTGAAATATCACTTTTCATCAGTTCATTAAAAACATTTTGTATTTTACCATACACAGGATCAAGTGGACACTGTTGGCGCCTCACGCTTCTGGCATGGTTCAGCAGATATCCAAAACTGAATGAACTCACTATTCAAAATGAGAGTATGACATTTCTAGCATTTCTACCCTTTGAAGATGAAGAATTAGGTGATCCAAGCCCCCAAAGCAACAAAAAGCTGTACCTATGGCACAGATGTGAGTGTTCCACATGGAACAGAAATGCTCTGAAAAAGGCTGTCCCTGAACCCTGGCATTAATGCCATGTTCACATGCAGCACCATCCAGGTGAGTAAGCCCAAACTTCCAAAGCTGGAAAATTAATCCATTATCTTAACAACTTGCCTGGCTTTCTATAAGGCTCCATCACACTAGGCCTATGATATTCTGGAAACACCAGTTAGAAAAAAAATTAAATTACCGTGAGTTAAATAAAATGTGAGTTTGTTCGGGGATTTTTTGTTTATTTGTTGGGATTTTTTTTAGTGCATTTGGAATTTTGATGTATAATTGAGCAGAAGCAGGGAGGCCAAATTAAATTATAAGGTTCACAAGAAACAGATACTACCCAACCAAAGCAAATCCTAATTCACACCATAACAAATCCTTGTAGCACTGAGGTTCTTTAAGACACCAGACACAAGAATCCAGATCACCACTGTGGTAATTCACACCATCAGCACACCAAACCCAGGGACTGGACAGCAGCCAGTTTCCAAGGAAGGTTCCCATTTAGCACAGAACTGCAATGCTTACCAGCTTTCATGTGGCTTTGGAGGGCATGGATAAAGGATGAGAGAACAAGAAACATTTGTCAGAAGGGACCTCTGATCACCCAGTCCCAGCTTGCTACTGAAAACAGAAGTAACTTCTCCAGTATACTGTATTATTATGACACAGTGTTACCAAACTGCAGCCAAAGGAGAACAGTTGTATCTATGTTAACACCTGTCCCCCAAATGCCTTGGAATTTTACTTTGCTTTTGAGATGGGACAGATTAATTATTACTTCTACATAATTAATACAGGTATCTTGCCTGTCTTTTCTTAGTAGCAAAATATATTGCAAGGCAGTTTCTGCTAAAAATCAGCTTAGCTCATATATTTTTGCAACTTACCTTGCTAGTAAGCTTCCTCTTCTCATTCCCCACCCCAAACTCATTTCCTACTACATTTAGAGAGCTCTATGAGCTTCAGATACAAAACTCTTGCATGTGTCAACACTGAGTTCTCCTCAATACAAAATTATGTAAGTATCACATCCTAGCACTATTCTGGATAACTAAAAGCTCCCAGAAGCACAAGTTTTGACCCCAGAAAATTTAAATCTTTTTCACTTTGAAAAGAGAAGGAAATGAATGAGATAAAGTATGCTTGAGAATGAGTTATGTATTACAACTGCAAGCAACACACTTAAGAATAATTTTGTGAGGAAACAATTGCCACTGTTTCTAGTTACTTTAAAAGACAAAATTATTTGCATGTCACCTTATGAACTTACTCTTCAAAGGGAAGTATTTGATGAAGTTTATGCCTTGTTAGTATGAGAGGATAGATCAACATTTTTATCTCGGTTATCCAGTGATTCATTACCAGCCTGCCCTCTAAATCTCTTAAAACATCCTCTGACGCACTTGCATTAAATCATCCCTCCCAGCCCATCTCCTCTCAACATCTGGTTTATTACGGCACAGTAAAAGCTAAATGGAAATAATTATTTTCCTGGTCACAGCACTTTTCATAAGCACCCATCCTCACAGACAGAGGTGTCCAACTCATTTAGGACACACACTTTCTCTTGCTTGTCAGCTCACTGCAAGCCCAATACATACTCGACACAACTCTCCCAACAAACTGAATTCTCAGTCCAGGATTCTATGATGGGACAGGTACTGGCATTTCTGCAGCAGGTTTTACAAAACTGGGGGAAAAAGCCCTCTTCCTGTAATAGGCACTGCTTCTGTGCTGCTGTAACACAAGCTTTTTTGTGCTCCTGCATTCTTGATGTCAAATCTCTTCATTAGCAACACAGGCATCATTATGTACAAGTAGAGCAGAAGTTCATTCCACAGAGACAAGTGTAATTTGCCTAAAATAGTTTTGTCCATGTAACTTCAAGAAAAAACAAACCACAAACCCCACAAAACCCAAGGTACAACATTACCTGTGTGTGTTCTTAGATGTTTCTTTAGCTGAGCTGCATCCATGAATTTACGACGACACTGGTTACATTCCGGCAGTGAACGGCCTTGTCGCAATAACAAAAAAAGTGTCAGTGCATAAGTGATCCCCTGTATCTCTTCAGTGATCTTTGTTAAAGCACTTTCCTGTAAAATAACCACTTTGATATAATATAGAGAGAAAACAAAAGGTGATTCACTGCCTTCTCCCTATCTTAACTGTCACACTCCTATTTCTCAATTTAGTATTACCACAAGAAAAGAGGGGACTGACACCTGCTCCTGCCCAAAACCACCTTCTCTTGAAGCTTTCTAAATGCTGATTATCTCCACCACTTCCTCTGTGTGTATCTCCATCCCATTCCAGAAGTGAGAAAAACACTTCCTATAGCTTGTATGCCCTTACTAGTCCAAAGCAGTGGGCAACCACAGTGCAATTTGCACACCAGGCAGCAGACACAATTGTTTATACAACTCCCAGCTTCTATGTAGCATGGGCAGCAGGGCTAAGATAATCAAGTTGTATGTCAAATACAGTGTAACTAATTTTTAATCATCATAAGAGCCCTTCTCAATTAAACACTTTTCTACACACTGCATTTACTATACACCATTTAGTCTTTTTCACCCTATCCACTGTTATACCTATCCAAGATAGGACACATCAAGGTAGCAGAGACTAAATCTGTAACTGAGGAAGAACTTTCAGCCTAAGTGAATCTTTAGAAAGACAAATCAGCATGGACTGTAAGCCAGGTCCTCAACCCAAACTTGTTATACCTGTGTGTAGTCGATAGTGGCTCTTGAGCTGTCTCTTTTGGCTGAAGTATTTCCCACACTGATCGCAGGTAAAAGCCTTCTGCCCTGTAGAGAAAATTGCTTATTATAATGTAAGCCACGTCCAAAGCAAGTGTAAGGAAATAAATAAAACACAGAAGTCAGCTGTGAGGAGCCAATTCAGTTTTGATTTGCCTCAATAGTGGTTGTCAGAGACACATGGGACAAGGGTTGTATATGTGCCACGTCCAGGAAGGACCTAGGAAAAGATGGAGGAAAGCCTTGTCTCTGGGGAGACTTCTCCTGGCAACCAGTTCATGTCTCGCATGGGACAGGCAGTCAGCAGGGGAACACTGAAGACACTGCACCCCAGAGACACTCTCCAGTCAGATGGCAAAAGGTCTCTGCCAATGGTCTGCACTGGGATACTGGACTGGGCCAAATGGTCTCCTGTCAGCAGGCAGACTTTGGGAGGAGCGGGCCATGAAATGTAACTGCGTCACAAGCACCGAGGGTTTTTGAACTTGCTTTTTGAGTTTGGCTTTTGGCTTGGGGCCTTTTTGAGACTGTGCTTTTGCGGCTTGGTGATTCAAGGGGCTTTTTGAAACTTGCTTTTGAGTCAGGGCTTCTTGAGTTTTATGCTTTTTCCCCGGCCCTAGCCTGCCTTTTGGCTCTCATGCCCTCGCTGGCTCTTGCTCACCCTCAGTCTATCCCGCCTCCCTCTGTCCCTGACCAACTCCCTGCCTGCTTCATCCCAGCGTCCAACCCCACCCACCCACCTCCAGCCCACTGCTGTGATCCTTGCCACAACAGTGCCCAGGGTTCTGGCCCAGGGCTCTGGACCTCCTGCCCGAGCACCCCTCACCTTGTGTCTGGCCACCCGTCACCAAAGGAGCCGTGCCCAGCATGCAGTGTGCACACCCCCCACCTCATGGACAAGGACGGCACTCCCCGACCTCCAGTGGTAAAGCCCTCTTTTTCTCCCTGTTTCCCCTCTCTCTCATCCCATTCCTTTCCCATTTTTCTTCTTCTTGTTCTGTCCTTTCTAGCTCTCTTTAGTAGGATAACTTCTTTTCAGTTTGTTTTTTCATTACCAATAAAAGATTATCAGATACAAAGTTTGTCTCGTTTGACATTATTTTGTTCCTGACCATCCATTTTTAAAGTAATCCTCGCAGTTTCCCTCAGTGGAACATGACACCAGCACACATAAAGATGGACCAGAAGTACCTTTTTTTCAGAAAGGCAAATTCTTGCAGCAGAGAGCTACATTTGCCTTGAAGTATTTACCTGAATGTAGGCTCATGTGCTCCAGAAGAGAATGCTTTGTTGTCAGAGCCTTACTGCAAATGGTGCACGTGTACGGCCGCTCCCCGGTGTGCATCCGCTCATGGACTTGAAGAGAATGCTTCTGGGAAAAGCCTTTGCCACACTCGCTGCATTTAAAAGGGCGCTCCCCTGAAAGAAAAAGATGATGGCATTTTTAGGCATAGATGCAGAATTTCTCACTAGATATTCTAAGCTGATAGTGAGATGCACTGCAGTGTTGTAGCTACTGAAAAAATTAGTCTTGATTAGTGGTAAAGAGGCAAGTTTCACACAGGAATAAAATAATTATCTAGCTATTGCCATATAGTTCAGTGCTTAAACAATAAAATTGTTAATTACACTGAAATCTAGGTGAGACATAAACGTTCTGAGATCTGTTGACAAGAATAAAACAACAAACAGAGAACACACCATAATTTGGACCAACATGCTATTTTGGATATTCTTGCTGTAGTCCACAACCAACACTACAAGAGTCACTTGCATTTGACAACACCCTCCTAACCTAACCCAACAGCAGCAGTCTGTGAAGGCCTACCTGTATGGCTTCGCTGGTGAATAGCCAAGAAGTGATTGTACTTAAATACTTTGCCACAGTCTTTACACCGAGCTTCAGAACCCACGCGTTTTCTTTTTCCATCAGTTCTCTTTGCCAGTCCCTTCTCATCCTCATCCCCAAGAAGTTTATAATCTTTTAGTTTGATTGATCTCCTTATTCTACGTTTGCTGTAACGGCTCTGAGTGCTCTGTATTCCTTCAGATTTGGGATCGTAGTTTTCATCTTTCTCAGCTGATAGATCAACAGCAGCCTCTGAGCCACAAGCAGGTTCAGTTTCTTCTCCATCTTTCCTCACTGAAGCCTGTTCACTGGCAACTGTTTCTTCTACTTCAGTGTTTTTCTTCATATAATTCTGCTCATTTTGCATGGAGTTGTTCTCTCTCAGCTGCCCATCTTCGGCGGAATTTGCCACTGATTCTTCTTCTTCATCTTCTTGGACAACCTTGATTTTCCTTGGTCGCCCCCGTTTTCGCTTTGGTGGATCATCATTTCTCCTGTCACTTGCAACAACAGAGGCCACACTTTCAGCTGGAGCTGGCAATGCACTGCCTGGGCTGCGGCTCTCCAGGTAGTCTGTACAGGCCCATACCAAGTCAGTTACTTTCAGCAGCTCTGCAGTGGCCAGGATTTGTTCTGCGCTTTTCTCACTGGCGCAGAGGCAACCAGTGTAAATAAATTCTAGCAGAACTCCAAAGGTGTCTGCAACCATTCCCTCCAACATGTAAACTGACTGCCCTATTTCACCCTCATTTACAAACATCATTGAGAAGTACTCACTACTGGCAGCCAGCAAAGCTTTATGTGCTCTGAATTGCACATTCTCCACTATCAGAGTAATGTCACAAAGAAAATCCTTTTTCCTTTGTTCTTCAAAATTAGCTAGGATGGTATCTTTGTGAGCTTTGGAGTGGATGATCAGTTTCTCAGAAGGATCAGTTGTTTTTGCCATTTTAATTACGAATATTAAAGGAAGTGCCTAGAAAAACAGAATAGCTTTAGCAAATAATTATATTAACAGTTGGCATTATAAGACCCAAATATAATTTGTTACACCAGTAACAGAGTTCAAGAGCTTCTGAAGCAATTCTGAATCCTCTGGGCTTTTGAAAAATCAACACTATTGCTGACATGGAATTTCTTCAAAAAGTATTTTAAAATCCTATGAAAAGGCTACAGTTTTTAGTTTTTTAGATCAGAATTACTGCCTATAACTTCTTTATATCTGATGTAGTGTGAACCTTGTATTATCTAAAAAAAATTGCTACCCTAGCTTCTGAAACTAAAACAATCAGACAGAAACAATTCCTTGGTCACAGCTCCTCAGTACAGCACTGGCTTTGCATGGCAAGGCTTTGGTAGCAGGGCAGTTACAGGGGTGGCTTCTGTGAGAAGCTGTGAGAAACTTCCCCAGTGTTCTACAGAGCCCACACCAGCTGGCTCCAAGATGGACACACTGCTGGCCAAGGCTAAGCCCTTCAGCTGACGGTGGTATCACCTCTGGGATAACAGATTTAATAGGGGGGGAAAGAAAAGTGCACAACTGCAGCTGAAGAGAGGAGTGAGAATCTGTGGGAACAGCAGCCCTGCAGACACCAAGGTGAGTGGAGAAGGAGGGGCAGGAGGTGCTCCAGGTGCCAGAGCAGAGATTCCCCCACAGCCCCTGGTGCAGACCATGGGGAGGCAGCTGTGCCCCTGCAGCCCATGGAGGTCCATGGTGGAGCACAGATCCACCTGCAGCCCCTGCAGGATCCCACACACCAGAGCAGGCTGATGCCTGAAAGAGGCTGGAAGCCTGTGCTGCAGCAGGCTCCTGGCAGGACCCATGGCCTCATGGAGAGAGGAGATGACACTGAAATGGGTCTGCTGGCAGGACTGGTGACCCCATGGAGAACCCAGGCTGGAGCAAACTGTTCCTGAAGGAGTGTGCCTGTGGAAGAAATCCAAGCTGGAGCATTTTGTGAAGAACTGCAGCCCATGGGAAGGACTCAGGCTAAAGTAGTTCATGGAAGAAGGACTGTCTCCTGTGGGAGAGATGCCACAATGGAGCAGGTGAAGAGAGTGAGGAGTCAAAGGAGAATCAAAGACAGTGTGAGACAAATTGACTACAGCCCCATTCTCCATCCCCCTGCACTGCTGGAGGGAGGAGGCAGAGAAAACTGGGACTAAAGCTGAGCCTGGAAAGAAGGGAGAGGTGGGGTGAGCAGTTTAAAGATTTGGGTTTATTTCTCATTACCTGACAGTAATCTCATTGACAATAAAGTAATTTCCTCAAGTCAAGTCTGTTCTGCCTGTGCTGGAAACTGGTGAGTGATCTCTCTCTGTTTTATCTCAACTCATGAGCTTCTAGTATATCCTCTGTTCCCGTTCCCCTGAGGAGGGGAGTGATGGGAGGCTCTGGTGGGCACTGGTGTCCAGCCAGCACCAACACACCACAATGGAAACAAAAAGGTCAACAGCAGTTTGATCAGTGCAGTTTAGTCAGGGATAAGGTAGGAAATCCTGTAATAAATGATTCCATGGACTCATCAACGGTCAATTTGACTTGCTAGGCTTCTTCAACAGTAAATTTGCAAAAACTCATAATAAACAAAAAAATCCACCCATTTCAAAAGAAGCCACCAAATATTATGGAAGAGATATGGCCAAAATGTCTTTTTTACAAAGCTCAGCTAAACCAAAGATAATACAAGGGTCATATTAAACACACATAAATCTACATATTTATATTTAGTTAGTGCAACAGTTTCAATGACCTGAACAAATGCTCCATGAAACAGCAGACACTACCTACAGATTATACCTAAATGCTACTGAGATGGTGAAAAAGGGATTCTTTAGCTCTAATCAGCTACCAAATAGTTCACAGTGGAGTCAAATTGTTTTATCTGGGTGCTTTAATTTCCGAAGCATGTGAGCCCAATGTTTGTTGCCGGAGCAGGTGTGACCCAACCTGCCTTATCGTGCAATACAAGAATTACTGGACAGCTGCTGCCAACTCTGCCTGCAGGCATCCCCTAACGTCCACACGTGCTCCAGACAAGGTAATGGGTGTTTTGTGAGCTCTGACTGCATGAAGGACTTCGATGTTTAACCAGGAGGTGACAGCATTAGCATTCTGACTGCAAAATCCAAACCACGCCACTTCCCTAAATCCCGCTCCCCATTACAGAGCGAGGCTGTACTCCAGCAGAAGGCCCCTCGCTGCCGGCAGTGCGGTCGGAACCACACTCCGGGCCAGCCGCGGAAGGACTCAGGAGCTCCCGGGAGGTGACCCCGGGGGGCAGCGCACGGCGCGGGGCTGGGCCTCCACACGGCCACGGCCAAGGGCACCGTGCGGGTCGCGCCCCGCGCACCGTGTGAGCCCTTCGGGCCGCCCCTCGAGGGAAGGCCGCTCGTCCCTCGTGGGGCTCGAGCAGGGAGCGGGCGCTGCCCCGCGAGAGCCGCGGCCCGGAGCGCCCGGCCCGGCTGCCGCCCGCCCTGCCCCGGCACTCACCGCTCGCCGCCGCCGCCGCACTTCCGGGCCGGGGCTGGCACCGCGCCTGCGCTGCCGCAATGAGCGCAGCGCGGGCGGGACTTGGGCCGCGGAGTCACAGCACAGCCGGGTGGGACGGGGCTGTACGGATCGTCCCGTTCCAGCTGCCGGCCCTACCCGGGACAGCCCCCAGAATCACACCGTGTACCACAGAGCGTTGCCACATGCTTTTCTTGAACTCTCTCAGGCTTGGTGCTGTGACCACTTCCATGGGGAACCTGTTCCAGTGCCCAACCACCCTCTGGGTGAAAAACATTTTTCGAATATTTAAATAAATCCTCCCCTGGCACAACTTCAGCCATTCCCTCAGGCTCTGTCACTGGGCACCACAGAGAAGAGAACAGTGTCTACCCCTGTTCTTCCACTCGCAAGGGAGCTGCAGACTGCAGTGAGGTGTCCCCTCAGTCTCCAGGCTGAACAGACCAAGTGACCTCAGCTGCTCATCATATGGCTTCCCCTCAAGGGCCTTCACTATTGTCATAGCCTTCCTTTCGACGCTCTCTAGTAGCTTGATATCTCTCAACTTCAGACAAAAGATTTTATTTCTAAGATTGCATGGTTAAAAAACTGGCTCGAGAACGTGTGATGTTCGCAGGCCATGTTGCAGCCATGCTGGTGCCTGACGGCAGCACTCCGTGTGTTAATCAGTGGAAATACAGGGTTCACACAAAAGTGGGGCGGGTGCCTTTCAGGGAAAAAAATGTCTGCAGTCTGTCATCAAAGCCACGGGGCCGATCTCTTGGCTCCTTATACGGGCCCATCATGGCAGTCCCCAGGTAGGGGATGAGTTGGCAGTGCTCCACGAACTGCAACAGCTTCTTCCTGTACATCTGCCGCACTGGCGCTGAGCTCCGGGGGTTGTGTGCTGCAAGAATTTAAGCAGCTTGTTAGTGTCTCCTATAAACTTTGTGAAATTACATTACAGACATTTTCAAAGGGACCAAATCTACCTCTGTTAGCATTACCCATGGTACAAATAAGCACCTTGACTGCTGGTGCCAAGCCAAAAAGATCAGAAAGTTCCTGACTCCATATAGTCATGATAATCAGAAGGATCAGGCTTTTCTAAAAGAACACACAACAAACATGCCCAGCTGCTGTCAACTTCTCATTTCTCAGACCCTGAGATACTGGTGAAACTGCAGGCAGTGACAGATTTGGGTAGTGTGGCACACAGCCTCAAGCGGCACATAGTGGGGACAGCCCAGGTCTGGTATGGCTCACGCTGGGCCATTGTGTCCTTGGCACAGGTGTTCCATGACCTAAATGCTTTGCCTATAAGGTGGGCTACCTTGTCATACAAGGAAATCAGGTTTGATAAGCAGGATTGTGACCAACATGGCTTCATGAGAGAAAAGTCCTGCTTATCAAACCTGATTCCCTTGTATGACAAAGTAATAAATCCACCTAGTTGACCAAGGAACACCAGTTGATGTAATCTTTTTTAATTTCAGTAAAGCTTTCAATACTTTCTTTCACAGCATCCTTCTGGACAAAATGTCAGGCACACAGCTGGATAAACACATCATGCCATGGGGGGAGCAACTGGCTTATCAGTCAGGGATGAAGGGTTATAGGGAATGGGGTGACATTGGACTGGTGACCTGTCACTGATGGGTCTCCCACAGGGCTCCATCCTCAGCCCTATGTTCTTCAACATCTTCATAAATTACTTGGATGCAGGACTGGAAGGGACACTAAGCAAAGTCAGATGATAAAAAACTGGGAGAAGCTGTTGATTTCTTTGAGGGCAAGGAGGCCCAGAAGAGAGAGCTTGACAAATCAGAGGACTGGGCAATCACCAACCACATGAATTTCAGTGAGGGAAAGTGCTGGATTCTGCCCCTGGCATGGATACACGGACAGACTGGGCAATGAGATGCTGGAAAGCAGTGCTGGGGAAAGGGACCTGGGGGTCCTGGTCAATGGCAAGTGGAACATGAGTCAGCAGTGCCCTGGCAGCCAGGAGGGCCAGTGGTGTCCTGGGGGGCACCAGGCTCAGTGTTGCCAGCTGGGCAAAGGAGGGGATTGTCCTGCTCTGCTCTGCTCTGGGGTGGCCTCACCTCGAGTGCTGGGGGCAGTTTTGGGCACCACAATATAAGAAACACATTAAACTGTCAGAGTGACCAAAGGAGGCCAACAGAGATGGTGAAGGGCCTTGAGGGGGACCTGTATGAGGAATGGCTGAGGTCACCTGGTCTGGTCAGCCTGGAGGAGACTGATGGGAGACCTCATTGCAGTCTTCAACATCCTTGTGAGGGGAAAAGGAGTAGCAAGCACTGATATCTTCTCTGTGGTGACCAGTGACAGGGCCTGAAGGAATGGCCTGAAGTTGTATCAGGGGTGGGTTAGGTTGGATATCAGGAAGCGGTTCTTCACTGGGTTGAGTGGTTTGGTACTGGCACAGACTCCCCAGGGAAGTGGTCACAGTACCAAGCCTGACAGCATTCAAGAAGCATTTGGACAATACTCTCCAGGACATTGGATCTTGAGTATGGTCTTGTGCAGTGCCAGGAGTTGGACTCAATGATTGCTGTTGTCTCTTCCAACTCAGCATAATCTGCGATTCCATGAGTCTGTGAAGAGCTGACCGGTAGTTTGGAGCAGGAAGGAAGGTTTCTCTTTGTCCTAAGCCCTATTTTGGCATACATTAGTATCGAGTGCCAGTCCTCAGAGTACAGTTTATTATTTTAATTGTTACAAGGCAAAGGGGAAGGAGTGAGACAAATCATAATAGTTTTTTTTTTTCTTATGGACAGTTTTTTATATCATATTACAAAAACTGGACAGCATGAAGAACTATGCTATCAGACACTTCAGCCCACTAGCTTTAAACTGTAGACAGCTACATTTAACAGTTTCTAAGAGATTTTTCAAGCATAGCTCTGAATACAGCCCTTACAGGTGTCCAGCTCGAAGGACACTCAATCTCTATAGTGATACAGGTTTACTACTCTCTTTCCAGGAGTAAATAAATCCCTCTGCATTTTTGGCTGATCACCTGTACTTTCTCAGATACTGAAAGCAATCTAGTGTTGTGAGAGAAGCTGAAGGAGCTTTAGTTCCTTAGCAGGAACTAAACTCTTGCTTCTTGTCCCCTATTAAATGTGAGATTAGAGAATGATGTTAATTGAAGATGAGAAGGTCTAACTTCACAAAGAAATAGGATGAAATAAATTTCCAGGGCACTACAACTTAAAGCACTTCGATCAAATTTTTTAATCAAGAATGGCGTGACTACTCTGAAGAGATGCACAATAATAAAAGATTCTGTATTTGCAACTAATCACAAAAATCACAAGATGGGTCAGACTGGAAGGGACCACATTGGATCATCTGGGACAACCTCCCTGCTTAAGCAGGGTCATCCCAGAGCACATGGCACAGGATTGTGTTCAGATGGCTCTTGAATATTTCCACTGATGAAGACTCCACAACTTCTCTACGAAATCTGTTCCAGCAGATTTCCAGAACATGAAATAAGTTCTTCCTCATGTTCAGTGATTTGTCAGTGTATGGGGATGCTATATCTTAAAGCTGGAAGCAGTCCTACCCAGTGCTAGAAGAAGATAACTGGTTTTCCTGGATTCCTATGGTCAATCTATTTGGCACTGCATGAGAAGAAGATATTTCTGCACTTGCATAACCCTTCTGGTTCATCATCCACTACTAATAATGATTTAATGTTGCAATATATGAGCAAAGCATTCCTAGCATGGGCATCCTTATGTTTGCAAAGCCATGCTAACAATAGAATGAAAACAGCCTTTGTGAATGAAGCAAACTGCAGTATAAAAGCAGTTTGGTGGCTTAGGAATTGTACATTTATGCAGGGGCTTACCATGTGCCTGCCCTGTTCAATAGTCTTCCTTAACAAAGCTGTGCTAGCAAAAAAAAAATCTGTGACAGTTCAAGAAAATTCTGGAGGGCTCTGGAAACTACATGAGGAAGCACAGGATGTGAAGAGCTTTGAAAAAATAATTAAGATTGGTATTATCTAAAAGAACAATTAAAATGTAAAATACAAATGCCAGGTGAAGTTCACTCAGTGAACAGGTTGGCTTATAAATGACAAAAGTGGTGGGTTGAAAGAAATGTCAGTCTTGCTCCAGAAATCTCCAGCAGTGCTAGAAACCTGCCCAAAGCTATAGCAGAGCTGCAAACAAGGACAATGAAATTGAAAATGCTGGCAATAATTAAGCTGACTGCAAACTATTAAAGATTATGACATGCATCTCCAGCTGAAAAAACCCAAACAGAAAATTCTAAAAAAAAAGCAAATCTGAACACTAATTGGCTATCTATATTGTATCAGAAGACTTATGCCATTTATACAATTAGTTATTTTTATAGCATGCTATTTTATACACTACCTTTTAGATGGAAGGAGACAAAAAGCAGAGCAGTTTCTTTCACACTTAGGAATGGAAATTTTGGCTTAAGGCTGCCAACTTCATGCAGAGCTTTTATTAGAGAAGTTGCTACTCCCTAAAGAAAGAAAATAGGTTTAAAAGACCATTAAAGAAATCTTGAGCAATGTCTTACCCTGTTGTAACGTAGATATTCGAAGTTGGTGAATAGTAGAAGATAACAAATTAGCATAAAATAGGGAGGGCTGTGACCATGAATAATTTTTTTTATTTATTCATGTGTCAAAGTATATCAAAGTACTCTTAAATTTTTCCAAGTAAGCTTGTGTCTATGCTGGTGTTAAAAGTCAAACCAAAATGTACCCTTACAAGATTTGATAAACAACTACGTCAGAAAATCTATAATACTGCAGCTTATTATCCCCCTCTGATAGTCTTGTATTTTTTCCATTAAAGCTACAAACATCTGTTAGTTTAAAGGTTTAAAAAATTGCTCTCAATTGTAATGAAAAGATTTTCAATTTAATATAATCTCATTAATAAATATAAGACTCAAATGCATTAAAAATTAAAAAAAAAAAACCAAACAAAAACTGAGTGGGATATGCTATCTATCACAAAATCATGTTTTAAAATAGAAAAGCAAAAACTGGCCTGTTCAAGGTATCCAGGCAAAGGAAGTGTAGTTAGTAGCACTGGCTCTTTTTTTGGAGGGAGTTTATGGGGAAGCTTCAGATTCCAGTACTTCTCTGGTAACCTAACCAGATATAAAGTAAGCACTTTTAAGATGTATAAACAGTGACATGACTGAAGATTAAAATGCAGTTAGTGTATTACCTCATAAACTTCTGTAGTTTTTCTTCACTTTCAAAAATATATACCTTGTCTTGGTATTTTGCTGCATACTCCATGTCACCAGGCACCAAAGCTTCATATCTGAAGAGATGGAGCAAGAATAATTCATTCACAGAAAACATAAAACATAATTTGTGTGGAGTAAATTCATGAGCTGCTGGTAGCCTTCTGGTAATTTAGCAAGTGTAGCAACTACAAAACAATAGCAATTGGATCATCCAAGTTTCCACTACATGATGGACAGTTACAAGGTTAAAAAGCTGATAGAGTCTCTGCCTCAAAATCTGCTTATTAAGGAACTTCTATAGTGCTTCTTTAGAGCTCCTCCATTTAAACTGCCTATTATATTTGTTCAGGAGATTAAAAAGGGATAAAATAGAATTGGCTGTTATGGTTCTCCTCTGATGATAAATTCTTGCACACTGAGGAAATCTGTGTCACTTTATGGTAGAGCTTTATGGATCTCTACAAAAATCACAATAGCTAGTTTTCATCTACTAGGGATTTATGAGATTTCTTTTAACCTTGGAAGGCTTCTGATAGAGAGAATTCAAACTATATCTGTCCATCTTCATCGTGAAATACACCAGGCCAACACAGATTCTTGTAGAACCTGTAGCCATCTAAGTTTTAAAAGGTGATTTTGTCTTGATTTCCAAAGCCACAAGCGCAGTGTAGAGAATTGTAATTGCTTTTCCTGTCCAAACCCTGAGCAGCACTAAAAAGTACTTTGAAAATATTTTCTCATTAATGCATTAATACAGGACACATATTCTGTAATTCAGATAGTGAAAACTCTAGTGACATACCTCTGTTTTCCATCTAGGTAAGTGACTGGACAGTATCCCTGCATTTCAGGCTTTACAGGGAACAAGGCCTTCACTTCTGCTGCAGTCAATGTCTTTGGTAGCTTATGTGGTGGTGGGAGAGGGCGAGAGGCCAGTGATGATACATAAAACTCAGGTCTGCTCAAGAATTTCTGTAAGGAAAAAAAAGTTTTTATAATAAAGAAGCACTGTAGGACTGTTAGCCAAACTCCAGAGGACTGGCTCAAACAGTTTAGATACCTATTTTTTCTACAATGCAACAGTGTGTTGGCATTGCTGTTGCTCTTGGGTAATTTCTTTTTCACCCTACTCTCAGCTGAAGTAGTCACCATTCACCCACCATCCACCACTATCTACTGCTGTCATAAGCCACTTTCTAACCCGGTCTCTCCACAACAGATAAAGAAAGGAGGAAGTTACTGTTTTCAAATGAATGTTTGATCTGTGACAAATTGTAAGATGAGCTTTAATGGTGTCTGTGCTGTATTTTGTCTGCCTAGACATTTGATAGCAGAAGTATGCAGAACAAAAGCTTGAATGCTAACAACAGTGGTCTGATTCAAGTTGCATATTACCTATTTCTGTATGGAATCAAAGAATCTAAGCAACAATGTTCCCCCTTCCCATAATCCCCTCCTTTTTGACCTGCTTTTTGATACGCACTTCCAGTTCTTCCTGTGAAGCCATTCTGTAATAGCGGCCCTGAAATTCTGCAGCAAACTCCAGAGAGGGGGTTACAGAGCAGTCAACCAGTTCACCTTTCTCTGCAAGGCTGACAGGACAGTACTGTCCACACTCCCCCAGCTGCTCCTGCAGCTCCTTGGGAGTGATACACAAACCAGCAATGCTGCTTGCTTTTCCTGTTAATGAAAACAATTAATGATAATGTTTAATTTATGAGAGACACAGAAACATCAAACAATTCTACTCAGGAATGCTACAGTCTAGAAAGTAATAATTTGAAAATTATGTGAAATAATGAGAACTAAAACAGCAATTTGATAATAAAATGAAGTTGTAACTCATTTTACCAATTAATTTTAATAACATTTTATAGCATGTAAGAAATATAATAATTATTAATGGTGTGGGATACTCTGCATGCTTAGCTTATTAGTCTGTTCTTCTTTTTTATGATTTATTGTTTCACTCCTTCGTGTTACTAAGGGACATTTCAGCTATTATTTTATGTCTTTACATTGGTGAAAACGAGTGCAAGGTGTGATGAAAGCCTCCCCTTTATTCATCCATATCTTGCAAATGCTACAGTCTGTCTGGAGGAAATACATTCAAAATCTTGAATAAAATATTATCTCAAAACCAAGTTACCTAAAATCGTGCCTTTTCAAGTTTGATGTGTAAGATTAAGTGTATTTTAACATTTTTGATTATGACTCCAATTTGTAAGATGGGTGCAGTCACAGAGCTGCAAAAATTAAACCCAAAAGGTGGATAAAGATAAGGAAGTATATATGCCCTTCAGAGGAATTCTAGTTAAATAGTACAGACATGTTTAAAAGGCATATTTAATCCTTACCAGTGCTGACAGACAAAAAGACAAGTGGGAACTGTGCCATTTTAGAATAAAGTGGTCTTCTTCCCAAAGCACAGAAATTAACTCAGATAGCATATTTAAGCTTATTTCTAGATTTTAAATTAGCATCTTCCCTATCCCTCCCTTTTCCTTCACTAACACTAAAGTGAAGCTGCAAGTTAGAGCTCCCCTTGTACCTTTGGGGTACTCTTTGTGATTTACCACCCAGTGTTGCCAGATCTACCATGGACCAAGGACTCTGACTTCCTTTAGCAGACTTCTGTTACCCTGTTCTTGGGAGGATGGCCTCAGACTGCCCTGTAGTTTGCTTTGCCTTCACTCTTTTCAAGAGATCTCTTCAAGATCTCTGCAGATGAGATTGAAGAATTTAAAGGTTTGTATGTGGCCAAGAATTAGCCTCATCCACAGAAAGATGAAGTTGTCATGTACGTAGTACATTGCAGGTTTTTAAAGAAACACATATTCTGGGAAACTTTGTTTTTCTTTTACCTTCTTGTCTTCTTTCCAGGTATGCCTGGATTTGTTTAACAACCACCTGAACTTTCTGCAGAACGGTCCTCCAGACCCTCCATTTGCTATGATTGGCATCAATCACACACCAGTTCTGATGTTCCTTCATATAGTAAGTTCTAATATCATCAATGTGCTGTTTATAGCAGGAATTTTTAATAGATAGAATCTGTGGGCTGTCATGTTCAGGATAGGGAGGTCTAAAGACAATGAAAAATAACAGTGATTTAAATCTGAGGATTAGATAATTTCATTGAATTTCAGGTGTAAATTCTAGAATTAACTGTAAGTTCTTTTTTACAGAATTTTGCTTATTTGACACTGTAGAACATATTTGAAAAATACAAATTTCTTATTAACAATACTACCAGCTACATGTGAAAAGCAGTGTACATATGATCAAACAGTCCTGTTCAAAAATGAAGAATAAAACTTTTTATATTTATGTCTCAAATACAACTCAATAATTATTTTGCAAAGGATTTGGAATGTATCAACACATATTACCTGACATACATTACAAATACACAAGTAAATGGTACCCTAACATTGCACACTTGATTTGTACTTAAGCCTATGAAATATAATTAGTTTGATATTTAAAATTAAGTTTAAAGTAGATACTTTCAAAAACACATCATTGATTTAATTTTTTTGCAATGCAAATTGTCTTTAGTCTTTTAGTAAACAATTTAACATTGTACTGATTACTTGATAAAAAGAAAGAGACAAAAAGAAAAGGACAAAATGAAAGAGGCATGCAATAATGCTCCAAGCTATCTGGAACTTCTTAGAAACACTTCCTCTAATGAGAAACAGGTTCTTACACAATTTAATTTTAAGGTGAATGTTCTGTTTCTGTTCTTTTTCATTCTCTGTCTGCTTATAAACTACTTACTGTTCTTCCTCAAAAACAACCAATGGCTCTTTAAACAGAATATTTATCTTCTCAGAAGAACACAGAAGGGAATGAGCTGAATTGAAAAGCTTAGAAGTCCTGAATTCTATACACTACTAAATATGCATTATTTTCATATTTTTAAAAGAACTCTAATTAAGTTTTTAAAAGAGAGATTATTAGATGAAGTATTAATATATTTTATAATAATAATTGATGAAAAATAAATTTCAGCAGTGGAGAGAAGTAGTAACATTTCTGCTGTACAGTTGCATTAAACCAGTTAAACTAAGCAGTGGGTGCACAGCATTGCACATCTCAGTCATGCAATTGAAAGATCTGGCCAGAGCATGCCCCAAACACCTTACATCCTTACGATTTCTGGTCTATGGAAATCAAAGCATTAGAAAGGAGAGGGACTGGTTCCCATGCTTTTCATATGTGGAGTTCAGAGACAGCTGAGTTATGCTCCAGGTTAGATACAACCTCTGGGTATAGCGCTGAGGCATGTAAATAGAGATATTACAATATTGTGTAGAAAATAAAAAAATTATATCAGGGAGTATCACTACCGGTTTGGTTTTTCCTTATCCAGCAGTGCTCTCCTGAACACTTCCTTTGTATCCATATCTAATTCAAAGATTTTCACTGGAATGATCCTAGTTGATTCCAAGAGATTTACATGTGCTCTTGTTAGAGGATATCCATCCATTACAACTCTGCACACAAACAGAAACAGAAAAATAGTTTTGAAGAAACTCACTAAGAAGTGAGTTTCCAATCAACCAGTAAGTCTATGCATGTTTCTAGCACATTTTCCATGGAGAGAAAAGTCTACACCCAAGCCATGAAGCTATCACTGCTCTCACTTAACAGGCACATTCTTCATGCCTAAGAATTTACGACCAAATTAAAAAAATAAAGTAGGCAGAAGAACAAATAGTAATGAGAAAAGGAAATGTACAAAGGGCAAAAGGTAAGTGGATGGCTGGGACTTATAAAAATCGTGTACTTTAATATTCTGACACATCAATCATTCAGAAACATAATTTTAACTATGAGAAGTCTCCGTGTGGATTGGGAGGAACAGTTTTTAAAGTGGTAAGTAAAACTATTTACTACAGTATTTGAAGAGTTTTTATAATCATATTGAAGAGGAAATGCTTTTCACATATTAGGCAATACTGGAACAAAATATATGGAAATAATATTCCAGGATTTAATGTGAAAGAGAAGCTGAAATAATTCTGATCTCAAGCAGAAATAGTTTTCAGAGATTATTGCAAAATTGCCTTTCTCTGTAACAGTTCTCCTTTTTGAGGAGAGAAGTTGAATTTCATGAAATATTAATAATAAAGCTTTTTAAGTCTGCCCAGTTTCAAAGGTGTTTCAGTGGGGGAGAAAGAGCCTAGGATTACATATGAATGAGGTGAAAAGACTCACTGGTTACAGTTCCTCCTTAATAACTTCAGTTGTTAAGAAAAACAGAAAAAAAACCCAAAACCAACAACTTGAGTACTGAAACAGCCTGCATGATCAAAGAGAATCAGGTGTGTCCAAGTTGGTTCTGGAGCTGGCGTAAGAGAGACCAAGTTCTCAAAGATCCTAGTTCTCAAAGGATAGATCCTAGGTCTCTCAAAGAGAGATCCTAGTTCTCAAAGAATATAGAAGATATTGCCTTATTGACTGAAAAAAGTAACTGTCATAAAGTATATTACTTTGATGTACTGGAATATAGTTACTTAAAAACTGCAGAAAACTATGCTTCAGTCTCATTTTCCAGAGCAATTGTTAAAAATAAATCTCCTTTTGTACAGATTATTTTTTTAATGCAGAAACCACTGATGTGTTTTAGTGAAATTGCTCTGCAGTGTAACATGGGAATCCATGCCTATGAAGAGACTGACATGTCTTGGAGAAACCCCCAAAACCCCAAGAAAACTCTTACCCGGTGGGATTATCCATGTGATTTAGCAGAGCCACATTTAGAGCCTGGATGGCCAATTCATCAGGCACGGTGAGTCCTTGGAGAAGGTGTGACTGGACCTTAAGTGCCAGCTCGCTCTCTGGCTGGCTGTTGATCACAAACCGGATGGCATCTCCTAGGGACAGGCGCAGGAACCCATAAACACTCGCAAGTCTCTGGGCAACTGCAAAATATTTTGATTTCAAGTCACAACTTTTAAGATAAGTAACATCACAATCTGGCACATGCACAGGGCATACTAACACTATTCAATTTAGCACAAACCTCAGCAGATATAGTCAAGATTATTAGAGTAGGTTAGAAAATATGCCTCCATTGCTGTTCCTCTTGCAGAACAGCCCATCAGTTACATCATTTATCCAGGAAATGGGAAATATGCTAAAATTTCATCCTAAATATGAGATAATTTGAACCAGTCTCTTCTTCCTAACATCCTATTCTAATCAATAACTATGGTTTAAAATTAATTTCCTCCTCCTCTAGTAAGGCAGAAACGTGTGGACTGACAGAGTCACAGAGGAAGAAAGAGAGGGGAGAGGGATAGAAATCTGGGGAGTTTTTAATCTAGAAACTTGGAAACAGACTGGGGAGTGGGGAGTTTGGGTTCCTCATCCTTGATCCTAGGACTATTTCTCCATTTTACATTAGCTTATATTGACTCAAAAAAGTAAGAAACAATTAGAAAATAATAATAAATAATACAAGGGGTATAAATAGTGTAACTCCAGTTTTTCTAAATGCAAGTCCAGGTCACGAATATCTTAAGGATCTGAGATAGAATTCAGATGGACAATGGACTATCAGACTGTCAAATGAGACACTAGAGAATGTAACTAAAAGAATCTGTGCCCAGCAAGAAAAGCAGGAAGACCAACAATATTAATGGCTTATGTTTTTTTTAATAACAGTAAGGACAGATAAAGCTTCAGTCATTAAAAAATGAGTTTTTTAAATAGATAACTGCTCATACCTGTAGTCTTTCCAGATTTTGGAAGTCCCACAATTGCAATCTTTACTGGCACAGATTGCTTAGGTTTTGGCTGACAAATATATTTGATGGGATTTGTCATAAACGTTTCTTTATTTTCTTTACTTGAAAAGAAATAAATATATTGTCGATGGATTACTGGAAAAACTGCACTTTCCTCCCTTTGCTGTGGCTTGATCACATCTCCTTGGCTTAACTGTGTAATATACAAAATGAGAATCAGTTAATTAGGTTTGACAAAGCCTTTTCTTCCTCCATCCCAGAGAAATGGCTTTATAGGCAGACAGAGGAGTATCAACCATATGACAAAAACTATCAAAGCATCCTAAAATTCACACATATGGACATAATATTTTACTCAAATCTGAGAAACTTCTATACCTACACTTCTTGTTCAAAAAGATGAAAGAAACATTGAAGACAGAAAGAATACCTGCTATTTCCAGTAGGTGGTACCATAACACTTTATGTCTGTCAAGACAGTGTAGTCAGAGAAGATTAACATAATAGTTTTTCTCATTTTCAAAGAACAAAGAGAATAATTTTATTCCTCAGTGAATTAAACTCACCTGCCTGCCTGCCAACAGAAAATACACTGAGAATACTGTATTCACCAGAAGTCATATGCAAATGAAGAAAACGTAAAAAATATATCAATACTTACATTAAGTGAAATGAAGTTAAGTGAAAACCACAAGATAAGCTAAAAAAGTTCTTGGAAAAATACATGCACTGCTGATGAAATCTTTTCAAACACATCAAACAGCCCACTAAAAAGCCTGCAGTGTTGATGGATCATTGACATGTAAGAGATGCAATTGGCAGAAATAGTCATTGAAGTAATACCAGATTAATTCTTTGCACTACTCTTCTCTATGGAAAAACTAAGTCATGTCCCTGTTGCAGCCCTTCTTGGAAGAACTGTCTTAAAGTGTCAATAAAAGAGGCTTTAAAACAAAATGTGGAAATGCAGTATGTAGAAAAAATTGCCCAGACCAGATGGCATTCACCTTACTATTCTAAAGGGACTCAGAAGTAATTCTGAGTAACGTGTAACATTGACCTTCCTTCAACAAAAGAAGGAAGGTGGAAAAAATTACCATTTTTTTGAAAGTTTTTTTTCCTCCAGTGTAAAATCTGGCAAAAATAGTCCAGTAAATCTGACTCTGTATTAAGCAAACTGAAATAAATTAAGGGAAAAAACCCAGTAGTTACATGCATACATATCAAATAATGGGGAAGAGCCAACTCAGCTTCTTGTCAAGGAAAATCATACCTCACAAATCTATTACAACTCTTTGAAGGAGTCAGTAAGGTTGGTCTGGTTATTACAGCTAGAGCCGGGGCTGTTCTACTGTGTAGCACTGTCCTGTCAGACTGTGCTTATATCCTTAGGTCCCTATTCCTGCATTAAGTCATTTCAGGGTGCGTGCTCTCAATTTATGGGTTTTCATGAGTCTGTTCTGCTGCATATCTGCTTCCATTCCTCACTCAGCTCATAAAGCTGCTTCTCTGCTTCTCTCATAAGTTGCATAACTACTTCCCCTCCCCCCAAATTTAATCTCAAAGTAACTGGTATATACTCAATCTGTTTTTCTACTCCAAAACTTACAGTCTGTAATCAATTTTATAATTTCTATTATTATCCTAAAATGCCCTCAAAATGATCGTATTTCCCTTTCATTTTTATCAGCTTGTACATTTTCACTGTCAGCACACCACTCTTATTTTATCCAATAACTTCCTATGACTTCTTTCTTCTAACTGCATTGTACTTTTTGGTTGGTACAAAACACTCTATAGAACAAAGGAATGAAGTGGAGAAATGGAATACAAAAATGTAATCAAATCTGACAGAACAAAGTGCAAGGACTAGGGTGTAGAGACTAACTGCAATTAAACACATAAACTGTGGTTCAGTAGTGGGAAATGATGTAAATGTAGACATATCTACTTCTATTAGTATGTATCTAGATTATTAGATGCCAATTGATGCAGTCATGAAAAAGAATGAAGATTCTGATCCTAAGGTTAAAGAGAGACAAATGTGAAACATTTGTTTCCAAATCTGGAACAGGTGAAGACCCAACATGATGTTTTACAAAAGGGAATAAAATGGTTTGATTAATTGGCGTAGTAAGATGAAGGCCAAAGTATGTTTCCTTCAGGGCCTTTGTGCTTTCTGTATGTTGTTCACTGGACTTTTTTTTTTAGCTAATCTTTTTAATTTTTATTTACTCACAATCCAATCACCTTTTATTTCTATCATTAAACCAAAAGAATTACCTGAGAACATTTCATTTCCTACCTTGGGGATAGTGATGAGTACTTTCTGACCTCAACTTTCCAGATCTCTAGTAAAATACCATGGGAACAGATTTGTTGCTCTTCAAAAATTTTAAATTTTGACAAGAAAGAATTATTGCTAATTAATTAAGTACATCTAACATTTTTTGCCACTACTAGGTTTGGTGCTCAGTTGTGTGTGTGACTTCCTACAAATTCATACTCCAAATCCTTTCAGTTTTTTCTCACTACTATTGGAAGGTTTTAAGACCTTTTATGTTGTCCTGTGTTTTGTGTATCATTAAGTTAGGCATTTCTTTTTGATTCAATGCCCCTTTAGTCATCTTACCAATGATAATGTAATAAATTTTACTAAATGCTTCTCAGCCTTAAATTAGCTGCAAAACTGAAAAGACCAACACCTTCTATTATTAATGCTTGCTGTATTTTGTGTATATTCAGTCATGTAATTTCGATTCAGTAATGTAGTTTTCATTAAATATTTCTGGTATTAGTTGCCAGTGTCTGATAACATCTTGTTAATGTGAGATGCATTTTTAAAGAGTGTCAACTCTTGAAAACATTCTTCAGCTATTTAAAAACATTACCTTGACTGGATCCCACTGACCAAAAGAACTTAGTAATTTATATGAGAAAACGAGCATCTTCTGTGCAAGTGGCAGACTTATTGGGTAACATTTCTCAAAAATGCTCCTGCGGTTTTCCACTAGGGATTTCAGCTTTCTGTATATTTGGTAGCACACAACACGAGGCTTCCGTCCTCCATTGATCTCAACTGGTGGTATTAGGAACTTTTCAAATTCTTCCTGGTTAAGGAAACATAATGAAATATTAGAATCACAAATGCAATCAGATTTTTAATAAAGACTGATGGCAAGATTTTCTGTGAACTATCAAGGATTTCCTAAGCATGTTCTCAATCAACATAAATCAGCAAAGTTTGGTGGGAATTGGTCTTCCTGCCCACTGAAGTTTAAACTTCTATATTAGGTGTCACATTGCTACAATATTGTATTATTATCTGGTTTTGTAAACCTTCTCTCTGGTCACTGGATAGAGCTTCTTCTAAATTTTTATTAGTTTCTTTCTGAAGTGAAATACTTTGTAGATAATAAACAAACATTACTGATCTACCCATGGCCTTGGATGTGGCATTAGCATTGCAGGTATCCAGTGTTAGATGAGGTTACCTTGCCACAGGCAATTGCACTGATTTCAAGAAAATTATGTAATTAAGTGTGGGAATGGTGCCAAACACCTGGCATCTTAACCGAGATTAGATTTGTATTTTTTCTTTACATTTGGTTTCATCACCAACAACTAGGATCTACATTAAAAAATAGAGGTGTCTAGTAAGAATTTTGCCTCAAAAATTATTTTGAAATACTGTTCATACATTCACAACTCTCTAGGTTGGTTGCCTGTATCAACTGACCTATCAAAAAAGGAAATGACACCAAGACTGAATAAGTCTACCCAAAAGCATCCCTTTTTTTTTCCTACTACATTAGTCATACAAATTATACACTCTTTAAAGTTTATACCATCTCAGTACAGTCTTCATCTTGTTTACATACTTAGATCATGAGTACAGCAGCACAGTTATTTAGGCACTATAATTTTTAAATGTGAAAAATAAATATGGATATTCTTCTTCATGTGATCATATAATTTAACAAAATAAGCAGAGGTATCAGTACCTGCACACTTTGTAATCTTTCTACTTCCATTTCAAACTTCTCTGAAATTTCATTTTGCATGCGCTCAACAGCCTCTTCTTCATTTTCTTCTTCTGGTTCTTCCTCTTCCTCTTCTTCTTCTAAAAACTCTTCTGCAAGTATAGCTTCAATATCTTCTTCCTCCTCCTCCTCAGCAGCGTCATCATTATCCTTATCTGCTAAAGCCTATAAAGAGAAAATATTTTGTTGTTTTGTGTCTATGATACAGATATTTTGAAGGAACATATGGTATTCTTGTCTCTTTTTAAATTAAAAAAGCCATTAATTCAACAAAACCACATTTTGGGATATCCTTTATCATATGCAAAAAATCTAGTGAATTCTAGAATCTTTTTTCAGAAGAAAATACAGCAGCATAGTGCATACAGTGAAGCATCATACCAGTTCCAAGAGTACTTAAAAAACCTGAAGAGCTACACTGCAGTTTTGAAGAGTGTTTTTTTATACGTGGTATTGTAGTTTGACAGGACTTTGTTATAAACAAGCATGTTTGATGAAAGTGTAGCTGACAGAATATCATGAGCAGTAAGTAGTACATGAATGCATTTATAAATATATTATGTAACTGACTTTGGGCAGAAATCCTGGTACAGTCCTATTCTGGCTTAACCATGGATTTGACAGTGTACTTAAAGGCACATGCCTAATTTCAGTTAGTGGGGCTACTCTTATGCTTACAAATGAGATGGTTTAAACACATTCAAAAGTACTTTCCTGTATTGAAGCATGTATGGGTAATTACTTTAAAATAGTTTCTAGTCTTCATGAATACATAGTTTCTAAAGCAATTCAAACATAATATAAAATTATTTTTGAAAGCTGAAATTTCTTGTAGTCTGTCATAATTTTACTTTTCTACATCGTCTTGAAGTGTGTGACTAAAAGATCTAGAAAATTCTATTGTATGAATGCAAATGCTTCTTTTTAAATGTATCTTATTAGGTTTTCTTACCTCCTGCTTCTTTTTCTGTTGCTCTGCTAAAAGTTCTTCCCTTCTTCTGGCAATATTCTCATTCTGTTAGCGAAAAAAGATGTAAAAAGACTGATGATACTTCCTAATAAAAACTTGCTTCCGAAAATTGTTAATGTAACCTACAATTAACACTTTTCTTTCCACCTTAAATTCTGTTCAAGTTGGTTCTAATGTTAAAAAATACTACCTAGAGTTTGAAATGTTGTAGACCAGATATAACTCTCTACTAGGCAAACAGGTAAGCATATTTTAGAAAAACTAATTTGGCAATTTCTGAGATTGATATTAGAGGAAAAAAAAAGACTTGTGATTCTTATCACACTGAAAATATAGTAATAGGTTTATTGGTAAACTACAGAGTTTCTAGATTTATAGGTGGTTTCTATAGATGGTTTTCACTCATTTGACAAAGGGGTGACTGAATATGGTAGTGTGGTGCTCCCTTTGACTGTTTAGACATATTAATGGTATTGTATGAGTCTTGTCCCAAATTCCATTGTCCTAACTTCCTGTGTGTCAGCTGCTCTGTAGTAATTATGCTCAGACCTTTTCTGGTATTATATGTGAAGTATTTTCTCGCTTTTGTAGAAAGTGAGGAACCTTGAAAATATTACATGTGCCAATTGTAAATGTCTGCATAGAGGCTTCAGGTTACCTCAACCAATTTGTAACCTATTTAACAGTAGGCACAGATTCATTAGAATGGGACACAGAACAGCTGCAACAGCACTGAGAATGTGGCTTAGAGTTAACTGCATTCCCGTGCAGAGCATCAGAGTTGGGAACACAGACGCACTCCCCATACAGTAGTGAAGTCAGCCTGTGGGAAATGCTGATAACAGCACATGCTCATGGAATCTGGGATGCAGCAATACTACAGTGCATGAACTGTCTGTCTGATTTTTTATTGCCCTATTCACTCCCTCCATCGACTTGCCTTTTTTCCTGCACTTTCCAGGACTGCCATTTATCTGGCAGCACAGCTACTTTTTTTTGGGCTTTGAGATGCCCAAACTCCTGCATGCGTTAATTGCATAAAAGAGGAAAGGAGCCCTAAATTATTTTCTATTCCTACAGTAAGACTAGAAATGCTTAGGAATGCTGAATGTGTAGGACTGAAGCCTAGGAATGTTCAATGTATAGGACTGTTTCTCCTGGCTCCAATACCTGTCACTCTGTATGCTCTTCACAGCTTTGGGAGTTTTAGAATCTGAATATAAAAATAGCCTAGGGCTGAAAACTTACCCTTTTTTTTGCTTTTAGTTCCTTCAGCTTCTTTTTATATTCCCTTTTTCTAAGCTGTTTGTCTTTCCATTTTTTCAGACGTGGAGGAAAAAGACGGTTAAAAATGTCACCTTCTTCTACTTGAATATAAACTGCAACATCAGGACAGAGTCCTCGCTCTGACAAATAGCTGGCTTCATCTGAAGTACGAGGGAAGCCATCCAGTATAAAGCCTGTGGACCTAATTGGAAAATAACATATTTATTATTACACAGTGTAGTTTAAAGTGCAACACAGTGAACATGTAATTATTTTGAAAAAAACCCCACAAATCCTCCCATATTAAATGCATATAATAGGACCACAATTTAAAAAATACTTTCAGCTAGTGTCTTTTGACAATGTAAAACTGGTATTTTGCTGTGTATTTTGATTAGTATACTTACAAATTAATTCCTTCTGAGGTTTTAATAATTTTAAATATTTTAAAAAACTTTAAAACCCAAAATTAATTGTGTCCTCAGACTTGCTTGTGTGATTCGAAAAACGGTACATCTGAAGCACTGGTCTCAAAAAATAGAAGGTGCCCCAAACACTTTTCTGGTAACAACTCTCAAAGAAAGCTTGTGCCTGAAAATGTATGTTTCTTCTGTAGTATAGGATGAGAAATTTGCCATTCAGCATGACTTATATTTCTCTACTTGCATATTTTAAAAACAAGTCAGTTATACCTAGAAAGCTCTATGGCTTATTGGAACTCTTACAATTTTGAATTAGACAAGTAGTTAGGTAAGGATGAATGTTATGTTGATAAGAAACTAATATTTATACCTATTACTTTAGACTTTAATAGGATTCATTGTAAAATTGCAGAAAACCAGAGAAGCTAGAAGAAGTGGAAGTGGAGGGAAGAACAGGTAGCCCTGGATGCTGTAGGGAAGAAGAGTACAACACAGTATAGTTTATTAGTGTAATATATTGGATATACAATACAATATAATTTAATACAATATAATATTACAACATTATGCATAATGCTGGGTAATTTTCTGTCTTGGTGCATTCATTTTTTTCCTAGAACTGATCTCCCTGTTTTTACACTGTGTAGAGAACCATTGTCCCCTATCTGTAGTCAGGACAAAAAATATATAAAAATATAAAAGGTTTGTGTTCGTATCTATCCTGTAAGACTATGAAAACTACCCAGCTATTTAGGAGATTTAATCCAATTCAGGTGTGCCGAGTACTTTCATCCAATCCTATGTGCAACATATGAAACATGGTCAAA
This sequence comes from Passer domesticus, assembly GCF_036417665.1. Lineage (NCBI taxonomy): Eukaryota > Metazoa > Chordata > Aves > Passeriformes > Passeridae > Passer > Passer domesticus. The sequence continues at coordinate 45,767,257 of NC_087476.1, forward strand.
ATATCAATTAAAATAATACAACAAAACCAAGACTGACAGGTAGGTCATTACTCATAAAAAGTACAAAAGCATTAAAATAGTCTCTGTGATAGTTATTTACAATTGTGGACACAATGGATTACATACTTCCTAAAATTAATTAAAGAAAGAGATAATCTAATTACAGTTACCGGAATGGCTCTTTCTTCCACCAGTCAGGAACAATCTTATCAAGGACTTCTGGAGGCAGTTCTGTATTATCCATGAGATTTGCTTTGATTGCCCGTTCCTCATCAGTTAATTCCACTTCCTTTATGTAAAGAAAGTTCACCAAAAATGAAAAAAAAACCTCAAAACCAAAATAAACTAAAACTAGAAAAAAGTATCTACTGGACACGTTTATTGTATTTTGCTAAGTAGGGTACTGTCTTCATTTGACTTAAACCTGCAGAAAGAAACTCATTTGCCACATTGAATCATACTACATTATACATTTTAGGCAATCCCCTAAAATTAGGGCAATTGCTGCAGTATGAGTTTTAATGAAACCTAAAATCAAGCACAACTGTTAAGTATTTAATTATACACATGCTCAATTCAGAGGAATAGAAACTGAAATGTGCATAGTATATCCTAATTGCCTACAAGCAGTTTTCCACTTGGCTATACATGTTCCCATGCTGGAAGACTACCTGCACTACATCAGAATGTTTTTTTTTTAGTTTTTGAAAGAAACGATTTTATTTGGATGGATTCCAAAAAAATATGTTGAAGAAGGATATGTAAGGTTATTGAGTAAAGGCAGAAGAACAGATACCAGACAGATAGCATTGTTCTATACAACAGCAGTAGTATTAATGACTAGTCAAATGCAGAGTATTCAAATGCCAAATCAAACTACTAAATTATTGTGGAAAATTATTAGGGTTTTTTTCCCAGAATATATAACTCTGTGAGATTGATATGGTTGAGAATGCATTTCTCATAGAATGGCTTCCTGACACAGACTGTGGTAAAAAAATATTGAAAAAATGGTATATGCTGATGATTCTGGATTAGTTTACACAATTCATATATCAAGAATCAAAATGTGTCTAGTATCAAAAGGCCACAGCAAAATAAGAATTCCTATGCCTGACATCTATTATGATAATGTAGCCAAAAGAACTTGAGAATATGTTGGAAGTCCCAGCTCTAATATAGTGTGTATGAATAATATTTTCTCTAGTGCCTGACACAGTATATATATTGAAAGATGTTTGTATGACAGAAGATGCCTAAGTAGACAAAGTGGTAGCCAGATTTGCAACACAGAGGCATCTTGAAAGAAATGTGTGAAGTGGGAGGACACAGTAAAACATATGAAAATGTATCACTGACATTACCACTGCTAAAGAGAGGTAGGAATAGTGTTTGTATGAGATAAAAGAGAAGAAGCATGAGATGTATATTCCAGGTAGAAAAAAGGGAACACCCAACAGAGCAGTGATTTGAAGGACAAGACCTGCCAATGATGTGGCACTAAGACAACCAAGATGTCTTTTTGCTGACCTTCCCAGACTGCATGGTATATTTTTGTTTGCCTTTAGTGGTTTTGCTTTGAACATTATAGCTGCCCTTAAGCTTTGACAGATAAACTTCTACTGTCTTGTGCCAAAGTGAAAGAGAATGATACAATGGAATTTAATGAAATTTTTCAGAATTGGAGTGTCAGTGAAAAATAGGATAGTCAGACAGTCCAGTGATATTCATATTCAGAGAAATGCCTGGGAGCTCTACAGCCTTGGAAACTATCCTCTAGAGTTTTGTGCAGGGACCAGAGAATGGGTTTCTAAACTGAACTGAAATCGTATGAGCTGTGCTTAGGTCACAGCATCAGATTAAGCACCTTAAAAGAAGTATGAGGAAAAAAAAATACTAAGTCGAAGACTGTTTCCAAGCAGATATAAAGATGACAAGGAAAAAATAATAACAGAAATGCCTTGGTATAAAACATGTATTTATGCCAAAAAAATAAAATGGAGTGAGAGCCAGCCATAACCATCAGTGCCAGGAACACTTGCTATATTTTTGGCTGTGATGACCAAGTTGTAAACTGGCTTTTCAAAATAACCCCTTTGATTTTGATGAAAACCTGGATTTTTGTTCTGATATCCATGATTTTGATCTGTACTCTATCTGTGCTGAAGCATTTGCTTCCAATATTATCTGCTCTTGTACTATTTCATTAGAACACTACCTTCCAAATTATCAGGGACCTGCTCTACTTCTCAAGATAGTAGAGTGGCCTTTAATGTACCTTTGGCAGCTATTTCAGCACCTGCAAGTGCACAGCATTGACCTGCATATGTCCAATTTACATAAATTATCCCAAATTTGATCCTATTCTGTTTTTGAGTAGTACCATTTTTACCCAGGCTTTCCTGTTAAACACAGCACCCTCTAGGCCACAGATTAAACTGTACTTGCAAAGACCATGTTTCAGTGTCAGACTCATATTTTCTAGATTTTTTACTGCTGTAAAAGAGCAGAAATAAAATTAAATTCAGAGCCCTCATTATTTTCCACTTCCATTGGGTGCTCATCTTCCTAATACTGTGTCTGAGTTGTTTCTGTATGCCTCCTGCTCTGTAGCCTGCTGCCTCTCCTGCCTCCTTCCTTAAATCCTGTAGTAGGAAGTGTTTGAAGAGCTTTGATGACTAGTAATTTGAGGGAACTTGGCAGATATCAGGAGCACACACTAAAAAAAAGGCTCTTCAAATGTGATGCAGAAACATATTTCTTCCTGAATCTTTGAGTGTTGGATAAATCCTTATTTCTTTTGGGTGACAGATAGATTTTCAGTTTTTTACTACACATTTTTGAAAGATTCATATGCTGTGTACCTGTGGTGAGACTTCTCCACATAATGAATGGCTTTTATCATACGCATTGCTATCTAAAGAATTCATTTGCATTAGAACTTTGTGATTTTTTTTCTCCCAACAGATCACTGCCTAATAAAAGAAAATATTCTCCCCAATAAACAGTTATGTTAAACTTTCTTCTTCAGAGAAATTGTATCCTGTAAGAGATAGAGTTTAGAATGTGCATTTATAAGGATTTTAAGCTAGTAGTCAATCTGATTAAGAAAAAGCACTAATTTTCTGAAAATTATAATTCATTAATTATTCTACCAGTATCATGAACATACAGCTATTTGAAACAGTGTTTAAGTTAAGCTACAAGGCATATTTTATGCTACCCAAGAGTTGCTTTATTTTTCTGGTTTGAAACTGCTGTCAATAGGCAAAGAAACACTAAAATCCAAGTTAAGAAACCTATTGCATTAAAAAAATACGAGCTTACCCTGTTACTAATGATGAAGATTTCTGATTTTTTATAAGGGATGATCAGATCAAAGAGCTGGTAGAGGCATTCTATTCTTTTGCTCCAAGAGAATGCAAAGAGCACAGCTGGGGAACATTTTTAAAGTCCTGTGCACTTGGAACATATACACTTGACTTAATCTGCATATTATAAACAGTTACAGGAAACCATGCTTTCCTATTATTATTCTGACCTTGACCCTTTTTTTCCCCTCTGTTGGTCTTCCATTAGTCATTCAGCATCTATCTCTAATATTTAGAAAAAACTTGTATATAACTCTTGAAAATGTTTTGAGGAATGCTTGTGATATTTATAAAATGTTGTAATGAAATATTACTTCCAAATTTCATCAAGTATTTAATTTAACATAATTTTACAATTTTTACAATTTTATATGAAATTCCTTTTCTGGCCAGAAAATGGTTATTTTGTGTATGGATGTATAAAATATTACCTGTTTGTTTTTTTCTGTTTCAGTTTCAGTTATGGTCTGAGAGAAGTCTTCCAGTTCCTCTGGTATTTTATTGTCATCTTCATGATCTTCATCAAAAGAGGGCCCAACTTTCCTTTTAGTTTTGGGTAAAATCAATTCCTGTAGATATTCTTCAAATTGAATATGGAAAATGCCTAATTTATCTGTTATCTCTCGTGCACAAGTAGTTTTACCTGCTCCATGAATCCCAAGTAAACACACCCGTAAAGGAGGAGCCTGTAGGAAAGAAACAGAATATTCTCTAACATTTTGGAGCGCACTCACCCCCCACTGTTTTTCACTTAAAAAATATCATTATTAAGGAATCCATCAAAAACAGTTACATACTTTTGTATTTTAGGGTTCCCAGATTTTCTGGTTTTGTTCTAAATAAACTACCTGCTCTCTGGAAACACCAAACAAATTTACTACCCTACTATCAGCAGGTAAAAATGAAACTTCATTAGACAAGTCTGGTAAATCTTCTGTTCATTTGCCCTTTTTCAAGTTACAAAAAACCCCCAATATGTGTCATTTTTTAAACACATTTTAAGATTATTGCAAGCCTTTATAATCTTCCTCTCTTTTCTGCTGTATTTGCATCATTAATTCGATGTATTAATTCAAATTTACATTAAAAATCACTAGGGAAGCCATGGATTTTATTTGCTTCAAGGGCTTGCCTAATATATTGTTACTTAGAAAAAAAATCAGCCATAATAAACAAATCTAAATGGAAATACAGAGTAGTTAATCTGCTATTATATGCTTTAAATAATTTTTAAGATTCTCACTTGTAGTGGTTCATTGTGAGCCACATACTCCTCAGGGTTCTTCAAAAATTTATCTTTGTATTCAGAAGTTGAAAAGTAATAAATCTTTTCTTTATATTTAGCTGCATGTTCCTGGAGCCCAGGGTGGAGGACAAAGTTCTCTTTCAGACTGACTGGGCAAAAGTGTTTTGTGTCTCCCATATGCCTTTTCTTTTGCTTAATTGTTTCTTCATCCTGAAAATATGAAAATTTTAAAGAACTCTTAGAATTCAGGAGTTTACTTAGATTAAGTAGATCAGATGAAATAATACCAAATATATCAAGTAACGATTGAATTAGGATGGTATTCTCAGAACAGTTTGCATGCCGAAAATAAGTCTATGAAAATACACACTTTTTAGATTCTGAACAATTCATTGTTCAATTCTGAACAATAGATTCAGAAACAAATTGTCCAAGGGAATTACTGAGAAAAGAATTAAATTAAAAATATCAAGAATATCATAGTTAGCCACTGAGGACCAAAATTAAGGTAGAAGTATCTATGATAAAATATTTTCCTACTGTGTTATTGAAACTAATCTGTTTAAATGTAAATCTCTTCAGAAAATACAGTGAGAGCTGATGTTATGAAGTCAGATTACTTATCTAGGAAAGTTAATTTCTAAAAAATATATTCAATGCTGCTCTCAGTTTGTGGATATCTTGTACTGTTATATTTGAGGATGGGAATCTTCCAATATAGGATGAAAACAGAAAGGCAAAGCTAGGTCTCTAATTTCATTAAAGTGGGTGTGTGAAAATTGTCAATAGCTGAAATGGAACAGGACTCTGCATCTTCTGATGTTTACATGATGGCTCATGGAATCATTGTTAGCTGACAGAAGTCAAAGTTCACATTTGTTTTTTTAATAAAACCCCTCCTTGCCATCTGGCAAAACTAACTACAGTCATTCTCTCTATCAGCATGGGGGTATTTGAGCTTCTTGCTGTAGTAAAACTACTATTGGCCACAACACAGAAATATAGTGGAAGTGTTCTTGAAGTACATACTAATAATTATTCAGTAAGAAGGCTTCAACTGGATCAAAAAAACCCATCAGGATCAAGCAAAATCTGTCTTCTCTGAGGTTATGTTCAAACTCAAAATAAAGGAGTTATAATAAAAGCATAAATAGATAAAAACTGGCATGCTTACTTCTTCCTCTTCTTCCCCTTCTTCCCCTTCCTTTTCCTCTTCTTCACCTTCCTCTTCCTCTTCTTCTTCCTCATTTTCTGCTTCAGCAGCCAGATCTTGTTCTTCCTCCTCTAAGTCTTCATCAGATAATTCCCAGCCATAATATTTAAAAGGTTCTGAAAAGGTTGGGGGTTTTTTTTTGTTTCAATAGTTATCCTTTGGCTATACCAGTATATATTCTCTTTGCCCATGAAAGCAAGCACATACATGGAAGAAAATATTGCCAATTGTATCTTGCATTTCTTCTACTCACAGAACAAAATGTTCTCCCTAGATGTGGAAATTAGTATATTGCCTCCTCCAAAAATGGAAATTCTACAGGTTGTTTTTGGTTGAAGTAAAATGTATTTTCAATAAGAACTTGTATTACAAAAGTATTATACAAACATATGCAGATAGTACCATTACTATTTGCAACAGTTTTTTTTCCTGTTACTTATTGGGAAGAACCACCACTCAAATTTCAGTTTATTATAGAGCCAGAACGATAGATGTTTTGGTTAATAAAACACTTGATTTGTAGTAATAATAGGAAAAATGTAGTATTATTTATCCAGTGCTCAAAATTCTGCAAGACCACACAAATGAAGAAATTTAATTTGCCAAATAAATATTAATTTTAAAATAAAAAATGTAAAATTCAGTTTTGAAGTCCAGTCTGTGCAGGTGGTTAGGTTAGATTATTACACACCCTGAAAGTCTCACTAACCCAATGAATATTACACATTAGTGAACCTTCACCGTCTGTCCATTTCTCAAACCACTATCCTGGCACACACAAATAGAACAAGTAACTGTGGAAATATGCTATCAGAATGTTTAGTGAGCTATTATGCACCTATTTGCATAGCCATATAATATATATATTTCCCCAACTCTTAGATGTCTGAAAGGCTGCTATTATGCTTTTCAGCTGACTCAGAGAACACAGTATGACCCTCTTCATATTAGCAATATCAAACTGAGTATAACCTACTCCCTAATGTGCTTGTCGCTTGAGCTATCCAAAATCCCTCTTGATAGTTCAAGTGATAATAATCACATAAACAATATTACTTACTTTCCATAACCAGCACGGTTTGATTAAGCAGACTTTCTGGTGTTTGCTCAGCAATCTCTAAAACAACCACCTGAACTTGAGATGACTGCTTGATTTCTGATTCCATATTTTCCCAATCATTCATGAAAAGGTCAATCTTCATTTTAAGTGTTTTCATTTCTTCTGTATCTGGAAAACCATCCTCTGCAAACTCAGGCTGCATGATTTCTGAAAATCAAATAATGTAAAATAGGCAATGCTCCGATAAAATTTTCTCCATTTAAAAACCATCATTCTTCTTTATGACTATTTTTATATTGCTAACATATGGTGGTATACTTTTTAATGCTTCTTCCTCCCCATAATTATGAATTATATTAGTAGTTTACAAAGATACTTTGCAAACTCATAGTTTAATTATGTTGATACTCTATACACTGAGGCTTCTCCAGGAAAATAAATGAGGTCAAATTGCTGAACTATATTTGCATATGGTTATTTAAATCAGCACTCAAAATAAATATTACTCTTTCTGCAAAGAAATACAATACAGAATACATTAATCTAAAAATTATGGTTCAATAATGAACAGCTTTTGACAGACTCTCCATATAGTCATGCCAGTATGGGAAAAATTTGAATGAACAAATAAACGAAAATAATGTAAATAATCTTATCATGACTTCCCTCTGTAAATACTGGAACTGGGAAACTCTCACAGGAAATTCTGGCTTTAATGAAGCCATGTCTGCATACAATCACTTGTTTAGTAATTAAGAGAGAAACAATACTTTAGTCTCTTAAGGAACATGCAGAAATTTGTAGTGTCTGTTGTTTAAGATCAGTCCAAGCATGTTTCCTAACACTGTCTCACAGAAAGCTGACAGAAGTTAGAGACTGAAAGGATGCATTAATATAAATAAGAAAGTCACAGGCAGTACACATTGTAAACAGGACAAAACCATACCAAATGTGTTGTCATACTCTGTGAGCAAATAAACAAGGGGTTAGTTTCTTCTACCACAATTTCTTGCTGAAGAAGACAGATGGAATTAAGAACGTGATATTGACAGCTGATGTTGAATTTAAAACTTGATATTGACAACAGATATGGAATTAAAAACTTGATATTGACACATTAAAAAAGATTTCAATTAGGAGCTAGATAGGACTGCAATTACTATCCATTCTTACGTTGTTAGACCCTGAAAATCCTGAGATAAATCCTATCTCAGCTAGAAGATGATACCCAAGTGCCTATATGACACCATAAAGACCTTGTCGCTGGCAGCAGCAATGTGGTGTTGTTGCTGCTGTTCCCATTCTCTGCACTCATATAATTTTCAACTCTGATTGTCTTTTTTTCTTGTATTTTTCCTTTTGTATTCTGTTAATAAGTGATGTCAGCTAAAAGGCAAAAAAGCAGTTGAGAGCAGTGAGTTAAATGATCTGATATTACTCTAAGTTTGCTGGGACTTACAGCATATGCTGTAAGCTCTATTTTTTTCTTGCCAGAAATGAAGATACAAGAAAAAAATGTAACAGTGAATGAAATTATTCTCTATTTTGGCAAAATTTCCCCTTCTCTTGTTGTTCCTCTCTTGTTTTTAATTTGAAAGAGCATTAACAGATTTTGACACAAGTAACAACATGCTCAGCCTATTCCAATGAACTTCAACTGATTTTTTACATAAAAAGGACCATTACTACTGTTCTTCCTTATGTAACTTCCTACATGAACAAAGCAGAGGTATTATTAAAAAATGAAAGTCTTTTGTAATACGTTGTATGTAAAAAGCTTTGACTATTTTCTCAAAAATACAAAACATTAAAACCCCAATGCTTTATGGTCACTCTCTGGCATTAAGCAGGCCAATGCTCACTCTGTCAAATTGCAGCACTGTAACATTCATTTTGATTTTGTCCCTGAAAAATCCAAACAATTTTTCTGGCTTATGAAGGGTTAAATTGCCCTGTTACAATTTTCTTCATTAAGAAAACATATTTCCTCCCAGAACCAAGTATCTCTCAATCTCCTCTTGCGGACTGTTGAAGAAATTTGCAAATGACTAATTTAATTTTCCAAAATAGAGCCAAAAGGCAAAAAAGTGTACAATGTAGCAGGGTTTCAGTGATTAGGTACCAGTAAGATTTGGCAGAAAACAGATCAAAATGTAGTTGTCAGAGTAAAGATGCTGCCAAATTCTTGTGTAATATTCTACCAACTAAAGCATCACCTCAAAGTGCCATATCAGCTGGGATATGTGAATGCCTTCAGAACAAGGACCATATCTAACACTCCTTCTTTTGAAATTCCATGATGGCCCACTAAGGTTGGTCCCTTGCTAGTTTGCTACTTGTGCCTATTTCTACAACCCTTTAGTCCATACATGAAATCAGGCCCTTTAGAGGTAGTGTGGGAGTTTTGGGCACTACAATGTCTACATCTTCTTAAGGATCTGTGTCACAAAGCTCTCTAGAAATATGCTAAATTTTGAAATATTTATATGCTTTTAATAATTATATTCTTCTACTTTTGACATTGAAACTTTTATTCTCTCACTACCACCATTTACCTGAATGATATCCATGATTAACTGAGATTTGAAGCAAATTGGGCTCTCTGTAGCAATTCATGTGCTGGCTCAGGGACGCCCACTTGCCCACAGCCCAGGACCCCTTGTCAGCCCTCAGGGCTGTCAGCCCCTGCTCCAGCAATACTATTGCACAGCCAAGGTAAACTGCAAAACTATTAACAAATGAGCATTTTGACGAGTACTTTTGTGGTCTTTTATAATGACCAATGCTTAATACATCTCCCGCCTGTTTTTTTGGTTTTGAACACAAGTATTAGACTGACTCATCAGTGGCTAACCTTCCTCTTATTTGATTATTAGTCTAAATATAAATCAAAGTGCAAAAGGGAATATCATTACAGAGAGACACCTTGCAGATTTCAAATAGTTTGATCTTGAATTAGAAATAATATTTTCCCTTGAAAAGGCTTACAAACATTTGCATGTTTCTAAACTAGGCATTAATTCTATATATGTCATTATCTATACCCTGCAATGACATTTTTTCCTCTTACCATGATTCTAAATAGGAACATAAATACATCTTTTTATGTACATTAAAAGATGTTGTGCAAATGATGCCATTAATTATATTGCATTCTGCAGTTATAAATTCCAAATGAGACAGAGATTTAGCCAGGTAAAACCTGCTTACATGTGGGCAGCTCTAATGCAGTATGTAATGATGACTCCCTTAGGAACACAGATTTTAAGAAAAGAAGGAAAGGATACATTAATAACTGGGTTACACTAACTGCTGCTTGCACATGTTTTCCCTGGCACAGTCACACTGCAGAAATCACATGTGCTGCCTTGTGAACCACAGCCCTATCCACAGCAGTAACACATGGAAGATGGGATGAGGGCTGGCTGGATCTGGCTTTCAACAGATCATCTTATGGTCCAACCCTTTAAAAACCTCTCAGTTCTCAGTAGGTCATGACAATTTGGAAATGTACAAGCAGAACAAGAGATTTAAATGAATCCTTGGCATCATCTGAGACAGAATACTGAACATGGCAATGAATCCATTTAATAGTGCAGTTTCTATGACCTTTATCTCAGATGCACTTACAATTCATGTTACCTTTCCTGACAGGCCATATTTAGCAAAAGATTGACCAGCATGTGTTCCAGCTTTGTTTTGCTACTTTAAACACATAATTCCAACAGAATACCTCTATCCAGAAGGTTTTGTTGCTTAAGGAAACATACGCAGCAGCTATTATTGCATACTTATAAAACCCTTAAATAGATTACCCAGGTCTAAGTGAACTGGAGAAACTTTCTCCTGGGAAGAGGTTTACATTCCCAGTGAAAAGAGACAGACCAAAAATCAGAAAACCCAAACTTCATTTGGTTTTGGTTCAGGTATTTGAACCTTATTATGACAAAAATGTTGTCTCCCTGACATTTAGTTTGTCTCACCAGGGACCAAGTAAGGCAGCTGTACCTTTGCCTTTAGACATAAATTATAATAACTCTGCTTGGCAACATCATTTATGGTGAGAAGATAGGTTTTAAAAATTAAAAACACAGTCAAGAAAAATACATTAAAAGACAGCAGTGGTTTAAAAATAAATTATATAAAAATGCCAACAACTTTCTCTCCAAGGAGATGGCCTTCTACCTGACAGTACTGTTCTTAATTTAATTTTCTTATCACAGTGGTGATAGGAAACAATCTTCCCCAGCCTTAAATCTTGGGCTTTTGTAGGGAATGCCTATATGCCTATTTCTCATATTCTTTTGTTCTGCATGTTCTGTGCTCTTACTGAGCATCGTTACCATAGTGACAAACAATCCTCGAAGGCTTTCTGCCCCCACATTCTCTAAGGGAATTGTTGGGGAAAGAGAGCCTTTAATATCTTAGTATCTGTGACTTTTTCTTCCCTGGGTCCATATGCAACATCAAAAAAGATGAAAAAGTCCTTCTTTTCTCCTCATTGAAACACTGCCAAAGCTGACACAGACACACCAGAAGCCAGCATGTCTTCTTCATTAGAGCTTAATTAACAAAATAAACAGAAAGGCAAAATATACCATAACAGTGACACTTTTCATTTCTTGGAACTGATCTGCATTTCATTACGAATGTATTTTCACATGCCTTTTTGAAACAGACTGTAGCTTGTTTATACTTTTCATTTCTTACTTATAAATATACACTGCCAAATAATCTTCAGCATGTTACAGTGAAATGTGCTCAATAGACAAACTTATATTGTATGTACTGATTTTTTTAATTGGAAAGACAACTTTGGTTTACAGATAAAGCTGATTCTTTATAATGCATAAATATACATAAAAATATGTATATTTAACAACTTTTTATTAAAATTGTTTCTATTTGATTTATTTCTAGTTTGTTCTTTAAAATATTCTAAAAATTCTAGCAGATAAAAGCTAAAATGTTTATTTTAAAATCTAAAGCTTTTGTTCTTTTTTCTTCTGCAAAACATTGCATAGTTGCTCTCCACCAATATTCCTTAGTCTTTATTTATCTGAATGAGAGACTAAAATAATTTAAGAACTGAAGGTATTTGGGATTTAATTGAGGAAGTTGTTCTTAATCTTTCTGGTTTTTGAATTTTGAAATTTCACTGCCTAAAATGCTGGGATTACAGGTATTAAAATGCAATTATCACATCTGATTTATGAAGGACAGCAGAAAGTGGCTTTGAAGATAATGCAGCTTTGCTCACACACTGAACAAACTGTGAAGGTAATATGACTAGAGCTTGCTTTGAAGTTTGCAGTACAAGTAATTTGCAATCACTCATCTCCAGTTTAATCAACTGTCCTTGTCCAAGCTTTCTCTCTGAAAAACCTCCAGTTAAAAATAGGGGAAAGCACAAATCAGGATGCAAGTCAGTCAAGAAAAAAAAAAGGAAATATATTTAGATGCTGTAGGACTGAGCACACATCATCTGCCTGGTAAATGTTATAATTACAATTGATTCCAAAAAGTATTTATCTTCATGGACTAAATAGGAAATGCACTAACATGAACAGGTTTAATTATTTTTTGCTGTTGTTGTTTCAAATATCTTACTGAATTTAGCATTATGATAAAAATAAAAAAGCAAGAAAATAGAATAAAAGCCTAAGAGAAGGGTATTGATTCAACGCTCCACCATCTGTAATGAGAAAGAAGATCAATATTAAAGAGTTGGGAATCAATATTAAAGAGTTTATAATTAATACTGATCTTAGCAGCTGTGAAAGCACAAGCATAAGAGGTGACATCTGGAATTATGAGCCCAGCTACTGATTTATTTTTGCCAAGAACTTCTTAGCAAATAGCAAGAGCAGCAGAAGAGACATCAGTGAAGATGGGGTTGTACAAACACACCAGCCTGAGGTACTGATGCATAGGCACGTGTGCTCCTGTTCAGTTTGCTATAGAAAGGAAGTAACCTCTGGCAGAAATGTGGCAGGAAAAGAATATGCCAAGCATTACTTCAGGAAGATTGGAGTAAACCCACAGATGTGCTTGAAGCTGAGAACTCATCTGCAACAGCTGAAATATAGTCTCATGAATTGATATAGCTGTCTCCTAGTATAAATACAGTCATACTCATGCAAAGCTTCTGCAAAAATGCTTAAATAAAGTAAGAAATTCCTAAAAAAAAACCTCAGAATAATTGTGTCAAAGGACATGAAAAAAATATATGAGGCTATAATTTTCAGTGAGACATTACAAGCAAGAGTTACCACATAAATTGATTTCTATAGCTTTAGCAGACATTTCAGCATTGAACTTAGCTTTTTAACTCACTTAATTACATTTGTTAGATTTACATGAAGTCTCCTTTTCCAGTTGCTTTTACTCTCATTAAGACATGGGTAAGTACCTTGTTCATTACTGGAACCATTTTTTCCTTTTAAACACAGACAATATTATAAACTTGAATATGTTCAGTGCTGAAGTAATCCCAGATTCCACTGACATGACAAAAATTGTGATTATTAAAATGTGCATCTACTTATATACAATGGAATGGAATGGAATGGAATGGAATAGAACTGAACTATTCCAGTTGGAAGGGACCTACAATGATCATCTACTACTCATCAACTGAGCAATTGAGGGCTGACCAAAACTTAAAGCATGTTATTAGTGGCATTTCCTAAATGTTTATTAAATGTTTGGGGCATCACTCACATCTCTAGGAATCCTGTTCTGGTGTTTTACCACCTTCTCAGTAAAGAAACACTTCCTGATGCCCAATCTAAGCCTCTCCTGGTGCAGATTTGAGCCATTCCCATGGGATACCACATATGAGAGGCCAAAAGAGTAGGATTTGGGCTCTGGAGTATTTTTTCTGAGCCTTTTTAATATTATAACTGCTATATATTATAAAACCCCAACAAACTGAGAACATGTGAACTGTGAACATTTGTCTATATTGCTGCAAAGACATGTCACATGGGAGAAAAGCTGCAGTCAATGTGCTGATGGCACTACATGTGAAATGAAACTATGTCAAGCTAAGAGCAGCATGACTGAATTGTTCTGGTGAGTCAGTGTTTGATTATTGAAATAAAATTTAGGTGTAGGAAAACATGATTTTCTCTGAACAAGGACTTAACATGTCTTAAAACTACATGACATTATTACTTCTATAATCATTAAATGTTGTTTTGTTGTACTCAGATCAACATTAGTTAGAAATTCAAAGCTACCATGAACTTCGTTATTTGAGATGAGGATGACAAAGTATCTTTGTAGAAGCCTTTATATTTAATATTATAGGACTTATTCCCTTTGGAGAAAAGCTATGTGTTTTATTAGAAACTATAAAAGTTATAATGTGGATTTTTTTAAAAAGCTTACATGCAATTTAAAGAACCCTAGAAAGCTACAGTACTTTTTTTCACAGAGTAGGTGAAATGTTACTTCATTAAAATTTAAAAGCATGCTATCTTATTCAGTCTATTTTATACTACCTTTACAACTTAGGCCTTGTTAAATATATGTAAAACAAATGCCAGACTAGGTCAAGGAAAAGAGAATACTTTTGAGACATACTGGTAATACAGAACTTAAGCTTGGCTATAGTAATTTTGTATAGAAACCAGTATGTTGTGTTTGAAAGAAAAATGGCAATAGCAGTCTAGATCCTTGATGAGAAAAAATGAAAGTCAGAATTCATCTCCAGGCCTTGGGTGATAATTTAGGCTATGAATGGGAAATCTTGAGACTGCATAGTAGAGAAAGAAAATACTCCAAAGTCCCCAACCCAGTTCGTAATATAGAGACAGATATTTATGCATGGTAATTTATTGTGACAGCTGATCCAAATCAGACAGAATCATTCTTCTAAGAAACTAGGCAGTGATTAAAGAAGGTTAAGAGGGTTAAGAGAGAAATAATACCCTGCAGCTTTTTGGACTATTGAGGCTCAAACCACTGGAACTAACTCTAAGCCTCAATGCAACTGACACAATCTGAGGTGCAAAAATCCAGCCTATTTGTGGCAGCTGGTCTGCTGCAAAAATCTCACTCCTCACAGACACTTCTGCCCAGGACAATTATATTTACTCTGCAGGAAAGTAAGTATAACATAATTCTGACATAAAATAGGGTCTTTACAGGAAACAAAAAAAAATGTGGTTCTGTCAATATAGAAAGCAACAAATAAGAACATCTTTACCCAAAATGTTTTATTGATGTTGTTACCAAAGGGGAAACCTTATGTAATACACAGAATTCTTAGTTTTTATGGTGCTAAATTATGCTGTTAAAGACTAATCTCCATAAGCAGAATGGAGGGGAGAAACAACAACAGATAGCTGAACTCCCAAAACTTAATCACAACAAATATAACCTTGACTTGACACTCCTCAGGGCCATTAGAAGATGGTGATGAAGGCATTGTCTGGGTGTGAAATCTGCTGAGATGGGTCACCTCAAGAAGCTCTCTGTCTGAGGTGTATTACTGCCTACAGGGCATGAGATTCATTAGGGGATGCCTAGGGAAAAGCTGTTTGGGATTGTGGGAGATTTATAATATTAGGAAGCTTTTCTGAGAAGGCAAGGAGAAGGAAGGATCAAAGTGGATTGGAGAGGAGCTAGCATGGATAATAGAGTAAGAAGAGGATGAAAGGGGAAGTGGGAATACATGCTCAGACTCATTGCGTGGTCCTGGGGGCACAGAGCTGCTGCAGCCTCACCCCTGCTGGGCTCTGGATTCAGCAATTCATAGTGTGTACTGCTATCAGATGGAGCAATTCCCAATGCATGTTAAGAGGGCCACTGCTGAACTGAGTTCCATTCCTTTTTGATTACTTCAGCTTGAGCTTATTGGAGGAAGACCAGAAAAATCAGGCAATTTTGTGATTTTCTCATTAACTATTGACTAAGTTCCAGCAATGCTTTGTACCTTTTAAAGAGCTAGAGATTTTTTCATGAGTAGTTTCAAGACAGTTAATAACCCTCTCAGAAAAGTTACTAGAGGAGATAGAATCCCATCCTTTGGATTTATTGAAAACTGCAACAGTGCTGGCTGATTTAACGGAAACCATCTCTACTCTGTAACATCCATGAGGAATGATACAATGAAATGTGTGAAGAGAGTGACCAGTGAAGAGAGTAACAAAAAGTCATTTTTCTAGATGCTGAATGTAAAAAAGGAAATCCAAACTGGAAAATCAAACCACTAAATGATTGAAACACATAATTATATCAGAAGTCAAATGATACACACCTTTCTCCTCAGCAGGAACTGAAGACTGATCTTCCTCTGGTGTCAGTGTTTCTTCCATTCCTCCTCTGTAATTAAAAGTTTATCTTAAGACCTTTACAAATATCACTAAAGCAAGTTGCAGATATATTAAATGTAAAGATGTGAATATATAATTTTGGTTGTAAAAAATAAAAATCATATGTATTTTATTATCTAAAATTTTCTTGTCTCATTGCAATAAAAGGTTGGACTAATGAAAGGCTAATGAAAAAACATTTAGAAAGAGATTTTACTGCCACCATATGTACTGATATAAATGAAATATTCCTCAAAGACAGCAGATATTTGATTATTTCCTATATATGATAACTAGTCTTAGTGTACTGCTTTAGTTAATTTGTGTGATAAATGCACTGATACCTTTAACACAAAGTGAGGCTAGAATTTTCTTGTGCTCATTTTATACATTCACATATTTGGAATATTTTACCTTGCATCATCATCTTTCTTTTCTAAGGCTTCATCTGTTGGTCTTTCCAAAATCTTAGAATTATTTTCATTCTTACTTGCTAGGTATGCTCTGTGTAGTATACAGGCTCCTGCAGCACAATTATATGACAGTAATGACTTTAATGCATCTGTATAAAACTAAAGTGATTGGGTTAGGAATATCAATTAATAAATTATTGACAACCTTCTTTTAAAGTCAACAAAAAGTATATATAACTCTGAATTTCTACAATTGATTTCTACAATTTCAGAACCTTTTTTTTTTCAATTTAAAGCACCTAAAAAACTGAATCTGGGATATTGGAAGGTTATGAAGGCTATAAAGGGACGCAGAACTGAAATAATTTATCTTATACTTTCATATATCATGTGTTACTCTGACATTTCTTTTATTTGCAAGTATACAAAGAATTCTAAGAAGAAACAAATGAAAAACATTCAAATAAAAATATAAATAATGTGCATACGTCCACTACTGCAGCTGGTTGGCAGAAATGAAGAATATGCTGCTCCTACTGGGAACTCTACTGATTTGTTTACTTTGACAAAGAGAATTATATATCTGCTGTGGGGCTGAAACCTGTTTTCATCAATGGACTTATGAGAGTTTAGGCTAGGAAACAGCTTACAAAGTAATGAAAATGTAAACTTCACAACTACATGATTACTTAAATGACAGAAACAAGTGGGAATCAAGTAAAGAGTCAATACAATTGTGCAAATAAAAAGAATAAAGTGAAACAAAATAGCTAAATTCAAGGAAATATATGCATAAGCAAAAATCTACATTTTTGAGCTAAATTTTTATACTAGCAAGAGTAGAAAATAGGTTGTTCAGATTAGAGCAAGTAATTCAGAGCTAGGTTTTGAGTACTAGTGGAAATGGCAGAGAGGTGTATACTGCAGGAAGGAAGCACATAATAGGAAGGCTCTAGAGAGGCTTTAATTTGAAAGCCTCTGCTATGAATTCCCATATTCTTCCCTTCACAAAATAAAAAAGAAAAAATAATAAAAAAGAAAAGGAGCAGTTACCGATCAGAAAAGAGACAACCTTTTCTTCTATCCAACTAATTCACTAATTTGTTAAATTCTGAGAAGTGAAGAGAAATTTAATATAATTCTGAAAGCATCTCTCCCACCTCAGTGCTCTCCCTGCAGTACAGACTAGAGGCAGACTCCTGATGTTTATTATTTAGCACACAGTATTGACATTTAATTACCATATGCCAACTACAGGAAGGAGATGCTTTTTGTGGTTGTATGAAAGGACAATGCACTGTGTCCCAGAAACTAGGTTCATGAACATTTCAATAAGCTTGGAATGGCTGGAAGCAAAGATGAGGCATGGAAATGCAATTTGCCCCTAGGTTCTTTCCAAAAGTGTCTGAGGTGAAGTCTTGAATGACAGCTGCTGCAAATATGGTTTTCTGACAAACACTGGATCTAGAACTTTCTCATAGAAATGTTCAGCCAGTATTTAGTCTATGTATGAGCTCTGGCCACACTGAAACACTTTTAGTTACAAAATTTCACAAAGTTGTGTGACTAAGCAGTTTAGGTACTATTCCTGAGTTGTGAGGATGATTTGCTGATCAGCTGACATACTTCTGAAAAGTTGGGTTTTTTTTAAAATAAGAAATCTGTTCTGAGTAAACTGTGTAACCTTGATGTTTTCAGGTTGATTTTTATTTTCAGGGATAAGGGTTTGAAAAGATCTCTGGACTGATTCCAATGCTGGGCACCTAATGAGTTTTCTTGAACATCATGCCTTTCTTCAATGGAAATTTCTGCCACTGAAAGATTTTTTGACAATGGACTGGGTTGAACAGGTAATGATCAAACATTGTCAAAGGTCAATTAAATTTGTGGTGTGGTATGAATCAAGCAAATATGATCCATGAAGACATGATTTGACAGACAAACTTTTAACAGTTCATGAATGTGTTCAGTTATTGATGCCTGGTGCCAGTCTTCCTTTTGGCTGGAAAGAATAAAGTAACTGAATTTTCTGAAATCATGGATACTAAGCCATTGTATCCATCTGGGTAGGAAGTTACTAGGGTTTATTTTTGATCCCATAATGGAGAATAGGATACCCCTGCATACAAGAATTTTCCCCCTTGCATTTTCTCTCAAGCTGAGAAATTTCATACCTCTGATTTTGCAAAAGGGAAAAACAAGGCAGAGCAATTTGACCAACACCACACTGCTGGCGGCCAGCCAGCCAGCCAGCCAAAGAATACAAAAATTTGATGCTACAAGAGTTTTCTGGTATTTCCTGCTGGTTGTAAATAGGAGAAAAATGAAAACTGATTTAAAATGGGAGGAATCTTCTTTGCTGTTAGAGCAAAGTATTCCTGTTTTAAATTCTGTGTAATTCCCTAACTCCAAATTATAAGAAATTGTGGTACTCTTGTTAATTCACCGGATGATTCATTCTCCAGACCCCTGAAGCTTTATAAATGGGACATAACCACTAGTTTTTCTCACAAGTATGTTTTATATGCAGGTATCAACACAGAAATAAAGAAAGAAAATATAAAGTTGCATTAGGGTGCATTTACTAACCATCTTTTTGTGTATCCTTCAGACAGACAACAGTGTCAGGTAGCAGTCCTTTCTCTGATAAAGCTGACCAGTGTTCTTCTGAGAGAGGGTAGTTATCCACTACCCACCCTCCTCTTTCTGAAGCACCAGGAAACCTGTCTTTGTTCGTCTTCATAAGCTATTAGAAAATGTCACATTCAGGGATATAAAAAGACTTAAGTGAGCTGTACAAAAAAAAGACTGCACAATACAAAATTACTTTCTAAATGCTATGATTTTTCCTTATTGTCATTCCAGGTCAGTAAAAAGTAAAACATTTATAAATTTATATGTCTGAATGAAATGAAAAACATTTTAAACAAGAAGAGACTAATGTAATAGTGATTTTTTAAGCTTGCCTATAAAGAATTTACACTCCAGTTTCAATAGTTACATACCATTGAACAAATTCAAAACATTTCAAGATTCTTGGATAAATCTTCATAAACAATTTTTTTCAAACTCTTACATCTGGTGTTCAGTTCTTTAATAATGACTACAAATATAAGAATAGAGCAAGCAGACAATGATCTGTCAGATAATTCTCCCAGCCGTTAACAATTTGTAGGTCAGGTAATTTTTAAGACAGAAATAATTTCTGTATAAGTGCGTGAAATATATACACACATGCACACACATATTTTCATTATATATAAAGGACTATAAAATAGTCCTCATTAGATTTGTCTTTCATGATCTTCCTCAGTATCTCCTCAACCCTATGTAAGCTTTTGAGCTATGTGATATAAATAAAACTGATCTCTCAAATGGAATTACAAATATCACATATGGATAATGCATAAAGTGTTAGAAGTTCCTCTTAGGAAAAAGTACTTTGCTGTGTAGTACTTGCAGTCTCACCTCTGCAATAGCTTCCTCCAGTGCTTCAGCATATATTTCAGATGACATTGTATCTTCAGAGAATGACACACTTTTCATGGCTCCTTCTACCATGGCTAGAACTTCTGGGTGGTCAGCAGTTATTTCTGGTATTCCTAACACCATAGAGTATTAAAATTAACTTCACAGAGAAATTTGAAATTTGGACTTAAATAAAGCATTATAGCGTAACTTCAGCACAGCATACATTTTTAAGCAAAACACAATTGCTCTGAGAAAGAAACAAACACCACTTCTGAATGCAGATGTAGTGTGTGTCTCATAAGCTAAGATGTTGGTTTGCTCTCTCAGTATAAAAATCACAACCTTTTTTAGCTATACAGTATTTTCCACCTCTAAGCTAAATATTGTTTCAATATGAACAGAATGGCATTTCTGTACCAGAACAATCAGGCACTTACAGCACACTAGCATTTCCATTGATTTGATTTCCCCTAAATCAAAAAGTTTACCAAAATAATTTTTCAATCAATACAAATTTTAGATCAAGGCAGTGTATTTTAAACAAAAAGTAGCCTGCATTCCCTATGATGTGCAAAACATCAATATTTTTCCACATTTTCTTATTAATCACTGGCACAACAACTGTAATTATTTTGAAACTTTATAAGGAATACTCACCATTAACTCACAATTAATTTGATAAAATTGGGTGAAGAACTGTTTTAGCCAACTGCAGTATCTACTATGAGTAAAATTTGGAAAAAATGCCATATTTACTTTCTGTATTTATGTCAAGATTTTTCAATGATTGTATTGATGCTTTTTACATGCACAAATGTACACATTTATCAGGTTATTTTTTCCAAGTTACAAGGTGCCTAGAAAAGAGGCAGCATCTTAATAATTTCCATTCTGCAAAAAAACTCAGTGCAGCCCAAACCCAAACATCTCCTTATCTATTAAAAAATTCTGAAACAATCTTATGCTACAAAAAGCTATGTAAGGGAAAATACATCCTCTGTTTGTACTTGAGTTTTGCAATAAAATTTTTAATTAGGATTAATTTCTCATTAATTCTAATAGGATTAACATCCCTGTCCTCAAAAGTATTTTCATAGTCAGGAATCTGGAATGTAACACTGTTTAACTGTATCAATTTTGGTGTCATAGCTCATCATTATTCTTACTGCAATGCCAATGATTTTTTTATCACTGCCAGCACCAGTTGTGCAGCACTAGAGGAATACACTGACCTCTTGTTAGATGTATCTACCCATGAGAAAGTCAAACACAATTCCTTGCTTAGATACATATGGCAAAATGGCCCCATTGTCCATTGGAACCATAACTTTAGCTAACTATAAAAAGGCAATTCTAATTCAATGGAGTATTTTAATTTCAAAAGAAATAATTTTGAAAAGCCTCCATTGAGCTTCCTTGGAAAAAATACAAACTTTGCTTAAAAGATACTAAATTAACATGTTATTTTCACCTTTGCAATATATTTATTGAGTTTGTCAAGCTGCAGAAAATTAGGCAGCTTAAGAAGTCTGAATGTGACCAGAGCTGGAGCGACTTATGAATATGCCATCTGTGACAGCATAATTGGAAGGCTGCTCCAAAGTGAAAAATCTGTATATTGTGGATTCACATCAGCCCAGCTGACAAGCTACTTTCTGGATGAGAATTTCATTTTTGCAGAGATTTAACTTGTCATAAAATCATTAAAATGGAATGTTTTCAACCAGTGTCAGTCAGAACCAATTTCTTCTTTCAGTTCTGAGTTCAGATAACTCTTTTGACATGACCCTCATATTCAAAGGATTTATATATATATATATATATATATATGAAAGGATACTGAGTTTTACTAAGCTATTCCCTTCACTGCATGTTCTTTTAGTTCAAATTTAATGCCCAGCAATTATAACAACTTCTGCAACTTTTTCAAGTCAAAGTGACAGCAACTGCTTCAGTTAAATAATGCAAAGCAAATAAAACAGCTTCAAAGACTACAGAACAGCTTATTCACCTGATTCTTCTGATTGTTCTTCTGATTCCAGTCTATTTTTCACTGCTGCTATAGCCTTTTCTACTGCATCCTTTCGCAATTCCTCAGTTTTTTTTTCTCTTGATTCTTTATATTGTTGAACGACTATGTCCATATCAAGAACCTAGTGAAATGATTTGAAAAAAGACAAATATCACAGAAGACAAATATAGCATCTGATCCAACTTCCATAAAGTAAAACTATCTTGGAAAAGCTCTGCAGATTGCAGAAAAATTTACACATAATTCAAGTGCAGAGTTGGAGTTTTTTTTTAAAAATAAATTATTTTCAATTTGCATTTATATTTAATTATCTTAGATACAAAAGTTATTTATCGTATTCTAATACTAAGACAACTGCAAGGTAAGAGGGTATATAGAAGTATTCTTGATCTGTAGCTACTTTTATAAAAAACTGAATTTCACTAAAATCCTGTGTTTCCTCTGTAATCCCTATATTTGTAATGTGAATGTTAACAACATGACAAGAATGTGCTTAACTGATTTCCAAGCCCCAGCTGATATCTAAGACATTTATAAACCTACCTTTCCTTTGTAATGGTGTGCAATTACATTACAAATTGTTGTTCTTCCAGAGAATGGAGGACCAAATACGAACACTTTACAAGGAGAAACTGGCATTGGAGGTAAGAGGTAAGGCCGTGGATTCAACACAAATTTTTTCAATGCCTCTTGGCATGACAGAACGTACATTTTACCTAGAAAACTTAAAACAGAAGAGAAGCTAGCATATGTAGACATAAAAATAGATATGAAAATTAAGAGTGTCAAATTCCACTAACCTGACAGCAAACTCTGGGTTTCCCATTACAATGTCCCCTTCCTTTAGAGCCACGGGACACACTTGGCCCCACCTGCTCCTACGCCATCGGTATCTGGGTGCTATCAGCTTGTAAGATGACAGAGCCCGGAGAAGTTCATCCTGTTTATTAAAACAGCAATAATTGCAGGTGTAATTTTTGTTTGAAGTTACATATGCCTTTTTATTAGACTTTTTTGAAACTTTTTGATAGAAAATAAGCAAACTTAAAAAGAAAACCACATTACGTTTTTTTTAACATTTAAATAAAAATTGCTTATTTCAGAATTGTAGGACAGTTTTAAAGAGAAAGTACTTAATTTTTAGGTCTGTTTAAAATAAATATACAGGAATATAATAGTTCCTGTAGGCTTTATTTATTATTTTTAGAAGATTAAAATGATAAAGAGCCATTTATTAAAGACAAAAGAAAATAGCTAATATTTCTTCTGAAGGGTTTGAAAAAAGGACCATTATCTGCATCAGGAAATAGCAATATTAAAATATCTATTTTAGCCATGCAGAAATATAATATGATAGGAATAAGTTTAATAGCCTTTTTACAGTATGTGAATAGTGAGTGAATCCTAAAGTCATGGTGACTCTAAATTCAGAATAGTATGGACAAGTGCTGGCTGTGAGGAGCTGCAGAAGATTTATGAACCAGCAAAAGCAGGCAAAAAAATAGCATTTTTACACAGAAAGCTATGAATTTTCACTGTGGCTACTCAGAAATAGCTTCCTCTGTGAAAGCATTTATTCAATATCCAAGAGCAGTCAGAAAACCAGCTTGAATGTTAGGAATGTTGAGCACAGAGAGAATAGATGATAAAGGTTTATGTTTAAATTGTTTAGATATTGCCCTTGCCTTTACTGCAATGTGCCTCCTGCTGTCCTCATCTCAGAAAAGACACAGCAAAATTGGATAAGTTTCAGGAAAAGGTAATATAATTGATCAATCCCACAACCAGCTTGTTGTGTAAGAAGGAATAAAATTATAGACTGGAATTCTTCAGCATAGCTACGTTAGAGCAGGACAGAAATCTGAAATCATGAGTTATTAGAGAGCAGATATAGAAAATCAAACTATTCACTGACTTCTGCATAGTGGAGGACACTGAGCTGCAGGTTCAACTCAAAGGGAAGCACCTCTGTGCATAATGTTCAGTTACGATGCAGAATTCTTTGCCCTGAATACTGTGGTTACTCAAAGCTTACACACAAACTAAAACACACAAACTAACTAAATAATAAATGCAGATGACCTCTGACACAGAAAGTCTTTCACTTGTGAATTTGTTAAGAACTGAGAAAACAGAAAAGTGAAGGGAGGGGTATTTCTCTGAAAATGGGAGGTCTCCCCATTACACTTCCATTCATATATTCAAAGTTTTGTTTCAGAAATAGAAAAGATGATTGGAACTAAATATAGGTGACGACATTCATGCAAAACTTCTGATTTTCAGGTTTATTTGGGACTCAAATTATAATTGCCATGATTCAGCAAAATTCAGCAGTAACTTGTCATGTTTCTAATTAACTACAGGAAACTAGAACAACTGTAATCTCAATTAGGCAGAATGTTGCTATATTTGGATTAGCATGTTGATTCTTATTCAGGAAAAGAGTAGACTGAGCTAAGAGTCAGTTGCTGAGATTGTTATCCTTTGGCTAAAGTTTCTTTATTTCCTTGGAAGGAATTAATTTACCTCTTTTGCTAAAACAAGAATTTTGTTGCAAGTTTTATTCTAATCATTATGTGTTTTTTTGGGAATGACCGATTTTTTTTATTTTCGTACTTTTTAAGTGGATTTCAGCCCCAGAATGACCTTAAATTTTCATTTCTGAAAGGTCAATGCTTACAAAATGCTCTTACTGCATGGTAAAACAAGCTGGTTGTTGTGAAACAAAGATGCTGCAATATAAGCTTACAGCAGAGAAGTAATTCTAGTTATCACAGTAAGTCACACTTTAGAAAAGCACACTTACATTTTGCTTTCCTTCCAGTGTATCTTCCTCTTGTTCGCTTTGGAGTCTGATTACAGGAGCTGCATTTTGAACTTCCATAGACTCAAGTCGGCCTACCACTGTCTGGAGGTAAAATAAGTCTTGGTTTAGTACCAATTAGTGTGGGAATTGAGAAAACACAAAACTTCCACAGACACTGAAGGATTTGATCTGCAGCCTTACAATAAACTAAGATTGATGTAAAAATACAATACACAGATTTTAAGCAGAAAAATAATGAATTTATATTTCTATAGTTGTAGGTGAGAATATGCCTTAAGCAAGGGAGAAACTGTACTGAAAAAATGGTGAAGGATTTATAATGTAAGGGTGTGGTTGTATAGAGCAAGCTAAGAGTTTAGAAGTTATAATAGAAGCATGTGTGTGCCTGTGAGTTAGAAGTCCATTGGATAAAAGTATCCGCAGTGCAGTAGAAGTAAGTAAAGGTGATAGGTTAGAAAAGCAAAATAAATCCTGTGGCAACTGTCTATTCGTTTAAAAAGTAATATATTGTCTTATAATGAAGCAACTTGTGACTACTCTTGAGCTGTGGCTGAATGCTTGTTCCTCTAAAATCTCATGGCCTCTGAGATTTATGTTTATCTGAGCAACAAATTGTTCTTAGCTTAAAAATAGTCCCATCCCTTCATTTCTAGCAGCAACAATGATACATCAGAACTGCTTTTGTCTTCAGAAGAGCCCCTAAAATCTATTTAAAATTGTAACTTATTATTTATATAATGGCTAGGTAAACACCAAGGCCCAGTTTTTAACTCAGACTTATGCTAGTTATTGAGCTGAGTTTTAAGAAGCTATTTGGTAGATACAGGCAGTGCAAAAGGCCAAATCACAGCCCTTCTGTCTCCTCATTACACCGTGAATTCCAAGCCTGCTAAAGGACAAGACTGTGAAGGTTCCCCCAAGGCAGGACAAGTACTCAGAGGAGCTCCAATTGGAAAAAGAGGCAAATCTCTTTAGGAAATCAGATTAGGCACACTCAGAAGCAATACAACTTTGGGTAGTTTATTTTGAAAGGTATTTAAACCAAATGTCTACCAATGAGAATCAGATGATATTTAAGTTTATTTGAATAGTTTCCTGAATGTAATATTGATTGAATGCAAATAGTCCTGAAATGAAAAAGCAAATTCTGTCACGTTTGGGCTAGTTTTATTATACGCCTTTGCCTTACTTGTAGGTAAAATGGTTGGAATCCTAACATAACTTGATTGCATTTACTGTAAATTTTGTGTTGCAACATTCACAAACAGATCATAAATGAGGAAATTGTATGTTCTAATGTTGTAAAATGACTGCTTTTTTTTTTTCCCCATAAGGCCATTCTTGGTAGAGTTAAGCATACACTGAAATAATTAACTTAGAGAACATAATAATACAATTTATTTCAAACAGAGGAGAAAATGAAGAAGTTTACTTCCTACCTTGTCAAAAACAATCTCCTACTTAACTTTCAACCCCATACTCTAGGTTCTGATTTGAAGCAACTTTTAGTTGTGAGGCAGAGGGTAAGATTATTTATTTTCAAAATTTACCAACGTAGGTTTTTAAACAGGAAGAACAAGTTGCTCTGTTACAAACTAAAAATCTAGACACAAGTACTCACCAGAATTCTTAGAAGAATCAAGGGTCTTCTATTACATTGCAAAATAATATCAAAATTAATAAAAATTATATTCCATTATGCAAAATATATTTTAGACACATCAAATAAACCAGTTTTGTAAATATATAATACAAAAGTGTTTTAATTTCTCATTTTATTTTACATTAATACAGATCAGAAAAAGCACTGAAACCAGATGGAATAATACAAAAGTTTGTAGTCTGCCTGAAAATATTCTCATGCAACATATACATAAGCCTGGAAGCAGAGCAGTGAATCTTAAAACTAATACAGGAAGGAAAGCAAGTATTTCAAAAGTCATGTTTTCTAATAGTAAATTAATGTGTTTTAAACACAACTTAAAATTTTGCCATCAGGAAAACAATCCACAGGACTGAGAAATTATTTTCTAGTGGAGGTTAACTTAGCTGGTGCATAGTTTACTTACCTCCAAGACATAATCTGGTTCCTGACTTCCATCCACTTCAATAAGATATCGACAATCCTGGTAAGCCAAGAATCCCTGTTAAAGAACATGTCAGTTGAGTATAGTTAACGAGATAATGACACTGAGGCTCATTCTCTTCCTATACATATCAAAGGTTGGACTCCTGGGAACTTCAGCAAAGTCAGGATTCATTGTATTAATTGTTTATAAAATCTTCTGGAGATTAACTTTTATTTGATGTCAGATAAACACAGAGATAATTCCAAAACTGGAGTTACAATGGCTTCAGAAGATAGCTTAGATGTCTTAGCTCAAATGCAAGGGAGCTAAAAAATATCAAGATACAGTAACACTTTGTGTATGAATTCAACTTTTAATTGTCTAACTACCTTAATTCTTTGTTGTAAAATGAAGATAATCTCAATTATTACATTTCTCAGAAATGCCAGTCATGAGCCCAATGTTTTAATTTTGGTCCTGACTCTCAATTCCTTTAAAATTTGGACCATATATTTTACTTTTCTTGTTTTAAATTTTCACACTACAAATAATGTCTTAGGCTAAAAAACTAGCCCATGTCAGTTGTTAATGCCTCTCTCTGAGGACTAAGAACACTCACTCCATTCCTGACAAATGATGGTCTAACCTCAAGCCTAAAATGGCCTATTGAAGGTGACTTTACACCTTTGCAGGTAATCTCTTCCAGGTGTTCACTATATTTATGGTCAGAGCTCATTTCCTGGCTCATTTCACCTAGTCTGTCTTCTATACTGTAAATTAAATCATCTGCTCTATCTTTGGTCGAGATAGATAATAACTAATTAATTTTTTCTAATACCCCTCTAAAGAGAGGATAATAGTTTGTATTTCTCTTATATACAATGGTCTTACAGTCTTACATTCATAAATAGTACATTCATGGTATTTGAGTTTAAACAATAGCATTTCATTTATTGACTTAGTTTTGACTAACTAAATCCCCACAGATGGCAGATTGTCTGAAGTACTAAGGTCTAGCCAATTATTTCACATGTTGCAGTTGTTCATTATGTTTCCTTCCTCACTGCTGAGGAAGGAAACATAATGAACAACTGCAGTATTTCACAATTATTTCAGGTCATTTTAATCCCAACAATTTATCAAGACATCCAAGTGTGTTCTCCAAATTTCGTTCTACCTATCTTCCTATCAGTGCAAACTGCACACCTTATAAGCTTTTTGTTTCAATTTCAATTACATCATCTCAAACTCTGCCTGGGCCAATTGATAAACCCCTGTGTTCTTTTAATGTATTAGTGGAGCACTAAGCATCTTCACCAATATATTCATCGCTAGTGAACCCTAAGTGAACCCTACCAACTACTGGAATGTGTTGAAATTATTGAAGTGTGGTATACATCCTAAAGTAATTTAATCTAAACAACTTTCCATTAGCTCAGATATAAGAAATCCATGTGAGATTGTGTAATAATTAAAGATACCACATTTTTTGTTTTCCCTGTCACAGCAATAACAAGTTTGTTACTCTAGCAAAGACCATTACAGCACTTTTACACAATTTTATCTATAGGTTTAACTAATCCATAGGGAAATTGAAAGGCATAAACAGTAATTGTCAAGTGAGCAACAAACATGAAGATTTTGCAGTTGCTTGTACTAAGAGATTAAAAAGAAAAAATAAAAAACCAAAACAAAACAAAAAAACCCAATAAAACAAAACAAAAACCATACAGTAATTCCACTTTCCTGAACACAACAGGGAAAGAAAATGTCATAGCCTCAGAAATAAGTGGTAAAACAAAGTAATGGGCTAATTACTGTGTATATAAATCTGCAGGCAATGAAGCAGGTGAAACAGGGAATCTATTAGAGTGAAGACAATGGATGCAGATTTTTTATGGGATTGCATTCCGGAATGGACTCTGATAATGGCAATGAAACAATGGAGTCTTCAAATGTTTCACTTACTAGATTTAGAAAGCATTTGTAGTGGCAGGTATGATTTCACTTTGAGAAGTCAAAGTTGATTACTTTATCATGACTGCAGAGTAGAAACAACAACCTACAGATGATACTTTTTATCACTGATTTCAGAATAAATTTCAGAATTTGGGGATGTGTTGCAGCATGACCACCTCAATACAACAAATCTCAAACTAAAAAAACCAATGAAAACAGTTCAAGATATTTTAAAAATCTTTTGTTATGCATAATCATATTACTTTGTTTTTTCTTACTTCTAAATGAGGAAGCATTATATCCTTGTATATTCCAATTCTTTTCTCTGCATTTTCAAGAAAATCTTCAGTCCTCTGCACTAATTGATGAAAAGGGTCTGATTTCTTACGTGGACCTTCTCCAGCCTGCAAAACAAAATTTGAAGACACAGAAATAATATATTAAAATAATGTTTGTCTTCACTCAAATTTAAAAAAAGTAGCTTTGAAGAGTATTGCAATGAGTATTAGTCCAGTGACTGCTGACCACCATCTATTCTAATGAAGAGTAGTTTCTATAAATGGAGAGCAATGTGCCTAGAACTTGGTAAGTCTCTGGTCCCTAGTATAAAAATTTGACCTGAATTAAAATCTAATACCTTCCTGAAAAAAAAGAAAATTCATTTGTAGTAGTGTAACACCAAAACCAGAAAACAAGTTAGTGTCCTACATATATTACTAAAAAGTTGCTACAATAAACAAAAATTAAGAACTCTTTTATTTGTCTACATCAAGAAAAAGGCAGTGTAGAGCCACCCTTCTCTTCCTGATACACTTTTAATTTATGGTAAGAAACAGCCAGTGAATTTTGAGTCAATGACTGAGCCCAGGTTAAGCTATACAATGATCAATATTTGCTGCCATTTAAACCTACTATTTAAGTATTACCCCACATCTCTTAAAGCAGGACATAAATGGAATTAGGATTGATTTTGAGCAAAATCATAACATAGTACAGTGATATTTTAGAAGATCAGAATTTTTTCTGCTTTGTCTAAAGTACATGGTAATATTTTGCCCTGTTTAGAAATTAGCAATATTTACCTCATCTTCTTCTCCTTCTTCTTCTTCATCCAGCACTTCTTCTTCTTCCTCTTCTTCTTCTTCTTCCTCTTCTTCATCCTGATCTTTCTCTTTCTTACGCTTGTCAGTAACTTTAGGATCCCACTGGCTCCTCTGATATATCTCCCCTGAATCAGGGTTTTGCCTTAGTCCCGATATTCTTTGGCATAACTCATAATCTGGACACTAGCAAGGAAAAGTTAAAAGGAAATTGTGTTTATTGCACTGCTATAACATCTTTTTCGTGGAGAGACAAAATTTCTCTAAATTGGTCTACTAATAACAGCATTTCATTATTACCACAGTTACCTAGAATCTCTCTTCTTCCTTTGTTTTTGATCTAATGAAAATAGTTACAATTCTGACATATCTGTGAAAACAGCTTCAATTCCCTGAAATCAAAAACAAAGTTATTTCTTTGACTTTGGGGCAAGGATTTTTAATGTGTATTTAGTTTCACTCCTTTTCCCAGAGGAGATAGTGTTACTACATGAAGTCAAGAATTTAATTTTTCTTTCTGGTTTAGTTAGCATCACTCTTCTATTTGTATTGTTGCATGTGAATCTATACAACACATATTCTGAACAACAGGATTTCTCACTACATAGCATTAAAACAAAGACTGACCTTCTGAAAAAACCAAATCTGTCCAAAAAGAAGGACAA
Organism: Passer domesticus; assembly: GCF_036417665.1. NCBI lineage: Eukaryota > Metazoa > Chordata > Aves > Passeriformes > Passeridae > Passer > Passer domesticus. The sequence continues at coordinate 45,798,006 of NC_087476.1, forward strand.
AAATATGCTTTGTTGATGTTTTAGGATCTTTCTGAGACCACAGAAAAAAGGTTTGAAGTAGGCATTCACCAACTTTCATTATGCATGTTCAAGCAAATTAAGTCTTAAAAGTAAGGGATTAAAACAAACACTGAGTTAAACCTGCAAAGTGATAGAGTAGGACCATACCCAGAGGCTTGGCCTCTGACAAAACACATAGATGTACCAACTAGAATCAAAATCCCAGTAAGAATGGAGCACACCACCAGAGCCTGACTATTCAAAACCCATTCTGCACATTCAAAGTAGAAGACAAAACGAATCTAGTTGATTATAAATAGAACGTTGCTAGAGGAAGGGCCATTAAGTGTGTTCATGACTATATATACAGGTATTTTTTTAGATGGGGTCTGGCAAAGTTCAGTGTGGGCCAGCTAGAACCCTCCCCAGTGAACAGCTGGGCACAGTTTGGAGAATGGCACAGGCCTTGGGCTGTTCCCTGTGGGCAGTTTGGGCACTACCACGCCATTCTGACTAACAAGACAGCTTAGCAGTGTTTGGCCAAAGCAGTTGGTCTGATGTCTGAAGAGATCCTCTTGCCTTGTTTTGCTTACTAATGTGCAAGCAAATCCATTCTTTTAAGTTACATTGAGAAAGTCCTCTAAAATCCCACACTAACAATGGTTTATGTTTCTCTGGTTATATCAGAGTCACTTGTGTAAAATATCTGTTATGTCACATCACTGCTCATAAAGAAATTGAGATTTGTAAACAAGATTAATTAATAATTAAGCAGTTTCACAATTAGTGACTGAAAAATAAAACTGTTCGTAACTACTTTCTAACTTCCATATGTGAGAAGTTTCTTTCTGCATTACACAAGTGGCAGATGTACATGTGTCCAAAATCCCATCATAATCATGTAATTCAAAGCTTCCCTTTCTTGAAAACCTCTATCTTCTAATTGGTGGAGGTGCAAAAGTTGCAACTGCTACTGAAGTTCTAGGACATGTTCATTATTTTACCTCATCAATGCTTATAATGGAACAAACCAGTGAAACTCTATTCCAATATAAAGAGAAGAATTCACCATTCCTCAATAAATTCTCTACTCAAGTATACAGTGGAAAATATTATATTTGGCATGCATAGCATATGAGTCTACTAATAATTAGGAAAAATACTAGGAAGTTACTGAAGATGACATTACCTTAATGTTAATCAGGAAATCCGGTTTTAATTTTAGATTCTTTATTTTCTCTATTTGTTGTGGAACAGTCATGTATTCCTCCGAGAGAGAAGGAAATCCAGTAAGAACATAACCTGCCAAATAAATTTAATTGAACATATTTTAAGAAGGTTTGTCAATTATAGAGCTTTTTATACTCATCTGCTTTAAACAATACATGTAGTGGTACAATTTTAAACCATGACACAACACTGCTAAAAATCTCTGCACCCATGTCTCCTTCAGATGAAATACAGACAGAAAAAGTGTGTTGTTTTCAGCTTTATGGAGTACTCTCAAGATCTGTTAACTGAATTATAAACATGTAGACATTAAAGACTATACTCAGACCACCTGCTTTACACACCTAATTCAGACATTTTAGTGCCTAAAAAGTAACAACCTTTCAGTGACCAGTTTTCCCACTAGAAGACTTTACAAAAGGCACTGAAAAGAGTAGCCACTCTATGATTTAAAGCATTTAAACTAGGAGTCTAAGCTCTTGACACAACCTTTAAATGTTTTGGCTTCTAATGAAGGGAGTCTGAACCACTCTCCTGCCGGATTATTTGGCAAGCACCTGCTCACTCAGGACTCCCAGTGCTCAGTCCTGTTTGGCAAACAGATGTTGGCTCGACATGACAAGAGTAGTAATAATATGTTTTCCTAGTACTGCAGTGCTCAGCCCCATGGATCAACTTGTGGCTTCAAGTTCCTAGGAAAGTACTGTAACTGCTGATGTGTGCAGTAAGAACTACTGAATAGCAACAAAATCAATGTTCATGAGGCCAGGAAGAGAGACTAAACAAAAATCAGGTGGATGTTTTTAGCCAAATAATGAGAATATTCCCTTAGAGAAATGGTGCATGCTTAGAATTTTATGTGATAACATTGAAATGCAAGTCTGGGCAGCACAAAAATGTGGCAGCAGTCTTTGCAAGAGGTGTTAGGAGTGAAGACTCCTACTTCTATGGAAGCTACTATCCATAGATGCAAGAGAATAAGAAGATAAGCAAGGAATAGCAAAATATATAGTCATTCCTCTAGGAAATTAAAATTCTGGATTCTAAACTGTTGATACCTTTAGAGAATTCTAACTTGCAGTGAGGTGTGAAGAACCTCACTTATCAACACATCCCTGATAACAACAGCTGATGTAAGGGAAATGGAAGCGTAACGTGGAAAACCATTCTTGGAGAGAGTGTTCGCCCCCAGATCAATAATGTGAGGAGGCTAAAAATCATGAAGTATACCTAAGGCAACTAGCAACAACAGTTTCTGAAATCTTGAATGAATAATTTAAAGTGAATTGACTGATTAGTTCCTGCTGAAAACCTACTTAAGCTTCCCAAGCACTCGTTAAGATAGTAGTTGATAAACAAAAAATTACTAGTAATACTAAAACTAAAAACTGGTTTTGGAGGTCAGTTTGAACTGGTAGGAAAAATAGTGAGGATGTTGGTTATTCTATTCCTTGCTACTTTGGGGGATATGTAATGCAGAAAGTGTCTTTGCTACAAAAAACAAACTTTATTCAACTTTACAGTCATGTTTACACTCTCCAGGGCCTCGGTGCTCCTCTGTGATACAAACATCTTCAGACTGACTCAAGGAGGGGAACTCCAGTAACACAGAAGCCTCTTCATGCCTTTACCAAAGTCCTCACATACATATTAAGAGACTGGCATTTCTGCTGCTACCGCTTCCAGCAGTTTTTTGTGTCCTTTTAAATTTTTTTTCCCTATTTCTCTTTTTTATACTATTTTAAAAGCCTGGTTTCACCAGGAAAGGCTGTATATTTTGCAAAACTGTTGAGTCATGTACTAGAAAAGGAATAAAAACCCATTGCATCTGAAAGCTTAAATAGCAGGCTAGTTTTTAGAGCAGTAGACATTAACATTGACACTACACCTGTCTCTTTCCTATAATGGAAATTTCAAATAGAAGTCAAAATAAGAAAAAGAAACTACATTTCCTTTTTACCTCCTTTCCTCTTTGGCAGTACATGTGTTTCCTCATCAGGGAAGCAGATTCAGACACTAGCAAGATCTGCAGCCCTTGTCCTGACAGCCTCAATTAACAAAATCTTTCCTCAAATAGAAGAATTATAGCCACTACCATTACTATTCTCATCCATCCTACTCTGTCTGACAAAATGCAAAGGGAATAAACAATTTTGTAAGAGAGAAAAAAAGCCAGTAATCTGTTCTCCTTCTTTTATATTGTTTAAAGTGCTTAAAATGTTTTTGCTGAGGGATTTTTGTTATGTTGTTGATATAGAAGTATTGAAGAATAAAATATCTGTATTTTAAATCCTATCCTGAACAGATAATATTGTCAAATAAGACTCATATCAACACTTAAAATTTTGGGAAAATTATTTTCTTAAAATCAACACAACACATAACCAGTATGACACTTTCTGATCTCCCATACTAGTAAATTAATCCCTAAACACACTTTCAGTTTATTGATATTCCACAACCTGATGAGCATGAGAAAAAGCTCGAGTTATATTTGAGCACCAATAGATGTAAAATTGATGTAAAATTATAGGTAGCACATTCTAAGAAGTTTAGGCTATAAATATACTTACCATAATGAGCAACTTCTGGTGACTCATCAATCATTTGCAGAATCATTTTTGTCACCAGTTCCTCAGGAATACTTTGACCTTGACAAAGCAATTTCTGACACTAGGGTAAAATACAGAACATAGTCTTTTACAGTAAGTGTTTGTTAAAAATGTGACAAAACTTACTAGAAGATTAGACTTTTACCTGAAGTCCATATTCTGATCCTTGTTGAATATTCATTTGAATTACTTCTGAAGCTAAGGAAGCATATCAAACATAAGAAAAATAATTAACACAAAATATTTTCTGAAGAGACCTGTACCTGTGTATATGTGTATGTACACATACATATGTACATACACATACACAGGAGGATGTATGTGTGCTCCAAGCAACCAGACTATTTTGAATGAAAAGCCATTATATTTAGGGCCATTGTTATACTCTGCCCATCCAGAACCTGGTGCCTTATGGCAAGGACTGGGTAGGTGTTTCTTCCTACAATTTAACCCTGCATATACTACACAAAAATGCACAACAGCAGTTTAGCAGGATTATTTGAACTATTTATTTAAATTCAAACAGAATTCCTATCTTGTAATCCAGAGATGAGTATTTGAGCTCAATCACTTTTTAAATTTAAAACCCAAGATTCAGAAGAACTCTTTAGACACACAAAATCATCTACTTTAGGAAAAGTGACATCTATCAAATTCTAAGACTGTCCTATGTCTCTGTGGATAGTGACATCATACTAAAATGAACCTGGAAGTTTTCATACTTCTGTATGAATTAAATAATCAAACATTTTATAAAAGTTTTCAGGAATGACTCTTACAGCTACATTTATATTACTAATAAACCAGACCAGGGAAAGGTCCTGAAGCCAGGTGACCCATGCCTATACAGCTCTAATCTTTCTTCTCAAAACACAGTGGCTGTTTTCCAACTGCTCCTACTAGGCATGATGACTGTTGTACATCTTACCTTTCATACTATAGGTGCTTGGGAGAACAATATTTGCCAGGGGCCAAAACTGAGACAGAGAATGTACTAATTCACAGTACAGGCAACTGAAAATCAGCAATCTGCATGCACCCTGGCCCTGTTTTATTTATTTATGAGTATTGGCCAATTCACTGGATAAATTAATAGAAAGTATTGTGTTATTAAAAATATTGCAAACACCTTTCCAATTCAATAATTTTCTGGCTTGGTTCATTTTTAACCCAGCACAAGACAGATGTTGATACCCCAGAGCAAGTTCAGTGGAGGACACCAAAACTATCAGAAGAATGAACAGCCTAGGAGAGGCTGAAACAACTGGCCTTGTCCAGCCTGGAGGAAACCAGACAGCTCTTACTGCTATCTAAAACTACTTATTGGGAGGTCACAAAGACAGACCCACGGTCACCACAGAGTGCAGTTAGGACAGGAGGCAACAGACACGAATATGAGAAATTTGAATGGGGGTAATTAGGAAGCAATCTTTCATCAAGAAGGCAATCAAACATTGCAGAGTCTTTCTTTGGGAGAAGGTGGATTCTCTATCCTTGGAGGTATTCTAGATTGAACTGAGCTGCCCTTTTTAGCTGACCCTTCTTTGAGAGGAATGTTTGACTCAGTCACCTCTGGAGGTCCTTTCTGAACAAAATTATTCATATTTATGTATGCTGAATTTCTTTGTTTCTTCCTTTTTTGATGTACAAAATGAAAAAAATGTACTAGCATAAGAAACAATAAGTGTGTACACACATGTGTGCATTCACTAGCCACAAGAAGACTAGAATATCATGAACAAAATAAGAGTAATTCCCTGAATTAGAAATAAGGCTTAAAAACACAGTAACTGAGATTTAGATCAGTTGCTAAGAAAAACTTTCTAATGGCAAAAAGAGTGTTACAGAGATGGACTGCCCAGAATTTTTTTAAAACAAATTTGATGAACATTTGTCAGTACTGATTTAAATACATTCAAACAGAATGGACTAGCTTAAGTACATTTCTGAAGTCCCTTCTGATTTTGGCCTGAACTATGTTTTGGACCAGGTATTAATTTTTTTTCTTGCTAGACAATACTATGATATAACAATTCTATGTACACCTAAGTCAAAAACGCACTTTATTAAAAGTGATTTTTACCATATTAGAATTCTAAATCTTCAAAAGACATAAAGGTACTTCATTTGATAAATAACTCTGTTTTCTGGAGTATACCCCCTTGTATTAGACACTGCACAACCAGAAGGGAAAGAGCCTCCTATTTTTTCATGGTCTGCACTGGAAAATGTCTGTACTCTTTGGAGCTGAATGAGTTGCCCCCATGTGAACCAAAAGGGTCACAGGAACCCCCTTCCAGAATTGGGAATCAAATTTATGATTAAAAAAAACTCCCACAGTGATTTTTCTAAGCCTTTCAATAACTAAAAGACCAGTGATCAGTAATTTTACTTCTGGTAAAATGATTACTTGGTATTATCAGAAGTATTTGCTGCGATCAGAAACAGGCCCTTAGAATTACAGGGGACAGTGAGGGTATTCTAAACCAAAAGCTATTGTGGAGCCAAAGCAATGTTCCAAATACAGCATGTGTTTACCTTCTATGAAAATGCAGTTCCATCTCTGTGCTAGTTTACTAGCTAATGTTTTCTTTCCAGAACCCTTAAAATGAAAAATACACTTTTAAAAGAAAAACAGACAGAACAAAGCCAAACATATAACACAATGAAGAATATATTTTCACATGATAAAAACACTGAAAATCTACCATTGGGATTAGGCCCTCTCAGTTATGCATTGGGCAAACACAAAACACTCTGTTTAATACCATCCTCTACTTCATATTGTCTAGCATTGCTAATATGCAGTTACTTGTAGCTAATTATCTCCAAAATCATTATACTGAGTTTGTATCTGACTAACTCTGTCTAAAACTCAGCCATGATTCGACCACAAATTTCTATAAGAAACTCCTTAGGACTAAAATTTATTATCTTCAGCCTCAAAGCAAATTATGACGGAAACCTACTCAACCCTGTCTGAGTAGGATACATCGGGATAATTTTTTTTTTTACTAAAACAACAAATGCTTAAAAACTGCCTTGTTAGGCAAATCTTTATTATTTACATGAATCCAGAGGAAAACCAACATAACTGAGAGCTATAAGGCTTCCAAGAGTGATTAACTGAATGGGATTTTGCAAAACTCACCATCTTCCACCCTTAGGATTGTGCCCTTTTATTAGAAGGGCACATAAGGAGACCTGTTTTGACAAGTTTTTTGTCCTTGATAAATTTTGTGATAAAAAATAGCAAAACCCAACAAATAAATTACATTCCCAGTTAAGAGTGTATCAGCAAATACTCCAGCCTACTAATACCTTACAGGTGTGATGAGAATATATGTATTTGGCTTTCCTTTAAGGGCACTATGTTTTAAATTTAAAAGATATATCTTAAATAGGATAGTACTCTGCACATCAGTCAGATATATAAAAGACATTACCACAAAAATAAACTATTTGGTTCCCTGCTTTCCCGGTAAGGTCTGTACAATTTCAATACCCTGTTACATTGATGTCAAGCATCTACTGAAGGCAATGGTTGAGAATATGAGAATTTTTTGTACTGTCTTTCAATGAGTATTTTATGGTGGTTTGGTCTAGGAAACATAAAGTTACCCTTTTCATGCAAGGTTAAAATTCTGATGGTCATTTGAAATTAGATGAGTTAGTTCACTGTAGTTTTCTGTTGAGCTGAGTGTACTCTTACAAGTGCATAAGACACTTCATAAGGCAAACTTGTATCAAAAAAAAAAAAGAACACTCTTCAGCAAACTGAGGCAATAATGCAAACTCACATTCGGAGAAAAAAAAGAAATCTGAAAAGTTTAGGTTTACAAAACATCAAATTTTTCTAAGTTAAGGACGCCACTAATTAGTTGAGAAAAAGACAGACCTTGAATTATAGTTAAAAGGTAGTACAGATCCTTTGATCAGGATACCTTGGTGGACTTTGAATGTTTCTAGATATATAGAATTTTGTCATAGTTTTAATATTAAGCTCTGTAATGTCTCATTGAATGTCTGTGAGTACATTGATGTGAAGGTTCTTTTACACCAAATTATGTCTTTAATATGTCAAGTTTATTTTAAAAAATAAAATATTTTAACAGCATTGTTCTGGTTTTGGCTGGGGTAGAGTTAACTTTTTCACAGTAGCTAGTGTGGGCTGTGATTTGGATTTGTGCTGAAAAAAGTGTTGGTAATACAGAGATGTTTCTGTTACTGCTGAGCAGGGCTTACACAGAGCCAAGGCCTCTCCTGCTTTCCATACTGCCACACTGGGGAAGAAAATGAGGGTGGAGGGAGGCTGGGAGGGAACACAGCTGGGACAGATGACTCTGACTGACACACAAGGATATTCCAAAGCACATGGTGTCATGCTCAGCATATAAAGCTGGGAAAGAGAAGGAAAGGGAAGTACTTTTGGAGTGACAGCATTTATCTTCCCAAGTCACCATGAAGTGTGATGGAGCCCTGGTTCCTGGGGATGGCTGAACATCTGCCTGCCCATAGAAGTAGTGAATGAATTCCTTGTTTTGATTTCCTCATGTGCATGGCTTTTGTCAACCCATGCATTTCATCCCTTTTTACCCTTCTGATTCTCTGTCCCACCCCACCAGGGTGAGTGAGTGAGCAAAAGGCTGTGTGGGGTTTGCTTGCTGACTGGGGTTAAACCACTACAAAAATAAAAACGATCCAGTTGCCAATGCCAAAAGAGAAAAAAATATTTTGAGCAATGTGTAACTTTTAAGTAGAATAATAATTTTGCCTTCAGTCAATTTTTAACCACAACTGACTGAAGGCAAAATTTGGTCTCATGAAATGAGACCAGAATTTTTGCCATCCTCTGCAGGATTTGAAGAGTGGCAAAATCCAAAAAGCAGGTATTTGACCCTTTTGGTAGCACTAGTAAACTAATGTTTTGAAAGGAAAAGTAAAATTGTTAGCAGAATATCTGACAAAAATCCTTCTATCAGACATCTTACTGGCTTTCCAAAGACAATTAAGCAAGCGGGCTTGGACAACAGAAAAGATCTTTCAGCTTCATCTTCATCAAAGATGTCTGTAAAGGGCTGAGCTTGTTTTTCCTCTTGTGAAGCCATGTGTTTTCTAATGCTAGAAGGAAAAAAAGAATTTGTTATAAAGTACAGTAGTTACATGCGCATAAAATGACCTTAGAATGGAAGTGAATTACAAGGTAAATGGATTTGTAAAAAAGAAAGTTTTTGTAAGAAGAAAAAGCATTTACAGAACATACACAATGCACCCATCAAATGAGAGAAAAATCCACTTATGAAAAACAAAGGACTGTTGGAACAACCCCTGATCACCAGCTGTATATGAGTCTCATATTGCTTGTTGCTTTTGTTTAGTTGTTTTGTTGATCATTCCTTCCTGCTCCAATTACCACACCATTGTGACTTCTCTCTGGTCCCTGAAATGGGCCATGGGCCTGCCAAGACCTTTGGTTTTGTGCTTCAGACACAGAAGGGCCCTGTCATGGTCAAGGGAACTACTCTCTGTGTCCACACAGGCAGGTACACAAATAAGACTCCGCAGAATTAAATCACAGTTCTTCATCTCTTCCACCATCCTCTTCACAAATCCCAGCTCTTCCAGGAATGCAGGCAGTAGCAAGTCCAGTGCTGCACAACAAATTAAAACCTAAACCAATTTCTAATTAAGATAAGTTGGAGGAAAATTTGTGTGGGCCTTTCAAACAAAAACGGAGGCCAAAACATGAGGAGCCTGCTGAAGTTTGTTTGAAAAAGGCACAACAAAACCCCACTGTCTTTAAGGGGACACTTCAGTGTCACAGCCCCAGCAAAACCCACATAGAACCACCCAACCCAGCACAGCCCCACACAACGCCCAGTCAGTTTAACATTAAATAAAAAAAATTCAACCAAAAGCATCTACTTCAGGATGAGAATCTGAAAAAGTTTGTCTTGAAACATCAAACCCAAATGCTCAGACGCTCTTGCATTAAACATTTTAATATTAAAAAAAGAAAAAAGCCCTAGATGCGAACCAACTCCCCACTGCCCCGACAGAAACTCACCGGCTGAGCTTTACCCGCCGTTCCCAGCGGTCTCGCTCGCTCCCAAACCTTCACAAGGGCCAATCTCCTAATTCACAAAAACCACCACAACCAAAGCAAAGGATTAAACCGGACACACACATACACAGAGCCCCCTACCCAGGACGAAATCCCGGCAGCAACCCCGCCGTGCGCGCCCCCGCTGCCGCCACCGCTCTGCGCGGCCCCGCTGCCCGGGCAACGGCCGCGCCCCGCCCCTGAGGGAGGGACAGGCAGAGGCCCCGCCCCTGAGGGAGGGACAGGCAGAGGCCCCGCCCCTGAGGGAGGGAGGGACAGAGGCCCCGCCCCACACGGGGCGTGGGCGGGGCTGCGGAGCTGTTCCTGGTGCTGACCGCGCTCACCCCGTGGGGAGCGGTTCCCGGCGGGAGCAGCGAGTGCGGATGCGACACCGCCTCCGCCTCGCCCGCCCCGGTTCCCCCGGTGTCCCGCTGCTGCCGCCGTCCCCCCCGGCCGTCGTTGCCGAGAGGCCGCGCGTGACGCGGCGCAGGCGCGCTCTGGCGGCCCGCGGTGGGCGCGCCTGCGCGTTGGCGCGCCGGCACTTCCGGGTTGCCGCGGTGCCGGCGGAGGCTCCCCGCTCAGCCGCGGAGTGTTCCTCCCCCGGCTCCCGCTGCTCCCGGGCAGCCCCCGCCATGCCGGTGGCGGCCGCCGCCCCCCTGATCAGCTCCGTGCAGAAGCTGGTGCTGTACGAGACCAGGGCTGTAAGTAGCGTCCCCCCCGCCGCCGCCGCCGCCGCCCCGCGCGGGGCGATGTCCCGGCACCCCCGGCGTGTTGGCTCGGCTGGGTTGCAGCTTGTCAAAAACTACGCCTTGCCTTTCTTTTCATATGTTGGGATCTGGTTCTTTTTGGTCACACACTCAAAACATGCCAAGAACTGGGGAAAAGAAGGTTTTAAAAGTTCTTGTTGTCGCTGTGTCTCTGCCTCGTGGCTTAAGCGGAGCCAAGGCAGGTTGAGGGCAGGTCAGCGCAGGGCCGGGCTGTGGGGATGAAGGCTGGGCCCCTGCTTCTTGTGTCCTGTGGCTGCTGCCACACTGCCAGGAGAGCAGGGCACTTCAAACTGGACAGCTGAAGGTGTCCGGAATTAATATTTGAATTAAGAATGGCTGCACCGACCTGTTTGCTGTTTGTGGCACACTTCAGTCCTCGTTGTCTGAATGACTGGTGAAACAGTTCCCAGAGTTTTCAGTCTGACCTCTGGAAGTAAGCTCTTGAAGATTTTCAGCATTCCTTACATCCTGTTGCAGAAACTATAGGGATGTGTTGTTCACAGTACTTTTTTATCGTGGGCAAAAAAAAGTGGATTGGAGGTTGGAGTGGTTATTGCTGCTTTAGCCATGTGATGAGCACAGTGTGAGTCAGAAGCCTGTTCTTGGTGTAAATACCACCGTGTTTACCATTCCTTAGCTCCCAATCAGATTTCTTTGTGTTTCATAGTATGTTGGTTTCTTCGCTTGAGGTAGTTTTTAAAAGGTTTATGTACCATGGCTCTAAATGCAAGTTAGGTTTAGTTTGAAGTTCAGCTGTTACCTGTACTGTTAACACAAAGATAATTTATGCACTGAAGCCCCTTGGAAGCTTCCCAAAATGTCACAGATGAAAGAATGATCTCAGTATAAATAGAAATCTGACTTCCAGCTCTGCTTCTGTCTGAAGCAGATTTGTGCTTTTGTCATAATTCCCCACTGAACAGCCTATGAAACAGACACAGATTAAAGTCTGTGCAGAGTTATTTTTGCAAGTAAATTTTAAAAATGAAGGTTACACTCCAGAAAGTCTTTTCAAAGTGTTACCTTTTACTTATGCCTAAATGAATTTTGAAAGCTACCTTATTTATCTTTCTCATTGTCGCTGGTAAATGCTACTTTTTGTTCTATTTTCAGCTACATTATTGTTATACATGAGCAGGGCACCGGGCAAATGTGGTTTCTGAATCAGGTCCTGTATTACTCAGTTTAGCTGTTCTTGGCTCACAACTCATGCTACATCTCAGTCAGCTGAGATTTGGCTTCTAGTGACTGGCATGTGTGGATACCTGGCCTGCTTCTCTCTGTTGCTGAGAGACAACGTGCTGTGTGCAGGGCAAATATTGTGCTTTGCAGTTCTGTCAGCTGTCTGCCATCCTCTGGGCCTCTCCAGCTGCTGCTGGCATTTCAGGAGCCACAGACTTTTACATCTGGGCAGTGCTGGATGGATGGGTTTGTCCATGCTGTGCTTTGTTCAGAATTCAGTGAGGGGCAGATCCAGCAGTCCTGGTCGCTCCAGGAGGCGAGATGGTTTTCATCAGCTGTGAAAGGCAGTGGTGTGTGGATGAGCATGTGCTGTTTGGAATGTCTCAGCTGAGCAAGGGCATCTCAAAGCTGTTACTTCAGTCACTTCTTGTGAGTGATGAAAATGGATTTTTTTTTCCCCTGAGTAGTAAGTTTTTGTTCTTACTAAAAGGTACAAATTTAAACACTTTGTAGTTTGATATTCGAATTCTGGTAATTTTTTTCAAAAGAAAAAATCCAGTAGGAGTCATTTTGGTATAATTATTTGAAAAGACTTGCTGCACTTAATAAATGCCTGGACTAAGGGATGTTAGAAGGGACTTCCAGAGAACACCAAGTTGAGACCCCTGCTCAAAGCAGCTTCAACATGCATAATGCTCAGGGTTGTGTGCAGCTGAGTTTTGAATATTGCTTTTACAGCCTCTGCAGGCTGCTTGCAAGAGTTTGTCTCTCTTAGCTACACTTTCCTGTTACGTGGTTTTAGACAGCAGCAGGATGCTGCCAAAGCTTTCTGAAGGCTGAACAAACCTAAACCCAGTTCTCTCAGCCTCTGCCAGCACACCCTGTGCTCTGTCCTGTGGATCATCTGGAGAGCTCTCTGCTGGAATCACTCTGCTATATCAATGTCTGTCTTGTACTGGGGAGCCCAAAATTGGCCTTCTGGTTTGATCAGTCGCTGTTACAGCTCATTCAGTGTCGTGTTGTGCTGCTGACAAACTTCTCCCCGAGGTGTCCCTCATGCCATCTCCTTTGCATGAGATCTCACAATCATGCAGTTGCCAGCTGTGACAGTCACTTGTACAGCATAAGCATCATCCAAAAATAAAAATGAACAGCTTTCTCCTGTTTCAGGTGCTCTTCTGATTTCCCTAAGGCCATAGACTTGTTAGATCCAGCGTGTGGAATTTGGAGTTGTGTCAAATACAGGCTAACATGAGACTGCATCCTAACATTTCTGGTGTAAAGAAGGAATTATTTAAGTTGTCAGCAGTGGGAGAAACGATGCTTACACTGGTCATAGAGCTAATTCCTGTAAAATCCTGTGTTGAAGCAGGAAGAGATGAAATGGACAAGGAAGTGGAAAAAGTGGAAATGGTTTAGAGAGGGTTTCTTTTTAGATAAAAATACAATAGTGTTATTGGAGTCAAAGAGGAGAGGCTCTGGTGCTGTTATTGGAGTCAAATGAGAGACTGCAAGAGGTGAGGAGAACTGAATTCACAGCGTCAATTGAATTAACAGAGAGCAAAATTCTATATTTTCTATTAATGTTTATATTTAGGGTAGTTGCTGAAATCTGCCTTTCCAGCTCATGCTTTGGGTCAATAAATGCCATGGAGATGTTAACTGTATCTCCTGCTTGTCCTAGGAAGTTGAAAGCTTGTTGAGAAGTAGTCAGAAAGATGAACTGAAGCTTTTATTCAGATCAATGCCAATTATCTTTCCTTTATACATATATTGATCACTGAAATGCACACCAGAGGGCACTAAAGATATTTGAGCTCTATGACTAATAAAAACCAAAAGATATTTTCCTCTCTTCTGCAGGAGAAGATGGAACTTTTGTGTTTCCCCCAGATGAAGCCCACCTGAAAGCTGTAGGCTAGTTCACTGGAAATTGTCATTCCCCTGAGGCAACGTGGCATTGAACAAGACAATTTGTGTTGTCTTTATAAAGTCATATCACTTGCCTATCTTTCAGTATATTATGAGGCTTAATTAATAATATTTTATTCTAGTCAGGTTCTTTTACAGTCTCCATCTTCACAATATCCAAATGACTTGCACAAGCTTATTAAGAAAAGTGACTGGCATAATTACTTGTAGATATTTTGCCTTTTATTCACCAGAGAAAACTATGGGCATTTGTTTTATTTTAAATGTTGTTTATTCTAATAATAACAGTGTAAAGATTTTTGTATTAAAATCTCCAAAGTTTGCATATTTAATGTTGAAGTTAATCTGTGGTCAATTTGGAGAAACTTTAATATAGAATATGATTTCACAGAAAAAGCTATAGAATTTTTCCTGAATTATGAAGTGCACTGATTGATATAGATGGGTATCTGACACATTCAAAAATGTTGAAAGAGTAAACAGCCTACTGGGCAACCACTAGCTATCATCATTTTCTGGCTAGAAGTAGCTGTGGAATGTGTTCTCTCTGGAACAGTTTCATTAGCAGAAGACAGCTCCTTTCAGCTGACTCTCCTGTTCCCTATGTATTGGTGTTCCTGGAGTGATGCTGATGTAGTGGAGCAGAGCATGGAGTTGGGATGAGAGGGAGTTTTGGGCAACTCAAGAAGACACTGTCTTCTTGAGTTTCTGTCTTAACTGTCTTGCCATACTGCTGGATTTATGGCTGTAAAGTAGAGGAAATTGATCTACTGACGTGGGCTCTGAGAGCATTTATGAAGAGGGCAGATGGCTGGTGGCATGGCGGTGATGGGAACACCACAGGTTTTGAAGGATATGTGCTATTCAGGCAGAACAAAACTAAAGTTCAAAAGTGGATATATCCCAACTGATGTGAGAGATGTACCTACAAATGTCTGCCTAAGTTCTGGCAACATGGGTTTTATTTCTTTTGTTCTGTGTTGTCCTGGGTGTGATTATATGATCACTAGAGCAACAGGAGAGAAATACACATACAGATTGAGTTTTGGAATCCACCTTTCTGGATGGGAGGGTTGTGGATAAATGATTACAAACTGGTGTATTTAAAGGTAATGATTCCATGGAAAAAAATTGTATTTATTTTAATGTACCAAAGGATGAATAAAAATAGGCACTTTCTATTACAAATTTTTATTATTAAAACTGAGTTTGTTATGACCCTAAAAACGAAATAAATATTATTCTCTGTTTAAAGTAGAAATTTACTTTGAGCATGAATGTACTGAACAAGGAATGAAGAGAAAGTGAGTAACAAGAGTAAGGTTATGAAAAAGGGATCAATCAGTGTTGAGGTAAAAATAAAGATACTAACCAGTGAAATTACTCTGAATATTTTCAAGTCACTCAAGTCAAGGGTAGTGCTGTGACTGGAATATGACAAATGGAATATTTAATCCATTCTGAAGTCCTGCATATAGGAAAGTAATTGCAAATTCAGGCAAATGACATAAAACACAGTCTAAGGAAGATGCTGTCAGATTAACCTGGTTGTATTGCACATTTTAATCTAAAAATTAGATGGCCTTATGTATTTAAATCAAATCCTCTATTGAGATACAGTGCCACAAGGAAAATCTCTGTTAGAGAAGGAAGAAGCTTAGTAGAGAAATTAGTAGATAAATTAGTGTGGAGTGAATGAAGAATCATCTGATAGGGATGATTTTTTTCAAGTAATGTTTTTAGGACTGATGTACTTAAGCATTTTCATTAATGTTATTAGCTCAAAACGGGGACCAGCTCTGATTAGTCTTTTAAGGTATTGTAAGTATTTAGGATAATCAGAGCACAATAAAGCAAGAAATTATGATGATCCTCAGGAGTAGATAAAAGAAATAATTTGAAGTATAATGGTGTACTATAAAAGTTCATGCATCTTACAATAGATTACACACCAATGAAAGTTTACTGAGAGTTACTCAATTCAGAAGCAGCAGAGGAGAAGGAGAATCTGGGTGTTTGATCTGAAGGAGTGGAAAGGTTGAGCTGCTGATGAATTACAGCTCTGAAAAAGAGACATGGTTATTTGTGGTATGGTCATTAATGAAAAATACCAATGTATCTCTAGAATAAAATCTTGTATGGTATATTGTGTAGATTTACAGTCCATATTCATCTAGGAAACAAGAATTCACATAGGAATAGTTCCATTGAAGGTCTGGTGAGGTAACATACACGCTGGCAATGTCTTGAGAGGAATAAAGGGACAGCAAGACTTTAGTCTATTAAAGTGACTGCTGAATAGGCATCCAGTTACTTATTTTTATGAGAGTATTGCAGCTAAAGAGCAAATAAGTATTTGGCTAAAGAAAAATGTATAGATAGATAATTAATAGATTTCATTTAGAATTGGAAGGGAGAATCTGGAGGAATCCTTCAATGGACTATCAAGAGAAAAGTCCTGATTGGGACCAAAAACCTTTGGTTGCCTTGGGACAAAAGGAAATTGTGTGGCTTGTAAGATGCAGAATGGATACTCATTCCTACATGACCAGGGAGTGGTGCTTGGCAACATATGTTCTTAAAATTTCTCCTGTTGAAGGAACTTGTTTTGAAGAGTTTCAACAGATTACAGGAAGCAGACAGCTTCGCTTTTCCAGGTACCTCTCTTTGTGCCTTTTCATGTCTTCCTTTCTTCTTATCATTCTGCCAGTTTCTACGAGAGAAGAAAGACAGACACTTCCAGACTTACTCTAGGTCCTGTACAAAGAAAGAGCAGAGTAGAGTTTTTACAATGAGGTGTAATTATACCATGATTCTGTTTTAATTGTCAGTAAATAACATATGTTCTCCCCAGGTCAAGTCTGTTTTGCCTGTAATGTTAAGTGTTAAGCAGTCTTTCTGTCCTGACCCCATCACCTTTTCCATCTTATTTTTTGTGCCTGTCCTGTTGAGGAGAGAGCAGCTGGGTAGGGATCTGGAAGATGGCCATGGTGAACCCACTTCTGGGCTTTGTGTTTCTAGACACATCCATGGTCTCAACAGGTATTGTTTGCAAGCTTTTTGTCTAAGATCATTAGTGTTTTCTTAATGCCATTTGAAGATTTGAAAATTGGCTGTATTAGTGCACTGGCTATTTTTCAACTTAGAGTGTATTTTTGCACTTTTTTTCCCTGCTGATTAAGCTCTTTGTAGCTTTTTAACTGAGGATTGAAAAAGTTTTTTGCTGTGCTAGCATTTCTTAATCATAATTAGTCTATACAAAGAAGTAAATCATAGTTAGAGGCTCGGAGTTCTAAGAAGCAATCTTAAAGAAAAAAAAGGAAGAAAAAAGTAAGCAGAATGTTTGATTTCAGAACTATTATTCTGCCATTAAAAACCAACAAATTTCAATAAGTATTTTTAATTTTTTTCAACGTCTTTTAGAAGAAGCTGTTTTGCTTGCTTTAGCTAAATCAAAAGATTGATAAAAGATGGTGTAAAGCCTTTCAATTAGATTGCTTTGGTTAAAACTCAGTCCCAGGTGGAAATGACTAATGCTGTTCCTATCTTGTGGTTGCTTAGTGATAATTGTGCAATAAATTAAGCTTCAGTCCAGCTCTTGTAGCTGCCTGGTGTGTTGCCATAGTTGGTAAAGTGTGCTTGTTAACGAATTTCAGCAAAGGCCAGGGGCACAGTAAACCTGGAAGCAGCATGGGTCACCTCAGGTGTGGTTGGAGGGCTCTGGCCAGAGCAGGGTGAGGGAGCCGGCAGTTTCTGCTGCAGTTTTTTTCTCTGGAAAAAGTACTTTGTTGGTCAAAGTTGCCTGTTTATCTAAATGCACTGGCTGTGTTGTGGAGTGGAATTGTTTGAGACACTTGGGAAACGCTTGAAGTTATTCTGTTCAACATAGTAATAAACAGAATGAAGTAATAAGCATAAACACTCCAGAAAGTTTTCCGTAGCTTTTGCTCTTTTTTTATTGCAATAATTTCTGTTAAGCAAAAGAGTTGTAAACACTTCAGCACATTTTAGCTTTGATTAATTTTACAATTATATTACAACCATAGAAATTTATTTGCTGTTATATGCTCAGTATTGTGCTGATTTGGTGTTTTTCTTTATGATTTCTTAGTATTCATGTGATGAGAAATATAATTGTGGCACATGTCACTGATATGGTTTTATTTCTGCTATGTGTCATCCAGGAAGACAGACTTACTTATTCATTAGATGCATAAATTAGGTAGCAGAAACAGCTAATGTTGAAGTGTCTTTTTTGTGTATTTTTTTGCATCATTAGTTTTCATACAATCTTTGTTTTTCTTTCAGATCATGAAGGTTGAATACGAGTGGGCTTATCAGGCTGTTTTTCAAGTAATTCTGTGGTTGTTAGCCAGTCCTGAAAACTTCCCAAGCAGAGGTTTCGTTTTGGGATCCTAGTTTTGAACACTAACCCAAATTCAGATGTTTTTGCAGAAGTTTCCTTTATTACTTCCACAAGAATATCCTCTGACATGCAGTGGGTAACATGCCCATTTGCTAAATAGAGATTTCTCATTGCCTGCCTTACTTTAAGTCCATTGATGCTGACTTTTGATGCTGCTCTCAAGTGACTTTCCTTAATGCATTACCCAGTCTGGCTCTCCAGCTTAAGCCCCGTAAATTAGTCTTTAAATGACTTCAGAGAGCCTGTTAAGTACCATTCATTATGGGGGTTGCTTCCACTGTCTACAGGTACAATTATTCCTCATCTAATCTGATGTTGCTGCTGCTGTTCTAAGCAGCAGCACCTAATGCTGGCCCTGTAGCTGTGCACAGCCCTCTATTGCAGCTGCCAAGGTGATGTGAGTGATGCATTCCTCATAGCACTTCTTTACTTTTTATTGTTTAATTAAAATGATAATGGAGAAGTATCCAGCTGAACTTCCTTAGAAACAGCATTTACAACTCTATATCCATCTCCCTCTCTCTCCCCCTCCCCATGTGTGTTCCAACTTTAAATGTGCTCTATGGTCCAAACTGCCATTAGGACAAGCACTTTAGAGTTTTGCTCTTCTATTTTTATTCAGTATTATTTGTTGGTAACCATAGGTGTCACTTTGGGAAGAAGTTGCACTCATTTAGTGAGCTGGACATAGTGGGACATCACTGTGCTGTACTGCAGTATTATGGAATATTTAAAATTGTTTACCTTTAATTTACTAAGTTTTCTGCAAATAAAGAAGCTCCACTCCTGAAATGCGTATTAGCTTATCATCTGAGTATAACAAATGAATATATTTCCCTCTGCCTATTCACCTTTGCTGCATAAGAAAACAATGGTATAATGGCATGGTCAAAGCAAGTGTCTGTCTTGGTGGTGTGGTGTTTCTTGCTGATGGTGGGTGATAGCAGCAGAGGAGCTGTACCGTTTGGTGCCATGTGCTGTCCCTGTAATTTCCCTCCTGGGAAGCAAAAGCTTGGCACTAAGGGATCCCCTGCAGAGGCTGCTCTGAGGAGGCCAGGCTGGGGAGCCTGGGCTGTGCACTGCAGGACATCACTGCTGGAAAAAACCCTGTAGGAAACGCTTTCCTGTGCCAAAGTACTGCCTCAAAGGCTTCAGTGAGGGAGTGTTGTGATGGCATGTGAATTTGAAGAGCCTTCTTACTGTCATTTGGGAGTGAACAGCAAAATTTATCACTCAGTTACCACAGTAATGTCAGTGTACAAGGTGGAGCCAGAAGTTGGTGCAGTTTCCTTTTGTGGCTTTTAAAGTTAAAGGTTTTTTCCTGTTTAGAGCTTGCTGAATATTTATATGCTTTTGTGAATTCAAGGAAACTGAAGAGTTCTTTAAGTTCTTTTTTCACCTTAAATATTTTGAGAGTAAAGATGTTTCTTAATATCTAAATGGTATAAATTATGAAATTGTGGGGTTTGTATGAATATGATTATTGATTTATTTTCCCACATCTTAAATCCATGTGACTCTTAGAGTTAAGGGCTGACTGCATAGATCCATGTGAATTTGCCATGCTTTCCTACTAGGTTGAGCATTATTAATGAGTTCCACCTTGCTGTGATAGCACCACACTGATTAAATGAATTAGAAAAAATGAGAGCTACTTTTAGCAAGTCAGTCCTGCAACCTGTGCTTATTGTTAATTCCTCTAAATGTAGAAACTAATTTATAGTTTGATCTCCTTACATGAAAAATGAACACACTATATGTTTATCTGTGGTCATTCTTTCATAGTTTAAATGTGAATTAAAGCTAATGTTTTTTTTTATCAGTCGTATTGTTAACGAGAACATTTTAGTTTTGTGCAAGAACATTGTTGAGAAGAATAGCATAACAAAGATAAATAAAAATGGAAGAAAACTTGCAGTACTGAAGTACTTAAAATTTTGCAGTGTTTAGTGTGGATCAGGAAATACTAATTGACGGAAATAGCAAAGGAGTACAATATAGCAACAGAAGTTTTAGATCATGAAAAGTGAAAAACTCATGTATAAGCTTCTGATAAATTTTACAGAGCAAGTGAAAACACAGTAATGGCTGGGGCAGGGTGTGCTTGGACAGTACCTGGTATAAGTTACAGTTTGTCTTCTCTAAACAGGCTTTAGCCTTTGATTTTAATTTTTTTTCCCTGCTTGTAAAAAGGAGAGAGGTCTTGTAAGTTGTAGAGGTTGGCTGTATACAAATATACTTCCTAAGATACATGTCTAGAACAGTTCATTAACAGTCCATATGGAACATTGCATACTTGATGTTAGTAGTAGTGGATCTAGTCTAGGCAAAATGTAAATGGCATTGCTGATGTCTTAAGTTACACTGTTTTGGTTGCTATACTTGTTTAATATTCTGACTGGTTTTGTTGGTTTTCTTTTGTGTAGCGGTATTTTCTGGTTGGAAGTAATCCTGCAGAAACCAAATACCGTGTTTTGAAAATAGATCGCACTGAACCAAAGGATTTGGTTATAATTGATGATAAGGTAGGTGCCTCTGTATTGAGTTGCTGGGCTTTTTTCCCAGTTGTTTCAAATAATGCTGGTTACTTGTTGGTAGCACTGAAATGGGAAAGAAAGAATGTAGAGCAGGCCTTTGGTTTATTGTATATTTCACAAATTAAGCAAATTCTTTTATACTCTGACATGAAATAACATTTAGCTACCAAAACAGTAACTTCTGTGACTTTTTCTTTTAAAGCATGTTTATACACAACAAGAGGTGAGGGAACTTCTTGGTCGTTTAGACCTGGGGAACAGAACAAAGATGGGGCAGAAGGGCTCTTCTGGGTTATCTCGAGCTGTCTCTGCTTTTGGTATAGTAGGTAAGTGTTCTGATTGATTTTATCAAATCTTTTGTTTTCCTGGGAGGTGAGGTGTATTGTGTCATGTTGTATATCTTTCTGTCTCCCCTGATTTTATTTATTTATGAAACTAAAAAGGATTTAGAAATTTGTCATGCTCAAAGATAAGTAAGGTTCTGTGTATTTTTTTTAAAACAGATGGTCAGTACAGGAGTGAAAGCTGTGCTGTAATCAGTCTTTGTCACTAAGGGGACACATGTAGGAAATTGCCAAACTATAGAAACTTTGTTGAAGATTCTACCAAACTCAGCTGATCTTAGAATACAAATCATGTGGAACCTGGTTCCTGAATTCCAGAGCTCACAGAATGCTTTTTAAAAAGAAAATTAAAGTCAACATTCTTTATTAGGCTACATTTCTTTATCACACACTATTCAGAAAGATAACTTTCAGTTAACTTTTTGCAGTGACATATTTAAAGATTTATTTTTCATGTTTGAGCAAGTGTAACTGACTGGTATTTCAGCTGAATTTTAAAGTGCTGCTCAGCTGTCCATAATCCTCAAGCATTGCTTCAAGGATTTAACAACTTCTAACTTCATCTGAAAGTCACTATTTTCCTGCCTATTGTCTGATACTAAGGACAGTATATTGATGGCTGATGTCTCTAAAGTATATGTTAATATGTGCTGTGACAGCTCTCAAGAATACTTTGTGGTTTATTAGAGTCAATATACACCTGGACATCTAAAGCCAAAGCTGCAGAGAAAGTGGAGAATGCAATTACTTTAAAGGATGGATGCTTCTAAATTTTGCATATAAGTCAAAACATATTCTATTCTATTTCTATTCTAAAAATTCTATTAATCCAAAGTGGCAAATTAAGCAAACTTTATTCTTCATTCTCTTTGCCTTTGAAGCATTTTGGAACTCATCAGTGCATCCAGCTTTTCAGAAATTCCTCAGATGATATTTATGTTTCTTACTGATTTAAGAGTATTCATAATATGGGTAAACCTAAAGGAGCTGCTAACAGCCTTGCAGCACTGGGTTGTTTTTTTTTGCACAAGCCATCAGTGCTCACTGTCTAAATATGTGATAAATATTTGAAAAGTGGTTGCAGTCAGTTGAAATTCTGCATCCCAGTTGTATGCCTGTTTATAGATACTGTTCATAACAGGAGAGTTTCTATTCTTTAGCTGCACAAATGTATTGGTTAACAGATATGGTATATGTATTTCTAGATGACTCTTTAGAAGTAACTGGCTCTCTGTCAGGTAATATACTTCCAGATTACATGATTCAGACCATAACTGTATAAACATGTAATTTGAAGGAATGCAACTAGTTGTTTATTTCTGCCTCCTGGCTCAGGTCAGGGCTGAGAACGGGGCTATTTTTTTATGAAATTGTAAAGAACAACTTTGTTCTGTCCTCTAGTTATTTCATTAACCAGATGCAGTACATTGAGTGCACTCAGCATGGGGATGGTGATAGGCTGAGTTCTGGTTTATTGTGTAGTGTTTAAAAGTGGAAATTGCTTTTAAAGGGAGGGAACCAGGCCAGGGAGAAAGGCTCAGTTCCTTATCAGGCTTTGGTAAAATGTTTGCTGAAATTCAAAGGACAGAGACGGTTCACATAAGTGATTTTAGTATCTGGAGGATACAGGAAGAACTGTGACTACTATTTAACATCTGAAATTCAATAGTCTGCTTCAAATGGAAGGTTTGTTTCTTATTGTCAGCAGGGCCTCCTGTCTTTGTGCAGGTGAAAGCACTTTTCCAAGGGGGGCTAATAAGGTGGAAGAAAAGATTGCAGTTCATTCGATCACGTTGCAGCCTCCAACAGTGACAGGGAGGAAAATGTATGCTCTCCTCATCCTTCTTTACTTTGTACTGCAAAGCTACAAGAACTGAGTATAAATACAAGTAGAACTATGAATTGTGAGGGTCCATTTGTATCATGTCATCATCATTGTCACCTCCCTCCCCAATTTAATTTATTTATGGTTTATTTATTTGTTATAGTAGTGAGTTTCAAAATCTCAGCAACCTATCAGAGCAGCTATCTCCAGTAGCTAATTAATATAATGTATTCCTTATTAAAGCATATTATTGCTGTATTATACTGTATTTGAGTTCAAGGGTTGTTATGTATTTTTATTTTTCATTTGAACTTCTATGTTTGTGTTGTATTAAAGGTTTGTTACACTTTTCCCCAATCATATATAATAGAAGTATCCAAAGGAGGCACTCCTTGAAGAAGCATGGCTATGGCCTGCAGGGAATGAGAGTGGAGGCTTCAGAAGCCAGCTTTTTTATAGGCAATAAAACCACACACTGCCTGTTTTACCTTCTTAGCCTTCTGTGTTTCAGCAGGGTCAAGTGTTGATATCTGAGAGTGGAAACAGGAAAAAAAGGAGTACCCCTGATACTCTGAATGGCTGGTTTGGGGGGAGATGCTGCTCTAGTCAAGGAATTCAGTTCCAGGAATTCAGTTAAGGAGAGAGAGCACAAAGGTGTTGTTTTACCCACAAAGCCTTTTGCTGTTTGTCATGGTTTGACCCTGGCACAATGCCAGGGCCCCCATGAAGGGTATATTTTCAAAATGGTGGCTGTGAGATGTGACCCGGGAACAGAACAAAGCAGGCTCTCATTCAGGGATGGAGGGAAAAAACACAACACTTTATTTATTACAAATCTAAAAAGGAACACATACCAAGCTAAGAATGAAAACCTTCCAGATACCTTCCTCTTCCGCCTCCCTTTTCTCCAGAGATCCACCACCCCTCAAATTATCAACCCTCAAATCCATCAGGGAGAGAGGAGTCCCCCCTTGCCTCATGGGCCTCCCCCGGAAGCACAATTGAAACCTCCTGTGCTTCCGTGTCATCTATGGCCTTACCCAAAGAACATCGGCCTTCGTGACTTCTCCCCCCCGTGTCCAGTGCTCTTACCACTGGACACGGGCCAGGACTGCTTTTAGGGCTCCCCGTTTAAAGATGCTTCACCCACTTCCAGAAGCAGCAGTCTTTCAACTCTTGGGACACCAGTCCCCCCCAAATTTCACCCCCTGGGGCCGAGGGGCTTCATGAACAGTCTCAACTTCGGGACACCAGTCCCCCCCACATTCCACCCCCTGGGGCCGAGGGGCCTCATGAACAGAGATCTTCCTCTCCGTGGAGACAGAGGGCATCTCACACCCCCTTCAGCCGTCTCTGTTCATGCCGCTGCTTCACTCTTGACTCCTGGGTGTTGCCTCCCCCTAAATACAGTTTCTGGGTCACAGGGAAAAAACACGGGTCTGTCCATGGCTATACAAGAAAGAGTCCAGCCCAAGGCCACTCCATCATCTCTTCCACTCAGGATTCTTCTCTCTTCCAGCTTTCCTCACGCTTGCCCATCTCTCATCTCTCTCTCACCTCATCCTGATTCAGGAGGATTCAGTATTTGTAAGGTTTCTATTAATTTACAAAGGGGTTAAAATCTTCAACTCTGCCTGCCCAAGGACTCCCACATCTGCCGGGCACCTTCTCTCGACTCATCCCCCGCTTCTGGCCGGCTGAGTTGTCAGCACAATCTCTGTCCCTCTCTCTGGAGAGGGCTGCCCAGACATCTCAATTTTCATCAACCCCTACATGTTCTCCTCCACCTCTGCACCTTTTGGGGCTCCCGGCCTCCTCCCTGTCATGGCCTCCCCCTCCCCCACCCAGACGCAGCTGGGCAGGGGAGAGGTCAGACCCCACTCACCAACACCGGATTCCCAAAGAGGAAGTTCTCTGGGAATCTCCTGCTTTTAACCCCCGTGTGTTCTCAGAGGCGTATCCAGATCCTCAGTGGCCATATCACATGCCAATTTTGAATTTGGCCACTGATTGGCCTGACTTAGACCTTTCCAAAAACACATTTCCGGGCCAAACCACGACACTGTTCTATGTCCCTTTCCAGCAGAGAGTACATGAACCTGGCAAGAAAATTGAAGTCTGGGATTCTTCCTTACCCTGGAAAATTAACCTTTAGCATCTGAAATAAATAGAGTATGCCTCACTCTGAGGCAGGTGAGAGTCCTGGCAAAAGCAAATACAAGTATGTTAAGTAGACAGAAACATAGTCCAAATTTTCAGTGTCCTAACTCTGCTACCTAATATTAAAAATACCCACAGTGGGAGGGGAAATGAGCAAAAAATATGTATTTAATTGATTAATGGTAGTGAATTTTAAGATTCTGTGTATGTGTATATATATATACATATACATATATATGCATGTAATATTCAAAACAAATAAAAATTCTTTGAAGTCTTGAGACAATTCTGAGACTGTTTTGCTAAATATATTTTATCAAATAAACACAAATATGCAACTAAAAACATTGTAATGCTGTTTTAACAGGTTTTGTCAGGTTTTTAGAAGGCTATTACATTGTGTTAATAACAAAAAGAAGAAAAATGGCAGATATTGGAGGTCATGCAATATATAAAATAGAAGATACAAATATGATCTACATTCCAAATGACTCTGTAAGAGTCAGTCATCCTGATGAGGCCAGGTAAATAATGCTGGTAAATAGTGTGTACTTTTTCAGTATTTTCTAAACAATGTTGAACTGCAACTGGGAACTTCAGTCATGGGTTTTTTGTATTAGTATGTCATTCAAGCCATTTTATCTTGTTGGTTGGAAAATAGACTACAAGTTCTGTGGCCTCTAACCTGGAGAATAAATACAACTGTCATAGCTTCTAGAGTTTATTTCCCACATCTCAATGTCACAGCTAAGTTTAGCAAATCTGCACCAAGAAGTGTCTAATATAAGCATTGTTCCTGCAAGGGCAAAGTAATGCTAATATTGGTTGTACAATTTAGGGCACTGTTCTTTATTTAGTAGCTTTTGCATGATGTTTATCTCACCTGAAGAGCTCTTTTGTGCCTTCAAGAGGTGCTGAATAGACTATTAAATTATTCTGTGCTGTCAGAATCTTGTGAATGTTGCAGTTGTAAAGGGTGGTGAAAAGATTCACTGGTAAGTTTAACAGCTTCTTTCTTTTCAGAGACTTTTTTAGTAAGAGAAAAGTTTGAGCCTTTATGTTTTTATCAGGGTAGGGTGACTTTGCTTCTATGAAATAGAAGGCAGCTGGTATCAGTAAACTGTAAACAGTCTGTACTAAGTGTGAATAGTCAGAAAGTGATGATTTATGATAAATTGATGTTAGGTAATTAACCAAACCAGTAGTAAATATTAAAAAAGCTTCCACTTTGAGGTGGGATTGATCATAGACCTCAGTCTCTCCTCTTAGGGTGCAGCAGACCATGTTATCTAACCTACATATTTATGGTGTCTGCCACTGTATTATCCATAGACAATGTAATGGTTTCTTCTGGGAATTTCCAAGACTATGACAGATTTTACTAGATATTTCTTATTTTGTTCATTTATTTGGGAGTAATGGAAAAATTTTATTTCTTTTGTAGTATTTTTGAGAGTCTTCTTTTTTAAGTCCTGAAAATGTTGATGTGCATAAGTGGAAAATAGAGCCACAACTTTACAACTGTATAAAGAAACAGAGTATGTGTATGAGTAGACATTAGTTTCAGGGTTTTTTTAAAAAAGGGTATTTGATTTATTTAATCCATATGCTGACATCCTAGTTTAATTACCTGTCAAAACAATTACAGTAAGATAGGAAGGGAACATGGGGCAAGAATCAATACTTGTGTGTAATTTCTTTCCTCTGAATGACCTCTTATAGTCTGTCTCATTAAAATAATAATTTTTCCTGCAACTTGAATTATTTTGCCAGGTATCTGAGAATCTTTCAAAATGTGGACCTCTCTAGCAACTTCTATTTTAGGTAGGTATTAGTTACTATTCCTTTTTTAAATATGTGCACTTACACTTGCTAGAGGATTATAGATTTTGTTTTTGATACCCAAGACTTTTAGGTTGATATTCTGTAGAAATAAGACACATGATCGTGCTGCTTGTCCATTTTCATTTGTGTACTTTGAACCTGCTTTCTCCTTTAATCAATTGGCCAGGAATTTAGTCTCTATTAGGTTAAAAATATAGAACTATTAATGGCATGGAAAAAAGTAGACACTGTAACTACTGTTTCTACAGAATGTTCAACCTTGCCAGATTATGCAGAAGTTCTCTCTTTGGAAAAGTATTATGTTTCAGGAGGATTGCTTGTCTTGTTATTTATACTTTATTGATCTCATTTTCCATAAATAAAGCTTTGCCTTGACTCAGGAGCAAAGGTAGAGAAATAGGTCCTCATTTAAGATACACTGTGTGTGGGGTATGTCTTTCATAGGGATTTCTAGGCACTGCAGTTCTCTTGTTTATTGTTTCATGAATGCCATAGCTGAGACAAGTTTCTGTGTCCCAGATACTATTAAGTGGTATTTTTGGGACAAAAATGGGAGAAGTGTGGTGATAAACCTGGCAGTAGTAGTTAGAAGATTTGAAGACTTTAAAAAAAAAAAAGTCTTTCTTGCAATTACCAAAAGGCTGGAAAATGAAGGCTTTTTCAGCTGGATCTGTGAAGATAAAACTTATCCAAGTTTTATGTGTGTTTCATGCTTTGGCATGTGAAAGATTTTTTGCAGTGTAAAACCTGAGTTTTTCTTCCATGCATTGTCTCCCAGCTCTAATTCTATACAATTTCTCCCTGCTACCTCCTTTGCTTGGAGATGACAAATTTGTACTGTTTCTGTGGTTTTACATAGATGGGAAAGGAGAATATTCTTATGTGACTCTAATAAACACATTTATCATAAATGAATCATAGAATGGTTTGGGCTGGAAGGGACCTTACAGATCATCCAGTTTCAGTCCTACTGCACTCACAGTACAGAATTTCCTCCGAAATCTCTCCAGTTTTAGTTTAAAACCATTCCTCCTTGTCTAATTACCATCTGCTCATGTAAAAAGTTACTCTCCCTCCTTTTTTAAAAGCCCTCTTAAAGTACTGGAAGGCCATAGTGAGGTCTTCCCAAAGACTTATTTTCTCCAAGCTAAAACTGTAGAATTAAGATAAACTACATACATAAAATTTCTTTTACAGAAAAAAATGAGTAAGTGAATGACTTATACAAAAGTATGTTTTGGCACAAATCCTGTGTGGCATAAATGAACTTTCCTACTGACAGATAATTTACTGGTTTCATTTTATTTTTCATTAAAATAATTCTTTTATAAAGTGTTTTTGTGCTCTGTGTTTAAACTGCATATTCAGCCTAATTTTCACTTTCAAAAGGAGAAACATAGCATGATACTAGTATTCTTTCTTATTGTTCAAAATCCTTTTAATCTATCAACTTCATTTAAATTGTTCTTGGCTGAAAACATAACACATTTTTCTGCATGATTTTTATATAAATCTTGAAGAAAATTAGAAATCAATTATAAGAAAACATATGGTCTAAGAGGAGAGTGGGGGAAACAGCCTGAACATGTCTCTAACTGGGATACTGTTTAAAGGTTCTGTTATATGCAAACAGAGCATGTTACAGAAATTTTTTTCCCCTAACAGATGGGTCAGGACATTATTATGGAAATATGTGGATGCATGGGTTATACTTTTTTATCATTAGTGATAAATCTAAAGGTCTAATGTTTAAATAATTCTTTAGATTTTTAATGAATATCTAGAACTTACATGAAGACCAGTAAGCACTGATGCTGTCTTAGACTAAAATGGAAATATAGGAGTATTTGTGATTTTAAGTGTAGTGTACCTTTGGTTTCTCCTTTGGAAGAAGCCTAGTAGCTTAAAAAATTAGCCATTAGTATAGAGTGTTAGTAAAAGAGACACGAGGTGGAAAATTTGTAACAATTATGGAACTAATTAAAAAAACCCTTTTCTTTATTCAGCAGCCAGTGCCTTAATATACATCTGTGCTGCCATCATAAATTTGGGGACAAATACCATTTTTGTGGACCAGTTTTTTGGCTGTTTTGAGTTCAAGTAGCAGTTAGAAAGTAGCAGCACTTAAATATCAGAAAAATGAGGTTGTCAATATATATAGATATTTCTGATGGAATAGCTTTTTAAAAACCTCTGGAATGGTTCTTGGGACATGGTGAATTAAGCTTCTTGATAGGCTTTGTTCAAAAGATATGTTTAGTTTTCAGTTAAAAGAAGACTGTAAACACTTTTTCAGTCTTTGTAAACTGTAAACAGTTTGTAAAGCTTCTTTTGGAAATCATTTGTATAATTTGCCTTTATAGAATCAGAATCTTTGTTTGTTGTTCAGAAGTCTTTTCTTTAAAATAATACTGTGTTAAATATAAGTACGGATGGAAAGTAAGGGCTTTCAGAAAATTCCTCTGCATCTACAATTATTAATAAATGTTAACTGTTTATCAGTTACAGCTATGATCTGTCTCACTCCCTTCAGTATAATCTTACTGTCCTGAGAATGCCACTTGAGACACTAAAAACTGAAACAACCCAGACCCGACAAGAGAGTTTTGATATATTTGAAGATGAAGGACTTTCAACACAGGGGGGAAGTGGTAAGAAAACACATCTAATTAAACTGATGTTTTTGGTCATGAGTGTATTTAAAATATGTTCCACTTAGGTTTACTTTTGAGAAACATTCATGTCTTCTGTTGTTGGTCAGTAATGTCCTAACAGTTGTGAGTTAATAAAAGATTTTGTGAAGTGCCAAATACATTTCAATGTGAACAATGTGATTTCTAGAGGTGTGTAGTCATTGTTTTAAGTTGCAGTGCAACTGGGGAAGATGACTGAGCATGCTGACATTTTTCAGCAATTGATTACTCAACTGACTTTTGAGTCTCCCAACAGGAATGAGTTACAAGGAGAGTGGGATTCAATAACTGATTAAGTACCAATAATTTTTTTTTGTTTTATATTGGAGAATGCTGACAACAGAGGAACTTTATGAAATTAGCATCATCTTACTGTAGTAATCCCTATCAAGAAACATAAGAAAAATTACTCATTTCATTTGGAAACTTCAGCCTTCAGTTTGGGTCTAATGTATTCATAAGAGTATAAAGATGAGCAGCCAGAGAGAAAAACTATTTTCTCTTCCTTTTTCTTCGTGCACACACACACAGAGAAAGTTTCTTCTGAAATTCTTAATTTTATTCTGTTGAATGAAACCCCCATGCCCCCAAGAAAAAGATATTAGTGACATAGTCATATATATCATAATACCAGCAGCTGATTATCAAATACTACAATATCAGAAAGGACCATAAGGAATGAAGAGAGCAATAATTCGTCTTCTGCAAAGACTCTAATCTGGAGGATCCCTCAGGAATTCTTACAAAGGCACCATCTCTACTATGTCATTGTAAAAACAATCAAAGATGAAGATGTCCTAACCTTGACCCCATCAGCTCTGTGTGCTACTCACCTGTATAATCATAGAATATGTGTAACAAATAGCCACCTGTCATTTAAGAATTAATTCTCACCAAAGTAATGCTGCTAGTAGTAAGAAAGAGAAAAAATTGCTGGCTAAGTGCTTGTGACCAGCTTCTCCTGACTGTCTAAACTCCTTGATGAAAATATTTTTGTTACGTCAGTTTTCCCTGGGCTTACAGTAAGTTGGGTCTAGGTAGCAATAGTTTGTTTAACAGCTGCATTTTCATCTGCAGTCTGTAAAAAGAACTCCTTTTTCGTCCAGTGGAACACTTGACTGCTGTAGTTGTCTGCTATAATTGGCATTCATAGTGCTACAATATAAATCTTCCTGTCAGAAACTTAATTTGAAAAAAGGGTGAAAAAATACAAGCAGTAGAATTCTTGTCTTATTTCTTCTAAGTTTCAGATTCATTCAATTCCCTCTACCACCTTTCAGTGACAGTTGTCATCTTGGACCTGATATTTGGAATAGAAGACTCTGATTCCAGATATATCAGAAACAGAATTTTAACTTGTAGGTCTACAATAGCTGTGTTTCTTTGCGTTAGTGCAAATAAGGAAAACTGTTGAATCGTGTGAAAAAGGATTGATGCTCATGATCTTCCAGAACCTAGTAGGTAATTAGAGGTGATGCAGAATTGAGAAACTTATAAGTTCTCCTGTATGGAGGAATTCGCAACTTTATTTCTCTTGTTATCAAATCCCTTGATACTACTCTGTAAACATCTCTTTTCAATACTGAAGTACATCAGTAACTTCTGCATGAAGGCACTCAGTCACAACAGTGACTGGCAACTCCAGAAAAACTGCAAATCCTCATAAAGGCTGGACTTCAGCATATTCCTGGAATTATCTGTGTTCAGCAAACCTCAAGGATGCAAGTAAATGCTACACTGAGGTGCAGTGAAGGGAAAATCAGAACAAAGATCCAATGTCCTGGATTTTAAAGCAGGTGTGCTTGTTTCTTAATTGCTAATGCATTTTCACTGTAACAACTTCCTAGGTGTATTTGGGATTTGCAGTAAGCCTTACGAGAAGTACGTGTGGAATGCCAAGCTTCTGGAAGCAGTAAGAGATGCTGTTCATCGTGACTGGCTCCTGTATATTATTCATGGATTCTGTGGGCAATCAAGTATCCTTCTACTGTTGTAATGAATTTTGGTTTATCAATTTTGAAAAAACCCTGTTTGAACATTGAATTATTTCTTTGTCATATAAGTACCACTTTATTTTATACTTATGATTTGGGTTTTATTTTCATGACTTTCCAAGTAAGAAATATAGTTATTGTAAGAGCACCCTAAGACAGGTAGACTGCCTTTTCAGTGAGGTTCTGTTTATAAGTGTGGGGTTTAATGGTAAAGAACTTGAGAGGATTTTTAGGCTCAGCTGTATTTTTTCGCAGATGTTTGAGGAAAGGGAGAAAAGCAAAGGAGAACTGAACTGCTGACTGATATGTTTAAGCCATGACATTGCCATAGAAATGCTCTCCTACTAATCTTCTCTAAAACATTTTTTAGTCACTGAGATTTGCAGAAATTCTTGTGTTTACTGTCTTTATGTTGAAGACAATGATGGAACTTCAGCCCTGTTGTGTGAGGAGCACTAGGACGTGAAAGTCTCTTTTCTTGACTATATACTATTTTAAATGGTTAAAAGGGTCTATGTACATTGTAGCAGGAGGAGCAAAGGTCCAAATGCATATCACAGTCCAAAGAAATGTCAGGTTATGTGTTAAGAATTTAGTGTATTACAAAGACACTGTTTTATTCACCAACACTATCATGTTAGCTTAAAATTTCTGGGGAAGCAAATACAATTATGAAGTTAACGTTAGTGGTGTCTGCAAAACTTAATTTTGCTTTTTTATGATTGTAAGACTGTTGATCATTGGCTTAGTCACCAGACAAAAAGCTAGATCTGTTTTTGTATGCCACTATTTCATTTGTGATCTTACTTAATCAAAGGTGGATCTCACCACCAACATTATGCCTGCAGCTGCAGGAGTGAGCAAATGTCTTCTTAACTGTTTCTTGTGCCTCCCTAACGCTGAGGAAGCAATGATAGTCACACTAGGCTCTGATTCTGTTTGGTTTTAGTAAAATGGAAAAAGATTGTAAAAAAACCATCACTGCATCCATAGTGTGTTTGCCTCTGGCTTTCAGTTATTGTTACTTAAGTGGTTGCAAATTTGTATATTTTTCCAAACAAATAATTAGAGGATGACTAATATACTTCACCTGAAAAGGAAGCTCTGAAGTTTTAATCCAAATATTCACAAAGGCAGCATTTGCAGTGCTAGTGTATCTTGTATCTATTTCATCTCCATTGTCATTTCATAAAATAGAAAGGCTGCTTCTCTTCTGTAGGTTCTGAAAAGTGGGTGATGTATTGCAATGTAGACTTGCTTTTCAAATTCTTAAAACGGATTGTTGGAAAGGGCAATGTTCTCTTCCAGCTGCAAAATAAGTCTGGAAGTGATATCACTGTTAAGGTGATTTTAGTAAATCAGATGTACAGGTTTCATACACTTTTGTTAGACCTTACTTTTGCATGCGTAAAGTAAGTGAGCAAAAAATTGCATGTGACATGTAAACCTTAACTTCTCTTTCAAGAACTGTTAATATATGGCCGCCCTATATATGTCACTCTCATAGCCAGAAGATCAAGCAAATTTGCTGGAACACGTTTTCTGAAACGAGGATCAAACTCTGAGGTAAATCAAATATGATTTTAGAAGTTGTTTCCTCCTGCCCCTCCCCAGTATGAAAGCTTGAACTTGACTGACTGAAGAGCTGAAATGGTTTGGAGGGTTGTTAAGGGTTTGGCTATAAATTTTGCTATTAGATGATATTATCATTATGATAGTATCATTACATTTTTCATTGGCATAATAAACTTGTTCCTAAAACAATAGATTTAATAGTTCTAAATTGTTTTGATTTTTGCCACTTGGTTTTTCAGCACTTGTTTTGATTTTTTACTCTTAGAGATAATGTTATTTCTCAAACTGAGGGAAAAATTTTAAAAATAGTAATATTCATTTGGGACAAATGGGAATTTAACCTTTGGTGTTGCTCTCAAAACTGTGGTTCAGTGTCTCACAGTTTAATTGTGCTCTGTTTGTAATGATCAATTCTCTGTACTGCATGCAGCTTTGAATGTCATGTCTACATCATATGTGTATTTCTGTTTGGTTTAGGGAGATGTTGCTAATGAAGTGGAAACTGAACAAATACTTTATGATGCTTCAGTTATGTCATTTTCTGCGGGGAGTTATTCTTCCTATGTTCAGGTTCGAGGGTCTGTCCCTCTGTACTGGTCTCAAGATATTTCAACTATGATGCCT
This sequence comes from Passer domesticus, assembly GCF_036417665.1. Taxonomy (NCBI): domain Eukaryota; kingdom Metazoa; phylum Chordata; class Aves; order Passeriformes; family Passeridae; genus Passer; species Passer domesticus. The sequence continues at coordinate 45,831,855 of NC_087476.1, forward strand.
AAGCCACCCATAACACGTGTGTACAAATTATTCTTTGTGATAGATTATGGTTAGTGCTGTGTCCTAAAGGAACATCTGAGAGAATAAGTGAAAACTGAATTTGCAGAAATGAAACAAATTGTCTCTTCACTTGTGCTTTGTGAAACCATAATTCAAAGTTAAAAATTAAGAAAAAAAATCTCCGTCTTAGAACTTTACATTTAGAAATTAAATAGGAAAGGTTCCTGTTTGAAGATGTGAGCTTTCTTTGTGGTACTTTGTGTGTGAAGTTAGCTACATTGATCTTAGTATTGTGGATAAAATATTAAACCTGTTGAAAATGGTGGAAGATGTCTGGGCTGAGATTAATGGGGCCAGAATAATTGTTCTGTATAAGCATTTCATGAAAATTTAAGAAGTTGCCTACAATTTGGCAAAGGGAATATTTTTTAACAGCTTTTGCATGAAAAGAGGGGAAAGTATTTAACTGTGTCATTACTACCAGAGAATTAATGCATCTTTTCTGAAGAGTACTATTAAGGGAAAATTCTACAGCTCACTTATCATCTTCAATTTATGTTTGTTTCAGTGGACCAAGCCGATCCTTATGCACACGTTGCTGCTCTTCACTTCGACCAAATGCTTCAGAGATTTGGCTCTCCCATTATTATATTGAATCTTGTGAAGGTACAATATTTTGAATATGTTCTATGTGTTTAATTTTTAATATTATGCTTCTTTCTGTAGAGTTGCTGTGTAATTTTGGTTATGTTCTAAAACTAATATTAGCTTACAAGTGGAATATTTTCTTCATAAATCCTGCAGGATATGGTACATAACTCTGCCTCCACTACAGCTCTTCAAAAACCAAATTTCCCATATTTAGAGATTTCTTACAGTAATCTTTCACTGTTCTATTCAGGTTTTTGCTATTACCCATTAGATCTAAGTCCAAATAAATTTATCACTAAATTTAATTTAGCACTAAAAACTACTGAAATAGTATGCTTCCATTCAAAGTGAAGGTGCAACTAGATGACCTTAAGGTCTGTTCTAACTCAAACCATTCTGTGGTTCTATGAAAACCAATGTTATATTCAGGCAGTAACAACACACTTCTAATTTTCAAAAATTTTTGCAAGACTGGGAGATGGGAGCTGTTGTTTGCCATCTCCTGCCAGTAATGGAGAATTTCCTTTTGTCCTCCTATATTCCACAATTGAATATATGCCTGTGCTTTTGCTTCTCTTTTGTAGTTCTTCACTTCATTTACTTTACAACTTTTATGATGTAATGTTATTTTCTGTGTTTTCTTCTTTACGCTTACAGCATACCATTTTTCAGCCAATGGTTATGCACAGTTAAAACAGGTGATTTCTACTACTAATACAAAATGATTGTTAAAACCTAGAGTGTTCAGATTTTTCTACCTTTTCTGTTCTTATTTTAATTGTACTATTTATGAAGAACTGCCTGCTGCTGTTACAGCTTCCTCTTTTGATTTCCATTATATATTCATACATGTACGTGTGCATGTGTATGGGTTATATAGGTTTGTTAATGAAAATGTTGATGTTAAATTCCTTTTCTTTTTGCTAAAGGAACGTGAAAAAAGAAAGCATGAAAGGATTCTCAGTGAAGAACTTGTTGCTGCTGTGACATACCTCAACCAGTTCTTACCCCCAGAGCATGCAATCATATATATACCCTGGGATATGGCCAAATACACTAAAAGGTAGAAAAAGTCTTGTCTGTACTAGTACTTGTAGCTGCAATGCACATATGGAAGCAAATGTTACTGAACAAAGCATCAACTTGCAAACAAAACAAGGGAATGTGAATCAGGATTATCATACATCCTTTTCTGCCTCATTCATATTTTTGAATCACAGAAAGTTTGGTCAGAAAAAATCTGTGTGATGTAAAAATCAAGGAGTTTTAGGGTTTTTTTATGTCTCTGCTTCTAGTTTATGTAATATTTTTTATCAAAAAGAAGCAAAATTGCTCAGATGCATTCAGTTTCTCTCTTCTGTAAAATCTAAGAAAACCATGGACATAATTATTGTTGAATTAATAAAGCTGTAATATGGGCCTGTTTTTAAATAATTTTTGTTATGAAAAAACTTTTCATGTAGTGAGATTATTTTTTTTTTTTAGTATTAATGTATCTTGACTGTCTCTTTTTTTTCCCCCCTCTCCTCAGCAAACTTTGCAACGTCCTTGACAGACTGAATGTGATTGCAGAAAGTGTAGTGAAGAAAACTGGATTTTTTGTAAATCGACCTGATTCCTACTGCAGCATCTTGCGTCCAGATGAAAAGTACCTATAATTTATTTGGTGCATAATGAATAGCACCTATTCCTTTGAAAGCTGTTTGGAATTTCTATGTTTATTAAATTATTTGTTATTTTAAGACTTATTAATTTGGAAATTACTAAGTGACTTCTTTTGAAGCATATTAATAAGATAATTGTAATCTAAATGCTACTGAGTTTGTTGTTAACCAGTGGATTTTATGGTTTTATAAATACAAAATTTAAAACTTTTTTTTTAAAAATAGAAACTGCATTTGCTTAGACTGCTGCAGATGAAGTCTCAAGTAGCTGAAAATCCAGAAGTAACTATTTGTCACTGAGTAGATCAATACATGATACAATCTGATATTTTATGAAATAATTTGAAAGTAATTCTGTTTTGTTTCTTTTTCAGGTGGAATGAACTGGGAGGTTGTGTTGTTTCCACTGGTCGCTTGCAGGTACTAAAATATACTTTTTTAGTTCATAGTTATAGTAATGTAGGTCAGCATTCCCAAAGAATGGTCAATCATTTCACTTAAATGCGTGTTTGGTCACTCACAGACTTCTCTTAAATTAATATTTATAGTATATATTATTATGGCTGTCATTCCTAGCAATCTAATTGGGAATTAGGGCCTTAAGTTCTTGCATGGTACCCCAAAACCTTGTGGTGTTGGAATTGCATCTTTGCTGGACTTAGTCTGAGAAATGTTTGTATTTTAAACTGGTTTCCATTACTGTTCAGTCTGTAATGTTACCAGTGCAGTGAAAGTTAAACCAGCATTTTAGCAAACTGTGTCATAAAATGTTCTACAGAAGACCATACTTAAGCACATAAGATAAGCACATACTTAACCCTGCTAACATATTCATACACATGAAGGTGGGTTACTGACATTTTCACCAGTGCTGAATATTCTGTACATTGTTACAGTTTCCATAACTAAAAGAAAGTAAAACTAGAAACATGTCTTCCTTTAAGGTCAGATAAGTACTGGCTAAACTGCAAACCATACAGTATCAAATTTATACCTGAATGTTGCAGTTACATTCTCTGAACACAGGGCTTATTCTTAAGAAGCATTAGTTGCTTTGATTATACTTGCCATTCATAATTTTGTATTTCTTGCAAGTTAGAGAACATGTGACCATTCCTGTACTGGCTGATCACTGGGATATGTTTGTTGAGGGTGGACAAACAGCAGAGCAGATAAAATTTGACATAATTTGAGATTTGATAAGAATTAGCTAGCAGTAAAAAAAGTAATAATCATAAGTGTAGTAATTTGTTGATTAAGATAAATCTCTTACTTGGATTGCTTTACCAGACTGGAGTCCTCCGAACCAACTGTGTGGACTGTTTAGATCGCACTAACACAGCCCAGTTTATGGTGGGGAAATGTGCTTTGGCCTACCAGTTGTATTCATTGGGATTGATTGATAAACCAAATTTACAATTTGATACAGATGCTGTAAGGTAAGATAGATTAATAGAGTGTGTCATGGTTTGAATTTTTAATTTTGAGTCAAGAGATTATGGAGAATTATGTCCATGTAGAAGAAGCGTACAGTTATTTCTGCTGGAATGATTTCATGTTTATTCATCCAAGTTTAAAATGTCTTTGATACTTGAAATCTTGAGAAAATCCTGTCATGCTGAAAGTTCGATCTTCCAGAAAAGAATATTAATCAGTCTTATGGTGTAAGTGCTTGACTTCATCCTTTTTATATGCCTAAACTTAGAGATGTGTTTTCCTTTGAAATAAATTTAAGAAAACCTCTGCCCCAGTTTTTTACACTTGTTTCAATTGCTTAAGGCAAAATGCTGACTGAGAGTGAAAACTGAAATACATACTTTCATGGAGAATGCCAAACTGATAATTGTATAGAAGTACATCTTACCTTGCTATTTCCTACTTTTTCTTTGGGAAGATTTCATGGTTTTTGATTTATTGAAGAAAAGTTTTTTGGCAAGATTGTTCTTTCAGATCAAATGTCGATGGTACTTATACAAGCATCCTCAAACTCTTTATGAAAACCCAGCATTTGTATTGAAATGCTTTGGGGGTCAGGGTGAGCTAAGCTGCTTAACTTACTTTTTCATTCCCTTTTTCATTTCATTTCACCTGGGGAGGTGTTGGGGCTTGTTTTGTTCTGGTTTGGGGTTTTTTTGCCTCTTAACTAAACTGCCAGTATTTTGTAGCAAAATGTCATCCTTGTCATAATCTTGCTCAAGCAAGGCCATAGTCTCCATTTCTGAGAAGCACCTTCCAGTCTCTTATCTTTTAGACTGAGCACCATCTCCTTAAGATAGCCTCTTTTTGTCTTGTTTTTGTCATTGATTGGAAGCTTGTTTAATTTTTGCTATTTGGACTAGTCCCAGTTTGGATAGTGTCAACTTCTTGATGCCAGAGGACTTTTTAGCCAGCTCTCCTTGTTCAAGTCAATTCTTAGCCAATTCTTCTTGCTTTCTACTTACATCAAGATTTTCCAGCTCCAGCAAATGTTACCTGACTGCCATACACTTTCCTTACAAGTCATGTTTATTCATTTTGTATCTTTGTTTCATCATTATTGTAACTAGAGATTTTTGGAAAGTTGTGCTAATTTCATTCCTGGTATACTTAGCAGAAAATGTAGCTTGAGATATTGATGTGTTCTGTCCTTTTAATGCATTAAAAATGCCTTGATTAGTGAAGATATATAGTTTATTTTCTCCCCATTAAGTAGTAGGACATGTTAATCTTCTTCCTGAATCTACAGAACTGCATGCTCTGTGTGAATCTCTGCTTTTATGTCAAAAAGTAATGAAAATCTCTAAGTCTAAACCTTCTCAGTAATTATTATGTCTGAATAAAATTTTCACATATTTATCTGAATAAAGGTGAAGAAATTGTATTGCACTTGTAGAAAGATTCTATTATATCTTTTCTTAAAAAATTATATTCAAAAGTTTCATAGATGACACATTTTGCTTTTCCTTCAGATTATTTGAAGAATTGTATGAAGATCATGGGGACACACTTTCTCTGCAGTATGGAGGCTCTCAGCTTGTCCACAGAGTAAAAACTTATAGAAAGATTGCCCCATGGACTCAGCATTCTAAAGATATTATGCAGACACTCTCAAGATACTACAGTAATGCTTTCTCAGGTAAATTTAAGTGCTTTCTTTCAAGCCATTGTTTGCAAAACATCTTACTCATGAGGTTTCAATAATCTACACTATAACCTTATGACAGAGTTCCTCTATACTATAATTTCCAAATAATTTAGTAATATCTCAAATAGGTATTCTGATTTGATGATTTATTTATTTATCCTGTGTTGTTGCATGCAGCCCTTTATTTAGAAAATGCACACATGTAGCACTGCATCTGTCAGTGACATTTGTAGATCAGTAGAGAAGCAGGCAGGTGTTGCAGAGTTTTAAAATGTTGGACAGAATGTCTTCAGCAAATATAAGGAAACTGGTAAATCTAAATACGGGTAGAAGGCTTCATGTGGAGTATTTCTTGTGTTGTTTCTGAGAGCTCAAAACAAAGCCAGCTGTAATGCGTGTAATTGTTTTTTGTAAATAGGAACTACAAACTGTTAAATCTGTGGTAGAAAAGGCAAAATTAAATTCAAAAACCAAGTAAAAAAGCAAATTTTTTCAGTTAAGCTGTAAAATATTAACTTATTTCTTTATTAGCTCATAACACTGATTAGTTGAATACTGAGTGTTCTACTTTCCTCTGGGCAACATTGCTAAGGGAAAACTTCTTTGAAAAATGCTGAGCCTTATCTTATGAAAAATAAAAAAACAACTGTTTTATGTTTAGAAGTCTTACAAAAGATCTAAAAGAATGATCAAAGGACGGTCTAAGACAAGTCAGAAGTGCAAACACTGAATGCTACCATGTTATAAATATTCTGTCAGTCCTCTATTACTCTTTCTCACAAAAGTTGCATAGCCAAGGGTGGAAGCACCATTTTTTCTTTGTCTTAGCAGACTGCAATTATTTAGAGACTGTGTACTTTAAAACAGTGAGGTGGACAATGGCTAGAAATACTTCCGTAATCTCTGTTTTCTTTGGCTGAAATTATTGCTTTTGTGTATATAACAATGTTGAGAGTGCACCATTCAGAGTAACTTTTCTGAATGTAAATCACATAATTTGTGTATCATATTTGTCCAAACTAAATGGGAAATGGAGAAATTGTTATTTCAGTAATGTGGTCTCTTATTGTTTGCATTGGCAATAAAGTCTGGCTTCATCAATTCTTTTGAGCCAAATGTAGCACACTTGCAGTGTCACCTGTACTGTGACATAGAAGATGGAACAAATCTCTGAGCTGTTTATGCCAGCCACTGAAATGGTTGGGTAGAAATCTGAGCAAAGTTCTAGGTTCACATTTGGGAATGTGGTCTGCTTGCAAGTATAGTCATGATATGCATGTCTTCTAGTAATAAAAGAATGTGCTCTAAAAAAGATATTAAAAAAGAAGAAAAAATTTAGAAATAAAGTCCATCATGTCATCTCAATGAACTTGTAGGAAAATACACAGACATTAGTCTTTACTGAAGTCAATACTGTCCTTGTATGAAATTTTCTTAAAGGTACTGCACACTTTCCCCAATTTAGTTATGATTTTGGTATTTGATCCCATTTGAGGCAAATATTTTTGGTGCTGTGTGCTTTCCTTGTGTTTGAAGATGACATTGTTGAAATGTAAGATTTGGTGTCATATTTACTTTGTTGCATTTTTAGTATGGAGTTTTAAAATATTTGTTTCAATGAAATTTAAAGGTTCACTGTCCAACACTGCCTGTTCAGAGGGCAACAACTAGCTTGTTAATGTGGCACATTGAGAGAGATAATTTTATTCTTTAAGTTTTCTAAGAAAGCAGAGAAAAAGGAAAGTTTTAGAACAAGATGCTGATTTGCTACACTGCATTTATTATTGTTGCTATCAATCATATATCCTTTAAAATGCATATAAAAATCTGAGGGTTAGCTAGTTCATGAATCAGCCTTTGCTTGTGTTTCTGATCTGAGAAACATTTTTTTAATGCTTGTGTATTTTATGTGCCTGAATTGAACAGACTCATAAAATTTTAGTGATTCCCTTGGGGTCATACAGTATGTAAGATTCAGAGCAGGGTTGGAAGAGGCCTACTATCACTGCTTCCTAAATATGTCTCTTAGCCACACATTACTTCTTGTCGATCATTAAAGTACATGAATCTAAAAATAATCTAGTCTTACGAGAAAGTATTTTCATCTGTTGACCTCAATGCTCTTAGGATAATTACTACTAATTAAGCTGTAAGGATGAGAAAAAGTAAGACACGTATTGAGTGATAATTTGATGGAGCTTAGAATATGACAAGCTAAATTGATTATTTAAACCAACAGGAAACAAGTCCAAATTACTAAAAGATGTTTGTAAAATTTAATCATTTTACTATGTATTGGCAAGAAAATCCCAAAGAATTCATCATTTGTATGTTTTGTTGGAAACTTGTGTTGTATGGATATTGTTTAATTTCATCAAGTCATTTTTCAGTTATTTAGGCTGCAGTAAATTCACTAAGATATGTCAGATTTCCTGAAACATGCCTTACTCCATGCATGTGCTGCATGCACGCATGTGGAAGACAGAGTTGCAGTGTGAGGTCCGACTCCTGCCAAGCCTGGGGGAGAAGCCAAGGGAAGAGGCAGTGTTGGTACGAGCCCCACGTGCCCTGCAGTGTAGCAGCTCTGCTGTAAATGAAGTTCCATGGTGCTGCTTGAAGCCCAGAGGGCCCTGCAGCAGTCACAGGACACAGACACTCTGAGGAGCAAAGAGAAGCAGTGTCTGAATGGGCTTGAGCTGTGCTGTGCTCCTGGTGTTAAGTGTGCCTCTTGTCTAACAGATGCAGACAGGCAAGATTCTATCAATCTCTTTCTGGGAGTGTTCAAGCCTGTAGAAGGAAAGCCACATCTCTGGGAACTTCCCACTGATTTTTATTTGCATCACAAGAACACCCTCAGTCTGTCACAGACCAGGCAAAGGTATTTTGCTGTTTTATTTTTGGGGGTTTTTTTGTATTGCTCTAATACATTGTAAAAGATATACATTGCTAACCAAATAATTAGGCCAGTCTGTCAATAACTTGCTTACTGTTTTTTATGTTTATACAAAAGCTTAAAAAACACCTGCAAGAGATTACCAAAAAATGCTGAATGTTGGTATTTCAAATGATTTTAGTATATTTTCCTGTGGTACTTAAAAATAAGTTTAATTTCGTATGAAATTCTATCCTTCAGTAAAATGCTTCAGTGTTGTACTGAACTACAGTTACTACAGTTTCATTAAGCAATATGTAGGTGCATTCTTCATTGTCAGATTTAATAATGGTTGAATTTAAGATTATATGAAAAGAATAACATTTCTTTTTCTATATACTGCACTTAGTCTGCAGCTGTGCATACCAAGAAACCCATGATTTTCTACCTTCCTTCCAGCCTATGTCTAACCTGTTTTGAAGACTATTTTTCTGCATTTGCATTCCACTGTAGTTGCATGGTAATATACAGAAGTAATAAAGTATAAAATTTTAAAGTAATTCAATTGCTTCACAGAGGGAAATTATTTTTTTAAGACTATGAATACTGTGTATTTTAAAAAAAATCCATTTTAACAAAGCGGACAGTACTCAATTTGTCAACTAAACAATCTCTTAGGATTTTGGCTGGTTTTATCTTTATTCATTTTGTGAGCTATAGAGCCCTTTAGTACAAATGACAGATGTGAATATCTGCATTTAGATTTTTGTCTGGGCAAAACTGCAGCTGTTTAACCAGTGTGATCAGTCCCTGTTGGCTGCTTGTTGTGTTAACCTGTTGCAGCAGCTGGCGCATGATATGGCTCTTTCTGAATTCCACTCCTCTTGTACTGTCTCCTGAGGCTTCTCTTAAAGGTAGCTTATATGAGCCATACAACCAAGTGCTATTTCAGGCATACATTAAACATGCAATATTAATTTTCTCAACTACTTGTTCTGAACATTATTGTATGTCTAAAATTAATTCAGCTGATATATTGCAAATATGCAAATGTTCTTGTCTCCCTTTCATCTGTTACTCTGTTAAAACAGGCCATCTCTTATTTGTCACACATACTGTTCTCAAATGAGGTGGAATATTAAAAAGAAATATTGTTACGCTTAATTTGCTTGTTAATTATTTTTACCTTTCATTCTAACCAGAATTTCTTCTGAACAGTTATAATATACAATCAAGATGTTTCATTATGTGAATAAAATGACACCTTCCTGTAATAACTAGGTGAAATAAATATGTGAAAAAAAAACTCCTCTAAGTGATTTTTTGTTTCTACCAAACATTTGGACAAGTTCTTTGTGTCACTTTTCCCTGCCTGTCTGTGTAGTGCCTCTTTAAGGTTCCTTGGGCACAGCAGCAAAACAAATAACGACACTCGTAATGAAATCAAGGGTATAGGAGAAGATGATGTCTCCTGTCATGGAAACTCCTTTGACTATCTGTGCTTTTCCTATATTGTAATTGCCTCCTCATCAGGAGGAAGATATTTAATAAGGTTCATATCTTACTTCTATATAATTAATGATTCACGTGAAAGGAATATGGAAAAGAAGACTTTGTGTTGCCATGTAACTTATCATTTATGCAGGCAACAAAACTGGGTGTGCACATAATTTCTGAAGATAGTGGAGAAAATTGCTTACTAGCATGGTACCTTGAGAAGAGGCAGGGCCATCAGGCATAATTCATTCCTTATTGTCTAGGATATACACAGTTCTTGAAACTGAAGTGTGTTTTCCTGCCTGTACCATCTCCTAAATCCCACTAACAAGCCTATCCCTGGCCATGGGAATACACCCATTGTGTCTGCTGCAGATGGCTACATTGACAGGAGTAGGAGATAACCATATTAATACTGATAACAGCCCTCACAGTATTGTGAATACACAAGTATTTGAAATAAAAATCAATGAAAACAATTGTATTTTCATTCTATGTAATGAAATAGAGGAAACTATCAGAATAAATCAGATAAGAAATTAAAGTATATTTGAGAAGAGACAATAAAAATGTGTAAACATGAATGAAAGCTAAAACATACTTTGTTTTATGAATGTTGCTTGACTTCCTTTGTTGTTTTACAGAAATCTTGAATGAGCTTCCAGCAGGGCTTGAATGTTGCTGTTAGATATGCCAATGGCTCTCACATTTATGACAGCTGTTATATCAAAATGTATTTCTTTGTGTAGAAGTCAGCTGCTTTGACAGTCATCTGATCTTATTATCATTGACCTTCACTTCTTCATACATTTTTCCTAAATTTTGGGATCTGAATAACATCTGGGAAGGGATGCCTTCCCCCCACTCCTCCCACTCTCCAAAGACCAAAACAAGAGAAATACATAAATACTTTTGATATGTACTAAGGCATCAATACATTAATTTTCAGTGCTGTAGAGGTAGGAACCTGAAATGTATTTTTTTAATGAAGCAAAACCACTCTTCTGTCCATACCTGTATTGAGTTTCATGTATTTAAATTTCTTGATTTAAGGGCAAAGTAGTTGGACAGGGGCCTGTTGAAATCCTCCCTCCAATTCAGCAATGTTTGCTGAAGTGACACTGTATGGATGGGCTGGGTACAAGATCCAGTCTCCTGTACCAATTGTGTTTCTGTTTTTCCTGTACAGCTATACTTACTGGTGGACCACAGGTGTGCTAAAGCATTTGCCTCTTCCTTTTGATGAAGGTAGGACCTATATTTGCTCCTTGCCTTGCAGAGTATCTTGAAAAAGAAGTTTTAGTCACAAATGCTTTTTAGTTGTTTTAGATCCCAAGTCTGAAAAAAAGAGTGTTTCCATAATGGTTTCTTAAATACTTCTCCATCCCCTCCCCCTCCAAGGAGATACTATTTTTTAGTTGCAGGTGGTTGCAAGAGCTGCCTCAGTGACTAAAACTTGACCTTCATACGTTTGTGAGCCAGGGCACACTTGATTATTTTTTTCTTTTTTTCTTGTCTATTAGCATATATTTATAGTCTGTGCTGGTGGTCCTATTCCTGTCACAGATGACACAATATAGCTGGTGTGTCTTATTTCTCCAGGGTGCTGTGGAGCATGTTTTATTAGGAATTGTCATCATGAAGTGAAATCAAATTACAGTGGTTGATAATGCATATTTATTAAAGATGTGCAATGAATCTTCTTCATGTCATATTTCCTTGTCTCAGAGGGGATATGACTGTAGGAAAAAAATTGCCTGGTGTGGTGGCTAGGTGAGCAGGCTGCTGTTTGATTGGATTTTTGCAAGAATCAGTAATTGCTAGTAAAAAGATTATTTTTTTCCCCCTCAGTGACATGTGCTGAAAACAGACGCAAGTTGACAGTGAAGAAATTCCACAAATATGAAGAGGAAATTGATATCCACAATGAGTTTTTTAGGCCATATGAGTTGAGCAGTTTTGACGAGACCTTCTGCTTGGCAATGACCAATTCTACACGGTATATTGGGATTGTTTGTGACTCTAAATGCTTGAATGGATTTAGTGTGATTTGGTGTGAATTAAATATGCATTTGATTTATTAGGTTAAATATGTGTCATTTCAAATGTAGCAAAGTTCTTGAAACTAAATCACAATGCTACATGGAAATGTTACTCTAAGAAAAAATTGGTTGGAATAGCAATTAGATTTCCAATTATTTTTTGTTATGGAGTGCCTAGTTGTCTGGGCACTTGATGCCTGAGAGATGAACATTTCTCTGTTGATTCAGATCACAGAAGCTACTTTCAAAACTGTTTTCTCATTGTTCTGCTCTCGTTTTGCAGTTGTTTTCTTCATCTGGTTCTCACAGCTGGTCAGATATTTTTGGGGTTTTTTTGTTGGCAGCAGTCAGCTGGCTATTCGGAGCATAATCTGAATCATGGTTTGACTAAAGATTTCCAGGCAGATTATGTTTCACTTAGCTGTTTGACCCAATTTGTGTGTTGGCAGCATTTTGAAAACAATGTATGAAGCACTGAGTTATCAGGCCTCTTCAGCACAGGAATGGAGCACGATGCTTTAGCATCTTTGGCAAGTGGTGATACTTGTAGATGTTTTATGGAACTAAATAATGCAACTAAAGCTTTTTAAATACCGAGGTTATGTGTACATCAACTTGAAATTATAAAGTTAGAACTTGATATATCTTTATGATTATACTTTTTCTTTAGTTCCCAGGTAGATGTTAGAGGTGGTTCTTCCAGAAAATTTAAACATTTTATGTGTTGCACTGTGTTGATAAACACTTTTTCCTTTCTATTTTGGCAGAGATTTTATGCCTAAGAATGTGGGAATTGATCCAAGTCCATTCACTGTTCGTAAACCTGATGAAACTGGAAAATCTGTGTTAGGGTAAGTGTGAAATCAGAAATTTTGTTCTGGTTTAATAGTAATAAAAATATATAAAATCTTATGTGTATGTCTGTGAAGTATATTCTATGTTACATGGGAAATAAAAAATTTATTGGTGTTATACTGCAGAATTGTACACTTTGAAAATCATGTCTCATTTGAGATTTTTATTTGACACTAGGAATTCTTAATTTGACTTGTTTAATATTTTCTGTTTTCTGATTCTTCAAAGTGAAATTCATGAGAAGATTTTATCAATAATATACAGAAGTTATTAAAATTTTATCATCTATTCATCGTAATGGCAACTCTGTTCTCTATTGGAGTTGACAGCGGTGCATATTTTCTTGTTGTCTTTAAAAAAATGATAAATTTTTCATAAATAGTGCATGTTCTGAAACAGCAATAAATGCCGATTTCAGCATTGTCTTTGATAAAATATGCTATTAAAATATTTATGGATAAAAATATATAAAACAATCCAGCAACAGTTGCTGGACAAACGAATGCTTCATTTAGCTGCTTTTGCATCCTGGACCTGCTTTGTTACTCTATTTGCTCCACTGCTGTGTCCCACAGGGGCTGTGCAGAATCTTCCTGAATTCATTCTCTCTTTGGTAGCTCATATTAAGGAAACCTTTTGTCAGTAGTTACTGTGCTGTCACAGCATTATAAGTTCCTCTGAAAACTTGCTGTTTTGTTAAACACTAGAACGTTTGACTCTCATGTGCTCTTGTCCTGAGGGTCTCATTGTGAATAAATGTTGAGAGTAGACTGTGCTTATCACCAGTAGAACCTCATTTTGTGCTACTGATTCCCTGGGAATAAACAGGAAGACTGTTCAATGTTACACAGTTTATCTCTGCTAAGATTTTGAGTTTATGAGTAGTTTGAGGATAATCTTTACTCTTCCGCTTTGGTAGAATGTCGGATTTTGGACTAATTTGTCTCCAGGTACTCCATTAAATAGTTGACCATTATATAATTTTCTCAGGCACTTTTATTCAAGCTCTTTGCTGTGATTTTTAGGGGTTGATGTGGGACAGAGAATCAGTTCCACCAAAGCCACATTCCAGGACTCCCTGTGTATCACTTATAAGGTTTCCTCTTCACTGACTGTGTTGTAGGGTAAAACATGGCTTCTCTCTTGCACCTCACCCATATTTAGCCTTGCACAAGGCAGTACCTTTGCCTTGCTCATTTGTCACCATCTTTTGATCTAAGACATTTCTGAAGGAAATGTGATCTCTTTTTGTCTGTAGGTGTCAGGTCCCAAGGACGCTTAGATCTTGGCTGAGTACGTGTTGGGAGTGGGTGAGGGTAACACTCTTACCAGTGTTTGGCTACCTGCTCCATTCCTCAACTTTCAGCAAAGACTGCTTTTCTTGTGACCTTCACCTCATGTAGAAAAGTAGGGAAAAATTCCTTTATTTCCCCTAAAAAGAATGCTTATGTCTTCATAACTTTCTGTACATTTCAGTCCAAGGAAATACCAGGTTCTGCTGAGTCAGAAATCAAATTCACCCGTGGTGTTATTTTCCCCAAGGCATTTCTTCCAGCTCTAAGATTTTTTTCTGATACAATAATGTCCTTGGGGGTGGGGTATGCTCTCAGATCAGAAGCTTTGAACGACTCTCCTACTTGTTTATACATGTTCCTTGAGCATATAAAGTGTAGCTAATTCAGTACAGGCATAAGCTGCTATGTGAATTTCACTTCAAGAGGCAGCCTCTGTAACAGTCCTGGTGTGCTCCACTAGGGCTCAAGTGATGCTGATGAGAGCACTAGACCTGCATCTCCAAATAGCATTTGAGCTATTTGTGAGCTCTTTTCACAGCCTTTAGCATGCAGCTGTCTTCCTTTAGAACGAGACACAGTGTCTGTCAGTGATATGTGGGACAGTCACTGCAGCAAGGAAGAGATGTTCCTTCCCTATTTCCAGGGATTTGTCTATAAACTGGCTATTCATTAGTTAATGTATATTCATTACCTGCCTTCCCTGAAAGACTGTGACAGTGGCTGAGAGGAAGTTGCAACTGAATACTCTCCTGTGGCCAGTAGGACAGGATGCAAGGCACGTAAGTCTGATATGGTTTCTGATGGGCAAAGTAATATGTACCTTTCAGAGTGCATACAGTTAAATCCAGTGTTAGCCTGCTTACATAGAGATGCTTTATCTTGAGGGTTTCCTATAAATAAAGCACCTCTTTATATTCACTAGAATTTCTTGAGTGAGAAATACATACTGCATCAAGAAATGTTGCTGATTAAAGAATTAAATTGAGGGGAGAGGTATGGAAAGTAAAGGAAAAAAGTGACATTGCCATTAAGATTTGGAACCAAGATTAAGGAAGCTATTGGAGTAGGTATTATTATTAATCAGAAAGTGAAACTTTTTCCAAGATCAAAACCAAAGATATTATGTCTCAATTAATTTTTATTCCTTTTTATTTATTCAGTTGTGGAGAGGGATTTAAGTAAAGAATCAGAGAATTGGTGGAGAAAAGCTGACAGAATCCTTTAGGCTTTCTTTAAGTGCTCTGGAATAAGAAGAGAAAAGCTGACAGAATCCTTTGGGCTTTCTTTAAATGCTCTGGAATAAGAAGAGATTAAAGAAGACAAATCAATCACAGGTTTTAAAAGATGAGTAAAAAGTTGCAGCAGAGGTTAAAACTTATTACCCTGGAAAGATTATAACCAAGATTAGGAATTCTAAATATTCATTGCTAATATCTTGCTGATTTCATAAATACACACTGCCTTTTCTAATAGAAACAAAAATAATAGAGAAGAAACTGTGCTGCAGCGTAAAACAGCTGCTAGTGCTCCTCCACCCCCAAGTGAGGAAGCAGTGTCAAGTAGTTCTGAAGATGATTCTGGGACAGATAAAGAAGATGAAGGTGCTGTTTCTCAACGTTCAACTCCAGTAAAGGTGACTGATACAGGAGACAATACAAAAATCACAGAGGTAAGAAATTACTGTGTTAGGCAAGAAAGCTTAAAATTCACATTCCCTTAAAAAAGCATTATAAAACAGTCAGAAGTAAAGCATGGAGAAATTTAGTGACAAAGGTCTCCAGTGCAATTTTTTTGTGTAGATATTAGCATAACTGCAGCACAACTGTTTGTTAACCTTTTCTGTTCTTCTTGTCATGTCATAGTGAAACACAAAGGAAAATACCATTAAAAAAAAAGAAAACTACTGTCAGAAACCTTTGGCATTTGGAAGGTGTTTGGGTCATTACATAATTTAAAATGCACCTGTATTAATGTGTTAATTCAGAGCAGTAGTGCACGTCTGATTGTTGTCTGTTACTGTGCTCTGGCACACATCATTAGGTGGCCTCAGAGCATGCAAATGATTCCTTTTCTCCAGGAATGTACTTGATCTACCTGCTTAACATCTAGTCCATGGGAGTTAACCTGGAGCAAACCCCCTGAAAGACATGTATATGAACCTGAGGTCCTGAGAACCACCTCTTGGAATTACAAGGCAATTCCTTTTGGCCAATGCCTCTTGCTTAGGTTGATTAACTGTGAATTAATGTTCATTCTGTCTAAATTTCAACCTGATTTATGTGAACACTTTTAAATTGCTGTCCCATAATTATGTGGTCTGGCATTTAAAAAAAATTAACTAACTCCAAAAATGTGCATGATAATGTTACTACACAGGTCCTATGCTATTACTGCTACTAAGGTTGCAGATAATGGCAGTGAATAAAATAGTGAAATAAATTGAATTTGCCCAGTCAGGTGGAAAGAATGTATATTTGCAGTTGTGGGCTATTAATCTTTTTTTGCTAGCATAACTCCCATTTTGTTGGAATCCCTTGGGTGCCAATTTAATGAAAATACTGAGTTGTATAATGAATTATGGTACTATCTATTTTATTAGTTCATGTAATAGTTCTTCAAATTCCTTCTTTAGATATCCATTTTGGATACCATTGAAAGTATCATAGCAAAAGGTTATGCTAATGTACACTACAGAAATTTGGAAAATACTTATGTTGTCTGGCAGGGTTGTTTTTTTTTTTTTTTTTTTAAAGCCACAGCTAATTTAAATGGTTATAGGATTGTGCATGTTATCACTTCTAAAGAAAATTAAGTATTTATGACCTTAGCATAAAATGTAGTGTCTGATAGGCAACAGAAAATTACACTGCTTTTTTTTTTTTTTTTTTGCCTCGAATCAAATTTTGATTCTATTCAGTCTTTACCCTAGGGTTGTGTGTTCTCAGATAATGGATTTTCAGCCTTCAATAGTGCAATAGTGTCTTCTTCCTAAGCAAGTACAAGCACATTTATTTATTTGTGTTTATACAAGGTATTGTATCTGAAAGTTTTCCATTATCTCTGAATAATAGAATACCTGTTCTCCAGCATATTAGATTGTTTCTAGGTTTTTTTAACAAAAATTCAAGTTGAAATTTTATTCTTGATTCCTACTATTGAATAATTTATCTCACATCAGTTTTTCTCTCTGTTTTGAACACACTTCAACACTCAGACCTAAGATTTTTTTTAGATTTTTAAGATGCTTAAATGAAAGGTGTATGTAAACACAAAGTATGATTTGAAATATTGAATTTCAATGGCTTAAAAATTGGGTGAGCTATTCTGACTTTTTAGTAATGATATGAAGAAATATATTCCAACTGATTAGCACCTTTTCATGCATTGAATTTTAGTCATAATTTACACTGTTAATTCATTCCGTTCCTTATTACCTGAGGAACTCAAAAAACTGGTTCCTTTCTGTTCACATCTTTGAGAAGTTAATAAAAATGCATTTATTCTTCTGGTCAGGACATACCTTTATGAAGTTCTTTGAATCATTTTGAACTAAGAGAAAATTGTCTTTATATTTGACCCACATGTCCTGTCAGAAACCCCCCCTCAGTTTAGCACTGAATCACTAGACACAGTTAGTGAACTATTGCATGTGCACTGATTCCTTGTTATAGTTGACTGACATGATTGCATAATATATAAAATAAAAATAGTTCTTTTCAACCTGAGGTTTGTAATTATTGCAGAATTGACAGCAGGAAATGTGAAATCAAATGTGGGAGAATGTTCTGAACAAATATGACTTATTCTATATTAAGTTTCAATACAGAACAGAATTTAATAACTACAGCATTATGTTCTATGAATATAATTTATTCTCCTAATATGTTGTTTTAGTTGATTATATCTTTCAAGAATTCTTTTGTTGTTGAATAAATGTGTTGATTAATATTTTTAATAAATTATTTCTTTTAAAAACATGTGTAAGCTGTGATTGCTGTGGATGTGAGAAACCTGTTTGTTTTTGTCTGCACTTCTGAAATCATATTTTGGCTTGTAATGAAGTTCTTTTTTAAGAGCAATCTTTCTTTGGATGTTACAGTATTCTTTATCTGAATCTTTATGTTCCAGAATGTAGTGCAAGCAACAAAAGATGTGTATGGAGTCAATCTTTCAGATATCCCTTCAGAAGATGATCTTGCAATATATGCAAGGTGAGACAAATTTCCAGTGGTAATCAGTAAAGGATAATTTGAGCTAGTTAAGTGCAGTTTGTCAAAGTGCTGCCTTTCATTAAACTTACTTAAAGGAGAAATTTGCCTATGTATGCTATTTCTTTCAAAATCAAACTGTTTTCAGCTGTCTGTGTCAATTCTGATTTCAGTGGAAGCTATGCAGATGTCTCTGAAAGCAAAATTTGGAGCTTAAATCAAATGAAAGATGCTTCAAAAGAAATACCTGTCACTTAATACAATCCTAGAAATTTATTAGTAAATTCATGGGAATTCTATATTGCATTGATAAGTAAATTCCACAGAATTATCAATGGAACCAAGAGTGGAACCAAGTATGGTTCTAAGCTTTATAATCTGTGGGATTTGCATTTAAAAAAAGGCAAAAAAAAAAGGCTTTGCATTTTTCAAGTGTTGAATTACTCCAATTCAAATCAGTCATAATGAAATAGCTTATTCTATAAAAATAATAGAGGTTGTCTTTTTATTTAATGTGATGCCATATAAGAAATCTACACTTCATCTCAGGAAAACCCTGGGTATGTATTGAAGTGAATACTTGTGAGACATGCATTGAAATGGCCTTGTGTGCATTTGTTTTTATTTTCTAATGTGTAATAGCAGTAGCTACTTTGTTATATTTGAAAGCTTTTCAATTTTTAAGGGAAATTTTAATTCACTGTGATATCTGATCTGGTGATACGTGGTGTTTCATCCTGACTTAGTTCCTTAATCCATTCAATACATTTTTTCTTTATATTTAAAATTATTTTTCTCTTACTTTTTCTTTAGATGTAGCTATTTCTCTTGCTCTCTTGTTCTTTAAAATTCCCACTTCCTATTTCCTACAAGCTGAGTCATTTGAAGATCCTACACTTTAATAGGGTTAGGAGGATGTTTCTCATTATATCTGAAATTTTTGCCTTCATCTATGCCTCTACCTTTGTTTCTTTTTTATTTTAACCCTAGAAGATGGATGCAAATTTGACAACTACCCTTTGATACAGCAGGTAGTTTTTGTGGTTCAGAAAATGGCCCAGTGTGAGCTGGTATCTACTGTGTCTCTCTGTGCAAATGAACAATTCTGTATTAACATCCGGAATTGCAGCTACTTCCAATTTTATAATTTCTTCAGGCTGGACTAATGTTCAATCTATTGTTAATGTAAAACTGTAAACCCCTTGGAGGTTTTGAAGTTCCCTATTTATAGCCTTTTAAAGAAAAAAAAAAAAAAAAAAAAAACAACAAAAAAACCAACAAACCTTGCATTTATTTTATTTCCTTTGAGCAATGCAGGCTTTAAAAATAGAAAAAATTACAAATTCTTTATCTCTTTCAGCTAACAAGACATGGTGCTATTTCTGGTCTGGTGTGCTGATTTATATAATAAAGGATGTCAGTTAAATCTATACTTTGCAAAATGTACATCGCTTGAGAATAGCAGCAATTTCTTTCACAGTATGATGACAGTTCTCACATCAAGCCTTTTTCTGCTACTGTAATAAGGGAAGTGGGGATGTAAGATCCTGACTTCACGTGACATCACTGGACATGTTACATGCTTTTCATTATGAGGATCAGGATCTCACAGATTCAAAGTACTTCAGGTTAAGTTGCTTTATGTCAGCTGATCTTTATTTCGCCTATTTGCAAATGCAAATTAAAAGTAATTTGGATCTATTCAGCCCGTTTTCACTGATGGCTGAGATAATTCTCGTCAAAACAGAAATCACAGAAGCCCAGATTGGTTGAATTTGGAAGAGACAGGAACTCCCTGTAATAATTTGAGGTTGTGTGCTGCAGATCAACTGTGTGTGGTGTCTTCCTGACCTCAACAAACTTGCTTCTATGCATTTAGGTCTTGTAACTTTCAAAATATTGAATAATTTGAAGCAATTAATGAAAATACATACACAATTGGTTTGCCTTTGTTTTTTTGGGTTTTTTTTAAGAGTTGGTTTCAATAGCAAGCTCCTGCAGTAGAAGATGTTAATTATCTTGATTTCCACTTAAAATTCTCTTATTTAGTAATGCAAGCATTTATTCCTTTAAAAGTCAAAATGATGTTGCTTGTCCCTGAGGCATTTGTTTCTACAGTATAGAATCTGAATGGAGCAGAAAGAAAAGCTGCAGTAAGTTGCTTAGGTACATGTTGTTCATTTGACTTCTGTACTCTTTCATGCAATTGGCTTTGCACTGGTAATAGTTGCTTGTTAAAATGTAGTAAATATTACTGAAGTAGACCAGTAAAACTTCTTAAGCTAAATGGAAGCTCATTGTTAAGAAAAACTCTCTGCCTCAGAAAATTAAACTAGTAAATCAAAACTGAGATTTACTTGTCTTTTCAGTGGCACAGCTGTGTTGGAGAGTGAACAAATTGAGTGCAAGATAGCTACATATATTTACATTTGAATCTGACTTTTCCTCCTATCCTGAGTGACTAAGATTAGTGATAAACTGCTTTTCGGAAGATTTTGTTCCACTTCATTGCCAAGGAAAAAAAAAAAAAAGACAGTATTTTCCATTGGCAGTGTCTTCCAGCAAATATTTGGAGATGGAGAAATTGTCCCAAAAGGTTGTGGTTGTAAATATGGGATCTGAGCTAACAGCATTTCAGATGAATAAACTAGATTGAATTCAGCAAAGGACTGACTTAAATCTGAAACTTGAGAGATTTTTTGTCTTTTGCTGATTTTTCCATAGGCTGTTCTTCTGACTGATTGCTTTGAGAAAGACATAGGAAATTGACTGCAGAGAGCTGCCTGTTTCTTAGGGGAGGACTGTTTCTTCCCGTGACATACTGGGTGACACCAATTGATAAGCAAATTTTATTTCAAAGGAGGATCTGAGTTCATGCATACACCCTCTATGAACTTCTAAAAATCTCTTGTTCACCAGAGAAGTATATAATGATCAGTGACTTACATAGTAGGACTAAAAATATCATTTCTTGGTGTAATTTTTTTGTTTGATGATTTTTGGGGGATAGTTCTTTCATTTATTCTTCAATCTACTGCTTTTCATAGGTTTGTTCAGCTGGGACAGAGTCAGCATAAACAAGACAAGGGCAGCCAGCAATTTTATTCAAAATGCCCCTTGGATAAGGTCATAAATTTGTAAGTATTCTTTTTCTTTTTCCCTTTAGACCGGTTTTGCTTTTGTCATTAGATATGAAAAGTGATCAGGTAAATTTGATGTTAAATTGCTTTAGAGTCACACTTCCATTTTCTTCACTGCATAGGGAGTTTCAATGCATAGCATGAAGAACTGCATTTTTGGTTTTTTGAGGGTTTGGGTTTTTTGGGTGTTTGGTTTTTGTGTTATTTTGGGGAGTTAGTTTTAGTCTTCTTTAGTTTTTGTAGTATCAAGGGGTTTCCATTTAAAAGTCTTAGCAATCATGAGTTAACAGAAAATCGACTGAGTTTAGAGGGCAATTTCTTCTTGCTTACTCTCCACTAGAAAACATTCAAAGTTGCATTTGAATCTTCTTACTACTAGTGGATAAAAAGGGTCAGGGTATTATCCAAATGTCATACTAATATTGAACCAGGTCTTACAATTTAGATGATCAAGTACTACCTTCCCAGTTGACATCTTCCTGTAGTGTAGGCAGCTTAAAGTTTCACCAAGGCAAGGCAGAATTTTATTTACTTCTGTCCCTAGTACATGATCCTTTATCCAACAGCATGGCCACTTCTTAGAACTGCAAAAGCTTTTCTGCAGTCTGTTGATTTACAGAAACCTCAAGTTTGTTTGCTGCACTGCCTCTTGTCCACCCTTGTGTGCTGTGATGTGAGGAAACCTTAAACACATTTATACCTAAGTAGGGAGAGAGACTAGGTGAGTCTCAGCTGGGCTGAGAAAGAATGACATGAAACAGTTGTGATGCTGTGTATGAGACAATACTGTCTAATAGCAGTGTTTAGTCACTTGGTATTACCTACATTTAAAGTGCTGATACCACATTTGTAGGTAAATGAGCCTGTAGTTTTATAATAAAACATGCATAATGTGTATTAAAGTAGTAAATTAGATTGGCAAACTGTAAAACTGTTTTCCAATATGAGGGAGCAAGCCTGAATGTTTTAAATAGACATGTTTATTAAGAAAATATTTTGTAAGAAGAAGAAGAATTTTGCTATGAATGAAGGCAATTTCTTTTTTGTAATTGCAAAATCTCCCAGCATGTAAGACAGTCTAGGAGATAATCATTCCTTTCTTACCCCTTTAAATGTAAATTTTTTTCCCAATGCTGAGATGCTGTAAAATGAACACAATGAAGAGAGTCTCTACACAGAATTCTGGTGGCCTTGGGATAGTCACGTGTTAATTTTTCTCTTTTCCCAAGTGTAATTTCCATGTGGTTCTGAATAGTAGAAGTGTAAAAGTCATAGGGCACACAAATCCATGCCTCCTGTCACTCCTTCTCTCGAAGTTTTGTCAATCATCTCTCCTTGCCAGTTCTACCAAACATGTTCCTCTGTGCAGATGAGAGAGGAAATAGAATATCTTAGAGTTAGTGATTTCTTTTTTAGTACATTATATCCCTAGACTGCTCAAAATTTTTCTTTGGGTTTTGTTCTGTAACTTTTTTAAAATGTTTAAATACTGTTAGGGTGGTGACAGATTGTTCTTTTAGTTAAAGTCACAAATGTAGCCATTCTTAAAAGGCGTGTTGTTCAACTCTGAAACAAGGAAGCTTTCTCTTACTGACTTTGAATTGCTGCTCTGAATCAGGAATTTCCTTGGAGAATACTAACTTTTGAGAAATAGAATAGAATGAACATAAGTGTACTCAAGATTAGGGAGAGAGGGAGGGTTTCAAGTTAGAGTAGCTGAGGCACAGCTTGCGCTTGTTTCTCAAGAAGCTCTTGAAGAAATTAAAAAATTATACTAACTTTTATTAATTTGATGTTAGATGCCTTTTAAATTGAAAAAAAAAATCTGACAAATTTAATTCCCATGTGGTTGCTTCATATATGATATAAATGCAATCAAACTCTAGTTCTTTTCATAGTAACATTAGGTACCCAGTCTAAAACTTTAGGTTCATATCAGCAGTGAGATATAATTTAAGTTTAGGTTAGTTGTCTTTTCCACACTTCTCAAGAAAATCTTTTTTTAATAACCCCACATTTCACAATTTTAAACACTTAACCATTTTAATTAAATAGATGAAGCCATTACAAAGGAAGAAATATTTCTTATTTTTATGTTGCTGCAGTGATATTTCTGAATTCAAATATACATTTTATAAATACTGAAGAGAAGGTTCTTCTTGAATTTTGAAACTGTTAAGTATAGACTATAAATAAAAAATGGGGACTTGAACAGGGATCAAAGTGATGCAGTGAAATAATACTGAAGTTGAGTGGAGGATGTGTAAGGATATTGAAGTTCTTCTTTTTGTTCTTAGAAATTCCATGAAAGAAAAAATGATGAAATTTTACTTAGGGCTAAATAGAGCTAAACAGAGCTGGACTACTTTTAGCACAATCTATTATAATGTGTATGAAGACAGACTCTTAAGTACTGTAGTGTAATTATTGTTGGCTGACACAGTGCACCTGTTCCTAATTCCTTAGTATTCATTCTGGTATGATATAAATAATACTGTTGTAAAAATACACTCTGAAAACCTTTTTAAAGGTACTTCATACATTTATCTAGGAGTACAAGAAACTTTATTCCCTTCTGAAAAGGGAACTGAGTGTTTTGATTCCCTGTAGCACAAAAGAAGAGAGTGGGCATGCTTAAACATCGTCCTACCAAAGAGTGGTTGGTGCATCCATCAGGGTCCAAGCTGTCTTCAGTGCCTGTGCTTCAGGTCAGGTCACAGAATGCTTTGGGCTGGAAGGACTCTTAAAGACCATGCAGTTCTCCAACCCCCTGCCATGGGCAGGGACACTTTCCACTAGACCAGGCTGCTCAGAGCCCCATCCAGCCTGGCCTTGAGCACTGCCAGGGATGGGGAAACACAACTTCTCTGGGTGACCTGTGCCAGTGCCTCTCTGCCCTCACAGAGAAGGATTTCCTCCTACTGCCTAAGTTAAACCTTCTTTCAGTTTAAAGCCACTCCCCCTTGGCCCACCACTTCATGCCCTTTAAAAAGTCCCTCTGCAGCTCTCTTGCAGCCCCCTTTAGGCACTGGAAGGTGATACAAGGTCTCCCTGGAGCCTCCTCATCTCTATACTGAGCAACCCCAACTCTGTCAGCCTGTCTTCATAGGTGGGGTACTCTAGCCCTCTGATCATCTTCATAGGTGTTTGCTTAGGATTCAAACAAGGTGAAAAAGCCAATTTTGTTTACTTTTTAAATAGACTTCAGAGACTTGAGGAGAAAAAATGCAGTGTTGAAACAAATGCAGTGGCTTTCTGGTGACTGCTACATGTCTGAGAGCTAACCTACATCACCATGATCTTTTCCTTGGAAGTATGGGACATCCTCATTATAACTGAAGGTTTTAACTGTATCTTTTACTGTAGAGACAATTATATTCTTGGTGAAACCATAACACCAGGAAGCCTGCTCATAAGTGGGATGAAAATAATTGAAAATTGTGTGTCAAGGGTGCTGTCCTTCATGACATAAAGCTTATGTTCCTGTCTACGTAATTTTCACTGAGAGGCCATAAAGCTGCAGGTCTCTAGGGAAACCTGATAGCCAAGTCATAAATAACGTGCTCTCCTTCATGACTATTGTAAGATAATAAACTTATTAAGTAAAATAGATTTTTTTACATGAATATGTTAGAGAAATAACTTTTAATTAAATGACTGGATAATGCAAGCACTCTACAAATAGTTACAGCTTAATACAGGGTTATTAATCAAAGTTGGCACTCATGAACATGTGGTTCTTTCAATATATTTTTATCACGTTGATGCAAGTAGGAGGAAAATTGAGATTTGGTTATTAAATGCTCAAAATTAAATGCACTTTGCTACCCAGCTTCCATTGTACCTAAGGAAAGGATTTTTGAGTCATTAGTGCTTCAGAAATGTCGTATCTTTAGAAACCAATCAATAAATAGAGAAGGCATCAATTTAGTGTAATGGCTCTGTTTTGCTCTTTACTTAATTGCCCACTTGCTAGTGGACCAGACAGACCAGTTATATTTGATTAAGTGACACCTTTGTTGTTAGATAGTGACATTGATAAGTTAGTACAGTGTGCTAGTGTCAAATGCCATTGCTGGAGTCTCAGCTTGCATTCTTTACACTGGTTAAATAAGTACTGCAGAAACTATGGATGCTTTGAAAAACAGTCTACTTTTAAAGCATCTAGACTAAGGTTATTTACCAGTTCTGAGTAAATAAATTAGAAGTGATAATGAGAAGAAACTATCACA
This sequence comes from Passer domesticus, assembly GCF_036417665.1. Classification (NCBI taxonomy): domain Eukaryota; kingdom Metazoa; phylum Chordata; class Aves; order Passeriformes; family Passeridae; genus Passer; species Passer domesticus. The sequence goes on from NC_087476.1 coordinate 45,857,435, forward strand.
TTGTTGAGAAAAAAAATAATGTTTTAGAGCATGTGGCCAAACTCTGTGGGGGATCAGTGATTTTATTGTCTCAAGTTCAATAGCATACTTGTATAAGTAATTCTGTCATTGCAATCCAAGAGTAATCAAATTAATATATGGCTATGCAAAGTTGAAATATAAAATTGCAAAGTATTACTTCAATCTGGAAACCTTTTTGCTTTTTATACTGTATTCCAGTTGTACTGGAATATAGGCACAGTGTATCCTACATGACACACTGCAATAATTCTTTAAGACTAATGAACTGTCACATGATGAAACATCCAAAATACAATATATTTGACTAAAATAAAAGGCTGCAAAATGAGGGAGCTAGAGTTTTTTCATGGTTTTAATGGAGATCCTCATTTAGAAACAGTGTTAAACATTAGTTTGTGCCCATAATGCAAGTAGGAGTTTATTAGGGCATTTTATTTATAGAAGGGCTTTCCCTTTGCTTGTGTTCTAGTTCTTACTTGTTTTTTCACTTCAAAAGAAGAGATTCTATGCATAAAAATAACTTTCTTGCCTCCTGAAAAGCACACAGGTAGTGAGTCATGACTCTGGCTTCTGTAGAATATGGCAATGATGCTAATATCTGAATCTTCATTGCATTTGGGCTGGTTGGTGTTTGATTTATGAAATAGTGAGCTTTGACAGTAAGTTGCCACTTTACTTTCTTACCTGAGAAGCTTCGAGCCCAAAAATGTGTCTATTGGGACTCAAATATGTTATTTGTTGGACAAAGAAGATTTTAAAAATATTTTCATAAAATATCTGAGTGCTGTTGCTTATAATAAATTGTCTGCTTCCTGATAATTAGATGGAAATTTCTTTCCTAATTAATCTTTTCTCTGTGTTGGCTCAGAGTATAATGACTTGTTATAATTGTTACTAAGTGGAAGCTCAATGAAGTCTTTCTTTTATCTGCTATAATGCATGGCACAGATCTACTTTAGCTGGGGTACTTACTGACCGTAGCAGATCTGAGGAAGGATGAAGAAATGAGGGCAGGGCAAAGGGAAGTGAGAAGGTGTTCTCTAATGGGATTAATGACAGCTTACCTAATTACCCTACTTGGAAAGCTGGGTCTTACCGGGTCTGCAGTAGTGATAAAAATCGAGGTAAATGAATTATCTACTGGGAACTTGCCCTCTCATTGACTCTTCTGTATATTTCAAGGAAAATAAATACTCCTCTCTCTCTCCGTGGAAAATTTTTACCTAAAGCTCCAAATATTCTGCATGTTTGGTTTTTTCCAGAATACCCATCTCCTCCTTTTCTCAAGACAATATTTACGAAGTCCAGCCTCCAAGAGCTGATAGGAAATCCATAGAGATTTTCCATGCACACATTCAGGCTGGAAGAGGAAACATGCAACCCCTGGGAAGAGATGACTTCCTCATGTACAGAGAGTACATTCGAAACAGATACATGTAAACCCAAGCCGGGTTCTCCTGCCAAATCGACTGGACTGATAAGTCACAAAAATTATTTTAGAAAGGAAATCTAGTTTTGTTCTTTTGCAGCAATGAATTTGTTACTAACTTTTCTATTTATTATTCGTTACTCTTATCCATTTATTGCATTGTGCTTTAGGGGAAAAGGTGGTTTAATAGCTGATTTAAAAGGTTATTTAATATCTTCTAGCTGAAAGTGTATCCTAAGAGACTAAGTGAATAATCAGAGCACCCAGAGTCGCTAGAGAGTATGTAGCAATTTGTGGCAAAGAAAATATGGCATCTTTAACTTTTTTATATTAATTTCTTACATTGTTGTTTGCTAATAAAACTGAAGTGATTTGTACACAAGAATCAGAAGAGAATAGTTTTCTTCCTCTTTCTTCCCTGACAGAAAACAATCTTCTTTTACAGCGGAATATTTTCTGATATTTCTTGAGGTTTTTAGCAAAGTTAAGTGCTAGAATGACTGCTTGCAATTTTCTGCTTTCTTAAGCAAAAGTGAAAAATATGTGGCTTATGTCAAAATCAAAATTTGCATCAACACCAATAAACTATGTAACCCTAATATGTGTCAAAACTGATGTCACTGGTGCTGGTAGCTGCAGAATCTGTGCCACATGCTGCAGGGTGAGGATGGCTTGTGACTAATTATCCCAGGTTTCTAGTACAAGTCTTAGGAGAACCCATAATGACTGCATCAGCAAATGAGGGAATGCTCTTCACATTACTGGCTTTGGACACCTGGGGAGTGCCAAACCATCCTGTCATTTTTCTGTGTGCACTATCTTTTGAAGCATACTCTTCCCATCCCTGTGTTTGTGCTCCTGTGAGATGCCTTCAGGTTGAAGCCTGGAGCCTCCAGGGAAAGGGACTGGATCAGCTGGGGTGATCACGCAAGAGGAAGCAGGAGTTGGGTTAGGCAAGACTGAACATCATGTCCTGTGCTGGGTAAGAGGTGAAGAGGCAGCAGATGTCTAAACAGGTTCTTTTGGGCTTGTAAGTAAAACATTTTTCAAATAAAAATAAAAAGGAAGGGAGGAAGCCTGCTATTTGCAATTGCAAGCTATAATTCCCAGCACTTTGTAGCCCTTTGCCTTGAAGAATACTGACAGTATCAGCAGCATTCTTGACAGAACATTTTGTTCCACGGGCTTGTACAGACCATGTTTCAGAATTTTCTGGAATAGCAGAATAACCGTTTTAGGGATGCAGCCAACTGCATGTAACAGATGCAGAGAACATGATTGTGTTCACAGTAAATTGCTTTTTAGGCAGCTACTGTAGGTTTGTGGCTGCTCCCTGCAAGCATGTTTGCATATCTTTGAATATTTTATGCAGTAAGTTGCACCTCTGTCAGTAATTCAATATAAGAAAAGATGTAGTGGGTAAAGGGAAAAAAGGTTTCTTGTAATACAAGTTTGTGTATTACAGGGAAGGGAAGAACTTGCATGCAGTCAATGAGAACCTGGTACCCTGAGTTACCAAAGCATTTTGGTGTCCATTCTCTTTTGTTAATTGCTTTGAGCCAAATAGTTGTATTTTAGGAGATGCAAGAATGAATTGTCACTTTAGATTAATACTTCATTGCAATTGTCAATGTTTTTTCCCTCTGGAAAAATAAAATATACTGAATTTTTTGCCCAATATGAAAATAATTAGAAGAAATAAATGCTTGCTTTGAAAAAAATGTAGAGCTGGAATTCATGTCTTAGTGAGACAAGCACACACTTTCCTTACTGCACTTAAACTATTGAAAGGAATGTTTTCTAGACTATCACAGACCTTAGTTTTGTTGTTGATAGATACTGGTAATTCATAAAAGTTACCCTTGAAAGTGCACCACTTACCCACAGATAACTCAAAAGATGCAACTCCCTTTTCAGCAAACAATGATGTTGTTGCAAAATTTAGGGATAGTAATGATTTTGCAGCTCTAGGAGAAAATATGTTAAGCCCTCAGCAATTCAGACACTCCTCAAAGAAGAAGATTAAAGGAGATTGGTTTACAGGTCTGAGAGCTGAATGACACCTCAGTGATGGCTTGTGTGATCTACCATCATCATACTCTTAGCAGCTGTTCAGAATGCTTCCAAGTGCCAGTGTCAGCTTTCAATAGGATTGTTTAAAGAAAAAAAGAGTCCAATGCACAAAGCAAGACTCCCAGCTTAACCCTGAGTAAACTCAACAGTCTAAGTGGACCTGCTGCCTAATGCACATAAATGATTATTTAAAATAGAAATACACTCAATCACTCATCTAACAAGTTCAGCTGGATAAAGGACTCTCAAGGTGCTGCCTCTGCATCCACCTACTTTATCCCATTCTTGTGATAATAAGGTTCAGTTCTCAAGAGTGTTAGAAGTTCTCAATAGATTTGAGATATTTTCCTTTTAGAAGCAGAAGAAAAAGTGTGTGAAATAAGAATAAACATGAAAAGAGTGGGCTGTGTTGGCTCTGAAGAATAACATGGTGTTCTTCTTCGCTCTTTAAACCATATGGACAAAAGAAATATTTGAGAAATTTGTTGATTTTTTTCCTCCACAATATGTTTAGTTTGTTTCAGTGTGTTTAAAGGTTACATTGCAATACCATCCCAAAATGTACACCTGGAAAATTATTTCCTGCAGAATCAGGAAACACAGATATCAAATTAGGACTGATTTGGTAATTTCCGTGCCTCTTCTATGCCAATGGATTTTGATGCCAGTCCAACAGCTTAAGCTTCGTGCTGTGACTGCAGGAGCAGTTTTTTTCCACAATTTTCCTTGGTAGTTTCCCCTCCTTGTGAGTCCTGTGTCCACTTGCAAACCCACTTACTTTTTGTTCTGTTCCTCTCATTTTCCAGAGGGACTCATCTGTGGTCCTAAAATAGGACCTTTCAATGTTCACACAGCTGCCAGGAGGAAGAAGCTTAAGAGCTGTGTGTAATTCTGGGGTGACGCTTGTGGCAGGTCTTTATTTTGTTACTGACTTCCTGAGCTTTTTCTACATCATCCAGAAAGGTTCTCTTGGCTTTCACAGACTTCACTTATATAAACTCCAACGCATATGCCCTGTCAAATACTCATGTTTTACAGTCAGAGGAAATACCAGCTTCACTCAGGAGATCATTTCATTCTCCATAGTGGTTTCACCCTATCAGTAACTACATGAACAAGTCCAGTTCACTGAGGGTAAAACAGAGGTATGTACACAGGAGTGTTCCATTTGCTGGCATGGTTTCAATCCAAGTGATTGCCTAGAGGCTGATGGGAGAAATACAATGTGCTTGGCTTCCAAATACCTCCCTCTGTCTTGTCTATATTTAAAAACCTAATTAAAGTTGTCACTTTTGGTGGTGATTCAGAAGTAATATGAAGCTAGTGCATAAAGTTACAAAATAGGAATAATAAAAAAATCATACACTGAAATTACAACACTTGCAAATATTGATAATCAGCAGTCCCCTTCTGGAGTTCCTAAATCTACCTGCTACAAAAAAAAACCCATTGCAGCTGCTGATCTGTCCACTGGAACCAAGCAAGAGAGTGCTGAGAAAAGACATGAAAAACAATGTTTGGTATAATATATTAAACAATGTTTAGTTGCATAATAACTTATGTATTGCTTCTCCAGAAAGACATGCTCTTTGCATGACCCAGGGTTTGACCAGAACACTTATATTCCTTTTTTTAAAAAACATTTATCTTTGTGGTCAAGGTAGGACAGCCACCAGCATGGTATCAACCATGTCTGATGATACAGCTGTTGATACAGCTCAGGTACTCTTTTTTTCCTTTTTTTTTTTTTTTAACCATAGGAGTTTTATTTATTTCCCTTCTTTTTCTTCTGATTTTTGGTAGTATGTTTGATGTTTTCAGCATCTGTGGTTCAGAATCCTTTTTCTCACATGTAGCTGTGCCACAAGTTGTAGTTTTCCCACTATATCCATCTCCTACTTTTGGAGTTTTCACTTCTTGAAGCAAAACTCTGTAGTTGTAATACACCGTCTTCCTTGTTTTATTACTGATGTATTCTGAGTTGCCATCAATGAAATAATGTAACTTTTCTTAACTTGTTTGATTTTCTACCTACTTCCCTGGAAATACAAAAATGTGGTTTTATATAAAGAGGAGAAAATAAAAGGAGAAACTAAAGAAAGTGGTAAAATTTTGACTCTCAATCAAACTTAAACCTTGCATGGAGACATTCTGCGCAGGCCAGAACTTCCGTAATAGCTTCTCCCATAATAAAATTAAATACCCTGTGCCACCCTCTTCCTGGGTTTTCCCCAGATCAGACTATTGGATAATTGACTCAGATGCTCACAAGGCTAAGCTATGAAGCCTGATGCTGGGTTTGAGGTTCTACACTATATTTTGAGGGATTTTTAAAATTTTTCTCCTCTACAGCTTGCAAGGGTATTTTGTAGGCTCATGAACTCCCTTCTTAGCAAGAAAGGGATCATTCAGTTAAAACCTTTCCTAAGAGAGGCAGGATTTTTAGAAAGAGACCAGTTACCTGGTAGAAAATCCTTTTCCCTAGATGCTCTGGTAACTTTTCTGCAGTAAGTCCTACAGGAGGTGTTTAGGTATTTCTCCTTCTGGTCTCCTTCCTTCCCACATAAATCCCACTTCTTGATACCAGGAGTGAGCAAGAGCTGAAATGTATCTCAGTGAGGCAAGGGGAAAGCAAAAGGGCGAATAAGGGAAGAGCTGGAGCCGTCTGGGTGAAAAGAGAGGGCTGGACACCAGTGAGGTGTGTTTGAATAAGCAAGCTGATGCACAGGGAAGAGTGGACTGGCAGGGAGGCTGCAGTTCAGTTGCTAGGAAGTGCAGAAGAGCTGTGCACGCACCTGGGCACAGGCACAGCGCTCGCTCTCACGTTGCCGGCCGGGTGGGCAGGTTGAGGGTGCAGATCCAGAGCTCCCGGAGTGGCAGAGCCCAGCTCAGTGTGGAGCACAGCCCAACACACTCAGGGACACGTGGAGCAGGGGGCTTGTGCTGCTGTGGCAGGGAGGAGGCTGGGTCACAGCACGTGGAAAACAAGCGGCGAGCCTGCCATTGAGACATAGCCCGTATCCACATGAGCCCTGACGGGAGTCACAGCAGTCATTTGGAAGACACATGTGCCAAGGCTGATTTGAATTTCCAAAGGTCACATTTCTCATTCTCTGCGTACCGGGATTCTCATTAACAAGGGTCTCCAGCTGGCCCTGTGCAATGTCCTCAGGACATGCTGTTGTAACCAAGTTGTGCACACAGGCTTCCCCCAAGGCTTCAGTCTCCATCTCACTGCTTTCCACCTCTGGGGTGTTGTAGGAGAGTCCTGGACACACTATGTAGGGGATCAGATTTTGACCTAGCAGGCACATCCTGCTAAGTGCTGCACAAAATTTATGGAGTCGGTTTGTAGCACCATCTGATTGAATTCCCCCTTACCTGGTGGCAGTGGCATCAAAGCCAGGTAGGCTATAAACAGAAAGGAGGGCTTCCAGTCAGATCACCTGTCCTGGGGGACAAGAAGTTACCCCTCTGCAGGGGTTTATTTCTCCCCATTGTGCCTCCTTGGAGGTACATACACAAATGGCTTAGCCAAAACACCTGCACTTAAAAAACTAAAATTAGATGAGTCCCTCAGTAGTCTTTATAAAACCTGGCAGAGCTGTGAGATAAGTAAACAGCTACATTTTAGGGTCCCTTACAAAAGGATTTTATGGCTTTAGCCTCTGTCTCATCTACTCCAGACATAGCTAGGCACTCTTCTGGTACAGTGCTTCTCTAAAATAAGGGTGTCTGCCACCTCAGGGCTACCCTGCGTTGTCAGGAGTAGACAGGACTTCTGACTCACCAGCCAGGCCAGAGAACAGGCTGCTCAGGGTTAGAGAAGCTTGTCAATCATCACTAGCTTTGAACAAAAAAGGATTTTATCTGTCTCCATTGCTGATGGGTCATGGTGACCTCTCTGCCTATGTCAGGAGCCTGATGCAGGGACCAGCTCTCCTTAACTCCCCTGGGTCTCACAAAGCTTAGCTCTGCTTCTCCTCTGCCTGCTGACAGCATGTTCTCCATCTGCTGCCTTGGCTTGAATCTCTGACGAACATTATGTTATGGAATGCTTTCTCCAGTAACATTTATACCATTAGAGACTCCACAGAATTATCCACTTCCCACTCAATAAATGCTTTCCTTTCAAATGCTGGTTTTGGAGAGTGTTTGCCCTGCAGCCTGCTGAGCAAAAGCCATATGGGGAAGTTTCTGAGAGAGCTTCACTCTGTCTGAAGCTCAGGAAAGTGTCACCTGAAGATGAGTTACCTGCCTTTTTGGTCAGAAGTAATTGGCCTCAATTTGGAATCTTCACTCATCTGCTATATGAATACTACCTGACCCTCATCTACCTCATGTATTCTGCTTTGGGATGTTCAGTATTAAGTCTTTGGATGTCCAGTAGTAAGACCCCAGATCACTGAATCTGTTGGTCTATTTAAATCATCACCACTGATCTCTATTTATTATGTTGGTGAATTATTATATTCCCATTTATTAAATGCACAGCATGCAGTGGTAGCACAAATACTGCATTGGTCAGAGGTCTCCTTTAGATTTCTTTTCTTATAACTTAGATGCACAGGGTTTTGCCTGTTTTCACTCTGCATATCGTTGCCATTGTTGATTTTAAGGATCTTTCTGCACATCTTCAGTACCCTGGGTCTGAGCACAGGGTCACAATTCCTGCTCTGAACAATCACAAAACATCTCTTCACCTTCCAGGTCTATGGCTGCAAATGTGAAGCTGAAAAGTTTAGTCAAGGATGTGTTTCTTGCTAATTCTTCTTCTAGGCATTAGTTTGTTCCTTCATTGTTTTTTCTGGACTGCACGTTTGGGCTGATTCAGAACTAGATGTCTCTGATTATATCCCCTGATATTTTCCTCCTTTTATTTTTTTTTCTTTTTCAGTGATTTAGCTATTAGCTGTGCTTGTAGAAATAGAGGTTGCAGTTCATAAAGGCAGCTAAAATCCTTTCCATGCTTTCAACAGTTTGTCACTGACTGAAATTGCAGCAAGGTCCAAGTGCTGAGGGTGCGGTCCCAAAATACCCTTCTAGGGCCACTTCATCACTTCCTTATAAGAGGAGAGGCTCTTCAGAAAAACCCTGAGGAGACACAAGCACAAAGTGTCTCTTCCCCCCCTTTATCAAAGGCTTGTCTCTCACAATTCTCTCAGTTCTCTCCTATTGTCCCTGAAATCTCCGACAGCTCTTCACCGCCGCGCTCACGCAGGGAGCTGCAGACGGGAAAACATTCCCAGACCCCGCCTGTATTCTCAGTGATAGGAGCATGTTCCAGGCTGAGCATCTCTGCACAGCTGTGTGTCAGCACACAGGGACAGGCAACAGAGATGGGCCAGCTTGTGTTTGGTCACAGCAGGAAGTGGGAGGCATTTTGAAAGAGCATCACTTTTCCCGCAGAATTCCCTGAAGCTGAACTGTTTTATTTTCTTTTACAGCATAAGTTTTCCAGTGCAAAATAAAAATATCATTAAAGCACTGTCAGTATTACAAAGTGTTTGTTACAGTATGAATTTTTTGAAAGGAACTGTTTACCTTGAGCTGATTATTAGCTTAGTCTGTAAATCCCCTGAAAAATATTTATCCTCAGTGTAAGTGCTGTAACTCGGGGAAGGATACAGTTGCATTCCTCATAAGCATAAGGTGTTTTTCAGATTTTAATTATGGAGCAATCACAACACCCCTACAAGGAAATTAATGAGCTTTGATATTTGTATGTAATGAATGTTTCTCTGTTTCTCAGTTCCTTGTCTGTTACTGATTAAAAAAAAAATTGCCAATGCTTTTCAGAGCTGTGATTTTAGAACATACATTTTCACTCAGCTTAGTGCATTTTGCATGTTGTCCTGTTTGTAACTCAACAACTGCATGAGCAGGAGCATGAGCAGGAAGTCTCCATTTCTCATCTGTGCTGAGAACTGCTCCTGGTGTTCTGTATTCTCAGCATTGCCCTACCTCAAGGGGCTGTAGTGCAGACTCATGCCAGCCCCTCGCTCTTTGAATCCTGACTTCAAGACTGTAAACATCCTCTTTGCTGACAGTCTGCTTCTTGCCAACATGGTTGTTAAGCTTCCTCACACTCACGCTCCCTTCTTCACTCCCTCATTGCCTTTTCCCTCCTCTGCTTTGTAGTTTGTTCATGCTGGCATGCTGCACTCCATGGTCTCCCTTTCAGATAGTCTTCCAATAACCTCAAGGGGGGTTTGGAAACTTGCTACTTACTTCGAGGTGCCTAAAAACTGTTGCTCTCTCTTGAGCCTGGGCAGAACATTCTTCATTTCAAATGACAGCAACACAAAGGGAGGTTGCAGCTACAAAGGCTATGATGGAGTTTTAACTCTGGAAACCCAATGGCAGAAGGAAAGTGCAGACGTTGCTTGGTTTCTACGTCACCGGAAAAACTCACTTGCAAGGACACAGATATCTAGTAGCAAGTCTTTCTCTTTGTGGGAATACTGTTTTGAGTTCAGTGGGAATAACATCAGGCTTAAAATGTTAAAACATTTCTGAAACTTAAGCATAAAAACTTTCTAAAGCCAGTGATACATGGGTAGAATTAGGCCATACTGTATATGCACAGTATTTTCCCCACACTGTACAGCAGCAGCACATTTAACAGCAGCGAGGTTACAGTTTAACCAGGGGCATCATTCCAGTGACACCCTGAACATTCTGCAGACTATAGATGTATCTTGCTGGCAGTAAAAGTATTATTTTCAACCTATATTAGGCAAGAATAACTGAAAGAATACATTACAAAGCCTATCTTTCATTTACTTAGTTTCCTAGGAAATGCAACCAATAAAATCAATTTCCATCAGAAAGGTATTTTTAGAAGAAGTGGCCTCTTCCCTGGCCAGACTCACAGCTCTCCAGTCATTGCTTTCTGTGCACTTTGCTTTCCTGCTTTGTTCTTCTTCTCTTCCTACCTTGCCATCTGAAAATTATTTCTGTGCTCATCTGGGCAGAGCCCAGTGGATAGATACCAAAGCCACCATTCCTAGGTGGGGATGTAAGCAGGGACAAAAGTCCATGTGGAAAGCAGAAGGAAGCAAAAGCAATTACCCAGAGTCCTGATGCTGTGTCTGTGGGCACTGCCTTTCATGGCAGGGTGAAAAAAAGCCTCATCTTCTCCCTCAACTGACAACTGAAAATTTTGTTGGCTTTCAGACTGTAATTTTGAGAGTCTGCTCAGGTGGTCCATGGCCAGCACTAAGTCAGTGGGTCCATGGCCCTGCTCTTTATTGCTTCAGACCACACAGCAACCAACAGTGCTGCAAGGTGTGGCCTTCTGCACCAACTAAACACAAGGGGAGTGTGAAATACACGTTTCCCTGACATCCTCTAACACAGGGGCCCCAAGTCTGGGGATTTTTTTGTTTTTCAGATTCCAGCAGGAATGTGATACAATTGTTCCCCCCTGCCTTTTTTCACCGTGGCTTCTTCTCATCTGCCTGGTGTTAGCACCTCACTTGCTTTCACTCACATATTTACACTCTTTTGTCCTAACATCCCCCTGCTGTTCTCTATCTCCCTGTCAAGCAGTGCTGGCCTGAGATGTGCTGCTGGGGAAGGCAGATTCTGGGACACACTGGAGTATCCCTGTCCTTAGTTCATGAGCTCTTTGCTATATTCTCTCTCCCCTGTCCACCTGAGGAGGGAGGTGACAGAGTGGCCCTTGGTGGGCTACTCATGTCCAGGCAGAGTCAACGCACCACTGTGGGAAATGTCTGTAGAACCCAGGAGAAACAGCCCAGGTTAAGGATGAATCATCAAGAGTTAATGACAAAAATTGCATCTATTTTTAAGATTACCCAATAGGAAAATACCGACCTGCATTTGGTTTGAATTTGAAGTGGTTTGGCTTGCTTTTCACTTATTTTGAGCTGAAAATGTGCTTATTTTAGAGTATTTATCCTGCAGAATCTGTGACACTTTATCCATCATCCATTGTACACAGTGCACACAGGCATTATAATTACCACAGCATACAACCTGTCACAGTCCCTGTGCATCTTCCTCTGAAATGTATCCCAGGATTGTGCAGATTTATGAAACACTCAGAGACACATGCATCTCAGACTGTGGTTGTGTTTCCAGCTGTCTTCTCAGCAGTAGGTAGTGGGTGGCAGTGACATCCACTTCCCTGACCATTTCCAGAATCCTGATTTTGGTTGCTATGCCTTTGCTGAATTTCACTCTTTGGGCTGAAATTTTTTATGGCAGGACAGAAAATCAAGAAATGGCAGCAAGAAATTCAAGAGTTGCTGTTGTTTTCATGTTGTTGCTTCAACGTATGTTACTGTCTGCCAGGAGGAAGACAGGGTCCACCCTTTATTTATACATTAGATATATAATGTCATATACATATTAGATATTATATTTATGCTGTACTACAGTAAATACACTATCCTGCACTATGCTGTAATAGAATAAGTTTTTTAATGTTTTTATATCATTATAATCCAAACTAGATAAACCCTTGTTTGCCCTAGCACTTTAGGAGAGGAGCCAGATGGGCAGGCTTTCAATGGGAGAGTTCTGTTTGCTCATTTGGGCGAGTCCTGCATCATTGCTGGAAAAGGAAAGAAAAGCCATTTTAAGATCTCCCACGTGTCAGGGAGCCTTGATTTGGATCCCGAGGGCTCTGTACCATGGGTATTTCTGTCAATGGTGCTGCCTAAATACCTACAAAGAAGCACAACCTTAAGTGCTTTGCTGATGGAGGGCCAGAGCTTTTGGCAGCCTCCTGGGCTGAGCCCTCTCCCTCTCCTGCCTGCAAGGCACAGAAAGAACTCAGCTACTTCCTTCAGTCACAAGTATTTCAAAACATTGGGGAGGAAGGAGAGGATGAAACCAAACAAGCAATGGGGGACTTCTGTCTCCTTTATCCTCCTCTGACCACCTTTATGTCCTAGCAATTATACTGATTTCAGTATAATAGGCTGCTCTGTGACCTAAATCCAGCAGACTCGGGCCATGAAATCAGTGTACACACCCACAAAGTGACTGAAAGTAACTTGAAGATGACTAGAGAGAAGGCCAAAATCCATCTGAACTCCAAAGATCCACACCACGGCAGGCCAGTGAGTATATATTTTTCTTCATGCACTGCTTCAAATCCTGTTCAAATTGAAGAAGGGAATTTGACTATTTTGACCATTAGCAGAAATGTCCAGGCCACACAACATCTGCATTTGGCGTGGGTTTGGTTCCCTGAACACCATGCATGTATTTCTGGGGGTGATTTTCCACATAAAGAGGCAGGAGCACTGCCAGGTGCAGACCTCAAAGGCACTTAATGCAATGCACAGTGTGCAGTGAGAGCTTCAAAGGATGGAAGCATCAAAGAAAACCTCTGCAGCTGCTGCTGACTGCAGCAAATAGATGAAAGGACAATATCATGAGGATTCTCCTTATTTTTTATTTCTTAACAGGGGACCAAGCAACTGATCGAAATTTCACCTGCATTGAAGTGATGGACTAGAGCAGAAAAGACTGATATTTTTCCAAGCTGACTGTGTGAACTCATTTTGAAGCCTGGTTCTTAAAGCACTGCCCTGGCACTGTAAGAGCAGGGGGTGCACTGGCATCCCTGGAAATGAGGCAGGGTTACCCCTGAAGGGCTCTTGGGGGAGGTGCTGTCAGCACTGTTACAGCAAGGAGGGACTAACAGGCTTGCAGCTCTCTAATAGAAGGGAAAAGATGACCAGGATCAGCATTTAATAAGTTCATTCAGCATCTTTTGAACTCACCTGCCCTATTGATGCTTTTTTTTTTTAATATCAGACTTGGAAATAATAGCCTTTATTTAAGTGCTTATATTGAGCCATATCAGCACTGCATGTTCCAGCATTAAGGCTTTGAAAGGGATATTTGATATGAGATGATTATTTTCTAAGCCATCAGGTTCAAAAGTAGATTTTTTTGGAAATAGGCATGACCAGAGCTGTTTTTTAAAAGTGACCTGCAAACAGCTTTTTAAAACTCAGCAGCTTTGCCTTTTCACAGTATGCTGCCTCATATTCACCAGGAGCTGAGCTTATTTCTGAGTACTGATGTCCTCAATTCTTGATGTCCAGAAACTTAATTTTCTGGGTTTTTCAGGTGCCCTGCCTGTGACTTTGTGAGACTCAAACAGATTTAGGAATTGATAATATCATAAACTATATCATGTTGGTTGCAGTTCAGTCTTCCTTTTGAATTTTGTATATTCTAGAAATCAAGAACTCTGAAAGAGTATTTTGTGTGTTTTGGTGCTAAAAATAAATGACTGTGTAATGAAAGGCATTGTTATTTAGCATTAAATTAATGCTAACAGTAATTAAAATGCATTCCTTAATTCTTTAGCTTGGATTTTTTGGTGACTCACCCCGTGCCTTTCACTCTGTATCTGGATATTTTTGGAGCATGGATGAATTCCAAGTACGAAATCTCAATTTAGACAGGACAAAAAACATAACAGCAGGTGGGGGAAGTGACCAAAATAAAGGCAAATTTATATCCACTGCTTTGATGAAGAGGGTTCCTTCTTTTCTGCCTCAGTATCTTGACTCCCTGCTCTGAGGAGATGAGGGTGTTGCAGCCATAGCTGGGGCAGCCTGGTTTTTCACACATGCTCTTGAGTGAGGATTTGCAGCTCCCCTCCTGGTGCAGCCAGTGCTGTGCTACTCAGTGATCATGTCGTGCAGCAGGACTGAAAAACCTGTCCTGGGACAGCCACGACCCAAGAGCTCTGCTCCACCTCTGTTCCTCTGTGCAGCTGCTGGGATGGGTGACATCCCTGCAAAACTGATGAGCTTGTGTCTGCTTCTGTGTTTAAAAACAAAATATATATACATAAGGCCATTATTTCCACTCACCCAGAACAAGCAAATAGTTTATGAACCTGTCTGGGGCTTGAAGTTTTGAAACCATAAGTGGTTTAGAAGTTTGGAGTCCACACCTTCACAATGTGGTGGTACCTGTGTGGGACCTACAGGTACAGCAGTTATTTTATGAAGTTCCTTCAGTGTCCAAAGAAATTCCACATCTCTGCTTCCTTCCCCACAGGATCTGAAATAACTTTGATTTCTTAAGTGGCCAAACTTTCATATCTTGATTTTCTGCAGAGCTTTGCAAATGGCTGAGGTGTGGGAACCTGGTGGCACAAAGAAGCCAGGGGAGGTCTGGGAGCAGGCAATGGGAGAGCATGTCTGGAGGTTTGCTATCTCTTGACATCTGCTGCCCAGATGGAAATCAAGTTGTCCCCATGCCAGAATTTCAGGCAAAGCCTTGAAAGGGCAGCACAGCACAGGTTCCCCTCTCACCACAGTGAGGGGCGTGGGGGAGAGCCAGTGCCTCCTGTCACTCCTTCTGATAAGAACAAGGGCAATGGGCTGTCAGGGAAGGACTAAATCCCTGCACAGGGGTGCACTGGTTGTCCATCTGCAACAGGCTGTGAAGAAGCAGCTCCTGCATTTGGAGGGTCCAGTGGGGTAAAAAGCCATGTGCCCAAGCAAACAGAAGGTTTTCTGTGCCAGTCACCTTTGCATCACATTCCTCCCCTTGCTCATCAACCATCCTGCACTCAACAGGATCACCCAGCTGCTCACTTCCAAGATTTTTTAAAAGTCCATGGTGCTGCCCAGGAAAGGAATAAAAATGAAGTTTTGTGTTAGAAATGGAGGCATCTAATGCAACCCAGGACAGCATCACTGGCCTGGCAACTCTGATAATGTTCAGGTCCATACTAGAGGCAGATATCCTCACAATTACAGATTAGATCAATCAGATCACTTACTGGTTAGAGTAACAGAATTGTGGCTTAACAGTGAGTATTCTTAGAGGAAGGTGAGACATAACCAACAAAGAAAACACCATTAGAAGGTTATCAGTGCACAGAAAAAGGCTTGTGCTTACTTAAAATCAGTAAAAATGATGGCATTACAAATCCACTAAGTGATGCTTCCCTGGAAATCAGCTTCCTGTCTTTTTCAACCCAGACCTGAAATCTTCCCCCACTCACAGAGCAGGGCAGCAGCTGGCTGTGCCATGGGGATGTGTGGGAATGCAGGACTCTCTAAAGTTACACTGGACACTTTCAGATAAATTAACAAAGATTAATTTTTTTCACCTTGAGAATCCAAATTAATTTAGAGTATTGTCTGATCTTGATGATCTACAAAATATCTTTAACTAGAGTTAACTCTAACCCTTTGGGCATTTAAAAATAAATGTTTCTACACCTTTAGATAATAAACACAAAAGCCATATTAACATTTTAAATGTCAAAAAGATAGCAAGCATCATTTTTGGAGAGCTCTTACAAAGTAACTGGGTTTTTATGTCTTTTGACTCCCAGGAGGAATTCACAACAAGGTTTTCTGAAACACTTAGTTTCAATGCCAAAGTTACTAAACATTTGAGAATGTTATCTGAGCATAAATGGTGTTGTCCTTTCCCTCAATTAATAGATTTCTGTGAGATACCTTAATGTAAAGTGCCAGTGTTTCGAAATGCAAAGAGGAGTGACGCTCTCTGCGAAGTTTATTTGGCTAATGTGTAACTGCAAATAGCAGAAGGTCAATAAACAAGAAGAGCTTCGGGGCTTACGGAAATCACTGACTCATGTTTGATGATACAGAGGTTGCCCAAAAGTCCCCAGGTCTGCAAAACACCGTGAAATTCCGTGTGCAGCATCCTCCCACAGAGCAAAGGACACGTGGATGGGACAGAAATTGCTGCCACCAATCCACTCCTCTGCAGGAAGCACACAGGGAGAGGGGACCTGCTGCCTGGTGAGAGGTGCCTCTGAGGGGTGGACAACAAAAGGGGGGTCTTCCAGCCTTCACTGGTGGCATCCCCACTCCCAGCTGTATCACTGCTATGAGGCTGGACCCCGTTGTTGTGGGGCTGTGCTGCTGAATTTTTTTTGGCTGGTCAGTCAGCTTTTGGGTTTGTGCCTGTAAAGAGAAAAAACAGGATCTTGCCATCACTCTGGACCTCACATACTGCGTTGACTTCTCATGGGGATCTTCCTGAAGAGTAGGAGTCTCTCATTCTCTTTCTCTCTGTATGCATGGCATGCAGGTGTGTGTGTGCATGCATGTAAATAAGGCCTAATCATGTCATTAAATTAATTCCTCCTGTTGCTATGGGAACACACACTATTGACTGAAGAGTATGCAGCAGAAGTAGGTGCTATGGCTAATACCAGAGCAGACTTTTGGATTTCTCCTCTAAAACTTCGGGGTTTTTTCCCAAAGCAGACTGTTAAAAAATTTGGCTGGAGCTCCTGAGGCTGGGAAGTGCAAATTAGGAATTGTCGATCTTTTCCCAGCTTGCAAATGAGCCAATCTTCACACCTAATATTAGCAAGCCCCACCTGGCACATCAGCCTGTGCCTGGGGCTGGTTCCCAAGGAGATGAGCAGTGGGCTGGCAGGGTGGCAGGAGCAGGCAGGGCTGAGCATCAGCTCCTTCAACACCTCCCAGTGATCCATTGGCCTGAGGGACAAAAATCAGACCAACCCAAGGAGCAAAGACTTGCAGGGCAGCTGAAGATCCCAAAATCACACTCCCCGTGACAGGCAGGGTTTTGTCCTGAACTGTCTGTGCTCTCAAGTCAGAGTCCCCTCACTGGATGGCAAAGGGACACAAAGCCAATGGGCACAATTCTGAAGGTGTCATGGTACCAAAGGCCTGGTGCTGAGGAACCCTCTGCTTTGAGCACCACCACTGTTATTAGAAAATAGCAACAACAACAGTAATAATAGTTAGAAGACATCAATGAAGGCACAAGCTTTGAATCCCCCCTGCAACCACTTGCTGCAATCTGACAGCCAGTCAGTTTTTCACTCCATACACCTTGTTAACGCCACGTCACAAAAATCCCTGGTGTCACCCAGTACCAAATCACACACTTTGGAGAAATCCAAGTGTATTTTTCTGCATAGAGGTCTTGGTCCCATCCCATAGAAGTGTCTGATCCCATAACAGAAGGAAAGAAAAATTATCTAGAGTGGTGTGTCTTCTGAGAAGCCATGCTAATGACATTGCTTAGGTTTCCAGTGTATGATTCTTAGCTGCTAAGTCTGTCTGCACATCTTTTTTTAACCACAATGGCTTCTCCCCAACAAAACATGCTGTGGAAGGGAGTTTTTTTGGATTTGGGTTTTTAGTTTAATTGTTTGGTTTTGAGTTTTAACAATGCTTCTGAAACTGCATCTGCAATGGCTCCCATAGAATGATCTGGATGATATCCAGTTGGCATCAACATTTCCACCATAAAACTCACAGTCCCAGGCACCACATCACACTTTGGAAAACTGGCCACTCTTAAAGCCCTGAATATACATCTGAGTGCTTGGTACTGCATTCTGTTTGCACAACATAAATGTCAACACAGCCTGACCAAGGGTACCTAGGCAACAGCTAATTTTGAGGTCAGTGATTAACTCTTCTTTGTCAGAGTGTAATTTACCATCAAATTATCTCTAGCTGAATATAGCATTTCTGGATTAAAAAAGGTCTTCTTACTATTTTAAGATGCTGAGAGCCTTTATTAATGGTGGCAAGTAATGTTTGCTGCATTTTCTCCTTTTCCAAGTAGAGATGTTCATGAGAGGAGCAGTCTCTTAGGGGCAGTGATCCCTACTCCATATTCCCAATAAGAGGAACCGAAGGCTGAGCTCAGCCACTGCACACCATGCTGCAGTGTTTGTGGCCATAGAAGGGAGCAATCAATTTTTATTTTCCGTGGCACATATACACACTTTCTTGATTAGATAAAAGGTGGATGCTACCAATTAGCACATATATCAACAGTGAAATATTGATGCTCAGCTTGGGCTTTGCTCTTTCCCTCCCTACACAGAGCACACTGCTACCTTCAGCTCTTCAAAGCCCTCATTTCTTCATTAAACTCTAGCTAGGGACCCAACCCATAATTTTGAGGTTAAAGCTCTCCATATCCTAGCACTGTATTTCAAACCCATATTTCTACCTCATAAGGCTTTTTGGAAACAACAGTGAAAAACCTGACATATTAGAAGGTCCTTTTAGTGCTCATGTCAAGAAGCAGGGTTTCTTCTGCAGGGATTACAGAGGTGAGACAATCGTCCTTCTGCCTGGAAAACTGCTCATTTGTGATCTACATCAGCATGAGCATTTGTGTGGAAGACTCCAGAGCTATGGACATCACACCACGGGGTCCCTGCATTTGGTGCTGCCAAGCTGAGCATGGATTCACCCGTGGGATGAGGAGGAGGAGAGAAAGTTGGATGTATTGCTTTGTCTGTGGATTTTTCCCAGCCTTTCCCAGCCTTGGGAGATGTAATCATCTCTGCCCCTGTGCTCTGCCCTGTAAGCACCCTGCAATGCTAATAACTTCAGCCGTGCCAGCTCTGCCTTTGGTTTTACTATTGCAAAGCTGACATCACCAGGGGGGGAAAAAAATTCTACAAAAAAAAACTTTCCTGAGAATTTGCAATTCTCTGTTACTGACACAGCTAAATATTCATCAATTTGTTTCTTGTTGGCAGGCACCCAGGCTGTTGAGCAGTAACTGGCTTGTTTTAGACTTGCTTTAATTTGTTCTCTTAGAGGAAATGTCTTCTCTAAGGCTTGCCAAGCTGACAAGTAAAGAAATATGAAACTATATTTGTATCTGGAAGACTCATATAAAATATGTAAAGAACTAAAATTTAAAAAAACAAGGGTATACATATGTAGATGCTGTTGGTTTACACCTGAGTTATTAGTGTCTCTGGGTAATATCTAATTTGATATATACTATATTGGCTGGGATGTACGGATTTGTGCCTGTGATTTCAAATTCCCAGGCCAAGCACCCCAGGACAGCATTCCCACTGGCAGGCAGGCACCTTGCTTTCTCCCCATAACGTGCCCCACTGCTGAATTTACAGCTTTCCTCTCTGAAGAAGAAAGCAGCACCCCTTTGTCCACTTTCCTGCCATTAACAGAAAAGATCCCACCTGTTCTACTACATCTTTTTAGGATGCAATCTTCTCAAATGCCTGGGATTTCTTGCAGTTTAGTGACTCAAGGCCACACAGTGTTTCTTGGCTTCAGCCTTGTAATTATGGAAATTGGTTGAGCCCTAGAAGAAATTGCCTAGGGAGATGAGACCAACTCCATCATTGAAATTTTAAGGGGTTTTTTTTTTGGTTTTTTTTTGTTGTGTTTTTTTTTTTTTTTTTGACGGCAAATTGGAAAACCAGCTACAGGGGATAGCTTGAGTACAGTTCATTTTGTACTGAGGCTGTGTGCAGATGTACCAGAGCAAGCACAGGAAAGAAAGCCTGACTACAGCCTCACAAGGTGAGTGAAGCTGGAGATTTGCTCCTGCCTCAAACTGGATGTTTCTGTATTACATGCAGTGGCTGCTTAATATGGTTGTTGGCACAAATTTTAGGTGGGGCATAATTCATTCCTGTGGGAGATGTGGGGCAGAGAATCAGACTTCCCCTACCATTTCCACAGGGACTTGCTCAGTCATTACCTGAGTATCTAAGGGGCTGTGTCTGGGCAAATGTTTTCTCCTGGATTTTATAAAAATGCCCTGCTTGGGTCTCTACAAACAAAGACATGAGTACCAACTTTTGGGAAAGCATTCTAGGGCAGATCCTGCTTGGGCAGAAATGCAGAAGTGCTATCTCAGCCTATCCCTCTGGTCAGACCCATGGTTGAGCTTCTTCTGTTCTCCAGCTGGACCCTATTCTGAGCTCTACCTGCTCAACAGATCCTCAGCATTGGGATTCCTGGCTTAGAAATAGATCTTTTCCCATTTTGGGGAGGCATGTACCTTACTGTTTTTCCCCAAGCCCTTTACAGGGACTGGCCTGCAGAGCCACGTCTGTGCTGCAGGCAGGGAAATTGCCCATGGGTGATGATGGGGCTGTCTTCTTGCAATTTCTAATAAAGCAATTTCAGGGAGGAAGATGGGCATAGTGCTTTTTCCACAATGAAATTTATTTTTAGCTGGCATTCTAGTATCTGGAAAAATTGTTCTCAAATTCACTATTATCTTTAATGAAAAATATCTATTGGCACCCTCCTGTGTAGCCACTGTTCATCAACTTATAGGATCACATGGAACAACAGAAACCAGTGTTTTTAGTTATTTTAGTGAAATAAATTTGCAGTTTCTTTTTACAAAGCTGCAAAACAACATTTGTTAGGTGAACTCTGGACTTCCTCTCTTAGATGTGCAATTTAAAGGACAGTTTGAAGCCTTTCAAAAACTTTAGCAAAAAGGTTTTGAAAAAGTTTAAAATAATAAGAACAATAAAAGACCTTGTTCTATTGCACTTGATGACACATCTAGTGATGAATGACCTTTGTTGCTGCTGCTTTCTTTCCATCAACAGAACAAGCGGGGCAAGGAAGGAAAGGTTGCAAAATGTGTGTATTTAGCTTCAGCTGATTCATCACTAATCTCTAGAAATAAATAGAGTGGACCAGAGGCTAACTTTTCCAATAAGGGTAAGCAGTTACCATACAAACCCACGTGCAGCTCTTTCCACATCCAAAGCTGCTGGCCTAAGATCCTCCTTTGGAAGCTAAGGCAGCTCCTGTGCCTCAGCCTGGCTGGCTGCTGGCAGTGGGCTGGTAGATGTGGAGATTGCTAAGCACGTGTTGATAGCTCTCAGAGTATCTGTGCCCTTTCTAAATGATGATATGAAAGATCAAGCTTTCAAAAAAGCTCCTCGAAAAATAAACATCTCTGGGTGGTGAGCACTCAGAAAAGGCGTCTCTGTCTCACTAAGCTTAAGAGGTCAAAGCTGCATCCAAAACTCATCCTGTCTGGAATGGGGTGGGAGAAGGAGGAGGAATCAGAGTCTGGAGCCTTGCCACTGTCAGCCAAGGGCACAACCAGCAGCTGCTGAAACTGTGAGTGGGGCATGGCCAGGGGAGGTTGGGCGGGAATTCTACCTCAAAACCAAAATTTCAGCCTAAGGTTCAGCCTGAATCCACTCCTGATGATTGGTATTTGTTACATTATTGAAAGCAGATTTTCACCTGCTTATGTGGAGTTTGTCCCTGTACTTTCTGCTAGCAATTCAGAGACCACATAAGATGCAGTACCATTTTCAAAAGCACCCATAAAATCCATTGGAGAAATGCAACCTTTTAAATGTAACAGAGTAAACCACGATTTTCAACCCAAGCATGTGCTAGAAAAACTGTGATAGTTGCTTGCATTTATGCAGACCCATGTAGCCTTACTGTGCAAGTGAAACAGATTTTACAGACATGCAGGCTCTTTTCTGGAATGTATTTTTATGAGGGGCACAGCATCCAAGCAGCTGGAGACTTTTCATCAAAGAGTGGTAGCACCATGAGTGCTCCATCAAGAAGCACAGCCAAGGTCCACGTGGGAAACACGACGTGTGGTGGAGAAAAGGGACTGTGGAGGATGAGACTGAAATTCTAACTGGTGTTTGAACCCCTCTGAGGTTTATGTCACCAGTAGATTTTGCAATGTGGCATGTTTGCAGGTGGACACCTTTCCAAATATGAAGGATCAAGCAGAGGCTATCATTAGTAAAATCCAAGAAATTGGTGCCACCAGGCGACTCAGCTGAGTTCACCAAGTCAGGAAAATGATAAACTTGAAGAAGTGCCTAAATGGATTGGTAAAGGCTTAAAACATCTTTTCACACCAGCTGCATAACGCCTTTGAAATGCCAGTGCTGGTTAGCTCACCATCTGTGTTATCCCCCCTCTCTTCCCCTCCTCCCGCCTTTATTTTAAGGTTTCTTTATGTTGCCAGAAGAAAAAAGTCTCTTCAATATTTTCAGCGTGTTATTGGAAAGATAAATTTTGAAGAGAAATTTTTGTTGGTTCCAACTCTTGCTATGTAAAGCACATTTAATAATACTTAACATTTACTCAACCTACTTATTAATCATTAAAAATACCAGCTAGCAAAATAATCCATAGTTAACTGAAATTAAGTAATCACATATTAAAATTACACGACAATATTGCTCAGCTCTCGGAACAGATGGAGAATTCAAGCAGAGAGGTTTTTAAAACGTTTGTTTCAGCAACTTTTTTATTTTGTTGGTGCTTAATTTTCAGAAACTCACTAAGATAATTACTGAGTTATATCATACACGATGCTTAGGTATGCACTGCTGGAACATAGCTTTTTATATTTATACTCTCCTTTGAGATCTGCAGATCCAGCCTCAGCTAGGAGGGCAGGATGAAAACATCTTGATGACAATGCAAAAGGTCTGACCAGACTTTTCTCTCTGCTGCTCCTTATGGTGCTGTGGGAAATGTGGTGGCTTTTAGGCACCAGCTTGGTATCTACTCTTTGAATCCTCTTTTTTCCCCACAACCAGTTAAAATTAAGAGCAATCCAGATGGCTCACCTTTTGTTGGAATGACTGATGGAAGAATCTCTAGTAAGAAGATAAAAGGCCTTTAATGACAGCTCTGGAAATACAAACAGCTCCCAAGGAGGTGTAACCATTTTAATAAGCGTGGAGTTGGTCCCTACCCCTGCCAATTGATAGTTGGCAATGTGAGGGAAATGAGGAAAATGCACAGCACTGCTCCCTGGGCTCTGTAACAACCTGACGAGGAATGTAAGGGCATCCTTCTCTTGAAAGGATAAAAGTCCAGGGAAATGAGGGAACTAAAGAACTGAAAGAACTCAGGAAAACCTGACAGAAGGAGCAAAGACAAGCTGGACATGTGCACCTGCCGTTCAGAGACACACTACAGTGGTTGAGTAAGTCTTTCTCAGAGTGAAATATGTGACCACAGGCACAGGGTGTGAGACTAGCTAAAAACTCTTCTCAGGTTAAAAACTCTTCCTACATCTCACTCTGAGATCCCAACACTCTCACAACGTTTCACCACACATGAAATTACTTCTGCCTTGGCAGCATGGGGTCTTAATGTTTTCAGTTAAGGAAAACTGTTTAAAATCCATAATATAAAAAATACACTGCCCCATGATATACATGCTATTGTAGCCAAGACCTGCCATACACTTGTTTCCCAGCAGTAACAGGCTGGTCAAAGATGTGACAGATTGGCCCCAAACCAAGACTTTCCACACCACATCTCATTACTGAAAACCAAATAAATTACATTTCTCTCTTTGCTTTATAGATGCCATAAAATTGCTGCAGAACTTACAGCTTCATAGTGGACCCCAGCTGGCTCATGTTTGCAAACCTGACTTGCTAAGTTTGAATGGCAGCATTTTTAATCAATTTTGAAAGATGTTTGGAATAATTTATTCTGCCACAGTAATTTTAATTAATGTTAAAATTAACCACCTCTGTTTAAGGGGTAGACTGGAGGATTTCCTCTGGGAAAATACAGAATTTTACTTTACCTCTGATTTTACCTTGCCTTCTGTTGCCTTGCTCTATAGCAGCTCTTTCCACACTGGGATTCTTGTGATTTCAATATTAATCAAATCCAAGTTTACATTGGCCATACCTGTTCTGCAGCTGGCAGAGGGTACAGGGTAACTGCTAAGTTCTAAACTGTAGCAGGGGTGCTCAACCAAGTGTTTGAGTTGAGGAGACTTGCAAATCCTTCTTAACTGCGCTTGAAACTGGTTCTACTGCAGTTACTAATGCTGTTGTAATGCCTGGATTGGTAAGGGAAAACATACAAAAAGATAGCAGGATACCCCACAGGGACTGTGGACCCAAGTTGTAGTGAAGGCAATTACAAAATAAAAAGGAGAAATCTTTGCAGCTGAGGGTGAAGCAGAGCTGCAGGTTGCCCAGAGAGGCTGTACAATCTTCCTTGGGGATAATCAGACTTGACTGAATGAGACCCTGAGGAAATTCTCTGCACAGTTGATGCTGCCCCTGCTCTGAGCAGGTGGTGGGACAGGAGAGATGCCCCAGACCTGACCTCCACTGGTCCCTTCCAAATTAAGCTTTTCTGAGATCTGTGTTTCAGAATTCCTGGGGAGCGATGTCTTCAGTTGTTTACAGAGGTACAGAGTGTCCACAGCTTGTCTTGATGATAGTGTTTAGCCTGCAGGAGGACATTGACAGGGGTGGATGTAATGAGTGCTGACACTAATTCTTTTTGAATGTGCCCACCTTTTACTGTGGCACAGCCTGCATGCTTTCTTTGTTTGGACTGTTCAAGACAGTAAACACATTTTCTTCTAATGTATTTTTCAAAATTGTGTCTAGGTGGTTTACATGCTGTTCTCATAACTGAGAGGTTATTTTATTTCCACATTCTTTTGATTGTCAGTCACAGAGTGAACACAGTGTCCCAGACTGAGGTGGGGACACCTTTTGGCTTGTCCCCTAGGAAAGCTGTGTTGCTGCAGAGGGAAGCTGCCCACTGCCCACATTTGTTTGGTGCTGGTTTTGCCAGCAATGGGCACAAGAACATTATCCTTTGACCATATCAATATGTTTAAATATTTTAAAGGAGGGTGTCATGAGGGTGGCGCCAGGCTCTTTTCGGTGCTGCCCAGTGGCAGGATGAGGAGCAATGGCTGTGCACTAAAATGCAAGAAATTCTTCCTCAACCTGAGGAAGAACTTCTTTACATGGAGGGTGGCAGACCACTGAAACAGTCTGCCGGGGAGGTTGTGGAGTCTCCCTCTCTGGAGCCATTCAAACCCACCTGGAGATGTTCCTGTGTCACGGGCTCTGCATTGACCCTGTCTTGGCAGGGGGTGCACTGCGTGTTCTCCAGAGATCCCCTCCAGCTCTTGTGGTTCTGCTCCATCTATTCATGCTTCAGAGAGCAAACGCGCTGGCTGCTGCTTGGTTGTGAGACACAAAGGGTGAGACAGGGAGAGAGCTGGTATGTTATGCCCGTGGGACTGAGTCTTCTATGGTTTGACCTTATCATTTTGGGGACCTCAGAAAGCGACGCGGACGCTTTCGGTGGCGAACAGCCTGTTAGCCCCAGAGCATACAGAGCATACCCTGTCCAGAGAGCGCAGCGGTGGAACGGGCTTTTCCACAGCTGCTTCGGGCGCTGCTCGGGCGCATTCCCATCCGCCGCAGCACCGAGCTCCCGCTGGGCGCGGAGCCCTCACAGCAAGCGCTGCACGGACGGCACCCACGGCTGCGGAGCGGAGGGACGAGCAGCGGGAGAACCGGCTCCATGTGTGTGTCTGTGCCCACTTCTGCCTCCCGCTGCCCCCGACCAAACCCTCCCTGTCGCGGAGCCGGGCGGGGCGAGCGGCCCAGCGCCGTCCCCGCTGCCCGCTGCCCGCGGCCTGGGCCGCCCTGCCCGGCCCGCCCCTGACGTGAGCGCGGGGCGGGGCGCGGGGGCGGCCGGGCCGGCGGGAAACTTCTGCGGCTTCAGCACCACAGACAGGGCGGGCGCGGAGCCGCCGCCCGGCATGCGCGCCCCGCCGCCCCGCCACCGCCGCCCCGCCACCGCCGCCCCGTCTGCCCTCGGCCCGCCGCCGCACCGCCGCCGTCCCCGCGCAGCCCCGGCCGCCGCGGCGGCGATGGAGGCGGCGGCAGCCCTGAACGAGAGCGGAGCGGCGGCCCCGCGGCTGCCGGCCGGCGGCGGCAACTCCTCGCTGGAGCTCTCGTCGCGGGCCCCCGCGCCCGCCGCCCTGAACCCCTGGGATGTGATGCTCTGCGTGTCCGGCACCGCCATCGCCTGCGAGAACGCCCTGGTGGTTGCCATCATCTGCTACTCGCCCGCGCTGCGCTCGCCCATGTTCGTGCTGGTGGGCAGCCTGGCCACGGCTGACCTCCTGGCCGGCCTCGGCCTCATCCTCAACTTCGTGTTCCAGTACGTGGTTCCCTCGGAGACGGTCAGCCTGCTGACCGTGGGCTTCCTCGTCGCCTCCTTCGCCGCCTCCGTGAGTAGCTTGCTGGCCATCACGGTCGATCGCTACCTGTCCCTGTACAATGCCCTCACCTACTACTCGGAGAGGACGGTGCTCTGCATCCACACCATGCTGGCGGGTGCCTGGGGGGTTTCCCTCTGCCTGGGGCTGCTGCCCGTCCTGGGCTGGAACTGCCTCCACGACCGCACCTCCTGCAGCGTCGTCAGACCCTTGACCAAGAGTAACGTGACGCTGCTGTCTGCCTCTTTCTTTCTCATTTTCCTCATCATGCTCCATCTCTACATCGAGATCTGCAAGATCGTCTGCAGGCATGCCCACCAGATAGCTCTCCAGCAGCACTTTCTGACTGCCTCGCACTATGTCACCACCAAAAAAGGAGTCTCTACCCTGGCTATCATCCTTGGGACCTTCGGAGCCAGCTGGCTGCCTTTTGCCATCTACTGCGTGGTGGGGGATCCTGACTACCCTTCTGTGTACACGTACGCCACGCTCCTACCTGCTACCTACAACTCCATGATCAACCCCATCATTTATGCCTACAGAAACCAGGAAATCCAGAGGTCCATGTGGGTGCTCTTCTGTGGCTGCTTTCAGGCTAAAGTGTCCTTTCGCTCCCGGTCCCCCAGCGATGTCTGAGTGACTTTTCTCTGCCAAGCTGCACCCAGTGACAATCTACCCAGTGAACTTTTACAGTGCCTGTTCTAAACTTCAAACTACGTCGTGAAGTCATTGGAAACATGCTTAAGTATTAGCACTTTATACATATTTGTATCTCGGAGAGTGGTTCGGGGTATGGAGTTTCGGGTTCCCTGGGAAAAAAAAAAAAAACAACAATGTGGTTGTATATAAATTTGCACATCACATTTGTAAAGTGAAGACATTCCGGTACTGCTTGACTATAGCACCTTATTTCTAGCTGCTGACCTGCCAAAACAGTGTTGCCTTTCTGAAGGGCAGAGGGAAAGAAAGTTGTGTTCGTGTCGTATTTCTAAGTGTGTGTGTTGGGGAGGGAAGGGGGTGGGGATGTATGTATGTGATGTGTGTGTCTATCTATACTTTGCTGCACAACATTGATAAATTATAACATTTTGTATACAAATAAAAATATTTAAAATGTAATTTAACCTGTGTGTTTAGATGCATTTAGAAAGAAGAGAGATGGCAAATTTGCCAGTTGAGCAAAGTCCCTTTGTTTACTTTTGAAGGCTCCCCATGTAATTCTGCTTAAAGAGATCATCATTCACTATGGAGATGAAATACTGGACCAAGAAAGGCACCTTCCTGCTTGTTTGTTTGTTTTGCTTGTTTGTTCTCTTCTTTAGTCTGGCAAAGAGTAACAAAGAGCATAAACTCTTTTTTTTTTCTTTTTTTACCTCCAACAACCAAGAAAACAAATAGCCAGTCAAATAGGCTGCTTGTTACAGTTATTCACCAGGTTCCCAGTAGCTTTAATTTTCAAGTTATAAATTAGCCCTTTACAATAATGACCCATTTAAAAATTATTAGACTGTGGGGAAAAGCATTCTCTAAGCTGGGCTCTTTTTTCCTGTTTTAGTCTAATGCCAAAAGGGGGAAAAGGAAAAGGAAAAAAAGGCACAGCATTCTTTCTTAAAAGCCTGTAAAATGTCACACTATGTGGACTTTTCTTATCATCCACAGTTCTGAAGGGAATCTGAATTGTTTCTCTGCCTCCTTGTTCTTGGACTGCACGCTGTAGAAAAATCCTTTAAGTGCATCTTTGCTGCCTGCCTGTCTCAGAGCACTATACAGTCTTTTGACAATCCCATGGCTTAGTGGCTTCAGAGAGTCCATCAGAGGTCAATGTTTTTCATAGTTTGGAACACTCCTTCACCCAGGTTCAAATCCACCAGTGACTGATTTACTCAGAACAGCAGTGCTTGCAACACTTCAGGAGCAGTGTTGCTGTTCATTTATTTATAATTATGCTGTGCTTACATCTTAGTTATGTTATAGTTTATCACTGTGTTTCTCCTTGTATTTAAGGGCTGAAGCAGATTCTTTTTACATGCATGGTACCATATATAAAGTTTGCACTAGTGCTTTTCCCAGTTTATGACTGGCAATGGATCAGACTTCTGCCTGCTTCAGCAGTTGGGTCCACAAGGATCCAACAAGCCTCAGAGAGGCTGTGAATCAGTAATGCTGTATTATGTGCAAGTATTATGAAACCCAGCATCAATTCACTAATAACACAAAGATATTTCATTTAAAAGAAAAATTGGTATTCCAGGCTGCTAGTTCCACTATTTTTATCAATTCTAATAATCCCAAATCTGACATTGTAATTGATGACTACCTTCAGGCATGCAGTTCATCAGGGAACTGTTGCAGAGGTGTTACAAATATAATTCAAACTTGATTTTATTATAGGTCAAAATACTGCTCAAATTAAGAGCTCTCAAGTTGCTGGTAAAAAAGATGGTTTTACCCCTTTTTAAGGCCACGTCTCATACGCTGTGTCTAAGCCAGCATGTGGCTGGGTGGCACACAGAGTGCTCAAGTCCCTTCCCCTAGCACAGCCAGGGATCAAGCTGCTGGCTGGAGCATCCTCACCGTGCTCTGACCTCACCCTGCAGAGACTCAGCCAAAGGTGCTGCAACACCCACAACAGTGACTGCTGAGGGGAAAGTGAGTGCCTCAGACAGGTGAAATGTGGCAAAGCTTTCTGTTAAAACTAGAAAATGTGCCACCTGATAGGCCTTAGCCGCATAAATCTTTGTCACTCCTGTGTTGACTGGAACGAAATCACGGGAGAGAGTTGCTGAGTGCGGAGCCTCACACCTGGCACTGACCCTGTGCCCAGGTGTGAGATTTTGTGTAGGACTTGAGCAGGCTTCTGGGAGCCTTGTACAGGCTCTGAAGACCAGCATTGGCTCTAAAACCCCGAGGAGAAACTTCTTATCTTACTTTTAGTCCTTAGGGGTGGCAGAATCTGTCACAGGTCGCCTCTAATGCAACCTCCCTCCTTTAACCTTGTCTGGCATGGGGAGATTTTCACCATGAATCCATTGCACAGTGACAATCTGTATAAAAATTAGGTAAAGAACTTAACTGAATAGAATTCTACTTGAGTAATAAACCACGTAATCGAGGAGTGTAAACAACTTAGGTGAGTTACTCTTCCAATTTTTGTTCATGTTGCTTTAAATGAGACACTGTGCCTTTTTTTTTCTGTTATATGATCACATTTTCAGTCACCACTTTCTCCAATGATTCACTGTGTCTAAAAAATAAAGCTGAATCCCTCCTGTTAAAAATGTGACACTTTCAAAGTGTTTCTCCAAGCATTCTTCTCTTCCAGGAAGAAAATTCAGATTACAATGATCTAGACATTCATTTTCCTGAGACAATGCAGATGCTATTTCTATATGCCACATTCAGAAAGATATGCTGACTCATAATTTCTAGGAAAAACTAAGGTAAAAGAGGAGAGAGTATTGTGATACATTTTGTTTAGCCCCAACAATGGAGTTGATATCAACCCACTTGCAGTAAAATACAGCTTTAATTTTCAAAGTGAATTCAGATCTGCAGGAACACCTGAGTGGAATAATGTAAAAGAGGCTACCTAAACTCTTCTCTCCCCAAACAACATCCCATTTCACAGGATGGAGGAAGTCCAGGAGCTGTGTATAGCATGACGCCTGTATTTTCCTTTCTGAGTTTTTTTCTTGAAACAGAAGACATTTATTTGAGAAAATGGTGTTACATTTGCAGTATCTGGACCCACAAACTCCTCCTGTTGTCAGATGATGGCACTTTGACCTTGATAATGAAATTATTTGGAAAGCCAAAAATTTCTGGAGCCTCATTTCCAGTCACTGGGCAGGGCAGGGCTGTCACTCCTGCAT
Source organism: Passer domesticus (assembly GCF_036417665.1). Lineage (NCBI taxonomy): Eukaryota > Metazoa > Chordata > Aves > Passeriformes > Passeridae > Passer > Passer domesticus. The sequence continues at coordinate 45,887,663 of NC_087476.1, forward strand.
ATCCCCAATGGGAAGCCAACCTAGGGGACAGCCACATGCCTGCTCAAGGAGAACTGTGTCTGATCTGCTGTTTCCAAAAGTCCATGGGCAACTTTGCCTGCACAGGGACCAGGACTGCAATGGCAGTTGCCATTTCTTTGTCCCTACAGACCCATGGGCTCAAAGCTTTTTATGTTCTCATGCCAATGGTGCAGTCTACAAGGAGAGAAAACACACAGAGGTGCAAGCATTAGGCCCAATGTTTTGTTGTCGTGTATCCTTTGCAGTCTGTTCTGGAAATGGAAATGAGATTTCCTGCTCTGCCACTCTTAAAAAATCTTTGCCTCATTCTGATCTAGGTACAATAATGACAGTCTTGGTCTAAAGAGCTCCCAGCCTGTTCCCACTGAAACCAATGGTGCTCTATTGCACTTCAGCCAAGATAATGGCAGTATCTCATTAAAAAAATGTTACCATTTTGAGACAGGTCTCAGCTCCAATCTTCATTAGAAACTAATGGTTCATTACCAGCCTTGAAAATCATACTGGACTTGCAATGCCTTGCAAGACCAAATCCCAGTTATGTGGCTTGCTTGAAGTGCTTCTCACTGTGATGAGCTCCCTTGTTTCAGCAGGAGCAATTACAGAGTGAAGAGCACAGCTCTGGTGAGAAAGACCTGGTTGGGAGCCAGCAGGGGCTGAAAGCCCCACACACTGCTTGATTTTCTGTGGGGCTTCTGCCTAAATCTGCAGTAAAACAGTGGAAAAGAGACTGACTCTGCAGGCTGCTTTGTATGAGTCACTGTATATTAAAAAGCCAGCTGGATTCAAAATCACAGGTCAAACAAACCCTCTTTATTTAGCTAAGCAAACAAAAGGACAAAACACTTTTAAACCTGAAAAGGGAGTCTGTGCATATTTTTATCAATGTAATGATCCACAGGTACTAAGTAACACCCGACGAAGCACTGGAACCTCTTATCTCCATTCTGCCTCTCTCCCTTTAAAAAGGATAAATTTTTATAATGAGGCAAAAATAATTTCTGATATTGCAGCTGCTCCTCAGTATTTCAGCTAGCTGTTGTAGCAGTCATTATTAAGAAGAAAAAAGGACAAAGGGAAACAAACAAAAATGTTTTCTTTCTTACTGCTTTATGATGAGATGTGTGGCTTGGAAGGAGTGACCAAGGAGGTGAGATTCACCTCTGCATGGAGGATGAGCACATCTGAATCTCACCTTAAAGCTTGCTGTGTTTGCTTGTTTGGGGGACAGTCTGTGTTGTGAGGTGTCTCCTCATCCCCTCATCCTCCTTGAGCGAGTTCTTCCCTTGAAAGCTCACAGAAAGCAGCTCCCAGGCTGCTGCATTTTGCTCAGGGGCAGCTCACAAAAATCCCCTGGGTAGAAAACCACTATGCCTTTCCCTGCCCTCGTGATGCTTTAGCTCTTTCTTCTGACTACAGAAAGCTCTCCCAGGGACAGCATTCCCCCAGTGGCAGCTCCATTTATTGAGGGCAGTAACTCCAGTGTCCTGGAAATAACCCAGCTGCTGCTGGGGCAGCTGGAGAGCGGCAGAAGCGCTGACTCAGTGCTGACTGTAGAGGTGGCAGCCGGTTCAGCCGAGGCAGGTCTGCTCGTGTCAGCTCTGTCTGCTGCAAAGAAAGGACAGGAGGCAGCCAGAGGTGAAACTATGGTCAGGTCTCTGTGAAGGCTCCACATGTTGCAGTAAAGGCTCACAGTGAAGGGCAGAATCTCACCTTTTTTTTTTTTTTAATGAGTTTACTTTGTTGGCATCAGAGTACAAGTGGTGGGAGACAGAGAACAAGAGAAAAGATGAATGTGCTTGTATCTGGTTAGGGAAAGAGTGCAGTGGTTCACTGTATGACTCATGGCATGGGAGCAGCTTCTCCAGCAGGTACCTCAGATAGATCAGATGGCTGTGGGCTGGGGCCACGCACAAGACAAAAGACCAAAAATATTTCTTCATTGCAGCATTGCTTGGGTTATCCTCAAGCCTAGACCTCCTGAGCTGAAAACTGCAAGTGCAGGCAGATCTCTTGGGTTGCCCAAGCTACCATTCAGCCAGTGAAGGGAAAAATGCAGTCCAGATTCAACTTTTGTCCTCCTTTGAAACACAATTAAGCTTCAAGCTGCAAACGGTGACTTGGCAGTCACCTACAAGACAACATCTTTTCCATCCCCTGCTGCAGTCTGTGCCCCTGACACAAGATGCTGGAGTAGAACACCTTTGCACTGTCCCTTGCACCTTCCTCTGTGGCACAGGCTCTCTCTCCACCTGTGCAAGACTGTAGTTCAATCCACTGTAGCACATTTTTAAGGAGGTATCAGCACTTTAAAGTGAGAGTAAGATGCTTAGGATAAGAATTAGGAAAAGGATTTAAGCACCCTTACTCCTAAAGGTGGGCCTGTCAGCAATCTTTCTTGCTGAGTGGACACTCAAATACCAAATCAAGCAGCTGCTCTGTGCCTTTATCCTCTGTGTCCTTTAGCCAGGCAGCAGCACGTCCACAGAGCGCCTTGCCCAGACAACACCAGCAGCCTGGAAGCTGCCTGTTCCCACTGCACGGGGTGGGGACTGAGGTGTCTGTACACCTGTGTTTTCCACGTCTTTATTTGCTGGGAAAGCACAGGAATACCACACAGGATAAGAATTATCCGGGTTTTTTGTCTCTGCGCTGTCCAGCATTTCCACAGACTCAGTTCACTCCAGCAGGGAAAGGGCTGAGCGTGGGACACTGGCAGGTGGGGGAGTTTTAATGCAATGGGGATTGATCAGCACTGTTGGGCACACTTGCTTCTGTGGCAGGGGCAAACTGCATGCTGTGCTTCAGGCACAGGAGATGGATGGGGTCAGGAGGAGGCAGACTGACTGTCGGGGAAGGAAATAAATTCTGAACTGGGGGAATATTTTAAAGTTAGGTTCTTTTTTTTTTTTTTTCCCATGCTACTGACTGTCTAGCTCCTACTGATTTAAAAACAATAGGTTTTTTTCCAGAGAAGATTTTCTCCAAGCAACCTTCTTGCTGTGCAGTTGTTTCATTTTGTAACATAATTGAAAGACTGAGATTTTTCAGGAAAGAATTTGAAAAGAGCTTTGAAAATTGAGCTTGAACCTTCTTCTTTTTTGAGATAAGGCATACTTTGTGTGGATCAGCGCTCATTTCATCACCACCAAGAAGATGCATAGTATGGTATGCATAGTAATAATTATATTTAAAACCAAGGCAGAAGGAGTGGTTCTGGAAATATTCTACAAGTGGTAGATAGTCTAAATAAGGGCTTAGTTCCTGTGAAATGCAATTAGATCTATGACACTCCTTGAATGACTGAATTATTTTTTTTAATCAGCACCTTTGCATCACAGAGAGATAATGTGATTGCATACCAGATATAATTTGTCACTTCTAGTTGTTGCTGCTTTTTATAGAAAGAAGTACGTCTACGTAATGTTATGATGCTGTCAAAAGAAATCTGGTCTGATGGAAAATAAATGTGTCGGTGAATATGGGGATCATGCTACATTCCAATATCAGTCTGACTTTTGATACTGCGGCCAAATTTTGTTAGTAAGTGTGAAGTTGGGTTTTCTTAAAGAGTTTATCTGATTTTCCCAAGCAGGGGTGTATTTTGTTTTAAACTTCATTTTGTAGTTGCAAACAAGGAAAATGGGGCATGAATAAGTTAAGGCTTCCCTCTTTCTGTTCTTGCTGTTCTACAAATGTCCCAAAGAAAATAATAAATTGTATTGAATTCTGCTGCTGAAATAAACGCATCAGAAAACCTTTTGCAGGGAGAGTTTGGGTATGGAGTGTGATCTGTGCACCAAGCATAAACCCAAGACTTTGAGTGGCTCCCTTACCTGGACATGGCTGAAGATGGACTCCTTCATCCCAGGGATCTCAGCTGCCCCGTGGCTGTCTCCCATCACGTGGGAGCAGAGCAGCCCATTGTATAAGGCCTCACTTGTAACACTGGAACAGTGAGCTCTAAGAGTAATCAGATACAGCCTATTCATGCACAAGAACAGCTAATTGCATTATTTTTATTTTGAATGAAGTTGGGAAGATTAGAGCACTTTGCTGTATTTGCTGTCACAGCGTTAGTTCCACCTGAGATGTGTTGGGGGGAAATAAAGGCTCTGCAGAGCCCCACAGCTCTCCCAGCCTTGCTGAGGTAAATTCCCTGCTGCTATCTCGTCTGCTGAAACCCACAGCTATGTTAGCAGCATGCAGCTCTTATTGTGTCAACCAGGCCACCTCCGTCTTTCATAAGACATTTTTAGAAGTTGGAAAAGGCTGTCTCTGCCTTCATTGCCATTAAAACTGGGACCTTTTGCCAAACAATGATGTTTGTAGTATTGGTCAGACCCGTAAAAGCTTCCTAACAATACCCTCCCATCCTGCCATGCTTGCTCTGAATTAAGCACGTGTTACTTTATCTGAGCAGACAGAAACACTCTGGATGTGTCTGGTACTTGACCTGGCCATGTCAGTCCAGCTTCTCCATAATGCAGAGAGCAGAACAGGTTTGCTACCCAACCATTCCCTTAGCCCATTTGTCTGCCAAGCCACGTGGCTGTTCCCAGCTCTCCAGAGATTCCCCAGTGCCTCAGCCAGTGCTGAGCAGGGCACGAGCCCCCTGACACCCCCTTCCCATTTTATCCCTGCCACAAACCAAGGGGTGTGTTGGTAGCACTCAGTGCTGAGGGTTCCCCACCTTTCATGGGTACAGCACACCACAGGAGAGTGCAGGGCAGGGAAGGTGTCTGATACTGCTCTGTGTAGTCATAGGTGACAGCTGGATGCCTGTGGAACCTGTGCTTTGTTATCCTCCTCTTCTGCAGGGCAGAAAATCATGATATAGGAAGGTGAGGTGGCAGTGAAATTGTCTGAGAGCTATCAAAGAATATGGGAAAAGTATTTTTCCTTCTGGAAAAAGGTATCTGCTTACAACACACAGATAGGATGCCTGCCTTCTCTTCCCATTCTGACAACATCCATATGTTATTCCTATTTATCTGTCTCCTTCCCATTACACTCCCTTCATGTCCCTTTCTTCCCCAAAGGTGGCCTTTCCTTCTCTCTTCCCTGAAGGCCCCGTGACAGTGGAATGTTTCCTGCTCTTTGCATGAGCTGCCTTTCCTCAAACACATCTCCACTTCCTTTTCTTTTCAGATGGCATTGCTGCTGCTTCCCTTGGAGGGGTTTCACATGTGAGGAGCTGGGTGGATTTTATTTTTCTTTCTACAAGTCCCCTCCCTCAGAGGGGACTACTCCAAGGGGAGAAGTGTTACTTCGGTGCCACTTTTGCTCTTGCTGCATCAGGGGAAATCATAAATAACAAAGATCTGTGGGCCAGTCTGGCAGAGAGGCAAGTGAAAATGACTGCATCTGTCAGAGCTGCAACTCACTTGTCTCACAGTGCTCCTTAGAAGCACTTGTAAGTGACTGGTAGAGTTTATTCCCTGCTTTTGAGGTGAAAAGACACAAGAGGAGTTATATTTTTCAGGATGCCCAGTGTATTACAGGGCTTCACAGTGAACACTGAAGGCTTAGACTGCTTCACCACTATGTGCTGTTTTATGGCCAGGATAATTCTGAAGGGCCTGTCATGCCATTGAGCTTCCTGAAGGATATCTTCAAGTCCTGTATTTGGGGTGCAATAGGCAGGGCATTGCCCTGTGGTTCATTCTTTCATCGCCCCAGGGCAGGACCAGAACAGGTAAATGTGGGTGTAGCAATGTAGTCCCACTGAGAGAGCACAGCCAATACACGGGCACACTCAGATTGGTTGAAAAACACCCCACAGCTGCTTTTACACATATCAGAGAGGTCAATCAGACCTTTTGGTGGAGGCAAACACTCACCCTGCAACAGGTGGCCTCATCAGCTTCTGGTGGTGGCTCCCATTTGATATGGACACACAAGCCTGGCTACCCCTGAGAGCAGGAAGCAGAGGGCAGGGATCAAAACAGGCAAGATGGGGAGGACAACAAAGCTCAGGGGATCTGCAGTTGCCAGCTCCACCACAAGCCCCTCTGTGACCCCCTCAGGGAAGAGGGTGTCTCTTCTCTCCTTGCTGTGTCACACAAACCCCAAGTCTGGGGCAAGTGATGGTGCAGTGCTGCTTGGAAACCTTCCTCTCCACTCTGCTTTGCTGCCTCTCAGAGAGGCTCCAGACATTTTAATCACAAACTGAGACTGAGAAATACACATTTATGTCCTCGAACATATCATCCACAGGCAATAAAAATATCTTTTTAAACAACCTAAGGCAGCTTTTACATCATCTTTCCTTTCACTACATTCCCAAACGCCTTAATATAATGTTTATAACTTTGTCTGTCCTGGCATCACCTCTCTTTGCTACCACATAGAGGCTGTTCCCGCTTCTTAAGATTACTCTCAGGTGGCCTCCCTCTAAAATGTATAACCCTATATAAATCCAGAGCAGCAATTTCTCGGCTGCTGCAGCTCTTGTGGCCATCGATTGCTGTGATGTGCTGGGTGAGCCAGGGCCATTCCCCTCCTTCACCCCAGCACAGGCACGAGAAAAGAGAGGAGCTATTGCTCCGCTGGCTTTCCACCGAGCTGGCTGTGCCGAGAGCTGCGTGCACACTCCATCCATCACACAGCTCCTGTCTTTCTGCAAGCTCCTTTATGCTGTGACCCAACAGCAGAGGGTTCTAACTTTTGAAATGTTTCTTTGTAGAGAGAGGAAAACCCTCTGTGGTTTATCTTATTCTTTCTGGCTTTAATTGCCAAGGTCTTACCTGAAGCTGATAGAGGCGGCACGACTGAGGAATGTACAGAGCCTGAGCACTTTATTATTGCTCGTTTGTGCCTTGTTTGTGTTTGTTTTTCTTTCTACAAATATGACAGCTGCTTTGTGAAAATATCTTTCACAGCTACAGTGAAGGAAGGAAGCCTGACACAACCCCCTCTTCTTCCGTGTAACCTCTCAAAAGCAAGGGAGGAGACCTTCATTTGGGTGAAATTTCTGTGTAAAGCCCCCTGGGAGTGGGGGAAGATGTGAAAGTGCTTACTGGGGGTGTGCTGCCAGAGCAGGAGGATGTACTGAGTCACAGGCGTCTGTCTCACCCAAAGTGTGATTAAATTTTCTCATTAATTACTTGGGTGATGGAGCAGGGACAATACTTACTCAGTGGGCAGCTGTCAGACATCAGGGAGGGGCTGCAGTTACCCCAGAGGATTGACTTGGTATTCAACATGATATTACCAAGTCTGAAAGAGATTCTGGAAAAAACCCCTAAAGACATTTTGTTAGAGGCAAGCACAGCAAGCCAGTGGAAATCAGCAGTGGAAATCCAGATGGGGAGTGAGCAGCCATCTAGCAAACACTCAGAGGAGTATCATGAACTGAGCTTGATCAACAGCTTCTCCTCACCACTTCTGAGAGGTCAGGGGAACTCCTCCAGTGTGTGAAAGCTGCTGTAAAAAAGAGAAGAAATCTTGTGCATCTAAAATCCATGGTTTGTAGAACAATGAATGATGAGCTTAAATGGCAGCAAGGAAGAGTCAGGCTTGACACTGAAAAACTGCCAGAAACAAAGGAGCACTGGAACAGTCTGTGTAGGGAGATAATTTCTTCATCCCTGGAAATCCCCTAAAATGAGTTGCAAAGATCCACCTGGAACAGCACAGAGAGAATGATCCTGTCTCCAGAGAGTGTGACAGGTTGGGTAAACTTGTGTGGTCTCTATCTGAGATATTCTAGTTTGTCACTGTTACAGCCACGTGTACTTCTTCAATTTGCAGTTTGAGTAGCAGTACTCAGGTGCTACAAATGCCACAGCTTCTCTTCTTTCTCTTCTCTCTTCTCTTCTTTCTCTTCTCTCTTCTCTTCTCTTCTCTTCTCTTCTCTTCTCTTCTCTTCTCTTCTCTTCTCTTCTCTTCTCTTCTCTTCTCTTCTCTTCTCTTCTCTTCTCTTCTCTTCTCTTCTCTTCTCTTCTCTTCTCTTCTCTTCTCTTCTCTCCTCTCCTCTCCTCTCCTCTCCTCTCCTCTCCTCTCCTCTCCTCTCCTCTCCTCTCCTCTCCTCTCCTCTCCTCTCCTCTCCTCTCCTCTCCTCTCCTCTCCTCTCCTCTCCTCTCCTCTCCTCTCCTCTCCTCTCCTCTCCTCTCCTCTCCTCTCCTCTCCTCTCCTCTCCTCTCCTCTCCTCTCCTCTCCTCTCCTCTCCTCTCCTCTCCTCTCCTCTCCTCTCCTCTCCTCTCCTCTCCTCTCCTCTCCTCTCCTCTCCTCTCCTCTCCTCTCCTCTCCTCTCCTCTCCTCTCCTCTCCTCTCCTCTCCTCTCCTCTCCTCTCCTCTCCTCTCCTCTCCTCTCCTCTCCTCTCCTCTCCTCTCCTCTCCTCTCCTCTCCTCTCCTCTCCTCTCCTCTCCTCTCCTCTCCTCTCCTCTCCTCTCCTCTCCTCTCCTCTTCTCTTCTCTTCTCTTCTCTTCTCTTCTCTTCTCTTCTCTTCTCTTCTCTTCTCTTCTCTTCTTCTCTTCTCTCTCTCTTTCTCTTCTTTCTCCCTTCTCTTTTGTCCAGACTTTGTGATTACTTTCCAATTCATACAACGTTGAGACAGCAGAATGGATCCTATGGAAGCAGAATTGATTATGAATAAATATGGCAGGCTTTCCCCCCAAAATGTTTCCTGCAGAGTGTCAGCATCTTATTAATCAAGCACTGAATTAAGCAGCTCTGAGGTTACCTCTGTATGTGTATATACATATCTTTTTAAATCAGCATTTATTTTGTTGGACTTTTGTGCAAGCCCAGTGTCAGGAGAGAGTGCTACAAATCATCCCTCACCACAGGAGGTGCTTTGGTACACTTCCTGTAATTGCTGCTCCCAGCTGACCTCCAGGTTTTTAAAGAGAAGTGTCTGGAGTCTGAGGACATCCGTACCTGCAGGTACCAGTCAAAGCCTTCTATTTCATCAAGATACCATGCAAAAATATTATGGGGTAAATCACCTTTCCACTTAGCTAAAGCTGAGTTTGGAAACTGATGGCAAAAAAATAACAGTCTAGGAAAAATATCTCAGGTAAAGTGTTTTCTATGGAAATGTTTGTTCCAGGTTACCTACAAACAGTGTGAGGGAAGGGTTACTGAATCACTGCAAGCTCCTGATACCAGACTGCCAGCCCCAGACCTGAGCCCCTCTCATTTTTGTGGCAGCTGCTCGCCAGGCAGAGTGAAAGGCCCACAGTGAGCAGGGGTTGGTGCTACCCAAAATATCAAGGGGTGGAATAAAATATCCTTGAGACCCTCAGGCCTGCAGTATGTGCCCTGTAGCGCTATGGAGACTGCAAACTAAGTCATAAAAATGTGAGTAAACAAACGGGGTTAAATTCTAGTCCATGTCATTAGGACAGAGACATTAATTACAATTAATGGTGACTGACAGAATTAGTGGTGTCTGACAGCAGAACTAAGGTAGGTGTGCACGTGCATTTGTGCACAGGTCAGTGTCTGCAGCCTCAGAGGACAGACCTTATGGCTTTGGCAGAAAGGTCAGGATAGGAGGGTTCTTAAGGGATCACCCAGTTTCTGTCCTGCTCAGGCTGCTCAGGGAACCTACAGAAAGTAGCAGAAAATAATGCCATCCCTCCGACAAACTCTGGCCAAATTTTGCTGAGAAAGCTGGAGTAGAGCAAAGTGTCTTCTTGAAAGTCACTCCTCATAATTGCCAAACAACTCCACCAACTCCTACATCCAGTAAATAAAAGCAAATAAGGGAATCAATAAGTAATAATATAGCAGATAAGCTGATGAGTGAGAAACTGCGTGTGTTCATATAGGAGAGATGACATCAGACAAAATCAATAGCTGCCTTTGTCAAAGATGTAGTCTTGGTGGCAGCAGTGGACATTTATCTACATCACAGTAACTTTCTGCAAAGAACCATGTACAAAACGTGCAGGAAGTAATCTGTTCAGGCAATCATGCTGCCGAGTTTGAATTAGACAAACTTGGTTAGATTGAAAAAAAAAAAGACAGGAATTCAGTTTTCTAGACTCACTCAGGGATGCTGACAGGACAGAATAAGGATCAGGGCCCAGATGCTGTCCAACACCCATAAAGCTGTACAGTGCACTGATCACCCTGTGCAGAAACCTACTCATTCACTACCCTAAGTAATTGTTGCCTGAAAACCTATATATGGCTTTAAAAATCTGTGTTACAGAGCAAGTTCACTACCTATTGGTCTTCCATTTTTGGCACTGCACACCTGTAACACTCTGCCTCTCTATTCTCTCCACTGAGCACACCCAGGGTGCTGGTAACCACCTTTAAAATGGTCATAGCAAAACACATAGGAGACATGTAGGATATTCTGCCAAATAAAATGTTACCCTTCTTGATATCCCCTCAGAGCATTTGCTTTTGTGTGAACATCAGGTTAATGCAGACATTTAGCACTGCCATGTGACTGGAATAAGAGTTAATATCATATTATAATTGATTCTTCATGTCAATTTTGCCCTGAGGAGAAGGGGAGACATGACAGCATTTTCTTTACGTACTATTAAAAAAATCTTCCTGTTAGGAAGGTATGTGACACAGCAATAGGTGCAGTTATCAGCAATAGGAAAACTCTAATCTTCAGATAACTAGCCAAAAGAAAACTAATAGTTTAGCTAACATCACTGGTGTCATTTATTGCAGCCTGTAAAAGGAAAACCTGCTCTTGAACAAGCTGCCAAAATCACAGGCACCGATACCTCAATATCCGGTCACTAATAAAGGTGCAGCCCCACTGTTTGCACAAAAACCTTTATGAGAGGGGGATCAGTCACTTAATTTAAAGTGACTCAAGGGGCTGTTTGCCTTGCCAACCACATTTATTTCTGAGCAGTCTGGTCCCTTGGCTGAAGCTGTGCTGGCTCATGCTGCAGCTCAGCCCTGCTCCACTTGTCCAGGGTCACTGAAAGGAGCAGGACAGGCTCAAACCACCCCATGTTATACAGATTCACTGATTTCTTTTAGTGAAATGCTTGTTCTGCTGGCTCCACATGGAGGATCAGCTCTGTGAGCCATTCTCCATGGACAAAGAGCTTTCCTTGGATGGAGGTCGGGACTTTTGCTGTGAACATGAGACATAGCGATTTTAGTGTCATCCCTGCCTTCTCCTCTTCTTCCCAGCTGTGGAAAGAGCCCCTCTGTGCAGGTTGCTCCCCCCCAGATCTGGGGTGCATTGGGAAGGGATTGCTGCAGCCCAGGGATGCTCCTGCATTGGGCTGCCTGCTGTGAAGGAAGGTGTTCCAGGAACTTTCTGCAAACAACGGGATATATTGTGGAACCAGCTATGTCCCACTGGCAGAAATGACACACGCACTTCCAAGTGACCTCCTGGGCTCTGAAGGACTGTATTTTTTTGGAAAAGAGAACTCAGGGTTTATCCAAAATCATCTGGGTGCTTTTTCTTTTTAAGAGAGCTCTCCAACTTCCTTGGATGTGAATTGATCTGTGGTCTGCAGGAGCGCAGACCTGGCACAACGAGAGCAAGGAGGTGCTTTGGTGTTTAGGAGCACCTTGTGCAGCTGACAGGACATGGGCTGACTGATAAAATCACCCAGAGCAGCAACAGCTCTGCATCAGGGAGGAGCAGAGAGGCATTGCTCCTGCACTGGGCTGCTGCCTTTTTGCTGCCTCTTTAACTCCTTCTCTCTCTTAGAATAAAGAAATAAAGAAGGAATTGGGGGAGAGGAAGGAAAGTAAAAAGAAAGAAAAGGGAAGATCAACACAAGCAACAAGCAGCAAATGGAAAATATGCCAAAAGGATAAAAACCTGCTGGTTTTCTCTCAGCAGGGCTCGGTGGCTGGCCAAGGGGCTGTTGTCCCCCCGGCCGGGCTCGGCGCTGCGGTGAAATGCTGCCACCTCCCGATGCGCATCCCCCGGCAGGAGCGCGGGGGCTTTCGGGGTGCGCCTGAAACGCCCACATCCAGGCGGGTTTCGGCACGGCTTGAAGTGGTTTGTGGTTACCCCGGGGGCAGCCAGCTCGGTGATGAAGCAAAACCGCACACACCGCGCCCGGGCACAAACAGCGCAAAACCGAGACGTCAGCTGCATCCTAATTTGTGGTGGTTCATCAGACATTATCTGATCGTGGGTGTTAGTGAAACAGCAGAGGAAGAAGCAGCCTTTCCATAGCAAACAGCTAAAAGGAAAAGATTTCACTTTAAATAGTATTTCTTTCATTATAATTACCATTTAATTATTATTCTTGCACTGAAATAAGGTAAACGAGAGGTAAAGGTGGTGATGAATAGCTCTTACTGGTCAGCATAAAGGGGCATGTATCTTTCTTCTAAAGACATATGACCTGCAAAGAGAGAAGAGAAAGTTCAGCATTCCAAAGGGTGGCTATGCTGCACAGGCAGATCAAAATCTACTGGTGCATCCAGCTGCCCAAAACACAGAGGCTGAAACACACCCCTGGATATTATGGCAGGAATGGGGACCACTTCTGAAGACACTGTCCCTTGCAGCGTGTGGGGCACAGAGTCAGGATGTTTCATCCACTGGGGCACTTGGGAACAGCCAAGGATGCACTTTTGCATTCAGAAAGGGACTCTTTACTAGCAAGGAGGATAATGTGGACTTAGAACAAAGGTGAACAGGCTTTAAAGTGAAAGAGGGTAGACTAGTTATAAGGAAGAAATTCTCCACTGTGGGGGTGGTGAGACACTGGCACAAGTTGCCCAGAGAAGCTGTGGGTGCCCCATCCCTGGCAGTGTTCAAGGCCAGGCTGGATGGGACCTTGAGCAGTCTGGTCTAGTGGCAGGTGTCCCTGCCCATGGCAGAGGGATTGGAACTAGATGATCTCTAAGGTTCCTTCCAACCCTAACCACTCCTGTTCTATTATTCTATGAAGGAGCAGTACTGCCCCATATTTGGGCCAGGGGAGCTGTCATGGGGACAGGATGCTTTTTTGGAGGCTCCCAAAGAGCTGATGGTGGTGCCAACCCTTCATCCCTCAGCCTGGATTTGGCCCTCACCATATCATGATGAGGACAGAGCTCACGGGGGCTGCAAGTGCCATCCAATCTTGATGGATTCAGCTGGTGCTACTGACCCTGCTCCTCTGCACTGACACCCCCAGGGGTGCAGGCAGGCGTGCCTGACACAGAGCTCTGTCGTTTGGGCTGGCAATTACAGTGCTTTCCCTCTTTCTCCCTTTTATGTGTTAAATAAAGTGCTGGCAGCTGAAAGATCCCAGCTGGCACGTGTGCTGAAGCGGCTGCAGCCAAACGCACCCAGACACTCTGGAGCGCCCAGCCGTGCTCCTGAGCCTGCTCTGACACAGGGGGATATTTTTTGATGCAAACTCCAGCACTTGCTTTTCACTTGAGAGGGCACAGCTATGTATTTTAGGAATAAATGCAGTATGCAATCAGCACGCTGCCCTGGGCACAATGGGAGTGAAGAAGCTTCCCAGTCAGGGAGGCAGCCAGAGGCAGCAGGAGCAGGGTCTTGCTCCCCATCTCTCCATTGCAGAGAGAACATGGTCTGAAATTTTGCTCCAGTAATGCTAAGAATAATATATGAGATCAAAAGGCTAGTTTCATCCCTGGGGATTGCAAGTCTGCTGAAGGTTTGCTGTAGGAAGTAAGAGAAAAGCTGTTTTGGAAAAGCAGGAGCGTCTGAGAAGCAGTGGTGATGCTCTGCTCTATTTTTGGATAGCTTTCTGTCAAAAGCAGCAGTTTGCTAACCAGCTTCTGATGCCTTAAAGCATAGTGCTAGTTAAAACTGAAGGTTTACAAGGGCCTGGTTGTTTCACTGAATTGGAAGAAATATTTTCAGGTGCATATTGAGCACAAATGAATTGATACAACCCCTTCTCTCCACCTGATGAACAGGGGTGAAAGACGAAGGGCACAGACCACCCCCAGCCCTGTTGTTGCCCCAGTAAAACCAGCCCTGAGCACAGGTTAGGGTGGCAGTCTTGGGAACGTGAAGTGGGTGCTGAAGAGAGCACAGAAGTGGCTGCAGCTGAGGATGGATGCAATTGAAAGCACAGCTCTCTGCTGGCTCCTTCCCACCGCTGTCCTGGTCTGTGCAGAGCTCTGCTTCCCTTCATGTAATCAACAAATTAGGTTCTGTAATTTGCCTTACAAACAAGACTTTCATATACTCGCTGCCTTCTTTTTTTTTTTTTTTAGAGGTTTAGCAAGCAAACAGTGGGAGACCAAAGAATTAAAGCCATAAAGTAATCTGCATATAATCAGTAATTACCATGAATCAAACCCTCCTTCAGTTCAGCTGGTTATTATTTCCCTGATAATGTAATTCCCTGCATTGACAAAACTAGGAAATACTCATTTTCACCAGAACAGCAAATAATTTCCTGCTGTGCCTATAATACTGCAGTTTAGTGACTACATAAATCCAGCTAATGAAATTTATGGAGAATATGAGGACTACTTAAAACAGACTAAAGACCTGAAGAAGTAATTGCTCCCATCTGTGTTGGGAGGGGATGATATTTTGCCCGCAGACCTCTGCTCAACACTCCTTACAGGTGTCACTGACTGGCCAGCCCTGGGAGCTGATGTGGCTGACAGCAGGGTGCTCCAGCAGGAATTTGTGAAGTCTGAATGTGGGATGATGGTCACAGGGGCTGCAGCCATGAGAGCCCCTTCCCCTTGCCCTTGTGGGATCTTCTCAGGTCTCGTGGCAGTGGCCACTGCTGGGGCAGAGCTTCAGCACACATCTTCCCAAAAATGCCTCCTGCTTTCAAGGGATGTGGAGTCAGCATTGTGGGGACACTGTGGGGATAGTGCTGGCTGTACCTCCATTTTCAGATTCTACAGGAGAACCTCACATCCTGGGATTTTGCAAGCTGCAGAGATGTGGCAAGTCAGTAGAAAGCTTTGAAGCCCAAGGAGGCATAAAAGCCTGGTGGCCTTAAAATTTCTGGGATTTAGGGTAGTAACTTTTCCATGTGACCTTAGAGGTCTCCATCAGAGAGATCTACAGAGAGTGAGTTGCAGGAGCTGTCTGGGAAGACCAGAGAGATTTGGCTGCTCCCAGAGCTGGGCTCTCTTTGCTGTGGGAACAGGGTCTGAGTTGCTCTTTCTACCTCTGATTCATCCAAAGATAATCATTGGCACTGCAACTTCCCCTGGAGGGTGATGGGGTGCACAACAATCCTGCAGAGAACAAATTATACATGAGCAAAGGAGTTATCCTAATGTTTTCTCCTAATTAACCACGGCTGAATTTCTGCCAGGATTCCTACTGACCAGCAAAGGATGCTGGCTTGTGGGGAGCATCTGTCCTGTCTGGGAGCATTGCTAACTTTGTGTTTTTAAGACCCAGAAGATGCATCCTTATCTGGGCTGCAGTGTGGGGGGCAGCCTCTTGCCCAGGCTGCTTGATGGCCCCTACATCCCTGTGTGGGGCTGTGTGTCCTGCTGGTGGTGCTTACAGGCTGGTTTTGGCTTTGCCAAAATGCAGCGGGGAAAAATCCAGCCTCCAGCATTTGCTTGGCATGAAGAGGAATTTCTAAACTACACCAGCATGCCAAGACCCAGGCTGTGAGCTGCTTTCTCACAAGGTTAGAAGTCTTGGGCAGTTTCTGGAGTTATTTCTGTCTGATACTGAATTGCAAGATCAAGCTGTGATAATATGACACTGAGCATGGATCTTGCTCCACAGGAGGCACTGGGGTGGGTTGGGAAGGAGACCTGCTCAGAAATTTTAAAATTGTGGTGAAGGAAATGCCTCGCAGAGAAGTAGAAGTGGCTAAAACACAGTGGAAGATCTCATGAAAGGGAGGTATTTTTTCAGCTTTTCTTGGAATGATACTGCAGTGAAACTGTGAGAAGTGTCACAAGTTTTGCAATAAAGAACACTGACATCGAAGGCATTAAAATGGGGGAGGTGGGAAATGAAAACGACCTGTCTGTAGGGGGCACTCAGCTCTCTTGTGTCTGAAAGTGAAGTTACTGAACCATCAGATAAAGAAACGTAAGGAGGGGAATACTCAGCCCCATTTGGTGAGAGATGCCTGATGACTTCTCTGATCCGTACCCAGACACTTCCAGTAAGTGAGGTAGCTGGAGCAATTGCTCAGAGCCCGCAAATATGGTAAAAATAAGAATTTAGACGAAATGGGATGGATGCAATTTTCTTTAGAGGCTGTTACTGATGTTGCTGTCAAGGGTTGCTGGCAGCTGAGGAACATGAGCGATGACTAATGAGGCAGAACCCTCTCTCCAGGCACAGCAATCAGCAGGGGGGAAAAGCCTCGCCGTATCTGCTCTGTGCCCCAGGGCCCATTTCCTGAGGTGTGTCCATGTGTCCTCTTCCAGCAGCAGCTGCGATGGGGATGAGCTCCCGGTGCCCTGCCTGCTCCTGCCCCTCTGCCTGGCGCTGTGCCCTCAGAGCTGCCAGCCGAGCCCCTGCTCCCGGCAGCGCTCTCTGCACGCCCGCTGGCAAAAAGCAAGGCCCGAGTCGCCAGGAACCTGCCTTCAGGGCGCTTAAACCCGGCCCAGCTCATCAGGGCTGGGCGAGGGGAGGCAGAGCAGCCCCAGGCAAGCATCCCTGCTCCCAAGGCGGGGGGAGCTCACCGCCACCCAGGGCTCAAGCAGCAGCTCGGGAGTCAGGGAGGCCTCTCCCAGCTGCAGCCACAAAGAGCGTGTGAAAAGCCTCCTGTGGGCAGCCTAGCAGCCCGGGGAATCGTTCAAGGGTGGAAAGCAGTCGGGGGGGAAAGGAGAGGGGAGAATTGGCAGAGGCTCCAGAAAGGGGGATCGCTGTTGCTGCTGCCCCTGGTCTCTGGTTGTGATTCCTCTCCTGGTGTTTAATGCCCCCATTTGCAAAAGAGAATGGGGAGAGTAAAACTCCTTCTGGCCTGCAGCTGAGGAGACAAAGCGGACACTTGATGGAGCTCGAGTCGAATTTCTGTCAGATCTTTTGCTGGTGCAGCCCTGGGCGGCAGAGCCTGTGCTGAGGCTTTGCCTGCGTGTCTCCTCTCGGAGCTGCCGTGGTTTGTGGCACCGCTGGCTTTCGGGCACTGCTGGGTTTCGGGCACTGCTGTGGGTGCTGCTGAGAGCTGCACCCCCCTGCCAAGCAGGGGCTCCTGCGCCGTGTCCTGAACCCCTCTCCGTGGGGATCCATGCGCTGGGGACACTGAGACATGGCAGCGAGCCCACGGAGAGTCTGCTCCCATCTGCATCCTCCAAGCAGGCAAAGGCTCACATCTCATGGGGATGCACTTCAGGGGTGGCAGCTGGATCCAAGCCAAGATGGTTCCATCATCCCGAAGTCTGTTGCAGGGCCTTGGGGACTGCAGGTACCTGTTGGCACCCTCGGGTCCCAGGGCACCTTTTGAGGAACACAGTCTGTGCATCCATCAGACAGGCAATGGTGTGTCAGTGTCCACTAAATCCTGAGGAGTGCACTCCTGTGTAACATGCACAAAAGAGTAATTTTATCAATTAAAGGTCTTTTAATATGCCTCCTGATTTCAAAATCCCAGTTTACTGGGAGATAACATAATCCCTTAATAATATCTAGTATTTAATCGTTACTGCTCATATCACATTGCTACAAAAAAGCCAAACCCCAGAATTACATCTCTTTTTAATTTTTGCTTCTTCAGTCCTTGTTCTCTTCCATTTACTAATTTGTTTTTGGTTTGTCTATGACAGCTGCATCATTACTGTTTTACCTTTTGATAAAACCCCCGAGTGACCAATTCTGCACTTCTGTAGTCTTCTGCCACCAAGCACATTTTGTTTCTTCTATGCACTTTATATTGTTCTTCTGCCCTCCCCATCAATTCTCAGTAGGAGAGGTAGATAATTTTTAACTGTCCCAGATTACAGTTTGAGAAAAGGGTGAAGACAAAGGTTTCTCTTCACTTATATGGAACATTACTGCTACATTATTTTTGTGTCAGACTTCAAGCCTTGGTTTTAACCAGCTGCTGCAAATGTACAGAGGTAAACAACAGACTCCGTAAACAGTTCAATACAGAAGTCTTGATTTAGTACCTTACAAGACAAAGCAATCAATAATCTATTACACATCTAATCACAGGCATGAAGAGCCCAGCAGCCCTCTGCACAGCATTCCTCCAAATGAGAAAGGCGGCTGGAGACCACAGTAAGAGGGACACAAATCAGCGAGATTGCAAATGCACGGCTCGGGAGTTGATCTACAAACACAAATATTCAAATTCAACAATCACCTCTTGCTACTAGTGAATCATGCTATTGCTATCTGGAGACCAGTTGCTATGGCAGATAGCTGTAGCAGTGGCAGAAGGCCAAGAATCCTGCCTTTGAAATGTTAACTGAATTTAACTCTTGACTTTTCACAGACAAGGTTCATTATTTTGTGTGACTGTGTCATATTAAATGAGTGCTTTGTCTGCCCTGGGTACTGGCTTGGGAGGGATATTATTAATCAGCAGGACAGCAAAACAGGTCAATAACAACTATTTGTCAATAAGGATTTTTTTTTAAATATCTTCAAGCCTGCTATGTGAGATAGCTGCAGTTATATAAGAATAGGGTTTTTTTGCTTTAATTTCTTCCCCTTTCTTCACTTTATGTAAGTTATATCCAGTTCACAGTTCCTGGACACACTCAGAGCACACCACCAATGCAGGAACGATGGTGAGATGCTCTAATTTGAAGAGTTACAGCACAGGCACAGAAATGCTTCTGCTCCATTTAAGCGACAATGCAGACTGCTTTCTGTGATACCCACCAGAAAATTCAGGAGTTTATAGAGACTTGAGCAAGGAATAGGTATAAACGTCAGTTGAAATTAAATTCTGTGAATGGCAGAACTAACTACACACTAAATTCCGGGACAAGCTCCTCTTTCAGCTGCCTGAAGTGCAGATCTGGGTCCCTGGTTGCATACAATGCACTTTATGATTTCAAATCGTTACAGCTGCATCAATAGGATCTCACATTTAGTTCCTGGACAAGTTAGTTAGGTTTGGTGAGTTAGGATTACTGAGATCCAAGGAAACACCATCAAATATTCATGCAGCAGTGCCTCTGACATCCTTTCTTTGCCATTGCAATGAGGGGTTAAGAAGGACACACACTTCAGAAGTCGATGGAGAACAACAGAACAAACCAGATGGTGTTACTGTGAAGAAACTGTCGGAGAGAACAGGGCACACAGATCTGCAGCCACAGTTACAAAGATGCAGATTCACAAACTGTGACAATATTTTTTCTTCCACAAAACCAACAAAGGCATTACTGTTCCAGTTGGAAGTCTTGAGTGTAGCAGGCCATGTGCAAAAAAAAAAAAAATCACAGGGGAGGCTGAGATGGTGACAGTGAAGCTGGAAGGGGTGCTGTACACTGTTCCTACCTCAGTGTATCCCTCGGGAGTTTTGTCCAGTTCCAAGAGAAGGCTAACAACCACATGTCCCTGCAAACTGGTTTGTAACACATAGAACATTTAATGTTCCACCCTCAGAAATCTCAATCTGAGTTTCAAGACTTGTTTTCCTCTATTACAGGATTCCATCTTCCAGGAATGAGATCACAGGATAAGAGAACTCTTGCACCCTCTCACTATTCCCTTCTCAACAGGCTTTTGACTATGTGCTCAGACTTGAAGGAGTTATTCCAGGGAAGAGAAACACAAAAGATGTGCAAAACATGCACTGCACTGCTAGACAGCACTTTAAAAAATCATCTTTTGTCAATGATTTTAACTGCTGCATCTCTTCAAGATACACTAACAGTAAAGTATTTTTTGTACACCACAGATTAAATACCTGAAAACCAAGGATCTCTCAGGTATACCAGTGAAAAGCAGACTTCATTGAAAGAGCAACACCCAGGAACATTTAAAATGAACCATTTATTAAATCAAACTGTTATTTTAACAGTTACATAAGTTACACAGCATGTTTAAGTCAAAAGATTTCACAAGGAAAAAAAAAAACTTTAAACTTTTATTATGCAGGCAAAAATAGTACCACACAATATGTACCTGGGAGGGAAGAAGGGAAGGGGAATCTCTAAACATTCAAATAAGGCCATAATTATTTAAAAACAACAATAAAACAATAATAAACCCCCCCAAAGATCCATTTGCTTTTCAGTGTGTTCAGTGCTGCTAACTATATGTACTTTTAGTGTACAGGTGTGATCGAGGCAGTGATATTTTGATAGCTAGGTTTAATGTTTTAAAACACTATCAGAAGTGGAATAAGGCTCATTAGTACATACAGCTGCCCTTGGAATGTCAATCTCAGTTGCCTTCATCAACTTAAAATTCACAAAGTGCACAGTTAAGATATGCCAAAAAATTGAAACTGCTACTCTACCAACAGCTGCCCATGCTTAATACTTAGTGGTCTATTGGAACAAAGTATGTTCTTCCAAAAGAGATGTGTAAGAAAAGCCACTGTAAAACATTTAGTTTTGAAGATGCACTAGGAGCTCTTTGTAAACTGAAAAGTAGAAAAACATGGATTAATTATGTTAAGAAAAGAATACAAAAAACACTAGAAATGACCATCAAACTTCCAAAGAACAAGCACCACAATGGACATTAGCATTCGATTTTGCAGTGTACAGCAATGTAACAAATTTACTCTAGCCAATCTACTTCATCAAATTCTGAATCATCTTCTGAATCACTGTATTCCACAGCGATGCGACGGGAGAGGATGGTGGCAACATCGTTCTCAATGCGCTCGTGCTTGGCTTCTTGCTCCCGCTGCTCTTCGACTTTGCGGAGCTGAATACCTGGAGAAATCAGAGCACAAACATGTCACTCTCCTCCTTCACCACTGCAAGAATTTTTTTTTTGTCAAGCTTTCAAAGAGAAGAATGTCAGAATTGCAGCGGCAGACAAGATCTTGAGTCCTTCTACTATAATATCCTGGTTCTGATTTCCCATTAAAATACATTTTTAGTACCACTGTAAGTGATTAAGCCATTTTGCTATTTGCATTTTCTAGACTCTCTGTTCATAATTTTAATGAAAGTTTATAGATATTTGAATATACTAACAAGAAGGACCTCTTGTAACCCTGTTTGGGATAAAGTATTACTTGAAGATGAAACCTGTGGTAATTCAAGCCTTTGTTTTTTGGGTATAACTTGGTCAAAAATGTTTTCAGCAATCACCTAGATTATACCAGCAGGCTCTAGTTTCTCTTTTTTGCTGACATTCTCTACGTATGTTCACACACCCCTTTGTACTCAGTTGTTGTCAACATTTCTTTAGACTTCAATGGTGTTCTCAATTCATGTGCATATAGACATGCAAAAATATTTCAAATTAGTGCTATAGCCTATCTGCTGATATTACAGTACCATACAGATTCTGAGCTGTGCTGCAGTGCAGGGGAAGAGAAGAAGAATGTAGGACTTGAAACATTTGAGAGATCTTAAGTTACTGAAAGATACCCCACCATCAAACAGCAGCACACACCAATGTGTGTGTTCTGGTGCCAGTGGGGATTTTCCTGGCCATGGGCACCATAAGCTGAAGGTACAGCTGGCACACACAGCTCCTCATGAGATCATCAGGAAAACACTGCCCTGCAGCTCTGCCCTTCCCTTGCACTCTGCCATGGGCACCTTGCAATGCAAAGGCTGCTCCACTACGGCACTGAGATCAGATACTTAACAGCTTGAAGTCTTCAGCAATGAACGTCACTTATATCTTGTAATACTGTGATAGATGATCAAAATTCCAATGCCAATTGATCGGTTTCACTTTTATCTAATAGTCTGTGAAAACCAATGTTTTTGTTTTCTACACAATCTGTAGACGATCAAAACCAGCTACATTTGCAGGTAAACAGAAACAGAAAGATAATCTCCACAGATCATCTACAAACACACGTACTTTTTTCTGTAATCTAACTTCCACAGAGAACCAGTTTGGCCATCCATACTAAACATCTGATAAGTGCAATTACAAATTGAAAAAAACCTGTCTACTTGGCAATGCATACACTGTAGGGGATAGAAAACAGAAACAGACTTAAGATGCATTTCTCTGACTTCTTACACATGTGAAATATTTCATCTCTCAAAGGTCATGTGTATTTAGCAGGTTTCTGAGATTGTTCTTTTTGCTGCTCAATAGCCAACGTTACCTTTCCGTATTGCTTCCAGCAGAACGCTTCTAGCATCACTGATCACAGGAAGAGTTGAAGGATGGCGCTTGGGCTCAGGAGCAGGAATCACTTGGGATGGTGGAGATGGAGGCATTATGGGTGCATGAGTGCCAGGGACAATGGTTGTGGGAGGAGGGTGCAGAACAGGAGGAGGGTGGGAAAGGTTTGCAACTGTGACAGGGGAGGAGGGTCGAATGCCAGGAGGTGGCAGGGGAGGAGGTGGGGGTGGTGGAGGAAGTCCCTGTACTTCAGCTTGTGGAGGAACTGGGTGAACGGGCAGAGCTTCGCACACCTGGGCAGCTCTAGTGACCGGGGGAGAGGGCTGTGCTAGGGGAGGAGCAACTGGAGGTGGAGCTGGATGAAGAACTCCTGGAGCTATCTGGAGAGGAGCTGGCGGAGGTGGCACAGCTGGGGCCTGCAGAGCAGCTGTGGGAGGGGGTGGTGGGGGTGGGACTGGGGGTGGAGGGGTGGAAGTCATTGCAGCTCTTAATGATGAAGTCGACAAAGCGGATGGAAGAGGTGGTGGTGGTGGAGGAGGAGGAGTGGGGCTCACAAACACCGGTGTTCTGCCTGTTGCTGGTGACTGAGGACGATTTTCTACCAAGCCAGGAGTAGAACTGCAACATCCAATAACAGAACAAAGCTATTAGAGCTAGGGAGTGGAAAAAATAGTAATAGATTCACTTCTGTAACTTTAGAACATTGAAACCTGGGCATTAAAGAGCATTATGTACTATGGTGATTTCAGGGTGTTGTCCACACCTCATAAATAAGGAAGTCTAATTTTCAGTATGGAGCTTGCAACTGGTTTCCAAAAGACCTCTGCTCAAATTCAGCTATTAACCAAATAGGTGTTCTTATACAGTGTACCTGCATCTTTATCAAAGGTTTCCTGCAGCAGTATAATTCTTCCCTGTTGTCCCTAAGTAAATCCAAATTCCTTTTCTCAAGTCAGGGAACTAGCAGTTGATTAACTGTTTTGATTCACAGAACTTTAAAACCAAACCAAACAATGAGAATAAGTTAATTTGAAATATATATTTAAGGTGTGATGACAAAATGAGTGAGACTAATATCAAAGGTCATCAATACTGTGTACAGAGAGGTACAGTTATATGCTAGATACTCATTATAGGACAATGAATAGGTGAACTGAAGAAAGCAAGAGAGAACAGTACATTTATTTTCCTGAAAGACCACCAGAGGATTTCTTTAAACTGTTGTGGTAAATTAATCTAAAGAATTATGCATTTTTGTGTATTATCTCCTAATCAGTAAAAATCATTCTTTTCAAGAGACTAACATCTTGCTGATATAACAACCCCATCTGAATTAAGTATCCTCTATTCTAAGCTGTATGTGCCTGACCATAAAGTAAGACTTCTGGTATAAAAAACAGGAGAGTGACAAAGAAATTTTCACTTCTAGAAAATGTTCTATGTATGTATCCACTTCTGAAAAGGTACAAAGATGTAGGGGAAAAAAAGCCACTTTGGGAGAGAGAAGCACTTACAATTTAGCAAATGCAATGAATACATAGTTTTGACAGCTGACTGTCTTGCTGTAATATATTCTTCCTTTCATGTAGGCTGAAACACATCTCAGTTGTACAAATTTCCAAAACTCCAAAGCTACATCCCGAAATGCCAACATATTTCACACAAGCATTTTCCATACAGTTCTTTGTCTTGCCATTTAACTCAGAAGGCACCACGGCTGCAGTATGGATGGCAAGCTGAGGTCTGTCTCCACCAGAGCATCCTATGGGATTTGGATGCCGGCCTTCCCATCCAAAGTGTCCCTGTTCCTGCAGGCACGCTGGGGCAGCCAGCCACAGCCCCTGGGATTTTTGGCAGACATAACGCTGACAGCTATTGTGGGGGTGGTAGATAACTAACCCAGCCCCAAGAGATCCCCCCACACGTGGCTCTGTGGCTCGTACCTGACGCAGGGGGGCACAGGCTTCCCTTCGGCCGCGCCGTGCATGGGGGGCGGCGGCGGCGGCTCGTGGGGCCTGACCAGCACGCGCTCCTCGGCTCGGCTCAGCAGCTCGGACATCTGGCTGTAGGGCAAGGCAGACAGGGAATAGGACCCGTCGATGTGGTCCACGTATGCTTGGGATCTGTAGAAAAGCAGGGAGAAATGATTC
Organism: Passer domesticus; assembly: GCF_036417665.1. Lineage (NCBI taxonomy): Eukaryota > Metazoa > Chordata > Aves > Passeriformes > Passeridae > Passer > Passer domesticus. The sequence continues at coordinate 45,911,937 of NC_087476.1, forward strand.
AACTTCACCTTTTGTAGGAGTCAGTATTAGTGCCCTCAGCCACTGTTCTGTACTTCAGTCTGAATTCTGAACGCAAGTATCTTCTCTCCGCTAGTGTTGCATATTAGACAGTGAGGCTTTTCAATAATTTATCCCACTTTCCCACTTCTAGCAGCTCAAGGGTTTGATTTTGACAGGTGTATCAGATAGTTTCTACAGTATGTGTGTGACCTCAGTGTTTATTAGACACATTATTTTGAGTTAAATAAACACAGCAATACAATGAGCTAGCAAGCTACTCTTCTTTTATAGCATTCATGAAACATCCATCGATGTTAGAATGGTAGAATTTACAACTGAATAATTTAGCTGAACTTCTGTCAGAGGATCTTTATTCCAATATATACAGAGAACTCACTGCTTTAATAGACACAGGACTCAATCAATATCTATTATTGAGTAGTAGCACTAAGTAAAGATGATTCAACTTGTTAATGACAACTTTAGACACACCTCAAGGACCTAATGAGTTAGTAAATTTAAATTAACTATTCAATTACAGAATTTAAAAAAAAATTCTATTAAATTCAGAACAAAAGTATTTGTAGAACACTTTCCAACAAGTAGAGCAACACTCTACATTTCCACATACTGCTACCACTGTAGTATCTAAGCCTATTAAATTCTTCAGGGGTGAAAGTCTTCCTCATTTATTTCAAAGCATGGTGCTGCTCTGTATCTGAACAACATGTTCTGCACATGCAGTGCTCCCAAGCACTTCAGCATTATTAATAATTGCAATAAGGTACTGAGATAATCAAGGTTTAGGCCAGGGTCCTGGATACAAAACAAGAATGTCTAAAGTGGAACCCAACATACAACATAACAAAAGGACAGCAGGAAAGCAGATGTTTCTGCCAATGACTCGACACAGCAGCTTACAGAGATTCTATAAAGCTGTTCCTAGAAAAAATGCTAATCACCATAACTTAACTTGTACCCCACTGAGTGAAACGCACTGAGAGCATTTTCCACTCTGAATTGAGCTAAGTTTTCTACAAGCAGGTTTTTCTACTTTTCAGGCAACAAACACTCTCTCCTAGAGTTGTCATAATTACTCACTGTCACTACTGAGCTTGTTTGAAGGCCTTACAAAGCTAAACAAAATACTCTCTTATGGTGTGCTTTTGACCACAGAAAGATAGGGGAAAAATTTAACCAGTTTTTGAGAGGACAATGAATACTTTTTAATTTAAAAAAACCCAACAACACAAAACAGCCAAAACCCCCAAAGCAAAAATTTATCCCCAAATTGCCTAACATTACTTGTCAGCCCTCTTTGCTATTAGATGTTTCTTGGCTGGTAAAATGGACTTGACTTTGCACCAAGACCAGAAGCATAAGCACAGCAGGTATTTACCATGTGAAATGCTACTTTTAGCCACCAGCAAATACATGCTGTGAAATGAGAATTCAACAGGTTGGATTTTGTAATAGGCTATAACCAGAAATGTCAATCAAATAATGGATTTGTTCAAGAGTAAAGAGAAGCTCAACATTCTCATTTGAGCTCCAAGTGGATGTTTGTTCACATCACACACACGATATAGTCTTGGCAGTGTCTGTTAAGAAAAATCAAGAGGCTGGAACAATGGAGATTTTGTGGGTCAGGACTGGAATGCAGTGACACACCTGGGTGCAAGCTTGCAGCAGTGACACTACACCTTCATCAAGCTGCAGAGGACAGCACATCCTCAAGGATACAAGGAGGATACCTGCTACCCTTAAAAACAACAACATAGTAACTACTCATTTAAGGACACACTAAGAATTTCAGAACTGTGTTATGAATAAGCTAAATCAGTGATTTCCAGGGCATTTCAAGGGGAGCACCAGCACCTCGTCAATGACCATTTCTCATGGATGTTCACTACGCAGTATGAATACACTTCATAAAGGATAGAAAAAACAAAAAGGAACCTTGATTCAAAATGTGAAGCTGGGCCATTAGCAACTTCAATGTGCTTATGTAAGAGGTTAGCATCATCTTCTGCGAGCTCTGGACCTTGGGCTAGCTTCTGCCACTCTCTCCGTCTGTCATGAGGTGCCCTTGGCACTTTCTCTGGTTCGTGAGGGCGATCTAGATTTTTCTGCTGTAGGAAAGTTGTGCAAACAAAACTGACAACTGAGACAATATTTTTTAATTACATGCATATAAACATCAGCAACAAAATTATAAAAAACAATCCTGTTTCAAAAGCAAGAAAAATTTTCTTTCAGGCTAAACATAATATGTAGACCTGGCAGACTTGTAAGAGCCAGAAACATCAGACTAGTGGCTAAGAACCTGAATAATATAGAGAAAAATACCTGTTTAAGTTGCTTTTTAGTCTAAGTCTGAAATAAAATTATAAATCTAACACTCATATGAGTGTTAATTTATAATAGATTTATAATAGATTCTCTACTACATATGAGACATACAGAATAATGGTCAAATAAAAAAGTAGCATTACCATTAGCAAAAGTGCTTGTTTAATTTTAAGAAAATATAAGCAAAATGTTTTAGTACTACTAATTTCTTTCTAGTTTAAACATATCTATTAGAATGTCATTCAAGCTTTTTCACCTGTAAGACTGTCAAAATTTTGTCTTACAAATAAATGTTCAAGTGAAATTCTTTACACTTGCTGTATTCGTCCTTCTTTTCTGAGTCATCGCTATAATACTTAAAAGCTTTGGCAAAAGTTGGCTATGTTAAGACAACATGAAAGCTTTAGGTCCTTCTATATTATTTTACTACTACTGCTGTTATTATTATTATTATTTAATTGTTAAAGTTGGTGGAACTGAATGAATACAAGTAGCTTTAGTTGAATAGATGTCTCTGTCAAGTCTGGATTGCTATTAAAGTAGCATATTTGCAAGCAAACCTTTCTAGGAAAAAACAAAGAGAGCCATATAAAGTTAACATATGTACCTTCTGCTTCCTCTTTTCTTTTCTTTTGTCCTCTGTGTCCTGCAACATTTTTTCCTTCCACAGATCAAAGAAATACGAAGGATTGGTATAGAACTTCAAACCCTCTTTTCCATCATCCCTGAAATACAGTGAGACAAACAGGACATACTATTTATTTGGCAAGACATGAATCCATACATTAAGACAAAGCGTGGGCATATTAAGGAATATATAGTATCTCAGATCCTGAAATGTTTTACCAAGGAACACAAAAGAGATGATCATTGACCTCCTGCACCAACACTTCTTACTATTTTTCCTGGCATTTGAGGTCCTAATTTTAGAAAGATAACTTTAACGCAATCTCCAGAAAAAAAAAAAAGAAAAAAAAAGAAAAAAAAAGAAAATATTAGAGAATTTCCACTCCAATAACTCAAATCTTGCTGTTAAAATATTGAGCAAATTTGTGTGGCTGCCTCTGTTTAGCTACTGATTCAAACTGAATCTCTGGGACAGCAAACAATATTCATTTCCATTGAACATCCTTCTTTCTTAAACACTTACCTGTTTAATTTCTTCACATCACATCCAAGTACATGATATGGTTTAATAAATATAGAATTTAAAATCTACTTTTTCCTACCATGTTACACTGAGATAAGATTTTAGTAAAATGGAGTAAAGTTTCAATGCTTATAATGTCTTCTGCTGCTTTCATTCCTCCAGCAGCTTCCCAGTTTTCCAGTCAAGTGTAAAATACACTCAAGTGCTACTCCATGTGAGCAAGGTGCCTGGATATAGACTCTATTACATAAAATAAGCTAGAAATAGTTTTTGATTAATTTTGTTTTACTAACCTGTAAGGGGTGAGAATGTTAAGTGGAGGAGGCTGCTCACAGATGTCGTAAGTTTCTTGCAAAGGAATTGGCAGAGTTTTGCGGTCAAACAGCTGCTGGTCTTGAATCGTGGAACTCCGGAAAGCTTTTCTCATTGTAATGTCCTGCAGTGACACTGAAAGGGGATATTGCCATTGAAAAAAATCCCACCTGATAAATTTTGTTTGGATTAATCTGGAATTGCCTAATGTTGGTTAAAATATAAAGCAGTACTGATTGCATGTTGGGCCTTGTACAGCAAATACAGATTCATCTATCGCCATGACAAGATATTGTCAGACTGTGTGACAAACATGGCTGTAATGTTCTAGAACATTATCCTCTATTTAGCTTCACAGGAAATTTTTCTCACCTAAACAGATATCAGAACTCTGTCTCTCCTAAGTAGTTCAACAAATTGTGTACTGTAGCTGTAAAATATCATTCCGTAGTTCAGAAGTACCTGATAATGTTTACCAACTCCATTTCACAATCCTTTTGCTACTAAAAACTGCTTTCTATCTTGAGGTATATATAGATTTTATCTTTGTGGCATAGCAAGCCAACCTTTGCATTCCTTGCATGTAGGCAGCAGGTGCACTGAGGGCCCACTGAGATGCCAAACCAGCAAATCACTTAAGCTTATGCTACTGAGATCAATGGGCATTATTGGGAGGTGATTCTGTGTTCCAACACATGAAAATAGTCAAATGCTATTTAATCTGTTTAATCAACATGAGCCTTCTCTGTCTAATTCAGAGCCACCCCGACTTTTAAGCACAGTCATTAGGAATAATCAATTATCTTTATGTAAGATCCACAGGAAAACAATACTACATGAACACAACACATTAAACAGGGATTTCAACTATTTTTACCCACTCCTGGTAAAGCCTACATATCTTTCTCGATTTCAAAAGAGTTTTTTACTATTTTATTAAAATTTAGATAAAGATTAATGGAAAAGTGACCACAACTGATAAGCTTTGCACTTTTAATTCTGGAAACAGTATACCTATTTAGTCTCATATTTCTCTCCCTCCCTGCTCTTCAGTTACCACATCTGTGAATTCTAGGCTTCACAGCTCAAAGCTACCTTTGCAACCAGCATGAGACTTCCATTAGATAAAGCAGCAGATCTTTTCATTAGCTTGGGCTCTTTTTTTAAAATCACAAACAATGCTGAAAACAGTTTTCTGACTTAGTAGCAAAGAGTACTTTCAGCACATACATTTTATCTATAAATAATTATGTTTATTTTATAGAAACAGGTTGGTAGTAATGCCTCTTTATGCAAGATGAGAGGACAACTTTACCCCTGCCTCGCTATCACTAGGGCCTTTGGCAACAGTTTAAAGAAAAAACTGTTTAAGCTGAAAACTGCTTTTTCACTCGAGCTCCTGTAACACACACAAGTGTACACATACATAGGTACATACACCAAGCTGGATTTCTGCTGTGGGATCACAAAGGGGCAGAAAGCAGGGTTTTTCCCAGAAGGCTTACAGTTCCTGGAATGTTCTCTCTTCTTACCTAAGCATATTGGCAACATCCTTTGTGAGGCTAAAGATGGGATTTATTTGATTTTCAGCTTGGCTTTTGAAGTTTATTAAGCTTGGCAAGGTTGTGTATTCCTGGAGAAGTTTCCTCCTTTTTACCCTTAGGTTCTAATTCATCACAGTGTCTTTTATTCTTTTTAATAGCTTTAATTAGCTGCTCAGAAGCCTTTTTAAATGTGTGAAAGAAGTATTATAATGTCTGAATGTCAGCTAGGAGTCTCAATTTCTGTAGGTATTTTTGCAGTCATAACTAACCCTATATATTTTGTACCTGTCATGAAGTACAGGTTGTTATCAGCTGGCAAAAGTTCAGTTAGAATAACTGAGGTTTACCTAATCTAAAAATTTAAGTCTCAGATCTTTTTATACTTCAGCTACTTTTTCTTTGAGTTGTTGGTTATACAAATAACACCAAATGTACTTGCTCAGAGTTGCTTGGCAATCCTGCAAGATTTCTAACTGTACGTCGTATATTGGAGACATTTCCAACAAAAGTAAAACTTAGTATACTTCTCTTTGAACCTGTGTACATTCTGAGGACAATGAACTTAATCAATTTATTCTAATAAATAAATACAGTACTTTGGTTTAATATTAAAATGCTCACAGAGTATGTGACACCATATTATTAACACTGTTCTACAAACTCCTTATTAGCATTCCATCTCTTCAATGAGCAAGCACAGCCAGTCTGATCCATAATGTCCATTTCCTTGCTTAAAACTCTACATTTTCTACACATAGCGGGGGATAACACACCAAAGGATAATCAGTCAATCAATCCCCAACAATAAGCATAATAATTTTCTCTTTAAACCTAAGCTACACAGCAGAAAGCTTCATGGAAAAGGTATACTGTAGAATTTCCAGCAGCATTTCCTACGCTGATGACCTGTAACAGGCATTCCCTGAAAAGCACACCATTATCCCAACCAGCAGACCACATTAGGACAGCATTACTCAGGAAACAGATGTGGCACGCAGCAAGGGAGAATCCTGCCATGGATATAACTTGCCTACACAGAGGGATCAGGTAAATCCCACATCATACATCCAGCGTAATCCTGGGCTGTGCACGGTCTGGCTGACAAAGCCACTTGTTTGGCTTGCCAGCTGGCAAAGGGACAAAAGCCCTGCGTGGTTTACAGCCTCAGCAGGGGTGAAAACCTGGCTGGTCCCACGGCCACCCGGCTCTGATTGACACACTGGCACTGCAAGGGGTGGGCAGGCAAACTGCATGCATGAGTTCAGGTGGCAGAAGAGATGTGCAGCTGAAGGAGGAGTTGGAAAAGCTGCAGGCATTTGACTTGATGCTGGTAAATTTGTGCTTCCAGTTGCTTAATTCTAACTAGCACCAGAACTTTTGGCACAGCCCAAGATCCTAAATTTAATATGGATATATTTTTCTGAAAGTCCACCTACTACACCGCTTGTGTTCACTGCAATTAACAAAAAAAGGGGTCTTAAATAATTTCCTTAAATGTTGAGATATTCACCATTTAATTTGAAGATACATTCAACAGTCTAAACAAATGCCTGTTTGTCTTTATTGTGTCTGTTGTTTGGATTGTATGAAAAGACGTATTATATCAGCCAATCTAACCCTCTGTGCACAACAATATTTTCCACATAAGAAAAATTTGTCTGTCAGAAAGCTAAACTGTCAACCTTTTGTACACTTAGTTTTGAAAAAGAGATGCCAGTCCATTTTTACTTATAATCAACAACACAATGAGGGGGTGGAGGGGAAGGGTATTTAAATTGCACTCTGATGAGATACAATAACTGTGTTTCTTTTGGGGTAAAGTAAAAATTAAATTAAAGCACATCTGTAATGTGCATAGTAAATAATGTTTTATCTCTTGGCAAGCATCTCATTAAACTTCAATCCCCATCTTGTAGTGTAAGTCAAGTACAGAGCTCACTAAAGCGCTGACAGAAAGTAGCTACCTTTAACTTTTCAAATACATTAAATACTACATTTTACTTCACCAGAAGAAAAAAAAAGTTACTAGATTTATTTTTATTATTTTACAGTCCCTCAACTACACAATTTATGGTTAGGTTCTAGGTCAAAAAATTCCATTCTCCTAAAGAGAGTTAATAAAGAAATCATATATATTCCTCTTAGAAACTTGTTCTCTTAATTCATTTTGCAGAATTTCATCCTGGCAACTTTCAAGACCATAAACTCCTGAATATTACAGCTGTGACTCCCTGCAGAACTAAATTACTAGGGGAAATTTCATCCAAATCAAGGGACTTGGTTGCCCTATACAATTCCCTTTCTCTGTTCAAAATCTTACCCAGCAACCTGAAAAGTGCAAAGAGGAATGAACGACATTCTCAAACAAATAACTTAGTTGTAAATTTCCCATTAAAGAGAATTAATTGGTAGGCAGTGGTGCTGTTGAAAATTCTCTTAAGGTAAAGATTTGTGCAATTCAGTTCCTAAAGACACTGCAATCTCAAAGTCAGATTTCTACCTTATTTATTTTATACTTTTAATGATTATCCATTTAAACAATGACCAGAATGCACACATATTAGGTTTCTCTGCCATCAGAATACTCTGACTGTGGGTTTAATAGTTAAATAGAGAGATTATTTCTGTAGATCAGACATCACTCTTGGGTTTGTCCCCTACAGAAGAAATAGAAATTTTCTGAAATACTGTTAAAAAAAATTTCCAAAACAGCTCAAGAGCTCTTTAGATAGAGAAACTATGTCGCTTAACTACTACAGGTAAACAAAAAGAAGGTGTAAATGCTACAGCAATCATTTGAGGAGGACTCAGAAGCTGCTTCAAATGCAGCATGTAGAACAAGCAAGGCCTATTAAGATGTGAATTACCCATGGGCATCAAGCACTGAATCTGCTGGTAAGTCTCAACAAACCACTACATTGTTTAGCAAGTCATATTTTGTCCACATCCCTCTTTTTATACACAAAACATGCACTATCATGGTCCTACCATGGATCTATCAGTCCGTGGACACAGTAATTTAAAACTGATTTACTTCCTAAATAACTCACAGATTTAATCAAGGGCCCAAGAAAATTGGAGAAGGAACATGGAGAGCAGTTGAAGCCCAGCCACTTGCTCAGAATCTTGAGAGGGAGATACACTCAAATCCAACTTCCTTTAAGTAGCAAGTAGCAAGAGACCTGCTATATAATCCAAGAGTCTTTATCTGCCTTGGAGGGTAACATTTCTAATGAATGAATTCACAATAGTTTACTCTCCACTTAATAGAGTACATGTGGAGATCACGACCCAATTTTCATGCGCTCCCTGTTCTTAATTTTGATTACATTTATACTCAGCAAAATCTTTTTCAGAGGCTAAAGACAGTGAGCTGCCCCTTAAACTGGGGTTTATTTACTACCCTTTCCTTCTAAGTCCCACAGTGGGCTGAGTATCCAGATTTAAAGCTGACCAAGTCTCCCATTTCCAGCAGTATACAGACCACAATTATCTGTCAAGTTTTTAGGTTTCTCCCCACCAAATGCTACCTTTCTTTACCCATAGCAAAACAACAAATCTGGTTTTGGCGTTGGTCCAGCGAAACTTCTGAACTACTATTGTTTTAATGACAGGGCAATATTTATAGAATGTTTAGAAAAACAACTAACACATGTATTCAAAGGCAGAAGCCTGTTGAAACACAACTCACAACACTATTTGATTCCTTTCTTGAAATGTGCCAGGCTACTCACCCACAGCACTTCTGCCCGTTAGGTTTATTTAAGTTGCTTGTCACAGTTGTAACAAATATACTATGGAAATCAAGAATTTGATACACTGCCTTTGAGATTAAAATCCTAACTGGTCTGAGGTCTAAATAGAATTAGGCAGCTCACAATGAAAGAAGCACCAAATTAATACCAAACAGTCTGATAAATTCTGAATTTATGAATTTTCCTTCTGCCCTGATATTATTTATTTCTGAGGGACACAAAACTATTTTCCAATACCTCCTGACACTAGACATCAGGGCTCTACCATGTATCATCATCTCAAAAAAAGAACCACATAATTGTTAAAATTAATATTCTTTTCAAAATTGTCAGATTTCTACAACTATGCTATTTTTCACTTTTAGCAGTACTTCACACTTAAAAGGCACAATTAAATTCATGAAAATTTGATCAATTAAGAGAAATATTATTTTAGTGATGCAATTTGCATATATATGGACAGAGTTAGTAATGTTTCCTATAAAGTAAATACTGAAATGAAAAATGGTTGCAAAGAAACTATACTCAGGATTGATTTTCTCACCTATGAGGACACCTTATATTGCAGGGCTAGTGAAGCTGTTGACCTTAGTTCAGCTTTATAGCAAGAATGTGTTTTCTCAGTCCAAAAAGGACCCCAAATATTACTCTTGGATACATATGGGTTTGTTTCCCATACAATTGAAATAAAGCTGAGTTTACTGATGGAAAGCAGAGGATTTCTTTTTGTCTGCATACAAGTTGGGTATGTTCTGAGGGGAAAACCCAAATGTATATGAAAATAATAAAGTATGTTAAAAATCTATTAAAATATGAAATTACTAATACTGAGAAATCAAGAATTTGAAAACAGTGTAATAATTCAAAGCAAACCAAGTTGATAGCAATTCTTCTATGACAGAAAAATTGTGCATGAGGAGTTAGACTCCTAAAGATATAATCTTAACCTTGGTTTTATTCTTTCACAGAGATGCTGTAATAATTCAAAATGAGAAAACACACAGAGTGTTCAAACAAATTCAGAGCTTTTTATCACTCTGACTCTACCAGAAACATCTTGCCAAGTATCTGCATCTCGTTTAGTGAATCTGACTTGGGCTGTTTTTGTTCATGCCACTTAGCTTTAAATGAATCTTAATTTCTTTCTCTTGTGTAATAGCATGGGCCCAAAGGAACCCATTAAATCTTCTATTACTGCCTCCTGGCAAAGAGCAGATGAGACTCATTTCACAAAGTATATCCCATTTTACTCATGCTGTTAGCTGAGTAGAAGTACTGAAAGTTCTTAATTCTTGCACAGAGAGTTAAAAAAGGTAAATTCAAATATTCCCCCCCTTCATGCATTAACATCCCTCAGCTATTCTAGTCCATACTAGGACTAAACCTAAACTACTTGTGATGGATTTCTAAAGTCAAGCCCAAAACAGTACACTGAAGGAAAAAATGTTTCTTGATCCCTAACTTTTAGGGAAATAGAATATCAAATGTCTCCTCTTCTCCTTTGTCCTCATCCGGTGACTCATTCCAGGAGATGTTTGTGAATAAGGAGCACTGGCTACAGCTCAGGGACTGGATATTCTTAGGTTAATAAAAACAGTAATTTAATAGCTCCTGACACGGAGGACTGCAACTGCTCCTCTGAAGTACAAGCAGTCACTGTTACTCTATGGTGTGAGACACAAATCCAGGGGATCAGGTACAAATCACCCTGAGCCATGCTGGACTTCACTGTGTGGACCTATTCCCTGTTTCCTTAACTGCAGTCTGTACCTTTCTTTGGCTATACAGTTTAGCAAACACTACAGCATGCACACTTCTGTGCAAATGTGTTGGGATGGTGCATTGGGGACTACACACTATTTAAAACTACTTCTAGCAATTCTCTAACATCAAACAGTTACAGATTTTTGGTCCTGAAATGTAGAGCCAAACTTCTAAAAGGCCTTTTACATAGCATAGTACAATTTTCTTGCTATTGTGTAATATTCCTGGATGCTTCAACTCAATGGCTTAATATGGTCTCTCCATTCTATGGAAATGTGAATGATTAACATATTAGATATGATATCATATCAACATACACTGCCCTCTGATTTAAACCAAAACTAGGCTATCAAGAGTAAATGCAGAAATGCCATTAACACTCCAGAGTGTTACAGTTTTTACAAGATTACAACTGCTGACAATTTATTATCATACATGGAAAGGGGTTTTTTATCATTATCCAATCATAGCAAAAATGCCCTAGTTTGGGCAGGAGATTTCATTTTTTCCTAGTATCTGGTATAGTGCTGTGTTTGGGATTTAGGATGAGAATAATGTTGATAACACACTGATGCTTTAGTTGCTGCTGAGCAGTGGTCAAGAACTCTTCAGCTTCTAACTCCAGCCTACCAGTGAGCAGGATAGGGGGGCACAAGGAGCTGGGAAGAGACCCAGCCACAACAGCTGACCCAAACTGGCCAAAGAGACCCTCCATACCACATGGTGTCATTGTCAGCACATAAACCTAGGGGAAAGGTGTCTGGGGGCTGGGCTGCTGCTCAGGAACTGGCTGGGCATCATCAGTCAGCAGGTGGTGAGCAACTGCATTGTGTGTCACTAACTCTGTATATTCTAATACTATTATTGATGTTTTCCCTTCCTTTTCTGTCCTATTAAAATGTCACTATTTCAACCCACAAAATTTACCTTTTTTTCTACCTGATTATCTCTTTCCTCCCACTGTGGAGCAGGGGTGAGCAAGTGGATGTGTGGTGTTAACCTGCCAGGTTAAACCACAACAACTGGAAAAAAGAGGTGTACGGGGGTGATTTATGCTCAGTTATCAAGAGACTTGGAAAATCCCATTAATGTAAGAATTCCCCTAGGCAAGTCATGATTCTGTGGAAAATCTGCTACTAGCTGTGAGCAGCTGTCTTTCAAAACCTGTTCTAAAATTAATGTCACACGAAATACAGATCCAAAATTTCCCTTTGCTTTATTTTGCTACTAGTGAAATTCTGACATCTATAACCAGAGACAACCTGAAGACTACTCTCACTTCATTATTTCTGTATACACAATTGTAATCACACAATGTAGTAATACACAATTATTATATCTAGACATTCAGAACCGAAACAGCATTCTATAGTTTAAAATTGGATCCCACATCCAATCTGAAGTTATTTTTCATTATGGGATGTTCCTCTACTTTCTAGGTCTTAACCACATAGTTTAGAACACCCTAAATTTTTTGTGGTTACAAGATTTTTCACAGTTCACCTGTGACCAGCAGATATTGACAAAGGCAAAAAAGCTTCATAGCATTTATGCATTAGGTGGCCAAACAAAGCCTAGGCATCCTTTAAAATTCTATACAAATTCTATCTTACAGGCAAGAGCTGATGACTTCTGAGAGTACTTGTTTTCTCAGTGCTAACCAATATTTACAATATTAAGTTATTTAGAAAGAGTCCAAGAAGTTATGCAGCAGTAATAAATGAAGCTATACAATTATAATGTCATTCAGAAAGTAAGATGGTACAAGTTAAATGAAAAAAAACCCCACCTGGACAAATGTTTACATTCTATGAGAATTAATAGAAAGGTTTAAAAAAATCTCCAAGCATTCACATAATATTACATAATATTATTAATATTCCAAATATGTAACACTACTGAGGTGACAGATACTCCTGTAGCCATTTTTTTGTAAATTCCTTACTATCATTCAGTAACCATGAAAACGCTGAGCTCAGAAAGCTGCTCAAGGCTATAAAAAAACCTGTAGCAGAAATAGAACTGGACCTTTCTTATGATGCTTTGCTGTGGATTCTTATAAATATGATTTAAACTATTAAACTATTATTCCATTTCACCTATCAGTGCTGTCTGAGTGACAAAATAAGAAATCCTCCCTGCAGGAGGTAACTTACATTCCTCTTCCTTTGGATCGAGCTGTGTAACACTGACAGACAAGCGATCTACACGCTCTTGTAAGGAGTTGACTCTAAATGAGAAACTGTGTGCTTCATTGAAAAGTTCACCAAATATATCTTCAGCATATTTACCTGGAACATGGGAAAAAAAAATATTCAAGCATACCACAAGACAGACAAATGATTTCTTACTGTTTTAATTAAGTAATTCTAAGATGCACAAGTATCATTGTAACAACCTGTACTTACTGAGCCCATTAAGAGTCCTTAAGAAAAGCAAATAGAAGTTAAATACTTAATGCAACTTATTTATCAGAAATTAAATTATTTAATACATTACAGGACAGATATTCAGCTGCCATAAAATGATTTAACCATGGAACTAGACTGCAGTTTCTTGGATATTTCTAAAAGGACAATTTACAGCATCTGATGCTGCTCCTGTCTGAGTGATAACTAACCTTCAAATTTACCTCAACACTGCTCTCAAAATAAAGCACTGCTTCCACTCCTGCTGTACAGAGAACTTTACAAAAAAAGGAAGATCAGATATTCATATCTAGGTAAATTAGAACCAGCCTATTCAAAAATACACACTAAAATAATCCTACCTTGAAGGATTAAAATTCTAGTAACTGACCCATTTACAGTGAAGTAAAAAAACCCCAAACAACAAAAAAAATCTCCTTTGTTCACATCAATGGACATCATATTTTTAGCACAAAAGAGCAGGAGATTCAAATACTATGAGAAAAGGATCAGTAATGAGTTTCTTTTCTACAGAGTACTCCCCATACTGCTTTTAATGCTCTCAAGACTCCATTTGACAAGTCTGCCAATGTCACTGGAAAAATCCCACCAGACTACACAGCAGAATGTGCAGCCACACTTCTGAAATACAATGTGATAGCTTTCAAAACTTCTATGGTACTGTGCATATGTAATTCATGTATTGTTTGTGCACTTATGTTGGTTTTGGAAGTATAAATCTCACAAATTTCTAACTACCTGCTTTGCACTCAAGTTCTGACAGGTATAAAAGAAAAGGATAGCTGTGGAAATTCTGTCTTTGGTGAGCAATACATCTGGAAGTATACATAAAAACAAGGACATTTTTCTATAAACACATCAAAAGAACAAAAATTAAATCCCTCCAGGTACTGTGGAAACTACTTTAAGATGCTGTGTAGTAAGCACAAGGCCAGCACATACCATTTATTAAGACTCAGGTAACAGCAATAGAAAACCAGCATGACTGTACCCAATGGAATATAAAAGATGATATCAGAAGAAATGTACAGAAGAAGAAAATAGAAGAGGAACAACTAGCAAACTAACAATAAATAGTCCTTCAAAGACATGAGGAATAATAAACCTGCTAAGGTGTCTGCAGAACAGACTGGCAATGAAAATATGAAGGAATACAGAGAAGGCAAGAACCCTGTGAACAAACTAATGTAACATCTTCCATTGGTGTCCACCAAAGGGAACTGGAGAGACCCTGATGCCAGAAGTCATTGTGGGAAGCTCAAAGAAACTGAAGGGACTGTGAATCTACACAAGAATTACAAAACTAAAGGAATGTAATGACCAGCAAATATTAGGAATAATTGTACTTATACACATTGAAATACACAACAACAAGGTTCAAATTTTTTTTCATGGAACACCTTGGGAGCATGAGAGCTACAGACCCATAAGGCTGACATCCACACAAATTAGTATAGATCATTATGAAGAACTGAATTAGCAGACATCTGGATGACTCATGACAGAAGAGACAGCACAGCTTTTGTAAAAGGAAATTCTGAGTGGTTTAGAAGCACACAGAGAGCTATGATCTACTGAGATTTCCAAGAGAGTTTACAAAGTCCCTAATCAAACGGTTTGGGGAAAACCTAACAGATGGGGCATACAAAAGAAGTGGCACAGATAAATAATTCCTCAAAAGGTAGAAAACAGGGCATAGGAGTAAATCACCAGTATTCACAGACGAGAAAGGTGAGTTTTGCTAAGTTTCTATGCTGGGATCCTTGTTAATTATGTGCAAAATTACTTGAAAAAAAAATGAGATCAAAGTTTGCCAATGATACAAAGTCATGAAAAAGAAACACACTGATCATTAGCAAATACAGACAAACCTCAGCTGGCTGGAGAGGCTTCCAGGCTGAAAAATGCTGGAAGCAGGGAGATTGGTAGGAATATCCTACATGCTGTCTTGCTCTCATGCTTGGAGCAACTGCTGATATCCACAGCGAGAAGTAGATCAAAGGCACTCCCACTCTGAGAACCTTTGTCTCACAGCACAAGTCCACAGAAAAATATAGATGGAAAGTTAGTAAAAGTCTTCTCAGCTGGCAACTCACCTAACATAAGACCTTCTAATATGTGTCTTGAAACTCTGAAAAGTTTATGTTCTTTAACCTGTACCTGAAGCAAGAGAAATTACTTAAAAATGTGATCCACTAAGAACAAGAGTCTTGAAGTTTTAATACACAGATACTAAAAATTTAATGCATTTCAGATAATATGTTCAGAAATATTAATTTTAATTAGATAACTCATATAACATTCAGAGATATACATGCTAAAATTAAAATAAAATATAAAATTTCATGTGTAGAATAGAAAATTAATTTAGGAGCTGGGCTTTAAAATCCAGTAACTTCCCTTTTATAGGTGTATTTTGAGGCTAAATTTTTATCTGTATCATTTCATCAGGCTTAAAATTCATCTACCTCATTAATGAGCTCCAATTGCAAATAATCTGTCTTGGAAATCTTTTCATTACATTGCATACAGCCACAAACATACTGCAAGGAATAATTTGCCTATGCTTATGAACACTAATCCTCAAATGGGAAATACATTAAAAACAACCTGTCGTGTTTGAAGTGGTATGCCAACCATGATGTCTCCACCTACCTGTGTGCTGGTGGTCTCTTTATTTAGCCAGAGGTATATTTAACCAAATGCTTCCTCTAGCAAAGCAAAATGTTTGCTTTTTGTGAAATGTACAACTGCCATTCCAAAGAATACTGTGTGTGAATGCATAAATACGTACATAACACACATAACCCAGTATTCATCTTGCCATCTCTGTGTACTGTACAGGAGTCTATCTTCAGTTTTGAATGGATTACAAAGGGCACAATTACAGGTGATAATACTGAACAAAGTGGCACAAACTCAAATAAGTAAAAGAAAGTGTGAGAAAAAAACACTCCAGTAAACAAAGCTGAACTCATTCCACATAATTTTTAGGTAATACGTCGGAAGAGTGAGAATGCAAAATTAATTCCATTATACACAATGAATATTCCAAAGTATCATTAACACTTCAGAAAATGTACAATATTATGGGCCTGCTGAAAAACTCTACTCTTGTTTCACACAGCACAATAAAGAGAATTACAGTTCCCCATGGCAATTATAATATTAACACCTTAGTATCCTGCTCACAGTTGGATACATAATACCAGATCAGAAAGATCAGTGGTCTTGTTTGCCTACCAAATTAAATGACAATATAAACTTCTTCAATTAAATTAATTCAATGTCTGTGAAAAGACTTATTTTACTGTATTTGCAAAACCTGCTTGGCATTTATTTTTATTAACAGAGCACTTAAAAAATTAAATAAAAGGATACATTATTATTCAGTTTTAATTAAGGAATTTATTATTCACCTGATTATTCTTTTCATAACTTTTCCTCACGTATCTAAGGGCTCTGATCACAATTAAACCTTCAGTAAGAAAGGGATACAGGAATGCAGCTCTCTCTGGTGTCAGCCAACATCCTTTTTTGTGACAGACAAAATGCCTTGGAAACAATGTTCCGTCCTTCCTCCCCTCAATAATATGCATGTACTTTGATGGGTTTTTGAACAATTCTTTTTCTGACTTTTAAAACAGACCTATGAGCTGAAAACAGAACAGTAGCTAGTAGCTAATAACTGAAAATAGAGTAAAAATTATACTGATTACTGCCTTCCTAATTTTTTTTAAATTAAAACCACCAAAATATGTATCACCTACTCCATTTCCATTCATTACCATGGCAATAAGTGTACAATGGCTTATAAAATGTAAAAAAAATACTGATCAGTTTTACAGTGCTTTGCTTTCACCAAATGTTCCTTCTAATTTGTTTTATCTCCTAATTTCCCCCCATAATTTCTTAACCATTTGTTCAACCTCCTTGGCTTTTATCCACAAGTGAGTAATTGCTAATTATCCAACACACTAAAATGAAAACATACTAAGGTAAAAGAAATGGGGTTTTTATCTTGTTCTAGGGGACTGGGCACATATCAGATGAACTGAAGTCAACCACAATGTCCATAGCAGGTTCTGGACAGTATTTCAGTGTAATTAAATAAAGCTTGACAAAGAAATGTCTTCAAAGACTTTATTACTGTGTTGTTCAATCTTAGAACCACACCAAGGATCAGGGCATGCACTAGCAGTCCTCTCAAGCCTCCAGTCCTTCAATCCACCTGACTCTGGCATTCTCAATGCTGTATCTGTTGGCAAACCCTAAGGAAAGGCCATTTAAATTAATCATTTTGAACACTAGATCAGTTACCGACAGATTTAGTTACAGGCTCTCAGACAACAAGTGGGACATCAGTCCTGAACCAGGACTTGTGGAAGAAGTCACTTCTTTACTATTCTGCTGCATTGTTAAAGAAAAAGAGCTCCAAACCCTTCAACTGCAGCCCAGCCTGAAGCAGCACCCTGCAGATCAGCTGTGGCATTGGCAGCCTTTGTGAAACGTGGTCTGCATTTGATGTGGGTACCTGGATAAACACATCCACCACACACTGCTCAGTGCCATAAACCAGCATCTTTCTGCTAAATTCAAGAGGATGACTGGCAAAACTCAGGCCAATGCAAGATGCAGCAAGCAGGACACTCAAAATAAGACAATTGTTCAATCTTGCCAGAAGTATTGATCTTAATTAACTTACCTTAATTGATCTGTCAGACTTCTGGGGCTCAGTGGTGTGTGTGTGTGTGTATTTGCATATTTTAACATTTACAAACCTAAAATCTAACCCAACACATTTATCATTGAACTAAATTATAAAAATACATAATACATTAAATATATGGTGACATTATTAAGTACAAAGTATAATAAAGAGTTATGTCACTAAAATGATATTTGATATTAAAATAGTAAATATATTGATATATTGAATTATATAAAACCCAGAATAATATTAGCTTAAAAATATGAATTTGTCAATTTAAAAAATTGTATAAATTGGTAAAATATGTCAAAGAACAAGCTTAGAATTTAGTCTGTTACCCACCTATACACTATCATTCCTTGATTTCTATTATTTTGTTCCTGTTCACACACTGCACAATATTTCTGTCCACTACATTTTCTAAAAATAAAGGTACAGAACAAGAGTAGCTGTAAAACCTGTCATGTCCCACTGCCCAATCTCTTCCCAATATACCTATACTATGCAAAATTACATTATTCACCACTGAATAGTTCCTTTCTACACAATAGTTCCTTTCTACACCTTTCTACACAATAATAGAAAATATTTTCTCAGGATAATTAGTTACCACATCAGGATAATTAGTTACCACATAAGCCACTCACAATATATAACCAAGGTTCCCTTATACAGCAAAACAGGAAAGATATTTTAAGTCTATTAATACACTTTTCCTCCTTCATTATTTCTGACACATAATTTAACATATCCATAGCCTGTTGATTCAACTCCAGATCTTCACTACATAATTTACTTTTTTGAGAAAAATGAGATGTATCTGAGTTTGAAAGTCTGGGCTTATTTCTCATCAGGATAATTTCACTCTCACAGCTAAGTGATTAGGAAACAGACTAAAAGCTAGGAGACTGAACTTGGAGTTAAGAACCTTGGTAGATCCTTGAGAACTTCATTGGTTATGGCTGAGCAAGCTCTGTAAAATGACATACTAAATACATAGCACTGATGCTAATTAGGAACATTCATTATGAAAATGTGAGGGCAGTCCACAAGCATTATAGTAGGAGTATCAGAGTACTGAGGAGACAACTTGATTCCTTTAGCCAGGAAAATTGAACCAGATGTTTATCAGACAACCTGACCAGGGCATCAAAAGTATCAAATAAACTTTGTTAAAGGCCTTATCAAGGGCAGGTCTGATGCTTCTTGTTGACATCCAGAAAGAAGAAATCAAAAACCTTCAGCCATGGAAGTCTGAGATACCATTTGTTACCACCCACTGAGGACATTATAAGTAAACTAGCTGAGATTACCATTATGTATTCAGAAATCTGTGAAAGAGACTGCTGAGAGCTAAAGTTATGTGAAAAGTAGCAGTGCTAATGATCATTTCACAGGGAAGTCTTGCTCTTCCTTTCATTTCTAACATAACCTGAATTCACTGCTTTATGTAGGCAAAGAATTAATGACAGGTGGGACTTTTTTCTGCTAACACAGTTGCTTTCAATGAAACTTTACTGACCCCTCGCTCATCCTCTCATTACCATTTGGGATGGACACAAAACAGCATTGCCACTGCTCCAAAGACAACATCAAGAAATCAGATGGAAGATTTTGAGAGGTTGGGGCTCTCTCAAGCTGAGTTAGCGTTTAGCTTTCAAGCCCATGAGTTTCCTTACCCCCTTGTGCACAATAACACTTGTGTTCCCTGGCAATTGTAGCAATAATTAATAAAGAGGAGTGACTAATGAAGAAAATTCACAATGAATGTCTTCCTGAACACACTGAGAAGGAGCAGGATGGGCAGGGCAAGATGCAACACAGGGGTTCTGGAATACTGACTGAAGCTCTAGCTGCAGATATTTACTTCCAATTTTGCAGCATGCAGGAACCTTACCATGAATGCTGAAATGTTCTTCACACAGGGTGAAGAGAGAGGTTGGTCTTTGAGCTCAAGAGGCCTGGTTCCAAAAATTAGTTGCAGTTCCAATACCTTGCAGCTAGGTATTCCTGGAGAAATATTTCCCACTTACTGAATGTTAATGCCTTAAGTCATGACAAACTGAAGGTTTTCCTGAGCTGAAATAGTGTTTCTCACAATATAAGAGAAAAGTGTCTCTCACAAGATGAACAATTTTGGGGAAGGCATGGTAAGCAAAAAATAAGAAAGAAAACTTAAGCACCTCTGAGAAGAAAAAATAAGGGGGAGAAATTATTTGCTCCAAAGTCAGGCTTTCACTCCTGAAAAATAACAAATAAGGGACAAGGAAAAGAAAGAATTAGACAAACACATTAAAAATCTATATACAACACAGAAAAGATAGAAAGAGGGAAAAGGCTACAAATGCTTCAATGTTAAGTGAAAATTGTTTTCACTAACATGTAAGGCACTCCAGCAGAATTATGCAGCATTCTCTTTGGTTATGCAAAGGTAAATGAAAAAATGAGGAATGACACCTTGCTATGATTGAATAAAAGGCCTAGTCTGAATGCCTGCAATACAAATATTCATTAAAGGCACACATTCAAAAAGAGAAATGTTCTCCTCCCTAGATGGAGGTGTCAGAGACTGGGGCTGAGAACAAACCCCATCAGTGAGGTTTCTTATGTGGTACTGAGATTCTGTTTCCATGGAACAGCTGAATAAAAGGAAAAACAAGATTGGTCAATAGCTGTGAACAAAATGAGGAGGCTACATGCACACAAGAGAACTATTTATCTGCCTTCCAACAATGGCACAGCTGCACAATGCCATCAGTTGTGTTCCATGCATGCAGGAATGTTATGGCCTGACATACAGCGACGTATAGAGAGCACTAATGTATGTGCAATATTGCTGCAAACATGAGGTAAGCACTTCCTCAAAGCAGATACTGTTAGAAAGAAAGAAATACAGAGAAGAATGGCTAGGAAACTAAGACAGCTGTTGCTGTTGTCCAGAGAGTTTCTGTTCTGCCACAGTGCTAAGAAAAGCTGTCAGAAACCAGATCCTTTTATGAAGTAAGAGAAGACTGGGAATAGATGGGGGAAAAAATTACCTGCTAGCAATTTTGTATGTTGTATCATGACAGACTGACATGTTTTCATGCTTCAGGGATAAAGGCAAGGACTATCACTCAAAGCAGAAATAAATATTTCGTCCTTTGATCTCTACTTCTTTTAAAGGTCAAAAAAATTCTCAAACTGAACAATTAGAAGCAGCACATCAAATAAGCTATCAAAGGTTTGATAATTTTTATAGACACACATGGTAGTTATTACTGACATAGTGATGTAAAGCTCTTTAAATTTTATACTGAAACACAGGAAAACAGAATTCCTGTCATTTCATAGGTATTGTTTCTGCTTGTATATGCTATTTAAATGTAGTATCCAAGATTATAGAAACACAATCCTATTTAGGTTAAAAGACCTCCAAAAGTCATCTAGTCCAACACCCTGTGCAAAGCAGATCCAATTAGATCCAGCTACTTGACTAATCCAGCTGAGTTGTTAATATCTCCAAAAATGGAGATCCAATTACTTACATGACAAAATTCTATGCTTACTTTTTCTCAATAGTGACTTTTGGTATTGTTTATTGTTATTGTTTATTGGTGGCTCCAATTCCAGGACAGCATTCTTCATATCATGTCAGAAGAAAGGTTAAGATGGTCTGGTTTTGAGAATCATAACCATAATGGCAGAAGATTGATCCTCTGTTTGAGGGTAAGTAAATGAAAAGTCTTAGAGGCAGAGATGACTGATTGTTAATCAGGTCAAAGACTATTCATTTAAATTTGCATAACTTTACCAGCAAAAGCAAAAGCAGCTTTAGTTTAAAGGAAACTAAACCCTACCAGAGCTTTCAGTTTCCACCCTCAGAGTAAAGCTCATTTTATCTACAACTTAAAGGCTGATTGTCAAACATACATATTATCCAGGGAAAACAAAAAGGGAAGGACTGCAGAGGAGCTGGTTGCCAGGGGACTGCTGAAAAACCAAGCCTGCTGGCTGTGACTCACAGGCAACTCCTAAAATTCATCTGCATGTCAGCAGACCTTGCTGTACACCCCTAACAGTAACACACCAAGTGAAGACTGGTTATTTGGGTTTAAGCATAAGACACAAAATTTCTATTCCAGAACTCCTGAGTATTTTCAGATTTGTATTGCTCCTAGCATAAATAGGCAGAAAAGCTAAAAGAATTCTGGAACAAAATACTTTCACAAGTACCCAAACCTTTGTAACATGATCCCCATTTTTAAAGAAAAGTCTTTAGCACTGCTGAGAAATAAGGACTAGTTTGCAAAACATGTTCCATTTCAATTGTAGGAAAAAAGTTTGGGTTTTTGTTTTTGTTGAAAACACAGTATCAGATAAAAACTTGGTATAAACACATGAATGCATGTTTCAGGGAAGAACCACACTGCTTTTACAAAGAGGAGTTATGCACAGATATGGTTACATTCTCTTGCAAGTGTTTCTCTGTGCTATATGTTAGGCAAACCATGTAATAAACGTGTGAGCATTCAATGGATATTCTTTAATTTATTTTTTTCTCCCTTGAGTTCTTTCTGTTCTAGTATTGCTTCACCCTGACCTCCTCACAAGCAGCAGCACATACAACATCAGATATAAGATCTGTATGCCAAGATAACATAGCAAAGGCAGCTGAATCTCAACAGGTGAATCTGAGACCATGTTGTTGAGTTAGAAGTTACTGTTGGGTTTTTTAGGGTCAAGTAATACTTCCAAATGAAAATGTCAAATATATATGTGGCATACCACCTACAAAAGCAAATTCCTCAGATGAAGCTTATAATCAAGTAAGAATTTTTAAAATAAGCAAACTAAAATGAACCAATACAACATTAATAAGTGACTTGGAAGGGAAGGCTAGTACATGAGCAACTAGTTTGGGAAGGGCTTTTGGCAGAATGAAGCAAAACCACAGATGGTGATCTGAATGTATCCATGGATATACTGCATCCTGATATGATATGCTCCTGGTTCACTGAAAAGTATTCAAGTAGTTATTTTCCTTTGTTGCTGCAGCAATATTAATAATGCTCATATTTGTGTGCTGTAAGCATTCCTGTCTCAATTCCATAATTCAGTGTCCTCAATTAAGTCTTCCACATAATGGCACCCTAACAGCTTTGAAAGGCTGCCACAACAGACACCATACAGGGTATTATCAAACCAAAAATTAAATCAATCTAATCAACAAGTTAGGCTACATCACCTGTGACTCTAAGAAAAAGGCTTTTCCCATTTTAGATGTATATACATGCAAATTTAAATATTTAATATGTTGGTAGTTTTAGTAGTGTCCTAGTGGTTAAAAAGCACTTGTAGTATTGGAAATTCAAAATGTGATCATGCTGCTTCATCTAACAACTTATTAAGCTGCTGTAACTTAAAGAAAAAACAAGCCAGATATCAGCCTTTTCAGCAAAACCCCTTCAGAGTTTCACAGCTTGAAAAGTATTCACTCCTCTGAAGTGCACCAAGGGTACAATTGTTGACAGAGAGAGAAGAAGGAAGAAAAATCTATAACTATTTTAAATACCATATAATAATTACAGTTTTGGGTATATTTCAAAAGGTAACTCCTCCTTTTTCCTGAATGACCAAAACATGGCCAGGGGTTTAAGTGGAGAGAATTAAGCAACCAGTGATATATTACTCATTAAGTCATATTCCCTACTCAAGAATTGCTCTAAGGTTAGCAATTACTGACTTCATTAATTACCATTAATTAATTTTCTTGTCATATTCCTCTGGTTACAGAAATATATGGATGAAGTGTTTTAAGATGTGCTGCCAGAAAAGGCCCTAGTTTTCCTTCACAGACATCCATGCTAGACACCACCCACAAAGCACTACATTCCAGACCCAGTGACAATTTTCTACTGAGAAATTGAAAAGTTGTTCGTACTTCAAACACAGTGACTGTAAAATACATTAGTTCTGAATCCAGCTATTAAGACAATGTACTTACTTAGGCTACTCAGTTGTCTGATTATATTTGCCAAGGAAATATTGGTGACACATTCCAACTCATTCTTGATACCTCGGGGCAGAGCTGTGTGGCACAAGTGCCTGGGGTCTATGTTCCTCTTTACCAGCGGCATTCTGAAATGTATCAGAGGACCAGCAAACCTGCAAAGAAAACAGCCACAGTACTGTTACAACTCCAATTGTAAATATTTTAAATTCAGGTTAAGTCTGAAGTTAAATTGACTAATCCTAACAGATAAAAATAGCTCCATTGTACTGACAGAATTCCTTGCTCTGTAAGTACCTAAATATTTTCTTCTTTTCCCGAAGAAAGATTATTTCATTCTCTCTCTTTAAATCTTTACCCAATTCAGATTCCACTGAAGTGACAAATAATTTTTATGGCTTTTGTTTTTCCTAAACCCCCCACCCCCTTAAAAAAGACAGGAAAATATCTGCAGTCCAAAACCATTAGAGAAAGATTGTGTTCTTGATGGACTACTTCCTTATTCAGTGCAAGCAAAGTCCAACAAAAAGTCCTTTTGTTATGAGGTCAAAGTTGAACTAGTTGTCATCTATTATAGTCAAAAGGTAGGTATGATTCATTCATTGTGTCATGCTACCAGCAGGAGTCACCCTTCTAATTTGAACATCACTTCTAAATCATACACAGTCAAGGTGGGAAAAAAAAAGATGTTGTCCTTTCCCCTACACTGCTAATGACAATTAATTCAGCTAACAATCCATCTTCCAAATATAAAAGTCTCCACAGTAGACTTGTAGTGAAATACCCTCCAGGACTCAGAAATCCTACCCCTTCACAACTTTCAAATCCAAGTGGTAAATACAGCAAGAATCTTTACTAGTTCTACAGACAGCATAAGAATTGTCTCAGGCTGTGAATCCCAGGCTGGTAATTTTCTGCACCCATGACACTGACTGGAAGGAGTTTCCCAGAGGGCAAGTTACATCCCTCATCTTATTAGTGCTGCTTATTAAGACCCGTTTACTAAAATTCTTCTTCACAAAAAGCTGATTCCCTAAAATTCTGTATTTTTCCATTTGTCATGTAACACTCTGACAAGACTCCCACTTGATATACAGAGAATGGATACATTTAGTGTTGGTGTAACTTATTCTCCCTTCCCACTGCAGAAGAGATTACACTTTCTCCAGACCAAAGGAAAACAGGTTTTCCACAACGCAACCCATATGCAGCTCCTCAACCATCCAGCTTACTTGTTTCATCTGTTCTCTCCTTAAAAGTTTTACCCCAAAATGTTCCCAAGATGCAGCCAGGGCTTTATGTTGAGCCACAGAATGCACTTTCCCTACAGTATATATTTAGCCACTGTTATCCTTACTTGGTCAAAACTGAGAGGGTTTTTTTGCATAACAGGATAAGATAGAGCTGAAATTTTGCTGACCTAGAATGGCACAGTGAATTAGAAGACGCAAAGGTGACTGTAAAGGAGTATTTTCACCTCACAGACTGCTTAGATTTCTCCTTGCCTGCTTTCCTGGGAGTATATTCTTTCACTGAAGCCAGGGCTCATAGCTGAGGGACCCAGGTGGGATCCTTAAGTGCACCTGAGAAACAGCTCTGTGTTTCCAGGATCCAATTGCATCTCATTCATTGCATTCTAACATCATGTCTATCACCCTTATTTTCTTGACAGAACAATCAAAATACTCTATGCTTTTTATTTACTTTTATTTTCTAGACATCCCAAAACTTTCTAGCCACTAAGTAGCTAAGTCCTGAAAAAGCTAAACTTTACACACAAACCAAATAAAATAAAAAGTGCAAATCTGAACACTGTCTCAGATAGAAGCAATGAAAAAGCGTTCATGAACGCTTAACAACAGGTTTGTTATCATGGTTCCCCAACAGAAAATAAAGTTCTGTTCCTGTCAAACAAACACAACAAATGATACATGAGCAATGTTCTACAGAAGCAATTAAATATTAATTCCAAAGTTGAGCCCTTTCTTGATTACTGCTTTAATGACAGTATTGTATAAATACCAAGTAGACAAGTCTTTTAAAGATGTCCAAACATGTAAATAAACATTTTCACAGAAAAATTTCACACTTTCAACATTTTCTAATATTTGAATAATGCTGTTGTGGCTGTCCTATGCAAACTCATAGTATAACAAGAAAAGGTAGCAGTAGGAGCAGTAAGAATGCTAAAAGGTGTAGTTTTTAAAGAGGAATAAATTTGGAAGGGAAACAAACAACAGAAGATACAACTGACACATTCAAAAATATTCCTAATGTTTGAAAGCTATGCAAAGCCTAAAGAGAGGATATTTACCAGATTCCCACAGGAACAAAACAAGGGAGGCAACAAAGGAAAATACCACTTAATCATGCTTCAAACAAAGGAAAAGGCATTTCACACAATGTTTAATAAATTCTGAAAGGAATTGCCACAGGATGCTCTATACAACAAAAGTACCTGCTGGTAATTTGTCCACTACGGACCTCATATTCTTTGCAGTTTGTTGCAACCACTAGAAGGTCTTGATGATTCCTTCCCCAACTGTAACTAGTGATCCCAACACAGGGAGTAACAGGTGTGCAACAGCAAATGCAACTTTACTGTGCTCACGCAATTTCTTCACTCCTATAAAAGATATTTTCCCTAAAGTAGTTCATAACAAGAAAGCTGAAAAAAATCTGAAATCAATATGTTTATTATATAGCTTTAGAGCTGTGAAAGAGGAAAAAAAAAAGAGGCATTGTTACAATCTTTTATATCTTTTAGAGAAAATGGAAAAAAAAAAGCATATATACTCGCCCCGCGCTCTTCCCCCCCACCCCAGCTCCCAAACCATGCATTATCCAAGCCACTGAGGCAGCAAAGGAAAAATTCATTCCTAGATCATGAAATCCTGTTACCATGTCACTCTCAAATAAGCCCTGGAAAGCGTTCATAACCCCAGCCAGGCAGAAGAGCGAAGCAGCTTGTCAGTGCCTCGGAGCATCCCTGGCTGAGAGGTTACATGACACCTCCTCAGAGGTTTCCAGCTCTCCTGTCACACAGGGCTCCCTCCCCTCAGCTCCGCTGCTTCCCGGCTCAGAAGAAAGGCAAGGCAATCCTCAAACCTCCTCTTCCCTGCAATTCCATGCAAATCTTTGGAGGCAGCTCTTCTGAAGTGAAGTGGCACTAGCTTGCTCTCAGTTAACTGGAAGTACTTTACTCCATAGTGATCTTAAAATGAAACTCCTCTTTACAAAGAGATGCCGATGTCTTTTGGAGAGCCACTATTGAAAACTCCTCTGCCCCACTTCCCATACATCCTTTGAAGCACTCTGAATCCACTTGAGAAGCCAACTCTAATCTTCTTTGCAAAACCCTTTGCTGCTTCAGTTGCACAATGGCTGGCACAAACTCATCCCCCTCACATATGCTTGGAGTGTGAGTACAGAATACAACTGTGTGTACATAACAGTTATGCCGAATGTTTTTGTTGAGCTACTATGCTTTCATATGTGGTTTTTCATGAATTAGGTAAAATGCTCGAGTTGCTTTTCAATTAGTTCCCATTACTTAAAAAACTAGCAGAACAACGGCACTAAAAGACAGCTAATTAAAATGTTTTCAGAAGAGCAGCCTTAATGACATGTGACCACACTTTTTATCAAAAAAACAAGTTGCTGAGTGTGTTGCACAGTCCTCTTCAGCTGTTAGGGGTCTTAGGGGGTGAGTGAGACCTCTCTGTGTCACAGCTCTCAAGGCCTGCTGGCAGAACCTGCTCTCAGGGTACCTGCCCATGCCCCCAGCCCCTGGCTCCAAGCAGGACAGTGTCCCCGGCTGCGGTGCCCAGAGAAGGCCCTGGGGAGCAGCGGGGGAGGAAACAAGGTACCACTTTCCCTTATCACCCTCCCGGAGAAATATTTGGAATTGCAAGATGTGTGGAAAAATGTTACGTGACTTACTAGAAGCTTGTGAAAAATCTGAGATGTCAGTGGTCACAGTAACGATTCAGGTTTTCTAATGAGTACAGGAAGATGAGGAGAATGAAATCACAACAATAAAGTGGGGAAAGTGAACTGACCTGCCCCACAGTTTAACTAAAAATTAAATTATGCTTCAGTTTCATTTTCAGATGACTCATGAAATTTCATGATCACATGGTTTTTATTAATGGGAGTTTACTTCTGACTAGGTTACATTTCATCCTTACTAAAAATGTCATTATTTTCTTAGCATTAGTGAAAGATATCAATCCATTATTTTTTCAATAATATGTTAATAATCCAGCACTGAATGCCCTTGCTTTGATGGAGCCAAATTTATTTCCAACCATTTCTAGAGTATATCTTTGGGCCTCAATATTACAATATTACTTGTAATTTTCCTTTAACAATATGGAACAGCAACGCCTTTCATGTGCCCCATTTAATTGATCACGTTCCAGCTGCTGGCAGAACAGACCACAGTTTCAAATGCAACAATCAATTTAACACTTCCCCCACCCACCCTAGGAAACACAAATAGAACATATAATATTTTTATATTTGCTTACATAATCACGTGCTAACTGCATCTACGCTATACACAAGCTAATAAAAAAACCTTAAATGTGTTAACAAATCTGATAAAATTAGAATTGCATAAGTTAAAAAAACAAGCTCATTCTCCTGGCAAATTTTCTTTTAACTGCATTACAAGACATCATAAATCTACCAGTTGCAGAAAATCCAAAGATGAAGTTCTTACAATGCACTCCTCTAACATGAAAGGCAAATGTGCAAAGAATTTGTATTCCTTGTTTTTCTGCAGCTCTCACTGCAAGATCAAGATCAGGTACAAGTTTAAGAAGAAACAGACACCTACAGTGTGGTGTCCTTCAACAAAGTAGGCCACAACCACCTACTGCTGAGTCAACACAACAATTTTAAAATTCTAAAGGCAATTAACATCCCTTAAAGC
This sequence comes from Passer domesticus, assembly GCF_036417665.1. NCBI lineage: Eukaryota > Metazoa > Chordata > Aves > Passeriformes > Passeridae > Passer > Passer domesticus. The sequence continues at coordinate 45,940,885 of NC_087476.1, forward strand.
ATACATCTCAGATCTGACAAGATGACAACTGACATCTTAAATTGGCAATTCAACAGAAATGTGTTAAAATTACAGTTTTGAAATCCTTTCTGTTTGTGAGCCATGTCACAGAATGGAAAACCTTCTCCTTGGAATATTTCCCTCAAATCTCAGTCTTCTGCAACTCACTTTCAAATTTTTTTTCTAACTTCAACTAAGTAGGAAAAGACTTTATTGCAACTAAAAAAACACGTGAAAGAAAATAAGTGTGGAATATATTACTGGAATGTGATGTTGACATCACTGCTCTTTAAGAACAAGCATAAAATGAATCACTGGCATCTTACGACCACCTATACTAGATTGTTTACTCAAAAAAGTTGTTACACATTTATAGAATCATTGAATATCCTGAGCTGGAAGAAATCCAATATGATCATTGAGTCCCACTCCTGGCCCTGTGCAGGACATTCCAAGAATCACACCTTGTGCCTGTGAGTGTTGTCCAAACACTTGAAATCAGACAGGCTTGGTGCTGTGACCACTTCCCTGGGGAGCCTGTTCCTGTGCCCAGCCATGCTCTGTGTGAAGAACCTTTTCCTGACATCCAATCTAAACCTCCCCTGTTTCATGCTGTTTCCTCCAGTCCTGTCTCTACTCACAAGAGTGTGGTGGACCTAAGGAGCAATGCTATAAAGACCATAGAATAGAAGTTGATAATTTCTTTTTTCATTAAACTACAGAGTCACCACTAAAATATTTCATATTTCCTTTGTAGTTTACAAATGAAAAATACTGTAATAACAACAACAATCTCTCAAAACATTCTCTAAATATTCTATTGCTGAACTGATGAAAAGATTATTTGGGGATAGATTAATATGCCAATGGGTCACTGAAGGCTCTAGCTCAATAACATTGTATAGGAAAGCATTTTATTAGCAAGACAGTAATTAACAGATTGTGAAAAACAACATACCTCATATAGCTATAAAATATGTTTAGAATTAATATGCAATATTTATTCTGTATTTAATATTGAGTGACTTCTGTATTGTATTAATTGTCTGGGGCAATTAGTATTTTCCTCCTATAGAACAAGTTGTTCTCAGCACATCTGTCACATCAGATAAGCAGAAAAGAGAGCACAGTCACAAGTACAGGTAGGACTTGAGTACAACTTAATCTCTAAGGCATAATTACAGTGTTTAAAAATTATTTTTCAGCTACTACCATCCAGCCAATTTTCTCTCAGATGTGTATCATCAGACTACAGTCTCTCCCCAGGCCTGTATGCACACCTGCACACACACCCGCACACACATCTTTAAAGCACACAAAAAATAGTTGAAAATCAATTTGGATTTGACCACAGACACAAACTACTGCCACATCTACTTTCTTGTCAAAATTTAAAAGTTTCATATTTATTCCGCTAAACAAATGAAAAAAGGGCAATAATTTTTTTTACACTGGAAAAGAAAAAGCTGTATTTTAAACCCTGTGCAGCTTGTGACTACCATGAATTAGTATCATCAAAGTGAAGGCAATTTTGGCAAGCTATGGGTCGAAAGAAATTGAGAGATTAATAATTTGTATGCTGACTTTTAAGAGCTTTATCTGTGATAAATTAGCTTTTCAAGAAAATCTTAAATATCCACTGTCACCGAGATGGCTCTGGGGATGGCAGTGTCAGCAGAGTTCTCAGTATGGGCAACAGTGCAAAATACAACTCCCCAGTAGCAATGCACCAAGTACAACCTCATCAACAGAAACAGCAGTGGCATTTCAGAGGAGAAAGTTGACATATCTGTTCATAATTACAGGGGCTACCTCAATTTGAGAGGAAACACCAGCATATTTTCAGCGAGTGAAGCTGCAATCTGGGTCAAGTCAATGAGCTCTGTGTAACAAAATACACCATCATAGCAGGCAGCAACCACTCCCCACCCGTGAGTCCAGCCCTCAGGGCTTGCACACCATTCCCATTCTGCTGGGGAAAATCATTTACCTTTCCACACTGGCTACAGCCTGCTCTTTAACTCTGGGCTTTCCTCAGTGTTCCCACTGACTTGTCTGGAATTCCTCCCACCTGTGTTTTGTTCAGGCTGCCTCTGGCCCCTTTTGTCCCAGTATGCAGGTGGGAGGGCTTGTCACCATCATTTATACATTCCTCCCCTCCCCTCCTCTCTTCAAACCCTCATGAAAAATTTCACTCTGATGACATGTACAGAGCAAAAGCTTAAGGTATCCTAAATACAAAGTGAGAATATTCAGGTCAATATTGGTTTCTTTTGCCCAATACGAGTGCAAAACGCAATAGGGTGAAATAAACAGGGTGTGCATTTTGCAAATCTCATCCCTATTGTTAAGCGGAATTCCTATTAATGAAATGGAATTCACAAACAATTCAGAATGAACCAGCTTACTAATTGTGGCTTTTCAAGACAGGTCCTTTATACAAGGGTAAACTCAGCTTCATTTCACATAACTGAAGTTTTTTCCTTTGTTTTCAACTATTATTTTCCAGAATATAAACAAGTACCTACTGATTTGTCAATTTATTAAGCATCAAATGTTACTTCCTTTATTTCCCACTACCTTCCCAACAGCTTCCATCTTACAATGGTGTCTTTTGAGTCATTCATGTCAACTTTATCAAATCTATAGCAAAAGAAAAAAAAAATCCAGCTATCATTACTGCAGTTGTCTTGCCAATAACTGTAAAAATATCTCTGTTCACCTTAATAAAGAAGTTATTTACATCAAAATGCTCTTGGAAAAATTAAAAAATAAATTAAAGACAAATCAAGTCCAACACTACCTCCTCTGAACAGCAGGACTGCTGGGGGCAATAAGGCACTAAGCCAGTTACACTTCTGGCTTACAGACAAAATTCAAGGAACAAAGTTAGATGTGACACTGTTTAGCAGGTCTACTGCAAGAAACATTTAGACTGACAAATTTCCTTCACATTAGGTATGTTAAGCAAAAATAGAAATAAGAAAATTATATTAAATTTTTTTTGTATAACAGCTTACTTCCAAAATACATATAACATAAAAAGCATAGAATACACAAAGACTAAAATTTCTGATGAAAAAAGCTCTCCTAGGTCTATTAAAAATTAAAATACACCACTAAGGATTTCCAGATGTTAGATGTGAATTAATTGGTATTTAAGCTTAGTTTTCCTTATAATTTTACTTCTCAGTATCTTGAAACTAAAACTTTTGTTACAGGTATGATGACCCAATCCATTAATGACCTGTTATATTTTAAAGTTACAAAACCGTAAATAACCAGAAACTGGATAGAATAGAATTGCATTCCTCAAATCCAAACCCTAAAGGCACAAAATACTAATTACCAATTTCTTTCCTTCCAACATAGCACTAAATTACAGAGAAGACTTATAAAATCAATCTTGTGAATTGTTCCCAGAAAAGATGTGAATCATTAGACCCCAACTGGCAAAAGTTGCAATGATAGTTAACAAAAAAATTTTAAAAAAAGATTAAACAAATGTGTCCATATATCAATGGAGAAATATCTAAGTCATATGGAACCACATCACCACATCACACTTCATTGTTAAGATATTAATCAGAAAAAATAGTGACTTCTTGGACCTGTATTTCTATTAAGCTTTCTGACGAAGTTAATTTAAAAAATAAAGAGCATATGTACAATATATTTGCATAACATACATGTACAGACACCTATGACTACCTTGAAATAGAAATATTTTAAGAATTGTTATATGTAAGATTAGAAAAAGAGCTGCAAAATTTCTTATCAGTATTACTAGAAATTATTCAGAATAGCCTGTATTCATTAATTTTCTCCTAGTGAGCTCCTGTCAGGTCATTTGATTAATAAGAATTTTGGAAGTATCCTGGGTTCTAATTTAGGTACAGCCAAGAATGCTTAAATTAATTTTTGATTACAAGTTTTTCTCTTTTCCCCAAAGGCTAAAAATGTATTAATGCATAACATAGTATGGAACTTGAAATTGCTTTTTGAGACCTGTGTTTTATCTGATGACATTTTTTCTCTCTGCATTAATCTAGTCTTCCTGTTAACAGTTTCTAGGTATAGTGTATAACACAAAAGCCCTATGATGGATTGCAACAAAAGACCTTTATTATAGTCTTGACTGTGACAGATAACTAATCCAGCGTTAATTTAAAATCACAACCTTAGTACCAGAACTAAAGTACCTTCTCTGTGGTTTAAGTATATCTTATCATAACTTGCTACCTTTGAAAATTTTCTACAATTTTCCTCGAAAATAAATACTCCATACACAAACAGTTACCCCTGCTACATAGTCCTCTGTCAACCCAGAACAAGACCTACTACAAGCAGGACAAAATGCACGCAAAAATCAATGCCAATGCACTTCTGTTGCACGGACACAACCACCCGCTTTTGCACGGACAGTATTTCGCGGCAGCAAATCCTAAATACTGAATGTGTACAGGAGGGTACGTGAGGCGGCTGGCTGCTGGGCCGAGCCGCCCGGGGGATGAGGCGCACCCGCGGGCCCGGCGCGGAGCCGCCACAGCTCCGAGCCCAGCCCGGGGGATGAGCGGCTCCCGCGGGCACAGCGTGGAGCTGCCACAGCTCCGAGCCCAGCCCGGGGGATGAGGCCCAGCCCGGGGGATGAGGCCCAGCCCGGGGGACGAGGCCCAGCCCGGGGGATGAGGCGCTCCGCGGGCACGGCGCGGAGCCGCCACAGCTCCGAGCCCAGCCCGGGGGATGAGGCGCTCCGCGGGCACGGCGCGGAGCCACCACAGCTCCGAGCCCGCCGCCAGCACCGCCCCTCCGAACACGCTGCCTCCGGCATTAGAATTCAGCACACAGCGCCCTGCCCTAACAACGGGGCTGGCCTTACAAAGGAGACACAGACACGCTCCCAAAGTGCCCTTTTTCCCCAGACACAAGTGGAGAACCCCCCGAAGGCAAGTGATTAGGAAATAATTGTTCCTTTGGTAGCAAGCTACCGTGGGTAAATATTAAATTATGATGTGCGAAAAATGAAAGAAATGAGTTGCTGTGCATTGGTGAGGAAAGGAAGGAAGGGGAATACAAGAGTCTGGGTGTTGTGTTGATATTACTGACAAATCTGAGAAATAAATTACATCTTAATCAAATAATAATGATGTTGGGAATCTACAGTAGTAATTAGACCAATGTACAGAGGGCTCTGACTAAGAAGCATCACACAATGAAGGCACTACTTAGGCCGTTCCTGTATATTAATTCTGCAATGGTACACACTACATTAACTAGTACTCCCTTACTAAACTAAGTTACAGATGTCAACAATGACTACTGGCATCTTTTCGTGCCTCAAAACACTATTAGAGATTTGGAGAAGTGATGCTAGCACTGCAAGAGCCACGAAGGAGTCATGTATTTAAGAACAAAATCTTCCCTGCACTTTATGCTATGACACCAAGTGCCTAAATGGATTTTATGCTTAGATACCAAACCCACAAATGACAGATTATTGGGTTTGATTTCCTTTTTCACAGTTTTAAAGAAAGAATTAAGATATACCAACTATCAAGTGGGATATAAAGATGTGTAATAATCATCTTATTACAACTAGCTGAGCTTCTTTGTAGATTAATTTTCCCCCCTTGTGAACAATGAAATTCCTGAGAAGAGGATTTGTTGCAAAAAAATGTCAATGCAGAAAAACAACATTTTTCCCTGTCTACTGCCATTTATGTTACTTAATATATTTGAAGAGCCATGCTGCTCAGAAAAAAGGTATTAACATCTACAGAGAAGTTGTTTACTTTTGAACTGAAATGTTATTAAATATTCCACAGTCCAGTAACACTGATGATGATTTAATAATGTTTATATTATTATAATATATAAAATATAAAAATAAATACTATTTTAATAATTATTTATACTGTGGCAGGCTAGAAACAGATCATTACATCCATCACTTCCTGTAACTACAAAACTCCCTTCTGAAGTGAGTTAAAGGCTTGCTGAGTAAAGACTGGAGGACTCAGACATGCCAGATTTCTATGCAGTGAAGTGTCATTTGGGGCAATAATTTTTCCATTCAAATATCATCATTTTAAATAGGGTATTTCCTGAAATTTCTTGGGTAACCTCTTACACCAACTACATACTACACATACAAAAATGTGTCAATTCCTTCTTTCCTCTGAGCTTCGTTTGCCTGTACTTTCAGATTACATACATTATTATTTCTCATTGTAACATTCAGATATTTGTAGATGCCACACACTTTCTGAGCTAGCAATTCTACTAAGTTATAAATTTCTGTTCTTACTTAGCAGAAAAAAAAATAAAATTGAGGGGTCCAGATGAGGGCCACAGAGGTGGATCAGAGGGCTGGAGCACCTCTCCTATGGAGACAGGCTGAGAGTTGGGGCTGTTCACTCTGGAGAGACAGCTCCAGGGAGATCCTACAACACCTTCCAGCACCCAAAGGTGGCTGCAAGAGAGCTGGAGAGGGACTTTTTACAAGGGCACGTAGTGACAGAAGTAGGGAGAATGGCTTTAAAAGGAAAGACTTATAGTTAAATAGATATTTCATGTTTAGATTAGCCATTAGGAAGAAATTTGTCACTGTGAGGGTGGTGAGGCACTGGAACAGGTTGCCCAGAGAAGCTGTGGATGCCCCATCCCTGTAAGTGTTCAAGAGCAGGCTGGATGTGGCTCCAAGAAACATGGCCTAGAAGAAGGTGTGGAACTAGGTAATCTTTAGAAATCCTCTCCAGTACAAATACTCTTATGTTCTCTGAATACTTTTAATTATATCATTTCTTGCTATTGCTTACTCTAAATTTGCAACTGTATAAATTCAATCTTGCAAATTCTTTTTTCCCCCAGTTAAGCTTCCTGTTTGGATGCTCTTTGCAAGTTGAGGTCTGAGTTCCAGACTCCCAAACTCCTGGTTGTTTAAGTAGCTGTTCTGGAATGAAATTAGATTCTTTACAGGATGACATTTAGAACTTGCAATAGAAAGTTTTTTTCCTATTAGCCTGATTTATATGGCTTCCAGTGAATAAATAAATTTTTACACAAAATCAAGGAAACTAGTAATGTGAATATTTATGAAGAAGAAATGTGAGCTATTTTCCCTTCTGTCATAACACTGATGGAAGATTATATAAAAGAATCAGTATACATTCAGCAAATTTATGTAGCAAGTAGGGATTACATACTTGAAGGTTTTTAAATGTGCTGTATTTTAATAAATTAATTTTAATATTCCATAGTTTCTGCAAGCCATAATTTAAACACCTTAAAATATCTCATAAGGAAAAACTCATTTTCCAGACAAAATTAGATTTCTTTGTAATTCTGTAAGCAGCATTTGAAGTCCTCATATTTACATAAGTATTTTCCCCTAAATTTAAATACTCAAGTTAATTATAGCCAGCATTTATTTTTACTGTCCATGCCTCAGTTTGAGTAGTATTCTTGCCATGAAATGAATAAATATTGATGAGAAAACTAATCTTTTTCGTGAAGATTAGAAGTAATTAAAGATAGTCCTCTCAAGGCGTTTGTGTCATGGCTGATTGTGAGCTTTAACTAAAGCTGTTCCCACAATTGGGATATCTGTAGAATGCCTTCCCTCTCTGGTTTCCTCTAGCTATTTACATGTAAACTAACACTGTCACCTTTCCACTGCCCGTAACATTTGCAAAGACATACATTTTAACAATATGTACAGGAGCTCAACAATGTTTCAAATATCTGTTCCTATGATGTTTCCCTTAAATTTGACAGTCACTTAAAAATATTGGGATGAAACAGGAACAGACAAAGAATGACCACATTCACCTCCTTTTCTTGGCTCCAGGTTTGGAAACTTGATTTTAAAAATTTTTGAGTTGGTTTTGTGCTACATCAAATAATTATTATTTAAAGCTACCAGCTTGAATAACTGAAGGCACAAACATGAAAGAAGAACATTTTGAAATTCACACATCCTTGTACTTTATGATTTGGACTTGGAAATACAAAATCCATACAAATGAAAACTACAGTCGGCAAACTGGAGATGCCATCTCAGTTTCAAGCAGAGAGAAACTAGTCCCATGTGGAAGCTGTTCAAGGGAACTTCACTGGCTCAGAAGAGAGTGTTCAGTTGTGCATTCACCTTACATCAAAACTTAGACAGTAAAGGTCCACCTTCATGGCTTATGGCATCAGCAGGATTAAGGCACTATGAGCAAAGAACCTGCAGGTATATATTTATCAAGGAAAAGAAGGAATTCTCAGTCTGCAGGGAAAACATCCTCAGGCCCATTGCATGTGACAACATAGCAGCTTCTATCATAAGGGAAACACTGACTTTACACAGGTCTCTGTTGGCTCCTCCAAGGGAGTCAAGGGACCACACACAGGAAAAGAAGGTTTATTCTTGATACAATACAGCAAAAAGATTAGCCCATCCAGCTATGAGGAAGGGCAGATCTAGTAAGGGAGTTAATAAAGTTGGTTCTTTCTCTCTTAACAAATATTTAGCAGAGAGTAGATAGTGAAAGAATGGGGATGTAAAAGTGAGATTATCTTTAGCTGTCTCTACAGGGAGCTCTGAAAAGATAGCTTGGAATTGTTAGACTTTGAACTAGTACATATAATTGTCAAGTAATAAAGATGCCTCAAAGGTAGATAATGTAAGAACTCAATAATTTCAGTAATTCCTTTTGCAATTAAGATATGCTAACTGTAGAAATTCAGAGAATTTAGGACACAGTATTAGACCAGAACTGTATAAAATGCGACTTATCAAATACTGGTGCTGTCATCAAAATACTGGTTTCAAGCATAGGAAAAGATAGGCAATGGATGTGTCTGTGAAGACACCAACATAGTCGTTTCAGCTTCCAGCTGCTCTGAGGACAGCAGCTGGAAATCATCACAGCCAGCTCAATGCTGGAGTTTCCACAGAACACCCAGGAATCACAAGTGCCTAAAAAGAGCTATCCATTTCATTCACTTTTTTCTCTTTTTTTAACCAAGGGTATATGGAACAAACAGGAAATCAAAAAGGCCTCCATGGGCTTCAGGTTAACCCTGTCTACCCTTTTTGAAGCACAGCACCAAAGATAGGACAATTCTTGCCTCCTGAACAACAGCCTGATGTTTGAAGAACTCACTCAAGAAATGGAAAGACTGATTAAAGGCTGGACACAAGATTAAGAGGAATCAATTCATGCATCCCTTACTGCAGTAATCAAAAGCATTAAGCCACAGAACACTTTTGTGTAAAGGCATTTGAAACCAAGCAAACAAACAAGGAAGTCAAATCTTATCCAGAAGCTGAGATATTAGCTGCAAGTGGCAGAACTCAGTTCCTGGATATTAATCCCAGCAAATAATTATGCACTTAAAACATATATATATATATATATATATATATATATATATATATATATATATAGTCATTAGATAAAACCAGTTTCAGAATTATTGAATATTAGACATGTGTCCTTACAGTTGAATGTTCTGGTCATCACTTGAAAGGAACTTTTCCATTTTTCCTCTGTTACTTAACTCTTTCTCCCCTAGAAAGGGGAAGACACGTTTCAATCACCTATCTTGAGTGCTGTACCCATATTTTTCAGTGCTCTAATACAGCACAACCAACCAAATGTTTTCAGTCAGAGATAGTAATGACCACTATCAGATGAGATAAAATTGGTCACACATCTGATTCCCAAGCCCATCTTTTCAAGCTTCTCCTGGGAATAATAGAGAATTCAGGAGGCTACCCACATACCTAGACAAATTAAGCACCTCTAAGAATGTGTGGGTACTTAAGTTAAATGTCTCAATTAGGCAAGGAGGAGCTTAATATATTTATAAACATAGCATTAAGCAGTCTTGGAAAACAAACAGATTTTACTGTCTGTGATGTATATATTTTGGGTAGGATATATCATGCTTAAATCACAAATCTAATCCTATGTAATGCAAAAGACAATACTGTACAATCCTCTTTATTAACTAAACTAATCAAGCTCCACCTTAAATCTAGTTACAAACTTGATCCTAACATTAAAGGAAGTACAATTCACTCCTTTGATGACAAGAGACAATACACCAATTCCATTCTAGATTAATAATTAATATTAATTTTAAAAATCCTGTCTCTCCAACTGTACTTTTATACCTTATTATCCTTCCCGTTTTACATAACTAAAACTTATTATAACTGAATTTAAATTAATTAAAACTCAGTATGTTTCTCTGAGGGAAGACAAGTTGTGTAGTCAAGGAAGTTCAGAATACTTTGATTAACATGTGAACTTTGTTTCAAGTCAGGAGGTGTTCTTCAGATATTGATTCAGGTTATTTTATTAACTTACAGATGAGACCACTGTCCAGGAGTCTGGAATTAGTACATTGAAACACCAGCCAGGAACCCACACAATTTGAAGACATCCCAGAAAAAGAATGGACGTGGAATCTCACATGGAATTCAGCATAAGGATGGGCTGTTATATGGCACAGAATACCTGAGTCAGTGCATGGGAAGAGAATGTAGGCTTGGAGGTGTTCAAAAGACATGTACATGTGGCACTTGAGGACATGGTTTAGTGATGCCTTGGCAGTATAAGGCTATTGACTGGACTCCATGATCTTAAAGGTATTTTGAATTGAAATGATTCTAAGATTCATACAAAAATTCATAGAAATACTCATCCAACAAATTGAGACAGTCTTATTCTAAGTAAAACTAGCAAAATCAATTAATAAAATAATATTTCTATGTAGTAAAATCCAAAATATTTGTATACCACTAAAATTCTTAGCAACAAATTTGAAATAAAAAAGCAAAATTTCTATTTTTCCCAATAAATGTTATAATTAAAAATTTTAAATAAAATCCTTGCCTTACCCTATATAGTACAATGACAGATGCAATCAAATAATAACAGTCTGTTTGGTTACTCTTGGTTATTCTGCAAGATCTTCAATCAAAACCATTATCAAAAGACCAGAAAGTAGGAAAGACACAAGCTTGCTCAAAAATATACTACCTTTAATTAATTCTGAAATAAATTAATGCTTCTGAATGCAACAAGTAAAAGCTAAAGCAGCCATTTATATTACTTGTAGATCAGTGCTACAAGAGACATGGCTGTGCACGTAATAGAGTAGATAATGAGTCCCTACTAATAGTCTGGAGATGCTCTGCATCAGTAAGCAGGAGAGAATACCACACTGGTGAGAAACTGATGCTGATGTTTATTCACTAAGAGAAGACAGTTTTATATTTATACATAGATCCAATGAAAGGTTCCAAAGACAAGATTTTAAAAACAAAACCAAACTTGAATTGACATAATACAATTTCTGCACATTTCTGAAAAAAACACAGCAAATTTATCTGTTTTTATACCCATAACCTCAGTTTTGTAGCCTTTCCAAGGAGCTAGATTCTCCTGTGGTGAAAAATACTACCAGAACTCCCTGCTGAACCCGGACTGAAAAGGCTAACAAAATTACCAGCGTTGATAATTTATATTTAACTCACATGGCAACTCCTACATGCTGGGAGTTCTATAAGAACTCAGATGATTATTGCCATGTACATGTTTAGATGAACCCAGATTGATCTTGCATGGCAACTCCTACGTGCTTGAAGTTATTCTATGAGTATTCAGATGATCATTCCAATGTACATGAGCCGGGGGAGGGAGCAGCACAGTAATCTGAGTATTAGAGCAACAAGAAAGGAGGTTCCAAAATTTAAATCTTGATCATACACTAAACCTACTTTCCTCTAAAGAACTAATCCGAAAGAAACTAACCAAAAAACACCCAAAAATAACAAAAAAAAAGAAAAAAAAAAAAAAAACAAAAAACAAAAAACAAAAAAATGAAAACAAAAAAATAAAACAACTAACCAAACAAAACGAAAAACAACAGAAAGAAGACAACTCCTCTCTTTTACAATTTAAGCTACATCACAAGTGTAAAGCATCTTCTTCCAATACCCAGTTTATATCAGGTATCACCACTGGATAATATTTTGCTAATATAAAAGAAAAGGAAGAAAAAAGTAACGAATAGTGACCTTGTACAAGACTTTACATTTATACCATTAAATTATCATTGTATAAATATTTGGACAACCTTGTCCATAAATAAAAAGGATTAAAGTAATTGTCCAGCCCTTGTAGTCATTCCTAATGAAGGCTGCAAGTTTACCTAGCCACAATTATTCCCCACTACTGATATCACTCAAAAATATTACTGCTTACTGAAGAAAGAGTAGCATCTTGTCACCTAATTAAACAAAATAACAAAATGATTATGCAACACTCTGAGCAAAACTATTGAGGATGAGGAGATGGAGATTCTTGTTCCTTGTAGACCTAGTCAATGTAACAACAGTAACAGTTAAACTGATAAAAAAGCTTTAGGAACAGGCTTTTCTCACTACAAAAGTAAATAATTTCACTGTGAAGGTGCTTTGCTGAGAATGTTTAATTTAAATAGTTTTCAATCATCACAGTGTTTTTTTAGAAATTGAATGAGCAGAAAAAAAGTTCCCACACTTCTCAGAAGTCTGCTTGAAACCAATATATTTTGTCTTCAGTTTCTTCACTGCTACTTCCAACTTTCTTGAAGATCAGCTGTTTTTCTAAAAATAACTGCAGACAAGAACACCAATTCTAAAAAAAAATCTTTCAGCTTCTGGTCAGGATCACTGAAACAGTACTGAACATGTGATGGTGGGCAGCCCTGGACATCAGGCAACTAAAAAGGGTGTAAAGCCTGCTGAAGTGGCTCCACAGAGTGAGTTCCTCAGCATGAAAGCACTCTTACCCAGAGACTTCACCTCCACTTCAGGAAGCCCTGACATTTCCTTCAAGACAAAGTCACTCCACTCTGTACTTTTGTGCAAAAACCCACAAGGGCTCTGCCAGGACTTCTCAAAGAAAAATCGCCTAGGGACGGCTGGCAGAATTTCTTGCTGGTTTGTGTCACTTTGGAGAGACCACAGCTTGACAGATGAACTCTTCAATCAGCCATGTTCAACAGAGCACATTTTGAATCCCTGTTTGCTTTCCTAACCCCTCCAGACTTTCTGAGGTGAAAAGAGGCAGCAGCAAAGGCAGCTTCTGCTACTGCTGCCTTCAGCCTGCTGCCCTGCAGAGGTCACTCAGCGAGATCTGTCTCTGTGTTGAACACATCCAGATGCTCAGGAGACTGAAGACTGCAAGAACCACAATGTGCAAACCATGAGTGCTCCTGTGAGAGCTTTAAAAGACTCGAAGAACCACAGACTCCAGAGTAAAAGTGAGGGAAAGTTTCAAGTCATCTACAGTCCATTCTTCTACTACAAGGGAGGATCAATTATGTTCAAGTTATTCCTGGCAAATGCTCAGCTAGCTCATCCTTAGAAACATCCATAGGTGTCTTAAAAAGTTTGGCAAGCTTTCCCAAAGAAAGTTGTTGCAACATCTCACTAAAACTACAGGACATCTGCATACTTGAGAATGAGTATATTTCATTATACCTTTGAATAAATACTATTGCCACAAATTAAAAAACACAGGAGAAAAGATGGAGGTGTGGTGAGGGAGCAGGAGAGAGTTATCACAACAAAAATAGCTCATCCAGGGAAACAATCTAACCCCCAAAAAAATGTGCCTGACTCAAAGCTTCAATCACACAAGCTCTGGCAAATTTAGCTTAAGCTGTCAGTGTCTGCTGATGTACTGAGCTGACAATAAATGTCTACTACCTGTGAGGCAAATTCCAATTGTTACAAATATTGTACAGACAGAAATTAAATTATTAACTGGTAATGCTACTGGACTTTTCACTTAAGTTTTCCTATTGAAAATAGAAAGTTAACATTATATTCAGTATTCAACAAGTATTAAATTATCATCTTTGGCTTGGTGCCTACCATGTGTGAAAGAAAGCCTGATACTTCTTTTAGTATTAAAAGACACTCTTTAGAGATGCTGTACAAATTAAGCATGAAGCTACTGCTTGCTCCTCTGTACTACAGATTTCCTCATTTCTTAATGGAACTATGTATAAAATAAGATAATTAGAAAGTGACAATACAAAAATATAAAGGAAAGGGAAGGACTTTATCCTAGAGCTCTGAAGAGGAGGCTGAATTTCAAACAAAGAACTTAGTGGGTGGGGGAGGGAACACAGAGAGTACTTATGTTATTCACATTATTTAAGCTACAAGCTTCCTGGAGCTTGTTCACTGAAACGAGGATGGTTAATCTTAAGTATTCCATAAATTCCACAGATCAGCTGAAAAGTCTTCTGAGGCATGGATTAAAGAACTTTCACAAGGCATCCCTAGATCATGCCTGGGCTAACTGCTTCAAAAGACCATGCTCTAAGTCTGCATAGGTAGAGACCACACTACAAATCCCTCCAGGATAATTCTAAAGTGTTCAGGGTGTTAAAATTGGATAAAATTAATCCAAAGAAGGCCAAATTATTTGAGCTTCTAGTAGAACACACAGAACAAAGGGTAAAGAAGCAATGTTGAAAATTGTGAAGGTTCTCTTTTTGTGCTTATTATTATTTTTACTGCAGTATCATGTTGAGATGCTATTTAGTGCTAGATGGGGAATTACACAACTCCTGCCCTGAAAATCTCATTTAGTTTTAGAGGTCAATCTCAAATAACTGTGGAATCCTGACCTACTGGCACTGGACTCACTTAATACTGGAGATCAGAAGGAGGAGATGTTTCTTATGCATTTGGTTGGTTTTTCAGGTTTTTTCCTAATTAAGGTAAAATGCCATTTCCTTTTTTTGAACCAAAAAATTATTTTCCCATTATAATGTCAGGGAATACATTTCAAACAAAAATGTTCTGTCAAGTATATTATTCTAATGTTACTATTCTGGCTGATCTGTTCAGCTATTTGTTCCATTTTACTATTCTGGGCTTTCAACAGAAGAGCTGGAAAAAGTACACATTTGCATATTTCTACATTACCAGTGTTTCTACATTAACAGCATGTACTATACAGCTCATAGTTCCAGTGCATAGCACTGAAGACATATAATTTTGTACTTTTCCTTGCCATTTTTTTCTTTTCTTTCATTTTATATACAATTACATTTTAAAATGTGTTTTAAATGCTTAATTTTATCAAATTATTAATGCCTATGTTTCAATATTTATGGATGCATGAATAATTTAGAATACATTATTTATACTTTCAGCATTAGAACAGGAATTGAAAATTCAACGGACCATTTTACATCAATTTTTTGTCCTAAATAAAAACATTAATATACCAGGCACATTGGAAACTCTGTGGAAGGAAGCCTGGGAACAAAAAAATATACAGTGATAATAGAATTGTGTAAGAGCGTTTGAAATCAAATCTATGTAACTAGCATTTCAATGACTAGCAAACAAGCTGAATTGAAATAACAGACAGGAATAAAAGGTTTTGCTGCATATTGCTACCTGCCAACCATGATAGTGACACCAATTATAACAGAACCATCACTTGCTAACAGACCTCTGAGATGTAGCAACTGTAGAGCATTCAGTTGCATTAAACAATTATGTAGATGGAAAAAAACCAAAACAAATATGACATTTTTTAGGTCTCTCAGAATAGAGGTTGTTTCATGGTTAGCATGGCAAAACAAGCAACCATTGGCACGTGACCTCACAAGTGCTGATTATATATGGACAACCACTGCCCTGGTCCTGCTGGCCACACTATTTCTGACACAGGCCAGAGTGGTCATCTTAGCACAGCAGGCTCCTGTTCAGCCCCTGCTGAGCAGCACCCCTAGGTCTTCTTCCACTGGGCAGCTTTCCAGCCACTCTGCCCCTGCCTGAAGTGCTGTGACCCAAGGGCAGGAGTGAGCACTTCACCTTGTGGGACCCTGTACAATCAGCCTCAGCCTCTACATCCAGCTTGTCCAGATCCTGCTGCAGAGCCTTCCTGCCCTCCAGCAGATGAACACTCGTGCCCCAGTTGGTGTCATCTGCAAACTGACTCAAGAGAGCCTTGTCCAGACCTTCAATATAGAACTTACACTCATGCACAAGGGTGATCCGGCTCATGCAGCCTACTCACCTTTCAAAAAAGGCTGTAAACAAAATTCCTCACTAAAGTTTTTTCAGCAAAGCAAGCACTGAGACGTGAAAGCAAAGGCTGGGGAAAAATAACCGATTAAAATAGAGGAATCAGAAGATCAGAGTCCACACTCAGCTCTCACAACGGAGGGAAGTCACTTGCCCAGGGGGCTGTACTGGGAATTGTCCTGTTTAACATATTCCTAAGTAAACATGGCAAGGAGAAAGGGGTGGCAGCTCTTCAGCGAGGTGAGAAAATCTACTGATAGTACATACCACCAGGTAGTAAAGAGGAGTGCCTTAAAGACCAGCAAAAATGCTTATCAGTCTGAGGGAGCAGGCAATAAAGAAGCTGGTGAAATTCAATTTAGATTAACGTAAAATGATACATGTATGGAAAACTAATCCTGCCTTCATATATAAAACAAGAAGCTCTGAGTAGTAACACTAAGGAGCAGAAGAGATAATTCCATTACAGAACCAGTTTGGTGCTTGGCCATACTAAAAAAGCAGATTAGAAAATTCAAGAAACATTATGCAAATTAGGGAATATTAAGAAAGAGTATCAAACAGAAAAAAAATATTCTATATAATTCTATAAAATTACACTTGTTCCACAGTTTAAATATTGCAAGAAGCTTCTGCCTGCTCCTCTCAATAGAAGGTGGAAAATTTTCCAAGAGGGCAAGAAGGATCTATGGTATGAACTGTCTCCATACCTGGAAAGCTCAAATGCATGTAATGCTTCTGTGTGCAAAAAAAAAAGTGAGTTTGGGAGCTACTATAACAGAGACCTTCAAAATCTTTAGTGGAAAAATCTTACATAAAGATTAGGTATTCATGTTTTCTTCCAAAAAAGTGAACAAATGGATAGCACAAAAAGGTAAGAGGAGAGAGGTTCAAAGCAAACATGGCTGGACTTCAAACAATGATCAGCAGCACCATGGACTTCGTGCAGGGGACACAATGCAAGCTCACATGACAAAGTCAAGGGAAGAACAGACAAGCATCTATGAGAGTTCATGGCAGGTTCCTAAAAAGACTAATTCCCAAGAGTTCAAAAAACCTTCAAGATGAAAATACTCAGAAGCTGAAAGAATATTAACAAGAATCATATGCCTAATCCTATTCTTACTCTTCTCCAAGCATCTGCTGGTGGTGACTGGTGGAGTATGAATACTGAGCAAGATAGATTGGTGCAGAATTCATTTTCTGGTTAGATATTTGGAGGCAATTTTCTTGCCAACAACACAAAATCACATTACAAAGGCTGAAGTAAGGGAGTACAATCATAGCTAATAACTTTGCAATAGCTTAAGTATTTAAAAGACAGGCACTCAAATTGCATTCCACTGTCCTTGAACTCATGCTCAGGTGGAAGCCCCTTCTCTAAAAGTTCAAACCCTTCTTGCAACTTAGTTATTGAACCTATGAAAGCTAGGATTACTCCTACAGTAAATAGTTTATGTATAATCCTTTACTTGAAGTAATATTTTCTCTGAATTTTAGGTATATTCCTGCATTTCTTAGCCAGCAACACACAGCCAGACTTAGGCAAGAAAGCCCATGCTGTCCTGTGATTCTTCTTTAACCAAGTCCCAGTTGATATCTACAGCAGCGCAATAAAACTTAAATGCAAAACTATTTCAGAACCACAAAACTCTGTGTGGTTAAACACTCCTTCCAGTTTCCAACTTAAGCATATTCATGCCCATTCTTATGGATACTTGTTCTTTTGCCAAAACCATAATTTATCTTCAGTAACTCTTCTTCCTTCAGTGTTTACCCTCTGATGTATTTAACATGGGGGGTGTGTCACAACTCCTTCAAACGTCTGTACATCAAATAAATCAAAATCCTATTCCTTAGCTGCATGTGTTACATTTATATAACCAAAAATATATAATTATATATATAATTAAAATATATAATAAATAATAAGATATTGTAATATATTTCTGAATACAAAATTTTACATTAGACCTTTCCACTGTTTTGTAAAATGACATTATTTTATTTCTAGCTATTTCAGCAATACTTAATCTGATACAGAGTAATAGCAAATTTGCCTTTACAAAATTCAGATTCTGTTTTGCTTGGCAATTATTATCTAGATCAGTCAGGGCTTCTCAGATTTTCTCATGCACTCTTCTATGGATAAAGATAAAAATGCTTCTTTTGACATTTGCACTTTCTATTACATTTCACCCTAATCAATTCAGTCTTCAATCTTTCACCGTTTAATGAGGCTTTTCAATTTCTCATCTACAGGTGAGAACACCAACAGCTTCCCACTTTCTGTCTGCTCATTAACACTGGTATCTCCAAGAGACTTACAACAGCAGAGGATAAAATAATACAAAAAAAGAGAGGCACAAATTTTAGCATTAGTATTGCTGGTGTATGTTCAGGTAGGTATTTGACAACAAGTTACAAGAAGAGTTTTGATGGATGATAATGAAGTAATTTTACAGATTAATTAATATCATTAACAGCAATGTGAAAAGCAACACAGTTCTGTATGACTGTGCATGCAAATTACACTTGGAAAGTTTTCTTTATACATGCACTGCACATACTGTAATATACTGTGCACTGAAAACCTTTTAAAAGGTTTTGTTTTTTCTTTGCTTGTGTTTCTTTTTCATTAAAAATACACTCATTAGGAATCAAAGATAGGGCTGCTTTCAGAATGTTTATATGAATTTTTTATAAAACTGAAAAATGGAATATTTTATTCACTACGTACAGAACTATCAAAAATAACAAATGTGCCTTAAGTATCTCACTGAATTAACTGTACCAGTTTTTAACTGCTCTCATTAAAGTGTATCCAAGGGTCATATACAAAATAAAAAGCCCTTCACTAAAGGACATAGCACAAGAAAATAGCTGGCCAGTTCTAGAGATCAAACTCACAGGCTGCAGCAGGTACCTTAATTGTATAGATACTGTATGTACAGCTTTAGGCATAGAAAAACAGTATTCACAACACTCAGTATCCTGAGAAGAGGAAATACCTTAAACTAGAAGAAAGAAAAATGTGTTTCTGAAATTGCTCCTCTTATCTTTTTGGATACCCAAGCTACACTAGAAGTAAGCACCTCAAATTATGTTAAACATTTTCAACATGTAGTTTTTTCAGGCACATTGCCTGTGTTCAGACAATTGGATTAATTGATGCTATTGCCCATATCTCACATAACATCTGAGCACTGATGCACTATCAGCAAACAAAGATTCACTAATCAGAAATCCCCATCTGCTCAGATCCATCCTTCCAGGAGATCCTCCTTTCTAGGAGATTGCCTTAAGCACCTGGATAATAGAATTGTGTTTGATATTTGTCAAAGAAAAAAGAGCTGTGGTTTGGGCTTAACACCCTGCTGTCTCCTTGCATCAGATATGCTCACTTAATTCCTCCTGGTTTATATTCCTGGAAGAGTGAAGGAGCACAAGTGTCCAGCCATGATTTCTAAACGGACTTTGCTGGAAGCTGGACACCTGAGCACCATGGTGGCTCTATCTCCACGCCTGGAACTGGCACAGATTTCACAGATGATGGAAGTTTTTACTAGAAACTTTTAGACACTAGCTGCAGCTAATTAGATTTTTCATTTGTTCAGATCACTCTCTTGACTTCGGAAATCTGACTCCCATGCAAAGTCAAAGCTGGGAAGGTGTTTCTGAGTAGAATAACTGTGTACAATACATGCCTTCCCTGTTCTTACTCTTACCCAGCTACACAGACAGAGTATGAGATTTTTTTTTCCTCCATTTTGGCGTGGCTCTGCACAGCTCTTAAGCAGCACTTCACATATCTATTTTTCTGGGAAATTTGCCCTTTGGTTCTCTTAATTTTATTAAGTTGGATATTTTACATGTATTTTTCCTAACATTAGTGATTTTTTTCCCCTTAACATTAATGTTACTCTGCATTAACAACTGGAAAATTAATGCATGGTGTGGAAAGTTATGTTCTAGTCCAGAAAACATTTCCAGTATAAAACATAAATCTATCACCTCAAAAACTGTCATTTGTAATGATAACTAATTTTATGTTTAATGCAGTGATGACAGGAAATGTCAATAATAATTTCTTTAACACCATACTTTCTTAAATACTTCTTAAACAAATGATGAACAAAAAGATCATATATACACATGCTCAATCAGTCTCTAAAATGTTAAAGTTCCATTTGTTTTTAATACACTTACTCTAATCTCCACTGCCCTAGTGGATTATCCCACAGCAAAGCACATCTCAACAAAATCATATGCTTTCAAGACTTCTGACAATTTCTGTGCCTCTGACTTCTACCTTAAGTCAGGGTTATATATACACTGCATGTAGAATTGTATATAAAGAGATTTCTACTACCTCTTTCTCCTCACAAAGAGAAACATATGGAGCTTACTATCACAGGCAAAAGCAACTTTTCACCATAAATGAATTTTTAAAGCCTATGAAAACAAAACAATGCAGGATAATAAAAGCTGTACTGTTACAACTATAGGGCATTCTCCAGTTCTACAACACAGAAAATACACACAGAAATGCAAGTGTACACACACAGACACATACACACAAGAAAAACCAGCTGCAAGACAGATTGCATGTCACAACACAGGGAGATGCTTGTGAATTGAAACCATTAATACACAAGACAGGTTTGAGAATCTTGTGGTCAGCTTTCTGCCACTCACACTTTTCCAGAATTTTAGAGCTTTGTCTGTACTTGAATTATAAAAAAACCCCAAAAACACAAACCAAACAAGACCACACACCCAAAACAAGCAACCCTAAACTATTATTCACTTTACTTCCCAAAGTTCAATTCTGTCAGTGTTTAGGTTTTTTTACAGGTGAGTGCCAACACACTTTGCTGGTAGGAAGTAAAAACAGCTTCAATTATTCACTTTTATCACTCCATCTATTAACTCCTTTTCTCAGTGGCAGTACTAGATTTGAAACAAAAACCCAAACAAAGCACCAACCAAGTGTAGATCAAGATACGGAGAAAATATTTTTGATTTGGGACTTGTGCAGGCATACCCTGTGAAAATAAATCTGTCTTAATCCTCTTGCCTGAAAAAATCTGAAAGCCCTTTCCAAGCACTTTAAAAATGCAGCCTCTTTAAAAACTTTGGACTGCATTAGCAGTGAAAGCAGCACTGTGCAATGAACATTTCAACCAATCTGTCTTCAGTATTCTCTGTATATTTACAAGATTCATCAAAAAGAAATAGAAGTTTGCATCTGACAAGCTGTTTCAACAGACAAAGTTAACTTCTGTCTAGGAAGCTGCTCCTTCCACAAACATGCTGGGAGCTTTCTGCAAAGCAACTTTCCAAATAATTCTGGCAAAGAAACACCAGCTGACTCTGAGGAGGAAAGACAATGGGAATTATGAAGATGATCTCTCCTAGAAGCAAGATCCAAGGGACACAGTTTGCCAAAGAACTTTGTTGTTCTTAAGGCCAGAACTTATTTTAAGGCTACAGAAGCGGTATTTGGTCATATGTTTGAACAACTGAGAACACAGAATGATCTCATACCTAACACAAGCAGTATCATCTTTATTACAATAAGATATTTTAAATTAGAATAATTTATCTTTATTTGAGACAAGCTCAGAATTTTTAATCAAACCATTCCAACAATCCTGGGCAACATATGTATTTGGAAAGAGTTTTGCAGAAATTCTGGACTCAATCACATACTTCTCACTATCAACTAATCATAGAATTATTATGGTATTATATAAATACATATATAATATAATATATTATATATATCAAGACCAGAATACATAGTGAACTAGCAATGATAATGATTTTTTTCCAACACAAACAATGTATCTCTCTCTTGATTTTTCATGGCACTCTTCAACTTGACTCCAGTGGAAGAAATACTTTCAAGAACAGGGACTCACTATTAATGGTACATGTACTTTACAGCACATTCCTGAGTACAGTCCTTAAGCTGCACTTAACCAAACACAGAGCTGAAGTTTTAGATTGTGGTTTCCATTGCCAGTGCTCTACTTAACAACAAAAAGCCCAACCAACACTACAACAAAACAGCTCAGGAATCTATCTTAAAATGTGGATCCTGAGAACTGACACAGAAAGATCACCTACCTTAATTAGCTGACTATAGACAGATGCACCAATAGAAAAAGTTCACAATTATAAAAGGCCATTTCACCCTTTCCTTGGGTGATGTTACCGAGATAAAAAATTATTACAAGCCAAGTCTAAAGAACTGAGTTGCAGTTACATAACCTTAAAGGCAAATAGATTAGTATTTGTGAAGCAAAAAGCCCTACCATTTTGAAGCCTTCTTGAAATGAATAGACTTTAGAAAAGTAGTGTTTCCTTTCCTCTTAAAGCTGTTCCCATCAACAGAAGGCAACAGCATCAGTCACACTCCACTTACTCTCTTCTGTTGCTGATACTTGTCTAAAATTTTTCTAATACAGTAGTGTTTACCAGCATAACCTGAAAGGTAGGTCAAGAGACTGCTTTACAACCTAGGTGCCAATTCTGCTCAACAAAATTTTTAAAACAGGCACAGACACCAGAACTGTAGCCATAAATATCCACGGAGTTCTTAGTGTGATTACTGTTATCATGCTAAGCAGCCAGAGTAAAAACAAGTGAAATGGTTACACTGTATTTTTAAAAGCCAAGGAAATACACAAGGGTTTTGTTAAAAAAAAAGTTTAAAATGTCACAGCTAAATTAGCAGATATAAACCAGCTTTATAAATTGTTACTTCAAAGAAAAAATAAGTTGAAATAATAAGTTTGCCATAACATATACTACACAAATAATGAAAGAGAGAAGGCTGTATTTCTTTTTTCAAGTTATTATGTAAAGCACTTACTCAGTATTGCAATACAGTCCCCAAACTGGCTTAGATTGAAGTTATCAGCTCAATTTTATTAATGTAATGCCATGATGAAAATCAGGAGAAAAAAAAATCTATAATGTACATTTTTTTAAGACCCACTCTATGAAATAAGATACATTTACCATGCCACCCAAAAATATAAAATATGCATTCCAGAGAATAAATGCTGAAGTTTGCTTTTGACACCTTTATAGAAAATTTATTACTTTTCTTCCTGCTCTCCTTTTAGCAAAGGAGAGGTGAAAACTTCAGATAGCCAACATAGGTATTATTTAAATATAAAGAAAATTTATGTGATGTGAGATCCCAAATATCAAATGAAAATAAAATGTCATGCCCTATTACAATGTCTGAAAATGAGCCTCTCAATGAGAAATAAGAGCTCATAGAGTCCTATCCTGTGAAAATCCCAATCCTACTAAGTACCTAAAAAAGAATTGTTTTGGAGTTCTGCTCCATCAAAATATTTTGTACTAGTGGGACCAAAAGTCAAATGGATGTAAACATGTTAAAGACAGAAAAAAAATTAAAAAAATCCTGTAATTAATAGTCTATGTTTTGTACACACAAGACATTAATGACAGTGCAATGGGTTTTGTTTTGGTGTTAAAAAATGGGAGTGGGAAGATTGCACCCAGGGATCCTAGGTAGCACTAGTTCTCACTCTAATTTTTACCTTCTACCTGAAGGATGACTAGTCTGCAATTTTGCTGTATTTTATCACAATTATCCCAAGCCTCCATACTTAGGTCCATTGGGGGTTGTTTTTGTTTTTTCATGAACTTTTTGTAGGGGAGGGAGGGAGTGGAGATTGTTTGGTAATTGTATTGGTTATTTGGGGTTTTTTTCCCATTTAGTTTTGTTTGTCTGCTTGGAGTTTTTTTCTTCTCCAAAAAGAGCTTTTTAACATCACTATTTGTTGTGCAGAACCCTTCTTTCCACTATTTTAATTAAGGTCTTTTGCAGAAAAACAGTCACATGCTCTCAAAATATTCAGCTCAGGATCCCCTTTTGATTTTTTCCCCACTAAAATACTTGCATGGGCAGGAGGGTTGGTAGTTGAGAAGGTGCTGAAGGATCATCTGTACTTTATATCTCAGTGAGTCTGTACATTTCAGGGCACAAAACATAACTTTATTAAAGCCCTAGAAGCAAGATCAAACAAAACCATGCTGTCATTTCCACCAGTGGTCCCAGCCACATTGGAGGTACTTATTAAAGGGAACAATGCCATCCTCTTCCTACTATGCATAGCTCTCAGCTGCTCATCTCTTCTTCCAATCTTTGAGCACAGTAAATTGAAAATCAGAACTGAAAGAAAAGCCAAACCAACCCACAAATAAAACATGTTGTAGAGAAAGGCAAAATCTATGTATTTCAAATCATTATCCTTCTTTAAGGAATTTCAATCAACTAAAAATCCAGCCATTCATCTAGAATTAAATAACTCATTCAGGCTGAACAGTATGAATTTTACATCTACTACTCTGTGAGTATAGAAATCAGAAACACAACTATTGCCTTTGGACTAGACAGGAGTTCAGCTTTTTCACAGTGGATTACCTCTCCTTATAAACCTACAACATTGTCAGTACAGGGACACTGTAAAATTCTTGGTTTCTGTATTAGTGGCTATTTAGAAAAAAATTTGGAAAACCCCTAGGATTGCAGGTAAATTATATGTAACTATTCACATTTTGTGTGCTGAAGTATGTACGTCCTACTCTTCCTCTGCCTGCCAATCCTACCATTGCATATAAATGCAACTGAAGTACTTTGTGCAGCACACAACAATAGTTTCCTTGTATGTGTAATTTTGCTCACTTCAGGTCTTCAACTCATTTGCTAATTTTCAAAAGAAGTCAAACAACACTTAGTTTTCTGAGTCCTCCATTACTGTAATTAATGAAGATTAAAGTGAAACCATTTTTACTGGAACATAAACTATTCTTCCAAGCAGGTAAGTTTAGCTTCCTTACGGCCCCAGATGATGCCAAACCAGTACCTCAGTGTTTCACTTAATATTATGAAAAGGGAGAGAATATTTACAATCCATTTAAACAATAGTCTGGGATGATGGTTTTTTCATTTTTCTTTTCATTTTTTAGAGTTATGTAACCCATTATCAGAATGATAACTTTCTGAAACACCTTTGGTGGGGACAGAAAATGGAAAGGAAAAAAGGGTATTATTTGTTGGTGGTGTTTTTTGTTGCTTTGTTTTGGGGGGTCATTTCCTTTTTTATTATTCCAACAACTTCTGTTCATCTGTCTTGAGAACTATAAATGTGATATAAGAAAAAATTATTTAATTATTATTTAATTTCCCTTTGTCCATATCCTTATAACCCATTAATTTGGGTTTGTTAATAATAAATTCACTTAGTATCTCTAGCCTGTTTTGCCCACAACAATATTTGGTGAGTGATCTCTTCCAGTTCTTAAAGTCAGGAATCCTTCATCATATTTTCTCTCCGTTGTCCAGCTGCAGAGGGGAATGAGAGAGAGGCTTTGGTGGCTGCCTAGAATCCAGCCAGAGTCAAGGCATTATATCCATATTTCTTTCTTCATCTTATCTCCTCATGTATTCACTCTCTTTTTTCTTCTACTTTTTTTTTGTTGCTTTTTTTTTTGTTTGCTTGTTTGGTTTTTTGTTGAGTAATTGTTTCTTCTCTGCATTTCAATTCTGTTTTGGCAATTTGGATCTCTGACTCTTCTGTCTTCCAGTCACCAAAAAAGCTACATGTTGCTGGGTGAAGAGAATGCATTATTTCACCCAGGGTGCCAGAGGCACAGAAAAGAGGCTTAGGTCGTAAGAGCTTCTGCAGCCAACATTAGAACTAAGACAAAAAAGTAGAGAGGAAAATATTA
Source organism: Passer domesticus (assembly GCF_036417665.1). Classification (NCBI taxonomy): domain Eukaryota; kingdom Metazoa; phylum Chordata; class Aves; order Passeriformes; family Passeridae; genus Passer; species Passer domesticus. Next base: position 45,966,767 of record NC_087476.1, read on the forward strand.
TCCTTTTTTTGAAAACACCTGTTGCTTTCCCATGGGCAACACCTTCTGTGTATATAGGTTAAGATCTTACCTTTCCAAACCACTGAAATTTTTTCCATGTTCTCTATCTGTTTAAACTAGGCTCAAAACCTTAAGATAAACAAATATTTGGCACAATATAAATTGCCTAAAGTTGCATTTACCAAAGTTATTAATGCATTTATTTTTGTTATATTAAATTATTCTTTATTATCCCTCCTTTGTTTATTGAGATAAAAAGATGAGTAATTCCAAAATACTTTTAATTACTGGGATGGGGAGAATAAGTCTTGACTTTATATAACCTGACAGAATTCTACATAATTTATGACATTTCAAAAGTATTTTAGCAACTGTTACTGCTGTTAGATACCATACAGAAATCAGAATTCTATGCTATATATAGAGGAACATGTGCCAAGACATACAAACTATGCTTTTCAAGATTTCAATTAAGCCACTGACAGCACTTGTCTGAAACTAAAGTAGGCATAACTATAATTAGTTGTAAATACGAGAAACATTTTTTCAGTCTTTCACTTCAAAACCATATATACTAATATGATACATTAATTACAGTAAAAGAAGTAAATTTAGACCAATGTGCAAGTGTATGCACAATGTGCAAGTGTGCTACACACTGGGTCACTCAGTGAAGTAATTATAATTTCATCTGCTGTATGGTTTTATGTCAGCTTCTGAAAACACAGAATTCTAAAATGCATGCAACCTGAACCACCCACCATCCCAGAAGATGATGTGCTGCAACTTAATTTTCAGTGTTACCTCCTTCCTCCTGCCTTCCCCCACCTCCCGCCCATTTTCTAAGGGAAGAAAAGATACAGAACAGAGGAGTGAGGACAATCTTCCATGATAATCAGCATCAAAAACAAGCACAAGAAGCCCACATGCTATAACTTTTCAGAGATATGAAAAGCTATGAAAATGTATCATTATCTCATGATATATTCAATGTGACATTAGCTACAGCAAAAACAAGTTAGCAGCTAACATGAAGGGATTTGATTACTCATTACAGTTCATTCACTGCAGAGAATCATGAAAATGGATCAGTACAGAGGTAAATGATCCTTACCCCAATGACAACTTCTCCATGTTATTGCTGAGGAAAAGAGTGCAGTAGAACTTAGGTACTTTTTTTGCATAAACTTACACCTGTTCTATAAAAAGAGAAGTGTTACTAATGCAGATGTTATTTTGTATGTGTTGACCACAGACTCTTCACTGCTGGTCTGCAAGCATCCAGGTAAACTCAGGCTTCTTTTCAACCAGAACCATCTTTTGCTGCACTGTCTCCACATTATGATACCTGCTGATACAACAAAGTTGCTCTTTGTATGAGTACAGTGGCAGGAATCCTCAGCTGCAGAAATTCCAAACACGGGAACAGGAGGTATGTCACCACATGCATTATGACAGCCCCTCTAAGTACTGCAGCTATAGGAGGTTAAGTTGCTTGGAACACTTCATCATTCTGAACCTAATCACAGCAATTAGCAAGAATCCTTACTCATTTTACCACATGTTTGATGAGCACAAGGATCTAAAATTCACAGGAAGGCAGAGAATCAAGAGACATTTCATTGGAAGGACCACTAGAGATCATCTAGGCCAAGCTCCCATTCAAGTGGAGATTATTACCAGCATTAAGCAGGAAAAGCCTTGGTTTTGATCCATCATGGTCTAGAAACCTGAAAGTATGAAGATAACAATCTCTCTGAGGCAACTTTTCCAGTGCTGCTCCATTCCTCCTAGAATGTTTCTAGAAGGTCTAAGAAAGACCACGTTTGAAGGTTCAAAAGCTCAGTTCCATAGAAAGCAAGTTCTTCTTCAAGTCAGAAGAACTTTGGCCATTAAATCACAGAATCAATGCAGGTGAGAAAGACCTCTGAAAATTATCTAGACCAAGTTATGTTGCTCCAGGCCTTACCAGTCATGTTTTGAGTATCTCACAAATAGAAAGTCCACAACGTCCTGACAACCTTTTCCAGTGTTTAACTAGACCCACAAAGAGAAAGGTTTTTCTTATGTTTAAATGGAATTTCCTGTGTTTCACTTTGTGCCCATTGCCCTTGTCATGTCACTGGGCACCACTGAGAAGAGCCTGGCTCCATCTTCTCTACTGTTTTCTGTCAGGCATTTCTACACATTGATGAGGTTCCTTTGAGCCTTCTCTCCTCTAGGTTAAACCTCAGCTCCTCGAGACAATCCCCATGTTACACACTCCAATCCCTTAAATCTTTTTGTGGCCTTTCACTCCAATACATTTCTGTCTCTTCCAAACACCTGCATGTGACTGTTACACTCCCTTCTGTATTCAATGTTAAAATAATTAAAACCATTAAAAAGGCATCTGGGCAATTAAAGAAGGAAAAAATCCACCAAAATTTGTCACCCACACATAGTCCAAATTTCCAGAAACTTTTACTGATGTTAGAATTAAATGAACATCTTCATTTATTCAATATTCAGAGACTTTTAAAGGCATCACAGTGCTAACCTAGTGCCCATTGGGTAATGACTGTTAATAGTGCACGCACGAAGCAAGCATAGTGCATGCTTTATAATTCCACAGAAAGCCTTCAGTAATTTTTTTACATTCATGAAAGGCAGTTAGAATTAATTTCCCTAGAGAAGCTAGGAAAGAAATCTACCTTTAGTAATTTCAAGTAAACTTCAGCTATGCATTAGGGGAAAAATACCTGAGATCACAAAACATACAAAATGCATGCAGTTTTCTATTCTGTAAGCACAACATCTCTCTGTACAAACTAAACAATTTCACATATTTGCTACCATTACAGCTCTGCAGCTCTGAATAACATCAACCATTGTGGTATCTTCTGCTGGCTTAGAATTTATTACGCTACGAATATAAATGCAAGCAGGCAGACAAATTCACTCTGCTTCAGGGATATAGATGCTATTCAAGCTCATAAATGAAGAAACATAGCAATAAAGATTAATGATCCAATCCTGCAAGATTATGTAATCTTCAAATGCATTTCAATGCAAATCAAGATAAAACAATTTGTCACAAGTTTATGTTCTAAATATCATCCCATGCACACAAAACCCTCAAAAATCCTAATTCTCTGCCCTGCCTGCAAGATTGCAGGCTAGGAAACAAGATTCAACATTGTTCTTGCCAGTAATTTTCAACGCTACACAGTCTGTGGTTGGTTAGGTCCAAACAGTGAGAGAAAAGCAGGATCACCAGGATGCTTTCAGCCTCACAGGAGCACCACCATTTCCTGAATGAGGTAATTCCAGATACACATACAAACTGCTATCCCAGTGTGCTTGATAGGTTCACACACTATTCAGGACCGTAGCAGGGGAAAAGGAGCTGCAGATAACCAAATTGCTCTGCATCTGCACTCTGCCCTTTACTGACACCTGTCTCTCCCTCCTTCCATAGAAGAGATGCACACACAGTCTTGTTACACTCCACAAGATGGAAACAGATTGCTGCCTAACATCAGCACAGTGCTGATGGTTCTGAGGAATGATTACAATTGAGATCATACTACCACAAATTGCTTTGGGGCTGTTACTGGTTGGTGCCTTTCTGGTAGACACAAGGAATCTCTTGGTGCTTTTGCTGTACCACTCATGTACAATTAGCAACAGTTCTGTCAGAAATACACAGATCTCATGTTGTAAAAGTGAGCACATGGCAAGAAAGGGCCTGTGACAAACATATAACTATATAACTGAAGCTACATGGTTCATATGAAAAACCATGGAGAGAAGCTGTCCATTATTATAAGTTTTGAGAAAAACAGAACTCCTGCACAGCTAAAGGAACTGGTCTTCCAAATCAAACTAAAAGCTGTATCTTACACAAAGAGATCACTTCTGATGATTTCATTTCTAATTTGTAGTCTGCCTCCCTTAAGGCTTTTGTCAGTAAGCAAACTGTCCATTAGATGCCCACTGCTGACTGGTAACATCATCTTTGACTTTCATCAGTGAAACACCAAAATAATGCTCCCTGCATGCTCTTCAGTCTCTCTCTTTCTCTTTTTTCCTTTGAAACTGTAGACTATAATAACAGTATCTGTTTCTGTCAGGAAAAAAAGAACCAACCAAACCACACCACAAACACAACACAGGAAGAGCCCCTTCCCTCAATTATAACTAAACTAAATTGTAAAATTTCAGGTTTAGTACCAAAGAATCATTTGAGATATATTATGTTTATGTCAGCATTGTCCTGTAAGTTATAATTTTACAGCTGCCTAAAATTAAAATTTCAAATTAAATTCTGAATGCCAAAAAATGAAAAATAAGAAATTTGAGGTTAGGGCATAAGGAATCTGCAGACTTGGCTCTAAGTTTCTCACATTGTGTTAACTTTAGGCAGTCTCCAAAGTTTCTCCATTCCTTTAGTTTTTGCTTATGAAAGAAAACATATACTTCCAATGTTTCTCACATGTTTTACTAAATCAAATTAAGCCTTGAAGTACATAAATACCTTTAAACAAAGGATGCTGCATAAACAGAATTCTTAGAAGACCAAACTGCAATACAAATTGCAGAAAGATTTCACAGCAAAGTAAACATTCAGATTGTAGTATGAGTTTTTCTTTATAAAATACTTGTGATGTAAAAGTTGTTGACATTTTCTATATGTTATTTTAAAAAGTATACATTTCTTTCTCATTGTTAGCATGAAAAATACTCTGCTCCTTTACATATACAAAAAAGCCCAAACCTTGGAACCCAACTTCCATAAATATCCAGTATCTCACTGCAGCAGCTGCTATATGCATCAAAAGCTACCCTCAAAATGATGCTGCCCACACATAAGGATTACTCACTTAAACCAGATAGAGGAAGTTTAAAGTAAGGGTAAGCATTACTTTTACACCAAAAGAAATTGAGAAAAAAAAACAAACGTCAAAGAGTTAAAGTTAAAAACCACACTTCTGGTCATAGCCAGGGAATTTCAGCTTCTATTTCCTATATGACCATCAAAGAAATGGACTGTGTGCTTGTGTGTTGGGTACCAAAGATATTAGTGTACATCAGGTTTCCCACCAAAAGGATTTTTCTGTTCAAAAGGTTTTGAGTTTCTCTGAAGAATAATTTATGACAGCAACAGATTTGCAATCACAAAACATTTGACTCAAAATTAGTCCATTTTCATGGTTTAAGCTTAAAAATTTCCATTCATACATGCATGCACATCTCCCATTACAGTGCCCAGCTGTCATGCACTGCAGCAGTTGCTTCCTTTGTGCTAAAAAAAAAAAAAAAAAAAAAAAATCCCAATCTACACCCTTCTCCACTGCATGAGCTTTGGAAGGTTTTTTACAGAGCTATACCAGTCCCTCAGGTGATCTTTCACGACCCATATATGAACATTCCTATTTGCATACACCTTAATGTTTACCTATATATTTAAAGTAGCTGCCTTTTTTCTTTTTATTTTGTGTGTATTTATATATATATCTTACCTTTTAATGTATTTGAAAATACTTTTATCTTGAAACAGATTTCATATTCCACATTCCCACCCCCCAAACATCAATTCATAGCAATTCCTTCTGGTGCAAAATATTGGAGACAGAAGAATATTGAAAGAATTGTATGTGCTCCAAGCTTGCCACAGTTTTTGCTGTGGTAATTATGACATTTCATATCCAACTATAGACAGCAAAACTAAATTAATACCAAACAACTGAGATTTCACACATAACATAGCTTGCCCTATGCACAATGTGAAAGTGAATCACCTGTACCTTCACACTAGCACTGACTAGTTACTGACTAGTTAGTACATTTTCCATGCACTGGAACTTACATGGTGAAAAAACCTGTAAATTAACTTGGCATCCAGAGAATTCCCTCAACATCCGGATCAGGAATATGTCACATTTTGTCATCTATGTATCTAACTGAAGTGCTCATCTGGTGACATATCAAAAGGCAGAATTGTTTTTCTTTTTGCCTGTACTCTTATCCCAACTCTGCTTTTTTTTTTTTTGCAATCACTTTTGCTCTTCTCCTGATGTCATTTCAGGTTTCATCAAAATTATTTTTGCTAAGGAGAACATTGGTATCTAGGAAAAGAGATCTCTTTCCCCCAAACTCTGAACTTTGGTGTAGTATTAATAAAAACAAAAAAAAGGGCAAGATGATCTGAAATCCCTATACTACAGCAATCTTTGATCTGTGTCAGAGATTTCCATAATTTGCTTTGGCTGCTAAGCAACAAATTAAATATGATTTGGTATATTTAAATGCATTATTCCTCCTACTTCTGACTGAAAAAAATACAGTTATAATAATGCTGTTGGCACAGAGAAATAGTCTTGAGCAAAGGTCCTGTATTTCAGCAGGTGTACTCATTGTGAGCCAAAGAATATATATTTGTTTGCCCTGCAGTAAAAATGAAGAAATACAGGGAACGTAATGTCCTACAATCTATTTCCAGAGTCACTATTGTTTGGAATGTCATCATACCTACAGGGATTACAAATTTGCCTGAATTAGCTCATGGCAAAATAATAGGCAAGACAAACATAAGACAGATAAGTAACTCCACCTGCGGGTCTCTCTTTCAGATCAACTAGTTTATTGGGAATTCAGCACTCCATTCTGAGATTTTACACTTGTGGACACTACATTTCCAGCTGAGAAAGTCAACTGAACAAAACCAAGTTTAGTATCCATCAAAAATACCCCCTGCTCAGAAACCAGAAGTACGACGCTAGTCTTTCGATTCTAATATGCTATTACTGTAATAAAGCACACAGACAAAAAAATGTAATGTGGAATTGCAGTAAAAGTACAGTGAAATCACAACAGACCTTTGTTTTCCATTCTACGTGCACCATAAATTCATGGAATCACAGAATGGTTTGGGTTGGAAGAGAACTCTAAAGAGGTCTGCCTTTTTAGGGAAAGGGACACTTTCCACTAGACCAGACTACTCAAAGCCCCATCCAACCTGGTTTTAAAAACTCCCAAGGATGGGGTATACACACCTTCTCCAGAAAACCTGTATCGGTGCCTCGCCACCATCACAGTGAAGAATTTCTTCCTAATAACTAATCTAAACCCACCTTCTTTCAGTTTGAAGCCATTCCCCTCACCACATGCCCTCCAGCTCTCTTGCAGTCCCCTTTAGGTACTGGAAGGTGATGTAAGGTCTCTCTGACACCTTTTCTTCTCCAGACTGAACAACCCCAGCTCTCTCAGCCTGTCTCCATAGGAGAGGTGCTCCAGTCTCCTTTGATCGCCTTCATGGCCTCCTCTGGACTTGTTCCAACAGGTCCATGTCCTTCCTGTGTTAGGGCAAGTGCAGAGCTGGATGCAGTGCTCCAGGTGGGTCTTAGGAGGGCAGAGCAGAAGGGCAGAATCACCTCTCTTTACTGGCCACGCTGCTTTGGATGAGCCCAGGACAGAACTGGCTCTGGGCTCTGAGCACACGTTGCTGGGTCACGCTCAGCTTCTCATCCACCAGCACCCCAAGCCCTTCTCCTCAGGGCTGCTCTCAACTGAATCACTGCCCAGCCTCCATGGATTGGCACTGCCCCAACCCAGGTGCAAGACCTTGCACTTGGCCTTGTTGAACTTCATAAGGATGAGAAAGTTTCTCAGAAGGCAAGAGAAGAGACCAGTCATATCTATGAACCTTCCATTTAAAACACAAAATAAAGTACTGTTAAAGATGGAAAATAACCTTTGAGTTCAGAGAAGGAAAGGAACACCCAGCTTCCTTTCACATCCTTAAAGTGACTATGTTAAATGTGAATTGAAAGCAGGCAACAGCATTTGGTGTGTGGGCAGGAGGCTTGCTTTGCTACTACCACTGTTTGTCATACGTCTACCAAATATAAGCACTTTTGGTTCTAATCTTGCAGTATTAGTTGATAAAACAGTAACAAAACCATCAGAATCACAGGAAAGTTTTATTTGTAACGTCTTAGTGTCTGTTTCTGAGACCAAAATGCTCCTGCATTCTTTGTCTCAGTCACAGTAACTTTCTGTGCACACTTTATTCAAATTATTCTTTATTAACAATGTCATTACCAGATGAACATTAGCCTGTAGTAACACCTTTGTGAGGAATATTTGCTTTATTTATCTACATCATTATGATGGATGACTTTAATTTCAGCTGCAATATTAAGGAAAAATAAACTACTAGATTAGGTTGTCAGAAAATGTCTTTTAAAATTTCCATGAACAAAAGATTAACAAAATTAATTTCTTCACACACAGATCTATCAGACCTCATTCCTCCACTCTCCATTCAAATTGTATCTTCAAAAGAAATACTTAAGATGATAAGAGGTTTATCTCATAAGAGTTTGATCTCATTATTTATGTAAAATAATCCCAATTTTAACTATATTAATCAAAACAAATTATTATGACAAATATATTTTAAATACATGGGTATAAAGCAGGTTTTATTGTAAATATTCACAATGTGACTGTAATGTTGTTTTTGATATATCTGTTCATTTTTCCTCATCTGAAAGCTGCTGGTATTCACATCCCCCAAAAAATAAGCATTTATTTGTCTATAAAAAAGATTCAACACATAGTATATGCATGGACAGTCTTTACTGGGATGACATCCTCAAAGGCTAACAGAGAATAACACTGAGTTAAAGTGATTGTATAACCAGTGCTGGAATTACTACTAAGAAATTCCAGATGTTTTGGCACTATACAACTGTTCAGTAGAAATAACTTCTCATCACTGCAAAGATGAAAATTAAAAGAGATGTATTCCTTTTCCTGGTAATTTACAAGTTTGGAAATTCACCTTTCTTCTCTAAGACATAAATCTAAGGAAGCCCTTTGGGGACTGGGCCTTCAAGATGTTCAGGACCATTTTTCTTTCACATTTCCAAGTCCTTGATTCCTGAATCATCTTTAAATTATCACAGATTGTGAGAAGTGGTGGACATATAGCTTTCATCTTGTTTGGCATGGAAAAAAACTCCAGAAAACCCTAAACAAACAAAATCCAAACAAAATCTCATACCCAAACTGACTGTATGATAGTGGAAGGAATGACCTGGAGATACCTGAGGAATGAGTCAGCTGAAACAGTGGAAGTACAAGGAGAAAGGGCTGACAGCTGGCAGGACAAGTGGCAGCCCTGCTGAGAAGGACCTGAGGGTTGCAACAGACCCAGATCCTCAGCTGAAGACAAGCCAACAAAGCCTTTTCATCAAAACAAGGCAAATGGCACACTGGGCTGTATTAGGAAGAAAAATAACAAGCCAGAAACAAGAACAAACAAAAGAAAAGTTACCATTCTACTCTAACTCAGTACTGGTAGGGAAAACCTAGAATACTGGTTTTGGGATTCCAGCTTCAAGAAGACTACTAGGAAATTGGACAGGGCCCTCCTGGATGGTAAAGGGCTGAGAACTGCTAAGGGATTAAAAGAATCAGGAAACACATATATGGAAAAATTAAACAAGTTTTCCTAGTTTTATGGTAATTCTCTTAGAATTATAGGACTATCTCCCCCTTACAGTTGTTTCAATACAAAATAAAACATAAGGAAGACCGGAATTACTACTAAAATACAATGTGTCCCATCAGCTGAGGCATATAACATATGAAGAAATGGTCTGAATTAAATGAGTCCTGTTGATGTACTAAGATTACTTTGTGAGAAGAATGTAATGCAAAATAAACTCCCTGCTCTCCCTCCCCCCAGCACTACTTTAATGTTTTATTTTAAACTATGCATTTATTTCTTCTGGAAAAATAAACAATTACAGATGTCTGTCTGACATGGCATCAGATTGCTGATAACTAACTTATGCATGCAAACTGCTTATTAGATTTTAGAATAATCTCTTTCTACCATCTTACAGAATTGACGGCATAAAATCTTATTTCATTTGAACTGTCACTGTTATTGCCTATTTTATTCTAAACTCTCTCATCCCCAAGTTCATTAATACTTTCCCCATCGATAGTGTCACATTTACAATTAAGAAGTTAATTGAAAGTATTCACAGAATAGGGTGTCTCCAGTTTGAAATAACTTATTTACAAGAATTATTTCCTCTGAAAAACAGTCCTGGTTTAAGAATAAGGACCAGCTACCGCTGAGATTTTAGAAAGAATGGTCTGTGTAGAATACTCATCGCCATTATTTCTGACAAAAGCCCAACTGTAAAGTCCAGTTCCAAATCTACACAGATGCCTTATTTTCTTACTTTGCTAGTTTAAAATTAAGCATACTGTGATGAGAATGAAAAAGACAGCTTCTGTCTTTAATGAGAAACTTCAGGAATTCCCTGCAGCCACTCAACTTTCCCTGCTTCTTTTTATAAGGAGCCTGATTCTATTGAAATAAATTACAAAGCCTCCTTGATTTCACCAGTGCAGAAATAGATTTGACAAGAATTCTTGGAAAAGTTTTGCATAAATCTGCAATGAATACTTCGGCAATAATTTAATAACAACTTTTTAAGCAGCACAGATAGAAATCCTGAAATTTCTACCCCTGTTTCTACTTCAAGCATGCAGGTAAAATTTTCTGAAGAGAGTATTAATCCAAGCAAAATACAATTCAACACAAAAAAACCCCCACAAAAACAAAAAGACCTTGGATGAGTACCCAATCCTGCTTACTCTAAGACCACACAACTGCAGGGTGCCTCGAATGCAAGAACAATCAGCAGGGACTGCTTAATGAAATTGGTACCTCAAGAATTTCTTGGCAATCTACATTCTAACAAGCACATTTCTGAAAATCAATGAGTCTTACAGATATTAAAATAAAAATATTGTCTATATATATATTACAATTAAAATATATACACATAAAATTCATAATTTTTCAAAATACAGACATAGAAGTGAAACAGAGACAGACTTCCTGCCTCAAGTTCAGTGTCCACAGTGCAAGCATTTTATACAACATATAAGCCTAAGTTAGTCATAAAGTTTCAGACTGCATAATGTTCTTAAAACCAGACACTGCTGAGGCTTTGTGTAGATTGTTAACATAAGGCACTGAAGCCTCATACCCAAACTTAAATAACTGGCTCTGCAAAACCTTGTGTTGCTATCTTTAAGGAAAAAAGCATGTCAGGAAGTAAGATGAAAACCTAACAGATATTCTGAGACTATAGGATGAATGACAATGGCTAACAAGATATTAGACTGACTGTCTAGAAGTTCTTCAAATAAAACAAATATTGCTTATAAATAAGCTCTACTAATACCTACAGGCCTTTCAGTTCTGCTTAGGGTTTCAAATCTCAAGTTGCAGCTTAATTTAGTTTTGTATCCCATAACCCTCTTCCCTTACATTTTTGGACGATTGTAAATTCAGGTGGTTTTATTTTCCTAAATAAGGCCTTGATTTAGGAAGGATCTGCATGTTGATGCTCTGCATCCTTAGTATTTTTGTTACCTTTCTCTGCTTGCTTTTTTCCTTCCATTTTGTTTTCAGTCATATTTTCCACTGATTATATATAGTTGTATACAGGATTTTATTTCTCATAAAGAAGGCTATTTTCCTTTCCCTAACTGCTATTCTCTATCTCTTCTCAAATGTACACATCTGCATGCTTGAGCTCTCTTCCAAAGCTTCTTCACCTCTCCTTTTTTCCTAAATTGTTTATCAACATATCACATTTATCTTCCTTTTCCCCTTTCCCAGCTCCCAGATTCATTTCCTCCTTATAGCATATCTTCTATCCTTCAATCCCTCTCCATTCTTTCAGCTTCCTTCACAGTGCAAGCAATCTATATATATATAAAGCTATCAACATTTAATACATCATTAAAGAAAACCTTGAGAATTTTACTAGCAATTTCAAAAGGGTGGGGTCTTTAAATAATTTAAGAGAAAAAGTGGCAGTTTTAAAACTTAATTTTCCTAGAGGAGAAATCACACAGAAACCTCCATTGCCCTTCAAATTCAGTAGGCATTTGAAAAAATTCGCTAGTGCTTGTTTTTTTCTATTCCATCTGACTCCTCCCTAGTTTCTTGCTGCACTGCTTCACCAATCTTAACTCAGTGATTAAACTTCAGTGCCTTCACAGATAATGTCATATATTGATCCCACTCATCCATATGTCTTGCAGCTTCATCACACCAGGATGTGATCACAGACAACTACGGACATCATAACTCTCATTCCAGGCTGAAGGGAACCAAAAAAAATCTTTCTCTTTTTCACACATGGCAGACTGACCGCAACAGGGGTTTCCTCATGCCTGCAGAACATTTCTCAGATTTAGCTTTTATCCAAGGAGGGACAGAAATTAAGTAGATAGAACACACTCGCAAAACAAAATGTGAAATTAGTGGATTCAAATTATGACTGACTAGTCTGTGATCTTGTCTCAGCCTTGTAAGTGAAAGAGAGGGGGCATTTTGCTAATGCATTTTTAGCTACAAGTTTTCACTCACCTCTTACTTAGTGGTTAGTTTTTTCTTCATAGTAGTCATTAGGTTTCTTGCCAAAAACTAGGCTTCAGAAAAGAACTTTGAAATCTCCCCAGCTCACCCCCATCCAAAGCCCATCTAATTAGTTGCATTAACCAAGAGGCCCTTAAACCAAACTTTTTCTTCTTGTGGCAAAACTTGTGGCAAAACTATCCACAGTCTGTAACTGGGAAGAAAAGGAATATGACAAGGTTTAGATTCTGACTTTCCACTTTGATGTTTTCTAGTAACTACCAATGGGAAAAAAACAAATTCATTGAAAAGCAGAAAAATATAAAGCTTTCTTTTTCAGGAAAATTATTTATTCTATGTAAAAAGCAGAAGGTTATCAAAAAAGTGAGGGGTCACTTGAACATAGCAACTAACACAGAACCACAAACTAAGTAAAGAGGTTATTTTGCACACCATCTTAGCAGATTTCAAGGTTGTATTTTACTTTGCTAAATCTGGCTCATTACAAAAATCTGTAATACTTTAAAAAACGGTTTCCTGAGATGTCCACATAAATTGTGTTATAAAGGTGATTTAGTAATATCCAGAAATGAGACTATTATTGCAGACAACACTTGAGGCTTCCTTTAATTTGGTGGCAGAGTTTTTAAGACTCAGTTGGGAATCTGAGCAAATCTTTGCCAGAACATAACTGCCAACATGATCCTGAGGCTGCTCACTGTTCTCATTAGTAATTTCCTATATTTTCCAAATTCTATTTTTCACTTCTTAAACCTCATTTGTAGTTATTGGTTTCTTCCAGTCTTGAGACAATAATGAGATGAAATCAAATAGACTTCTTCCTTAATAACACTGCTGACCAGACATTAAAGAGAGCAGAGAAGCTCTAAAAGTTCTGCTTGGCTTTCATTATAACAATTACAAATGCTATGAGATGTTACATGACATTTATATTTATTATAGTTGTGAATGGTCACACAGTAATCCTTTAGGATTTCGCACACAAATCACCTATCATTGAAGATGACTAGTCTGACCTTGTGCATCTTTATTTTAAGAAAACTCTTCAAATTAAAAAAAAATCACTCAGGATTATGGTTTTATTTTGTTCTCTCCAAATAGAGTTCTGTCTACAATGAAAGCATAAACAAATCTTCTAAACAGTAACTGCAAAGTTTTGGTTAGAATGATATTCTTTTGTGCCCTAGGTATAAACAAATTAATTGAGTTAGCTAAAAATTTCTTTGCTGAGCAAGCTTTACCTATCATGATATAAAAACACCCTCAAAAAATCCCCATACATATCAGCATTGTTAATAATTTTTAAAAAAACCAAAACCAAAAAACCATATGACATAAGATTTAAAAATTCTGACAGCAAATTTTACCTTCTCTTGATATCACGGAGGCATAGATAACAGAATATTTTGAGTTGGAAGGGACCCACTATGATCATCAAATTCCAAGTCCTGGCCTTGCACAGGGCAGCCCCAAGAATCACACCATGTGCCTTACCAGTAGCTCTTTAAATTATGCTAGTTACACTAGTTATTACAAATAAACCAAAACGTTTATAGTCTTTACATTCTAGAATTTATTGGTCACACATTATTCTTTTGCTATCTTCTTTATCCTGATACAAATTTCTAGCTTTCAGGTTAAAATTCTACTCCCATTAAATGCAGTTTTTTGCTTAGGTACATAATGATGAACTTACAAAAATAAGCACAGTATAACAAATCATTTTAGCAGTCTAACCTTTAAAATATTTGTAAGTGATAAGCCTCACAACTTGAATAACAGTGGACACAAATTCCTTATTACTATTTAGAGCAATTAAGAAAAAAATTTCAAACAGTGACTATAATTTACAATTCATTACTTAGGCTGTTAAAATAATTAAGCTTTCCACATCCATTGAAGTGACCCACCAATTTAAGCAAGCATAGCTTGACACCAGTTTGTACTACATTTACTTGCCTAGCCCTGTGTATGATATCTACACATTAAAGCAAGTCCTGTGTGTCATCATTGCACTTTATCATGCAGGCAACACTTCCCTCTACCACCTCTACAAAGAGAACAAATCATTTTATTTACTGCCTCGCTTAGCAAGGAACAAAAAGCTAAGAACTGTGAACAGTAACTTACTCCACAACTGCGGATCTTTTCTCTTGCTCAAACTAGAGCCTCGGCAAGCATCACCATTTTGTAGAAAAAAAAAAGACAATGGTGAGATGAGGGGGAAAAAACATCAGAAGACTAATGAAATGCTTCTTTTAGTGTTTACCTGACCAAAAAAAAAAAAAACCCAGACAAGGACAATGAGAAGAGTTTAATTTTTTAAAATTATTTTTTCAATTATTTTTCAGTTATTTTTTGCTTACATGTTTTAATCTGAAAGCTCAAAAATTAGAAGTCAACATTTTGTCAATGTCTGCTAAAACATGCTGTCAACTTAAGTCAATTTTTATTGTTTGGAGTGCAGTTATTTTTAGAAGAATTATATTTAGGAGTGAGTTAAACTAGCCTGTTCACATTGCACACTACTGCTTAATATTTCTGACAGTAGCTGTTGTCTTTCTTTTATGGCCAACTTAAAAAAAAACATTAAGAGAACTACACTCTTGAGATCAGAGTACAGCTCTAGAAGTTGTTTAATGGCTGAGTGAATGCAACTACTATTTCAAGCAGTAACGTGGATTGCAGAGGTCAGCAAGGGCTGAAGGGAAATGTTCACTTCAATTAGTTTCTAATACCTTAAGATCAAAATGTTCTGACAAAGAGCAATTTATGAATTCCATGAAATATCCATTATATACATGCCACAACAGACCATTAAAGTGACTCAAGGCTCTTCAGCCTCTAAAAAGCAGCAGTCACACAACATCTGCAGAGATCTCTTTCTCCATGACAGCAGCTGTCAATCTGAGGGGCTTTTAATGTTGCACTGAAACACAATGTCCCCTTACAGATAAGGAGGCCATGCTGGGTAGGTGTGACAGACCAGGGATGGCAAGCACTGAGGTGAGAAGAAAGGCATTAGGTGGCATTCTCTAAGGGAAAGTCACCACTGCCCTTTAGCAAAGCTGCAGTTTTGGGTACCTTCCTCTCTCCACTGAAAGACAGTGAACTATCGCCTCTCTGCATTCCTCATTCTCAGCTGTTTTGTGGGTATACACAGAGGTACACTGAGCAGGGATAGTCAAACCAAGGCAGTGTTTCTCAAACTGAAATGTAAACAATGTAAACAATGCTCAGCAGCTCCAAGGAAAAAGGTTTGAAAACTACTTGTTTTCGAAAAAGTTCAAGATCCAGTCTTATCAGCTGCATCACAGCAGTGAAGGTTTGCAGCGCACCACCAGATTCAGGAAGAGATGCTTAAGCAGATCTGGCACTGAAAATGGGGGAACAACACTCATAGGTGTTGAATTTTTTGCTCAAATTCTCTCTGCTGCCTGTAGGAATAAATCACCTTCATAAATTCATGCTCCATTGCAATAAAAAAAGCTGAGGGTAAATCAGCACTTACAGAGGTGTTGTCTTTAGAAGAGTGAGAGGAAAACACTGTGACTTCACACTTAATACACACACAGAAGAACATGATCCTGCTGAGACCAGAGTCTGGGTGAAGGAGAGAAGTATGTAATCACAATGAAATGTAGTTCCAGAGTCTAACAATGCTCATTTCCCTATCAAGCCATGGTATGATAGTTACTGGACAGCTTAATTTTTGTCTGTCCCCAAACAGCATTCAAGGTTACTAATATGTTATTTAAAAAATTTAAATTACCCAAAGTGCACCTAACCACTTCACTCCATATTGAAATATTAGGAGGAGGAAAGGTATTAAAAAAATCAAAGCACCAGTAGTTTAGTTTGAGGCATACTTAGTTTTTCTAATAAATACACTAAAAGACACTGACTCCATTCCCACAGACCTAAGTGTATCAGCTTTTATTTAAAAGATACATTTTTTCACTACTGCACAGACAACTTTATTTTTACAGAAAACCCCAACAACAAAAGCACCAAAACAAACAAAAAACCAACCAACCAACACCCCCCCCCAAAAAAAAAAAAAAAGAACAACCCACCCCATCTTGCTTTTATTTACATGTTGTGTCAAGCAACTTTTCATTACATGCAGTTCGGTCAAATCTGACCATACTGTTAAAGCCTAGATCTAATACAACATTTACAGTACACCTTCATGGGCAGCTGAAGACAGCTATCTGTTCATGCCTGGAAATGAGCCAGCAGCAGTGCCTCAGCCCATCATATGGTCCACAACAGTATGGACTGCCTTTCAGAGCAGAAAGAGCAGAAACCTCTTTTCACCTCTTCCAGACTACTGACATACAGTATGATATGAATCTAAAATCTATGAATGACAGTAAAGACAGGTGAACTTTATATTCCATCCCTTCTCTAGTTTTCATCTGTCTGAATAGGCAACCTTCTCTATCCACTGAAGATGAACTCAGCTGCTTACATTCTTTCCTCCAAAAAATGAAGCAGCTGTCCTTATTTTCTCTTAAAAAATGTGGCCAGGAGACAGGGTACCCATCTTTGATATTAGGTCTGTCCCCTACAAAGCAGAAATCTCTTCCTTGGTCTTCTGGGAGTTCAAAAGCATACATCCTACCTCCTGTGGGGGACAACACATATATTAAAAATATGTTATGGACAAACAAAAATTGGAATATTATTCACCTTCCCTTTACCATTGTTCTACTAAGCACAAAACAATTCAAGATTCACAAGAGCAGACAAAGATCAAACATTTGTGTATGACTCAGCAGTTAGGACACACAATACATCCTCCAGATGTTATATTTTTAAAATAGAACTGCATGGCACTTATTAAATCTTATCTCCAAGGCTTGCATAATTCTAGCAAATATTCACACATGCACTACAGTGAGACTACCATGTACCAGACATAAATTTTCATTAAGAAAGTTCAGAAAAAACCTCCACGGCAATCTCAACAATATTATTATTATTATATCCAAGTGTTTCATTGTCCATTTTAAGCATTTGAAAATGTCTCCATTTTTTGAAGAGCCATAACTCTGTGCACTTCATACATATTTTCCTTCTACAAGGCTCCAGATATTTCAACATTTCAACAGTCACACACAAGATATATTTTTCTGAAGTGTTTCTTTTGAATCAAAGTTCTGTTCCCAAGTACAGGTGAACCAGACTTCTCTACAGTCCTATCAACAACGGTGTCCAAATGGTTGTTCTTGTTTCAACATGCAATCACAGCCATCTATCATTTTGTCTGCAACTCCAGCTAAGTGGTAGCTGAGCACTCTAAAAATAAAGCTAACAGATGTGTCTTGGGATCTAAATGGACATAATATTTTGAAAAATAAGCTGAACTGCTAACTTGCAAAAATGACATACATGCAAGTTGCAAGGAAAAAAAAAACACCCAAACATTAAAAGCTTCATGTTGGAAGTCAGACTTTTGAGGAAGGTGAGAAATTTAAGTTAAAGAGTCTTATTGTGCAAGTTTGAAAGTGTTGCTATGTGATCTCATGAATTCCTGGAAAAAGGAGATCTAAAACAGGTAGAGAAGAATCTGTCTTTAAAAGTCCCTCAGCCTTCTAGAAAGTTACCATCAAGCACAGTTCTTAGCTCTCTCCAGCAAACATCAAAAACTGACCAAAAATCAGAACAGTACCTCAACATCCAACATGTTTTATGACTGCATTACACAGCTCTTAAAGCTTTTTTCCCAACTGTCTCTATTTTGAAACCACACATTTATCTCTTTGCTTAATTAAATTAATCCTTTTTTTCTAAAAAGAGTCTTTCTGGTAATGACACAGACAGTTTCAAGTAAAAAAAAAAAGTACTATTAGTAAAGAGGCTTGTTATAATCAAGGATGGACTAGAATATCTATAATCAGCATATGGTTAAGGATTCCAAAAATCTGAAACACTTACTTCTTACCACATTCAGGCTCAAAAATCAGCCTTGGTAGCCAGTGCTCCATATATAAGCACTGAGCTACTGGAAAGCACTTACATTTCTGAAAATGCTCAGATACAGAAGATGACCCATTTAGATTATTTCTATATACAAATGGCTTTGCTTTTCAATGTATTCCCAGGAACAATGAAAGATAAAATTAAGGGGCTGTTTTATGTGACAGGGCAAGAGATTGAAAATATCAAAAGTAATAAAGATTTTTCTCTACCAGTCAGTTATCCTACATGAAACTTCTTACCAAATAATACTTCAGGACAATACTGATCATTAGGCAGCTACTTCCCATGGAAACTCTCTAATATCCAGGCAGAGAGCATGATGTCAGAAGCTGATACAAGTTCAGAATTAATAAAAAATTTAGGTCACAAATTTACATACATTTATTAATATGACACATTATTGGGCCACAGCAATCCACCATGAGAAGGTCATTCCAAGTATTACATGCTATGCTGTATTAACCAAATCACCAGACACTCAAAGGAATGGTCCACGGGTTTTGAACTTTTTGCAACACTGATCAGATTTCTAATGAATAACCAGATAGTAAACTTATAAAGAAACCACAGCTTACTAGAAGAACAGCCTATAAATACTGTAGTGTTTTAAGAGTCTATGAAATATGATAGATCTTAAGACTCAATCCCATCTACCTCAATCGGTTTCTTTCCCCTTTTGATGTAATATCACTGTTATCAATTTTTTTATGAATACTGCTAGTACTTGAAAACATTTGAGCCATGAAGCAGCACTCTGAATTTTCCTGCAGGTAGGACAGATGACCATATAGAAGGAATACACACCTGTCCAGAACCTAAAGACATGTACTTCAGCTGTGACCCCAGAATAAAACAATGTGTTGACCAGCTGAGTAGCGACACATATGGAAGAGAGGTCCAATTCTCCTCCCATAAGAACTGGACCTTTTTTAGATCAATAGTATAAACAAAAATCTTTCTCCTTGATAATAAACTTCTTCCATCTTCTAGACAAACAAAATTTTATAGTTAGAAGCAGAATGGATAAAATCTAGCTAAATCAGCTAGACACAGATAATTCCTAATATCTGACTTCCATTACTGGAAACATCATAGCTGGTAGACAATATATTCATTTTGGACTGAATTGCACAGAATCTCTCCCTGTAACATGGAACTTGCTGAAGGCAGATTTGTTTGAAGTTCATTTCCGTGGGAAACAAAAACTGTTAACTTCTTTTTAACTCCGGGATTTTTTTTTTTTATTATTAGTGGACTACTCGTGCTAGCCAGAGCCACAGAATGCATCTCTTTGTCTTGCCTGGGGATGCAGACAGCAGCGCTTCCAGTGGGTGCCACAGTGGAAGCTTCTGTGGCAGAGTAACCTCAGTTCCCTCTACATATGACTGATACCTGTGTGCATCTTACCATATAATGCCATTCCTCAGCTACAGTGTAGCTGCAACATGTGTTGTTTTCACAAGGGAAAACTCAGATCAAACTGCAATGCCAGAAACTTTCATTACCATCTCTACAGCAGTCTAAGCCACCTATCACTTCTCCTGAATTAACTGTAAGGTAATTTTTCTTTCTGCTGTGAAGATCATCTAATCATGGGGCATTTGAGGTTGCCCAAAACAGGATCAGCCAGAGCAGTTTGCTCAGAGTATTAAGATGTAACAAACACCACTGTTCTGTATCACCAGCAGAGACCAACATTTGCCATACTGGGTGGCATAGATGTGAAAGTTCCTTCCCCACAAATCAAACATTTTTGTAAAGCCCTTGTTCCTGAAGAGAGGCTTCCAAATGAAGACACCTATGACAAACTCAACCTGTACTTTCACAATTCTCAAGCTTGCTACATTTCACAACTGCACATGGAAACAGTTGCAGAAGTTTGTCAATCACAGCCTTCTCCTTTAATATCAACAAAAGGCAGAACCAGTTGAGAGTTAAAAGATCTTTCTAAGCATTTCTGCACAGACATTCAGTGGCTAGTGGCTGAACAAGATTTAACAAGTTAAGCATTTCCTTTTTTTACTGAAAAGCTGACTCTGCATGCCACTTTTACAAGTGCTGGTTGAACTACTTAAGTTCCCACATATTATCAACTTACAAGTGACTTGTGACTTTCCCAATTTTTTTTTTAATTACTTGAAGGCCTGTTTCACTGTTCCAAAATTATTATGGAGGCTGTGGTTTTGTTTTATGATAATGAGAACTTTTTCTAGAAAAACACTTGTCTGGTACAGCTCATCTGTCAGACAATCTATGTGAACCTGAGTGTGTCTGGAAGGTGAAAGATTCTCAAACCACAAACAGTGTCATGTTGGAGAAATATACCTAACAACTGTAATTTTGGCTACTCCATAGCCATTACATCAAAACTGGCAACTGGGAGCTGCTGGACAAGCCGCTTCAATATAGAATTTAGCATAAATATGACTAGGGAAATATCTTAGTGTCAACCACTGTTTCAGATTTCCATAACCTATGCATCTACTATGCAGTATAGATACCAGACTAAGAGCTACTCTGAAAGAAGACTCCACACCCAAAAAGGGGACTCATAAACTTGCTGGACTGGTCTGAGACAGCTTCAATTCATACATCAATTTTCATTCATGATTTTTCAAACTTCCCATCCCTATGCTACAAGCCATTTCTATATTCAATCTATTGATGCAGGAGTTTTACTCATTATCCCTCTGTTTTGGACTGCTTCATTTTGTTTAAAATAGTTCATTACATCAAACAACCAGAAAATTACTCCAAAATTACTCCAGAAATTACAACATTTATTTCAGCTACAGAAAACTGAGAATACCACACTGCAATGAATATTAATTTATTTGAGCAACCACCTCTGATGAGAAAGAACAAAGTTCAAATTATTGGTTTGAAGCAAGTAAAGCAAGGAGTTTAAGCTGGTTCTGTTTGTTCAAGAGAAACAGCCTAACAGTGAATGACAGACAGGTATACAGATACATACATATATGGAGAGAAATACAGATACATTTCGCAGACACAGGGAAAAAGTCTCAATTCCCTTCTCCTTGCAAAAAATGTATGGCTTCAATAAATTGCGTTTTACTGATTGAAGGGGCTTTTGCTTTTACATCTGCTATTGGAGAGCTTAAATTCACATGTATTTTATAGCCCACTCCTCCTTTTCTTTCATTTCCTTGGGTAAATAATTCCAATCTTTTCATTCCCTTGTCAAACTGTGCTATATCCATCATATCAAACTCTTTACAATACTGTGATTTATCTCTTTTAAACTAATTGACAGTTAATAATGCACTATGAATAGCACATAAGAATTAATGAATTTGTATACAATGGCAATTCCTTCTCTGTTTTTTTGCCCACTTCTGATTACAGCTATAATTTGAATAACAGTACCTTATCAAACCGTAATAATGCTCAGATTTTTTGTTCTATTAATACTGTTAATTTAGAAACTCTTCAGACCTATAAATGGAAACTTTCTGCCACCAAAACACACTGGTTTGCTTATACCAACAGGCAATTCTACCCGTCATCCTGATGTCCTTTCACAAAGCTTGCTTAGACTTCTCAGGAGATCTTTCCAATATTTGTGAATTTGATTAAACTGTTTTAAATCCTCAGGAAATAATTCTACTTTATGAATAAAATTCTACAGATGACTAATAAAAGATATTGGACAGCTCCTGTTCAATATTTAAGAGAAAAAATTAAGTCTTCTATAAGTTATTATTTCTGTTAATTCCTCTCAGATTTTTGTGATCCATGAAAATATTTTACCTCTCATATCATGGCTCTTTCATTTAATAGCCTGGTGTGAGGAAACTTCAATTACACCTTTTAGAAGTGTATGCAAAGTAGAACTATATTCATATTTAATCCACTCTGCTACTATTGCAATCAAAACCCCATGTAGACTGGTGAGGCACATTTATCATTGCAGAAGCAGTACCAACTACTTGTGATTTCAGTGATTTCAGTTAGTACTACTGAGTCAACCATCAGTCTGTTGTCATCACATACTTTATCTACAGGTATTTGTGACTGTAAAGGATGAGAACTACGTGTCCATACTTTTTCATTATGAGCACCCAACGACTTTCAGACCTGACCCCTATGCAAACTTTGAGACCACTTGCAGAGTATTTGTTGGAAACTCTCCTTCAGTAACTTAAAATCTATTGACCAATTTTCTACCAAATTTGTTTTTCAAATTTAAGAAAATAAGAGACAAATAGAGAACAGACACTCTATTAATGCTTGCAGAAAATGAATACAGCTTAACACAGAGCAGAAAAAAGAGGAAAAGACAGTACAAATGCCTTAGCTATAAAAAAATCTCTTCAACAGAATTTAATGTCTTTTCTTATATGCTAAAAACCTACACCTGGCTTTAGAACATATTTCTATTTTCTAATAAGTTTTAAATGTCATACTGCTAGGGCATTTATAATATTTTACTTCTGCATGGAATCAGCTGTCAGAAGACTAAATTCATGTCACAACCATAGTATCTAACTGAAAAGTCAGCCAACAAAAAGGTGTAAGCTCATTGAAAATTATCCATTATTTCTGCTCTTTGTTAAGAGCTTTGCTAAAATTTAACTACATTTGTTTGTTATTCTGTAGGTTTTTGAAAGTATAAGGGAATTTCTTACACCAACAGACAAGTAAGCTGTCTATCTAGTTTCTCCCAAAAATACAGGCACATATTCTCAGAACTGTATACATTTCTGATGACATTTTCTATCCTTTAACTGATTTTAAAAAACATTTTTCAGAGAATTAAGAAAACCAATATAAATTTGTAATTATGCTAATTAAGTTTATATTCCCGGAAGTCTATAATTAGTTTTGCTGCCTCTCTGACACAGTGCTCATTCAGCCTGTGCTGTAAGATGCAGTTCACAGTACTGCATATGGAGCTGAGTAGCTCGAAGAAGCTGCACAGCTTCCATCCTCCAGGGAAGAGGTGGCTCTGCAACAAATATTATTTAGTTTGCAAAGTCATCTGAAACAAGTACAACAGTCTTAGAATGATATGGGATAAGACTGGAACAACTTTTCTTTGAAACCACACCTTGTAAACATGAAATATAGAGCATGTAATCTGTGTCAGACAACCTCAAGATCCCTTCCAAAAAACTTAAAGAGACTGATTCACAGATGTACTGGAACAGAGAACTCTTTCTGCAATCTGGCGCCTTGGTATCTTTCAGAATCCGGGACTTAGTCCAAAATAACAAAAACTAGAAAAGGGGTATTATCACCCTTGCAGCAGTCAGAGGCTCCAAGGTAGTAGAAACAGCAGAGCGCGAGTTATAAAATGTGCCTCAGTCTCCAAGCAGCTAAATTAGAGTACACTGAGATGCATCAGACACACAAGCAGGTGCTCATAAAAGGGCCCAATCCCAATGCAGTAGGAGTAACCTGATAAGACTTACATCATGATACCTTTTCTCAGCAGCCAAAAGCATATGAACAGAGGCAAAAAAACCTCATTTTTTTTTAAATGCTGTATTTCCCACAGACAACAGAACTTCGTATTTTGGTTCAATCCTCTGTCTGATAAATAAAATGTTGGGGTTTTTTCTCCCTTTCCTCCAAACTGCAGACTTGCAGACCTTGGTGGATGAGAACTGAGAGTGTATGCAAGTGGGCTGATAGCAATTTAGGAGTACTAAAAAATACAGAGGAAAAAAACTAGAATAAGCAGGATTATATGCATCATTTTCTGTGGGGAAGAAAAACCAGCTGAAAGCACAAGGGTGTGAGATAAAGCATGCCCATAATGGAAAGCAACAAAAAAAGAACTATGAAAGAGCAAGCAAAGGGAAAAGAAAGTAGGATAGAATACATTAAAAGCAGAGAGAAACAGCTTTCGTGATCAACTATAGGGAAGAAAAAGACTGATGTGGAGGAAATTTGGGAAATGTTAAAATTTAATATATTGTACCTCAAATTGTGAAGCAAATCTGTCTCAAACAGGAAGTGTTGGGGGGGAGGGGGTATTTGATGGGTGTTCCTCCTCTTGGAAACTGGCTGCCTGAATTCAACCAAATTTGTCAGAGTTGTAGAATTCTCAAAAATACCTATAAAATGCTAAGTTCAAGAAATCAACATGCTGTCATTGTCCTGACCATGGGAAAGGATTCAGAATGCATTAACATCCTGTTGGACATTAGACGATCCACAAAAGGATGAGACTGTACTAAAAAAAAAATTCCATTAGAGCTTACTACCACTCTCAGGATTTAAAAAACCCTGAAGAAACCCACACACACACAAAAAAAAAAAAAAAAAAAAAAAGGAAAAAGGTAAAAGCCTGGCTTCTACTGCTCAAGGAACCACTCTCTTAAAATACTTCTTATTTCCTTCCACCAGGGGAAAAGACATGGTAATACTTGGTATTTACCACCAGCAGTAACAACAGACAAGTGTTAAAAGGCCCTCTTGATATGTAAAAACACTGTACAAAGGGAGATAGTTTTATCTTCCTTTGGAAAATTAAAGCAAGAAAAGCAAAGTGACTGCAAGGCAAAGCAGCAGTGAAAAAGCTGGATGGAAAGCAAAGCCAAGCAACCCAAAGCACCTTCCACCCACTGCTTCAGTCTGCCTCGGAACCAGCAGCATCCAACGCGTAACATGACACATTTTTGTGGAACTCAGTTAAAAAAGAACATACAGCACACAGTGATCAATGAGCAGAGCTTTTTAGAAAAGCTGTATCATCCTTTCAGTTTGCTTTATACCGATCAACCACTTCTTGAAATTACAAATATGCAGCTGATAGTCAAGACAAGCCAGTATATTAGCTCAACACAAATGACCAGCAGAAACTCCTCAGCTTTTTTGACAAAACCAGATTTTAGATCATGGTGTATATTAGCCATCTACGCTTTCAAACAGTCATGTCAGTTTTTCATACCCAGAAGTGACGTTGGCTTGCTTGCTGAAAATTAATTTTCACTACTATTTAAGCAATGAGAAACTTCAGACAGTATTGCCCTGAATGCCTTGTCATGTATTTGCTTATCTACTACTGCTGGTACCAGAAAGGCAGCTAATTTAAACAAGTAAATGATTTTTGTAGGTTCTGCAACAAACACATCTAGAATCCCAGGTGATTACATTTCACTGGTAAGCGAACTTGGATGCTTGGACACAACACAGTAGAACATACTTATGTCAGCTACCAAAGCTTTGCGAATCAAACACTTAAAATTCAAGGTTAACAAGGCAGAACTACTTTAATGATTTCCAACACAGTTCTCCTGATAAAATATCACAAACTGGTTGCACAAATAGACCTTGAATTTTTTCACTTTTCGGGAAGCACACCTTTCAACTTCAGACAATACCTGCATGCCAAGAGAAAAAGGAATGCAGTCATATGGAATCAGTTAACAATTGCTGCAAATAAACCAATTGAGTGCAGTGGGAGAACTCCTTTTGATATTAATATGCAGTGATTCATGTGAAGCGTCATATAGCTTTCCTTACTTATGGATTCATCATCCATAGATTTAAGATGAAAAAGTCACCTCATTACCATATGAAATCCTAGTTCTAGGTAGCATATTTCAGCTGTTGGAGATGCAAACAAAAGGTCTTGGTGTTGAAATGTGTGGGACTTTTACCTAAAATCCTGTTCTAGCATACAAAGACATAGCATACCTGTGTCTAACAGAACAGATCCTAATGCAGCACCTTGCTACACTCCACACCATCAACACTTTCTACATGCTCTCTACGTTTATTCTAGCCTTTCTTTAAAAACAAATAAAACCAAGCGATACCTTCTCAAAACAAATATTTCAAACCGTGACTGCTGAAGAGGGTGGAAAACTCAAAGTAGAGCATTTAATCGGATTAAATGCCACTGTGTGACAATTAGATGTCACTGTGTGCTCACTTTAATTCCGAAAGCACACGCGGCTCGAAGGGAAGTCAGGGCACGGAACCGCTCCAGGTGCCAGGCGTGCGATGCGCGCACCTGGCGCTGCAGCCAGCCCTCGGCCGGCGCTCCGCGCTCCCCGTTTCTCCTGTCCGCGGGCGCGCAGCAAGGCGCTGGGGAGCGGGCTGGGAGAAGTTGGAACCCGCGTGCTTCTCCTCGCTCCCGGCCATCCCCCGCGATCTCGGAGCCCTCCTAACAATGGTAGCAGTGTTCCCGCGGGCAGCCGTGCGCTGGGATGGGAGCGGAGCCCCGCGCACCTCTGCCCGGGCCGTTCCCGCGGCGGGCACGGGCGGGGCGGGCAGGGGGCGCCTCTCCCCGCACCTGGCGGCGGTGACGTCACCCCGCCGCCCCTTCCCCGCCCGCCCCGCCGCGCGCTGACCCCGGCCCGCTCCGCCGCCCCTTCCCCGCCGCGGCCGGCAGCGGGAGAACGAGGGGAAGCGCCGTGCTCCGGCACAAGTGCGGCCCCCTCCGCTCGCCCGCCTCGCAACACGCCCCCCTCACGCCGCTGCCCGCGGGGGCGGCGGGGACACGGAGGAGAGCGGCTCCACGGCGTGCTTCCCCCCTTCCCTCCATCACAGCCTCCCGCCGCCGCCCCCCGCGCGGGCGCGGACAAAGGGCAGGGGAGCAACACCTGGCGAGCGCCGGTCCCTTTGTGGGCTGGGCGCGTCCCGCAGCCCCGGCGGCGATGGGCAGCGGGGGCCGGTCCCTCCCGCCCGCCCCGCAGACCGCGAGGGAAGGAAGGAAGGTAGGGGGGCGGGGGCCACTTACTCGCCTGCCCTCGCTGCGCACCTTCACGCCGCTCAGCCCCAGCCCCTCCCTCCGCGGCCGCCGGGGCGCTGGAAGTTCAGGCGGCGCCAGCCATTCCCGGCTGGCGGCTCCGCGTTCCGGGGGGGCGGCGGCGGCGGGCGCGGAGCGTCCCCGGCGGCTTCACAATAGACACCGGGCAGCGCGCGCGTGTCTCTGTGTGTGTGCGCGTGTGTGTGTGCGCGCGCGGGGGGCGGGGCCTCTCCCGGCGCGCCGAGCCGGGCGGGAGGGAGCGGGGGGGGAGCGCTGTTTACCCGGCGGCCGAACCCGGCCGCCCCCCCACACCGCCCGATGCTCGGGCTGGTCCATGCGCCGCCGCCCCCCACCCCGCGGGCGGGCAGGTGGTACAGTCCGGCCCGCCGGGCTCCCTCTCCCCGGCGCGGGCGGGGCGGGGCCCCGCCGCTGTGACGTGCAGAAGCCGGGTGTGCCGGCGGCCAATCAGCGCGAGGGGGCGGAGCTCCCCGGGCACGGCGCGGGGCCGGAGCGGTGGGAGCCCGAGGGTGACAACTGGGGGTCCTGCGGGCTCCCCGCTCCGCTGCTGAAAAGACGGCGAAGACGCTTTGTGTGGGGGAAGAAGGGGCCGGCTGGAGTTCTTCCCGGGCTGTTGAATATTTATTTTCCCCTGCCGCCAGACAAAGTGAATGCGAGCGCCGGAGGGAAACTTCCGAGCGCGGCGCCGCGTTGCATGCTGGAGCTTGTAGTCCTGATCTAGAGTCCTGGAAGGTTAAGCAACAACAACAGCCAAGGGGGGTGTTCTCCCCTCCAACGCCCGTATATCCCGTAACAAAATTTATCCTCTAGAGTGTGTTTTCTGTTTTAACAAGCCACAATTTTGAGGCGCAGCTCTACCCCTCTCTTTCTGCGGGGGAAGGGACGCGTCGAGCCCTGCGGAGCTGCCAGGACCTGCCCGTCCCGTCATCCCCCGCGCCAAGATGTCGGCGGCGATCGCCGCGCTCGCCTCCTACGGCGGCTCCGACTCGGAGCCCGACTCGGAGCCCGAGGCCGAGGGCGGCTCTCAGCGCTCCGCCGCCGTGCTCGCCAGCCGCGATGCCGTGCTGCACCTCCGGGCGCCGCCCGCCGCGCCCCCGGCCCTGCCCGTCGATGCGGCCCCGGAAGTGGCCGTGAAGGTAGGCAGCCCTGCGGGCCCGGGCCGCCCGGCCGGCCGGCCTTGTGTCCGCACCGCCGGCCTGGAGACAGCGCTGGGGGCAGCCCCGGAACAGCCCCGGCTGGGGAAGCGGGGCGGGAGGTGCGCGGTGCCGCCGCATGGCCCTGCCCTGCCTTGCCGGGAGGCGTGGGGGCCGGAGCTGGGGAGGGGAGGGCGTGTGTCGGGGAGCTCCCGTGGATTCCAGCCGCGGGGGCCGGGTTTATTAAAGCGTGTTAGCTCCGTCTGAGAGCGGGCCTTGATCCCAGTTCTCGAGACACTTGTGGGCTGTTCCCTGTGGAAGGTGTTTTCCTGCGTGGCTTTCCCGGGTTGTGGGGTGAAGTCGATTCTTGGTCGGGTGGCTGCAACCGAATCCTCTTGGAAAGGACAGCCTGAAAGCTGGTTGGTGTTTCTGTATCATTATTGCTGGGGAAACCTTTCTTTTGCAAGTTCAGTATCGCATTGGCTCACTTTTGTGATAGCAGAAAGGGAGAGGGGAGGGTGCTGATTTAGCTTTGGGATTTTTTGTACAGAAAACAGATTTCTAATCAAAAGCAGGCATCTTGCCGTGATAACTGTCATTGTTACTGTCCTGCTGCCACATGCTCAGAAAAGTTTCTTGCCTAGTGACCAAGAGATGGATGGGCTCTTTCACTTTGTTGTCATTAGTTAATTCATACCACAATTTATCATATTTTTATGTACATGCTGTGTTGTGTATAGTGACTACGTTTGTTTATCTCTTAGAGGCTTGGAAATCTGGCTTCTCAAGTCACAGCATCCAGCAGGCTGTCTTGTGCCCATTCAAAAAGAAATCCTAATTAACATCTATAGTGTTTCCTGAGTGTTAGGGAGAAGTGGCAAGTAGCATTGGATGTGCTTTCCACCACCTTTAAGCCTGTAGCAACAGGCTTTCCCTTTGCCTTGCTGGCACAAAAGTTCATGTAGTTGCTCAGGGACTGGCAACCACAGCTTGTATTTTTGGCAGCTGGGAGTGTGAACCTGAAATGGTTGGTGTTCTGCATTCTGACTGTTTTAGCTGTTTCTAGTTCAGAATTTTGGCCTGTGAACTGGCCAAATACTTATGTATGCTTTAAACAGGAACGGGTCCTCACTCTCTTTAATAGCAGGTGTCATTGCTGGCACACTGAGCTGACAGCATGTGGGCTACTCAAGTGTGCATAGCAAATAAAGCCCTAAGCTGTTACTCCTACATGTATTTAATTTTTTGGTCGAAATCTGCTGAGTCCTTGTTTCAAAGTACATCATAGTTACATAAAGTCACATTTCTATGAAAATAATTATTCTGTAATTGAAAGCTGTACTAATGGTAACTGTGTTTCAAAAGTTTGAGGGGGTTGCTTTTGTTACAACCTCTTCTTACAGCCTGCTTCTTGAAATAGGTCTGATCTTGATGTTAAATTGCTCATAATACATAACAGCTATAACTGTTGTTGACTCCAATCCAGTAATACTTCTCCTCTCATTCTAAACTGGGCAGCCCCCTGGAAGAAAGTTGCATGTTTCTGTTGCTGTTTTTAGCACCACTAAAATCACTTGAGGGAACAGCAGAGGATGAAGGTTTATGCTTCTGGTCCCTTCATGCAGAACAAGATAGGTTGTAACTGCAGGACATTCAAAGAGGGACAGCTGGGCTGAAGAAGGGTTCTGCTGCTGTGTGAGGAGGTAATGAGAAGGCCAAAACAGACAGCTGAGGTGCAAAATATGATAGACACCTACAAAATCATTAAATGGCACGGAGAGGAGTTAAATACTCGCTGTCTCTTCCATGACAGCAGCCATAAGCTGTCCAGTAGGAGTTAGGTTCAAAGCAAATAAAAGGATGCAGCTCTGCATGCAATGTGTAGTAGGGCTTATTGTCATGCCAAGAAGTACAGTGTGTTGTAGAATTTT
Source organism: Passer domesticus (assembly GCF_036417665.1). Lineage (NCBI taxonomy): Eukaryota > Metazoa > Chordata > Aves > Passeriformes > Passeridae > Passer > Passer domesticus. The sequence continues at coordinate 45,997,028 of NC_087476.1, forward strand.
GTTACAAGGAGAGTCTGGACAAGTGCTTGGAAGAGATCCATTAAAGGATGAGGTGTCAATAAATACACAGATTTCCCCACGTCTCACCAAGACCTGAAAATATTTGGCTGTTGGAAGAGTGCAGATTATCATCATATACTCTTGCTCTGCTCTTACTCTCCCCAAATGCCAAGTTTCCATAAGGCAGATGTTTTCTTTTGTGGGAACAGTGGACAGGTTAATCAAGATATTTTCTTTCTCCAAATACATCAAGCAGTAGGTAAGCGTGACAGTGGTGTAAATAGAGGCTGTTCAAGAAAGGGAAGGGAGCCCAGTTGCCAACAACCAGGCAATTGTCAAACCCAATTATAATTAGTTTTCCTACAGTTTCTACTTCTATGAAAAAATCACCCTAACACTGCTGGCAATTCTATCTTCACTTTCACATTATACATGTAGAAGGAAATTCAGGAAATTGCATTTTCTGTGAAGAAATCACTTCACAGGAACCATTGTGCCTATAAGCTTTACTTTTGAGAGAACAGCTATTGTTTGATCTCTGCCCAGGGTAGGGCTCAGATGGGAGCAGATTTTGTGATCCTTCTCTGCAGCAAGCCCTTCAGTAGTCTTGAGGAGGGGACATTTACCTGGCTCAGAATAACCAGGCTGGCCCAGCCCAGAACAGGAGCTGGAGGATCCGTGTTGCCTTTAATGTGAGAGGGGATCAGAAGTGGCAGCTCCCTTTGAATCTGGCTTACCTTTGGCACTATGCAGGTTTCCAGAGAAGTTTTACGTAAGGGGAGGAAGCAGAATTCAGTCTCTCTTCTTAATGTTTTTTTAAAACCTAATCCTGCTAGCAATGGAGAGAAGAAAGATACAAAGTGGTGTGTAACAATTCTGTAGCAGACTTGGGAAGTGTTACTTGTTAGGAATGTTTGTCTTTGACAGGGTGGGTTTTCCAGCTTTCTTTGACACAAAATATCTTGTAGAGGGTAGATGTTTAGAGCTTGTCATTCTGCAAGATCCAGGGAATCCAGCCTAGCTCAACAAAACATTTAGCATATGCTTTTCTTGCTGGTTTATTTTTATTCTGTTGAAGTTAGTGAGGCAGTCATTTACTATTAGGAGTGCATGAATGGGTAGAAAGAATAAAAGCTGATAACAGCCATGTGTTAATGTTGGAGCTTCACTGCAAATGCTATTTATCTCTTGGTAATAAATTTGTAAATCTTTAGAATGAGATAATGTGCATTTGACAGCCCAAGTGGTTTAGGCAAAAATAGATAAGTGACAAACTGCTTAAGTCTCAGTAGCTCATGGGATGTGGGCTTAATTTACCACTTTTTAATGTGATCGATAATTAAAACTAATTAAATGTTATGCAAAGCAGCCTGCCCTTTTTTAGCTATTTGACTGACTAATAATGATTATACCTGGGGAAATGGAATGTTGTAGGTTTATTATCTGAAATGTCCAGAAAAAAAAAGAAAAACTGCCAACATGTAGACATCAAAACTCTCTGCTTGCATAAGATGAAGCTGGAAAATATATGCCAGGTTATATCCTTTCCAAGGAGCAGAGTTACCATCCAGCGTTGCAGTACACAGTGCACCTCAATCTTTTTATTTAAGGCTTGTTTTGTTGCCTGTTACAGGGATTTTGCTGCTGTTTAATTTAAGAAATATTTTTGTCTTTTGTGCACATAAAGAAACTTCTAGCAAGCTTTTTTAACATAATTTTGTTATTATTATTTTTTATTCTATAAATTGATTTTTGTAGAAAGCAACACTTGTTTTATGGCGTTTGGGTAGGAGTTTTTTTGAAGAAAAAGAGGACTGTGGCATGTTTAAGAAACCTGTTAAGGAGGAAAGTTAATCTGATCTATTGTACTGGTAGTCTAAAATCCCTTCTACTTCCTGTCCTCTTTCTTATGCTTTACAGTGGCCAAGCTTTATGGTAGCACTGAAGGAGCATGCCTTGAAAGGAACCAGATTTGGTGATCTCTGGGAAATTGTAATGAAGCACCCCCTTGTCTACACTTAGCATCAAAACCCTCTTCCTGTCTCAAGATAGACTCCTTAGGCAATGCTAATACCCAAGAGTACAGCCCTGTGTGTCATTCCCCCATAACAGTCTGATTGTGTTTTGTTAAACAGAAGGTGCAAAAGGGCAACACTTAACTATCAAAAGAATTTTTTTATCTCATCAAGTCATCTCTGAACTGTAAAGTAACCTGACATTGCAAATAAGTAGACATCACATCTATTTTAAAAAACCCAAAACAACATACCAACACAGTAAGTAGTTTGGTGAAATGACATCATCTGCTTCTTCTTGCCTTGTATCAGCAGTGATTCTTGCATCTCTGTGGACAGACATTCATTCAACCTGTCTGCCAAACTTCAGTGGGTCTATGGAGTGAGCATTTTCAGGTTTTGATTCTCCTTATTTCTGCAAAGTTACATAATCTGAATCTCTTCTGTGCTGAATTAGATTGCTCAAATTTTCTATTCAGGTTGTATTTTCTTATCCCTTCAATAATTTTTTTTTTTCCTTTTGGACACTTTTCAGTTGCATGTGTCTCACCTGACATGTGGTGCCCAATGCAGTCACTGTATTTCAGTTGGGTGCTTGTTACAAGTGCTGAGAAAAGCAGAGGTGACACATAAAGCTGAGTTTGGAGCTTCTTTCTATTATGTTTTTCAAGATAGCCATATTCAGTAAAACATAACTTCCTAAACCCTTAATTCTTTGGTTCCAGGTTATATGGGGTGTACAGCCCTTTAATGATATTACAGCATGCCATAAAGCCCATATTAATGCAATTTCTGAGTTGCAGCAAACACCAGCTGCTTTTCTGCCAGTCATACAGCTGAACTTTTCACTTTCTCCAAAGGAACACTGCATCTGTTTGAGAGCTTTTTGACCCCCCTTTTTATGGTTCCTGTGCCTTTGAGAGTGGAAGTGATCTAGAGTAATACTTAGCCCTTCACTGAAATCACAGATGCCCTCCTCTTTCAGCTCAACTACTGATCATCTCCCATCCCACAGAGCCACTTGTGTCACACAAGCTACATGATGGATTGCTCACCTTAGGCTTTTAGATAAATCATTCCTGTGACCAAAGGAAAAGCTGCAGCACAGCAGAGAGGTGATCTCTTAGATTACCTTATCTCAGTCACAGCTCTGCCAGACTGCTGCTCCTGTGATCCCTTCCCTGTCAGCTGCAGCTATGGCAAATGCATGCAGTTAAGGCTGTTGCCAGCATAAAGGGACAGTATTGTTAGACCTGTATTACCTTTTCTTGCTTTCTGGGTCCTAGAAAGATGAGTTCTGCTGAACTGGTCTTCTGGCAGTTATACCTGGAGATCTTCACCATATGCAGAGGTTGCCGATGAGTTATTTCCTCTCATCTGGAAAAAAAAAAATAAGGCCACAACCAAAATGCACCAATGCAGATAGCTTGGCAGTTGGTGAAATGAATGATGGGCTAGGTTAATATTTTTAATGTTTCTGCTACCTACTAGAGTCTCATAATGCTGTACAAAAAGGCACTTACCAGATATTGACCAAAGGATAATCTGTCTGCTGCAATTTGAACTCTTGCCATGGACTAACATTTGGCAATATGTTGGGTCAATACTTTGTATTCCTATCAAGAGTTCATTTTTTAAAAATACTGAGAAAATAGAGTGAGTAGTTGGACCACATTCAAATGATTACACAGTTTAAAGCAAAATGATGTAATGGAAAGATAACCATTATGTGCTTCAGCAGCATGTTATGAGCTTGTCATTTGTTGCCCTAATATATGAAAACGTGAATAAGACTGGAGGTCTTGAGGAGCGTAGCTCTTATAAATATAACATGTGCTTCAATTTCAAGGCTCGGTGGTTTTCACAGAAAGAATGTGCCTGTGGTGGTCTAGGAGTGAACATATTGTGTGGCTTTCAAGTGACTCAGCACTGTTCCACCAGCAGCGAAGTAGAACCAGAATTGCTGTAATCCTCCAGCAGAGGATCAGCTTTTATGGCACAATCTGTTTCTTTTCTCAATTACCAAGCAGCATATAATAGAACTTCACAGGAAGAAAAGAGGAGGAAAAATAGCAGGACTGAAAAATTCTTGGCATTTTTGCAAATCTGGGTTTTTTTGCTTTTTCAGATTAAAGAGCAGAATAAAACCCTGTCCTAATTTCAAGTAAGCTGATCACTGTTCAAATGTCACTAACCACAGATCAGATAAACTTTGCCTTATTATCAATTATATGAATTTTTATTTTCTCAAATGCTGCGTTTTATGGACAAGATGAGAGGTGTAGCTGGAAGAATAAGCTGTATGATGTGACTTGGAAAAAGGTGCCTGTGGAAAATGTCCTCATGACATGGAGCAGTGAGAGGAAGTGTAAGTTTGTAGGTAATGCAGGTTAGGAATGGTTTTGGTGTGCTCCTGTTCTGACTGGGAACGTGTGGGTTTTTTGCTGAATGACAGGATCAGGCCTGCTGTGCTGTTTGCAGGCACGTTCATGGTGTGTGAAAGTCAGGGCTGTGAACGTACCAGTAGCTGTTGACCTCCAAGCCCAGTGAATTGGAAGGGTGGTGGGATGAGAAAAAGGAGGTCAGGCCAAGAACTGGTGGTGCTGAGGCTTCAGACAAGATCATTGCAATGGCTGGACCTGCCTGTTAAAATAATTGATAATGTGGTGAGAGTAAAGCTTTCTGCTTGGACTTAACAATTCTACTGAGACAGTGGCCTTAGTAGAAAAGCAATTAGTGGGATTGCTGATGTCATGGTTTTGGTTTTTTTTGAGTTTTTTTACATTATTATATTTTCCTTTGCTGAGCAGTTTTAATCAAATATAATCAGGTAACAAGCCAAAGATCTTCAGGTACTGTTTTTCTTTTCTGTGTTCTAGAAAATCAGGTTTTAAAATCTTTTAAATATTGTATGCATGAGCAAATTTGTAACTGATCTGCTGTTGAATGGGGGGGGAGAGAAAAAGCTTCTTCTGGTATTGTTAGCTATTCTCTTATGTCAGAGAATACTAACAATATTAAACAAGTTAAGAATGTGCCATTTTGTTCTTTTGAGATACTATAATATAAAGCAAGATTGAGTTTATTTTCTGTTAATGAGATAATTTTCTGTTAGTGAAGCAATTGCTAAAATCTGGTTCTCTGTTGTGCCACTTTCTTTTGTAAGTCACAAATGCTTTGGGATCCTGTTGTAGGTAAGCACTGACTAAGCAATGATGCTAGGATAGCTTTTTCAGTATGATTACTGGGGATTTTGTCAGTATACTAGCACATTCTGAGTCCTTTTCAATTGCTGTTTTTCTAGAATAAAGATACAGGAAGCAATGGCAGTAATAATTCTGCAAAATAACTTTCTCCTTCATTAACTGTGGGCTTGATGAGGGAAGGGGTTCTGATGATGTGAAAGAGCCTTTGTAAAGCTCTGAAACCAGGTCTTTTTGGGCACTCCTACCTTGTCAGCCATTTTCTTCTCTGTCTTCTGTTTCAGCTGCATGTGCCCTTCTGAATTTTTCCCTGTGAGTTGCTTGAAGTTATTTTTTGGTTAATCCCTCTTTCTTGTCCTTTCATCAATCAAGTTAAATTTTTGTCACATCAGACTTGCAAATGTGTTTAATGCTAAAGCTGAATTACATTTATACCTTTCAGTATAAAAATGTACCTTTTGGAAATAAGGGATTATTGGATTTTGTGAAAACCATTGTTATACATAATGTTTGTATGTAGTGTTGATATGTAATTTTTTTTTCTTTGCAACTGTCTGTCAGAATAGTTGCTTTTGATTTCTGCCTTCTACCTTTTGTAGAGTTCTAGCTTTCATACCTTTATATTAGATTCATAACCATTTTAATTGGTTTTTCTTAACAAGTCTGATTTTCAAACATCCTAAAAAATCTTTCCTTCAGTCTTGCTGCTGTTTTTAAAAATGTGTGCATGAAATCTTTAAATAAAAAGAAATAATTTTTCACATGCAAAAATCTTTCAAGTGTTTAAGACAAGTTTCTCAGTGACCACCTGACATTAGTTTTGCAATCAATATTTTTGTGAAAGAGAAACTTTGGCCAAGGTGCTCTTCTCTTTCATAATGCTTGAAGTGTCAACTTGAACCACAGCCCTAATTTGGACTGAAAGAAGGTAATGTCATATATTTAAATAGCTGTGTGTGAAAAATGGGTTATTAATATGTCTGTTTTATTTCAGGAAGATGTGGAAACAGGAGTCCACCTTGATCCTGCTATCAAAGAAGTTCAATACAATCCCACTTATGAAACTATGTTTGCACCTGAGGTAAGAAACAGTGTTTGTTTTTGGAGCAGAAATGCCTTTGGCTTAAAGGAAAGAGGTTGCATAAATTTTGTATGGCTTTCCTACAAGACAACTTCTTTGGATGCTTGCTGCATTTTGGAATATAGTGTGGGCAAACTAAAAAATAGATTCTATACAAGTATGTTGGTATTTTTAGTGCTTGAATTTTAATATTCTGCATAAAGCTCTTCTAAGAAGAGTCTTAAAATGTTTATTGGAATTATGGCTATGAAAATTAAAAATTAAGCTGGGAAAATAACATAAAGATGTTGAGTTAAACATGAACTGCATTGAAGTGGTCCTTTACTCTTTTCACATTTTTGCTATTTATTCATTGTGCTCATTAGGGCAAAATTAACATTTGTAAGACTTGCAGATATAAGACTTTTAAGAGGAGGATTTAACATTAAAATCAAAGTACTTTCAGTTTAATTATTCACATCAATATTAAGAATTTTAGTAACTTGTGCTATGCTAAATTTATATGGTGAAAAACCTTTTAAGACTGAATTTAGACTGCCTGATGCCATGTGAACCACTTTCCATTTTGTTATAACTGACAGGCTATCTGAAAGATAAAAATAGCTGTTCAAGCATTTAACTTTTTTCCGTATTCAACCTCTTTGTACAGTTTGTCTTCTCTTCAACCAGGGGTTAGCCTTCTCTAGGTAGACAAATACTGCATCAGGCTCCAAGTTCTGCATTAGTTATGCTTTATGTTTAGAAAACATTTTGAGGAACCACATAAATTGGCCTTTTCATAAGTGAGTTTGCAACATATCAAAGCTATGGATGTGTGTGAACAAAAGTACTGTTTTTAACTTGCTTCAGTGCTGCTGTGTGTAAATGTTTTAGTTAGGGAGACCTACTGTGGGACAGCCTTGGGTTTTGTCTTCTGAATGCTTGTTACTGGTACCATAGTGAATACAATATGTGTTGGTTCTGTCAAGTATCAACAAGTCAAGTGGCACATATCAACCTGAGCTGTGTGCAGAAAGCTCTGTGCTAGAAAGTTCAATCCTGAAATCAATTGTTCAGAACAGCTGTGTGATTACCATGTGAAATAACAGATGAAAAAGCTTATTCAGTAGTCACAAAGAAATTTAAAGTTGAAGTGATTTTGCAGTACCATTTTTGAAAGACAGGTCTCTTTTTTTCTGTGGGTTTTTTTTTTTCTGAAAAATTAAATACACAAAAATAACAAATTACTAATTCTGCTCCACCTTGCTTTAACATTTTTGATGAAGTTTGGACCAGAAAACCCATTTAGGACTCAGCAAATGGCTGCACCTAGAAACATGCTTTCTGGATATGCAGAACCAGCTCACATCAATGATTTCATGTTTGAACAACAGAGAAGAACATTTGCAACCTATGGTAAGTCCTTAACAGTGGAATTCACCTCCATCTTTATCATACCCGGGTTGGACAAAATAATGGTGGTCTTGATAGAACAACTAATAGGACTGTAACTTCTGTAAACTGTTTTTTATCAGAATTAATAAAATGGGAAAAGGCTTTTGAATAAGAATCCATATGAATGGATTTATTTGGGAAAAATTATTTTGTACTTCTGTTTTGAACTGTAATCAAGTGTATGATTTCCTAGCAAGCCCCTCCTAATTAATCCTTCCATTAGTTGCATCAAGTGTAGAAAACACAAATCAAAATTTCACACTTCTCACATGACTAACTGTACATCTGTTATGCAAATAGATTTCTTCATGTGATTCTGACTCCCTCTAAACCATAAGGAAGCCTTTCTGAGTTGTCAGGTTCTTCAGTGGTTGCCTCTCGGTACAAACTGAATGAACCAGATTTGCTGAGAATGGGAATGCATTACTAAAACGGGCTTGGCAAAGACAGACCCAAAGAACTGTCTTGGTGTTCAGTGCAGTAACTGCTTTCTTGTCCTGGATAACATTTTCCCTTGTAAATAGTGGTACTTGAAAATAAAACATTTGAGTTTTGGGGAAGCTTGAGTTTCAAGCAGGCTTTTTATGAATTGTAAGAAAATTTATTTATTTTTTTTTACATAGGAGAAATATGGAAAGACTGTGGATTCTAAACATTCTTTTGCACACATTTGAAAGAACAAAGCTGCCATGTGTTTACATATAACAATAGTTAATTTTTTTCCTGTGTTTCATTGTAAGCTTTCATTTCTGTTTTACCTTTGATTGCAAGTGCTTGTTCAAATGAAGTATCCTTTATATACTTGAAATTCAGTTTATTAGGCAAGATCTGATACTTCCTGTGTTAACTTAAAATGTCACAACACTCAACATTTTGCACAACAGATTCGCGTCTTTCATTATTCGTATTTACATTCAAAATACTACTTCTTGCAAAATGTTTTGCCTCAAAAATCACCTTCCTAAACAAGTATCCTTAATTTCATTTGGGCTTTATGCGTGCCTGAATTCATGTCTGCATTCTGTGATGCATGAGATTCAGACTTCGTTGCTAACATCTGTGGTAGCTGCCTATTACAGTGGGAGAAAATGCCTAACATCAGAGACTCTGCCACATTCCATTTTTCTTTATACTTGAGTTTCATTAGAAGCTTTCTTGTAAATGTTGAAAATTGAAATATATTAATGACAGGGTTTTTCTCTTACATAGTTTTAGCTAATAGGTACTTTTCACTGAGTTGTTAGGATGTGGACTATAACCAAAATGACAATATTAAGAAATTGATATCTAGTTTCATACCATAATTTTAACTTATTTGACTGTAATTTTGATATTAGAACTTGACAGATAATACAAGTAGGAGCCTCTATTCAAGATCTGAATAGACAGATTAGATTTTGTTCTGTGAAATTAAATGTAAAATTTTGTGGGCTGAAATTAAATGTAACATTTTAGTGTGTGTAAAATAGATACTGGGAAAAGGTGCCTGTAGGCCTATAGTGTTTCATTTGTTTTTTTTTTTTTTTGAAAAGTTTCGTTTGGAGAAAAGATAAAGCTAGCAAGTCTACTCAAAACTACTTTTGTTGGTTATGTCTCTATAGCTGTATAGCAACTGTCTTGAAAGTTGTATTAAAAGTGCGTATAAAAATGTCTTTTTAAACCTTGTAACACTGGCAACTGTGCAGCTATCATTCAGCTTTCTAGAAATGTTCAACAGATAATGATCTGAATACAGTGACAATGGAACTAGGAAAAGGCTGAGATAGAGGCAATTTAAACAGCAAGAACCAGCACTGAGAAGCTGAAGTTCAAGTTAGAAGATGCAGTAAGTGAGCATGATGTTCTGCCTCAGTAAAGATCTCTTAAAACCAGCACTCCTTTAAGTTGTCAGAAAGTTATCTATTAACACTTTCAATACTCTCTTTTTCCATTTGGAAGGATGCAATAAATATCTTCTCAGAAAATACGAAGTATAGAAATGCAAGTAAAATTGATAGGCATAAACCCAGGCCATAAATCTTTTTCAAGACTGAGTCATAACCTATTAGAAGAACAGGAGTAAACCTCTCTTTTAAAAACTGCAGATCTTGAGACTTCTGGTCTCTGTTACTCTGTTTAGCACCATTGCACTAAGGCAGGAGGTCTCAAACAAATCTGCAAAGGCTGGCAAATAGATAAGCAGTGACTGTAAATGAAGGATGAGGGTAGTGAATGAGATCATGTATCCAAACAGTTCAACTGTCTCAGTGCCTTTTACAAAAAAAAAAGGACAGCTTTATAATGCATATAATCCTGAAAGCTTATACATATTCATTGAGAAACCTGTATATTAATCACAAACAAAACCCAAGTGTGTTTTGGCAACTAGTCTTTCTGATCTACATCTTGTGCAGTAAATATTTACTCTTAAAAGTACATTTTTCTTGTGATGCTTGGATAGCATCATCGAGAACATCCATGCTGTCATTGACTGAGGGTCCTTCTAGCCCTTTATTCCATTAGACAAGTGGCCAGCAATGGTTATCTAGTGAGGAGTAGAGGAAGGAAGCAAGAAAATAGTGATTCATCTGAATACTTCTTTTCAATACACACAATAAATATATAAGCATTGCCCTTGTCAGCCAAGTGCAATGCTTATATATTTATTATTTTTCAAACAACTTGTTGGGGGTCTTCTGTTTTTTTCTTTTTGACAAACTTTTCCAGCTGCTTCTTGAACCTGTATAATTTTCCTTTGTACAGTAACCTCTTTCAGACAGCTCTGTAGCTTAGCAGCTCCTTATGTGAGGAAGTATCTGTGTTTCAAACTTGTGGAACTTAACAGCTTTCTAGTTTGGCTTCATATCCCCATGTCTCTTACGCTGGAAAATGAAATGAGCAATCATTTCTTATTCACCATTTCTGTGTGATTTCTTATTTTATAGATCTTGGCCATAGCTTGTTCTCAGTCTCCTTTTTTTTTCCCACCTGGATAGATCTGATCAATCTTTTTGTTCCTCAGTTGCAGCCTTTTTATGCCTATGGCTGTCCTTGTGCCTCTTCTGTATCTCTTTTAGTTCCACTGTATTGCTCCTAAGATGGAGAGCAAAGCTGTGCACAGTGGTTACGTGTTATTCTCACTGTGAATTTGTTTTGTGAGTAACTTGCTCAAAGCTACTTGCTCCATTTTTCCACATCATTTATCAATATGTTGAATGTCATGGGCCTGAGCATGAATCCACCAGCAACTTTCCTGTGCTGTGCAAACCAACCATTTATTCTTGACAGTGTTTTAATAAGTTTTCATCAATTGACCATGTAAGGACCTGTGGGTTTTTAAAATGTCTTTGAGGCACCCTGTAATCAGTCTAACTTGGTTTTGTAAAGATACCCAAGATCAGCTAAGCTTTGCTCATTCACAGGATTGCCACCTCAAATATTCTGGAGGCTTTCTTATTGTGATTTACCTGTAGAGAAAATTGTGGTGTCTGTTCTCCTGCAATATACAATGCTCATCCGAGTGCATACTCATTTTCTTTATTGTAGTTTCTACTCCTTGAATCTTCTAACCGTACAAATGTGTGGCAGGTTGATCTGTAGTTCTCCATATCTCCTCTGAAACGTCTTTTAAAAGACACCATTGTATTTGATACATTCCTTGTCTGTCATATTGAGGTGATATTAGGTGAGAGTACCTGCACTGTGATTTGACTTTAGATCTCTTGGGTGACTGCCTCTGATCCTGGTGTTTTGTTACCACTTATTTGACTCTGTCATTTCCTGGCATTTCACATTGAGGTAAATACAGTGTCACGTTGTCCATAAAGCAAGATTCTGGCACAGGAGTCTACCCAAGCTCCACTATCATCAACATGTGTTTAATACAGCCCTCACGGATGCTCTTCTCAGTCCTTGACCATCAGTTGGCCTGCACATTGTCAGGTGCACTTTCTGTCCCTGCCAGTTTTGACAAAGGACAAGTGTTAGTTTTTATATGCTTATAAGATTTCCCTCACTTTTGAGGGCAGGCTGCCTTAGTGTAGTGTTTGCTTTGCTGCTGGAGTTTGGTCTTTGTATTTTCCACATCTGGATGCAACTTCAACTATTTGAAGAATAGTTTCTTATTTCTAATAGTTTCTCTTAACTTACTATTCAGCAGTGCTCACTTCCTTCTGGTTGCTTTAAAGTCATCTTTTATTAGCTGGCAAGCATTAGGTTTTTTCCTCCTACATAGTATCTTTGAAGTGCCCCTGCATTTGAAAAAGGCTTTACTTTCTATTCCTTTTAAAGTTCTTTTCTTAATATAGCTCTCTTGTTTTGAGATGGAAATCATGGTCATGAATGTTTTTATATCTTCCTTTGCTTTGTCAGTAATGTTAGTTTTATACCTCATTATGGTCATTGTTAAAATGTGTGTCCTTAGAATATCTTAAAATCAAGTTTCCTGCACTGCTAAACTGGCTTTTTTTTTCATGTGAATCTCTGGCATGACTGCTTCATGGTACAAGTACATTGTGTAAAAATCATTGCATCTTGGTGTGAGATTTGTGCAGTCTGCTTCAAGGAGATGACTCAAATATGTCATTATTCCTGTGCCTCTTTCCCTGGCCCCTGTTGTTTAATCTCTGTGTTACCATTTCATGGTTACTGCATTTTCTGTGTTAATGGTCACTCTGGGAGTTCTGGCAACTGTACTCACCACTACTTAGACCTGAAATTTCAGTACACAGGATCATTTAATGCTCATTAGCACTATTAACTTGTTAATCTGATTTATCTTTAAGCTTTCTATGGCACAGAACATGTTTTTCCCCACTGGCATGACCATCTTATTTCTGTATTCTTTCTACCTCATAAAGCATATATTCTATGTCCAATTATGTCAGTACTGTCCTACCAATTATGTTAGTTTATGATTTTAAAACAAGATATTTCAATATATTATTGAAATATTATTTCAATGTATTATTTTTAGCCTCTGTTGTTTTGTATGTGTGCTTGGGTTTTCCATTTCCCTGCCTTCAGTTTAAATAGGATTCTGTGATTATTACTGTCCCTGTTACCTGAGATTTCAGATTTCTGTGCTACCTTTTCCTTGAGGATATGGGTTTCTAAAGATTGTGTGTCATTGCAAACTGCTTACTTTTCTTTAAGTATATTTTTAAAGTATTATATTTCTTTAGGTATTCCTTAAGTAGCCCAGCTATTTTATCAAAAAGTACTCTCTGAACCTTTTTAGAGCCATCTGCTTTTTGATTTAAGTGAGACCTACCCCTCTTAGTAAGGTTCCCTTTATTCCAGGAGTTAGGGGAAGTGAAGTTGTTACAGACACTGGAGATGTTTTGCACATTAGGGTTAAAATCTGCAGTGGCTCAGAGAGCTGGGACTGTTTAGCTTGGAAAAAAAAGGAGTCCTGAGGGGGAGACCTTATTGCCCTTTACAACTACCTGAAAGGAGTATACTGATGGCATAATCCATAAAAAACATTGAATAAAATAGTCCAAGTAGGCATTTTATGATGTTGTGAAAGGTCCTCTCCCATTTTAATGGAAAACCATTAATAATTTCTCTGTGGGAGTCTGACTTTTTTAATTGGTAACCAGTTTTGTATCTGCAGTCCTAAGTGATCTACCCTAGTTTGATTCCATTGATGTAAGGCAGTCTTCTTATTTTAATTTCAACTATCAAGCGAAGGCTGTCTCTCTGGAAAATAAAATTCCCCTTCACAAGACATTATGATTTAAAATGCTTAACTAGCATTATTTTTTCAATGTTGTATTCCTTAGAGCATGTAAAAAAAGACGAGGAAGTCCTAACATACAGCACATGTGTATTCTTCTGTATCTGCTCTCAGCTGAAGGAGTCTCTTTTCTTGAAAATTCCCTTTTGAGTACGGATAAAAAAGTCAATATATAAGCACATATACATTTTCAGAAGCAGAATTACAGATTATTTTTTACATGCTGCACACAAATTATTCATTAATATTTTAGCCATTTCATAGCTATTTGAGCATCAGTGCTCATCCTAATAGTGGACTGCTTCATTCATGCAACATTTGGTATTTTTAAATCTCTTCTTCATAAGATAATGTCCTTTTTAATAAGAAATAGTCTTCTATTGAAGTCTAATGAATCTCAAAGCTCTTTCTGAGTTCTCAATAACTTGCTTATAGCAGGATTATGTCATCACTAACACTGATATTTTAAGAGCCTAAAATAACTGCCTTGGAAATAACACTTGCGATTTTTTTTTTTAAATCTACTCATGTTACATGCAACACCTACAGTCACTTATTACCTGTTAACAATTGTAGGCACTTTATTGTCTGATTACTTTGATTCTGCAGAGATGCCAGTGCAGAGTGGGTTGGTCCAGCTGTATTTTTCCTCATACCTGAGCTACTCTGGGTCTCTATGTGCTGCATTGCACAGTGAGGTGTAAACAGGCTTTAATGAGCTGTCTTTCTGGAATGCACATCAAAGTCTAATTATTTAACCAACCATTTTCAGGTGCACTGAAATTGTGGATGTAGGTGGAATTGTATCTTTCGTTGCTAAAATGTTGTGGGAAATATCTGCCTCCTAAGAAAAACTGAAGGAGACATAGAAGTCAGGGCACATTATGTGGGATACCAGCTGAGTAGGATAAAAGCAAGCTGTCTTTTGCAGCTGCGTTTAGGAGTCCCAGCCAGAAGGAAAATATTCCCTTTCACATATCCACTAGAAAGTAGAAATTGTTCACAGCTTTTCTATGAGAATGATGCTGGACCAAATTCAACTCAAGTATAAGAAGTCTCCACTTCCACGGGAAGCTGTGCTTGGCCCAGGGGGCCTATTCATGGGAATACTGTCCCTCTTTTACAAGTACCAAGCAAATAGAGTCCCAGAGATGGTGTCAATACAGTTGGAGGACAAGTAAACCACTGTATTGATTTTGACAGCAATCCAAAGTAATATCTCTCTACTGTTAACAGAAACCTTATAGCTTGGAAGGGAACTCATTGAAATAGTGGCTTAGTAAAAGCAGGCAGCTAAATTAGGGAAAGTCTGATTGCAGTGTTGGCTCTGTTTGGTTAACCATAGAAGTAAATCCTACTAAAAGTCAAGAATAAATTATTTTATTGCTTAACAGAGGAATAGTGGGAACGTATATTTTGTAAGATGATGTTGGCATATATTTCTCTCACTATATTGTATTCATGGATCATCTGGACATATGTTGTTCCACATAAAACCCACCACTGGGTCTTACGAGATTTGAAACTACAGGGCTGGTTGGCAGGTGGAATGCTCTGTTTGGATTGGTAATACCTGCTGTGTTCTTGGAATGGCTCTTCCACTAATTTAGTACTTTTTTTTTTCCCCATCATCTAAAAATAATTAACTGGACCATGTTCTAGGAGAGTAGTTTTTCTGAAAAATGTTTGGGGAGACAATTTCCTTTGGCTGTTGGAGTGGCGTTGATAGGTTTTCAGCTTGTATGCATTTGTTTGTGCCTTTATGAGCCAGCCATTGGCCTGCAGAGTAGATTAGATAATCTCCCCCTGCTCATGATTGCCTCTGTGAATCAACAAAAATACAGGAATTGGATTGCATGCTGTAGGATTTAATTTATTATGTGTGTTTTACTGGTGGTTTAGTATCTTTCTTTCTCTATTTTTCCATCCTTGATACAGAGGAATTCTCATTGATTCCTCAAGAGACATTTTGTCACTTTAATATTTAATAAGAATTGGGGTTATGTCCACCAGGGTGCAGTCTTTCCCAAAAAAAAAAAAAAGCCATGGTGGTCAGTGAGTGTTCAGTGCACCACCTGTTCCATGGAAACCAGATTAATTCATTTGTCTGTCTTATAAGATCATGTTATCCACTTCAGGAGAAATGGAGAAAAAAAGTTGGATATATGTAATAAAATTGTAAATATCCTGAATAGCTATGAAATGCTTGTTCATTTTATAAATTATTTCTAAGACTAAATGCAGCAGATTTTGTTGTGGTTGGGGTTGTTCTGCTTTGTTTTTATCGAGGCTCAATAGCTGTAGTCAGGAAATGAAGATGTGAATACTTAATTCTTTTTAAAATTTAAGTCCATGACTGTTGCTTCTGGTACCATCCACATTAGTTAAAGCAACTCCTTTCAAGCTGAAGCTTTCCCAGTTGTGGCAGGAAGAGGATTAAGTAACTTTTGCTGTGGGAGACAGAATACACACAAAGCCCTAAAAAACTTCATTTATTTTTCCCCCCATCTCATCCTCTGCCTTCCAGCCGCTGCCACCCCAGGACTGCTGAAGATGACAGTCCTTGACCCAGCAGAAGCCGTGGGCAGAGCAGGAGGCTGCTCCTGAAGCCAGAGGGCTCTGTGCATGCAGCAGCCATGGCTGCTTTCCACGTGACTCACTGGCTTTGCAAGCCAAGGAGCAGTGTCCTGCTCTAAAGCAGCATCCATTTAACATCGAGTGCACTGACAGAAGATGTTGAGCCAGTCTTTTCCTTATGCTATGTTACTACAAGAAGAGGTTGCTATGGTATTTCAGAATGTGTTTGCATTGCAGCAAACTGGCCTGAATTCAGCGTTGGCCTCGCTCGGAGCCGGGGCATCCTGGGGTCCCTTCCCACCAGATTCTGTTACTTGGCTTCTTGTGATTACCCCCCTTTGTATCTTACATTATGTATTTTATGTTGTTAATTGTTGCCTATTAGATTTATTTATTTCTCTGTGTTGTGCAAATTTAAGAATTCTGATAGCAGTATGTAATCAAGGGCCTCATGGCATTGCTTCATAGTAATCTTTATACTCAGGCCAAGTGAAAAGTTAATGGGATTCCAAAATTTCAATCCTTTGTCATCCCAAGCTTGTTCAGAGTTAACAGGAAAAAATTTGCAGAGGGACAGAGTAGTAAAAGTTGTACAAAACTGAAAAGCTTGAAATAGCAGTATTTTTTTATCTCTTGTTCCAGGTTATGCATTAGATCCCTCTGTAGATAACCCTGAAGCTGCTACCAAATATATTGGTTCTGTGGAAGAAGCTGAAAAAAATCAAGGTATTTAATTCAGAATCTTGTATAAATTACTTGCATCTTCACATTGTTTTCATTGCTTCTTTACTAAGAAATGGAATAGGTATTAGCAAAGGAAGGTATTATGTGAGACTTACCCAAGAACACAATAAAGAAGAGATGTGTTGCAATCTTAATGTAGAGGGGGAAGAGAGATGTTAGAGTGTTTTGTTTTTTTGGAGTAGCAAATGATTCAGGTTGTCATGACAAATTTCAGAATAGGATTTGTAATGTGCCATTGCATGAATACAATTTATCAGTACAATTTGAAACAGCTTTTTGGTCCTCTTAAATTCTGTCTAAGCTAACATTGTCATGTGTCTGCATTAGGATAGCTGTATGTTGAGCTAATCACCATAACTGCTCCTCAGGAGCAAACTGATCACTCTGTGTGCAACCTCTGGCACTCCTGTTGGGAGCTGCACGTTATCTCTGCTTAGCAAAGTTAAGCTCTTTGGGTTATTTGGAAAAGAAAAACCACTGGAAGGTTGCCAAATGGTAACAGCATGGCATGCCACTGGGAGGATTGACTACCAGAGGCATGGGTTTGTAATTAATACTTTGATACAAGATATTTAACACTCAGAGGGATTTGTTCACATTGGAAAACTGTACCTGTGTAAATGTCATGGTTATGCTTTCCCTTGCATGTCTTTTTCAAATATCCTATTCACATGGGTATACAAAGGATCTTTATTTCTGTGTTGTCTTCCTCAGAATATATCCAAGCTTATTTCACTCTTTCCTTCCAAAGAAGGAAATAACTAAGATTAAACCATTTTTAAAAAACCCTTTTCATAATGGAATTTCGTACTTCATTTTAAGAAAAGCCTTGATTAATATGATTCCTTCTGATCACTGCTTAACTTTTTACATTGCCTATTTTCCCATTGTTTGCATAAAGCTTCTTTTGTCTCTTTTGCACTAGATGAATATTACTGCTGCTGCACAAAAACATTTTTTGAAAATTGAACGTAATTGTATATACAAGCTTGAAAAACTTAAAAGATGTTAAAATAATTACCTACAGGGTTTTTTCCCTCCCATATCCATATTGTATAGTGATTTTGACACATGAAATTCTGAGGGTGCAATATTTGTGAAAAGCTACTATTTATGTGAAAGAAGATGATAGTGTTTGGAGGGAGCTGACTCTGTCAATAGTGACAGACTTCTTAAGAGGGCCTGTAGCAATAGGACAAGGGTAATGATTTTAAGCTAAAAGAGGATAGATTCAGACTAAGTTATAAGGAAGAAATATTTTACAATGTGGTTGGTGAAATACTAGAACAAGTTGCCCAGACAGGTAATGAGTGCCCTGTCCCTTGAAACATTGAAGTTCAGGTTGGACAGGGCTCTGAGCACCCTGATCTAGTTGAAGATGTTGCTGCTCATTGCAAGGTGGTTGGAGTAGGTGACCATTAAAGGTCACTTTCAACCCAAACCATTCTATAATTATATTAATTTTTTCTTAATTAAAATACATGGTTGGGGTTTTGGGACACTTGTCTTACTTTCATTTTGGGGCTTTTTTTTCAAACTGAGAGGGTTCAGAGGTATCAGAAGCCAAGAAGACTTTACTTTCAAAAACTACACAATTTAAAGCATGAAAATTGATGTATTCATACAGTCTGCAGACTGACTGTTAAAAATTTATGGTGCATGCATGGTTAAATATTCTAACAAGCAAGGATACACGGCTGAAGTGGTAACTCTGTTACTGCACATGGTTAGCAGTGTTCATATCTGGAGACGTGAGCAATGTTTTGGCCAATTTTGCTTAAATACTTTTTCCGTGTTGTCCTTTATATTGAAAGGAGTGGTGGTGGTGGCTTTTCTTTTAAGCTGACTGTGGTGTAACCTCTGATGTATTCTGTGTTAGCAGTTAGTCAGTGTATTGTTTCCTTCTTCAGGTTTAACAGTGTTTGAAACAGGACAGAGGAAAATTGAAAAAAGGAAGAAATTCAAGGAGAATGATGCATCTAATATTGATGGTTTTCTGGGACCGTGGGCAAAGTATGTTGATGAAAAAGAAGTTGCCAAACCATCAGAAGTAAGTCCTGCTTTAAAGAGTTGCTTTATCCATTTGAAATGGATACAAATTGTCAGTACATGGCAGTGGTTTCTAGTGCTCTAGTGCTTGTCCCAGCAGATCCATGCTATGCTTTGGGGTAATTAGAAACATTTTGGGTGATATATCCAAATAAGATGTTCCAGATATTCTGCATTCAATTATTTGGAACACTTTTGTGGAAATAAAATTAATTCAATCTGTGTGTAGAGTCTGATTAAAAGAAACAGCTTAGGGGAGAAAAAAAGTGAAAGTAAAACTTTTTGGGAAAAAAAAGGCAAATGCAAACCCCCAGTATCACACACACAAATGCACACACCCTGAGCCAACCAACCAACAGATATCCTATCCACATATCCAGTCAGTGCTTAACTTTAGTCTATGAATAAAAATATATTTGTTCTTTTCAGTGTACATGGCTTTCCAAGCCTTTATGGTTTTGGTAGGGATATTCTCTTTATTGATGCTTAGAAATATTTCTAATCTTGTTTAGCAAATAAATATCTTCTTAATAGTGAGTAAACAATAACACAGTTCTGGATTTTGTTATGTGATTCTGAATGCTGACTTTTTTAAGAGATCATGTTTTATTTTTTCCAGGAAGAGCAGAAGGAGTTGGATGAAATAACAGCTAAGAGGCAGAAGAGAGGAAAACTAGAAGATGATAAACCTGGAGAGGAGAAGACTATATTACATGGTAATGGCATCTGCCTGGCTGTTCTCATTTTCTAGCTCGCTGTGTTTTCTTGCCTGCTGTGTTAATTAGTAAGGATGGCAGACAGCCTCAGCACGTTGATGTTTCTGTATTGGAGATAACAGCACTCACAGGCAAAAGCATAAAGGACAGGGAAGGAGATAAACTTGGACTAATTCCACTTCGTACTGTGAAGAGCAGTGTGGAAATATAATTTTTCAGGGTACTGGTTTTATTTATTTATTTTCAGTGTTACTAGATGCACGTATCTCTTTTCTGTTTCACGGAGCAAACATATTGAAGTTATGGGTTTGGCTTAGTTTCAGCTTCAGAATTATTGGAGTTTTATGTGTCAGTATTTTCATCAGCAGGTAGTGCTCTGAGTTATGGTTTGTGAACAATTTAGAAAATCACTTGGACTTTACACTTCCTCAGTTTTTAATGTAAATGTTCTTGCTGTCATACTTTGAATAATTGTGTATCAATTAATTACCCTACAGAAGCCTGTAGTATGTGGTACCTTCAAAGAAAATGGTTTGGTAATTAAGTAGAATTCAGTAATTTTTTTTTAAGCTGTTACTTCAGCTCTCTGCATACAAAACAGCCCTGTGTAGTACTGCTTGGTGTGCATAGTTTGGTAGACAGGGTCTCTCTTTGTGTGCCAGTTTCTGCAGCCAGGCTCACACACAGGAGCTGTGAGCATCCTTTCTAAGGATGAAGAAGCATCCTTTCTTGAGGAAGAAGAGATGGCTGTGAGAAAAGCACTGCTGGCATTAGAACATTGTTCTGTTCATGTGCAGTAGATCATGACTGTATTTATAGCAGTGAGCATAACAAACATGGAATTTTAGCCACTGAGCTCCTATGGACTAATTGTTTCATATCCAAGTTTTCATGCTCTCTACCTGAAATTCACAGGTGCCCTATAAACTGTGATCTTCTCACATGCAAACATTCCAGAAATACCCCATTTTGAAGATTTGTGTATGCATGTGCATGTCTGTGCAAGAGTACAACCAAAACTGCCATAACAACATTCCAGAAACTCAGAAATTAATTTAATCAGTGAACAGCTTATTGTCATGGCTACCCAGCAAACATCTACTCTGAAATAATCCATTTTCCTGCACAATGCATCCCTGTGTTTCTGACTGTCCAATCGCTTCTTAAATCTAGTTAAAGAGCAGTTGTTGGCTGTTGCTGACCAATATTGGTTCATGCTGGCCACATGAATCTTTTTTCCTTGATTTGTAATTCTGTTGACATGACTGGCACAGCACAGAGCTGGCCAAAATGCGAGTTGCAAGCAAAGGTCAGGGTTAGAGTGGCACGGTTTAATCTATGTAGCGTTAGTGTAAGCGAAGTCTTTTTGGTCAGGGGAACTCTCTTGCTGTTTGATGATGAGTAAGGATAAGAGAAAGATTGTCTTAATGTTTGGATTGTAAGGTTCCAAGCAGACTTCGCTGAAATGACATAATTTGAGTTCAGTTGATGTCAAATAAAATTCCACATCTGTATGAAGCTGTTTTTTCTTACACCCCCTCTCTCACCTCTCACTCTACAGCAGAGCAGCTGTATTGAGAAAACCATTACTGTGTGAGTTGTTGAGCCTTTCAAAGATGATAACCTCTTAAAATATGGATTCTCAGAATTCTGTGTTTACCTTTTCAGTTAAAGAAATGTATGACTATCAGGGGAGATCTTATCTTCATGTCCCTCAAGATGTTGGGGTTAATCTCCGTTCTACAGTACCACCTGAGAAGTGCTATCTCCCAAAGAAACAAATCCATGTGTGGTCTGGGCATACAAAGGTAGGAATGTTTGTGAGCATACAGCATAACAACTCATTTAATTCCCTGTCTGCAGCTAGTAATTTCTATAAAACTGAAGAATCAGTAGAAGGAAAGAGTATTTTTCTCTTTACCCTACTCTGCATGTAATTAATTGAGTTTCATGCTCACACAAGGTGTTTGCCTGCTCCATTGCAGTTGTCTAGCTGCATATACTTTTGTGTTAACATAGTGACTTCCTGACCTACCTTCAAAGGAAAATATTATTCAGTGACTTCAGGGGGATTTGAAGTTATTTCCTAAATTACAATGTGAATAACAATAAGGCTGATTCTAGAAATTCCTAAGAAAGTTTGGTGTTTGAAGTTTTGTTGGGGTTTGGGTTTTTTTTGTAGAAGAGTACTTAAGGGCTATTTTGTATCAAATTTGGGTCAAGTTACATAGGTTTTGTGATTATGGTGCATCAGCATTACAGGTTTCCCAAATATAGCTAATACCTTTGAGAAGTGTGTCTTGGTAAGGGTTTTCTTTGATACTGCTTAACATCCATAGTTCCTTCTTGTGTCAGATACCAAAACAATATACACACTTCTGGTGTTAAAAAAGTGTTTTGCTGCTCCGGGTTGTACAACTCAATTTGCTGCTTCTTTTGCCACTAATTTGAAGTATTGCTTAAAGGGGAATATGCTGCACTGCAATGGACATCACCTTAATAATATTTGGAGGATGGAAGAAAGGAGGAACAGGGAATGTTTTTAGCTTTTACCCTTTTTTCAGTTGAGTCTCATCTCTGAGCTCTTCTTAAATGATTGCTGCATCAACAAGCTTATAGCTGCAACTATCAGGGCTTTCCAGAATGACATCTCCTCCCCAAAGCTCTAGTCCCTCCTCTGCCTATTACCCTATTACAACAGACTGATGTGGAAAATGACTTCTTCCTTCAAACAAGATGAATAATGATATTGGTGTGAGAGTCAAAAGAGAAATGGGCTGACAAATTTAGAAAAGCTGGGGGATAGAAGTAGACAATAACAGGGAGGATAAAGTACCCAGCTCCAACCAGAGGTGGGAGGGAAGAACTGGGTGGCATACAGAATATGCCACTGGGTGGCATATAGAATAGAGTAATCAACATGAAATGGAAAGGAGAGACATTAAAACCACAAGTACTTGGGGGTTCTTTGGACTTCCCAGAAGGGGATACCTGAAATAGAGACAGCAGTGAAGATGCTGTGCCCAGGAAATCTGAGCTCAGTGAGTAGAAAGCATTGGTATTATATGTAAGAAATTGAGCTGGCCAAAACTTTTTTCTTTTTTTTTTTTTTGGAAAATTCTGTACCTGTCCCATCTGAAAAGGCTTGCTGTGCAGAGACAGTTCCTTTAACCCCCAATTTGTATTTATTTGCTGTGTTTGCCACAGTAATGGTGTGGATGTTGAAGGAGGTTATATATACAGCTATTAAAGTGAAACAACTTTTTTCCAATAGCATTTGTTCAAAATACATCACTGTTTCTAAAATGGAATGTGGGCAGGTTATTTCTTTTCAAGGTACAGTATCTGTATGTTTTATGAAGATAAGCTTTAGCTTTTTGCTTGGAAAAGAGGGCAAATGAACTGAAGAAACTTCTAGATTATCCACTTAATGTTAACTTATGTCCTTATTTATAGGGTGTCAGTGCAGTCAGATTGTTTCCTCTGTCTGGGCATATAATGTTGTCTTGCTCTATGGATTGCAAAATTAAGGTGAGTTATTTTTCTGTTTTCATGAATACATTTTATACCATCCTGGAATACAGACAGTGCATTTTAGGATCTGTAAGCATTTGGTACTTCTACCAAATACCTTTTGTCTGTGTTAGGACAGTGTTAGTTGTTTCTTAATAGCTTTTAGAAGGTCACAAGTTTCTCATGTTATTACCTTTGTTATATTAATTCATTTTCTGTGAAGCCTAGTTTTACAACTAACAAAATCTTTTTTCTTTCTGAAATCTTCTACTGAAGCATTTGTGGTGTGAACTAATCTCACTTCAGTCCAGCATATATCAACAGAAAGCTGTTGTTTTGGGTGATTTTTTTTAGCAGCAAAATCTTAATTCATAAAAGTTGGACTATGGTATGGGGGTTTTAGTTATTCTAAGGGGATTTTGCTGACAGGAAGGTGACAGCATTCTAGTGAATTTCTGGATAGATTGTGATTAATCAGTACATGGTATATGTTTGTAATTAATTTCTTAAAACATGTTTGACATATTTTTGCACTTAATTTCAGCATCATTATTGTTTAACAATTGACATATTTCCCCCCCATCCTTTTTTTCCTAGCTGTGGGAAGTATATGGTGATCGAAGATGTCTACGAACGTTTATTGGTAATAGTCTTTTTTTAAACTCATTTCTGTCTAGTACAACTTCCTGAAAGAATATGATTTAGCTTAGCTTATTAATTTGTCATAGAGAGGACCTGTGTGCCTCCAAGTCAGTGGTTGTTTGGAATGATCTTGGCAGTAAGAATTGAAAAGATGCATGTTTTGTTAAGAACTTTATCATTATTTCAAGCAATTTAATGTTGATGTGTTACACCTTACAACCCTTAAAACAAAACATTAGTGTTCTACAGTCATCAATACTTTATGCAGGACTTCTTTTGAAAGGCAAAATTTTGACATGAAATTGCCCCATCTTCATGTTGAAAACAGCAACCCTCTGTATTTAACTGGTGAGGGTGTCTCATGGTCTGATTCCTCCTTAAATAGGTCATTCCATCTGTGCTGAGTTTTTAGTGCAAAAGCATGGGAAATCTTTTTTAGGTTCAGGTGCAGTCTTTGTTCATGTAACAGGTGCTTTTTAAAGCAGATAGCTGAGAGACAGAGAAATACAAACTTCTTAGCAACCTTGAATGCAGAACAAAAGTAGCTGATTCTCCTATTGAAATAGGAACATTTCTAGAACACTGAGTGAATATATGTTGAGTAACAAGAAAGAAGTCTTTTTCCACCTATTATTTCTGATGACAGCAGTGTGGCAAAGATGATGGCTCAGAAAAGGTTCTCTCTCAATAAACTGCTCTTTTTGAACAGTGTGACTGTTTTCATCAAAAGATTCTTATTATCAACCAGATTTGCCTGCCATTTTGCTATATTTCAATTCCTGTGTCAATATGTAAACTAAAAAGAACTGCAAGTCTGATGTGGTGGTCACATAAAAGTATTGAGGCTGAGGGGTAGCAAGATTAACATCAGATGAAAGCATTCTTAATTTTCTGATCTAATATTTCCCATATTTTTTACCTGCTTTGTAATTTTAAATGTTTCTCCATTAAATGAGTCTCATGCAGTGTTTGTCTCTCCTCTTTTTCATTAGGTGTTGCCATTTATTAGAGTATTTTAAATTTCTTTTGAAGTTCTGCTTGTGTATCAATTTATACAAGTTTATACTTGTTTATCAAGTTGACTCTGTGCAGTGCTTTTGTTTCTCTCTCCAGTGTTTGGAGGTGTGAGGGTGTTATGGGGTTTTATTCTCACTATTCTTTAGGAGTTACTTTTTCTTTCTCACTTGAATCATTCTTTACTAGTTCTCATAAAAAACTTCAGTAAGTGAGTTTCATCTTCTCTTTACATTGTTAGAGCGTTTAACTTGAGTAATATGGGTTGGGATTTTTTTAAAATTAATCCTAAGTATGAATGGATGAAAGTTTACCATTGCATTTTTTCTATTCTGTAGGGCACAGTAAAGCTGTTCGAGACATCTGTTTTAACAATGCAGGCACTCAGTTCCTTAGTGCTGCATATGACCGCTATCTAAAACTCTGGGACACTGAAACAGGTAGGCTTGTGTTTGTTATTTGGGCTATTATTTGGCACTGTTTTTAATTGATAGTGACTACAAAGATATCTCAGCATTCAGGTTGTTTCCAGTTGTCCTTCATCTTGTCTTGTAGTTCACTGTTTAGGCTTTCATTGCAGGATAACTAGTCTTTTTTCACATATGTTTTGTTGTTATCTGCAATGGTGCAACTGTATTTCATATTGTTTTTTATTTGAGAAGTTTCTTAGTTATTTGTAATGCTAGAACAATTTTCAGCAAAAAGACATCTTGCTAAATCATTTAATTGCATGTTTACATTTACAGGCATAAAATTACTCTTTACACCTAAATATGCTTAATTTTTAAAAATTATCTCACTTGCTCTTTGCTTAACCTGAAGAGCATACCAAATAAGAAAAGATGGTGATAACTGACCTGTTGGTATAGAGAGTTGAAGGGTAGCTCTCATGCTCTCATGCCTGGGAGATGCTTTGTAACATTCTGCTACAGATAGTTTGTTAAGTTAAAAAAAATACAGGATAGATTTTGTCAGTATTCTTTTAAACCTGGGTCTCTTCCTAAGACAGAAAGTTCCCATGTTTGAAAAAATTGTTAGCCTTCTGGGTTAGCAGTGTCACTAATCTTACACAGGTGATGGCCAGAAAGGTATGAGTCTGATTCTCCAGTACTTGAGTCTGAACTCATTTATTTAAACAGAGCTTTTGGGTTAACACATCTCCTGTAAGTTACAGATAAGGAGTTATCAGGGTATTTGTGGGTGAAGCTAAGAGGGGAGGCCAGGGCTTTATTTTGCAGTTGGATTACTGTTAACCTTTTCTGAGGTTAGTCTTGAATTCTTGCCCAAATTTGTATCTCTTGTTGAGAAGACCTCTGATCCTAAGGAGATATGTTTGGCAAAGACAGTAGTCGGCTTGTGAACCTGTCCTCATGTTCTTGTTATTTCCTGGTGGCATACAGGGTACTGAGCAGTTGTATTGTTTGGGAAGCTGTAGCAAACTTACAGAACAGTTTGTGTGTGTGCGTGTTTATGCAGGTGCATGCATACACATGTGAAAGATGGCCTAATCAAAGAGCAGGGCAAATTCTGCCCTCTAATTCTATCAAGGACATTAAAAGAATTGTTGTCTGCTCTTAGTAAAGTGCTTTTTTTTCAGTATTGCAAACAACCAATCAGCCCATAGTACTTCCAACCTGATACACTATAAATGGGTTTTCTGTTGCAGGGCAATGTATTTCAAGATTCACCAACAGGAAGGTTCCTTATTGTGTCAAGTTCAATCCTGATGAAGATAAACAAAATCTCTTCGTTGCAGGGATGTCAGATAAAAAAATTGTACAGGTATGTCTACTCAATATTTATTTCTCTAAAAGTACTGGTATTTAGTAAGAACCAGGTTCTTATTCTGACTTTTTTAATTGTAGTGGGATATTCGAAGTGGTGAGATTGTGCAGGAATACGATAGGCATTTGGGAGCTGTCAACACCATTGTGTTTGTGGATGAAAATAGAAGGTTTGTGAGTACATCTGATGACAAGAGTTTAAGAGTCTGGGAATGGTAAGTTTAAAATTTTGAATTTTACCTCAAAGTATATTGTGAGTAAACTGAGAGGAGAGTTCATTTTTAGAAGTACACATCGGCCACTGGAGTGTAATGAGTTCTAGCTAGCTCAGGAAAAGTTTTAAAACCCTGTTCTGACTTAATGCTTGAGACACTTCATTGATTTCCTCTTCCCCAAAGAAAACATAAGACAGCCCTATCAGCCTGAAGCACACTGCACTCTGTTAGTGGTCTCTGCTCTCTCCCCTTTCCCCAAGGGTATATTAGTCTTAAATTAACTCAAGGTAATGTCTGCTCTATTACAATTGGTGTGTGTTGGTTTTGAATGCTTTGAACTTGGATGTCCATAGTGTTATATGATACTTGGCTCATGTTTGAAATAACTAGTTTAGTGTAGCTTTATTCTGGTTTTCTATTAGTCTGGCTTTTTAGCAATAATTGGTGCACACGGTATGAATACAATAGATGACAGAAAAGGGAAAGTCTGTCCAAGAAAAAACACAAAATATTTGAAACGGCTTCCAGTTTTTAAAATTTAACCTGCAGAGAAAACATTTCACTCCTATCTGACATGTTTTTTGCAAAGTTCTAGGTACTAAGATCTTGAACTTAGAACTTCTAAGATTTCTTTAGGATTTGAGAATTTATTTTTTAAATAATCAGTCCCATATCTTGAGGTATTCATTTCCTTTTGCTGTTCACACATGCAAAGCTGTTGCATAATATAGAATCTAGTTCAACAGTTCTGTGACTAATCAGTTTCTTCCTAGCTGCTTGCTTTTCTTTTTTTTTCTGTATCCTAGACAAGAGACTCCAATCTGTGGTATTGGAATGTTACCCAAGCAGCCAGCTAAATCCTCAGCTTGTCTGTGATCGTCTGCAGTCATTGCCAGTAGCAGTGGGAATGACCAAAGTCTGGGAACCCAGGCTTAGACTAGACATAAAATGTTGTCACCATATGCTGCTCCAAGAAAGCTCTGTTCAGTGTTTCATAAGCAGACCCATGGGTTTACTGAGCTCCTTAAAGAAAAATCTTTACAATACCATGTCTGCTAAGGAATGTCTTGTCTTTGTTGAGTGGGAGGATGATCTCGCTTGCACAAATCTCTTATTTCCTTGAGATTGGATTGCCCTTGTTTTATGAGCTTTGTGTGACGGCTGAAGTAAATAGTGAAGTGGGTGGATTTAGTCAGTCTGTGGAGAAAAGCAGGAAAGGCAAAAAGGTTCTGGCATGGGAACATCGCAACCTGATTGTTCCAGTAGCAGTTTTTTTCTTCTGAGGAAAAAAACCATGTAATAGTGTTTTGTACACTGAAGAAAGAGCTCCCTTGTTGAAATGATAGGAAACTACTCCATGCAGTATTCTGTAATGCAGTTGTTGGAAACACTTTGGTTTTATAAAGAGCAAATGTAATGCCATCTTCCTGGGCATGACTTGAAAACCTTTCCCCACAACCTACCATGATATATGCTAATTGGTCTGTAGGCATATTTCTGTTACTTCAAGATCCGGATTTTTAAAATGCCTTAAAACTAAGTTAATACATTCATTGTGGAAGATTTTGGAGCTCAAAAACTTCCCTGGCAAATTATTTCTTAAGTCCTTTTTTCGTAAATGGATAAGGAAAATTATTTGCTACTTAGCAGTGATTTGGTTGCTGCACCTTTTGGCACTTTTCTTTGATATGTTCTTCAGCACAATGTTTCTTCAGTATCCTACAGAAACAAAGTGGAAATAATTATGACCTGAGCATGGCCTTAAAAGCTAGTAATTAGAAGTTGGTCTAATTGCTTCATTTCAATTATCTAGAGGAATTCTGTAGTGTGTTTTGTAAACACTTTGACTTGGCCAGAGATGGGTAATGGGATGGCATGTCTGACTTCACAGTGAGGAACATCTGAAAACTAAAATCTCCTTTCCCAAGAATTCATCCCATGCAAAGATTTCATGGGGCTGTACATAGAATTGCAGTTGGTTAGTTGCTGAAAGTTCAGACTTCAAGTATAGTACAGACTCTTGTAGATTACATAGTTTATTTAGGAATATTAATGGGAGTACTTGAAAAATTTTCTGCTTTTGCATTTCATGTGATTGGGATATTAAAGTTGGCATGGGTATCCTATCCTGTGTACTCTCTTCTAGAAATGCAAAATATTACTTTGTCTTTTCTTTGTATGCATCTGATCCTGCTTGGGTAAGCACTGAAATGACGTGAGCATTTAACTTTGGAGGCTGTTACTTCTTTTTACCTCCAAGTCAGCCCGCAAAGCAAGAACTGTGCAGTGGCAATTTAGTTATTATGCTGACAGGCTTTGGAGGCTTGTCATCTCTGTAAATCTGTGCCTCTCAGTGGGTCTTTTCACCCATAGCTCCTGGTAGAGATAATGTAGTCTCCTGAGAGACGTCTGCATGATGTGTAGGTCCCAAAACTGGATTAGGTTGTACTGAGGGTTTGGCTTGGCTTGGTTCTTTTCCTTCTTTTGTTAAAGGCATTTTTCTGTCACTTGCCTGGCTAAGAAGTTGTATCAAAACCCCAGAGTATAACACTTCTAAGTCTTGGCTAGCAGATATAATTTCTGATATTTAAAACATTTCAGCCTTTGAAATGCTATCAAGTGGGGAAAGGACTTTAAAATATTTAAGTATTTGTCACAAAAAAAAAACCAAATACATCACATCAGTTTTGAGGTTGGGCAACCATCTGTGTTGGTAATTTTTTTGAGGGAGCAGGCTGACATTACTTATTTAGCAATTTGACTGGAAGCAAATGTGAAACACAAATGCATCTTTTTATTCTGCCTAATAATTTAATGCAGCATATCCTGCTGCTGTCTTAAGTGTGCCTGGTAGGTATCAACATAAAGCAGAGCTATTGTGAATAAATTCTAATAGGTGAGCCTGCCTTCATTTGTAAAAGGAGAAGCAAAACAACTGATGCTGCATTTAAATTTCTGACTGCAGAACAATTCAGTATTGGAGATGCATCTTCTGTAATGAGACTTTAATGGGGCTCCCAGTGGGACTGGTTTTACCTGGCATTGAGGACTCCAGAAGGTTTTTGGTCTGCAGGAGTGTTGGGTGCTGGGAGTGGATCAGGGCCTGGCCTTGCTTGTGTCCTGTTGCAAATGGAGCTGGAAATGGTTTGGGTAGGGTGTAGCACAGGGAATGCACTTCCTGTGCTGTTGTGTTGATCAGCCTCAGAGATGATGTATGATGGTGGAATGGTGGTGGAATCTTCACAGATTTGCTGCCCAGCAGCTGTCTTAGGTGTGTCTGTTTGGAAGCTGGTTGTCCCTGGCCTAAAGTGCATGCTTTTATCCAGTGTATTAAGTGGGTTGCCCTTCTTATTCTGAGGAGTAAATGATTTTATCTCACAGGAGCATTTGTGTTGCTTCCTGACAACAAAGCAGCTTCTCACCCTGCTGCCCCTGTGTGTGTTGCTTAACTTAAGATGATGGGAAATAACTTCCCCCACAATAAAGCAGGATGATAATTACCTTGCTAATGCCGACCGTATTGCCATCCAACAAGGCTCGGGCAGCTGGGACAAGGCAGCCACCCACGCTCTCTGCTCCCAGAGTGTCCCAGCAGCCCTTCTGCTCTGTGAATTAGACAATGAAGTCATAAACATCCCTTTTGTATTAATTAATGTTGCTACAGAACATTTTGCATGTGTTTTCTGCAGAATACATTAATCAAATCTATTTTCTGCTGGAGGTTTCTTTTGCTTAATGAGAAAGCCATGTACGTGCCTTCCCTTTTTTGCAGTCTTCCAGTGCAGGGTATGAGGAACACTGTGAATATGCACAAACCGTTAGTAATTCAATTTATATAGTCAAAACCAAAGGGCACTTCTGCAGAGTAAGGATTAGACTGTCCTTGTTTTTACCCTAGGCCTTTGTACAGGACAGTGTATGTTAAGAACATGCACTGGCACAGTCTTTGTGCAATTGAGCTGGGGAGTTCAGCGTTCAGTTCAGCTGTGAATATTTGGAATTGGTTGGCATCCCAATTGGGGAGGTCAGGAGGAATAGGGCATGTCAAAGAGATGAGAGAGAGAGAGAGAGAATCCTTTTTTATTTTCCTTTTAAAAAGTGGCTTAAAAAGAAGAATTTTCAAAAGGCAGAAACATTTGAGTTAAAACAAAACTCAAGTCAAGAAGATGTTCCAGTAAGATCCATGCATATGTCAGGATGTTCTTGCTATCTAAATAGGAACTTTGTAAGAGCTGCAGTTATACTGGAGGCAATAAAGGAACTCTGTGTTACCATTTTCCTCTTCACAATTAGAATTATGACTCTAATGTAGACTCTGGCTCATTTGATTGGGGTAAATTCACACTCTCAGAGATTATGCTTTAGATGGCTCTGCGTCTGGAGCTCTAGGGTGTACACTCATAATATTTTTGAGTTTTTGCATATTCTTCCTTTGGATGCCACCATACATTCTCCATGGTTCAGTTGCCACGTAAATCAGCTGACTTGAAGCAGCTCTTTGGAACATCTCCATGTCTTCATTAAACACATACTTCTTCCTTTTGCAGGGACATTCCTGTAGACTTCAAGTACATAGCTGAGCCAAGTATGCATTCCATGCCAGCTGTGACTTTGTCTCCAAATGGTAGGTTAACACTTTGCTGCCTTCTTAGACCTAATTTACATAAGCATCTTTTACTGATTATTGTCTCTGTGATGTTGCTGTGTTGCATCCTCCTCTCACCCCAGACTAACCCCTCCCAGTCACTCTGTGCACTTATTCCAAGATTGGATTGGATTGAGTTTTGATTTAAAATTCTAAAGAACAAGTATGTCAGAATGAGGGTTTATATCAGGGTAACTGTGTCAGTTTAAAATTAGGCCTTCATCCAGATAAGGCAAAAGGACTCTCCATAGAGCTACCATGTGCTCTTTGCTGTATTTAAAATATTAAGAGAAACAGGGAGGGGAACTGACAATGGTGGCAGAGTGTTAAGGAAGTGCAGCAATCCTTGTGGTGCCACAGTTAAAGTAGAAACTCATGTTGTACGTGATCCTGTTCCCTTCTGTTATGAATGTAGTCCAAATAATTCTTGCATAAGAGAAATCCCAAATTATCTCAGTGTTTCTGTATGTTAATGTTTCACTGGTGTTTATGTTCTTCAATTAGAATCATGCTGAAGAAGGATAGTTGTTTAGTGCCTCAAGTAATCAGTGAAAATCCTTCTAACAAGGCAAAATTCCTGTTAGCTGTTTTGGCCAAATTTAAATAGCTGTAGTGTCACCACTATTACAGTGTTGCCAGACTTGCTGTTAACAATCCCATTAGGCTGAGTAGAGGCTGATCAACTTGCTGCACTGCCAATGTTATGTTGTCACTGCATAAAACACTTTAAAGGCAGTGACAATATGCAGAGTTTGGGACAGAAGTCTCTGTTCTGGTGTTCTGTAGCACATCATCATCACTGGATTCTCAGGCAGGAGTTAATGCACTGCCAAGATGCAAAATGA
This sequence comes from Passer domesticus, assembly GCF_036417665.1. Classification (NCBI taxonomy): domain Eukaryota; kingdom Metazoa; phylum Chordata; class Aves; order Passeriformes; family Passeridae; genus Passer; species Passer domesticus. The sequence continues at coordinate 46,029,224 of NC_087476.1, forward strand.
GATGAAGTTGTGATTAGAAAAGCCTCGATTTTTCTTTCACTAAAATATCTTTATTAATTGCATTCCATTAAGGCAGAGAATACCTTAGACCTATTTTCAGTCTACCTTAGACCTATTTTCCCATAAAAAGAGGTGGTGACTTTCTTAGAGTACCCACAAAACAGGTGATCAAGTAGAGTGCAGCTGGATGGATTTTTCTCCCCTCACTGAGCTATGTGATTATGAGCACCAGCAAGATTACACAGTATCTTAAAAACTTAGCAGGATGTCAGTGGGGTTAATGCAGCACATAGCTGGAGCAGGCAGAGCTTTAGTAGAGTCCTGAGTGCATTTTGTAGGTATAGGCATCCCAAAGCCTGTCAAAAAAGGTTTCAACTCTTGTCAGGCAGAAACAATATCAACTGTTACCTAAATCCCTGCTACATAATGAAAATCTGGATTCAGATAGTGCAAGAAAAAATGTCAAAATCTCCCAAAACATCCCAGTTAGGTCTGTTTCTTCAGATGCAGCACCCTGACACCACCTTTGTTTATTGCATTTATAGGGAAATGGTTGGCTTGCCAGTCAATGGATAACCAAATCTTGATTTTTGGAGCTCAGAACAGATTCAGATTAAACAAAAAGAAAATTTTCAAAGGTCACATGGTAGCTGGCTATGCTTGTCAAGTGGATTTTTCACCTGATATGAGGTAAGTTTTTGTGGGAATGAACTTCATCTTATAACTTGCAAGTATGGACACTAAATTTCCTTTTGAATCCCCTGCAGCATTCATGAATGCACAGTCCTGTTAACTCAGCATTGGGCAGAGCTCCCTTGTCAAGCAGCAGAACAGAAAGTTTACTCTTGGCATCTGATAGGACCAAGAGAGGCTTCCACAGCCAACTCCCATCTTTTTGCACAGGGTGTGCAGTGCAGTTCCCACTTGTCTAGAGAATCTGGCATTTGAACTCACCCAGTTTCCCCAGTTCACAGGTCTGGTGTGGGTATCCTCATTCACAGTTCAGAGAACCATCTCTTTCTTCCTGTTGGCTCAGTAATATGCCCATACATTTAGTACTGTATGTACATAAGATACAAGTTAGTATATAAACCAGGGAATAATATCAGCAAACCTGGAGGAAAGTGTCCATGATTTTAGAGAAACTTGTGGCACTTTCTCTTGGGTTCCAGTAACACCGTGCAGGGTATAATCACACTGCTTAGCACACGTACCTCACAGTTGATGAATCACCTTCTGCAGGACTTGTGCACTCTCAGAGCACAGCCTGAAAGCTAATTCCTTGGTAGCAATGTTTGCAGGCTGTGTCAGATGGGAAGCTCCCTGGAGGAAGCTCTTTTCTGTTTGCTCAGTTGCTGCTTATAATAACATGCAAGCAGTCTGCACACATGATACAACTTTCATTTTATTCCTGTTAATACAGCTATGTGATATCTGGAGATGCAGATGGGAAGCTAAACATCTGGGACTGGAAGACAACAAAACTCTACAGCAGGTTGAAAGCACATGACAAAGTCTGTATTGGTGCAGTGTGGCATCCACACGAAACATCCAAAGTCATCACGTGCGGCTGGGATGGTCTGATTAAACTATGGGACTAAAGAGGGTGCTACAGAGACCAAAAGATGCAAGCCCTGCATACATCTGAGATTAAGGGTGCATTCTGCTGTGAGGATGGGTAGACATTGTAATAATGCAGTTCTCAGCTCTCTGTATATATGCACTAAACACCAGGAAATTCAGAAGACTCAAGTGAAAGGATATAATTCTAAATATGGCATCTGGGAATGAGAAGCTAAGCTGAGGTCATCTGAAGCATGCAGAATCATGTGCCAGTTTGTCTTGCCTCTGCTTGTGCAAAACACTCTTGTAAAATAAAAATAATTTTAAGAAAAACTATTTTTGTGGTTCTGGCTGTCAGAGAGTTTAAAGAGAAAACCAACAATTGTGGAACTTTCTTCCTAAGAAGAAATCTTTGGTACCTACTGCAATAGAGCTGGGAAAAGATAAGCACAAATCCACTTGCTGAGATTCACTAATTCACACTAGAAATGAAGAATTAATTGGAAGCTAGCAGTTCTCAGATGAACTCTATCAACTGAAGATGCCATTCATAGTCTTAGTTTCTGTCTGTAGAATCATGAGGCTACTTACTTTCACTTTTGCAAGTAGTCTTCATTTTCAGGGTTTTCCTCATATGGTTGTGTGCTGTGTTGTTTTTTTGTCTTCCCATATGCTATTCTGTTCCGATAAGCATGACATATTAAAAAAAAAAAGTGAATGTCTCTTTTTCTGTTTGGAATAGTTTGTATTATAAGCCCCATGAAGGTTTTGACAATTCTATGTATATACATGTCACACTTTTTCTCTTTAAAGAACTTATTTTTAATAAATCTTTTTATAAAAACTCTGCTTATCTTTATTCAATTTTTCTGTCTTGAGCTGTCCATATAAAATATTTCCTGCCATTTGTTATTTTAATATGCAGTTGTATCAGTGTTCAGATAAACTCATTCACTTGCAGTGTTCGTTTGAAACTAAGGCAAGTTGGCAGCAGGAGAAAAAAAAAACCTTTTGACTCCCTGTCTGCCCTCTTTTTTGGGCACATAAAAATAAATGCATGTACTGAATTTTATCCCGTTGATCAGTCTATAATTACAGTTTTGAATTATACTATATTATTTACCGTAAATCCAATTACTGCTCAACAATTAGAAAGGCTAGCAAAGGAGTAATTGCCTTAATTGACAGCAGGATAGAAACTGAGACAGAATCCCAAATGGTCAAGGCAGAAGGAGATGGTTGGTTGTTTTGTGGGTTTTGGGTTGTTTGACTGGATGCAAGAAATTCTGAGTGAGTTACACAAGTCAGTCCTTGTGAGTGAGCAGGAAGCTTAAGCATTTTAGGCCAACTGTAGTGCTGATCTCGAGAGTCATTCCACTGTCAGTCCGTGCTGTTGTGTAACTGCACTGAGTTGACACATTCCTGGTTACTTTCCCATCCCAGCAGCCTCGTGTGCCTGAAAAACTCCACGCTGTCATAGGCACCATCCTGGTGGTAACTGAGTATTGCCCAGTCTCGTTCCCATACAAGCACTGACATAAAAATGGTAGAGCCTGGAGAGAGGAAAGAGCTGGTCCAGCATGTCCTGTGGACTGATCCTCTGTTGGGAGAGGCTGTTCCTGCTTCTCTGCTCTTCAGGATGTGGGTGGGAAAGAGCTGCTGCTGTCTTGCAGAGGATGAATTTCTGATGTGCTTTTCAGAGGGAAGGTTTGATTCCTGAGCTGGGAGTTGAGCTCTGGTGTGTGTTGTGTGCCAGGTGCTGCTTCAAGAGAAAGTGGGCTGGAGAAATTTGGAATGGATTTTCTCCTTCAAATACATTTCCCAAATGGATATGTGGTGGTGTGCCCTGACTATTAACAGTTTGTATGTACAGAGAAATAAGGAGGAGGAGAAGAGGAATAGAGCTGATAGAAGATCTTCCCACAGGAACACATACTGGCTTTCACATCAGAAACACCTTTCCCAAATGCTTATAACCATTTAAATCATAATACACAAGATGCTTGGCTCTGTTGTTGGTACTGTGTCTTTCCATGTGTCATCTACCATGCTGAACTTTAGAGATACACTTGTAAAATAGTACATGCAAAATATGAAAATAAGTGTATAAACTCTTGTATTCATATACTGAGTGTTGTCTCAGTAGGAAAAAATATAAGAAATGTTTCAACCAATTCTGCTGGAGTTGATGAATTGGGATTAAATGTTTGCAGCAAGACCAGAATCAAAATTACCCTCGAAACTTTCAGATAAAATCCTTTGTCCCTCATAGTTGGTCACTGCATTAATCTTTTGTGGAATTTCTCACATCTGCATTGAAGCCTGCAGGGGAAATTTTCATGAGGATAATTCCCTCTTGTTGCAAACTGCAAAGCTCACGTTGTCAGCTAGTTTGCTGTGCACAAGGATAGATGTGTGTGTGAGTGAGGTGCGAGTCCAGACTTGGTTTTCCAGCAGCCACCTGGGCTAATCAACTCAAATCTTGTCCTTCCCAATTTCATGTTTGACCAGAAATTGGTCTGTCACAGGGGTTGGTCAGAGCAAGTCTAGGCTGAGACCTCTATGCTGAGCATGGCCTGTGAGCAGACAGATCCAGGGAAAAGTCAGCATTGGGAGAAAAGGGAAGAGTGCATTTCAAGATCCCTGGTTAATTTTCCTTGGACATTAGTGGAGAGTGCAGCTCAGTGATTCCAGCTGAATCTCGGGAGGGCTGGAAGAGAGTGTGTGGCACTGCCAGGGAGGAACACAGCAAAGCTGGACTGCAGGGCTGCCATCACAGCATCGTTATTTTCTTCCCCTTGATCGTGCACCTGCAGATTTCAGAAATGACATGCCAATATGTTGCTGCTTTTATTAATACTGATTGCTTTTACAGCAGAAGTTTTGCAGGTCAGTCAACCATCCATCATTCTTGGAGTTCTGTCTGGGAAAATTGATAGTTCCTTTCACCTTTTGTCAGCTTTTTCTTGGACTTTTTTCATATTCAAGAGGGGGAGATAGCCCACATATCCTCGTGCATCTTGCTGGTAAGGAGGCTGGCTGTCTTGAAGCAGATGGTCTTGGCATCTGTCTTGCTCAGAGTTTATAATTGTCCCCAGTAAGATGGGGCTGCTCAGTCTTTGCCCTCATTACAAAGAACAAACATCAAAATTACTGTGCATCCAGAAAAGTCCAAGTTTGTCTTGTAAAAATCCGATTTTTAGCAGCAGGCAGATGTTCCATACACTGTTTAACTCTGTGGTCTTTAACAGCTGATTTAAACAGAGAGCCTTGCAGCTCCAGCAGCCCAGTAACACGATGTACTTCTTTCTACCAGCTGGTTATTACAAAATCCTGCTCCCATTTGCTAGGAAGGCTCCATATGACAAGCAGCCAGCACGGGGGGGAACACGCGGAGAGCGGAGGAGGGAGGGCAGTTTTGCTTGGAGGGCTTTATAAACAGTACAGCCTATACACCAGAAAAAATCAGTTGCCAGGAAGGTTGTTCCTCTGGAGACTACTTAAGGGACTTGTTACTGTAGGTGGACTTAACTAGCATACACTCAAAATTTTAAGCCTCGTATTTTGCAGGAAAATATGTCTTTGCTGTTAGGTTTGCTGATAAGCAAAACAGACACCACGGCTGTCTTGCAGCACTCAGAGAAAACTACTTGTGGCAGGGTTATGTTTACAGAAGCTGCTTGCAGAATTTAAGGCTTTCAGAAACAAGCTGCAATAACTTTCAGCGGACCATGGACCTGTAAATTCACCAGGCACACTGGAAGTTTGTCCTCAGACCTGTTTGTTATCTTGTCTGATAGAATATTTAAAATGTGGTAAATGCACCGAGCCTTTCTGAGCCTCCTTTTTCCCTGCCGTGCTTCACACTGCTGGGGGACTGATCAAATGAAACATTGCTGTGTTGGTCAATAGAGTAAGAGGTTCTCATTAGGCCTTGGTGTTTTTTGGGTAATCTGGAAGATGTCAAGGCTAACTGAGCCTGCTTCTCTGGTTTGGGAAAGGAAGACAGCAACACAAATCCTCTGGGGAGTCATTTGAGTAATAGGAACTTTATGGAGCTTCAAGATCACTGACAGCTGCCCAGACATAGTTCTGGGAGCTGCAAATCTTCCCCACTCTCCCAGCATAATTGGCCCACAGTTGGTGTCTCACTCCTATTCCTCAGCTAAACTCTTTAATTGTGTAATTTTTTTTTTTTTTTTGGTGGAGTTTAAACTCTTGCAAAACGATATTAAGAGGGGAAAAAAAATGCCCTGTCCTAGAAGAGTTGTAACAATTTTACCTCCCACCTTAGCTTATTCCAGGCTGATTTCCCTAGGCATCCCCAGGCCTTTGCTCAGGGCCGTTGTTCATATTTTGCTTTGGCATCCCCATACAGTCTTGCTCTTTCAGCTTTTCCTCATGTTCTCTCTCAAACAATAATCCCTTCCAGTATTCCTCGGAGATAAAAAGGAAACTCAGACTCTGAAATAATTTGTCAGGCCAGACATCTACAGGAAAAAGAAGGAAGGCCCATTCCCTGGAGTTTCCAAAACCTTGCTCAGTTTTGTCAGAAGAGCTTCCCTGCTGCAAGCTCCTTTCTCTGCCCTCATGCTGATGCTTTGGGAGTACCTTGGGGCAGCAGGACAAGTGGGTTTTGTTTAGTCATTATTCCTCCAATATTAAAGAAGTGGAATAACATCAGGGAATACTTCTTCAGATCCTGGATTCTCCTGTTTCTTGGAGCAATTTTTCTTTCATAAAGAAGTTGGAAGGGCCTCTCCTGCCTGGCAAGTCAGTTTGAGAGGTCAGTGTGGGGTTGTCTGGTGAAGTCCTAGTCCCTGTGTCTTGGCTGCTCCTGGCTGGTGTTGGTGGAGAGACACCAGTGGAGAGACACAGGTCCTCTTAGGGCACAGCTGCTGCTGCTGCTGCCTCAGAGATCTGACACCAGTCAGGAAGCTGCCCCCTCCTCCCTGCAAGGGCAGTGGCACCCTGGGTGGTGGCTCCACTGTAGATATCTGCAGATGGATGCTAGGGTGGGATTCACATTGGTTTTGATTGATTCAGAAATGGAATTTCAAATATAGAGGGGGGGAAATACCGGTTAAGACACTGGAGCATTTTCATTACTTGCAGAAGTTTTGTACTGTGTATACCACTGCACTTTCCTTCAGAAAACTGCTTAAACTCAAAGATCTATGTTGGTAATCCACCAAAAAGGGCAGGGACGTGGCACTGGTGTTCACACTTGAGTCATCCCTTCCAGGCAGTGCACAGCGGGCTCCTGCTCTCCCTGTGCAAGGTGCTGCCTGTTGGGATAAGGGATGTAACATAGGCTGTCTCTGCAAAGGTCTCCTTCTGAAGCAGGTAAAACTCCTCCCATGAGGTCAAACTGCACTGTGAACAGGGACTTCTCTTTAAGGGCAGAGATCCATTCATTACTGCAGGTGGTTCCCTTCAAGGGCCAGGCTTGCTCTGCAGATGCTGCCCCCGAAAGCCAGTGGAGGGGGGCAGGTATAAATATGTCTCTGAATGTAGGTCAGCTCTGAACTTCCACTGCCACTAAACCAGGTCTCTACTGAGTGCAATTAAATGTCACATTGTGTTAACAAGCAGGAAAAAAATCAAGAGTGATTTCCTACTGAATAACCCTGAGTATCCTGTCAAGGACAAGGGAGCGGCTAATGAAGCTCATGAAATCAAAGTTTTGTAATGAACCAGATGGTCTCAGCTGTTGAATTATTCACCAGAGAGAATGAGTACCATTTCTTCAGGTGTGCTACTGGGTGATATGTCTTCTTGGCATCTGCCAAGGAAGGCCAGACATATGTTCCCTTTACGCTTTCTTTGTTCTTTCACAGTTGAGAGGCGCTCGAAGAACAACCTTTCACAAGTCACAATGAGATCAAAGCCTGGGGCCAGAAGTACCTGCAATAAATGACAGGTTTTGGAGTGCAGCAGGAGGTCAGACCTCTGTTTAGGCAAATTTTGGAACCTCCAAGGAAGCCAATGTGACATTCAGAAAGGACCCAGTTTTCCTGGAGGAGTGTATTAGTGTTCTAACAAATTCCCCTCTGTGCTGCCATGGGCTCGCCATGGAAAACCCATGTTGCAGTATCAGCTGGGATGGTTTGAGGGGATTCACATCTGTTGGTTCTCTTCATTTTCACCAGGTTATGGACAGCACCTGTAAGTTCTGATTCACAAATGTGTGTGGTTTATAAATCACTGTGAGCCTGTCTGAAAGAGAAATGCCCTCACCCCCACAAAAGGATTTGTGCAGGTAGAATTGCCCCTACCCCTGGGTCGTCTCTGCAAGAATCCACTTTAGACCAACATAAAACTTTTCCTGGTGGAGTTGTCCAACTGATGCAATAATGGCTCCACATCAGGAACAAGACCTGTCATCGTGTCTTTGTTAGGAGGGGTTGGCACTGGCTGTGGCCTCCATGAGTGGCCTGAGGATCGGGCAGGAAGGAGGCTCCTGGGCTGGAAGCAGTGGACTGGTTACTTTGGAGAACTGATACTCATGCCTGCAGGGAGGGTGGGGAGATGTCCAGTGCACCTGGGGACAGCAGGCCAGGAGAACAGGAGGACAGCAGAACTGGGCAATACCTGTAATGGTGGTGCTGAGCAGATCTGGGGCTGAGTCTGACTTCCTCCATGGCCATGCAGTTCCCAGCCTCCAGGCCGTGGCTACAAGGGCAGAATGCCCTGTCCACACTGGTTTGATGGTGTTCTCTGTACCCAGCCCTTGAAGAAGGGGGAAGCTGTGGTGATTTCTGTGCAGGTGTGACCTGGGAAGAGTTGTGGAGTGCAACACTGGCATGTGGTTACTGATGGAGATGATCTCTGAGCAGGTCAGGGGCAATTGTGCCTGGGTATGGCAGTGGGTAGACACAGACCCCACACAACATCCCTCAGCACCAGCCTGTCCCTGCAGCAGTCAGCCAGCACTGGCTTGTGTCCCTGGGCACGTATCCAGCAGCTCAGGCATCAGGAGACAGGAACTGAATTCATTTAAAGGTCTGTCCTTTAGGTAAGAGAGATCAATAAAAGAGAAGGGGTAAGGGCAAAAATCAAGACCTCAGAAAGGAAGGCTGTAACTCTGCTCTAAGAGATGTGAAGTAGAAAAGCAGAAAGTGCATTAAATAAGCACTGTTCATTTTCTCCTATAATATCACATAACTACCTCCAGAATGATAAATGGCTTTTATCTACCCTGTATTAGAGATAAGGTTTTCTTTAAAATTACCATGGTTATTGGAATCTTTTTTGCCAAAGATGTATTTGCTGTAGCCTGAAGTGTTTCTGACACTACCTGGCAATCCCAAGCAAGAGATTACCTGAGGGTTTATTAAACTACCTTATAACCAAAGAACCAGGCTGGACCTCTACTCCACTTCTGTAATTTGCATATCACCATATTACTTCAGGGAAATAAATGATGGAAGATGTGCTTCTGTTTTGAATTTTAACATCTGAGAGAGGTCATGTAATTTATTTTTTAACCTCTATCTACTGGTTTCTTAAACAAATGATAATAAGCTGCTAGGCTACTTACTCTAGTTAGGAGGAAAAACCTGCACAGTGCTAGAACCCATATTTTTATACTTCATTAATAAATCAGGACTTGCAGCTGGACTTCTGCCACCCCGTTATTTGAAAAATGGGAGCTGAGCCATTCTGCAGTGCACTGAGCGTGGCCACTGCAACACACCAGATATTAGTTTAGGAAGTCCTGGCAGCCTCTTGCATTTTGATTAATCTCCTCATGGCTCTGCATCGTTAAACAACTTCAGTACTTAATGTATGAGGGTTGTAGCAAGGCTGGCTGGCACAAAGAAGGCATTTCTTACTCATTTTTCAGAGGTTGTGGATCTCTTGGATTGTGCATTACAGGTTCAGGGATGGAAATAGGTAGCTCAACCCTGAGGAAAGTGCTGTGCCCAACATCTTGGACATGGGGAATTCTACACATCTGCATCAGGTCATCTTGGTTTTGATGCAGGGCTGAGGACATGGTGGGCACCCTCAGTGCCCTGCCCTGGGTGTCTGCAAAGCCCTGCTCCGGGTGGGATGTGCAGGAGCAGAAACAGGAGCTATTTTATAGAATCATACAACATCTCAGGTTGGAAGGGACCCAGTAAGGATGATCAAGACCAACTCATTGCTCCTCGCAGGACCTAAAACTAAATAAGAGAGTCATGGAGAGATTGTCTGAACTCTGACAGGCTTGGTGCCATGACCACTTCCCTGGGAAGCCTGTTCCAGTGACTGACCACCTTCTGGGTAAAGAACCTTTTCCTCATAACCCATCTGAACTTCCCCATTCCATTTTTTCATGTCCTGTCACTGGTCACTGGAGAGAGGAGATCAGCATCTCCCCCTCCACCACCTCCCTTGAGGAAGCTGTAGACTTGGAGAAGTCAGAAACCAAAGGCAGTTAAAAAGTCCACATACCAAAGTCATGAAGTGACATCTTGTATTTTAATGAAAAGTTTAATGTCAAAATTCATCTAAAGATAAGAAAAATCCAACCTGCTATATATTTTTTAGCTCTCTGGGGAATGTCAAAGGCTCCCGGGGCACTGCAGACAATCCACATTCCAGCAGAGCCCCAGCACAGCTGCAGTCCAGGGCACCTGCTTGGGCTGCCACCTCTACCAGCATCAGTACAGATCCAGGGTCTGGCCTCCTTATGCCAGGGAGAGGCAAGGTGGTGAGGCACAGCACTGGAAAAGGCACCAGGAAATGTTCAATTAAACCCCAAAACAAACAAAAAAGCCCAGGTTGTATTTTTGTCTCTTACATCTATCTCACTAGATCAAAAACCACTTGCTGCAGCCATTGCATGAGTAATTTCAATCAAGCTGTTCTTTGAGCAGATGAACTAGAGAAGCCCTGTCTTCTGTGGCTGAAGGCTCTTGTGGATGAGGAAGGGGAGCACTGGCAGCAGCTTATCCAGCAGCTGAGTGACTCTGTCCCACTGTCTCCCATTTCAGAAGTGTTGAAGTCACTTTCTGCAGCCAGACTAGGTTAAAAAAGAAGCTGCTCAAAGAAATAGGTAGGGACTTTGTTTGGTGGTGATTTCTGTCTCTGCCAAATTCAGCTGAAATTTGCCAGTGGGCTCAAGAACATATTGTTCTTGCCTAAAGTTTGTTCCATAGGAAACAAGGCCAAAGTAAAAAAGTTGCAAATCAAAGATAATCACTTTACAGAAAAGTAACACTCGACACTTTCTTAAAAAGACACCTCATCACAAGCACTGTCCTGCCCAAAGTTTGGTCCAGCTTAGCCAGCAGAGCTTCCCGGGGCAGCCCCAGAGGGATGCCCTCCTGGCTGGCATGCTCAGGCAGGGGGCAGCCTGGAAAAGCCATGCTCTTAGCTCCCCCAGACAGAGCTTTACAGAAACCTCTGTCCTCTGGGACAATGTACCCACTGGCAAATATATTGCTATACAAATCTGCACCATGTATCTTCTCCTAGTGCCAGTTCTTTTCACAACATATAAATATAAAAGCCAGTTCATTTTGTTAGCAGTCACTGCGTGCATATTTAGCAACTTTAGCCAGTGACACCAAAATCCTCTTCAGTAACACTATGGGGCCAGATGGCTCGCAATCACACATCATAAATTCCTTTCTGCTATTTCCATCTTGTATTTACCCAGCTCAGTGTGTAACAGCTACTGGCGTTGAAGGCTTCCTTTTTCAGAAACATCTGTGGTTTTGATAAGTCTTTGTAGGTGTGGAAAAGCCTGAAGTCCTTCAGCTCCAGTTCTCGGAGCAGGCTGTACCAGTACCGCACCACGGTGCTGTCATTGCCACTGACCTCAAACCCCGGCCAGTGGATGTGCACCTCAAAGACCAGCTGTCCTATCTGCTCAACAACATCTTCCAGGATCAGGTTTTCCAAAATTTTCCACTCAGCACTCTCCACGTCTGCCTTGAGGACATCGATCTGCAACAGAAGCACCATTTCTATGTGAAAATGAGAAACTTTGCAGTTATAGTTACATCTGAGGCCAGGGTTAGCCATTCTTCAATACACAGATATTCATTTTGTATTAAAAAATAAATCAAAAAGTCTCAGAGGACTAACACAGGCAGTACACGGGGTTTCACACTTGACTGTTCACAGCCCTTCTCCTCCTGCCTCCAACTCAGGGTTGAAAAGCTGCATATTCCAAATGCCTCCTATAACCAAAGCATGTTACTGGTTCCTTCACAATTCTTGGGTGGCATCACAGCTATGAAAAAAAGAAACAGAACCAAACAACAGACCCACACCCGCTCACAAGGATTACCTGCACCAAAGCTGAGTGGGGTGCTCATGAGCCATATGCTACGTGCATCACACAAATGCAAGAGAAGACCAAAGTAAAAAATGAATGCTGTGAGCAGCTTAGGTGACCAGCTGCCCTTGGCCAAGCTGCTGGCTGAAGCTTTTCCAGGCATCCCTACAGATGCTGAAAGAGGAGAACCAAAACAAAGGATAACTATGCAAAGAGTCTTCAGGATTTTAAGGGCAGCTCCTCCAAAGGAAAAGGCATAGCAGAAAAGAAGATGTGAAGGTGTTTGAAAGGAATAACAGATCTAATAGAAAAGTGTTCTGGTTTTAGACCATTATTTAATTTTGTAGTGAGATATTCAGGAATCCATCTTCTCATAGCCCGACACAATTGCGGGTTGACTTTGTTTGGAGATTAGCTGGGGGAGGTGAGCTGATGCTTTAACATAAAAAGAGCATTTCATCACCATTTCACACCTGGTAGAAAACAATGACCACAGTGCAGCAGTGGTCACACAGTGCAGAGCTCAGCTTGTTTTCCAGAGCCCAGCAGGGGAAAGTCTTCCACTGTGAGAGCAGGGTTTGCCTGTGCCAGTTCCACCTGAGCTGATGCTTCTGCCCATCTGCTCACACTCAAGATGGGTTTGAAGTGAAAATCTGACGACTTTATTTAGTCAAGAATTCCTAAAAAAAAAAAAAAAAAAAGAAAAAAGAAAACCCCCAAAAAACTCAAACCACAAAAAAACCAAAAACAAGAAAAACCCAAAAATCAAAAAAACTCCCAGATTCTCTCTAGCAGTCTACCTTAACCACTTGTGGCAGAATCAAAAAGAGCACTTGTGTGGGTATAGGAAAGAAATTTGGGCAGGTATTGTAAAAGCACTTCCAAGGCAACTTTTCTCCCAAGTTGCCCCATCCCAGGGCAGCTGGCTGGTGTCATGCATGCCATGCCCCCTCTGTGGGGCTCACAGACCCCTCTGCTCCGGGCACAGGGCAGGGGTTGTGCTGTGAGCACATCTCCATACAACCAGAGCTGTGCTTTGCATGGGCCATGGCCAAGGAACCACAGGGCTGTGGCAAGGGGTGGCCACATCTACCTTCCCTTGTGCCTTGGACAGCTGGCTGGGGATGCCAGGGGCTGAGGTGCTGGGGTGCAGAGCTCACAGCCACTCAGCCCTCCTCAGGGGCTGTGCCCCAGCACCATGGATGGGCATGGCATGGCAGGAATCTCTAGGAATCCTCTAGTGCTGGACACTTGCCCATTCTGGTCTCCATCTATAAAACAAGGGTTGAGCACATGAAGGGCTGTGAGATTCACATGGAACAAGCTGGAAACCAGCTGGAAACAAAACACCACATTTTCAGAGCAGGACTTGAATGAGGTCCATGGTCACAGAGTGAATCTTAATAAGCCAAGCCACCGCTTGTCTGCTCATTAAGAAGGCATTGTGCCTCCTTCATTCTGTAGGAGGCAGGGGGCCAGTGGAAAATGACCAAGGGATTGTGGAATTAAAGCCCATATTGTAGTATGTGCGCATGGGGAGCAGAAAGGAAGGTTGCACAGACAACCTTAGCTCTGGTATTTCCTAACTTGCCTCTCTAACAAAGAGCCTGTCAGTCTGTCCATCCGCGGGTCAGTGAAAGAGTTGAACACAGCGCTCCTTTGGGTTCAAGGGGAGGCTGAATTTAAATGATGCAGCTCATGACATTTCAGCTGGTGGGTGAGCCCACTTGTTTTCCTTCATACATTTAAATTGGTTATTTATTTTGCAAATACCAACTCATATCTCTACCTGTAACGCAGTTTTGCAGGCAGTTGGTTCCACATGTGTGCAATTGCCACAGGACCACACGGCCACACTTAAGAAACCACAGATTTTTATCTCTGGGAGACTTATGTAACTTTGAAAGCAGACAAATCATTCAAACTCTCTTTTTTTTCTTGGGGGGAGGGGGTGGAGGGATAAGGGAAGAAATGTTTCTAGGCATTTGGTTTTGTTTTCCCATGCTCTTACTTTATGGCATCAGTGGGACATCTTTTTTCCCATGGTAATGTTTCCAGTCCTTCAGGTTTGTTTGTTTTTCTCTGGTGACACTAACTGCTGCTCTGGCTGCTCAGCAGGCACTCTGCGTGCTTTGTGCTGTATTTGCAAAACTGATCTGAAAAGTGGCTGGTAACCAGTGTTTCAGTAGGAGAAAATGAGTTACCACAATAACAGCTTGAACACATAATGAAATGACCAGGAAACAATCACAAGGCTAGTGGAGAAGTGCTGCATACACAAACCAGAGGCTCTTTGTGGCTCTTAGTGCCCTGCACTGCTCAGAAACCTGGAGGGGGAAAGGAACCTGTCTCAACCCACCAACTTTTGTGACTGCCTTCCAGGCAAGGTGTCCCTCTGCCCAGAGTTTCCATTGCATGCCATGGATAGTGTAAAATGAATGGCAGAACAGCTATGTTTAGGCATATCTGAGCAAATTGCAAGCATCCTGCTAACACCAAATGCACGTTTTGTGATGATTAGACAGCTCAGGAGATATTTACCATAGGTGATAAGCAGCACACTACTGATAAGAAATGCACTATCACCTTCCAGTTGCCTTGATCCAAAGTGCCAGTGAAAGGATTAGTGGACAAATCTATAAATTCAGAGCTCTAATTTGCCCGGGAGCACAGCTGGAGTCTGCTGCTGTGAATAAATCCTGGAGGGCAAAGATCAACAGTGCCTGAAGGTAAAGTATGGCAGTGAGTTTGAAGCAGTTACAAAGACTGGTTCCTCTTATCTTCCACAAATCCTCTTATCCTCCATGAACTAACTAGGTTATCACAGAAAAGTAAAAAATGTGGATTTTAGAATGTTCTCTCAGTTTAGCTCCCTTGAAAAAGCACTGCAGCATGGTACCACTTACACTTGGAGGGAAAAAAATGGGGGGGGGGGGGCATGCTCCTGCACAACCAAGCATATAAAACAGCTGAAAAATTGTGTTTTACTTAGTGAAGGTCAACATACACTATATGAAGGCTCATTTCTTCTTTTTAGGGTAATGACTTGTTACAAGTGTGCATCATTTCCTAAAGCAGAGATGTGAGCTCTGTTCACCTTGACCGCTTTTGAAATAGCAGGGTTAACGGGGATTGCAGGCTCTGTGCTGCCCCGTGGGCATCATTTAAAGCTCCCCATGGAGAACAGTCAATTGAGAGTGAGTAGCTGGAGGAAGCAATTTAGCTGTATTACTTCCAGCATGAGCTCAGCATGTGGAAGTGGAAGCCAGGAAAGGCAAAACCAGCAAATGCAGGTCAGGTACAGAGGATCCCTCCAGTTCTGTGGGAGCAGGTCTGCAGTGCAAGCTTGGGAGGAAGGAGAGGAGAGCTGGCTACAGCTTTCAGGCACAGGGACAGAGCTCAGAACCTCCTCAGCCTCCTGAACTGCAGGGCTGCTCCCACAGTGTGAGAGAAAAATATTCCTCTGCTCTGGCTCCCTGTGATACCAGGCTACCATTTTGACATCAGCTGTACAGCAAGAAAAAGTCTGCTGGCCTGTGCATCAGTTTTCCCCCTCTGTTCCTAAGGACAATTCTCTATTCTCAGAAAACAAAACTTTAGAAAAAGTTGTTTAATTTACATTTTGATAGCATGTCTTTGCAGGTAACAGCAGGTGCTTGGGTGTGTTTTGTTTAACTGTAACTTCCCTCTTATCCTTTTCCCACATGCAGATTTTTCAGCATGATACTTCCCTCATTTTCTTTCCTCTCAAAATACATCCACAGCCCATGCTCACCAGCAGGAGATGGCTTGGATGTAAAGTCCCTTTCATCCCCTTTTATTCTAAGTGAAGGCTGTAACTGATGGCAGCCAGGATGCCACAGAGCCTAACAGCAAATTATGCTCCCAGCAGCTTGTGACTGTCTCTTCCCATGCTCCCTGTGAGCAGTGGGAGGGGGAAACATCCTGCCTCTCTCTCAGCCATCCGCTGGGGAGACAGGACTGCTGGGGGCCTGGCCAGAGCAACACGAGGGCTGAAATCAGGAGAAAAGTCAATCACCACTGCACAGTGATGTACAGCTCCAACCTGCAGCTCTTCTCTTTTAAATTACTCCCCTTCCTTCCTGCTCACATTTACACCTCTCTTGGTGGTCTGTGCAGCCAGTCTCAAACTGGCTCTGGAACAAAAGTGTCATTTGAGATTATACACTCCCAGTGTGGCATATCGGGCATGTCTTCAAGAATCTGCTTAAGGCATCAAAGTCACAAAGCTGATTTGTGCAGTTGGGTGCTTACAGGGTCTTTGGTCTTTTTTTACAGTAAAGGGCAACTGTCCAGTTGAAGTTACTCATACAATATCCACATCACTGAAACAGAAAACCTGCAGTGAGTGCAGGCAAGCTCTGTACCTCTGCTCTCACCACTGATTCTCCACAGCCTCACAAGTGACAGTCTGTTCTCCCAGCTCTGGTGATGTACTTCCATGAACCCATTACACAGCAGGAGCAGGATATTAAGTAATGCTATGTTTACGACTTAAATCAGAGAAAATGTTTCAAAATAATATGTAAAAAAACTTATTTAACTTTCTCACAGCCAACTACCAGTACAGCAACAGCTTGCCAGATGCAGGTAATGGCCCCAGACAAATGCACCCACCCAGAAAGCCCATCCAGCACACACAGGAGGCATCAATCTCAGCTGCGTGCTCAGGAGCACCACAAGCACTTTGCCCTTGCCCTTGCACTCCCATGGGGGGAGAGATTCCTAGGATAGATCCATGCTGCTACCCCAAGTGTTTCCTTCCCATAGCCTCAGAGCCCAAGTCTGGGGGCAACCTGACATTTTAATTGTCCAGCTCTTCCCTTGGTCTCTGATGCCAAGATATTTCCCATATACTCTCTCCATCTGGAAGCAATTTCTCTCTGAGGACCCATTACAGAATAAAAGATACATAGACTCTGTCCAGTCCAGTCAATTGGACCAGTTAAGCAATGCCTCTTACTCCAGTGGACAGGCAGAGAAGAAAAGACCTTTTAGCTGGCAAAAGGCTTCTTTTAATGACACTTTATCAATGGACAACATAATCTTTGGACAAACACCCCCCAGATGATTTACAAGATCAGCATGGCCTGAAATCCTTTCTCCCTGGCTGCATTTGGTCAGGAGGTCACAGATTTTCACCTGTAGCCTTCTGTCACCACAAACATCGTTTGTCATGGCACCAGTTCTTAGCATCTTTCCTATTTTGTGCTGGACACTGGACTAGTCAGAGACAGCAGGTCACTTGTTAATCATCTTCCTGTCATACAATAATACAGATCCCCAAGCCAGAATTGATTTTCAGAAATGTTTGATGGGTTTAGCTAGCTCTACACTAAAATGATTTTAAAGCCAGACATCTTGTCTAGCTTGCTACCCAGCAAATCCAAGGTTCCTGTACAGTGACCCAGAGAATAGGTTCTACAAACCCTCTGCATAGAGCAGGCACATACTGCACAGGGACGTGGCTGAGGGAGAAGACCTTCCCCTCACAAGACAAGCTGAGCATCAAAGATCTTTGTTCCCCTTTCTTTAAACTGAGACCTGTCTCCACAGCAGGCAACAGGAACCTCACCACTAGCTGAAGACTCAAAGTGATGCTTCCTCAGAGGAAATGGTGAAAAGTCACCATGAGGACATAAGCCCTCAAACAGTGATCTCCTCATCTGCTCTGAGTAGCAGCAGCTCACAAATGTGCACCTCTGCTCAGTAACACTGTGCTCCAGCTCCCATTTGCACCCTGCTACCTTTTCCACTTTGCATGACTCTCCTGCTGTATGCTGAAAGATGAAAACAACCCGGACCCCTCGCCTGGTCCTTCCATCCAATGTCTAGATTGTCCAAGTAGGAAAAATCCCATAAACAATCTGCAGAAACCCTGACTTTAAATAAATTAACAGCCTGACCAGCTGCAAAATCTCTGCTTGCCAATGCCTATGCTGCAAACAGACATTGAAAACACTGCATGCACTCCTGCAGCAGCCGAGCTGGAAGCACAGCCGCTCTGTGTGCAGCCCTGGCTGAGCGCAGGAGCCGCTTTGCAAAACGCGCATTCAGCCAGCTAATCCTGCAGGAGATGTCCTGCTGCCCACCCCCAACAAAGGGGGGAAACCCTTTCCTTTCTGCTCTTTTGATCTGCCAGACACTGCTGGGTGCCTGTGGGAACGGATATTTACTCAAAAGGATAAATGGTGTATGCTAGACCCTCAAGCCTCTTCATCAGAGGGGAACAAATATTTGCAGTCTGTTTGTGCTGCACCAAGTGTGGATGGTGGGACACAGCTCCGTGCTTGCATAAAGCCACATTATCCTGGTCTTGCTGAAAGTGAAAGCCAGCAGCAACAGGTCAAGCACATTGCAGCACGACAAGGGGGCTCTCAGTGCAGGAGGTTTACAATAGAAGGCAAATAGTGAAGCAACAATTGATTCCAAAGCCCTGAGGAGCAAGACCTGCAAGTGTGTGTGTGCATTGCAAGGGACAGAGAGCTTAGGCTACCATAAAACAGTCGCTCAGAGTAAACAGAATTTTGGCTGCATTTTAGCCTTCTATAGTTTATTAACACAGTGCCCATGGGGGCCTTCAAAATGTAAGTAACTGAAGAAAGGAACCAGAGTACCATCTTCAAAAAATGTCCACCATACCTTAAAGAACATCTCTTGCAGGATGAGAATCAGCAGCCCTGGTATATCCAAGTAGCTCCAGTTAAATCTGGTGGAGGACTTGGTTCCCATCTGCACTTGCCAGAGCAATAAAGTCCTTTGAGACTGCATCCCTCCATGGGGATCTATTTTTTTTTCATTCAATTTCTGGTCTAAGGTGCCAACCTGCCTCCCTTCTGCTTCACTGTTGTCCACCCTGCTATTTGCTTGCAATCATGACAGAAAGAAAGCTGCATGTACATTCCTGAAAACATGAATAAAAACCATCACAAAATGCTTGCACAACTCAGATTTCATCTGGGACAGGCAGGAAGAACTGCTAAGCCTTTGACCTCTGGATTTCAAATTTTTGAGAAGAGAACCTTAAACTGCTGTCAGGTCAAAAGAGAGACCAGAAAGGATCCAGACACTAAGGTGAAAGTATTGAAACAAGATATGGCTGATTCCAATGACAAGAACTTGTAAACCATGACAGGAGGAGGGACAAATGTGGGGAGAAAACAAAGTACATTTTTTTAGAAAACTCCTAGAGGTTCTGAATAGGGCATTTATCTGAAGTGCTTGTTAATGTCAACACCACTGGGAAATTGTGAGAAAGATGGCTAGTGGAGAAAAAATTGGGATGCTCATAGAAAGGGGTTGCTCTCAATTCTCACTAAACCCATGCCACACCATGGACCACCACCCTGATCAGATATTCAGTACCTGGGCCAAATTAAAACTGTAAAATTCACATTACTGTGTTTAAGCCAAAGGTTAGTGGCTTAAGGAGGAGCAGGGGAGTGTGCATACAGGTCTGAGCTCAGCAGGTACCTGCAGCTGGTACCACCTCGTGAAGCAGGGCAGGCTCCCCAGGCTCCTGCCGAGCTCCAGGTTTGGCAGGAGGAGGGAGCAGGACTCCCTGGTTTCCTGCAGCAGCAGCACAGCAATGCTGACTCCATGGTGCCTGCAGCGAGTGCCATGCTCCTCTGAATGCAACTCTTACACACTGAAATAGTCAAATAGGAAGGTGGAATTGAGCACAGCATGCACAGCCCTGTAGCAAAACTGGGGGAAAGTGGATTTTTACAACCTGATTTTTTTCTGAAGGGTCTTAACAATCACAACAAAGGCAACAAAAAACAAAAAAAGGAAAACAAAACACTAAAAAGAATTGTCCTTCCTTTCTAATTTTTAGCAGACAATAATATGCTTTGAAAGTGCCTTTATTTCTTTTTTTGAAAGATAACCTGAATAAGTTCTGCTTCAACAGCGCAATACTTCAACACGTTCATTACAATTCAGGTGTTGCACTAGGCCTTTTCCTAGGGGAAGACAAGGCTATGGATTGCACCATATTCAGCCAGTGGTATCATTAAAAAGATCTTTCCTCCATGCCTGACAATTGCATACTGAGCAGCACCTTCAGATCGCTGTCTAGAAATACCAATATTCTTAACAATGTCTTGAGAAGTGTTCCTGGTGGAGAGAATTTAAATGAGGCAAAAGGAGACATAAGGGACCAAGAGAAAACCTGTAAAGGAAAGTGCATGAGGCACGTTGTGCACACAACACCGAAAGCAAGAGGTGGTGAGCAGTAAATCACTATCCAAAGATCTTTGCTTCCAGAAACATGAGGTTGTCAAGCCTATTTTTAGTTGCAGCCAAACTTTTCAATCTACCTACAATTAAAATACTTCAGGCAGAAGCAGACCCAGCTGATTAAGCAAATACAGACCTATCACCACCTTGATTTCATTATCCCTGAAATGAAAAAAATACATACATGCAGGAAAGAAATACTGTGCCATGAGCTTGTGGATCACTCGGGCAACTATTACAAGGCTACAGAAGGCAGTGTTTCCAACTGCAGGTAGAAACATCTGCACCAGCTTGACTGCCTCTTTTCAGCAAGGGGAGTAAGATTTGCCAGCTGTCTGAGAGACCCCCAAACACAGGGTTCCCACGTGGCTCCAGTTAGTGCTCAAACTGCAGCAATGTCTGCCCTTGAATGAGACAAACTGCACCATAACAGTTTAGCTTGAGTCTATAAGGACCTCAACAGCTATCTCAAATGTAGAAATTTAAGTTAATGGAGGTGAGGTTCGTGCTCCTCCAGCCTGTGCAGGTCATTTATTTAGACTATAAGCTCTAAGTGCTATGGTATTGCATCTGTCTGGTGCAAAATGGGGCTTCGCTGAGCAGAGTTACTCCTTCTGCAAATAGGTCATGACCAGCCACTTACACTATGAAAAAAATCAGTGTTCTGGGACAAAACTCTTTATACTGTGCCATTCAGAAACCGATATAACAAGGAGACAGTCTGATGAGTCACAAAAAAGCAAACAAGATGATAAGCAATAAGTGCAGACATTTCCAGGGAAGGACAGTCAGGACATTTCCAGGAAGAAGGCAGTCACAGCTTGAACCTTAGCAGAGACACCATTGGGACTTATGAATAGTACTGATTGCTGATGCTCCAGCTGCAGGAGGGGCAGCACAACACAAATAAGATGTTACGGGAAATACAGGATCTCTCATGTTGGAGAAATCTTAGAAAGGCCAGTATGATAACCCCACAAAAGCAAAGGCTGTTCTTCACTGCTATATATAGATGGTAAATAACAGCTGCAGAAAAAGGGCCACTTAAGCTTAGAGACCATTGATTGCACAAGAAAAATTGGATGTAAAAATAATGAGGCTAAAATTCAGATGAAGGGTGGGTTTTTTTCCTTCTAGAATTGAGATTTTGGAAAAGCCCCAAATAAGCATAAAAAGCAAAGAAAAAATTAAACCCTTTCAAGAATTCAGAATTCCAAACATTTGCTTTAGGATTTGTGATGCAACGATTCAAAAGACCTGGTCTCATTTGTTCTTTCTGACACTAAGCCACACGTAGCAAAGCAGATCTGAACTTGTGCCCCCCATTCCAGCAAGGTGATGGGAGCTGTTCCCCAGCTGCAGCAGCACCAGGGACAAGGACTCATGTCCCTGCAAGAGCTTCTGGGCTCCTGAGCTCCTGGTTTCTCATCTTGAGCTAAGGATTCCACATCAGGACCAGCCTGCAGGTGCTCATCAGCTGGTGCTGAGGTCCTGCTGGGAATTGAGACAAGCTGAGTGTGCAAACACTGGTGGCACCCACACACCGAGCCAGGGCACAGTGAACCTCAGTGAATGCAACTCACATCAAGCAACCCCCAGGCTTCCTGAGCTCTACCTAAGTCTAGCCTTGCAAAGGATAACCAAAGTTAAATGGTTTTGTCTAGGCAGGGTCAAGAATCCAAAAGCTTGTTCTGGCCCCTACAGCTCTAAGGAATGCATAGTAAAGAGTAATTACACAGATTTCATTGCTACGAAACTTGAACATGGACATTTCCCAATCTAAAAAGTTTATTTTTTTATTTTGTTAATAAAATCACCATGCACATCTAAGCTGTTACACATTTTCTCTGGACTTTTATATCTATTTGTGTGCTACCACCAGAGCTGATTTTAAGCAAAAATGGTTAATCCTTTCTTTAATACTTGTCCTTTCACATCAGCCTTCACAAAGCTGAAAGCAGCATAAAATAAATTCTATAGTCTCTACTTGAGGAGAAGAGCAAGTGATAAATTACTTGCCTAGGAGGAGATGATGTTATTAATCAAAATGACTTCAGGGTATAGTGTTTTGAAGTTGTGTTGAGTATTAAATAACAGGTGAAGAGTTTTTTCCTTTTGAAATCCTAAATTGAAGCCTATTCAATAAAAAGAAGCAAAATTATCCAAGTTGTTACAGAAAAAAAAATCTTCATGAATAGAGAGTGTAAATTAAAGCCTTCAAATTGAAATCAGGATGTAAAGATTGATTTGCATTTCTTTTCATAACAAAGAATGACACAGTTTGGTCTCTTACACATTTTTTTTTGAGAAAACTTGAATGTCAGGAGTTGAACACAGCTCTGCTGTCCCCTGAAAGTTACAGCTATGAGCATTTCCTGATTAAATTAGGGTTTTACCCAGCATTCTCAGATTCTGCTTTGCAGATTAATTTGTTTTACAAGAAACAATTTCATTCACTGGCAAGCCATACTGCCAAGGAATGCAAACTCATAGCACTTACTGAGGGCATGCCAAGAGACTTGTCCTGCAGAGCTCCAGAGGGAGGAAAACTGCCACTGAAATAAGAATTTGCATGTGTGACCACTGTCCATTTGGGACAGAAGAAAATCTTGCTTTTTTCCTGCTCCTCAGGGCCTTTCTGTGGAAGGTTTTTAATTGTGCTTCACAGCACAATCTTTGGAATACAGAATATACTTAGTAGCTTGGTTTGAATTTCTTGTTAAGGGTTAGCAGTGCATAGAAGCAGGACAAGAGCCAACAGACATGAAAGGAAATCAGGGATGTTCAGACCGGATATATGGAGAAACATTTTCACGAAGAGAACAGTCCAGCACGACAACAGATGACTCAGAGAAGCTGGAAAATCTCTGGTCTGGAGAAAAATCAGACCAGATTGGTAAAGCCAATTTTTCAAGACCAGATTGGTAAAGCCTTTTACAACCTGGTCTGATTTCACAGCTGACCTTGCTTTGAGCAGAGGACTGAACCACAAGCCATTCAAGATCCCTTCTGACTTGAATTATCCAACAACTCTCTAGAAAGGAAGCTTTTCATGAATCTATCATTAATCTATGGGAAACACCAGTGCTGTAGCATCCTCACCCCTGTAGGTAGTTAGAGAGTAGGAAAGTGAAAGCTTTCATAAAGCTGAACTCCACTGCCATAAGAACCATGGCCCCTCAGTGGCTTTCTCCCTTTTTTCCCCACTGTTCATCGAGA
Source organism: Passer domesticus (assembly GCF_036417665.1). Lineage (NCBI taxonomy): Eukaryota > Metazoa > Chordata > Aves > Passeriformes > Passeridae > Passer > Passer domesticus. Next base: position 46,052,544 of record NC_087476.1, read on the forward strand.
GTGCCCTACAGAGTTTGCATGTTCAGCAATAAAGTTGAGGGCGGGGGGGCGATGAGAAAGGCAGATGAGCAAGATCAATTTTTACATCTTTATGCTTTCCTGTGGCTGATAAAAGATTGCTCTTCTCAGAAGATACACCAGTAAATTTTCAGTCTAGATCTGTATATCAGGAAATAAGGCTCCCATGACATCGTTTGGAGATTATTCCAGGGCTTAAGAGATTTCACACTCTAATGGTTCCCAAAAATACTCTGACTACATGTTTCCTTTGTCAGCCACATCCTAATATATTACTAGATAAGTCCTCTGCCTCCAGGCTATTTACAATCATCGGAGAACCGAGGACTGTTTTGCCACATAGCCAGTTAGAAAGATCAAGTTCTTCTAATCTTTTCTCACATCCACTCTGACTCCAAAAAGTGTTTGTATTTCTTGCCAGAATATCAGGGTGGCTTTTCCTGGTGTGGATGAGGTCCCAGTATTGCCTGAAGAATAGCAGGTGTGCTCTTATCTGAGCTAGGGTGCAAATGAGCACATCCAAGTTCTTTGGTTCTCTTGCACACAAAACCCCCAAAATGCAAGTTTTCTTTTCAAGACTAGAACAGCAAGAACTCCGGGAGATGTTGTCTGTGCAGTCTTCATCAGCCTGATTTTCTAACATCAGTGGAAGTAGTTTCAGTCACTTGTAGGGTCTTGGATCAAGTCCCAAATCTCAAAGAATAAAAGCATGGATAAAATGAGACATTAACTTCAAATGCAGCTGCCTGGAATTCCTGCCTTGAAGTGGGAATGGAACAACGTTGAGGGTAGGCAGAAGGGTTTTTTAAATTAAAAATGGGACGAAGAGCATGTTTTAATTTTCTAATTGAAAAAAAGTGCTTTGGAAAATATTCTGTGAAACTGTTTTGAATTAACTTATTTATTCAGCCAAGGGAACATTCCACTCACATTCAACAGAAGAATGGTGTCTCTACACAATATACAACTTCTCAGGCTGCCTTCCTTCTAAGTTAAAGAAAACCTAAACAAAAAAATGTGAGGACAGTCAGCCCATTCATGTATTTCCACACCAGAAAGTCTCAGAGTGTGTAACACCTTTATCCCCACTGGGAGAAAGTCAGCTCCTGACTTTGCTAAGCCATAGGTTTGCACAGGGGAGCTCCTCAAATGCTACCAGAGCAAGAGGCTTTATACACTGTTCATAATGCACCAAAACACTTAACCAAATCCCATGTCATAAGTACACAGCTAGAGGAAAGCCTGGTTGCATGTGTTATGTGTGCTTATGTTCCTTGGTTGCCATCCAGCCCACTGTTTTCAGAAAGTTACACACTCAGAATTCACCCCTACATCCTTCTTTTTCACAGAAGGTGTTACAACCACTCTGTTCTACCATGATAACCTGACACTGGCCTCAGCAGGTCTGGTATGTCACAAGACTTGTACACTTGTTCTGGATCAGATCATTAGTTTTTTGCTGTGTGACTAATTCTTCTAAAACCAAAACAATGCAAGGCACACATCAAAGAAAAGCCATCTCTGTCTCCCCAGATGTTTCACTAATGCAAAGCCTAGTACAGTTACAGTATCACAAGGAAGAAGAAGATAAAGGCTCCTTTTCTCTGCTCTTATCTTCAAAATGTTCCAATCAGTAGAGCTGAACCAAAATAAAACATTTTTTAAAAAGTAAAAACTGAACTGAAAAGGACATCTTGCATTTTAAAATAACAAACCAAACAAACATTGCACTGCTTGCTTTGTAAATCTTACAGAAGAGCACCTCCTTAGCCCAGGCTGCCTATTCCTTGAAAAACAAAGACAAGCAGAACTAGCTGCAGGCAATGAAGTATATTAGCATTTGAATTCATGTTTGTATATCCTCTGAAGGAAAAATTATCTTAAAAGCAACCTAAGAACTTCCTGAAATGTATTATGGCAACATTTATTTGAGATTTGAAGATTCCTGATGTCTTTATAGTTCCTTAGAAACAAACTGGAAATGCTAAAAGAACACCCCACCGATTGCTGCCAATTTCAAAACAGGATGTTTTTGTTTTTGAGGACTGTAATTAGGAACAGTGACCTTGAAAATGTAAACAAACCATCCATTACCTCTTCTCTTCTAATTACTGCTGCAAATATTGTTTTATCTTTATAAACTTGTCTGTGTGAGCAATTTAGTTTTCATACTCAGGCAAAGACCAGAACTTCCACAGGACTAAATGTGCTGGCACCCAATGTCACCAGATAGTTCAAGGAAAAAGGAAGCGAGGAGGAGAAAGAATTTGCTATACTGCTAGGGATTTAAAATCATTGTGGCTGTTATCAGCACACAGAGAAATCAAGAGAGAAAAGGCACCCCTAAAAGAAATGCATTACAAGTACTGCTGAAGAAAATCCGCTATCAGGAAAAGAGCTTGGAAAGTGCTTGGTCTCTTCGGGCAGCAAGAAGGGAGATCTGGAGCTTTCCCAACACCTAACCCTGCAGCCAGAAACCTGACATGTAAGCCCTTCCTTACCTTCTGATGTCCAAATTCATTCAACACTGTGCCCAGCTTCTTTGTGTTGCTGTGAAGTTTGTGGGCTGCAATGGCTGGGTTGGGATCCCTCCAGTCAATGGAGAGGCGATGGTACCAGAGGTGCTGGCCCTCCTGAATGTGAGCGGCCTTGATGCTGGGGTCGAAGCGATGCACCTCGCAGCCACTGTTGGCCATGCTGAGCTCAAACTGGTTGTCATCGTGGCCTAACCTGTGCAAAAAAAAAAAAAAAAAAAAAAAAAAAGAAAATAAAGCAGCTGTAACTATTAATCTAGCAAAAAGAACTATTAGTGAGTAGGATGTTCTGAGGATGAATTAACTTAACTTGAGGAAAATTCAAACTCAATGCAATATTAGAACTTTCTAGGCAAGAACTAAACCACTTTTAGCCAGGCTGATAACTTTCCCAAAGAGCTTTTCCTTAATTTAGAAGTTGGCAAAATTTGTACAAAAGTAAATTAAACATTGGAATCTTTGTGCTGTCATTATTCATATTAATATTTTATGTTTATATATATTTCTTTATTTTCAATTTGCTTTTTTTCTTTAAAAGTTTACAATACTTTCCTTAGTCTCTGCTGCACAAACTTCCAATAACTAAACATAAGCAGAACAGAAAATACATTTAAAAAATATGCAGTACTACTTTGTAAAAATCTGGCATATTTCACGCCACACCTGTCACCTGTTACAAATATGACCCACAGTGACCACCAGTACAGAAAAGGTACAAGAATCAAATGCCTCTCTTTCTCTGTGGACAGGAAGACACAGATTTAAAATAGCATATTTAAAAATAAGCCCTTAACACCAGTAGCAGAGTTGTTACATAAACTTGAGAGAAATATTGCTGCTAATTTGGTGAAGACCCCAAACAAGAAGAAAAATTAATAGCCCCTTTGCACAGCAGTTTTGTCTCAGTCCCTGCCTCTGCAAGAAGACGTGTTTTAAAAGGCTGTGCCATATTCCCACCTCCTACAGCCCAGTGCTTCACACAGGGTGCACTAAAACGAAAAGAATCTGGTATTTACCATTGCAGTCACACATCTGAACCACAGGCCTTCCCTACTCCGTAAAACAGGATGTTCTCTTCATTCCTACTCCTCCAAGCTTATTGCAAATGTGATTCAAATCACGCAGTAAACATTAAACTTAAACAAAATTAAGCTGTTTGATACACACGTGTAGCACTGAGAATTAAGATTTTTTAAAATCAGTTGTACAACTGAGATTATTCACTCTGTACTAACAGCAGAGCATTTATCTGTTGTGCACAGACCATGACAGGGCAGTACTCTCAGATGCACTAGCAGAGCACCTGCTACGCTACACCCCAGTTATCCTAAGCAATGGTGTGGGTCTGAAATCATTTTGGCTATTTGCATCAATATGTGAAAGGTGGCACATTTTAAATCACGTCACACGCTATGGTACAACGTTAGGCCAGCACTAAATGACCTACACAGATGACATACAGGTAAGATAAAATTAATTCAACTCATGAAACCATGTGTGGCAGAGCATTTGTTTTGGAAGTTACCAACACAGTATGACACTTGCTGTAATACTGGCCAAGCACACTGTAACAATACCCTAGGACGCTGTCTTCTCTTCAACCACCTTCCCTTTGGGAAAACAGGAGGAGACAGAGTGTGCAAAAATAGCCCAGCATGCTTTTAAGAACAACCCTAATTCACAGGGTTCCAACCCATACAGCTGGGTGGGAGGAAAAGAGAGGAGTTTTCTTTTAATATATTCAGCACACATTAGGAAAAAAGTTCAGAAGTTAACCAAGTGAATCAACATGTTTGTTTGCATGTGGCTTTCTACAGAAGGGTCAGCGATGGACAAAGAGCAGTGTAATCCCTCAGGAATGAGACAGTGGCTAAAAATGAACAGCATGGGAATTGTTGGGGACAGTCACAGCGTCAGTGATGAGCCCACCAGCGACTGATGGCCACGTGTGTCCGTGACACACTTCGAACCATACCAGCTGGCACAATCCAGAGCGCCAGATGCTTTTGGTGCAGACAAACCTCAGGCTGCCTCCAAACAGATTGCTGCTCGTGTGGACTGCAAAGGGAGCTTCATTCACAGCGGGGGGAAACAGGGGAAAAAATACAGATGAGGGTAAAGATGGGCATGATGTGTCTTCTGCCACTCTAGTTAACATGCCTGAAGAGAGATCCAGCCAACAGCAAATATATAGGAGAGGAAATCAAGTCCTCTCCAAAGGAACTGGTTCAAAAAATGCCTGGCCCACATGTCATCATGTAAAGGGATAATGCAGCATGAAAAAGATAAAAAAAAATAAGTCTCCTAACAAAGATGTAGTTACTTAAAGAAAAATGTGTTACTTAAAAAGGGATCACGATTTTAGAAGGACAGTGTGGAGGTCACAGAAGACCAGCGAGGCCTTTCCTCGCCCTCAGGAGAGAGCAGCTGCTGCCTCCATCCGCAGCGAAATAAAACCTGCCGAAGAAACGGGCCTGTTTTTCCCGTGAGGGAGAAGGGAGCCCGGTGCCAGAGGTGCCCGCAGTGCCCTGTGCGGGGGCAGAGGGGCACTCAGCCCAGCGCGGCCTCTCCCGGCCGCGGGCGGGCACATGGAGGCCTCGCTGGCCCCGCTGCCGCGGGCCGCAGGGCAGCACGGCGGGCAGCAGTGTCCCCTGGCTGCTCCCAGGGATCACCGAGGGGCACGGGGCACGGAGCCTTGCGCTCAGAATGGGCACTGGGCTGCAGCTGGCACTGCGTGAAGCATCATAGCGGGCCCTGCACCACCCGGGGCACAGCGAGCGCACAAAAGCTGCTTTGTCCCCTCTGCACGGCTCTGGGGGACACCTGTAGCTGATCCAGCCTGGAAACTGCAGGCACTCCAGCTCCCACTGCAGGTACTCTGTCCCACAGGACAGAGCTATGCACATAGCTACCTTAACTTGCTGTACATGCAAGCTAAGGTGCAGCTTTCCCTTTCTCTGTTCCCCCTCCCCCCCTCCTCTTTCAAAGGAAGATGACTGAGCTCAGCAGCTCAGGAAAAAAACGATGGACCCCCTGCCTGAATCCTAAAGCTCCTACATGCACTTTAGGATGCACCTGAAATGGCATTTATGCCGTATTACAGCAAGACTCTTTAAACCTTGCTGGTAAGTTTCTGAAATCCCATTCATTTATGTTATCCCAGCTTGAGTGCCTGCCTGTGGTGTTTGTAACTGACTTAGTTTAATCTAAGCAGATTTAGCACTAATAACTAGAGCTCACTAATGCATATTGCAATTATGTATCACACTGGGAAATCCTGTCCCCCAAGCAAAAACATTGCTGCCTCCCACTAGTAGAAGCAACAAATACTAATCTAAAAAGATCCCCAGATGTTCCAGACACTGCTCACTCCCATTCACAAGTAACTTCTTCTATGGCATTCAAGGAGGCAAAGCTTAAGCAGCACGTTTTATCCCAGTTTTAATGATATATGGATTTAATTCAGGATTCCTGGTAACACTCCCGCTGAACTTTCACATTTGTCCTCCATCCATTTTCTCCACAATGAATGCTCTGCATTAGCAGCAGCTGCTCCCCATTTGCTCTTTATGAAACGTATGAGATAACAAAAATGTTTAAAGTGGATTTTTGCCTTAGAACAAAATTACTTTTCTGTCTGTCATAAACTAAAGGAAGTGAGTCTGAGGAGAAGAATTATGCAGCAACGAGCTCCAAAGTTTGCAGAAGTAAACTGATGGATTTTAGACTGCTTCTCCATAACCTCAAGTATTTCCCTTTAATTTTTCAGGTGTTTTGTGTGATGCATCCTGGTTGGTTACTTACTGCATGTGTGTATCTGATGATTGATTGATTGATGGGAGAGCTGACATCAGTTTCAATCCCTGCTAAACCCTAGTGTTCCATCACTACAGAAATTCTGGCACTCATGCTCCCTGGCCCATACACAGAACAGCACCACATATAAAGCACTGGTATGCACACACTAGCTCAGTCTTGTTCAAAACCATTAGCAAAATATCTCAGTGCTGGTCAGCTTTGTGCCTAATCTGCACCTCCTAGCATGGATTAAATCAACTCTGTGTTGTGCCTAGTGGACAATTCAACAAAAATACCATTCTCAATTTACATTTGACCCTTAACAACAGGGAAAATGGACATCAACACAGGAGCTCAGGTCTAATATTAATGATTGTGCAGCTTGAAAGACAAGGTCTAGGTTAATTCCACTGAAATTTGAGTACTTTGACAAGACATCCAAAATCAGCAGCCACCTTATCCCAGACTTCCACTATAATCAAAGGAAAGCTGTACCTACCCCCAGAATGCTATTTAACTTAGCTGATTTTCCACCTGAATGTGCTTGCCTCTCCCTACTACTAGAAGGGCCCTCAGGCAATAACTCAGTACTACAGTCAGACAGTAAACTCTGGAACTGAGCATGGGGTAACACTGCATCTCTCCTAAGTTTTATAGGAACACGAAAAGCTGAGGAGGAAAATAAATCATGTAAACCTCTATTTTGCAGTAATGCCAGGTAAGTGTAATTTGAAATATATTGCAAACAACACCCAGAAAATAAGAAGCAACAGTAGTCAAGAGAAATCTTCTCTCTGTATATGTGATTTGTCTCTTGTTTTGTCACAGAACAGTGCTGCTGAACAAAACCTGAGAGCACCTCCCTCTCAGAGAATCTGGGTCTTTACAGCTCAAATACACTCAGTCAAAGTATAAACCCATCCAAATTAACCAAAACCACTCCCTCTGACCAGAGGGCACCCTGCCTCCCCTCCATGCTCACTGCAGGTGTTACCTGCCATGAGAAATGCCACCCCAGCACGGTTCCTTGCTATCCATCCTTTGTAAATCCACAGCAGCAAAATCACAGGAATAAACCACACTGATTCAAGGGAGATGAAGCCTTTCAATATGCCTCTAGCCTAAAGCTGCCTCTCAGGACAGCAAGTACACTTTTATTAAGCAGCTCTACATGGTGATCTGTGTGAAATGAGCTCCAGATCCCAGTGACTGTTCTCCCAATGCAACTGTGTGCTGATGGCCTGAAGCACTGCGAGGACTGACCTCCCTCATCCTCCAGGACAACAGAATGTTTTACTATAGGGAAACAGGCTGCACGTGTGGATTTGCTACCTGTGAAAGCACTTCTTCTGAGAAGAGTGAAAACTTCACTTTCAAGTGCTGTAAACATCATAAACACTGGAAACATTTCAAAGTAAAGCCACAGCTGCCTTTGTCACTATCACTTTGGCACACTTCACCCCTGAGGTGTCCAGCAAACACACTCTCCTATGGAAATGTACTGTTTTGTCCCAGAGCTGGTTAATGAAGGTTTGTAAGCAATGCTGCTGAAATCCCTGGCAGATATGCAAGTCACCTCTCCTCAAGGCAGATGCTGTAGGCTTCTCAGCTTACCCCTTTGATTTCCACCTTCCTCTATATGAACTACCACTCACAACTCACCAGCAAGCAATTTGTTTTTCTACCAATATTAGAAAGGCAAAGGAAAATAAAGACCCTCATGGAGAAAGGATTTTTCTCTAAAAAGAAAGTTTACAGAAGCACATCAACACACCTGAACAAAGTTTGTGTATTAGAAGATAACCTTGCTGCAGCCTGTGTTGTATTTATAGGGCTTTTTGAAGCTACTTGCCATGAAACAATTTCCTTTCTTTTAAAGAGAGCACTTACCCAAGTGAATAGAGACGGCATTTCTTGCTTCTGATTCGGTGGATGAGGCTAAACCTCTCATCAAGACAGACTGACCAGGGCTTTTTTGTGGGTTTGGAGTACCCTTTCAAGCTGTTCAGGTTCATGTGTTCACATGAAATCTGTTGAAATCAAAGGATAGTTCATTTTAAGACAGGACTTTTAACTTGTTTTTAATTTGCCTTCCAGGGGAGAAGTGGAAAAAAGAAAAATGTTCATTGGTTTAATTTAACTCTTATTGTCAATCTGATACACAGCTACAAAGATGTGATGATTTTTTTCCTTGTTTATATGTTCTGCTTGGTGAAATTAAAGGCTTACATAATTCCCCAGAGAGCGATGCAGTTTTGAAAAGCAAATAATTAAGCATTAGTACTATACCCAAATTCTTTTTTTTCCATAAGGAAAAGATGTTTCAGCATTCAAATGTTTAATTTTTTTTTTCTTTTCAAACCCTGGAGTGGATTCTGCATCCTGAATAATGTTAAAATCAAGACTGCAATTACAAAGTTGCCTCTGCAATATGTACCTTACCCACAGCGTCCTGGATCTCAGCTCCAGAAGGGACTTAATCTTTACCCCAACCTCCAACAACAATGGGATTTAAGCAAGTATGTAACTAAACAGAGGAATCATAGCATCTATGCTGAGCTGGCTTGGACATCTAGAGACTAAAGCCCGGATAAAAGCCCTGCAAATGAAGAGATAGAGATCCTGCAGGGAGGAACACCGTAAGTCAAAGCCCTTGTACAGACCAAGAGAGCAAAGACTGAAAAGGCACTGGTTTCATCAGAAACCTGGACATGTCAAAAATCACTGAGGGGTGAAGTCAGCTTTGCCAGCAGCTGAGCAGCAGCCTGGAACAGCCAAACCCACAGGGACTGAGCCAGCAAAGCCATGGCCCTGTGAGTGACACCCTACAGAGGAGCCCTGCCTGCAGCACCAGATCTGCCTGTCCACCCAGCAGCTCAGGCCAGAATTTCACCCCCAGGACACCACATTCCACTCCACGTTTTTCCTCCAAATTCACTCTGGAAAAGGTGTTCACAGAGCTGGAGAGTGCTGCACCCTTTGCAGAACGCAGGAGCCAGAGCACAGCAGTCGATGGAGAGCTGGTACAATTCGTATGGCTCTCACCACAGCAGTGGCAAGGAGGCAAGGGGAAGCAGAAGGAAGCACCAAAGCTGTGGCTGCTTCTGCCCAGGAAAGGCTGCACTGCTCTGCACCAGCATCCACAGTTTGTTCTTGAAGGCTTCTCAAACCACTCAGCCCAGCCATCAGTCAGGGGTTGCAGGGCACAGGTTGCTGCCACGCAGATAAGAAAGCAAAGACTGAGAAGAGCTGCAGGAACCCAGCTGAGCCATCGTGATGAAAAGTTGTTCTTTGGGCCCAGTACCAGCCCTCGCTGCAGGAATGGGAGCTGGCACTGTCAGAAAGGCAACAACTAAAATGGTGGAAAGGACAAAACCAGGTTAAATATTAGTCCTGAACAGAGTGTTCTCATCTTGCTCCCTTCCTTTTTCTACAGCAGATTGCAGAGCCTCAGTTCTCAGTCTTAGCCAAACTAAAAAGCACAGCTCTGATCCCACCTGGAACCATAGAAATGAAACTATTTTACACAGAGCTGAGAGCAAAACCTGGAACCCAGCCTTTAGTGTGGCAGGCACTCTCCACCTTATAATAAGTAAATAAAACTCTCATTCTTTAAGAAGTGTATGCTCTGAAAGATCATTACCTCGAGCTTTACATTCAAAGAGCTGCACACTGCATCACCACCTCCCTGCTCCTGCTTGGCTCACAATTCCCACAGAAAATTCATAAAAGTAAATACAGCATCTCTTCATGCTGTTCCCAGGATTCACAGTTTTAAGTAAAGATTTGCACTGCACCCCACTACCCATTTTCCTTCAGTCACACAATAATCAAGGAATAAATGGCACTGCAATAATAAGCACTAATTTAAGACACAGAAGAATAATGTACTCTCTGCAGAAAACTAAGATTCTGCAATGCTGCCACTTAATTGACTCATGGCATTATGAGCAATTACAACAGTCAGAATTTGAAGCAATTTTAACAGCTCTTGCTACTGAATAGCTCTTGCTATTAAAAAAAAAAAACCAAAAAAAAAAAAAAAAAACCCAAAAAACAAAAAAAAAAACACCACCACGACCACCAACAACAACTAACTTTTTTTAAAACCCAAACAAAAATCAAACCCTGAACCTGCCTTTAGCACCATCATCAGTCTGTTGCATGATTTACTGATGCACTGAGCTCACATCCTGTTCTGGGCTTCTCCTCACTCCTATAATACAAACAACAGAACAAGAAAGATGCTTCTCCTGATCATGAAATACCAGCACCAAAAATGCTTTTTCTGGCCTCACTTGACTCTGCTGACATGGCACCTTCCTGCTCCAGCAGTTTGAGCCATTCTACGTAATGGCATGGGGCTGAATTTTGTCACAGTAATTAGTAGACACTTGCTCAGCAAACAAGGAAAATGACATCCCATGCTTATGTACATAAGCAGGATGATATTTTCAGAAGTGCTCATACCAGTCAAGGTGTTATCCCATCAGTTACTCATCCCGTAACATCTGCCAGGTCAGGAACATGGGTTCCTCCCATTTTTTTGTTTTCACTTATGCTTATTCCCCCAACCAGGGTCAGTTACTGTGGGAATGAAACTTCTCAGTGAGTGTGTCAAAGGCAATAAACTCTCTGTTAATTGATGCCCTTGTAGGCTTTGACCCAACTAGTGGAGTTTAGCAGCATCTGCCACTGTTTATTAAGTCACTGAGATTAAAGATGTTTTCAAACTTAATACATCTGCCACAGTCTAAACTTCTGTACAACAAAGCAAGCAGTTCAACACACATCTCTTGCTGTCCCACATGCATCATCTTGCCTCCTGCCCTCTCAGTGCTGGCATGAGTGGCAGCAGAGATGTCATTTTATTGAGAATTTAGCCACAGGTACCTACAAACTGGAGAATATATGAAAACCCTGCTATCCCCTTTTTCAGAGGTGTTTCAAATTATCTCAGCCTCAAAAGCACTGCATTAACAAAGAATTTAATATGTGAATGACATTTCAGTGATGTTGGCACCTGGGGCTTTTTGCTGTTCTTCAGAGTAAGTAATGATGCTGTCAACTCTGTATTCAAGGGTCAATTGATTATAGACCTGGGTACCAAAAGCAGATGCTCTGTTAGAATTGTGAGCATCCAGCATCTTTTCCATCTTTTTCTTACAGGAATTGCACACGCAGATGCTGTTGTGCATAAGTGATGTCTCTGTTAAGACTTGATAGCCCACGAATTTCCATGTATGCTGAAGGCTGGAACTATCCATCAGCACAATCTGGATTTGGAAATGCCATATTTTAAAAAGCACATACACCCACCAATTTCCATGGCTGTTGTTTTTGTCCTGAAAATATCAATATTTTATTGGTATCATTGAAACAGCTTGTCCAAGTTAGGGTCTGATGCCTTGTTCTCATTTTACTGGGAACCTCAATTGCCTCTTTTTGAAGTAAAATGAGCCTGCTTATCACACTATTATTGAGAGGTGGAGAGGTTTAATACACTCTCTTGATACACAGTGCTCTGTATTTTTCCATCTGAGAGGGAGAGAGGGGAGAGAGAGAGAGAGAGAAACATCACATCTAAAATTTCAGTCATACCATACTCCTGTCAGGACACAAATCCATTTGGAAAAAAATAACATGGAAATAATGCATTCTTTCAAACCTGTGTTTTGACCTTTATATTCATGTTGACCATCAGTGCTAAGTTAAGCAACTTCAGAAATAAATCAGTTTCAAAAAGGTTTGGTGTGAGGTTAATTCCTTAGATATGAGGGAACAATCTGCACCAGGCAAAGTGTTTTCTAAATGGAGACTGAAACTAAAAACCTACCTGAGAAGTGCTAATGTACTTCAGGAACCTTGAGGCCTCATAGTTGAGGGAAGGGGTTGGACTTGCCCATGGTTGTAGTTCAATGTGCCATCTTACAGTCTGTAAAACAAAGCAAAACAAAAAACACCTTAAAGGCAATGCAAGTATAAATTACATGGGCTAATAAACTAAGGAGATTTAATTTCAAACTAAAATAATTTCCTGGGGACTTGCCTACACATGAAAAACATTTCAGAACAAAGCAGGGTTTCAACTACAGTGAAAAAGCATCTAACTGTGATTCAAAATGATCAGCTTTGAAAGCAGATGCAGGAAATTCAAAAAGAAAGTGCTCCTCATCCAGCATACATGTGTTAACCCAATTATACTAGGACACTCAAGCAAGCTGTGAGAAATGCATGAAGAAAACCAAGATCTAAATTTCCAAATCCTACAGAAAACATCTGGAAACAGTGATATAATTTTAATTTCATATCTATCAGGTACGAATGCCGACTGAAAGAAGAAATTGGATTGCAAACACTAACCACCAAAGGAAACCCCTGCAAGCAACGTTTTCTTTTTTAAGATCTAGATTTTATTGAAAAAACAAGCTCCTTGTGGGCTTTGAGAAAAGCCCTCTTCCTCTCCCACGCTTGCCTGACAGATATACCAGAATTCTTTGTTTCCCTGAAAAAATAAAAGTGTGGCTGCCTGTAGCCCTACCAGTCTTCATTTACATAGCCCCAAGGAAGTAGCTTTGGTGGGTGCTTTCTGTGCTCCCTCAGCTCTGAACCTTGGGGATCCTGTCAGCTTTTCCAGAAACACTTCCCACCTAGACAGAGCAGGACAGAAAAGGCCTTTCAGACATGTGTTTGCAGAGCAACAGGGCTCTGTGCTCCCACCTGCACTTCCTTCTCCAAAATTCTGCCCGCTGTCATGCTGGGAAGCTTAGACTTGTCATCTCTTGCCCTCAAGTAGATAAAAATACAAGCATGGTGTTAAGCTGTACTAAATCAAGATTGATTCCTCGTGGCCTTTCATCTTCAGGCGCCACAACTCACTTCTACGGTTGGGCAGGTACTATCAAGCTTCCCTTTAATCATCCTCAATTAACTGAGCTTCCATAATGGACAGGATGGGGTTTCTCCCTCAAAGGCTCATGCTGGCATTCAATAAAATACAATCAGAAACCCCACTCGGGATTCCCACAGGACTGTATTTCAGTTGAAGCCCTGGAAAACATGCAGGAGAGAGCAATTAGCTGGAGAGGATGGAGGCAGACAGGTGAGGTGGGGCACTGAGCCCCCAGACAGGACTGGTCTGTGGCACCAGGAGAAGAGCCAGCACAGTGACAGCAGGGATCCTCTGATGCCAGAGAGGAATGCAGGAAAGAGAAGGTAAAATTAGAAAAGATTATTAAAAAGGACCACCAGACCAGATGGCGTTTGCCTTGAGCTGGTATCACGAATTGATATTTTTGCAGCCTAAGTAAACATAGCCTACAGTGAATGTGAGCCAGGAGGTCTGTATGAGGGTTGTTGTCCCTTTAGGGGTTACTTTTCACATTTGTTGAGGGTTTTGGGTTGTTTGGAGTTTTTTTTTTGGGGGGGGGGAGGGGTTTGGTTTTGATTTTTTTTTACTGTAAAGAGATGCTGAAAAGGATATTGAGTTTTTTTATTTTTTTTCTCCCCTAGAAGCAGACAAAAGCAGCATTTCTCACCCTGAAACTTGCTGCCTGCAGCAAACTTGGACTCCTATACTCTGCACAGCATGAGCCTGGAAGCAAGCTAGCAAGCCAGCTCTGCAGCTGCATGTGCCCCTGACCTCTGCTTGCAGCAGGCAGCCTGCAAACAGAGAGCAGCAGGAGGATAGGTGCACACCAGGGAGGGAAATTCGTGTAATCTTTCAGAATGAGTCACAGTTCACACGGCTGAATAACGTTTGCAATGACAGGAATGCTGCTGTTTCAACAGGCTTGAAAGCTGAAATGAAAATGAAGACTGACAATCGTTTTCAGAGGGAAAAAAAAAAGGAAAAAACCCAAACAATAAAAAACCAAACACACACACAAAAAAACCCACCAAACCAACAAAAAAAAAAAACCAAAAAAAACCCCTAAAACTAAAAAAAAAAACCACACCAACCATCCAGATACCTAGACATCTGTGCCCAGTTATTCTGAAATCTATTTGTGTGAGAAATAGCTGAAGTAGCTCATTAAGTAGAGGAATTGCAGGGTGACCATTGTGGACTATTCAGCAAGAATTCCTTCTGCACAGAGCTGACAGGGAAGAAAAAAAATTCTCTATAATGAAGCACATGAATGAGATTCTTTTTCAGCAGAAAGCAATGTCCAAGAGCCACTGCAGCTTACACTTGGGTTCTTGAAATCTTAAAGACAGCAAACTGCCTTCCCACTGACTCCAAACTATTGATAAACACATGGAAATGAAATAAAAACCCCAGTGACTCACTAATGCAGTTTCACTAAAAAATAAGGGGGGGGGGGAAGGAAAAAAAAAACACAGAAAGAGATCAAGTTTTTGTATAGTTCTTTAAATTTAGGAGCAATACAAAATGCTACTTTTGTGACAGAGATCAGAGCTGAGGCTCCAGTTTGACAGCAATGCTTTTGAATAGCTTCTCAAACTTCACACTCCATGGCTGCTTGGGAAGCCACAGCCTATTTCCATTCACTAATGAACACGCAGGAGAGCCCTGCTCCTGACACCTCCTGACACCCCCACAGGGTGCCTCAATAGCTGCTTACAATAACACTCACAGACAATGGATGGGGGTGAAAATCCAGCACATCTCTGGGACCGGGTGCACCCCCCCACCCCAGAGGGTAACTCACAAATGTTGGTGATAAGTTTTGGGTATGTTCAGGAATACAAAATATCCTCCTGAAGGAGCTGTTCCATAGGTACATTCGTAGCCTTTGTTTACAGTTTTCCAGGTAATTTCCAGCTTGGTTCATAGTCTTCCCATGTAAGCCTTCTCAAAAAAGGTAAAAAATGATCCTTACTTGAGGAGTTTTCCCCTCTCTTGACTTTGCGATTTTGCTTACTCAGAGCGAACCTGAGTGAGGCATCATAATTTGGGGTTTCTCACCTGTATCATGGAAATCTCTAGAATGACTGAGATCAGGTGCCTATGGCTGCTGAACAGGCTGACGATCAGCTCCTTTCACAGAGGGCTTTACAGAAAGAAGAGCAGAAGAGTTATTACAGCCCAGATTATACAGCTCTGGATATGAAATTCAGACAGCCTACCCAGGAGGAACCTGAAAATGGGTGCAGACAATCTGCATTTTTGCCTATCACCATGGCTGTGCTGTCTCCCTAGGGTAAGGACTAGTCCAACTAGGACTCATCCAAACCATGACTGTGTTTCCCAAACACCAACATATCCATATTCCACAATATAAAGACATGATAGTGCTTAGAAAGTTTCAATGCCACTTAAAAAAAAAAATCATACTGAATATCTTAAAGTATCCCTTTGTATATAGCTTCACTTATAGACACATCAATTGAAATTAGCATTGTAAGAAAATCAATCTTCAGTAAGACTTTATCACAAGCACTGGTCAGACACTGACTTCAGCTACTCCTGAAGAGTAATGGATATCCAGAAACTGTCATTCAGAATGGTGTCTAAATTTTCACCACATGAGATAACCACAGAGAAAAGAAAATCTTAAAGCAATGCCTTTGCTTTGTTAGGAAAACTAGGATGCATTTGAAGGTCTGATTTTTCTTCCAGGTACTTCATACTTCAGGATAAGGACTGATGTTTCCTTCAGACCAATCTGACAGTAATCTTCAGAGACTTCTCTCTGGAGACTACTTTTTCCTAGATTTTTTTCCCCTCATAGTCATCTGTGATAGTAGTTTGATAATCCCTTCATAATTTGTAGTATATATGTGATATACTTTTAAAGGACTGTCATTTAAAATCTGTCCTAAAAATCTGAAATCATAATATAAAATTTAAATCAAAATGTGCAAAGGGCTCACAAACCAGCAGGTCTAAAATTGTATGTCTGCCAAATGTTTGGCTTTTCCAGCCTAAACTTACACACAAATCATTAAATTCTTTCCAGATAAATCCTAGTTTTAGTGCACTAATTCAAAAAGCCCAACCCCGTCCTTCCCTTCTGCTTACATTTGAGAGGGAATTAGTAAATTTTTCATATTTCCATCTTTTTAAACTCAGTAGCTGTTTCCCTCCCTTTTAATCTCCTTCCTTTTTAGCAGCCAATTAAAATACAGAAACATATTAGCCACTTTTGTAAACAAAAATGGGGTACCCCATTGCCATGCCAAGCAGTCTGTTGCTTACAAGGAAGAAACAAAAGACTTGTCAATATATACACAGATGCCTTAAGTAAATCCTCTGATTAAATCATGCAACAATTTAATTTTTTACATCTGAGGCAGGACCAAATGTGAGTGGAAATAATTTGTGGCAATAAATTCCATCAAGAACTGTAAATATTTGCCAGCCATAGAAACAAATGACACGCACATCTTCATCTCCAATTATTCTGCCTGTGTACTTCAGCAGAACAGAACCTGCTCATGGGTGAAATTCTGCAGTGGTTTTATCAGTTTGAAAGGCAATGCATGGGATTCAGATTCAGGCTGCAAAACTTCAGACATTTACATGGCAAATTTATTAGATTGCATTCCTTGAAGGCTTGCCCTTGTGAGAACAGATTGCCCCCAGATACAATTTACAGAGCTTGGACATAATTTATTTGTCATCCCTCTCAAGCACCTGTGGCCTTAAGCATATTAGTTTGCTGTGGTCTCACTATTTGGGGTTTTTCCCCCAGTTCAGAAGTACCCTGAATAGTGAAAGCTGCGTGCTGCAGCCCACACGAGCCCTGGCTTTGCAGGACACGCCAACGCCCCACGAGGGACACGCCACCAGCGCGAAGCCTGCTAAGGGAGTGGGAGGGCTGCTGAGGGTGGAGGCAGCCAAACCTGGCACACTGCTCCTCTTGCTGACAGCACAGAGCAGCTCCAGCAGCAGAGAATCCCACGTTTAGTTTCAGAGGCAATTAGCTGAGTGACTCCCAGGGAGAGCCAGGGGACAGAAACACTTGTGCATGCAGACAGCCGTCAACGAAGCTCCCACGCTGGGCTGGGGAGCTAAGCTATTTGACAGGACAGATGAGGCAGACAGGATCTTAAAGGGAATGATTCGTCTCACTAGAGAATAGACATATAAAATATGTAAGGTGAGTCAAGCACTGGAAAAGTCCATGTCTCTCCATGACCTGCAAAGGAATCCTGAAGGATGGGCTCAGGAACACTTACACCACAGACCCTCAAGATCCCAGAAGAGAAACCCCAGACCAGACATTCACACACCCCATGCTGCAGAAAAATATGCATTTTAGAGGGCTGAGCCTGTTCTTTAGACGTGAGCCTAAAGCATCTAGCTGCACTTTATTCTTCATCAGGGTTGAGTAATTCCAAATGTTTTATGTTTGGAGCAGCAGTACGTGGCACAAGTAAAACAAACTCCACCTAAAAGCGGAGGTATCAGTAGGAAAGAACAAGTATGCCTTCAGCCTTGGCACAGACCTCCTTGAGAAAGGTCGATTCATACAGTTCCCTTTAGCTAAATGTAACCAGCACCACCAGGGCTCACAGGACACACACTCGTAAAAACCTGCTACCTCACTTCGTTAATGTTGGAGCAGCAGGGACACACACAGGCTCAGTCAGCTGTAATTTAAAACACAGGCTTACAAAGTGACTGACTCATATTTAAAGCTCTGAGTGAATTAATTTCCAACACAACTGGCTTTATAGATATTCCATCCCTACATGTCTGAACTATTTCTTTATTTTCTCTTTCATATTACTATTATTTTCTTTTTTTCTTTGCAGTTTGGTTTTCTTAAACGTATGAGGTTTTCTCTTAAGAAACCATAGTACAAAACTTGCTAATACACTCCTCCTCTGCATGTGTGTGCCTGTATTGAGAGAAAAGCAGTGGGTTCCCTCTGAGGCATCAGGCACTGAGGGAATCACAGGGAAAAGCAGCTGACATCTAGTCCTGCAGCCACCTAAATTGAGAATTTCCACTCCAACAGTGAAACTTTCACACATTGCACAAAGTCCATGATGAACTGGAAAAAAAATTAATACAGGAAATCTTTTTATTCTCCATATTTCTACTTTTCTGAGTTTATCTAAGGCAGAGACATCTCTGACACCACTGCACACATGCACACAGCCTTCTCCATACCCAGTCACCTCCAGATTGCTCTGTCCTCTGCAGGCACCACATTGGTGCAGTGCAACGAGACAGCCACAAAGGGAGTTCCTCCCACAGGCAAACTCCAGAGCTGAAAGGTCTGCAGTGTGTTACAGAACCACAGAATGATCTGGGTTGGAAAGGGCCTTTAAATATTCCAACACATTCCACTAGGTCAGGTTGCCCAAAATAAACAGCATTGCCACTAGTACAGACACTGATGGGCACCACTTGTTACTGGTTTGTCATTTAGACATTGAGCCACTGACTACAACCACCTCCTTATCCATCCACCACTCCATCCATCAAATCAATATCTTTCCATCTTGGCTGTGCCTAAACAACTCCCTGGCCTCAGCATGTTTTAACATGTTTTCCAGGAGGATCCACTCCATGATCTTATCCAAAGATCTGATATTGGAACAATAGGTTGAGAAACAATAGCTTTGTGCTGAGATAAGCCAGCAATGTGTCACACATGCAGTCCAGGTTTCCCATGCAGGAAGGCTGCTCAGGAAAGTAAATCCTGCCTATGGAAAGCAGACCCGTGATAAGAGTGCTTTCTGCATTAATGAGTGTCTTAAATTTAAATGGGTTTCCAACATGATCTGCACATGGAGAATTGTATGTCTGGACATGTGTGTTTAATTTTGTGGAAAAGGGAATGTCTAGGATGCACTTAAGTCTCCCCTAGCTCCTCACTCTCTGTGCATCATCTTTTCCAAGTCTCTGCAGTGCAGCACACATTTGTCTGCCTGGGAGCAGGATGTGAGTGCAAGAGTCAACTTAGGAAGCTCCAAACATCACCCAGAGGGCTCCACTTAAAAGCAGTTTATCAGCACTTGCTTCATAAGGCTGCAGTTTGCACCAGTAAGTAAAACTCTTAAGACTGAGCAGGGAAAAGGGAAAAAAGGCAAAGTTGTACACTGAAATGCAAAAAACTATTTTCTGACTTCAATTCTCATTAGAAAAGCTTTGAGTCACTGCATGGTAATTGAAACCAAGAGTTTTCACTCTTGTAGAGCAAATCAATCTGAACATGAATACACAACAACCCTTGAAAAGGCAGCAATCACCAAGCATTTCACCTATGCTTTCCTTTTGTTAATATTGATGTTTATTTTCTGCTGCTTTTGCTTCTCATTTCCCATCTGAAGGTGTGAAATGGAGCCACATCCATACAAATTACTGCTCTGGGGGGAACTGCTGCTCTTACCTGCAGGCGAGCTGCACTAGAGACCTCCATGCAAAACACCAACAACTTCCATGCCCTGGGAGATTCTGTGTTTCACACACAAAGCCCACCCTAAACGATCTCAGAAGAAAAGCATGCACAGGAAAAAATTGACTTCAACTGACAGAATTTACATCACTTTAAGAATCAAGAAATGGATTTGGTGAAATAAAGAGCAGCTTCCAAAATTAACACAGATTAAGCCAGATCTGTAGAGGAATTTAGGTGACTAATGCTCCAATGAATTCAAAGAATAACCCTGAATTCCCCAGGAAAGGGTATTGGGAGCTCACTTGCCAGGTTTACTTCAGCCACTGTGGACACCCCTGTAAATTCACCATCACGCTGAGTGCAGGCTTGGGAATGACAGGAAGCAGGGTTTCAGAAGACTTGCCAAGATATTAATTTGTAGGTACTTATGAATTCAGAAAGCATTGCATCTAATTCATAATTTACACAGCATAACTACCACTCCTCACTACCTTTGGGAAATAAATCCACTGCAGCCAAAGGATCTGGGGGCTGCAGGGGTAGGAAAGGGCAATGCTGCACTGGGGAACCTCTCCTCAGACATTCAAAGGTCATCAGAGACTAACAGCTCTGCCACTGGAAATCCCAGCAACATATGGGAGAAATGCACATTTATTAAAAGAGAGATTGATTTTACTCTAAGAGACATACAGCTTTGAAAAAAGCCAAGTGAGATTTCTTTGCTATGGTGCTAAAATAAAATAAATAAATCGGGCAGCAGCATTCCTGAGCTATCCAGAGGCTGACAGCATAATAATATATCTAATGGAGATAAAACCAGGAGCCAAAACAGATTGAAATTTATGGAAGTAAATTCTCAAAATTGCTTAAGCAGCTCAATCAGCTGAATTCCTTCCAGTGCCTGCATGCCTTTGCCAACACTTAAGGATAACAGCAAGAAACAGATACAGCAACCACCGGTCACTGCTTGTCAAATTTAGTTTCTTTTAAGCAGAGGCAAGACCGTGGTTTCAGCCTGTATTCATAACTGCTTTAGTTGAAGTGCACTGGCTGAGAATATGGAGATGTCATAATCCATACAAGAAAGGAAAAAAGCTATTTTCCTCTAGGTTGACTTCATTGCAAAATTTAAACCATAGAATACAAAAAAACAGAATTCATCAGTAAATACTCAGCTAGCCAGATAAGCTGAGTTTATTTTGTGCAAGTTCCAGCACTCTAACTGTGATTTACACATAGGGATGCCTCTGGCAGCCTATCCTCTGACTTCAGAGCCTCTGCCTGAGGCTAAGAACTGGGGGAAAAGAAGGTGCTTTAGAGTAAAACCAATGCTTTCACACAAATAAGAGCATATCACACTTGTGCAGCCTTCTCTCTCATCCAAGTGAAATGCAAATGTCTAACAGAAATGGTTCACCACACCTTCTAGACTAAAGGGAGATACTAAGCATCAGAAAACCCCTTCCTCTTCACCTTCTCCTCCTGGGTAACTACCAAGACAACCCTCTGTGCCCAGGGAGAAGGAGAGGACAGTATTTGTCACTATACGTCTATAATCTCATAAAACAAGTAAAGATCAACTCTTATCCATGGGTAAGCCAAAAGGCTGAGTAACTTCTACAGGTATTTGGATTTCAGAGTGTAAAACCCTAAGGCAAGATAGACAGCATTTACAACAGGCACCGAGGGTACTGTTCCTTCAACCCACCATCAGTTCACTTGGTTGAACTGGGTTTTACTGGACAGCCAGGGAAGACTCAAGAAGCCAAACTCCACTTTTTTTCTTCTTTAACTCCTTATTTCATAAAAGCATTAGAAAATGGAGTTCCACAGAATGAAATGTATTCTAGCTTTAAACATATTCCCTTTCTTTTTTTAATATGGCTATGGATTAGTGCCCTTGGTCTAGAGCTATGTAAAAGTCTTCCAAATAAAATAAAACTGTGTTGGGCAAGTCTTCCCCCTGTCTAGAAAGGGAACAACAGCTGGCATACAAATTGTTAGGATTTTAAGTACAAAATGATACATTTATTTTCCAGTCTATAGAGAAGAAAATCTAGCTCATTTCAAAGCACACAAATTTGAAATATTTTTTGTTCAAGACAAGTATAGAGCCAAGCATCATAATCCCATGGAGGATGGGCTTGGGCAAACATGTACCATCCTCTTTAATCAAGGATATTTTCCAATGTTTTATCACTAATTCTGAGTATTATACAGATGAAGTACTGAAAAACTACATGGTTTGACCCTGAACTCACAGTGCACCCAGAATTCCCACGGATTTCATAATGAATAATAATTGCAAGATCAAACCATTAATCAAGACATCTAATGAAGAAAAAACACATCAGCTCAGCAGCAACCAATTGACACATAATTGCTTCTTGTTTAATTTTCTCAAAAGAGGGAGGGAAAAGGAACACAATGTTGTTGCTTTGCCCTATTCAAGATGAAACAAAGTTCACTTCTTTGAAAGTCTCAGTGTTGCAGAACAACCGTGAGGAAAGCCCAAAAACAGACAGGGCACCAGTATTAAAAATTTTGGGGTTTTTCAGACAGCTCCTACCCTGTGGTATTTACCTATTGGATAAATCTCACTCCTCCTCTACTGCAGTCCACTCTGCAGGGAGCAGGAAAGATTTGTAACTGATTCCTATCATTTTTAGGCTTCTAAGTGGCAGATATTTTCTAACATTACATGCCATATCAATAGACATTACCATCTGTTCCCCCTAACATTTCAAACAGTGTCTCTTTGTAAAATATGAAAGAGGATACTAAAAAAAGGGCACTGACTTTGAAGCTCCCAGTTGATTATTTGACTTAGCTAGCTGCTAGGAGAGGAATGAGGAAGAGGGCTGGGGATGGATGCGGCCAAGAGGGGGAGGACAAAGCAGCAACAGCAATTCTGTGATGTTAATGTCTGCTGGTTCTATCATTTTCAAATGCACAGCTTTCCCAACCAGGTACAGCCCCTGGCACATCACTGGTATTTGCTTCTCTGCAGTAATTTTGGCCAGCAGACCAATGTGCCACAGACACTCAAAAAGTGACCAACGTGCCACAGAGTCTCAAAAAGTGACCCTACCCCATCAAAACTAATAGCAAGAATGTATTTTTAGCAATATCCCTAAGACAAGTTGCCTATCAGGATCTTGTAGGTGTTTCGTTGCTAAGCTCTCAAGGCCCACAGATTTGCCTTCCACAGGCCAAGAAGGGCAGAGGTTTCAATTCCTTCAGTTTGCAAAAGCCACAAGATCAGTCCTGGAAAGAACCCAGAATTCTGTCTCTTCCAGAAGAACTTACAGCACTGCACCTGAAGCTGCATCTGAAACCTATCAGAAATGGAACCCAAAGTAAACTTCAGTGGCTCACTTGTTAAATGAGCTGTTGGTTAGCTCGCTCTTCCACAAGCACATAAACCCAGAGATTCTCTATACAAGATCTGAAGCAGTTGGCTTGATCTGACAGTCCCAAGAAACTCCAAAAGCCAATAGCCCACTGCATGGTCCTCCTGGTCCTACATTGCCAGAGACAAGAGAAGCCCCCATTGCATGATGGGGAGAGGTGGCAGCAGGAATGATGTTTCTCACAAGTACCCCCAATTTGGGATTTACAAAGTCACAACAATTCTGTTCTGACTTTTGAAGAACTCTGCAAAGCCATTTTCTGCAAAGCAAATGAAGAAGACTTTGGTGAGAAGGAAGATTTCTGTCTTCTAACTGCTTCTGGAACTACTACATTTATCATTACACAAAAACACAGGAAAGGATTTTTTTCTTTTACTTATACATGTGTCAGGGTGGACATGAATTACAACACTAGCTTTTAAATGTTGCAAAAAATCAATAAGAGAGCAAAATAGTCCCGGAGGTGTTCCCCCAGAACCACACCCAGGAGTTGTGCTTTTCTAGGGGTCAGCAATGACCCCATCCATCCATTCTCTGACAGTGCAGTTCATGAGCATTTGCAGCCAGAGCCTTTCCCGGGGCACCTCAGCTTCATGGCATGTTCAAAAGCAACACTACTGAAGATGGAAGAGAGGATCAGATGGGGAAACAACATGTCATTGAAAATCCAAGCCCCTCCACTTAGCATAAACATCTGGGAGCATTTCCACCATCTCCTGCTGAAATTGACCCAGTTGTTGCCACGAGAGCGAGTTCAAAATCATGGCTTTCATCTGTTACCCTAGGCATCAGTCCATTTGTGCACATGGTTTCTATTACCCTGAGAGACTCAAAATAGGGCAGCGCATCACCCTGTCACTTTTGTAGGCAAAAACACTAAAAAAACAGCGTTAGGGTGAATGTATGCATACAGATTGCATGATACATATGCTAAATATCATAACTGAAAGAAAAATTGAATCACACCTCCTTTTCCCTCCTTTAGTTGTTCCACTGAACTGCAGGTGATTTCATCTCAGACTTACAAACATGGGAGGGCTCTGGACAACAATTAATCATGCACAAAAGTATCTTGGTGCATATCTTCTAGCTACAAAAACACTCAAGTTGATTAAATGACTCACATCCACTGCACACAGCTCTGGAGCACTGAGCAGCCGTCCAAGACAAACTCAGCTCTAAGTTAATATTAGAACAAGCGATAAGAGTGGGCTGTGTTGCGGATGCCATCAAAGATTAGTGGTGGTTCACACAAGCTTTGTCACTTACCTGTCAAATCTTTTATCTAATCTGTGCCACGAGTGGCAGCCATCACTGCCAGGCTGCAGCACAGCCTGATCTGCCACAACCAAACCAGACTGCTTGAGCAAAGGTCCCTCCCTAATGCTTCCCAAATCTCCAAATTCTACATCTGCACCTTGGTCTGAACTGTGGCCACAGCTCCCTGAAAGTGGCATGGGAGAGAGATGTGGCATGCTGGCACCTACCATGTAACCCTGAGCAGACAGTCTCTGTTAACAGCCTGGTTGGCTGAGTAAATGTTGATGTGAACTGACTGAACTAAATGGGATGAAAACCTTACTAGCAATGAACTTAAGCACTTGTCTTGTAAGAAGAGATGTAAAGAGATGTTGGAGATGTAAAGTAAAAACCCTAGGGCTATCCAGTAGAATTTTTACCTGTCCAAATCTCTCTTTCTGGACACTTCTTTCGCCACCGAAGGAAATTTTAGAAAAGAATGTAGAAAGATTGGCCACCTTGAGAGCTGTTCAGCAAGGAAATCTGTGTGTCCTCAAAACTATCCTCATTTCTTATTTCAAAACAAGAAATATGACAAAATATCATTTTTGGCACTAACCAGGTCACTGCTACTGGGCAGTTCAGGTCACTTGGCCCCCAGAGCAGTCCCATGAAACAGTTTGAGCTGAACACAGCAAACAGGAATACTTTTTTTTCTGATCTGCTGCAGCAGTTATAAAGGATTCACATTTTGTACAAGGCCTGTGAATGATGTCTCTGGATTCAAGGAAATGATGGCACAACTGTAATGGCCCCACAGAACAAGGCATCTGCAGAATAAATTACCACCTCGATCCTTGGGCCCCTTAGAAGACAAGGCTTAAACATCTACATATATTTTCTTCTGTGCCACAGCTACCTAGAAAAACTTCTCTTGTCTTTATATGCCAAAAGAAAGCCTTAAGCTGGTATTTGAAAGATTTTGAAAGAAATCTATGCTATTGGATATAAAGTCTCATAACACTGTAATGACTTTCTGAAGAATAATATTCCCCATCTGCTTCTCAAAAATTCATAAAGAAAGAACTATTTCAGGTAATAAAAAGTGTGTAAGAATCAGGGTTATTCTTAGTAATCATTTACCTACAAGCTTGCAAGTGACATCATTGTCAGAAAAAACATTACCATTTCCTCTTTATGGTATACTATAAACACATTTCATCTGCACTTAAAATACAATAAAAGCCCAGTATTGCCATTGCTTGACTACTTGGAGAAGGATTCCTTGTTTGGGTACTTTCTGCTACCTCAGCTGCCCTTGTTTATGGGCAGAGCTGGCTGATGCTCCCTAGATTTGGTATCAGCTGATGAAAACTGCTTTCAATAAAAGTTTATTCTTTTCTTCCAAAGACAATAACCTCGCTCAGTCTGTGCTATTAGGCTGAATATTTTGAGCAAAAACAAACCAAGGCTGTTCCCCAAGTACTAACAGACTGAAGCCACAAGCTCCCATCTTGTGTTAATCTTACCAGATAAGCAACTTTGGGTTGGTTAATATTTGCTAAGAGACCTACAAGTGCTGGAGGGAAAAAAGCTGTCAACTAGTGTCCCTTCCTCTGGGGTCCACTAAGTCATCACACAGAACAATTACAGTGGGGTCTGGTCTCTCTAGTGAGGTATTAAGCCAGGGCAAAGATTGCTTATTACAGTCTTAAAAGACCCCATTACCTCCTTTTATTCCACCGATGTTAGATCATTGCTCAGGCTAAATTCCAGTTTGGCTAATCACATTGTATCTGCCAGATTGCTTTTCTAATTGCAGAGCAGATAAATGTAGCCAGAGGGACATCAGGAGGTTGCCCTGAAGCACAATGAAAAACATTCCTAGATTTTCCCTGTGTGCATATCCACAGTTCACATTTTTCTAAGGAATCTTTCCATTCCTTACCACCTGCAGAGTTAAAAGATTTTCCTAATATCTTGCCTGAAAATGAAGCCAGTTACTTCCTGTCCTACTTCCAGTGGACCTAGGGAACAATCAGTCATTGTGTCCTTCAAAAAAATTATTTTTTTAAGTTTGAAGTCTTGGCACATTCCCTCAAAATCTACTTTTCCCTATTCAAAACAAGTACCAGTACTTCAGGCTTTCCCTGCAGGCTTGCCTTCCTGCACCTCTTAACACCTTTTTCCTCTGAATGAAACCCTTTTCAGTTTGTCTACCTGTTATTAAAGAAGGTGCCCAGAAGTAGCACACTCCAAGGAATAACCAATATCCAGCTCTTCAGCTCTGCTCTCTGCAGCATCAATCATCCCACGCGCCACTCCCATCCATCAAAGCCAGCATGTTATTCACTCCTCGCCACAGCACTTAGGGAACAGCACTGCACTCTGTGAAGCTCATCACGCTGGGACACGGGTGGAGAGGCTGGAATGATCTTTGGAGATCCAAGAGGCCATTTTAACCCCAGTGGCTCCTTCGGTTTGGCTCAGCCAGGGCAAATCCTCTCCTGCAGATACAGCCTGGTCTGTGCAGGGACTCCCTGAACAACTCCCAAAGCCCTGCCATGTCTAACTCTGCTGTAATGTTAAACCGTTGCTCCAGGCACACAGAATTAATAAACTTATAAAAGTTGAATCCCAATCCAAAACAGACAAGCTATTACACCATGGATGTGGAAAGACATGGATAAATTTAACTTCAGAAAGACAGACGGATCAATTTAACTTCAGAATAACCAAGTTTTCTCCAAGAATTTTGTCTCTTCCTCATGAAGAGTCAGAGTAACTTCCTATAAAAGCAGTACCCAAAACTTACTGTACTTTTAAAGATGTGAAGCCAGCTTGAAAACACTATGCATGCAATTAGGCAATGGAAACATCCAATACATTTTTTAAACCAAATTTCTAGAAGAATTAAAAAGGACTCTTGGCATAAGCCCTACACATCACTGATAGCAATGTAAATGGCATTGCCAATTCTAAAGTTAAAACTCAAATGTAAATTTAAGTAAAATCTTAGCAATAGTGTAACACTAAATCAAATGAGGTTTTTATGAGCCTGCTGTATTACTAAGTGCCAAACATGTGTTATTCCACATAATTTCAAAGATATAGCTCCAAAATAATTTGCAGACAATTAAAGATGAAACTGTTATCAGTCATCACTGCAGAGGAGCAGTAACCTCTTAGAAATAGTTCCTATTTAAAGAAAACCACAACTTTCAATCCAACAAGAAGCAGCAAAATATAATTAGTCTGCATTTATAATGAACCAAAAGATGTATACAAATGAAAGGTACACACCAAAAAAAAAATCTCAAAAGAGTTTTTGGTTTTAGGCAATAATACATCATGTTTCAAATTACATTATAATCCCAGGCAAAGTATACATGGGCCCAGCAGCAAAAATCTTAGTCTTTGCTTTTAATCACTGAAGGTAAATACTTTTATATTCCTAGAGATAACATGAAAGAGCATCCAAAATAACATCAGGTTAAGTTTGGCAGCATACCACACTCCCCACCTCCATGGAAATAAATCTGCCCAGAAGGCAAGAAATTCCAGCTTTTCTCAACCAGACTCTTGAAGAGGGCTCCTCCCAAATTCAGTGCACAAGAGCCAACATAACCTTGTTATTACAATTATTGTGACAGGAATTTGCTATTAGTTCAAATTCCAAATGCAATATTTTCTTTTCTTTTGCCATGGCACCCTGAAATAACCTTTTAAAACACACCTCACATGTCCTCCACATCGCTCTGTGTGTGCACACCCTGCTAATACCTATTGCAGGAGCAGGTACACCTGGCAGAATCTGTGTGTTTCCAGGTAGCTGGAGTTTTCACCTGCTGCATATATTACCAGGTCAGTACTTAACACAACCAGATCTCAGAATCACAGTTTAAAAACCTAATTTTATTAGCAACAATGCAGTTTTAAGTGGGATTATGAACTTCCACCAAATAGAAGTGGGAGTACGAACTGCCATTTGCTTTACTCTTGCAGCACAACAAAACTCTTCTGACTCTTCAGATGACCATCATATGCTATCAATGCCAAATCTTGCTTGTTATTTGTCAGCAAGAGCAGCAGCATCTGCTCATTGGTAGGCTCAACTGGGAGCAAAACAGCTGGGAGCAGCACAGCTCCCTTAAGCACCACAACAGGCAGCTCCAGCAGCTCCCAGACATGCCACATAGCTAAATTACTTTATTCCCTACCTCTTTCAGTTAACATTTTTTATGTATGCATCTTAAGGCACAAACAGACGCTTGGAACCGTGGTGGTCAAAGCATCCCACTGCTGCACAGCCATGGTGTCTGGTCACAGAGCCTCACCAATGGTCAGGAAAAGCACAGGCAGTTTCCTGCAGACTTAGGGACCACTTATGGACAAGTCTCCATCTTTCCTATCCTGTGTCTTTTTTTTCCCCTTTTGGTGGTGTTGGTTGATGACTGCAGTTGTGCTCGGGAAATAAATAACACAGCCCAGCTCAGGAAACTTTAAAGTGATTCAAAGCAGGCACCAAATAATTTCCTTGTGTGCTTTTGCAATTTATTTTTTTTTAAACAGCCACAAAGTAGGATATTCAACTTCATCTATGGAAACACTCTGTTCATCAGTCTTCTGCTTTAATTCAGTGATGTAAGTGTGAGCAGAGCCATAACCTAGAGGCACTAGGAAAACAGAGCAAAGTCTGGCCTCACTGATTTTTCCTTGCTGCCATCCTGCTGGCTCACACATCCCAACATAGTCCAACACCTTCCCCATAAACAGCAGGAGAGAAAACTCTCCCGTACCTGAAAACCGCTGCAGACTTTGAGAATGGACTGATAATAATCTATGGACAGACAGAAGACACTGAAAACACATAAAAGGCACATCAAAAAGCAATCCCAACCCGAGGCAGCACAGATCTGTGCAAGGAGCCTGTCCCTCTCCTCCAGGCAGCATTTACACTCAGTGGTACAGCACACTGACAGCCGTTGCACCCTGACCTTTCTCCAGAGCTGCTGGTAGAAGCCATGGACCATCAACTTAAGCAGCCTTTTTTGGCAAATGTCCCCATCTTATCATACAATAGTCTGATGTGAAATACCATGTTTCCTGATTTAAAAAAAAAAATTATAAATCACCCATTAAATTTTTTAGCTATTGTGATTCTTCTAATGAAAAAATGTCAGAGGACAGACCACTTAGTTCTACTTTATTTTACCATTGCTTTTTCCTCTATATCTTTATTTAACAACTCCATTCCAAAGTTTAGTTCTTCTATTCCCAAACCCTGTATTTAAATAGATTTTTCTTAGCCTAAAGCAACATGTTCAAGTCAAATAGCTGAACACAGAAGGCACCTGATGGTCTCAAACCTAACCTGGCAACAACTCCACCCTCTATTATACATACTAATATTTTTCTCTTTACTTAACTAGAGGGATTCAAATGAGACCTCAGCAGAAACATGCCCAACACCACAAACCACAGCAGTGATGTTTCTTTCACACACTTCACCTGGAGGTGCACCAAAACACACTTGGGCTTTCCAGAGCCTCAAGCTCTCCAACACCACAAGGTGCTGCAAGTTCTTAGGTAAAATGAGCATACTCTCCTCTACTTCTGCACTAGGATTTCCTCAAAAACCATTAACTAAATTAGGATGTGTTTTACTCTTGCCTCTTGTTTTTTGATGCCATTCTTAGCATATTTTCAAGAAACTCTCTGAATCCACAGGATTACAGGCGTTTTCCTCCATAAATGCTGAAATGCTTCCATTATTAGAATCACATAAAAGCTGCGCTTTAGGGTAATGCCAAGTAACAGGGCATCAACAACAAAAGTCACAAAAATTGACACTGCAAGACCTAGGTACCTCAAAGTGGTATCAATATCATAGCATAAAAGAACACCACATATTTATCATTCTGAACAAATATGTGGCAATGTTGTCCTCATCACTGCCAGTGGTCAAGGAAGCATGGTGAACAATTATCTAATTTCTTCTAAACCTTTCAGGAAACCAGAGGCAGAAAGTAGCAGTTCATTTTTTACATCACAGTTTCCCACAGAAAATGAACCGAACCTAGAAGTCAGTCTATGTATGAGTTCATTGTCCATCTCCTCATGAAATAAAAAAATCATTGCTGGGGTGGAACAGGCAAAGAAAAGAAAGCAGATTTGCAGTTAAGACCACGTGCATGACCTGTGAGAGATCACTGGTCAGGTGGTGGTTTGGATGTTAGCAGGTAGTCTTTCCATCTAGGCAGTAAGGACAAGCTTTAGCCATTCCACAAAAAAACTGGTTTATTCTTGTTGGGGCAAAGATCAGAAATAGTTATTTACTTTGATCATAAAGGTGGTCTCATCTCTAGCAAAATCCCATGTGTGCCTCCTCAAGATCATTCTAGCTTCTTTAAGAACCTACACATCTCTGCACAGACCATCTCTACTGCACCTTGACAGCAGGACCCCAAAGTACATAACAAACCATTTCTTCACTGCCCTCAAAGCTGGCTCTTCTCCCCCTGAAAGATTGCAAAGAAAACTCCACAAAATAATTATCTGAATCTCCAGCAGTTCCTGAGAGTGTGGAATCTGCAAAAACCAAGGACGACAGGGAGATCATTGAAGAAGGCAACATCCCGATACTGGCCACACACGCAGTTCTGTAGTAGCTGTGTGGTGGGGGGGGGGGGTAGACCAGGCACTCCTCACTCTTGCTCAACTCCAGATCCTAATGACTGTCCTCACTCTGTCAAAGGCTTTACAGCCATTGCCACCCAGGAACCTTGTCACAGGTTCATTCACCAGCTCGTCCACTAACTCACCAATTCTCACGCAGACCAGGTCTTAGAACCATTTCTTGACGGCCTTCTGTGAATGCAATGGCACTCGGATGCCAAGAACGCCAAGGGCCGCCGTCTTTGCCCAAGTTTGATCCTGTTGGGGATGCGTCAGCCTGCGGAGCCCACCCTGACTCGGGTCACTGTCACCTTCTCAGCCCGAGCTCTCACCTCGTCCAGCCCCGCTCCAGCACACTCCCGCTTCCCTGCAGCTGAGCAGCACCGCTCAAAAAGCCGCTTGATCACTTCCCAAGAAGTCGACCACACCATCTCACCACACTATCTCGCTTCACCACCGCCCTCCCGGCCGCCCCTTCTCAGGTGCCAGCCCCATCTCCGCCCCGGGTGCCGGGGTCGGCTGTGGCGGCACGGCGGCCGCTCCCCCCGAGCCCGCCCTACCTTCCTGCGGCGGCTGCCCGGGGGCTGCGGGGCGCAGCAGGCGGGCGCGGCGCTGCCCCGCCGGCCGCTCCGCACGTAGGTGACCCTCCGACGGCCGCCCCCCGCCGCCGCCGCCGCCGCAGCCGCGCCCGGGCGCTGCTCCGCGCCGCGGGACGGGGCGGGCGCCCGCGCCGCCGCCGGGCTCCGGGGCTTCTCCTCCGGACACCAGGATCGCCTCATGCCCAGCTGCAGGCAGAGGAAGAGCGCGGCGGAGAGCAGGCAGAGGCGGAAAGCGGCGCCCCGCCAGAGCGGGCGCTCCTTGGGCATGGCGTCGGGGGCTGCCCTGCCCGGCGCTGCCGCCCCCCCGCCCCGCCGCAGGGCTCATGCCGCCGGCGGGCCGGGCCCCGCGGCCCCCGCCGCCGAAACTCGGGAGTCCCCGCCCCGAGCGGGGCCGGCCGGGGAGGGGCCGGGATGCCCCTGTCCCGGCCCGGCGGGGGCTGCGGGACGCAGCGGTGCCGGCCCGCGGGCGGCCCGAGGGATGCTGCGCGCCTCGGCGGGGGCAGCGCCGGTACGGACGTGGGGCCGCGCCGCTGTGTGCCACCGTGCGCGTCAGCAGGCCTGAGAGAGGGCACAAACTCCTGCCCCAACTACTGCATCAGCCCGTCTCTGTAGAATGGAAGTGTGCTGAACTAATACGTACCTTGTTAAGGTACGTATTAGCTCAGATTATACCCTGTAATGTCACGAGGTAGTGAAGTTTTACTGGAGTCTTAGGGATTGTTTATGTTGAAGTCCAACAAAAGGACAGCCCGGACCTGGAAGTAAGGACTTTCCTTCTTGTAAGGTTAGAGGTGCCTGTGAAGGATAAAGGATTTTGGACAGCCAAGATAACACCAAAATCCTAGCTCCTCTGACACATCTTTGAAACCCCCCCGCCTTCTCCCCCCCGTATCTCTGGCTGTACTGATAACTACCTCTGGCGAGGCTGACTCCAGGGACATCTGGATCAATAGACAAGCAGCAAGAATGCTGCAAAAATAGACCTGCTTTGGAAAGTTTTACTGTGATTAGTAACCGGTGGTGTGGCTGTCAGTGACCTGTTAAATCATGTTGGTCCTGAACTTTTTGAAGGGTGTGAGAAGCCTGCGTGAAACATCAGTTGTGGTGCCCTAATTTGGCTGCAACACTTCGTGCTTATGAGTAACTTTTTAAAGTTCATACTTTGCCTCCTAGCCTCTCTCCTGGGTAGTCACACCATCCTGATGATTTTCATGACACATCCGTAGTTTCACGCGTGAAGGAATGGATCTGCATGAGCTGAGAGACGGTGCAGGGGACAAGTCCTGCTCATCTCAGTGGGAGCACAGGAGGCCCTGCATTTGTTTTGCAATGAGAACACACACTATGAAGAACTGTGAATTGCTCAGGAGGGCTTTGGTGCCAAGGCACAACACTAATCCATGGCTGAGGCACGAGCAGGGAGCAGTGGCTGGGGGTGTTTTCTGAAGCAGAAGCACAGCTGGGGAGCAGGGTCAATGACAGGAGGAAAGCTCTTCAGGAACAGGGACCAGGCAATGGCAATCGATTTGCAGCTCAGTGAGTAATAAATATATTTCCAGGTGGGATATGCAGGACTTGGATGCATGACTGCTCCTCGTTTCTTTGACAGTAGGGAAGAGGGGCTGTGACTCTTGTCTCCTGTGAGCAGTTCTGTGCTTCCAGTGTCCCTGTCTTGTCTGCTGGAAGGGAGAGGGTTGCTGCACCGAGCTCCTTCTGCTGTCCTCTCTCCAGCAGCAGGCTTCACTTCTCCTCTCTGACCCCTCCTGTCTCTTCACAGCCTGGAGCAGAGCCCGAGCTGGCTGCTGCTGGAAGAGCAGGTCAGAGAGGAGTGCTGGCAGAAGTGGAGCGTGCCAGCAGCCAAGCAACCTGACCTGCTGGCAGCAAGATGGAGGAGCTGCACACAGGAAGATAAGGGAGGGAGCAATGATCTCTTTGGGGAAGTGGGATTTCAGCGTGGCTCCAAGCACAGATGCACTGGCAGGTGAGATGCATGATCCCTGCCATTTAAACATTGCTGTTCTCTATTTTTTAGGCAAACTGTCCTTCTGAATTAGGTTAAAGCAATTCCATGGTTGTTTTAAAACACTGTAAATGTAGGCCCCTCTCGGAAGGGTGTGTCAGTCCTACCTGCCTTTCCTGTAGCAGGAGGGTGGCTCCTTGGTCATCAACCAAGTCAAAACAGGGCCTGGCACAGATGAAAACTAACTCAAAAAAAACCTATCTGGAGCAGTTTCCTAATAGACCTAGACACATTTGTTGATATCATCTTATCTTTTGATCAGCTTGCAGCCAACATGGGACAGCCTCAGATGTTTGCCACAGTGAGGCCAGTTGGCTCTGGAAGTGGATCCTTCTGACAACCACACACTTTTCCTATTTCCACCCCACTTAGGTGGCTCACAAATGGATCAGACATGTCCTGGTGCTTGTGTAAGGAAGGAACACATTTATAAGGGAAAAGGAAGAGTGTAACTGCACCAATCATGACTGACATCAACTTAAGAGACATGTACCTGGCTGCATTCGTGAGCATCACCTGGAGTTCATCAGCAGAAGGTCACCTGGGCTTTTGCAGGGCTGCCTGTGCATCACTTTGCTCCTCTGTGAAATGGCAACATTCATATGGA
This sequence comes from Passer domesticus, assembly GCF_036417665.1. Taxonomy (NCBI): domain Eukaryota; kingdom Metazoa; phylum Chordata; class Aves; order Passeriformes; family Passeridae; genus Passer; species Passer domesticus. Next base: position 46,086,772 of record NC_087476.1, read on the forward strand.
GAACAAAAGTAATGTTGCTGTTCAGGGAAGAAACATTTTAGACATACCTCAGGAATATTAAATGCAGGGGTATTATTTCACAAAATTCTTTGCACAAATGTTGTTTTAAGCTATCAGCACCTAGTCAATAAATGAGGTTATGTGAAGGTCCTATTGAAATGTAAGTTTGTGTGTGTATGGTTATGGAAGAAATCCTGAAGGCAGGTTGACTCCAGAAATATAAAGTGCAGAAATAAATTTTAAAACTCTCTCTTGAAATCAAAGCTTTCCTAAAAGCTTGAACAATGCACACTCAGATAAAAGAGGTGTACCTGAGCAGAATAGAAACCGCAAGGTCTTTCTTGGTTTTAGCATCAGAGTTGCATTTGTTGTTCTTCTCTGACTGTGTAATTTCAGCAAAAAGCTCAAATACTTGAATCCAGCTGCTCTTCTTGTCATCACTGGGCTGTAACTGTAAGTGCTAACCTTGTACAAAATATTCCCTTCCTCAGAAAGCTGATAAGCCCCAGTTTGTGGGTATGCTAGGAGTGGTCCTGATAAAGAACAGTTCACTACTTTAAGTCAGTGTTTTCATTTTCCTTTTGTGTTTTAACAAACAGTTTAATTTCTCATGCTTCCTCCCCACTCCCCTGTTCCTGCAATTCCTTATGAATGTAAGTCTGCCTGTTAAAAACACAAAAGAGTGTTTCTAAAGATAGAGAATAAAAGAACAATGGTAGAGAATGATCTCAGGAAGTCTCAGGGACAATGAGAAATCTTATCAGGGTTAGCATGATAATCAGTGAGAATTAAGAAAGTCCCTTAAACAGTCTCACTTCTTCATTTTAACAAGTGTATTATAAATCAATTCCTCCCCCAGGAATTGGCTGCAAAGATATGTGTGTGAGCAAAGGCTGTTGAGAAGTAGAGCAAATTAGAATTTTAGCATAATGCATGAAACTCCAGTCCAGCTGGAGGATGGGCCTTTTTGAGGTGATTGCTAGGAAATACAGCTTCTGCAAAGTTTCATATCTTTCGCAAAACATGCTCTCTCACTGAGTCAGGCAGCAAATAACCTCCGCTCCTTGCTCTCCTAAAGCAAGATGGATGGTGTTTGAGGAACATTCATCAAGCTGGATCCAGCTGAGCACAAACTGCTGCCATGAAACGCAAGGAGTAACTGGAACAGAGACTCTGAATGTGAGCGTGCAATTTCTGCTGAGAGCAGGGAGCTTCGTGCCCTGATAACCAAAATCAGACATTGGTCTTGCAGTATCTACTTTTTATGTAGGTACCACAGAGCTACAGCTCCCTCACTTTCTCCTGGAAAAGTCTTTAAACTGTTAAAATTCCTCTCTCATTTATAAAATTTTCTGTAGGAAGAGCACAGTGCTAAACCTCTAGAAGGAAAAAGTTTAACACAAATGACATTTCATTGCTTCAGTGCTATCTTTGCTGCTTACACATTATCTCTTGCCTGGGATATTATTGGTAGTGAAATCTCTCCTTTGCAGCAATTATTTAATGTTTCTCTTTCTTATGGCCATTTTCAGTTCAAACACCTTGCCTACCCCATTCATCTTCTGCCTCCACCCACTGTCAGGGCTTCTGTTTATCTTCTGTCTAGTTAAAATGTCTGCTCCAATCCCTGTGCAAAATTAAACCCCAGGCAGGAAAAACACCACCAGGATTCCCTAGGATTCTCCAAGGGCTGTTAATACAAGTCAAACCTTCCTCCTATAAAATGAGTGAATGAATAAAAACACTCTTTTTGACTCTCTGCTCTGGACTTCATTTGAGCCACTTGCCAAAATCTATAGGACAGAGCAAAGGAAGGGTTTTTCCCCCCCTCCTTCCTCCTACACTCCTGACTAATGCTTCAAAAATCAGAGTGACGTTGTTCCGTGCACTTGAAAACAGAGATGCTCTGTGTCGAAACTTCCACAAGCACGGTGTGTCCTTCCCACAGAAGATGTGTGTGCCTCAGATCCTGAGTCTGGAGCAGTCAGAGCTTTGGTCCAGGCCCAGTTCATTGCCTTGTGCATTTATGTGTGAAAGCTCTGCCATAGCCCTGAGGAACATGGAATTAAAAGTCTGTAGCTCCCTGGGTGACTTCTCAGTGATGGCTTTTGTGCAAGCCTGGTTTCAGTTCTGTTCCTTGAAATTGCAGCTCAAAATTCTAGAAATATTTCTTTATGCACCAAGTGACAGACCTCTGTGGAGCCTGCACACAGCTCTGCCAGGTAGGTATAGCCCTTACTCCTTCCCATGCCTTAAATCCCACTGAAAACTATGAAATAATCTCTTTGTTTTATCTTTTAAATGTTAGCAACAGAGAAGTAAATTGGCTGTATTGGTCTATTACCCACTTACTGCTGCTGAGAAATACGTGTCTGAACAGCTGTCAAGGCAAAGCTGTGTGAATCATTAAAACAGCTTCTCAGCTCGCCACTGGTAAGTCTGCAGATAACAACTAAAAAATATATGTTCATGCAGTCTCCCATTAGCTCTCATCAAGCTTGTGGGCTGTTTAGGCAGCTTAACACAAGATTGATCTTGCTGTTGAGCAGCACAGCACGAGGCACAGGCAGGAGCTGTCTTTCCCTCCAGCTACAGAGGGAATGGAACAGCACAGCCTTGCTGCGTGCTCCAAATTTGACGGAAGAGATGGTTGATAATTATTGGCCTGGAGAGGGGATTATAGCTCAAGGTTTACCTGTGAGTCACACCCTTGTGTGGTTGCACTCATACACACCTGTACCTGTGCACACACATTCGCTGCAGGAAGAAGAAGAAGAAGAATGAGACAGCCTTTTGGGACAAGATGCTTTGCAGCTCTCTGCTATTCCTGGGCCTCGACTTTATTTATTTAACCCTAAACCTTGGAGTATCTACAAAATACAACTCTTGCCTCCAGAAGCTGTGTTTCAGTCCTGGATAGGAATAACAGTGCTTTTACAGCCTGCCTTTTACTAAATTGTCCAATCATTCTGAACAAGCAAAATTCTACCTACTTTTTAAAATAAGGGCTGGAAATTTTATTGAAGAGATATTAGTATGAAAATCAAAAATGTATTGCCATTGTAAAAAAAAAACCTTCTAGTTTACAGGAATTAAGTAGTGATGGCTCACATGCAGTTCACATACTGTTCCACAAAGATTTTTGTGATATCAGTTCATCATCTGTATTTCCCCTGTATCTGTATTGTAATCCTAGGCAGATGTCCAGCTTTGCTTATAAATAACCCTGTGTTTCTATTAAAAATCCTATTTTCTGTATGTTTTAAAGATTACCTTAGTGTTGTTCTGGCTTCAGCTCTCTGCCTTTTTTTGGATGCAATAAATTTGACTTACATTTTTAGACTTCTAAGCTCAAGGATGAATATCTTTCATTAAAAAGTGTAATTTGGCATAGGGATTAATCTATAATTGTCAGAATTTGACAAAACACCACAGCTAGAGTAGTAATGACGGCTTTAAGAAATTATATAATCCTTTTGTTGCATGTTTTTAATGGGCTTATATAGAACACTACAAATGCCAAAGTATTTATATAGGGGATGACAACTGCACTGGAACAATGGAGCAGATGTCACTGAGAGAAACCTTCCTTCATCAGGGAAGCACTCAGGGAAAAGGGGTCTCCAAGAGGGGATGAGGTACAAGCCAAAGCACTGGGGCTGACAGGAAGAAGAACAGTAGCAAAATGTTTCAGGTAGAAGATTCACAAACAAAATAAGACCCATAATGAATGTACTATTCACTTTTTCCATGGTCCGTCTTTCAATGTTGTTCGATACACTGGCGTGTACAATTTATGCATCATTAAAAGCAATAGGAAAAAAAAGCTGGGAGTGTCTGCAGCATCCTTGAGACCTGGTGGATGAAAAGCAGCTTTCCCGGGATACAAGGCTTTCCAAAATATTCAGGACCAGTATGCAGGCCAATTTAATAATATGCATCCACCTATAATAAAGGTCTCATCCACGTGTCAGGAAAGCATCTCATTTTTTCAGGGCATTTTTAAATTCAGTCTTTATCTGTAACAAAAAGGTTGTTTTTCTGAGCTATTGCCATGTGGTCAGCCAGTCCTCTCCTCCATCTGGTTGCATTTTGAAGTCTTAGATACAATCCTAACAAGGAGGAGAGAAATGGTGTGCCCTCAGCAGAAGAGACACTACAGCTCCCCTGCAGCTGAGCAGCCTGTCTAGGAGCAGACGGTGAGGATAAAACTCAGTGTTCTTCCCGCAGGCTCTTTTCCAAGCAGTTTTCCTCAATGTCATGTGGAGCAGCATCAATGATGCAGAGACACCGGCATTGATCCCAACTGGAATAACCTCCTCAGCCAAGAGTTTGTATGTAGGTTAGGTGCTACCACAGGGCTCATCCTTTCAGCAGGTGCCTCCCTGCAGCATGTCTGCCTCCATGCCCAGCTTTGGATGTGGGAAGCAAAGGCCAGTCAGACATTTCAAAGACGTGCTGAGAAGGACAGAGTGGGTTTGTGACACCTCTACAGGCATTGCTTCCAGTGAGGAACACTCAGCTGGGCTAATGCTTGTGGCTGTGCCCTAGCTCCTGGCTTGCTCATAGGCTCCTTGTTAGGAGGAGATCCCTTTGCCAGAATGGATTTAATTTCTTCAAGAACAAGGTCATTTCTCTGTACTCTATCAGTGGATAAAATACACATTTCTGAAAGCATAAAGGTTTTTTTGCAGGGCTTGCTTTGTGCCTCCTACTCTCCTGTCAGCAAAGCTGGAGGCAGAGCCACCAGCTACAGAGGAAAGCCTGCTCTGCTATCTATCTCCCCATGGTCCAGTCAGCACAGAGTGGGGAAGAGTGTCTCACAGGACACTTACCTTCCTGCAAGGCAAAAGTAAAGCCATGGCTTCTCCTGAATTATAGCTGGGTCAATGCCAGAAGCCAGGCAAGAAAAGGAACCTCCTAGCTGGAGCCCAGGACACCAAGACCTGCAGGGGGACACCCCAACAGTGGGACATGTAGAGCAGCAGCTGGAAGAGACAAATTTTCCCCTTAACTTCTCACTTCTCCCTCAGGCTTAACACGAAGCAAAGAAGATGATCACTGATATATAGTGGTGGGAGCCTTTAGGAATCCAGAGCTTTTTACTCAATCTTTGTGCTGAAGTGTTCAGCCTTACACTGCAAAGACAAACAGCAACAAGATTGCTCTCAGCAACCCAGACAAGAACATTTTAGTGCATAATTATGGATGAGATGCAAAAGGACGAAAAAGAGGGAAAACAGCTGTTCGCATAGAGTTTATTGCCATTCACTTAAGAGCCCCATTAAATGCCAGAAAAAGCTATTTATCCTTCTGTTTGAGGTAATTATCCTGCTGCAAATCTCTGTGTGTATTCGTCCTGTGATTATTTCTGGAGTGCTGACACTGTGCAGATACACTCCCCACACAGAAAAAAAAGTGCCCACCCAGGATTACGGAGAGATTTTCAGAAGCAGGGTAGCCAGTGCTTCTCAGGGGCTTTACCTCTGTAGAGAAGTGGGTTGTTTCTTGGAGTCTCTCCCTGGAGTTCAGCTGCCTCTTCTTCTTTATTTCAAAAATACCCTTTGAGCTTTTCTTATTGGAAGCACACATTAAAGTGGGATTGCTCTTCTTGTAGTCACAGCAACATAGGATGTGAGAAGCCCAAATCCAGTTCTTCAAATGCTCAAAGGAGACCAGCTGTCCCACTGACCAAGAAATCATTTAACTCACCAGGCTGCAGGGTCTATGCAGAGGAGAGGCTTCATCTCCTTGAAGCCCAACCTTGTTTGGCAAGGAGGAAAGCAAGTGTGAGTGCATTGGTTCATCCCTCCCCCGCCCCTTCTGGCCCACTCAGGCCTTTCCACAAGAGATTGGTGGTGAAGCATCTCTTGATCATACTGGGAACTCCTGGAAAGCGAAGGTGGGGGGACAGTACTGACGGTACCAGGAACTCCTGCTGCCTTGTCAAGGTGGGAGATGACAGCAGGAATAATCAGTCACCCCTGACAGCCTTGGAATGTTCCTTATCTGAAAAGTAGCTCAAGTGGAACAGTACCATCCTCAATGGAATTTCATGAATTCCAGTAATAACCCAGATTGCTGCCAGGATGAAGAAAATATATTGATGGCTTAAGCCAACCATCTCACGGCCCTAAAGCCAGTGGTCCTAAGACAGACCCTTAGAGCTCTTCTGGACTGCAGTGGGCTGCACCAGTATTTCTCTCTGTGGGAGGCCTCTCAGAGTGCCCAAACTCAAGTTTGTGAAATTCAGAGAAATGTCACTTGGTGACAGAACCTGGACTGATATCCCAACACTTGAGGCTCAACACCCCACTCAACCCTGTTAAGAAATGCCAAAAAGGCATTAGATATGCGTGTTTCACTGATTCTCAAGGGAAATGTTTTAGTACATATACCTTTGCACTTATACATTACATATCTGTGCCTGTGTGTGTATTACCTTTGTACATTTGTATACACATATCTGGGGGTGTGTATTCACTTGGACACCCCCTAACCAATGTAGTATGCATGTTATTATCTTGAATCCTTCACTGTTATTTCTGTTTGTAGTTGATCCTTGGTTAATCTAACATTTAAGTAGATCCTTTAGACATAAACAATTGACCCTGTGCAAGTCTAAGATTGGATCCAGCCATGTGTGGGCACCTCTCTGAGAAGCAGTCTAGCAAGCAAGGGAGTTCACTCTGAAGCTCATAACCCACCAGAGAATCTCCCTTAACCTTTCCTTGCTTACCCCTTTTTGCATCCCCGGCCTCCATATAAATCACTCTAAATTGATTCTAATTGGTTATTCTTTATATGTATTATCCATGCAGTATTAGAGTAAGCCTTGCCACTGAGCTTTGCCTGACTTCTGCAAATTTGTATTAAAGTTTGTTTTCACTAATATATTTGATGGTGATCCTTTAAGCAGCCTAAACCATTAATTTTTGTGACAAAGAAGCTCCCTCCATGGCTCTACTGTGTTCCCTGAGGGAAGGGTTGTTTTTCAGAACCTTTTTTTAGCCAAAATGCTGACTGAAGGCTCACACACAGGTGCTTCTGAAACGCTGACAGCTGGCTCAGTTGCTTAATTGTCTGATGACACAGAAAATAAACAAACCTCCCCTCCTCCGTTTGGCTTGCAAATTGAAGGAAAGGCTAATGTCGGGCTTAGATATCCACTGGTTGACTGGGACTTTGGAGAAGTTGAATCAAAAAGTGGGAGATGTGACAATGGTGGGAGCACAGCACATGCTGTAAATGCCTCGCTCTGTGAGAAACATACTGGTGTTATGGTGGGTAGTGGATGTTAACAGGAGCAGAAGAAAGTGATGTGGGGCAGTGCTCCCCTAGTGCTGGCTGCTGCCAGTGGTGTAAGACAGTCTCAAAGGATGAAAGCAAAAACGCAGGAAAAATATTCCCTTGAAACTTCTTTTACTTTTGGAAATACCATTTGTATGAAGTTGTTCACTTTCAGAAAAGTTTCTTTCCCCCTTTTCTCACCAGCACCTCCCTTTCTCAGTAAGCCTGGGTTTTGACACGTCTGCTTCTTCTTCTCCAAAATAACTAATTTTTACTCCATTGAGAAAAATAGACATGAGGGGGAAATGTCTATTTCCAGAAAGAAACTAGTCCATTTCAGATCTTGAAGCAGCAGTAATTTCTAATACCTGAGCACCCGGAATGGTGTCTGGGCCCACCAGGAGCCTGGTCAGGAGCCAGTGGACACATGGACCAGTGCAGCCCCATAGGGACTGCCCCACAGGATGTCCAACCCAGGCATAGCCTGAGGTGCTGGGGGACCCCAAGAACCCACAACATGAGGAACAGAGGACACTTGGCTATCCAAGACAATGGTTTTCTCTCCAGCCTTTTGGTGGGGGAAAAACTCTGGGACACACTGCTATAGCAGCAGCTAAACCTCGGATTATTATTATTGGGCTTTTTTTTTTGTTTTTCTTGGGGTTTTTTGTTAACAGCCTCTTCTGGTATGCTGCTACCTTCACATTTTATTGTATTTCTTTTAAGTGCTCTCCATAAATCCATAAAGCATCCACGATCCTTTTTCAAAGCCCTATTGAAGCACCCAAATCCCCCAGCCCTTTAGGTATGCAGGAGCCCGACGGGCATCCAGATTTCCACTGAATTAATTCCATTTGCTCTTTGAGATGGTGTGAGGGGTTTTTTTCCCAGCAACTGCTTGATCCAATATCTCCCTCTGGTGGAAAGTAGGGAATAGAGCAGGATAGACTACAGCAGCAGACAACGTAACAATAGCCACTTGATTGCTGTGAAAACAATACAAATCTCGGTCCAGGCCATGATGTTATCTCTAATTGCTACATTTATTCCTAATGAATTTTCAGTTTATCTCAAATAGTCCTTGACTGGAAGAGAATGGTAATGAATGGTGAATGCCAATTTTCCTGTATTTTCCAGAAATTTGTTTTAAGCAGAGTCAAAAGCCTGTATGAAGATAATATGACTTCATGGCATTGTTTCTGTGAAGAAAATCAACAAAATTCTCTGTTGCAGAAAACTATTATTTTGTGCTAACGCTCTAAAATCCATCACACATCCCATCTGCTCTCTGGAATCGCAAGGATTGATAAAAATGTCTCAAAATATAATCGTTCTCTTTCTATACCACAATTACACCTTTGAAGTTCCATGTGAGTGTGACAGATTGGTTGCCATCTGCCGAGGGTGCCTCTTCAATGTAGATCAGAAAGCGTGGATAAGGAGGAAATACTCAAGAACAGTTTGGATAGCTTATGTCCAGACATGCATGGGCTTAAGGAACAGCACAGGCATAAAATGCTTTGCCCAGGTGACAGCTAAGTCTTTCTTTCAGGACACCTTTCATCAGCACAGGCAGGTCAGGGAGGTTTAATGAACCTTCCACTGTTCATGCTCTCCCACATGTGAGTGTTTCTCTGACACTTGTTCTGTGATTCCAGATGAAATCTACAGAGCTGATGCGGCAGCACAGACAGATTTAAGATCAAAACAGAGTTTTCAAAATTCCTCAGCTGCTGGCTCAGCTTCAGCTGGAGCTGGAGAGGCAACAGAGCTTTGCTTCTGCTCCTGGCACAAGTCTTGGGTGAGGAGCAGAAACTCAGGGATGGCTGATGAGATATTGCTGGGGACTGACACCTGGGGCTGGGCAGCTGAAGCAGGACTCATCTCAACAAACTTCAACTGCCTGAAAGCAGTCAGTGTCAGTGAGCTGGCCTGAAGGCTCTGAAATAGTGTGACTCCCCTTGTGGGCAGGTGTGCACATGGCACAGGGCAGCAATGAATATGTATCTAGGATATATTTTAGATTATTTAAATCTTCCATGCCCAGGGAAGCATAACAGTAGAATGTTCAGTTATTCCCAAAATATTAGGGCATATTATTGGCAAATTGAAAGCTTTTGGAACAAAAAATATGAGGTTTCTGAATAGAATGCTCAGTCTTTGTGTGGCATGCCTTTAAGCAGGGAGAAAACCTATGTGAGAAGGAGTAAGATTTAAAAAAGAATTTCAAGCTAGAAACTGGGGAAGCGAGGAGGAAGAGAGGAGCAGAGAATCACAGTGACCTTTGTTTAAAGGTGCCATTTTGACCTCTTTATAATCACAAGTCAGAAATATCAGACATATTCCAGAAGGAAGATAATTACTGGGTCATTGTAATAGCATGATAAAAATTGCATGGGAAAGAACTAAAATAGATCCCCTCCAAACTAGGAAAAGGACATGAACTCTGTCAAATTAAAAGCAGAAACAGAGAGGAAGACTAAAAAAATATTTTGAGGAAACTTGCTACTAGACAAAAAGCCTCCTCTATCCCAGCAGGAGCTGGGAGCCTGCTGGAGAGTTCTGCAGGTGACCAGGGTGTGCAGTCAGCAGATGATCAAGGGGGCAAAGGAGTTTGAGAGGAAACACGTCCTAACACAACAGCTAAACAGATTATTGTTTAGTAATTGTGTCTGTGTTCAGAGCAGAAAAGCTTAGTGAAATTCCCATGGCAGAACCATTTGTTAAAGGGATAATGCAGGGAAACCGTCTCAGATTGAAGGGTTGTTAGATGAGGCTTTAGAACAAATAAATGCAAGGGATAGTAGCAAATTCCTGAAAAGCAGATGTTACTCGCCTGTGGGTTTTTAAGGAATGCTAATGGAAATGATTGCACTATAAGAGCTAGTGTATAAGCTTTTACTTAAAACCGCTAAAGAAAAAGGATGGCAAATGATAATGTTTTCTTTTAAGTGCTGTAAGGGATCTAGAGAAATGCAAGCCATTAAATCTGACACCTGTGGTAGGCAAACAGCAAAAGCCATAGTAACAGAATAGTTGCAAGGAGAGACACAGAGCAAGAGGGGAGAATTGGCAGAGCTTTGCAGTGAGAGCCTATGAAGCTGTGCTGCACCACCCTCTGACGGCTTCAGAGGAAACTGTGAAGCTGCAGATGAGAGCAATCCGCTCACTATGATCTGCTCAGCTTCTAGAAAGCCTTTAACAACATCTGTCACTAAGGACCCACTAAGAAGCTAATCTGGCACGGGGTAAGAGGGAAGATCCTCTCATGAGTCAGCAACTGCATACAGGATAAGAGACAAGGTAAGGATAAATCATCCATTCTGCACAGTGGAGAGAAGCTGCCAATTGCATCTTAGAGGGATCGTGGTAAGGCCAGTGTTCATCCACAGAGCCATCAGTCAGGCAAATGGCTGATCTGCTGGTGCTTTGTTCAAGGCAGTAAAATGCAAACTGCCTAAAGGAGTTGCAAAAACCTTCTCATGAGTTTACACAAAGTAACGGCAGGTGAAAATCAGTACAGGTAACAGCAGAGAAAAACACCTGGCTGAGCTGGGAGGAAGACTGCCTCACTACACAGCCACAGCCATGGCCTCTGAAACACCTAGTACTACTCAGGACAGGTATCTGGTTGTCACTTAAATGCTTATTAGTTACTATAAAGCATTTAAATATATTATGAAGGGAAGAGGGGTCATAGAGTTATGGAATGGTTTGGGTTGGAAGGGACATTAAAGATCATCTAGTTTCACCCCCTGGCATGGGCAAGCACACCTTCTATTAGACCAGGTTGCTTAAAGCCCCATTTAATTTGGCCTAGGATGCTTCCAGGTATAAGGCACCCACATCTCTAGACAACCTGTGCCTGGGCCTCACCACCCTCACAGTGAAGAAATTTTTCTGATCTAAATCAACCTTCTTTCATTTTAAAGCCATTCCTCCTTGTTCTGTTACTACACAACCCTGAAAAAAGTCTAACTCTCTTGTAAGCCCCCTTTAGGTACTGGGAGGTGCTTCAAGGTCTCTCCAGAGCTGTCTCCTCTCCACGCTGAACAACCCCAGCTCTTTCAACCTACATCCATAGGGAGAGGTTCTCCAGCCCTCTGATCATCTTCATAATCTCCTCTGGACTCTCTCCAGCAGGTGCATATTCTTCTTATGTTGGGGTCCCCAGAGCTGGAGGCAGCACTTGAGGTGGGGTCTCACAAGAGCAGAGCAGAGGGGCAGAATCACCCTCCTAAACCTTCTGGTCACTCTGCTTTGATGTAGACAAGGATACACTTGGCTTCCTGGGCTGCAAGCACACATTGCCAGGTCATGTTGAGCTTCCCCTCAAGCAACACCTCCAGGTGCCTCTCCTCAGGGCTGCTCTCAGTCCATTCTCCACCCAATCTGTATTTGTATTTGGGATTGCCCCAACCCAGATGCAGGACCTTGCACTTGGCCTTGTTGAACACGACAAGGTTTGCACAGTCCCACCCCTCAAACCTGCCAAGATCCCTCTGGATGACATCCCTTCCCTCCAGTGTCTCCACTGCACCCCACAGCCTGGTGTCACTGGCACACTTGGTGAGGGTTCACTCAGACCCACTTCTGTGTCACTGACAGATTTTTAACAGCACCAGCCCCAGTACTGACCCCTGAGAAATATCTTCACTTGGGACACCAGCCCCTCCTTGCTGACAAAAACAGGGTCCATAATAGCATCTCACCTTGTTAGTGGCTCTGTCACTTGGAGAAGGAACCTCCTGGATTGCTTATGCTTTACTGTGCTGTCTTCTCCAACAGGTATGTCCCCATGAGGATCAGGGCTTGTGAAAGTGAGGCAATTATGTATTATGTAAACCAAGATTCTTCAAGGTGGAAAGAAGAGTCTGAGAGTCTGGTGGAACTCTATAAACTCAAATGAGTCACTACCTCTCAGAACATGCAAGAATGGGGCATCAGATGATGGTTTTAGGTTCAAGACAAAGATGAAGGCAACAAGCTCTGCTCCCAGATAAAGAAGTTTCTCCCTTTACAGAACCTGTTTTCACAGGATGTTGGGGAGTATAGAAGCACCATAAATGGTTTTAGAAGCAAGTCAACAACTGTGAGGAAGATAAATCATCTGAAACACTAAGCTACCCCTCAGATAAGAAGACCATAGACCAGAAGTGGCTGTCCTCCCTGCTGGGCATGAGCAGAGCAAGGATACCAGATGGATAAGCTTTGCAGCCAAACCTGTTTGACACTGTATCAATCAGACAATGTTTTAGAAGTAGATTAGAAGAAACCCCATCACCCTGCAGAGAAGAAGTGCACAAGCACAGCTTTCCTTTCTTATGGGACTATGATCACCTTATTAGCATTAGTACCATTTCTTGTTCCAGGATAAGTTACACTGTTTGCTATTTTAAAACTTAAAATAAAGATTAAGAAAAAGAGCCCATTCTTATGTTCTTTTTCCATGTATTTTTATGTTCTGTGTTAGCTGAGGACAAAGCTGCAGTTTGACAAGCCCTACGCCAACACTGCTGCCAAAAGCAGCAGCTCTGCCCTCTCATACCACTGGAAAGGACAAATGGGGAGGGGGGGGACAAGGGGGGAGAGCAAAATTAGGTTTCAGAGCTGAGAAAATGAGGATTCTCTTTCTTATTCTTCTTCAGCCCTGCTGAGGACCGGGCTGGCTTAGGCTGGTCCCAGGTGCTTATTGACCCATAATTTAATTTGGTGATATTTCTTCTGACAGCTGTTCCTTGCAAATGATAACTGTCCTCATCCTCCTGAGAACAGCAGGAGTTGGTAGCTGAATGTGGCCTTTCTTGGCCCTGTCAGGCCATCCCAAATTAAAGAAAATCCCTTGCTTATGAAAGGAAACACTACAGAAGTGACCTTTGCTCCATTATTAGAACTTTATTTATCAGTTAATTTTAATCACTGGAATTATTGAAGGATTTTGAATGGTTTTGTAATTCTATGGACAAAAAAGCTAGACAAATGGATGATAACACTCTCAAGTGAGCCATTAAAGATTTAATGAGTCTTTAATCACTAAGAGTCAGACCTGTACTTTGATGGCAAGATTCAGTTTTGGGGAGTGATTATCTTCAGACACATCAAAGGGTTTGAATTGCTGAGGGGAGTGTAAAGCCCAACAGAGCCTCTGCCATGGAGCCAGCAGAGGACTCAGCTTTCTTACAGCAGAGGAGCTTGCTCATGTCCAGTTACAGACAAATTTTATCTCAGAGTGTTTATCTAGTCTTAAATGGCTCTTCTACGAAACTGATGCTGGTGTTAGAATCCTTGTTGGTTTGTCTCCAATTTATTCATATCAGCTGTTGCATGGAAAGCAGACAGTGTTGTTGTGAAGTAGAAAAGGGATGTTGCATTCCCCAGCCCACTCTGAAAAATCCTCTTCAGTATAACAAAGGCCACATGAATGTTGCAGTGTGGGGGAGGAGGGGAGGGGCTGGGGGGAAATCATTGGTGTCTGAGAGCAAAATCTGAAGGCCTTGAAGGAAAAAGCAAGCATGAGAAAAGACATACAAAACTGTAGCTCATGTGGGGCAATATTAGCAGAAACTTTAAGTTCCCTGAGGTGCAATATGAGCAAATGCTGTGATGGGTATCACAGACCTGCTCTTAAAATCACATTTGCCTGGTTACTGTGTGTGACAGTGACCTAATGCTGCTTTCTGTAAGACCTGACCTGGAGCACTGTAATGCGGCACTGCATGGGGTTTTCTTTTCCTTTTAAATCATATAGACAATGATAAAATTTGTTAGCAAGGTGGCAGAAACAAAGGCAATTCTAGATTAGATTTGGTACAAGTGGAGACAACCTATTTTTACTGAATCTGAGCCTACTGCATCTGACACCCTTTAGATGCAGGTGCAGAAATGCTAAATTGATGTTATTTGTATTATACTGCAGCAACCTGATCCCCGTTATGTGAAGAGTATTTATGTATCTTGTCTTTTCCACGAGACTAGGACAAATACCCAGGGCAGAGAGAGGAGATGATCAGCTGGGCTAATACATGGATCAAAACATCATGCCTTTCCGAGGTGGTTAAAGATACCACCGAGTATCTGCACTGGAACAAGATGTTGAGTTAGTTCCCTTCTATACAGTAATGGACTTAAAGCCCAAGCTGCTACTAGGAGATGCAGCACTGGCTGTAAATGGAAAAGGAGCCTCTGGGATTCAAAGCTTGGCTCTCGACGAGGAGCCTTGCAGAGCAGAAATGCACTCTTCCACCAGGGAAGCAGCCTCTTTGGCTGTGCCCCAGTGCACTGAAAAGCCACCTGCCCCATGCCCATAGTTGTGAACCACTGGGAGCTTAACTCGTCCTTTGCTCAAAACCTCTCTCTGCACTCTCACACTCTGCCTGGATGGCCTCAGGCCCACCTTCACCTTGATATCCTTAGCTCCCTGCAGTGAGGGCTCAAGGGAGCAGCATCTGTCAAAGATGTCTCTAGTAGTGCCAGCATCAGGGGAGAGACTCCAGCTTCCCTTTTCCCTGGTTCCCCCCAGGGTCACCCTGTGTATCCCTGGGTAGATGTAAGTTAAGCCATCTCCATCCCGGATGAACTGTGTCACCCAAGGAGCGTGAACCTTGAGCACTTGTCCCCTGACAGGGAAGAGCTGCTTGTCTCCCACCAGATGGTGTGCTCCCATGCCTGTGCAGTTGACAACGATGTCATAGTCACTGTGCAGCTCCCACAGGTCTGCCACTTTCCTGGTGTATATCTGGGTGCCAGTTGCTTTCAACCTGCAAAAAGTGAGGCAGAAAAGAAACCCCTAAAGCCTTATGTAATTATTGTGAACATTAATTAATGAGATAGATTGCCTTTGCCTTTACATACTGATCAAGAACAAACAATAGCTAGGACAAAAAGCAAAGAAAATGCCATGGGGGTTCTGTTTATGATTGGTATGATTTGATCAGAGGTATTTAGCCTGGTTGGGCTTGAAAAAGTACAGTTGAGCAGTTTTAGAGAAGGGTCTGGCATCAGACCCTAGGCAAACAGTCAGGTCTTCATGGTCTGATTCATTTTGGTAACAGTATCAAGCTTTAACAACAGCCCAAGCAATCTGGGAAACAACAGATTTATTTACCAATTTGCTCATGCTAGTGGCAGAGCTATTGTCCTACCCCCTTTTTAATGTGTCTGTTATATGTTGTCACATTCATTCCCAACTCACCTCCTGAGCTATGTAGCCATCTAGTGCCATGTGCCAAGCCCTAAGATCTGCACTAAGGCTGGGCAGATGTGGCACAGGACCCTCAGGGTGCCCATAACCTTCTGGAGCAGCAGCCAGGAGTCACCCAGGATGGCTCAGAGCACTATACATACATGTCTGCTCTTCAGCAAAAGTCACTTCTTCTTGAGATTCATTTTTGAACTCAATTTCAAGTCATATCCTCCCCTGAATTAGCCTGAATTTTGAAGCCCTTCCCTGTGGAAAATCACTGGTCCCTGCACGCTGTCAGCTGGATCCCACTGCAGGGGGTTTTTGCTGGGGGTTTTAGCATAAGCAAGTCAGGATACAGATCTGTGAGGCACTGAGTGGAAAATCCCATCCTCTGCAACATTCTAGCAGCTGGCAAAGTCATCAACTCTACTATGAAAGCAGCGGTTTCCCACAAAGTGGTAAGTGAGCCAAGAATCCAGGGCATGGTTGATGCTCTGGGGCCTGATGTAGCAGGACACTGAAGCTGTCTACAAAGAACAGAGGAGATGTCATGCAGCAGCTGTGGCTGGGCAACTTGCAGGAAGAGCTCCTAAACGTTGTAACTAGGACCCTGTCACCATGCCATAAAAAATACACCAACGAAAAAACCTGCTGAAAACTCCTGAATTCAGACAAGTAAGCAGGAAAAAATTCCTGAAGTCTATTTTTGGCCAAGCAAGGTGGGCACAACAACAATTTTCCTTGTGGATTGCCAGGAGAATGGTCTATAAATACTGCTCAGGTCACTAGGGGGTTGAGAATTAGTTACATGTTTAATATGCTCTCACTTCTCATCACCAGGGAGAAGAGAAAAAAAAAAAAGAGCTTGATCATCTCATTAGATTCCATCCTTTGAGAAATAAGGAGAGAGCAGAAATCACGTGGCAGATACTAAATGGGTTGTACAACTTAGCTGTCCTGCAGCAGAAATTTGCTTCAGTTAGGCAATGAAACATGACAGATGATGTGTACTGAGTAGATGGCACAGACCTCACATGGCACTGGTGCCACAGGAGAACTCCCAGCCCGCTTGGCTGCTACAACAAGAAATGCTTTTTCACATTTTGCAGTGTGATGAAAGGCATCCAAGTAAGCAGCTGAGCTGGCAATTTGTACCTTGGTGTCAGTACACATCTCTTTACTTAACCCCAAATCAGCTTGCAGCCTGTCTCTTTCTCTCAATCGGATACAGCCCATTTGCTCACTTTAGAGGTACTTACTTGGATTAAATACTTACCCCAGTATGTCCCAGGGTGTCAAAGCCCTTTTAGATCTGCATCCTGTCTCTCCTATGGTTCTCCAAAATTGAGGTATTGGGGGAAACTTAGAAATTTGGAAATTGGCAGATTTTCTAACTTTGATGTCAATCCAGGCATGAACTCTGAAGTCACAACTCCTCAGAGTGAGTGCATCACTCACCTTATGCAGGCAAAATTTTTCAATAAATTTTTTACAAGATGATGCTGTTTAACATTTTGGGTTTTTTTTTCACCCAAATGGATTAAGAAATTACTCCAATGTTGAACAAATTTGAGATTAATTGGTCCAGCTACTTCATAAGAGCAAAGTTTCCACAATAAGACACCTTCCTACATGTGCTTATTCTCACAGGGACTGGATATATCTTCAAAAACAGAGGGGTATTATTTGGGAAGTTTGGCAAATGTGGAGCAGCCAAATGTTTTCTCAGGACACAGCAGGTCCCTGATGTACCTTCAAGGTCTGGCTGGCCAAGCATGGCCCCTGTGGGCCCCTGTGGTTATGTTGGCCCTATGCCCAGGGTCGTTCACACTCCAAGCCCCACTGTACAGACACACTGGGACAAAGTAGACATTGCATAAATAGGGCCTTGCACATTTCAGAAAAGTTCTGTATTTATTTCCTGTGCTTCTCCCCAAGCAAGAGCTCGTTGCATTTTCAGCAATGAGAAACATCCTTTTCTCAGTTTTGTCCAAATCTATGGTTCTCAAGGAAACCCTGTCTTGCCTCCAGTCCCTCTGCCAGGGTTTCCCTCTGCATGCCCAGCCTGCAGCAAATCCTACCTTTTCTCCAGCCACAGCAGGTAGGATGGGCAGTCACATTTCAGGGTTGTAAAGGCCTGACCAAATCGGTGCTGCGGGAACTTCTGGAGTTCTGCTTTGGACATTGGTCGAAATCCCAGCACAATATCTGACCAGAAAGGTAACTCTTCCTTGGGGGTGCTTTTAAAGATCTGCCAGCTAAAAAGACAGAGAAAAATATGGGAAACTTCATTGCTATAGCTCTGTCATGTCATGTGTCATGGAAATCTTAGAACAAACCCAGGAGCTCAGGAATCTCTTTCCCTCCATTAGTGCAGCTCTGCAAGGCTAACAGCAATGGGGAAAGATTGCTGCCTGCTCCTGCAACACCTGCCTGGGCAAACAGGCAGAAGGTCAGCACAGCTGAGCATGAGGGTGGCCCACCAGGGTAAATAAACTACAAAGAGCTCTTCCAGTGGTAGTGTATGTATAGAGTGCCCTCATACAGTGTCCCCACCACAACTGCAGACACCTGGCTGGACCTGCTGGGGCCACTTGCACACTTATTCACCATTTCTTGGGTATCCATAAAGCTACAGTGCTCAGTCTCAATACTCCTAAGAGGCAAATTTCTCAGTACCTAATAGGCAGCATAAAACAGCCCCAACACACACACCCCCCAGCAGAATCCCCCGTACATAGTTGCTGAAGCTGGAGGATCCTGCAGTCCCATCCCTATGGAGATGATCCCTGATGCAAAAAACTAGTGGGTGACAGTGTGGAAAACATTGGTTATTAAAAGATATTTGGTGCTGGTCAGACTTGAGTGGGTCTTCTGTGTACACCTGTTCCTGAATGTTGTCTAAAAATACATCCTATGTGAGCAGCTACAATGCAGTTTCTTGGGAATACAGACATAAAAGCTATTCCTTGAAGGGAATACCCCTGAATTCTAGCAAAGAAAACCTGTCTGTCTGCTCCAGAACACAGCACAAATGTACCCAAGGCTGCCCCAGGGGCTGTTCTTACCCAGAGACCAGGTGAATGCCAGCCTCTGATGCCTCGGCTGAGTTGCTGATGGCAAAAAGGTAAGTGAAGGTCTCTTTGAACCATTGCTTCTGCCTGTGGAGCGGTGTGTCTGCATGTGAACAAGACCAAACGTGCAGAGAGGAATAATGCAAAGAAGAGAAGCATTCAAATAGTGTCAAGGATATGGGACAGACAGGGAACACAGGTCATGACTCTTTTTCCTGGATACAGCTGCATGGGGTGCCATGGGCAGTGCTGCCCTGAATTAAACGAACCTGGGTAGATATGAGGGATGAGCATGCCAGCTGCCACATCACTCGTTGTGTTGGGGCTGAACTGGTCTGACAGGACTGTCACAGAGCAGCTGGGACAAGTCTCTGTGATGCACAGTGCTGTGGACAGGCCGATGACTCCTGCACCCACCACTGCAACCTTGGCTGAGGCCATCTCCAGGATGCAGAGCCAGAGGAGAGAGGATCCTACCTGCATTTGGAAACAACATATCACACGTCACTATCACCCAGGGCAAGTATCAGGCTATGAAATACCCACACAAGATCTAACATAATCCCTCCCCAACAATTAATTGAAGGTTAACTGCTGTGCACAACCAGGACAGTGGTCAGGATTTAAAAAAATCAGCCTTTGATATGACAAAAAGTTTTGAAAAGTCTTTAAGCAGCCACTACCTCATCCTCAGCACAAGAGAGTGATCTGCATGTGCACCAGTAGTGCTTGGGCTGGTTCGGGGAAGGTTTCCTCAATAAAATCTGAGGGAGTGAGGACCCATCAAGTTTTCTATTGTGTCAGATGCAAAAGGCACATAGCTCTGGAGAAACTGGCTTTCTTTAAGCTTGTTAAGCCAAAAGGTTACTTGAATATTGGGATCTCCAGCAGTGAGAGCTATCACTGCCTGGGCAGCAGAAGCAAATCACACTGGATTGGAGACCTCCACACTGGAGGTCTCCAATCCATTCTTGGTCCTTGTACCTGCCAGCATGACTCACTACCTTGGACAGATTCCTGGGCATCCAAGGCCGCCATGCTCTCTCAGCAGCACATGGCGATCCCCAGGTGCCAGCCAGTCTTGCTGCTCCAAGGGCCTGTATTTTTGCCTCTCTCTGCATTACTTGATAATTTGTTTTATGTCCTGGAGCAGCTCCACTCCACTCCTCATCTGCTGTTTGCTACTCCAGGAAGTGCAGTGTCTCTATTTTCCCCTGTCCTGGGCATGTTTTGGAGCTGGCACCTGTCCTCAGGAGTGGCACACAGCTCTTGGTAGACAGTCACTTGGTTGCCCATCCCAGTGAGGTGCCAGTCTGTGTTCCTGGCCATGGCCAGCTCAGGTCTCACACTGGTGAAGGCACCAAGCAGAACTGAACCTGCAAACTCCCTGAAGGCAGGACTAAATGAGCCCAGAAGAGAGAGACTGGGCAACCTCAGAGGTGATAAATCCTTTAGCAGCTTTGAAGAGGTGAGTAGGGGGGGTGCTCCTGCTGGGTCAGGCACCCCTTCAATAGGTTACTGAAAAATCTGACCAAGGATGTAGGGGGAGGATCCCTTCTGCCTATGACTAATTTTTTTTCCTGGAATAGCTACAATATTCACTCTTGGAGAGGATGCTGAGTGAGACAGACCTTCAGTTGTGTGCCCTGATGGTTCTGGTTTCTCCTATGGGGCTTACTTATAAGTGATTAGAAATCCAGCCTCATTAATTGCTTTCTGAGAACTTTTACTGAAAATGAGTGCCTGCACTTACAATGACAGGCTGATTTACCATCTTCCTGTGGCTTTTGGTGTCTTTGACACAAATTTAGGCAAGACAGACAACCTGGAATTATGATAGGTCAGGTTTATTTATGAGATCCTTGCTCATAACTGTTCACACAGCTTCTCACTTACCCCTGAGGTTTCACTATTTAAAATTTGATGTCTCTGCTATGTAAGAAGGGAAAGAGCAGCAGGAACTGTTGCCTGTCATTGCATTCCTTCTGCATCACAGCCAAGGGTTGTTACAACCCGTCTTCTTCCTCTCTGGGCAACGTTTCTTTCTGTTAATTAGCACATCCTCTTTTACAAGCTGATTACAGAAGTGCCTGCACAGCAGAGGAATAGGACATAGTACAGGGAGGAAAATGGACCCTGGACCAGAACAGCTGGTCTGCATGGCTGACACCCAGAAATCCAGTCTGGAAAAATGTTGTGGGAAGGGAAAAGGGAAAGTAAGGAAGAATATTAGCAACAAGAAATTGAGGGGCTGGGTAATAATTCTGTAATTACTGAGGAAACCTGGTTCTGAGAAAGGTATCTGAATAGACCTTTATGAACAAACCTTCTCACTCAGAACTGGCAGCTGTGGAAACGGCATGTGGCTCTCAGAATGCCCAGTGAGCTTCCCAGCAGTCCATGGACAAACACAACCCTGCTTTTTCAGCTGCTCTGGAACACATGCAATGGGTACATTATCCACCTGCCAGAGTTGTGCTTTCGGTTGTCCCTCCCAGCTCTCCTTTGCTGAAGCCCTCGGACCATGGTGGAGATTGAATTTCCTGACTGACCTCCCTGTCCCCAGGGAAGAAAGGGGAGCTGTGGCTTGGTGGAGATTCAGGTTTCACAAGTCTACCCAGTTCAGATGGGATTTTTGCAGATGAGCCAGTTTGATATCAACTGATCCCTATGCTGCAAAATCCAGTGAGGGCAGGAAGGGGCTGCTGACAGTGCTGGAGCCTGTGAGAGCAGCTCAGAAGACCATGACAAGCACCTGTTCAATGCACCACTTTTCCTGCACCTACTGCTGCAGTCCAGGAGCACAACAAGCCTTCGTGCCAAAAACTAGCTGGGTGCAAAGCAGAGGCTACACACAGCTTGTATGAGCAAGCACAGCTCGGGCTTTGCAGAACTACTGACGCTGCTTTGAGTGCAAGGCCCACCTATGGCTCTGCCCTGGCAGCACAGCCTGCACCTTGCTGGGTGGAGGGCAGAGAAGGAGAAACTATTTTTAGCTGATGTGGCAGCCCAGCTTAGTCCCAGCAGGGTTGACACTTCTCATCCCCTCAGACAGGCCTGAGCGTTTTGCAAAAATCAGCATTTAAAAAGCAGATCAGTTGCGGTAGCTCTTGGGGAGGAAGGTGAATGGTGACAGGTATTGTTTAGCTCTCTGTCCCTTCATAGTGTATGAAGAACAGGACAGAAGCCAGAGAGAGTTACCTGGAGCTGTGCTCTACAGCAAGGAGGACACCAGTTGCCTGATGTGGGTTTTATGTCCCTGCCAACCTCCTGCTTATCCCAGGCAAGAATGAATTAGTTTTAAAAATACTGAGATACTTTGTGACATGACTTCACCTCCCAACTCCCACAGCTGAGGAGACAATGTCAGCCTCATGTGACACAAGGGGGTCTTTATTCTTTCTTTCCTCAAATAGCTGTATGTCACCACTAAGTGCCACTAACTTTCAGCTCTAACATTGTTCTGGCAGTGGGTAACATGGCCAGCATGGATAAATACACTGCTGCCCAGCACACACACACACAGAGGAACGTGCACATCCACTGCCAGCTGCAGCCCACAGACACAGCAGGCTGGACGCTCTTCGCCTGTGTTGCAATCCAGCTGGCCTACCAAAATAAGCATATTTACACACCCAAATAAACAGTGGAAAAAGCCCAGCTGAACTGTTGACCAGAAAAGTTAGAACAGGAAGTAACTAAAGAAAATCAAAACCTGTTATATTTGAAGGGCTTGGTTTGTTGGGGTTTTTTTTTAACTGACTCTCATCATTAGTAAGTGCTGAAACACTGTTTTGAATCGTGTGAAGCCTCTGGTACTGGGGAGCAAAGGCTCAAGCCTTTCTGAGCTTCTGGAAGGGCTCCTCATCCACCAGGGCAGCTCTACCCACTGTCCCTGTCAGTGCATGCCATGGAATACTTTTTCCCTTTTTTTTTTTTTTTTTTTTTTAATCACTTTTGTTTTATCACTTCCCCAGTTTACAAGCACCCTTGGTGTTACTTCCTTTCACATGACCCCAGAGAAGGATTTTTCTGGGCACAGACTGATTCATTCTTGGGTGATTGCTGCAAAGGAGCTCCTGATTTTGGCCTTTTGACCCTGGCCAGGTCCCCTTTCTGCTCTTTGGGCTCCCCTGTGAGACGTACATTTAGGAAGTGCTGCAAGAGAAAGGCGAGGATGATCTTTCCTCACCGAACAAAGGACTCTAGAGGCTCCTCGGGATCCCCTCAGCCTTTCTGCACACACAGCACCGCTGCAGAAAGCAGGATTCACAGGCGATCACAGACAGCCGCTGTCACAGGGGACCCCGGCAGGCCTCAGCTCCTCCTTCAGGCGGCTCGTTCGCAAGCATGGGACACGCCTGCGAAGGGATGGTAGGGATACCCCTCCATCAGCCACCTGCAGGAGCACCTACACACCGAGCGATGCTCTTGCTTTCCTCCCAGAAGGGAGAGGAAATCAATCCTCTCTGCGACCCTCGCTCCCCAAGGCCCGGCATGTCGCCGCTCAGGGCGGGGAACAGGGGAACAGGAGCAGCTGCGATCCCGGGCCGTCCCCCCAGCTAACCCTGCGGTTCACCTCCCGCCCCGCTGTGTGGGCTGAGCCCTCCCTGCGCGGCGGCGGGAGATGGGCTCTGCCCGCGGGGATTCCCCACGCCGCCACTGCGGCCGCCTCCCGGCAGCAAAAGGGCTCCGGCATCCAACATTTACTTCTTCACCTACAAGTACGGTCTGGAAGCAACCCAAGCGGGGAGAGCAGGCGATACCTGGTGAGGAGGAGGCCCCGGTCCCGCCTGGAAGAGCCGGCGTCCCGGGCAGCCTGTCCCGGGGCCCGGCTCCGCGCCGCGCTGGGTGAAGGAGCTGTTTGTGCCCAGGCCCCGGCTCAGGCCGCCCCCGGCGCTGGCGGCGCTCCCGGAGCGCCCGGCGGCCTCTGCCAGGGCCGGGCTCTCTGCCGCCTGCCAGAACTTTCCCCCCTGATATTCCCTGATATATAAACGGGACCCGCTGTGCTGCAGGGAATACACTGTCCTTTTGCGTCCCTCGCAGGCAGTCATGTTGGAGCGCTTTGGAGCTGCCTGAGGATTGCCGCAGCGCTTGGCAATGGCGGGGCGGCCGGGAGGGGAACTCCAGCCACCGCAGGTCGCTGAGGAGCGAGCGGGCTCCTGCCAGACCGCAAATCCCCAATGAGCGCGGCCAGGCAGGGCTGTTTTCGGCAGGAAAACACGAGTTTGTCAAAAACAAACCTCTCTGCAGGAGACCTGGGATGAAATTGCGTGCCGTATACCTCGGTTTATTGCCTCCCGGGCATTAGCCGTTGTCAGGATATTTTGGCTAATATTTGACAGCCCTGAGCATTCGTCCCTGAACACTCTGAGCAGGACAATATTTGCCGACCGCTCCCCTCCAGCCCTGTCCAATGGATCTTTGAAGCAGGTGCCTTTTCTCTGTAGCCATTTCAATTCAGACCAGCAGCCATGCAAAGGGTATCTGTGTGAAGAGCAACAGCGCGCAGCACACACGGTGGGTTGTTCTTGCCTCCCAGTCTAGCTGTGCTCTGAAAACTAAAGCCACGGTACATTACACATCACTGATCTTTAAGATACATAAATTTTTAAAGGATTTTCCCTTCAACAGTGACAGGAATAAAGCATAATTCTCCCAAATTACTGTATAGCTAGATTTTTCTGAGTGTTCTGAAAATAGGGGATTAAGACAGGGAAGGCAGCAGAGGAACAGAGCTTTGCTTGTTTAGAAGTTAAATTTTTGATGGGCTTGCTGTATTGTAAAATGAACATTGGTCTAAGTCATTGCAGGATATCTGCAATAGGTTTGGAAAGGATCCTTTCACATATGGAAATCTACAAATATAAACAGAGGTTGCAGTTCCAGCTCAGATAAAAAATGCCTGCAACTTCTCCTCCTGAGATTCTACTGCTTATTGCTTAGAACTTTGCCAAATTTGAATGATTTGGATCAAAACGTTCTGTGGCAGATGTTTGTGCAAGTCTGAGTGTCTCAGGGAATTGTGTGTTTTTTTCCTGAGAATAAGATGCAGGAAATTCAAGCTGGTTTGGGATACCAAATCTAATAATAATATTATTGAAAAGAATATTCTATGGGCTAAAGTATTTTGCAAAGGTGAACAAACACATTGTGTTTGGTAAAGTGCAAGTCATGATTTGTGTGTTTGGGAAGAGACTGCCAGCCTTCTGGCACAGAGCAAACACAGCCCTGATTGTACTTGGAGCTCTTCCTGAACCATGACTGGCAGTGGCATCCCAGCACACCACCAGCTCAGCTGGAGCAGTGCTTAAGAAGTGTTTCCTTTTACCTTAGCTGTCCTGAACAGAGCCACAACAACAGGCAGAAATGACCTCTCTGAACACAGCAGTGCTGACCTATTTCAGATCTTGTGATGGCATGCACCATTTTTCTGACACTTCTTTAACCAGTTCAAGTCAAGCATCAGTGTCCATGGCAAGTTACTGTTTCAGCAAGGAGTTTCAGCTGTGCCTCACTTTGCTGTTGTCCCATGTTATTTACTTACTTCTCAGGGAATTCTCTCTCCACGAGGAAGAACCCAGCAGTGATGACATTCCTATTGAAAAGCTTCGTGAAAATATTTACTGAGAGATAGCCCGACCATTTAAGGATGGTTGTTTTGCCATGCTCCTGATTACCTCAGGCAAATCCACTTTTTAATCTCATCACTGGCAGTGGAGAAAGTCTTTACAGGAATCATCCCTTGATGCTGTTTTGTTCTTATTCCTATGCAAGTCTGTTCATCTCCACGTGGATTATGAGGCAATGTTAATAAATAAATGCCTATGAGCATTCCATAGCTGGATCCTGTTTATCTGCAACAAATGCCCAAGCAGTATCCATGACTTGTATGTTAGCCAGGAGTGCAGAGACAGAAGAGTGGGTTTGTCCCTAAATGAGATATTCCCCATTACTTCTGATTATTCATGCATCTAGTAATTTTTTTAAAGTGTTGTTTTGTCCAGAAACTGGAATCTGTAATCACTGCTTATATACCAGTCGTACAAAAAAGGATATTTTCCCAGTATATACTTCTTAGGCTTGATTTTTCTCAGCTTGATTGAACTCAGTGCTCTTGAAATCAGTCTATCAGGCTTGATTTAAATTTCTCAGCTTTAGCAGCAACTATTTGGACCATTCACTCCAGTTACTTTCAGAGAGGAATGTAAATCACCTGGCAAGGATGCATGAAGCCTTCAAAATGCAAATTATGAAGGAAAGCAATGAGTGTAACTTGATCAGAAAATACAAGATTGATAAAATATGCATGGAAAGTTGATTCATTTGCACTAATCAGAGGTTTAAGGGATGTGAAGAATAAATAGGTTCCTTAGATGCTCTAAGGGGACAAATAACAACAGAGCTATGAATTGCTGCAATTCTTATTTTCCTTGCACTGTCAGCCCACTCCAGTTCCCTCATGAGGAAGCTCTCGTTATTCTTCACAGGCACTGAACACCACGTGCTTGTTCTGTCATTCCTGTGGTCACCTACTCTTATGGTAACTCCCCCATTCCTCAATATCTGCAGCTATTTTTGTCACTACTGGACGTGTCTGAGGGACTACTGCTCCAGTCAGCTCATACAAACAAAGGCAAGCAAGAATCATGTTTTTCCTGCAACTGAAATGCCAAACATGTCACATTTTTAATGCACCTTTAGTCATAGTCACCACTTAACACATTACCCAAATCTTGGTTTACACTTGCAAAGACAAACAGGGAAAAGACACACACATGATATTTGCCATCCTAAACCATAGGATCTCCATGGAATGCCAAAACACCAGCCAGGCCTCTTTAAGGGAGTGTGAACCAATTGAAGAGTTGGTGATAGAAGTTCATTAAATCAGGTAAAGATTAAAAAATGTGTGTCTGACTTTATTCTTGCACATAATTGCAGATAATAAATACACATTAAAAAAAAACCCATTAAAATATATTGTATTAAATCCACAAATTCTGGGCAAACAAACTTTCCTATGAGTACATACTTCCCCCATGTCACCAAAAGACACCTCCATGTAGTACAGAATCTTGTACAAAATTATTAGGCTATCAGAACATAGATGTGTTTTAGTCTTTCTTCCTGTGAGAGCTAACTAATTGTCAGCATTGAGTAGAATTTTCCCTTATGGAATAGACTCAGTTTTTGTCAACTCTCTATTTTCTTTTTAGTCCTTGTGTCTAATTTCTCCCGCAGGAATCTGTTCCAGGATTCAGACAAACATATTTCAGATGTTTGTAAAGGGTGCAGGATGAATCCAGAGCCTCCTTTTTGCAGTCACAAGTGCCCTTCTGGACCAAGAACCCATGGCACAAGTGAGCTCACCTTTTCCTAAGCCTTTCCAAAAGGAACTCACAGGCCATGCACTGCTGACCCCAATGCCACAGAGGCTTCCTAAGTGACTGCACCTAAGGGGTTGGTGAAAGAAACCTGTGGAAGACACAGGAGAATGCCAATAAGTCCTTCATTGCCAGAGCTGGGATGTCAGGCCATTTTGTCTTTCCACAGAGCCACTACACAAAAGCCCTCAGCCTTCAAGGAGGATTCACCCCTTGTTCAGACATTCAGGGTATCAGCCAAAGCATGTGATAACCACACATGATTTGCATAGCATTTTTCTGCATAGTTGGTTAAATTACAGAATTTAGAGAAATTGAATGAAGCTGTTAAAAGTAGAAAATACATCTTTTTGTATAAAATGTTAAATGTTAAAAATACAATTTTGAAATGCCAAACACATGTACTTATTATTTTTTCTAAGTTATCATTAAACTAATAATAGTTGCTCTTATTCTTACATTTAACCCAGAAAGGTATGTCCTTAACAAATTGCAAGGCTATCTAATAAAACTGGATATCAAATTTTGGACAAAAACATTTGCCATCATGCAATAGTGACCAGCAATTAAGGCAGATAAGGACTCTAATTCATTATCTCACAGAACCATTGTGTAACTGCAGAGACATTGATGAGCATAAAAAATTTGCAGTAAGATAAGGATGACAAATACAAACATAAAAGGACTTGTGAACTGAAGTGAGAAACTATGAAAATTAATTATTCTTATGAGCACTGAAATGAAAATATGCCCCATAGGAACAGAAGCATTTGTTCTCAAACTCAGTGCTCTCTTGCAAGAGGATTTAAAAATTCTATGAATATTTAAGAGAAAGAAATCAACTCACCCTGATTTTCCTACATTTATAATGCATGGCTAGTGTTAAAACATATTTTTGCCCATAAGGAAAAAACAAGTAAATAGAAATGCTAGCGACACAGAGATACAAAATATTTCCTTTTTTTTTTTTTAAGTAATATTCTTCCTCAGGATACCCCAAGGCAATCTCTAAGCTATTGATGCATAAAATCACAAAAGATGTACCTGTAAATCAATAAACATTTTATTTCAAAGGAAAAACAGTAACATCATTAGTTCAGGGAAATTCAGGGGTCATTTGAATTAAAGACCAAATACCAACTGACTTCAGTAACGGAAGGAAATGGCTTTTGGGGTTGAACAAGCTACATTGTAGTCTAGACTCATAATTCAATTTTAGTTGTAAGCAGTATCAGTATCATTGTGTATTTAACTTTCTTCTTGTTATTTTCTTCACCTTATGTGTACTGATTACACATGACCAGATCCTGAATCCCTCAAGCCAAAGGAACACAGAATATGCTTTGGGTGTTCTTGGCGAGGTAAGGCCGAAATCAGTTACTCAGCAGGTAAGGAAGTAGAAAAATTAATTGTAAATATTCTTTAATACCTCGTTAGAAATACTGTTCCTAAAAGTTACAAGTAGTGAGTTTTAAGATAGATGGAGTTAGATAGAGTTTTGAGATATTAAAAGAGGGAGTATCAGTGTGAAAGAACCCCAAAATAAGGAAAGAATTTGGAGCTCTGTGTGTGGGAAGGGTGGTTGTAAGGCAAGACAGTACCAGTTTAATTTCTTGTTATGTGTATTGCATGGTGGTGGTTTTTTAGCATGATTAAACCCTTATTTAAGGCAGGGCAGGAAGAGTTTGGCAGTAGATCTTGCAGATAAAGAGAGCTGCTCTGCTCTGGGAAGTGGAGGGGGACCTGAAAGCAGTGGAAGAATACTGGGTTTGCTCTTCAGCAAAATAAAAAACCACAGCATGTGAGTAATCTGATCTTCAGTCATCAAAGTATGTATTCAAGTCATTCTCAGAATAATGATGGGATTACTCACAGGCGGAAGGTTAAGTGCTTTTGCTGAACTCATATCTGGACAGAAGCCACAGTATTCTATGCAGGTCTTTCTGGAGGTTTTCCCTGCAAACACTGGAACACCCACAGAATTGTAAGAAGCATGAAGACTCCTTTCTGCTTTCTATGTCATTATCTCAGAGAGACTCCCTAACTTAAATTTACTGATTTTTGCTCCTTTCAGAGCATGTTGATCCTCATATAGGTATTATTTTCTCCTAATACCAGGACCAAATTCTAGGACAGTGCAGTGAAGAATAAAATCTTTTATAAGGGGGTATAAACCATTATTCTGGTTTCATAAGTCATTGAAACTAATAAAACCATGCAAATATAATTGAAAAATGTGGCCATTAATTTCTACAGCATGTAGAATATCTACTGATATCTTTTGGGGTGGGTACATGGCAAACATCAAGGAAGACTTGTTTTGCTGAGACCATGCCATGAGAATAGGGGCCTAAGAGGGAAAAACACTGATTTCAAACCAGGAAGGACTGAATTCACACAACCCAGGCAAGAGAGGGCTGTCTGAACCTCAACAGCAGATGTTCCTGTGCTGCTCCCCTCAGAGCAAGGGTGGTCAAGCAAAGGAGATGCAAATCCTCACACAAGGAAGAAACCCCCGGGTGTAGAGATAGACTGAAAAGGGGGAGGTGGGAGAAAGCCATAAAAGAAGCAGCCAGAATGATGCATTTCTATCTATCAGTTTTCTATGGTCCAGAGTCATAAGGCAGAACCACTGCACCAACAATAAGTGTTGATGCACATGAGGTGTAGCAGCAGTGGGATGTTTTGACACTTTGACTAAAACTACTACTAGTAACTCTTCTATTGAAGAGTTACCAGCTACCGTCTTTTAAATTCTATTTTTCTAACTGGTTAGATATAATAAGGAAAAAATGAGTTACAGACATCTGATCTATGAGAAAAGTGGTGAGTGGAAACCGTTTCTACCAAAAATTAATAACTAAATCCACTTCTGTGCAGAGAGCCTGAGTAAGAGCCATATGCCATTTATTCTTTTCCACTGAGGATTATGAAGACCTTGCTGGAGGCATTTGGCAAAGTTGCTGGTCTAGCTCTTAGAAGTTATGAAAAATCTGATGCTAGATCACTGAAATAATAGTCTGGAATGAATATGACTTTAGATGGGATCAGGCAGTTTGGTTTAACCTAAACTAAAACAGCAGTAGATCCAGTGAACTTTTTTTTTCCCTAAATCTCTAATAAAAATACATTTGCCATTCAACAGAATGAATATACAAACTATTTGCACATTTTGCAAACTTAGTATTATTTTTTCAGTCAGAAGCTGTGCCATAGAATACTTTCCTTTGTTAGCAATGGCACCATTTCTAGTAGAAAACTTGAAAGAAAAAGAATAAAGTAGTTTAAAATTATTTATATGACCTGATGCAATGATATTCTTGAATTTTCTCTTGAATTGTAACAGAGTTTACTGTGTTCTGAAGTCTCAAGCCTGTAGCTGGCAGATGCAACAGGAAGAGACCAGGCAGGGCACTTTGTTGTAGGTTGACAAATCTAACTGCAGAAAATGTGAAGCAAACAATTGGCATATTTTTTTTACATACATGTAATCAGGTAGGTTCCAGCATTTAGAAAAATCATTCCAACTGGTCACAGTAAGTCAGACAGGTGTTATAAAGTCTGGGTAAGTTAGAAAAGGGATCTAGAAATCCTATCAAATTTTCTGCAGTAAGTCAGTCACTTTGAAAAGATTTCATACAATTGCGCTATTGAAAAGGGAAGGCAGAATACAAAGTAAAAGGCACAGATGTTATAGAACAGTCACATTTCTTGAATACAGAGATCATATAAATTAGATAGTGATTAAAATTGGGAACAGCCATTTTGCTGCTGCTTTATTTGTCAGTGCTGACTCTTTCTTGACCAAACATCTCTATCTTTTCTAATGCTGCACCACTATGTGCTGGAGGAGTCTTTTCTGAACAGCTTTTCTTGTTTCTTCCCATTTCTGTAGCTTCCACCAAAGTATTAGTCAATGGTTTTCCCAGTGTTTCTGGAAGCATTATGGTTAAGATTCCACTCAGAAGAGCCATGATTCCAACAAGCAACTGGAAGAAATAAACAGTAGCTGTAAAGGTAAATAAGTCTTTCAAGCTAACAATAGTTTTGATCTTGATTGAGACTGAATCTAAAATAAAGCACAAAGAATTGTAAAGCAAATATCATAATTCTTAAGTGTTGCCTGTATAAAAGATCTACCATTTTGTTGCATAAATGAAAAGATTATGCAGCAGAATTAATGAATGAGCAAGTGAAGTGTTTTGTTCACAAGGGATCAATACAGTGCAAGCAGGAATAATTCTGTTTGAGTAAACAACACATATTACCTTCATTCAGCATTTCAGTATCAGGAGTGTATTTAAGAACTGATTCTAGGATTGCATGCATTTTTTTTTACAGGCATGTTCACAGAGCTACAATTTCCATGCCACCTGTAATCTCAGTTCACACTCCAGCTCCTGTGTACCTGTACCTGTGTGCTTGTTCCTTCTCCACACAGCCAGATTGGAATTTCTCAATATGGCTCATTGGCCCAGAGCCACAGAAGTGCACATCTGTGCTCAAGAGAGCTCTTCAGCATCTGCTAGCTCTCAACAGGAATACTTTGCTAAATTCAGTTTCAAAGAACTGTCAGGAGTGCAGACATCTACTGACATTTGCACTGGGATCACTGGATTTTGGATTTGTCCATGGTGTACACAATTCCACATCAACAGCATAAGTGGTGCAAGGATCAGAATAATGTGGGGTCAGTAGAGAAACACTCCCTTGTTCCAGGAATATCTACACTTTCCATTCACATTCCCTTCACCCAGACATTTCTATGTCTTGTTCAATGACACCAATTCCCACTTTGCTCCTCTGAGTACAGAACAGCATTAAACCCCTGACAGTCCTCCAACACCAGGTTATAAATGACCTAATTCCCTCCTGACAGAAAAGCTTTCACACAGAACATCATGCCTGGTCTCAGTGTTTTTCCATTCTGTGACTGTGAACTTTGATGCTGTATTATCTTTATCTTTCCCTCTGCTGATTCTGAAGTCTGTCCTTTGTTTAATGCATTCTTTCCAAGGGTGAGAGAGAACATTTGGAATCACTGTGCCTGTGTCTCTCACACAGAGCTTGAGACAAGAGCTGCCCAGCTACCATCTGCAGCTAAGCCAGATTTTAAGTCAGAAAGGTGCTTTAAAATCAGAATTCCCTACTGTAACCTTGAACAGTGGTATTTGCCTGCCCATGCACCATGCTGGTTTTGCTTCTCTTCCAAAAAAAGGACAGTTTGTTTTGTGTATTCTTTTGAGAAGCAAAATGCACTGTTGCATATCTTCCTTTTTGCATTTGCAATAAATATAGAGCCAGACCAAAAAAAAAAATCAAAATACTGTTAAATACTACAAACTACAGTGAAAATAAAAGTCATGGTCTTACCATGAAAGTTAAAAAAAATTTAAAATCCTAGCAGTAATAGAACTAGAGGAAATGGCACAAACTGAGTGAGATCCCTTTAGACATGTATGTGGAAGGAGTGATAGTTAAAAATATATTGCAAAATATTAAAATCTCATCTCTGAGTGTCAAATTTCTTCTCTACTATTCAGACATGATTTTCTCTCATGGAAAGACAGGATAAATTGACACATGGCAGCTATTCCACAATATTCTCTTTTATGTACACCCTTTAGTCTGTCAGAAGTTTATAACTGAGGATATTGGGGTCTGTAAAGGATATTGCATCTTAGGGACACCCATAAATTTGGAGTGTATGAGAATTGGGTCACTAGTCATACTCAAAAGAACAAGCTTAAAGTAAAACTGTGTGCTTTGAATATGTGTGTCTTTTTTCGTTATTCTTTTTAGACACTTGGAATTCTTCTCATGTTTTCCCTCCTCATGAACCTACCTCTCATTCCCCTGAGAACTCTCACTATTCTGTAAGTGTACACACCACCATCTTTCCTGCCTTTTCATCTCAGCTCTCATAACTCTATTTCATCCCATCTTAGTTTCCTTTTTTTTTTCCTTCTCTATGTGAAAGCTGCTGCATGCTGAGTAATTCAGTACATTTCCTTCCCTGACCCTCGAACCCTTTTCCAGTATTTCCTACAACAGACAGAGTATGAAATAATTAAGTCACAGTGTATTAATTCAAGGACATACCTTTTCAAGGGCAGTAGCCACAGTTATCAATGAAGGGACTCACATTTAGTAAAAGCAACTTTTTGCAGTCTTGGCACACTTCTTCATAAGTCATCTGACATAATTTAACCCTTTGCTTGCTCACTACAAATGTATCCATTTTGTATGCATGTATTTACTATTTTAAAAACACAATTCAATATCAGCAAATGTTCTGATGTGGTCAAATGCTTATGTGTACAAATAAAGTGTATTTGTGTCATTGTACAAGGTATTTAAGTACGTTTAAGTATGTTGAAGTCAATTTGACAGATATACATGGTTAAATACATTGTGTTTTCAGGGTGTTAATTTGAAATCTGACTTTTTGCTTAGTCAAACTCTTAGAGTGTTCCCAACACTTCAGTACAAACAGCAGCTTCTAAAGATACCATAGAAACCTTCCGAAAATATTTACCATAATTTTTCTTATGTCCTCTTCCCTTTCTGGGACAACATTTATAATTCTGCAGTGATCTAAGACTAGAACTTGATATACATACTCCAGAACAAAAGATAATTTGAATTAAATATCCCTACAAAATAATGCCTTTACTTCTGAGAATAAATTATTATTGTAGTCTGCTATTTATATTATATTTATATTTATATTTACATCTGATGGCTCTGAACCAATCTAAAATGTCTTATCAATCTAAATGATCTTATCGACAAAATTCCTACTTCAACAAAAAAGGTTATATTTTGACATGAAAAACCAATAGTATTTGACAGAGGGTTTGTATTCATTTATTAATACCAGTGTGGGCTTTTTAAATTTCTAATTTATATTTTTTTCTGAGAGAAAAATCAACCCTGTTAAAGAGCTATTGCAACATAATTCTTAACAGCTGAGAAACAGAAATAGGTTATATAAGGAGCAGTTGTTTTACTGCACATTTTCTATAAAGTTGTCACATGAAAAACATACTTGGCAAGTTATTCAATTTATAGACTTATTGAAGATTTATAGCCACTCAAGATGCTTGCAGTACTCACAGGTGGCATAGCTGTGCACGAGGCAGAGTGCCAAACAAACAGCAGCAGTAACTGTTCCACAGTGTGTGGTGTTTGCAATAGAGCAGGGTGATCTGTATCAGTTTACTTACAAATGTAATCCATTTGATTTCACTTCCATTCCAAAACACTTACTTGACCTGAGACTTGGCACGCTATGCTCCAACTCAAGGCAAGCCTATTTAATAAACTGACAAATGCTCTATAACAGGAGCTAATAATGGAAACATGTTCACTGTGAACTACTACTCAACTCTACAAAAACTCTGGATAACTTTTGTACCCTGAGAGTTGTTCATAGCTGAAATAATTCCTGTGTTTATACTGCCATTTGCCCTGCTCTCCAAAACATCTGAGTACTCCCCCCAGCTGTGGTTTAACTGCAGCACTTCTGCACAGATAAGTCTTATTTCAGACAGTAAAGGCAAAATGCTGACAAGAGGAAAAAAAGAAATGTTCTCCCATGACCACTCTGCAGTGCAAATGTTTCTTTGTCTTTCCTGGGATCATATCTTGATAGAGACGTTGTTAAGAAAGAAAACATTTTTAGGAAGTGGAACAAAAAAATTCATTTGTGGTCTCCTTCATCCATCCTTGGTAGTTTTTCATCAAAGACAACCAAAAGTAATTCATTTAAATAATGAAATGAGCTCACAAAAATTCTCTGAAACAATCTATAAATAAATATTTTTTAGTTGCCAAATCAAAGGGACACAATGTCCTTGTTTAGGAAACTCCACTATGGTGGATAAAATTTGACTAAGAATCCAGGTTAAAGAGACCCCATTACACTTTCAATTTCTGACATTTATAATCTACATATAAGCAGTGCCTTAGTCACAGTGAATTCTAAGGGGTTTTTGAAAGAATTTAAACTATTTAAAATCATTAATAAACATTACTTAAAGCTTTAATACAGATTTTGTAATTCATTTGGTTTTACATATATAGGCATAATTTATCCTTCAGGAGAAAAAATGGATTGAATTGCTGCAGGATTTCTAAGCAGGAAATGCTTCATAACAGAAATGCAATGAAGATACGTGATTCATGTGTGAGCAGGGAACACATAAAATGTTTTGTCCAAAGTGGATCTACTGCAAAGTGCCCAAAGTACACAAAGGAATGGTCCCACCTCTCTTTTTTGGGTCAACTGGTGGTAAAAGACAAACCTAATGGTAACCTGACCTGGTTTTGCTGGTTGTCAAAGTCACCATGAAGCTCATCAATATACCATTTCTTTATCTTTTCCTATCTCATTAATTGTTTCATTCTGTTCTGGTGAAAAACACAACAGGAGCTTTGGGGCAGGTGTGGAGAACAAATATAGTAAGCATAACACCTTGATCTTTTAGGAGGCTATTCCAAAGGTGCATCCCAAAGAAGCTGTGGAAAATGTTGAGGCATAATGTAAGAAAATCCAGCTACCTGTGGTGACTTCAGGAATGGAAGAACCATGCCTTTGAAAAAAAGTGACACTAAATCAGGAGCATGGTCAAAAACTGCTGGGCTTTCAAAAAAGTCTGGACTACGACACTTCCTAAACATTACATGGTAAATGCAGAATATTGTTATCAATTTTATGGGATTCAGAGCATAGATATTTTTCTGTCTTCCATCAAAAACTTTTCTGACTATTTCAGTGATTCAAAGTCTCTCTTTTGCTTTAGCAGCATATTTTTAACAATATGAGGCTACTAGTCTTTGGGACTTGAAAATTTCAAACTAGAATGGTGTACTCAATTTTCTTTTTGAAAAAAATGTTCAGCTTTTGGTTCCTTTATCACAGGAAAAACATACTTAGTAAGTTACTAAAGAGGAAAAAAAGCGACACATACGCCTTTTCCAAAAACATTCACCATTAAAATAAATACCTACAAGTGGCATGAAAATCCAGACACTTCTCAGATACACACAGAAAGGAGCAACCACACTTCCTACACGGCACATCATGCTTCCACTTCCAACAGCAAGTGATCTACACAGAAAAGAATTTGAGTAAGAATTCTGGCAGTTAAAGGAAACAATTAGAAATGCACAGACACTTAAAACATCAGTAAGATTTGTGTCTTTAAGCAATTATACTAAGGAGCTGTTGCTATGCCAATGTAAATTTATATTGTAGTGAAATTCAGCTGCTTCTGTAATTAAGACTAAAAATATAATTATCATTCAGCACAGATCATGGGATGAATAACCAGGACTTATAAGAAAGGCATAAAATGTTTAAGAAAGTATTGGGTAGTCTTCTAGTTCCTCAATGGAATCTATCAATGCACATGGAATGCAAAATAAATAAAAAACTATGGTACAGCCAAACTCCAGACAGCTCTGATGCAGTTGAGGAACTCATCCCATCCCAAGTCTTTCAGATCACCACCACTGATGCCAAGAGCTGCTGGATCTTGTGTAGAATAACAAATTAATTAATGAAAATTAATTAATAAAAATACACAATTGGCAGAAGTTCTTACCTTACTATTGTTGGGTACAGTTCTGCTGTGTAGAGATATATAAGGCCAAATGCCACACCTATGGAAAATTTTCCAGCCATATTTGCTAAGATAATTAATATATTGAAATCCTATTGAAAGAGAGCACAAATAAATATATCACCAGAAAATTACACCCTTCCAAACATAATTTACATTCTTCAAAAGTTGTGACCCTTCTTTAAACAATAAGCAATACTCATTGCTTGCTTTTTAAAAATTGCTTAATAAGTTACTAGTTTCCACATCACTTTTTACCAGTCCTGGTTCACTGAAGCCTTGGGAGCATTTATGTGTGACTCCAGCAATGACATTGAAACTTGTACTGAAAATACAGAAATCTATCTTAGACTGGCAGCTGCAACTTAAAACCAGCCTTTAATTAACTATTCTGTGATTTAGAACGAGCAGCTGCATCTATTGACTTAAGAGCTTTTAAAATCAATTTCTGCTGTAGGAACACTTCCAACCATACGTGACTAACCTGAGGTATGAACATAATTAAAACACAGATCAGTGCACTTAAAATAAGGAACGGAATGAGTGTGTTTCTCCTTCCCAGTTTGTCCATCGCAAGGCAAGCAATGATATAGCAAGGCAACTCCACAGCACCTGTCAGTATGAAATTATCTCAGTTTAAGTCATGATTGCACATATTCATCTCATAACTGTAGCTTCCTCTTTATGAGGAATTTATCTGATCTCGGGGCTAGTAAACAAGTAAAGTCTAAAGATAACCAGTGTGTTGGGCTAGTTCATTTGGTTACAGAAAGTGTGACAGAAGGCAGAGAACAGCCTAAAATACAGAAGTGGGAGTGGAGAAGGACAAGGGAAACAAGTTTCACAGCACAGAGCAGCTCCCGTTCTCTTTGGGGTGGAAAATTACAGAAAAGAGCAAGGCCACAGTTCTGTTTCTAGGACACTGACACTTTTGTCAGAAAGTTCTACATTTGCTGCTCTTCTCCTTGAGGTATTTTCACATTAACAGCTCAAGTGTGCCCACAGGGAATATTGCTAGTGTCACACTGACACACCTCTCAGGATTTGCCAGCTTCCACCTGGACAGGGAATGGTAGCCACAGGAGCCTCCCCCAGCATCAGCTCAAAATAATTTCAAAGTAAAAGGCAAGAAAGGTCTGTCCACATCCAGTTTTCTGAGTAAGCCCCACTAATACAGAGTGCACTTCCAGCTTTCTCCCTTCTCCCTAAAAAAAGAGGGCTTACAATATCCCACTCATAATACAGATCATCCTGTCCTAATGTTCCTTTCCAGAGAAAAACTGCTGCTGCTCTAAAGGTCCTGGCATTTGGCTAGACCTGTTTGCACTGTGTGAACATGATTTGCCCCTAGACAAATAATACTGAGCCAAAGCCAGTTTGGACATGTTTTATGCCAATTTGCTCTGGAAGAATGCTATTATGTCCAATGTAAAATCAAGGAAGTACATGAGATACAGCCCTGAACAGCCTGGATTCCTTTATTAAGTACATATAGCATGTCAATACACCTGTAACATCAGGAAATAATATTTTGGGGTTGTGTTGGAAAAAGCAGGTTGTAATTATTCGGTGTCTGTTAGTCTGCTAAAATATTTTTAGAAGAGGTGGGTACAGTGTACTCCACAATAGCAGTTTAGTTATCTGTGCAATACCAGCACCCGCTCTTCAACACATCAGTCTAACAATACACTGTAACACATGACAAAACAAACTGGAATAATGAGAGCCCCAGGCCTGCTGCGAGCCTGTGTGCACGATCAGTCACATTCACTCACTGAGAGTACTCAGCTGCACAAAGCACAGCACATGATTTAATTCTTCACTGGCTCAGAGCTGCAAGTCTGATCTAGAGTCTTCTGAAGCCAGTGGAATATTTCCACTGATGTTAACAGACTTTGGATCAGGCCTTGAATGCACTGAGCTGTCTGTCTTCATAAACAACTTACATGCCAGAGAAAGATTACAGCCAGAATGATAAAATTAAAAGAGTATTACCACTTAATTAAAAATACACTTCTGAGAAAATGAAAATTACTCCTCCTTCTGACAATTGTGACTATGTTTTCTACACAGACAAACTCAATATATCATGACTGTAAGTGATAAAAGGAATATTTTTTCTCCCATTTTCCTAGTTTTTACCTTTAACAGAGCTGTGTGAATTTTATGTTGCTTGTCTGCTTCCCCTGGTGTTTGTGCAAATCTGCTATAAACTTCCAGGGCAAAGAGCATACAAGCCAGAATATGGTTTTACAATCAGAAAGACAGACAGAGAAGAATTCTGTGCAAATTCTATTTTTTTTCTCAGATACAGTGAAATTTGGAGTGAATGATACTGTGTTAGTCAACTTTATGAAAAGTTAGCAAGAAACTTTTCAAACAAGGTTCACAATTGAATGAACAAAGTAAAAAATTGGCTGTCAAATCTATAGACATTTTTAAATGTTATGTTCCAGTTCTGTCATTAACAGAATAAGGTACAAGAATATTTACCTATGAGAAAGAGATTTAAATATTCATTGCCTCCTAGATTGACAGAACTGAGGGAGAAGACGTAGTACCCCAAGCTCCCAGTGAACCAGATCAGCCAGACTGTGATGGTCCTTCTTGCAATTTGCCAGTTACAAAAGAGGTCCAGGATGTTGTGCTTCTTTGCTGAGGACGTATCATCATCACCCGTTCTGCCACTGGCTGGATCGTCTTGTTGGACTGAGCACAGTTCAGAAACTTTGCAGGGAGTGCTGACTTTATTCCATCTTGCCATTGTATCGATCACTTTTTGTGCATCTTCAAATCTTTCCTCTGACAGCAGCCAAAAAGGTGTTTCTGGGAGCATCCAGCAGCACAAGACAAAGGGAAGAGTTGCTATGGAGAGAAATATCTGATAGACCCACCAGGTCCGAACCAAAAATCCCACGAGTGCCACAATCATAATTCCCATAGCAAAAAAAGCATGGACATGCATAGAAGCCCAGGTTCGTGCTTTAATGCCAACAAATTCAGTCACATAAACAAAAGCCACAACCAGATAGCCACTTGAAACCTGGGAGGGTGGGAGAGAGAAAAGAAAAAAAAAAAACAGAGTGAGGTTTGTTTCCACTCTCCCAGTGCAGCAGCAGTAAAAACAAACAGCTAACAATGTTCCACATCTGTGTATGCTAAATTGTCACCACGCTGGCCTGTCTCACACTGACAGAAAGAAAGGCAACCATGAAAATGAATCAGCTGGAGAAAAAATTCACTCAAACCTTCCGACTGCGTGGACACTATTTAAAAATGTGACGTGAATTAGGATGCTTCTCTGTAGTGGGGGACAGCCAGCAAGAGACACCTGCGAAGAAACTTAATTTGCTGATGTCATTAAGCCCTTCTCCTCCAAAAATCAGGTCCCTTAATGACATCACAAACTGGATGCTTGGGAAAGAGAGGTCCCCTGAAGTAATTGTCACTTCTGAAAATCTTGATCTCGGCTTTTAAGCAGACCATTAATAACCTGCATGTCAGAAAACTGCACATTTACGAACAATTACCTTCCATACCCTTGTAAAGTATCTCATTAAATCAAAGTTTTTACAATATTGGAAGAGAATCTCATATATATACACACAATTACAGGTTCTCATATGGCATCAAGTGAATGCAATTACTGGCATATTCTGCATAACAGTATTTCTTCATTGAATATATATATATTATTGAATATATATATATATATATATTTTTTTAAATTTCTCAAATATCTCAACATCAAATTCCTGGTGTCTTAAAACACTGCAAAACACAGCTAGAGAATACAGACTAGAAAATATTTCAGTATATTGTTTTGATTAATCAATTTTCCTGTTAACAATATTCGTTTCCAACTCTGAACCCACTGATGGGAAAGCTGCACTGACCGCAGTGGCACTGGGCTAGAGTTTAGGACTGCACCTTGCAAATCAGTCCCAGTGGCCAGATAAAACCTACAGCATGGTTTGGTCAGAGCTTTTTGCTTTTCTAAACTACCACAGGACCTGGCATCAACAGCCAAGGGAGTCAGCAGAGGGACTCCTGTAGATCTCACTGTTCAAGGCTGACATGATCCAGTTTTTCCTGCTAGGAAATTCAGGCAAAGGGAGCTCCAGGTACATGGTCCTGTCTTGACTAATGCATTGTCAGCAGGAACAAAATAAATTATGGGAATATTGTCAAATATCTAACCCATGTTAAATAAGTTAGATGATTTTTTTTGTGATGGCATTCTAATTTCTTTATGCATTATGTAGTGAAAAGCTCAAGAATGTACTTTGGGCTGTAAAATAGTTATTTAAAATTGGTTACTATGTATAAATATTGAATATGTGTCAGATATTGGATGTATACCACACACACATAAAATTGTGTGTGGGTCTGCATAAACACATATACTGAAATACCCTTAAGTACAGTATAAAACATCTAGGTGTTAAACATATCTGCCTATGTATTTAGTATTCCAGATACAGCTTAAAAGACCAAAGAGATGCATGGAAGAGAAAATGTGCATCTCTCCTCCATCACTCAAAATGGTAGAGATAAAAATAATACTTATTATAGATTTGCTAGTTTAAGAAAAAATATATTCCATGTCTAACAATAAGGAGAAATGCAACAGCAGCTGCAATGCAGAATCCAGAGTTTGCTGCTCACACTTGGTATTTAATTACCAGTCCAGCAGAGGTTGGGATGGAGGAAGTACCAAACACTGCTTCATACAGACGCTTTCTATTAATTCAAAGAGGAAAACTGCTGTGGTCCAAGAACATTCAGACTCTCCCTGCTCTGCTGAAATAAGTGCAACAGATGGGGCTTTAGAATAATGAAGTAGGAGAGGAAATAATAACAAAAGGGAGGTTTTCCTGAGAAGGGGTAAGAAATGACATGGAAGAGGACCGGGGTGAACGTCCTTTCTTACCATGGCGAGGAGGAAGCGCACAACCACGAAACTGTAGTAGTCAAACGTGAAGGCCACCGCGATGCCAAACACAAACTGACCGGCACTTGTGAACCATATAACACGCTGTCTTCCCAGCCTGCAGATCACAGCAGGAATGAAATCATCAATAACCACAAACACTCCATTAAAATACACCTGCAGCTCCAGGGAGCCTAGATGGAAGTTAGTAACTCACCGCTGAAATTCTGGTTTAGTTACCTGTATTAATTTGTCAGTAATTCCAGCTTCCAAGAAAAAGGATGAATGGAACTTCCATTCCACAATTCTTGGCTGGAAGCAACGTGCAGTGAGCATTATATGTGTTCACCTCCAGTTTTAACTTCTACATAACTGATTGATAATTTTACTCTTATTTATGAGGACATAAATCAATTTTTCAGATATTTTATATTAAGTAGCATCATGTTAATAATTTCTGACAAAAGTTAACTGTGATAACACATGCCATCTTTTGTCAAAGTAACAACCAATTTTGGTATTAAAGAAAGCTTTCTGTAACATACCTTTGTCCAGTTCTTTAAAATTGAATTCTCTAACAAATGACAATCACACAGTTCCCCACAATTTTCTGATTTCTGACAGCACATATACATGCATATAAAAACACAGAAATCCAGGAAGAAAGTAAACTAATGGCAAAAAAAAATAATGTCAAACACTAGCTGCAGCAGTACATATACAAGACTCCATGGGAATTCACTGCATTCTATCTACAAATGCTCTTTAAGACAAACTGCGTGGAATAATTTTTCTTCCCTGATAGTAATTCCTTGGTCTCTTATTACCTCCTCCATTGCTCAAACAGCTTTTCACTAATGGGGATATTACTTTTAGACAGAGAGTTTGAGGACTTTTGGACTGGGTTTTTTTTATGTGAGTATCTGGTACTCCAGTAAAATTCCTTCTGTTTTTTTTCCCCAGCCTTGACCTGAAGTCATGATTTGGTGTCTGATTCCTGCCAGGAAAGATCCCAATAAGTCTTAGCTATCAGAGCTCTTCTGTTGGGAAATCTGTTAATTGGTAATGGGAGGATACACAAGCTTATTTCCCATGAGCCAGGATGTGTCAGAAAATAATAACTTGCAGCTGTAAATTCTGGAGCTGTAAATCTGCAACTCAGAATGTGTGTATTATCTTAACTGGTTGTCCATGGGTTGAATTAATGGAAATGAGAACAATACAATCCTAACCTTATAAATCATGTCCAA
This sequence comes from Passer domesticus, assembly GCF_036417665.1. NCBI lineage: Eukaryota > Metazoa > Chordata > Aves > Passeriformes > Passeridae > Passer > Passer domesticus. The sequence goes on from NC_087476.1 coordinate 46,129,517, forward strand.
GTATTAATTAATAAAATTATGAATTATTTAAAGAGACTCAAAACAGATGTTGGCATTATATTCTGGTTTTGTATTAAATACAGTTTTACAAAGCCTGGGATTGGGAGGCAGATTGATTCCATGTGTTCTAAAAGCCAAATTAAAAGGAAAAAGTTCATCATTGCTTTTGCATTCCCATGTGGTGACTGTCACACTGTAGTGTTGTGCTAATGAAGGAAAATCAGAAAACAACACGCCTGATCTCCTTGTTGTGCTTACACTGTTAGATGTGGGATGGAACTTCACTCTCTACCCAGCAGAACTGTCAGTCAACAGGCTCCTTTATAGAAAGACATAAATAACTCTAAACCAGCCTTCACAGCAAAGCACAGGTACAGAAAGTGCCCAGGACAAAGCTAAGTGCAACTGAGGCTGGACATTTGATTCTCATATGGACAGACAGGCATGGCTGGGTGCTCTCTGAGGCAGGAATATGCCACAGATGCACACCCTGAGGCTCACTGTTGCTTCTGAGTCCAGCTCTGATGCTGGGTTTCAGTGCATGGTTGGAGATAACACCCAAGGAAGAACTCTTGGACAGGAATGGGCCTTGGAACACTGAGCAAGAGACCGCCTGGGTCGAGTCCCTCCAGGACTGATGCTCAAACAGAACTTTATACATGCTGGTAAACGAGTGCAGCTACAGCACAGCTCACCCACGCCCATTTTGCCTCTTATGTTCACAATGTTTCAAGAGACTGAAGTTTAAGCTAATTTTTCAGGGAAAACCTACAACTGGGCAGCAAGGAAAAATAGTATATGAGTGTTTATTTTAAGAAGGTGGGGCTTGATTAAACCCTCAAAGCCTTTGCATCAGCTCCACTGAGCTGTACTCATGCCAGAGGTTAGGAAAGGTGATTTTCAAATATTTAACCTTCTAGTAGCCCTTCAGCTGTTTGTCATATTGCAAAAAAAATTTTTAAAAAAATCTGCATTCCCATTTCTCTCATGAAAAATGAGGTGAAAATCTACTCCCGGGTTTTAACTATTGCTATTACAATGAGCTATTGCTATTCCTGTCAAAATAAGAAAATAAACAAACAAATAAATAAAAATCTAAAGGCAAATACTAGCTGCACAGGGCAATTTCAGGGATCAAGGCCTAGAACAATGGATGACAAAGTATGAAAAATTTTTACAAGTAAATGACTTGAGAATACATTTTAAAATTAGAACTTGTTATAGGAAAAAGAAACCAAGTTAAACAGATCTGTGAATAAAGCAATATCCAAACTTCCTGGATGTGCAGTTATGAATACACAAGGAATGGAAACAACAAAACCAGGTAGACACACATGGAGTTACTGTAGTCTGAAGCCACAATATCCAGATGACACTTTACCTGTCAGCAATGTCACCAAAAATCACTGCTCCAATCAAGACTCCAAGCATGAACATAGGCTGGATTAATTTTGCAAGCCATTCTCGGTCACAGACCAGATCCCACTGCGTAACAACAGTGCTCTTCCACTTTGTATCATCATAGAGAAATCCATCAGAACAAGGAAATACAGACTTGTTGCCACGGTATTCGTATGCCAGATCCAAACCGACTTCTCGTTTGGACCTGCTGCATTGATCAAGTTCCCAAATTTCTCCATTTTCCAGCTGGACTACAATGTAGTTTTCTGTTGATGTCCATAGTGTCCAGATGTCCTCTATACTTGATGCAGAGGAGTTGTGGAAAAGAACACTACTCACATTTCCAGGGAACCCACATACAAAGTTAGGAGTAGCAGCCATGAACACAGATGCTAAGTAATGGATACCACATGACATAGCTTGAAAGACAGATGCAAAATAAACACATGCTTGAAATCTGTAAAGGGAAAGAAAATATTTTACTGAGGAAAAGCCCTCTATACATGGAAAAAATATTCAAGATAATTGTTTGGGTAGATCAGTAAATGGAGATATCATTAACGTGTCTCGTGTTTTGTTGTGTGGTGCTGCTTCAGTATCAGCTAAGCTCTGCAAGACACCAAAGATGAGAAAAAGATCCATAATTTGGAATCTATTGTTAAGAAAGGAGTGCTGCTCTTAGTCAGGTGTTCAGTCATACAGAGAAGACAATTTAAAATGAAAAAGTTCTGACCTTAAGCACTTAGTTTCAAGCAACCTTCCACCCTCCAATTCTCTGCAGCACATCCCCTTAAAATAAAGCCATAGATTAACTGAATGGTTAGAAAAAACAAAATGTTGCAACTTCAGCTTCTTAGGAATAGAGATATGTTCATCAAATAAAACAAACCAAACACATTATGACCCTCATTCCACCTAATTGTACCTCTATAGCTGAATTCCATCTATTTTCCATCTCTCTTTATTGCAGCCAAAAGACAAAGAGAGAATACATGCAGACACATGCAGAAGATAGAATCTGAACAATGTGAAATGTTTTGTAGCAAAACAGAGCTCTGAACTGGGTTGGGTTTTGGCTTAAACAGGGTGTGCAGTTATCCATTAAAGATTGTATCATAAAGCAAACCTAGTAAAAGAATGTTTTATGCATAGCCTGAATTTTGGCATTTTAACAGCTTTTAGAACTTGCTGGAGATGCAAGTAAATCTTAGTAAAAAAATTGTACATGTGTTCAGAATTTCAAAGGACTTGCAATGAACTCTAGTGTCACTGTATGCAAATTCTAGACAGTTTCTGATAATTTAAGCATAAGGAGTCGTTTTCTCAATTAAATGTTTAAATGGTGCATCTAATTAGTACAACATCTGTTCAGAGAAAACAAAAAAGCTTTTGTTCTCCTCCCTTTTTTTATTTCCTGAAGGCCAATCAATTGCAATAATTTGAAGAAGTATTCAATGAGTTTCTATACAAACAGTCTTACTGCAGGATACAGCAGGCCTTGGCTGCGTGAAACAAAAAGCAGATTTTTTTTAAAATATGATCAGAGGCTATCTCTGCTGAAGTTATAGGAAATCATCTCCAAAACCAAATGCCTTGAAATGTCTTTTGGGAAAAGTCAGAGCAATTCCAATCCCTGTAACGAATGCAGACTCTACATACTCCTTCTTCAAAATGTATCTAATCTAGCCATGAATTCCCACAATATTGATCTCAACAATACATACCCTAGGACTTTTAAATCTATCATCAAAATTTCTAAATAATTTTGAAACTATCTATAGGCAAAATATTGAAGCAGAATTTACTGGCTACATTGTCTTATTACCCAGATAACATTTCCAATAAAATAGTTTTCTTGTAAAGCACACCTGCAGTCACCATCCTCATTCTCCTCTGCCTTTTATCTTGATTATTTCTTTTCTTGGTAAATGTACACCCAGTGGCCTATCCTGTCCTTCCAATGGCATTTGACATTGCTCTTGTTCTGCTGCAGTGCTTTTTATCCCCTTTCTCTTGACTAACAGCTCTCTTGGCTTTTCTACAGCAGTCTGAGGAGTGAGTTGAATTGCTAAACCCACCGTGGCAGCTCAAAATCTGGCTCCACTTCCCTCTGGAGGACACTGCAAGGCAATCCTCACACAGGTGCTGAGCTGCTCCTTCCCAAACAAAACCGAAAGATATGGTCAGGAGAAACTGAACATAACCACAGCAACCCTTCAAGCCTATCAATCCTCTCTCAAGAGAACAGCTTCTTGGGGATTTAAGTAGCTAGCCATAGATCAAAGCAAGGCTGAAACAGCTCTGAAAGGGGTTTGAGCTATCTTGGACCATAAAAAAAAGCAAAGGTTATTTTGAAATGTAACCCTTGGGAGCCTATTGATGCAGACAAATATGGTCAACGATGTTTTTTAGTTCCTCTTCTCCAGTTTCATTTTAAACTGTTCCCATCAAAAGACACAAACTGATTTTAAAAATAGCAGAGCACAACCAAATTCAACAACCTGGGCTACTGTTGCAGTATGCAGTGGTAGAAAGAGATAACAGTAAATTAAACCCCTAGAAGCTGTGACTTACATCTTCTACTAGCTACTAAAAAGTGGCATACTAGGAATCAGGGTCCCCAGTATTTGCAATATCTGTCATTACGCATTAGAAAATTGCAGTGTCAAATATTCCACTTGGTATTTCAGACAGAGAGGGAGAATGAAATAATTTCAAACTCTCATACATACCTCTTGAATTTCCTAATCAGTTCTTGCAATGCAAGAAATATCAGGATCATCATTTATCTTTATCTCAGTAAGAATGAGTAGCAAAAATATATTTATGCATTTTTTGTCAGACAGGCTTAAGGGAGATAACAACTTTTAAGGATAGAGTCTGAGATGATGGCATGAAAAAAACCACTACACAAATTTTTACAAATTCAAAGCCCAGCAGTATCACCAGGGCTATGAGCCGGTCTAGTTAATATCTGCTCTCACTACTCACTTGAGATTTTATCTTATCTCTTCCTGAACATGTCTTGTGATCATACTTCAATGACCATTTTGACAGACCACTCCACTGTCAAATCTTTCAGTGGGAAAGTTTCTCATTAAATCTAATCTCTATGTCCCCTTTTCAAATATAAAACTATTAATAGCTTATAAAACACCCTGGTACAACCTTGAATAAATCTTCCTTTTCTTTTATCACTTCATTGTACAGAATTCTCAGTTCTCCTCCTCCTCCTGTTACTGCTGACAACCATACAAACTACAGTCTGTACCCTTTCCTCTTCTTTGTGTCCCTTCTTCCTCTCCACCTCTGTAAAAAGCAATAAAGGGTTCATTTTAAAGGAATACCTGTCATACAATATTTCACCATCTTTCAAGGGTTTAACTTACAATTAGATACAGCTTATTCTTGTAAAAACATCCTCCCATTTCCAATGCTATGAAAATCTTCAGTTTCAACAAAGAAATCCACTCTGTAGCACCATTATTTTTCTTACCTAATTTGCAGCATCAATGTTAAGCGAACACAAGAAGTCAGAACACCAGATACATTAACAGACATAATTTATACTGAATATGACTTCATTTAAGAATGGGAAAATTATTTTTTACAGCAAAATGACCATATTGATCAGAATTTTGCAGGCGGGATTGCACTGCAGTTTTTAACCTCTGCCTGCTCAATAGAAGAGCCAAGGAGCAGGCAGGGGCAGCTGGGATAGGGAGGAATGATGTGAAGTTAGAAAAGCGTTTGGAAGCACCAGGGTCTGAAGGCATTCTGCACCACACTGCATTCTGCACCACACTAACAGGCTGCTCCCCTGCCTGCAAAAACTATTTAGTGCTCTCTCCAGTAAAATTCCACACTGGGCTGGCAAAGCCTCTCTCTGTATATACTCTGTATGTGCATATTTTTGTACATACAACACACAGAAAAACTACCCTGAAAGCCCAGTTTTGCTGTGAAGGAAACCCACTGCCAACTACAGCAGTGTTTTAACAGCATTCCCACTGGTCCTAGATTGAAAAGCCCAACCTTATGAGCTTCTGGCAATTTCCTGTGGGTAGGAAGAGCTTTTCTTCCAGAAAGACCAGTGGTGTAAATGTCAGGAAATTCCTTAACCTGTACAGTTCCCGAAGAGGAATGAATCCAACCATTAGGGACAACATAGGGAAAGAATGGAAAGTGTGTAGGGAGGTCGACATGTAGGGATGTAGGAAGATAAGTATGTAGGGATGGGAGGAGATGGGAGAATACTACAGGTTCGTGGAATTTTGCTTTCCAGAACAGCTGGAGATTATAAAGGGACCAAGACACAGGTCCAGGCTCAGGGCAGAGAGAGGAACAGGCACTGGGGTGGCAGAGTGCTGAGCGAGGAGGAGCACGGAGCTGCTGCCTCCTCCGTAGCCACCTGGGACGCCTCCCCTTGAGCCCCTGGGTACACGAGCTGCATGTCACACCCTGTGCTGTGGCCGTGTGGATGTCCTGCCCCAGTCCCAGAGCCCTGGGAAGGGTCCCTGGCCCGTGGCCATGCCATGGCCCAGCAGCCTCCCGGGCTGTGCGGGGCCAGGAGGTCACGGCACAACACATCCAGGTCACGCACTTCACTGACCCCAAGGCTGAAGTCCAGGCTGTCCTTGCTCCCCTCTGTAAATCATTAACTTCTTCCCAAATTCTTCATTTAAGAACACCAAACCGATAAGGAAGTCCTTTATTACTGAGCTTAAAGCTCTCTGTTGCAGACAAATACATATTATAATCCCTTTATTAACCACACCAAACTCAATGGTTAAATTTCCCTGAGTAAAGAAATACTGTTGTTCATACATCAAAATGGTAAGAAAATAACATTGCAGGAGCAAAAAACCACTACTGAAATTCACCAAAAGAAAGCAAATTCTGTGATTTATTTTCCAGGACTGATCTCAGAAATGGCAGATTTTGGCAATAGAATTTTAGATACCAGTCATCTTCACATGCGCACAACAGATTACAGAACATATATTGTTGTAAACAGTCTAACGTATTTCACAGATATGTTTTCCTTTTTAAAAACCCCACTTTTTGCCATTTAAAAAAAAAGTTCTGTGAACATGATGACTGTCCTTAAAGGTATGATAATTTCTCTCAGTGTTTTTCCATCTCTTCAGTGACTTGCCATGGGAGATAATTATTTGGCAAGTACATTTTGTCACTCTTGCCAGGAGTGTCAAATATAGAAGTCAAGAAGACTTTATAGGTTACTGCTCCAGTATAGAGATGTTTAATGAATGCCAGAAGTCAAATGAGCCTAAAATTGTCTTCACAAAAGCAAGACACAACATGAAAATGTTCCAGTCCCTCTTAAAATATTTGTGATATTGCTCCACAGTCTTTTTTTTTTTTCACTTTGCAGCTTATAGTAAAAAAATATGTTTGGGTTTTCTGTTTCCTCTGCACAAGTTCAAAGATCAGGAAGAAAAGCAACTGGTAATATCATGTCAGTACCTGAATATGAGAAATACTGTTCCATAAAGACAATGAACTAGATCTCAGACCACTGTTGCTCTGGCTGTAGTCTCATGGCACTGTGAGATATTTCCTCCCTTCTCTTTTGCCACTGTTTATTCCCCCCTTGAGACACAGTGCACTCTAGCCTCAGCTGTGGTGGTATTTCTTTTGTGGACCATCTCTGAACTTTGTCTGGCAAACTGGTCTGACTTGAATTAAAAGGTCAAAATAGATACTAAATTTTAAAAAATGAAACACGAAACTAATAAGCTAGACTAGTTGTTCAGTCTAATTTATATTACATCCATGCAAATTATCCACACCAGTCTATTTGGAAAGTTGTCCATCTCACACACAAAAAATACTTGGAAGTGCACATTGCCATGTATATGTTAGAGAATAAATCCCCAGCCTCAGAGTACTTTTAGCACTGTCAGTTATAGCAGTGTGTAGCAGGGACAAGACTTGCTGTTGGACACTAATTTTATGTTAAATAAAATATGATTCTGATTTCCTTGTCTGTCCATCAAAAAGAGAAGAGGGGAAATTACCAGATACTCATCAAAATCTAACATAAACATTTTAAATCATTTTGGTGTAGAATAGACTCACAAAACTGTTCTGTGATTACCAAAATATTTGTACTATTCCACAGGCTTTACAAGAACTACTTTTACTGCTTGTCTTGTCAACTACCTCATTTGTAAGTTGCTTAAGTCAGAAAACACAGTACATTTTTGTTGTGCAGTGTACACTCAACAGGATGGATTCAGTGGAAAGAAATACCCAGATATCTACTATTTCTGAAAGAATTTGTGTTCAGTAAACACTTTAACCTCTGTGTTCCATCCTGGGTTGATTGGCTTTTGTTTGTTTGTTTCTTTTTTTCGTGTGAGAAAAGCCATTCAGCATTCTTTCCACTCTAAACCAAAAAGCGATGATGCACTTCCACATTTATCTTTTGAGAGGAAAGCAACTGAATGTGACTCAAGAGTATTTTTGCTATGGTGCAGAGATACAGATTTGGAAGCAGCCTCAAACATACAACATGCACAGCCTTATTTGACTTAGGTTGTCAAGAAAAAACTTCCTCCCCTCCTAAGGTCAGTTTGAACTATGCTGAGAGTCTCAGCCCACATGGGTATTGTCAAAATTTGTTTTCAGAGGCAGAAGAGGCTGTGTTTGATGTCCAGTTTAAACCTACCAGCAGCACAGATGAAACAGGAATAAAGGAATCTGTGGAGATCAGGAAGACCTCAAGAATTAAATATTATCATCACTGACAACAATGTGTGCATCAACGTGCAGTCACCAGACACCAAATCATTCTTACATTTAAAACTGATTATCTCGAGAATTCACTTCTATACCATTAAACTTTGCCTTTGACTAAGACAAGTTCAGCATTTGCTCACCAGAGTCAAAAAGAAAAATACATTGGCTGCTCACTGCTCTGCATTTGGTATGACAGCTTAGATGAAAGAAGTCAGATCAAGAAAATAAAAAAAGAAGTCAGTCAGCAAGAAAATAAAGAAACAGTGCTACAGAATTAAGGGCCATGCTTAAAATTTTTTTTTTTTTTGAAACTTAATAGAACAGTTCTACAGCTCTTCCTTTTTGACTCTTTAAATCAGGCACATAAGGTTGCTGTCATCACCTGTGACAGAACAATAACTATTGCTGGTTTCAGCAGTTGAGCAGCACCCATGGAGAGCCAGGCACAGCTGAAAGGGAGCTGCTGCTAAAGGTGCCCTGGGGTTCTTGCTGCCCCTGCCAAGGGTGGCTGCCCCCAGGGGGGGACAGGAAGGTGGTGTGATCATGGCTCAGCCATCCAGCCCAATGCAAACCTTCTCATTCAAATGGCAGTGGAACTGGGAAGGACACACAGGCTCTGGATTTGCACTCAAGCAACCAAGGTACACATAAACATTCCACTCGACTTGCTGGGAAAGCAACCTCTGGTTAAGGGGGAGCACATCACTGGGGGCAACAGCAACTCCAACACCAGAGGCAGTGTTTTTTTATTCCAGTTACCCACTTGTCCCTTAAGGACATGTACCAGGTAATTTAATGACAAAAGAGCGTGACCATGCAGTTTGTAAGTGATGTAGCTTTGTTTTGGAATAATTGCTACTAGTGTTACACACAGCAGAGTGGTTACACTTGAACAGTAGTAACACTTCAGGCTCTATACTTGGAAGTTTCTATTCCAGGAATGGCATTTCTATAAACATCTACCTTTTAGAAAATTAGTATGTACTCTGCATGATGTATCACTAGCATTACTGTCACAGGGAAAACTCAATTCCAGTTTCTCTGGTAACACTGTTTTCTTTTGGTCAGCCTCTGTCTCTGGACAAATCCAAATTAGGTATTTCATTCCCTTCCACACTGTACTGTTTCCATCAGCTTACATAAGCAAATCATTTCACATAATAATCTGTGAAGTGTCTCATAGAATTGAGACACTGTTTTTAATGAGGTTCCATCTAACTATAGACATAGGCAGTACTTCATGTATAGAAGTTATATTTCATTCTTCCTTTCCCATTTAGGAAATAGGATGTTTTCTGCTGGTTACATTGCTGACACAATGGACTGACTTTGCTCAAACTAGCTTATATTTATTTTAATTTTTTTTTCTGTCCATAATCTTGAAATAAAACTAACTGGTTGTTATATTAATTACATTCTTACTCCCCTGTTATTCTATTTACATATTTCTTCTGCAAAACCTTGCATCTGTTGCAGTACAAACACATTAATTGAGTATCTACTTCAGAGTGGTGAAAACTGCCTATTCTGAAGCAATGAGCAATCTATTTTTTAAAGATTAATTCAAAAAGTAATTAAGTCTTACATAGTTCTCATAGTTATATTATGCCTTTTAAGAACTATTTTTGTTGTTGTTGTTGTTGTTTCCTATTTATAGTCCACACCTAAGAAGACCTGGATACAGACAGTTCATTTTCAGTAAAAATTCTACATAAATTCTCTTCATATGCTGCCACACACTGTCAAGCATGCTACCCAAAGTTTAAAATTTCTATATTTGAAATTTAATTCCTTCCTGCCTGGAAAATGATTGTAAAGTTACTCATTCTTACAGGTTTTTGAAAGTTCTCATGGAAAAATGTAAAACAAGTGAGGAGCCTGTGCAATTAATTTAAGAACACTGGACTTCACTTTCCTAGGGATGTTTGTAGCTCTTCCTGTACCTACGAGTATCTTCTGAGTTTTCAGTTAGAAATAATATGGAATATTAGCTCCATGGATCAAAGTATGTTTAAATTATTTCTATAAATACTTAAGAGAAATGTCATGGAATTTTGGGTTGCTCTATTCTGTAAATCTTCCTTAATATAAGCAGTGATTTTATCCATAGCTTTATTTTCGCAGCCTTGAATATGGTTAAGGTAATTTAGTCTATTTCTATGGGCTACATAAAGCAGTTCATATTAGATAATGTGTCATTTTACTCTCCCTGGCTCCATTTGCAACTCCTACAATGTTCTTTGTTAATTCTGACATTCACCATGGTGACTCTTCATCAAAAGCAAAACAGAAAAACAGAAGTAGATACCTTTGCTTTATTAGCTTTTTTTGAATATTTCATTTAAAAAAATACCACTTAACAACATGTTACATTAAGGGAATTAAGTGTCAGATAACTCTGTCTTCTAAAATCTGGGACAAAGTCAAAATGGAAATCAAGGCATCACTTTGAAAAAGGCAACTCAGTGTCAGCCACAGATTCTTTTCTGTTGAAGAGAATACTGCCAGTTGCAATGGAATCCTACATTTTCAATTCTATGTCTGTACAGCCTGAAGAAAAGAGATTCAATTTAATGCAGAGTCTGGTATGGTCAAATTATTTTCTTCTGCTAAACATGCTTTAGCTCCTGGAATTAAGTACATCCATATTTAGTGGCTATGTACTACATGAGAAATAAAACAGCCTCCACACCGACAGCTCTTCTCCCTCTGTATAATACAGTGGCTTGAATCTTTAACAAAGTCTTCTACAGGCTTTGTTAAAACCCAGTTTGGACAGGAAGAGGAATAAAATCGATCTCCTTTCTTCCTCTCTCTTCAGGAGTCTGGGCTGATGACCCACCAATCCTTTGGGAGCTCCTGGGAGGGCTCAGGTTAGTAGCCCTGTCAGCACATCCACCCCAAGGCAAGGTGAGTTATTTCTAAACCCACAGAAAAGATGGCTATGGATAGCAAGAGGATTTTCAGCTTCTTTTGCAGGTTCATGCCCCATCTTCCATCCAAACTGTTCCTCTTCACTGCAAATGCACAACCATTCCTTGCTTCCACAGTATGTCAGGTTGAGTCTTTTCCTTATGGTATCTCATCCAAGGGAATGGTCTGGAATAATCCTATATTCTAACTGCACGTTAATATTTACAAGCATTTTAGAGGTCCTGTTCTCCACAAAAATAAAGAAGCCGAATTTTGCTCAGACCTACCAGGATTCTTCTACATAAATCTACTTTTGTACTAGCTGCCCCCTCTGTTCTCAGTGAGTGAGACAGAACCAAGGTTGGCTACACGATCCACAATGGATGACAGTCCTTGGAGGAGCCCAAAATACAGGTGCACATGAGATGAGGTTCCAGTTTCTCTGAACCTGGCACTAACATGTATTATCTATCTCAGAAAGGTGGAGCTGTAGCAACCTTATGGTATTCCCAGCTCTGCTGACATACACCAGTTCTAAAGACACAGGAACAAAGATCAAACAACAATTTGTTCTGGTATATGATACCTAAATATCAATTATTTAAATTAAATGGGATACCATCAGTATAATTTTACCATGCCTACAGTTCTCTTAGATGCAATATAATGTATACAGTATGCAATCCATACACATCTACACTATTTCTCTGGATCTCCTCTCCACTTGGTGGGGAGCCACACACAAACCAGGATTTGCCTTGTCCTAAACCACGTAGTGAAAACAAGAGAGATGGGTCATGCCCTTGACAGTCCAATTCTCCCTCTGGACAAGGTGACTTTACAGATGTCTGAAGTTTACACTACAGGCATGTAACAATCCTAAGGTGAGCTCCCCAGTGCTTGGATTTGGACAGCTGATTCCCCACACAGCTAGAACAGACTTTTACAGATGCATCAGCTAGGAACTTAGATGCTTCCATATCTCTTTCCCAACTTAGAGAGCAGAATGAAGTCACAATACAGCCGGAAAAGTTCAGGCCATCGTGGATATAACACATTTAAATGGCACTGAACTCCATCCAAAGTGTGGTGCTGGTTGCTCTTTACAGAGCAGCAAATTATTCCCAGTTCTTTGAAGCACCTTTTCAGCACTTATTTTTTACTTCTTGCTCCCTCATTGGCCTTTTCCATCTATCCTTCAGGGCTTGTCCTGTATTCTTGCCTCAGCACCACTGAGTACCACCATTTTCTTGAGGAAAGGGTTCAGTATATGATACAATTGATGGTGCCTCTAGATTTCTCAAATCATATTTTCACCATCCATGATTTTCAAAGAGCATCTGCTCTGCATGAGGTGAGCCCTATAATCAGTGTACCATATCAAGGTATATATTAGCTCTCTAAGCAGTTTCAGTATTTTCCCAAGACAGCTAAGATTTATCTCCAAGTGTACGGACAATTTGACAGATCAACCATCATTATTAGGACTTGTAAATCTCTGTCTTCTACAATTTTTCATCACACTTTTTCCAGTCTCGCAATTGTAAACAAGATATAGCTACCTCAGCTGGTATCTTCTCTGGCTTGCTATTTTTTCCATATTTCTGAGAAGTTGAGGATCTCATGTTCTTGGTTCAGCTGCTAGAGTTTTGTGCCTCGAGTTATCTTAAATAAAATGTCAGCAGTGTATGTATCTCAGTATGGTCCTTGTTGTGTGTAGCAAAATGGTGTCACAGAAATTGTCACAGAATGTTCTAAAGGCTCCTGGGGCTTCCCAAAAATTCCCTAAATTTACAGGTGTTTTCTGCTTGTATGACTTTACTTCCTGCAATAAATTCAAACTTTCCATGAGTAAGGTCTTTAATAAAAATTTCCTTCCAACTTAGAGATACCTTAGTATTGCTGAAAATCATTACTATTATAAGAAAATTACTGAAACAGCTTTTCTAGGAATGGTATCCCTGTCCTAGGCATTGTATTACAGGGAACACACTGTCCAGTGCCTTACATATTTCATATTAATTCACACCATAATATTTCAGGATGAAAGAGCTGATCATCAGCTCCTTGACATGTGTGATAACTGCCTTATGCTGCCATAACTGTGTCTATTTTACAACTCAGTTTAGAAGCCACCCTGGGGTGTTGGCAGCATTTCAGAGGTGCATCTCAGCCGTCTGGTTGGCAAATCATAATTGATTTACCAGCTTTAGGTTTCAGGGTTGCTCGCACTGCAGGTTCTAGCCTTAGAGAAGAAATGGATAGCACAGGTGCAATTTCATCCTGCTTTTGATTTAGTCATCTTTCTATTATGGCAATCTACTTTTTAATCTGCTTCTCTTACTGTAATCCACTTTTTCAAGCCAGAAGCAGGCAAGCACCTCCAGGGTGAGGGTGCCAGCATGTTCTGTGGCAGAACACTTTTGTCTGTGCAGATCCTGCTTTAGACTGCCCCCAGATCCCTGCAAATGCTGTTAGAACCTCCTGCAGACCATGCTGCTGGTACATTGCCACCAGTATCCTGGAGCACTTGCCAGTATCCAGCTTTGGTTCTGAGTCTTGAGAACATTTCCACTTTTGCCTAGTCAGGCATAGATAATAAGGCCTTTGTTTGGGCTGCTGGAGTTTGCTCTCTGAAAACACATGGGCTGTCTCGCCTCTCCAAAGCTATTACCACGCCTTTCAACCAACAAGGTTAAGCACTATTTGCAAAATATCCCCCCACCCTCCCCCGCCCAAAAAAAAAGGGAAAAAAAAGAAATGCTGTCAAGTCCCCCTGTTTCATCCTATGAACATCTGAAATGAGCACAGGCTGACTCAGATGTTAGAATATAGCAAAGTTGTAAGAATGCTTATCAAACATTTCTGTCAAACACCACCCCTGACTGGGAGCCAAAGGAGGACTTAGACATGAGATTCTTCTGTCTGACAGCTGTCCACTGGTACATTTTGAAAACAGTATGACAGATATGTTGCAATAAACTTTTCCACTGTATAAGGTAGCAATGGGGGGGGAAAGGATTTTTTTTAAAAAACAATCTCTAAAACACAGCACTTTGTTCATCTTCAGCAAACTACTCAAAGGTTAAGCAGAAGTCCACATTATATTGTTTAAAAATACTAATTTTGTGTAGAATGCACTAAGTACTAAATATATCAGCATTTGAGAAAAATCTTGTAATGCTTGCACTTTTTAAATTAAAACTTGACTGTTCAAATCCTGAATATGAATACAATGACCTGCTTCTCCATACAAACTTGAAAAAGGAAAACAAATAGCTTTCCATATCTAACAAGCACACTTCTCCACTTGAAAAATATATTTTTGCTGGGAAAGAATCTTTAAGGTATCTGTAAGTCATGTGAGTGTGAAAAATCATTGCTTGAAAGTGTTCTCTTATAATTTTTGTGAAAAGAAGCAGTGATCACGATCTTTGAGATACTTGGGACTCCTTGTTAATTGATACAAATCAAGAATTTCTGGAAGTAAAATGTACACAGCACAATTTGCGGATGTAATCTGATCACAAGGGCTGTGAGCTGTGAAACAAGAGAGAGGATAAGGGCAACAGCATGAAAAGAGGGGCCTGGAAAAGTTCCAAGATGTGAAAAGAAGACAGACTGTTTGGTGTAGAGCTTTAGAAGTGAACCAAAGCTCTGCAAAGTAGGGAGAGGAGAAACAGTTGTTAGCACCAGCCACTCAAATATTGCTACCATGGCACTGACCAGCAGTCAGCAGAAGTCCAATACAAAGAATTTCTACAAAATTCAAGCAAGTTTTTAGATAAGCAGACTCTCTCATATATTCATAAACACTAGAAAAGTTCCAGGGTAATAAAGAGATGTCAAAACTGTTGGTAAGTGTATTGATGTCTACTAAATCCCGTGTTTGGCTGGAACAGGTTCTATCCAAACAGGCAGCTTGTCCTGCTTCCCTCCTCCTCACAACAGCCACTGCTAATCTTTGGTTTGCTTGCTTCTAAAGTCCAAACAGTAGCAACTCCACTGACCAGGCAAAAAGTTCACAGAAGACAACAGTGCAAAGATGTCAAAACCTGAATAAATACATAAATATCTCAGTAGAGACAAACAGCAGAATTTTTAATTTATTGGATAGTCTAGCGGCTAGTAAAATGTATTTTTTATAAAACCAACATTTGAAAATCTAGGTAACGTACTCAGCTTCGTAAAAGGCAGAATATTTCAGAAGAAAAGGCAATCTTTTAAAAGATTCGGGAAATACTTCACTACAAAATCTGGAAAGAGTGACAGTGACACCCAGTCTTCCTCTCTCTCAATTTTCACCACCTGCTTTTAGCTAAAGTATAAGCCAAGATTTGAAAACTGTTAATCACAAGGAAAACGCTGCATACCGTGTAAGCTGCATCTCAGAGCTACCAGACGTTCCAGCTGGGAAATCAAATCCTTACGCTCATCCACACTTACCAGAAGGGGCACCTCCCCAGCTCTCCCTCCAGACAGTCATTCCTGATTAGATCATGTCTCCACTCAGCACACTGCCATGGTGCACATGAGAGCACAGAACACACAGCCTGTTTCTCACCAGCAAGGGAGAAACACTCATGCATGTTTTGTGTCCTGCTGGTAGATTAAAGGCACTGAAGTTATTAAAAGTCCTTTAGTTTCCCTGGGAATCAGCCATGTAGGCAGTGTGAGCATCTCCTAAGGCTCACCTACCACTGGTCATGTCTCCCCTTTCCCAGCATGGGGCTGCCAGGGACAGCCAGTGTCTGACTGCACCTGACTTTACCTGATGGGCTCCTGAGAGGGTTTTTGGACTTGGAGGGGGTGGGCAGAGAGGGGCTGAGAGGGAGAGCCCATAGGTGCAGTCTAGCAGGATCTGCCACGCAGCAGATTCACTGCAGGTACATCAGGAGGCTTGGCAACCCTTGAAGGCTTGGCAACCCTCTAGTGATGAGGCCATCCGAGTCAGGCAAGCACTATTTGTCTGTCACCCAATCTCTGCAATAGTGACCAGTGATCTCATGCTCCACAGAGTCAAGAACAATGTTTAAAACAACCTTCTTGTATTTATGGGCCACAGATGCTACCCATGCCCAAATTCAAACAGAGGCACAAAGTCTTCCTTTAATAGGAAAGGCTACAGGAGCCATTACATTTTTATGGCTGTTCATGCATGTCTTAAGACCCTGTTAAGAACAATGGCATCATTGAGGACTGTGAAAGAGAGCCCAAATGGAAAGCAAAATATTGTCAGCATCCGTGTGAATGTCAATTCTGTAAAATTCACAATCCTAATCAATGGGAAAGGTATATATATGATCTTTATATTAATAACTTATAGATTATCTGTATATTAATAAATAATATATTGTCTGTATATTAATAGCTTTTATATAGCTATGTATTATATATTATATATTATATACATAATATATACATAATATATATAATATATATAATATATATATATTGTATATTATATATTACATGTACATAAAATGCATGCACATTATCCCTGTATTTATATATGTATGAACAGCTGCTCATTCTCTACTGCATCTGTCCGATTTTAAGAAAATCAAAACAAAGTACTAACAGTCATGCTGGGATTGCTCAGAATCTGACTGTGTCAAATCTACAGAATCTATATATAGTGCATAGGATATATGGGCCTTATGGGAATTGCCTGAACTGAAGAAATGAACCACTGATTATCTCCTGGTGCCAGGATGCTGCAAACTGAGCAGAAGAAACTCAACGGTTACAGTTGTGAACAACTTTTCATATGAAATAGGATCATTTATCTACCAGTATCAAGGGTAGTACCATACAATACAAGTAGTACAATATTTTTAAATAGCTCCACCCACCATAAACTGCTATTATACTTACTGTTATACTATACCACTACTGTGGCCTTTGAAATCTCAAATTTATGGTCTAACAGGACTATAAAAATTTTGGTAGCCTGCATCTCATCTCAAAGCTCCTAAACTTAAAGCAGTTCTCATTGAACTGCATCTCAAATAATCTGGTTCCTAGATGTCAGGGTATTGCTGTAGACTTGGTCTCCTTTTAATTGCAAGGAGTAATCTTGAAAACTTTATCTAAAGTGTCGATAAATGCTCTCAAGTAGGAAAACTATTCCAGTAATTAAAAATAAGTACTTTTGTATTATTTCAGTATTCAGTGTCAAGTGCCTGCTTTCCACAAAGAGCACAAAATAGAAAAACAACAGAAGCAGCAAAATCAACTGATTGCTAGGATTCCTCTCCTAATTCACAAAGAACAAGGTATTTTTGTTGCCGACCCAGAATTGATAACAAATGAGATTTGTTCAGATACACATGCCTGTAAGCCACAACCTAGTCAAATATCTAATTTAAGCACAGGTGCCACTTAAGCAAGAAAATGTCTTTCCATCCTAACCATCTCAGGAGGCTATTGATACCCACCACTACTGCTTGCCCATGATATTAAGAGCTGCTGCACTTCAGGCACTTCAAGCATTACAAGGAGCTCCCAGGCTTTGTCCAAAATGCTGCTCCTGCCTGCCCCTGAGAGAAGACCAACATTGTGGGTTAGGCTGGCTCACTGGTCACCGAGTTAGAAAGCACAACACTGCAATTCAACAGCTTGAACTCGCAGCCAAATTGTGACATGTGGGTCTATTCCAGCCATCTGCTCCGAGGAGCCTGTGCTTGCAAACGCCATGATGATCATGGAGGATGTGCACTGCGAGGATGTGCATCTATTAATATTCACATCCTCTAAAACTTCATTTCCTTGCTGAACATTTCTTCTCCGTTACCTGCTATAAGCAGTCTCAGTCACCAGCCCTGCACCCAGAGCTACAGAAGCACAAACAGACACACACATGCCATGTCTGTGTATCCATCCAGCACAGACCTCTGTACACACACACGCCCCACAGCCACAAGGCACATCAAAGGAAACTCGCCACCAGGCACACATCATTTACCGTACAGGTAAACCCTTGCTGATAAGGATGAATGCACATACTCCATGTGCCTGTAACAACAAACCCAGCCTCAATAAAAAACACATCATTTATTGCACTGAACAACCCTGTGTCCCTAAGCAGAAACAGCCTGGGCGTCACACAGTGCTCCCCTGCACACTGCTTGTGCCCTCTGTCACCCCTGAAGTGCGCAGGCTGTTCCAGACCCTGGGGCTGTGTCTGTGTGTCTGTCCTTGTGTCTCTGTGTCTGTCCGTGTGTCTGTGTGCTCACAAGTGCAAGAAATGGGTGAGTTTTACGCCTCTAAGAGCGCACGGCCCCGGCTGGGCGGCCGCACGTGGTGCCGGCAGCTCCCGAGGCCACGCGGGATCGCTGCCGTGCGAGCCGGGCACACGCGGGACGTGCTGCACACGCCTGGGAAACTGCACATACAAGCAGCAGTGCCTGCCGCTGTCAGTTCCGTGCGAGTTCACCCAGCGCGGTGCCGTGTGTCATTTTCGTGTGACAGTCCCCGGGCGTGTGTCGCTGTGTCCGGGTGAGCGCACGGAACCGCCTGCCCCCGGGGCAGCAGTGACACCCGGCCAGCGCGGGAGCCATCGGTCCCCGCCCGGGGATGTCCGGCTGTGACAGCCGCCCGCGGGGCACCCCCAGTACCTGCCGAAATGTCCCAGCGAGTCGAAGAGCCGCTCGGAGCTGAGAGCCATGGCGGGGCGGCTGCAAGCCGGGAGCCTCGGCGTCGCTGTCCCGGCGGTGCGGGGAAGAGGCACTGTCCCGTCCCGTCCCGACCCGTCTGTCCCCAGCCCGCCCCTGGCGCCCCGCCCGCCCGAGGAGAATGGGCGGGCGGGAATGGAGGGCGGGAATAACGGGCGCGCCCAACGGCCCCGCTCCGCGCCGGAGCCGGGAGCCAGAGCCGGGAGCCGGGAGTTCCCTTGGCCGCGGCCCTGACCGGGCCAGCCACAGCCCCCGGGCCGCCGCTGCGGAGCTCTGGCTCCCGGGAGAGCGGTTCAACCTCCCGCAGCCCGCTCATGTTGTTAACGTAAAACGAAATTAAAGGAGGCGGTTATGTGCTTACACCCTCCTGTTATAATCCAATAATCCAATATATTTAGGCTGTAGTGTATTTCACGTGGACGTTTTGAATTAAAGGAGGGGTAAAACTTTTTTTTTTTTTCCCCCCCACAGGGCAATATCTGAATCATTTTTAGTAGCCTCACAATCTGCACTGCTATTTGGATACATCACCTTGCCCCAAAGTTTTAGCACACAATGTAAAATAGAATTATCATTTAATAAAAGTAAAATGTATAACATATTCCATACCTGCTTGGCTGTCATTAGTTCTCAAATTTGTAATGAAGCCTCAGCCTTACTTTTGGACTTAACTTTTCTGCCTTGCCCGTAGTAGGCCAAGATAATCACTTTGAATTTGTTTGAGGATTAGCAAAGTGGGTTGCAACAGAAGACCTTTGTAATTAGCTTAGCAGAGGGTTTTGTTGGAACAGATACACTTTAGCAGCCCAGTCACTCTGGGCTCTGATAATCAGGCAAAATACAGGCGGAAAAAATCCCAAAACTGTTGCAGGTGCAGCTCTCCTATTTAAGGCTTTTCTTCCCTAGAGAACTTCATTTCCCATCTCAGACAGATAAAAGTTGCAAGCTTTCGCTGCTCAGAGAAAGGCAGTGAACCAGATGCCCTCCAAAGTCCCTTTCCAACCTAAGCTGTTTTATGATTCTGTGATGAAAGACACATTTTCCAGCAGATTGCATGATCTCTTTCTGGACTCTGCTCTATTGAAAAACACAGAAGACCGAAACTAAATCAAAACAAATCAGAAAAAAAAACCAAACCAAACCAAACCAAAACAAAACAAAAAAAAAAAAAAACCCACCCAAGTAAATTCAACCTTATTGCTCGTGTACTTCATTTTTTAGGAAGCACAGGAAAAGCTGAGAGGTTAAATCCCTGGAAGTCAACCTTCTGTCTCCAAAACCTGACCCTTCAGCTATCACACTGGCGCTCTGCTGCTTTGCAGGGAAATGTGCCTTTAAGAGGCTCTGGCACCAAGCAAGTACCACAACTGTTCCTCTGCGCAGAGCAGATGTTGGGGCTTCAGGGTGACAATCTGTTCCAGCATAGACCTGGAAAAAGCAGATGTTTGTCAGGCTCCTTGGCTCCTGACCACACCAGCAAAATGAGCAAATAGCAAGTTACACAACCAGGAACCTGAATAATGAGTGCAGCAGAGGACTGCTCCTTGCAGCCGGTGAGCTGTGAGACCACTCACCTCATCCACCAGCTCTGAAGGCTTTGCTGCTTCTGACAAAGCTCCCCATTTGTCTCTGTGCCTCTGCAAAGGACATTTTTAACAGTGAATCTAGACTTTGTTGCAGTTCCTTTCTTAGGATACCTAAGCTAGAAAACCTAAGGATAGATTTGTTTTCTTTCGGTATGAATTTTTGAATTGCTTCAGTTTTACCTTAAAAATACCAGCATTAAATTTAATTATCCTGGGGTTTTGGAGGTTCTTTGTGGGGAGGGGTTGGTTTTTTTTTCTCCTAGAGAATGTTTTTCAGGTTTAAAATGCTATGTGTTTGAATGCAGCACAGGTACTTTAACAAGGAGTTTCTTTCTTCAAAGAGCCACACTAGCCAAATAATTATTTGCATAAACAAACACCAATGAATAGTAAACATTCTGGTTAAATATTGCGTTGATGGTCATGTGCCTGGTTTTAGTGTCTTGCTTCCTACAAGTAAATTAATCAGTAGCTTTATGGTGGGTAGGGAATATCTAATTTTGGCATAAAAGTCAAGCATGAGAGAAAATATAATCCCTTTCAGCACCATTTTAAAGCCCCAAAAGATCCATAAATAGTTTTTGCTCTTTGCAACCGCTTGCAGGTGTTCTTGTACATATTTCTGTACTCGTCTCTTTGATAATATCATGACTTTACTGCCCATAGCAAAGAAATTTGCATGCACTCCTATTAAATTTAATATTAAACTTCCACATGCCTGCATTTCTAAGGGTTATTACTGTAATGTCTTTAATGTCTGCTCTCTTAAACTTGTGGTGGTCAGAGATTTTTCTTGTTACTTTCAAGCCTGTGAAGATGTGCAACACGGTTCAAGTTGCCTTTTCTCCTATCCTGTTATGCCAATCCTACAGGAAATTGTAACTGTGCATTTAGGCCCCATCATTCCTGACTGAGGTGTTTTTCACCAGGCACCTGGAAATAGTCAAGGCACTGTTCTCACACAATGCATAAATCCTCCCAAAGGATTGTCCTCCATGGTAAACTCTTCTGCAACAGAAAATATGGGGAACATTGATGAAGGCATGATAAATTTCTGTAATTAAAATGTGTCAAGGTGAGGCCATCCACATCTAAACTCCACTTACTGAAGAATTTTAGGGATTTTATTAGGGATTTATTCAGAAGAAACTGAAGAAGGTTGTGATCCCTGTCCTATAATGCCTTCACGTAGGAGCATCAAGGGTGCTCACAACAGACAAACACTCTTCAGGGTATTCCAGAAGTTTAAAATGTTGGTCTTTTAATCCTGCAAGGAGAATATGCAATGGTTCATCACAAGAAAATTTGAGTTAGCCTCATTTCTGGCACTCACAAGCAGGCTGTTGTTCAACAGACACATGATACTGCACAGTCCTTGAGGAAGGAGTGAACTTTACAATGTGTAACAGGAGATGAGACAGCTTACAGAATAATCTCCTTCAGTCTGACATTCCCACTAGGAAAACTCCAGCACCTACTGGTGAGGGCTGTTCATGGTGTTCCCCTTTTAAAGTCAAATAAGAGTGTCACCAATAGATGAGAGGTGTTAGAGGAGCGTGACGTGGTTCTAATACACCCATGCATGTACACCGAGTTTCACACTGCAGCGGAACCCAAAACACCAAAGTGGTGTGGATGGCAGATAACTGGCAGTGTTGCCAACACAGTTCCATGGACACAGATAATGACTTCTTAAATAAAGCCAATTCCTGACCCATCTGTTTCCCCACTTCCATTGGCAAGGTTTGTAGACCAGAGATGAGGAGCAGTGCAGGAACTGCAAGAAAAAAGAAACGCAGTTGATCTACCCACTGCCTACTCTCCCCCAGGCTTTCAGGTAGACTCATCCATGAGTGCTCTCTTGACATCTGCTTTTATCACACTAGTGAAAAAAAAACCCTTACTGAAATCAACCACAGCACATCTTGAATGTAACCTTCACTTCCTGTTTTGAAGTTAGAAATTTCTGTTCCCTTGCAGGAAAAAACCCACAGGACCCATGGAAAACATATTTATCAATGAAAACACAACTTCTAGAGAGTAAGCCCAAAACAAGCTTTACTTGCATAAGTGTGTGTCAGCCATTGAATTGCTGGTGTTGAAAAACACTTGCAGAAATCTTGTCTTTACAAAAGGTTAGGCAGTGGTGCAGAAGTTATTTTTATCTGCTAGAAAGTAAACGAAGGCACTATAAGCCATTTACTTTGGCAGTTTGGAAGTCTTGCAATTACGCTGCTGTAGCTTGTTCATCATTTTACATTTAACAGACTTACAAACATGGTCAGCAGTGTAGCAAGTAGGTTGATAAAGCAGATTAGCACATGTACCCCGCTAAGCAAAACCTTTTGGGATTCTTCTGAACTACAAGGAAGGAAATCTTCAATTCCCTGATTTCTCATCAGTCTGGAAGAACCACAGCTGTAGCAAGGTTGATGGGAGAGTGTTTGTTGGCAGCTGCTGCAAATATGCTCAATATACCTTGTTTTCCTCCCTGCCGCTGCTCAAAGCAGGCCAGGCAGGCACGAGGCAGTGGCAGCAGCCCAAAGTCATTCACTATGGCTTTGGCTATATTTTTTCTTCCACTGTGTCCTGGACAGAACTCTGGAATAATCATGAGAGGCTCCCCTAGAGAGCTCACTCAGGATTTGTATTGAGTGCAATAAAGGCCCAGATAGGATTTTGAAAGCCCAGAGAGTGTCTCCTGGCTGTACTGTGGACACCCACAAGGATATATCTAACCATGATACTTCAGTGTGGGCCACTTCAGCTTCACATTTTCAAGAGCTCTCCCTCCAGAGTGTGGTTTTTGTATTTAGTTATTGCAGCCATACAGATGTTGAATGTATGTGAACTGAGTGTTTCATCATGGAAACTTTCTTTACTGATCCAATATGAATAAATACCCCCCTTGAATAATCTTAAAATCATACAGAAATTCAGAAAAGCAACTTGAATGTTCAGGAAAACAATGAAATCTTTACAGGTCTTTACTCCATGTCAAGTCTCTGGGGTAGCAGAAGCCTGTAAGTCTATCAAGAAGCTGGCGATGACAATTTATCTGAATATTGTTCCAGTTTTGGACTATGTGTACAGGATATAGACATGAAGTTTGCCTTTTAAGGAAAGTAGTAGCTAAACTCCATGATAACTTTATAACAGAGCCCTTCAGGAATGTCATATGAAAGACAGAGACATCCAATAGGCATCATAAAAATACATTTTAGCAGAAGTTTAAAAAGAAATTCTGAAGAGGGTGCTGTAATAAAACAAAACACAACACACACTCAAAATCCCATCTTTGATTTTTATTTAATTATTAGGAAAGAGGGCAGATCTAGATTAGATATTAGGAAGAAATTCTTCCCTGTGAGGATGGTGAGGCACTGGAACAGCTTGCCCAGAGAAGCTGGGGATGTCCCATCCCTGGCAGTGTTCAAGGACAGGTTGGATGGGGCTCTGAGCAACCTGGTCTAGTGGAAGTGCTGTCCAGAGCAGGGGGATAGGAACTGGATGATCTTTAACTGGATGATCTTCCTTCCAACCCAAACCATTCTATGATTCCATCATTATTCCCTTGGCAGGTTCCCTCCCTTCCTGCATCCCCAGTGACCCCACAGTGGCCAGGACACAGCACTAGAAAGCACACCAGCAGACACAGGCTCAGTGGCAAATATTCTCCCAGTTCTGTCTGCTCCAAGGGCTTCACCACAACTTCCTGGACACTGATGTGACCAGTAAAGTGACAATGTGGCCTTGTGAGCTCCCTAGAGACCTCCTAAAACAGCAGCATTGACTACAGCAGCAGTGTTAGCAGGTTACCAAATTATTCTATGCCAGTCTGTATTTAGTTGGGGAACCAAGAAGGCCTCTCTAGAATATGTATAATTTAGAATACCCTGCATTTTATACTGGTTATATTTTGATCTTTAGTACCTTTCTTATCAAAATATATAGATCAGAAAATGCTTCAAGGAGGGTGAAGGGAACTCACAGTTCAATTTTGTAATCTTGTTAGAAGGAAAACAAAGAAGTGACTAGAATTTATGCTGCATTAGAACCTGAATAAGGAAAAAGTACAATGTTGTGATTTGGCCGGAAATGTGTTTCTAGAAAAGTCTAAGTCCGGCCAATCAGTGGCCAAATTCAAAATTGGCATTTGATGTGGCCACTAAGAGTCTAGATACGCCTCTGAGAACACACGGGGGTTAAAAGCAGGAGATTCCCAGAGAACTTCCTCTTTGGGAATCCGGCGTGGGTGAGTAAGGTCCGACCTCTCCCCTGCCCAGCTGCGTCTGGGTGGGGGAGGGGGAGGCCATGACAGGGAGGAGGCCGGGAGCCCCAAAAGCTGCAGAGGTGGAGGAGAACATGCAGGGGTTGACGAGATTTGAGATGTCTGGGCAGCCCCCCCCCGAAGAGAGGGACAGAGATTGTGCTGGCGGCTCAGCCGGCCAGAAGCGGGGGAGGTGGCGAGAGAAGGTGTCCGGCAGCTGTGGGAGTCCTGGACAGGCAGAGGCGAAGTTTTTAACCCCTTGGTAGAGTAATAGAAACCTTGCAAATACTGCTCCTCCTGAATCAGAATGAGGAGAGAGAGATGATGGACTGCGTGTGAGGAAAACTGGAAGAGATGAGAAGAATCCTAGGTGAGAAGAGATGATGGAGTGGCCTTGAGCGGGACTCTTTCTTGTATAGCCATGGACAGACCCATACCTGGAGACTGTATTTAGGGGGAGACAATACTTTGGAGCCAAGAGTGAAGCAGTGGAGTGAACAGAGACGGCTGAGGAGGGTGTGGGATGCCCTCTGTCTCCGTGGAGGGGAAGATCTCTGTTCACGAGCCCCTCGGCCCCAGGGGGTAAATTTGGGGGGGGACTGGTGTCCCAAAGTTGAGAGACTGCTGCTTTTGGAACTGGGTAGAGCATCCTTAAACAAGATACCCTAAAAGCAGTCCTGGCCTGTGTCCAGTGGTGAGAGCACTGGACATGGGGGGGAAGCCTATGGTGCAAGGGAGGACTTCTCTCTCTCTCCCCGATGGATTTGAGGGTGGATTATTTGAAAAGATGATGATGGACTGAAAGTTGATTACCTGAAAGGTGGGAATCTATGGTGTTATCTCATTCTGTGGAGAAAAGGGAGGGGGGAGGAGGAATGTATTTGGAAAGTTTTTATTCTTTGCTCTGTGTGTGTGTTCCTTTATGGATATTGTTATTAATAAAATGTTGTGTTTTTCCCTCCATCCCCGAATGGGAGCCTGTTTTGTTCTGTTCCCGGGTAACATCTCACAGCCACCATTTTGAAAATATACCCTTCATGGGGGCCCTGGCATTGTGCTAGGGTCAAACCATGACATACAATAACCAAATGGCTTTATACACTAGCAGAAAGAGAGATAATATAAACTAGAAGCTGAAGGTTTAAGCCAGATTCATTAAACAAGAAAACAAGGTCCATGGCCATAGCAGATATTGTAAATAATAGCAGTAATTGTAACTAAGTACTGAAACCATCAACCAAAGAAACTGATGGATTCTTCACTCCTTGAAATTTTCTAAACATCACCAAATTAGATGTTTTCCTCTTCTATAGATAGACATCTGTTTGCCTTATATACAGAAATATTTATCAAATGAGTTATAAAATAAACCAAGTTGAAAGTCTGTATCTTTCATTATGCAAATGATCAGACGTGCAAGAAGTGCCTTCTAACTTACAAATATATTCAGTGAGAAAACTGATGAGGTGACATTTTTGTTGCAGCTGATTAGTAAAACCACACTGGCAATTACAGAATTCCTTTCGCTGCTGCCATGCCGATGTTTGAAGCTCTTTTTGAAAACTGGACTTTCTTTGGGACCTCAAAGAAAAGCATTGTGGCTCCTTAACAGTGCTTAACAGTGCAGAAAAAACCAGCAGCACATCATGTTAGCTTAAGCTCTTTAGCATGATTAACCAAGGACACAGATCTGACAGAGTTAGATGAAGTGACTGATGATGATACCAGTACCAGGTGTCTGCTCCGTGCCCTCTGCTTGATGCCTCAGCAAATATATGGTCTGTGAAACAGCCTGGATGGGGTTCAGATTTCATATTATCTGGCCCTCTCTGTGTTGGCAGAAACATGGGCTGGATCTGAGTGCCAGCAGTATCTTAAACCCCTGCATTTGGACTCCCAGATCCTGTCTGTTGGTGGTCTCAGCAAGGAGGAAGTGGCAGCAGAGATTTCAGATCAGGAAGGATGCCAAGAACAAGCACCTCAGGGATCTGGAATGCACACTGTGTGTACTGTACACTGCAAAATAACACCCTGGCTAATAAAGCAGACCATGCGTCAACAGGAGCTACTCGATTTCTAATGCAATATGACTTTAACATATGGCAAAGAGCAATGAAGAGTGAGTGAAATTTTTGAGAAAAATTTGCTTCCTTAGTGCAAGTAAAGTACCAAAAACAAGAGACACATTTTGTGTGTGTTTCACAAAAATGAGATGGAGGCTATATGTGGATATGCAGACAGATGTTGTCAGATACTCTCACCAAAAATTCTAGTTTGAAGTCAAAAATTTTAGACAGCTTTGTCAACAGATTCAAAAACCATTGCCGCACACAATTGTAGAAGCACAATTATTCTGCATACCTTTAAGGGATACAAAATGCCGTGGGTGAGTTTCCATTCATTGGGCTGCTTGCATTTAGGCTATGAAGAGTCAAAGAAAAAGGAGGCTGACTTTCCACAGACACGTGCAAGCATCCCTCACTCAGAAAACTCAATCTCAGGCTGATGGTGGCTACATGAACACTTTAAAGATTTGAATATTGCTGCCAAGATGAGCCAGGTGAAATCCACAAATGGCTAGAAAGCAAATCCAAACTCTTATTTTACAACCTTGTTGATGCACAACCTCATAGAAAACCTTGTGCCAAGTCCTGTGGCCACATCCACTGTTTCTTGAGAGGTATGGAGAAGCCACTCTCATGAAACAATACTCCAGATAGGTTTTTGCTTGCAAAAGTAGAACAAAGGAAACAGAAGTAGGTGAAGATAACGCCAAAGCCAAGCAGCACAGATGGATAACACTACAGTAAGGACCTTCCAGGAGAAGCCCTACAAGATACCTTCTTGTCTGTCCTTGAAGACACACCACCACTCCTAGACAACAGAGGCAAGAAAAATTACATTGTTTGTAAATTCATTTGAGCAAAGTTCACTGGCAATTTCAGCTATTATGCACTTAACTGTAACTGATTTCCTGTACAAGGCAATTCATATCTGGGTAGAGAATCCCACAACAGATGTCATTTCACACTCTGTAGCACACACACCCTGCACCAAAAAACCTTTGCATTTCCTGTGCATCCCCATACTTAAAGGAGCTGTCAACAACCACTGCTAGTTTAACCTGATACCAGCTGAAGCTGTCCTTCCTTTTCGTTCTGAAATTGGCATATGTGACTATTTCAGATTTTCAGGGTCCTGTGTTCTTTACACAAATATGAAAGTACCAATGAATTTTGGTGACGTGCTAGAGAAGCCAATATCCTATCCAAGGCATTTCAGCTGCTTTGCTTTCACTTTGATACACTCAGCTCTTCAATCTTGCAGTGAAAATTACCTGGACTACACTAATTTTTTTTCCAGTTACTTTCCTCCCAGTTGACCCAGTTTATTCCTTTACTGGGTTTCTCATGCCTGCTATATACTGTGAGACCACAGTGAGGCAGGTATGCTCAGCAAGGTCTTGCCAAGCCTTTGGGATTAACAGTTTGTTTAGTATTCCTCCTACACCCTGTCATGCTGGCCTGTGTGAGATTTCAAGCAGAAAGCAGTGATTATTCAGGATGCTGCTCCTGTTACTTTTGAATTTGTTTGGCTGCCTCGAGAGGGACTGAACCAAGACTGCACAGGCTCGAGGACTTCCAGTCCTCTCAAGACAATTATTTTAAGGTACTAAATGTTGTTTCTGTTCAAAACAAAGCACACAGGATACACTGTGATGTGATAATAATGCCTTTTGGAAAACTCAGCTGAGTTTTCCAACGGGCATTATTAAAATGCACTTGATTTTAATACCAAATAAAACCACTCAGTGTTTTGACAGCTCAAAACTCAGCAACTCAGGAAACTGAAGAAGTGATTTTGTGTGCTTACTATACATCACCTGCTTCTCTGAGTTTGCTCAATATACAAAAAAAATCATCCCAAAGCAGTTACTCCTGACATAAACTTGGCTAGATGGAAAAATCGGGTCCACCATCCTACAACACTACTTCAATTAAGATGGAAAAAACAGTCAAAGAGTTGTGAAATAAAAGAAGTAAAATAGTGAGGCTCTGCATTTTCTTCCATTTGTTTGAAAAACATGAAGCTGTGATTGATTTGAAGCATACATGAAGAAGATAGAGGGGACCAAAAGAAAAGGAAAATTTGTGGCTTTGGATGTGCTACCAAAGTGCTTGTTCCAACAAGCTGAGTCTCTTCCTTGGTAAAGAAAAATGAGCTGAAATATTTTTTTCATTAGAATTTGCCAATTCAGTGATGTTGAAATATCTTGTGGAAAGGCTACGACTTTGGCAAAGTTTCAGAGGAGCCCACACTTGTCCTAAGCAGTCGCTCAGCACCATTCCCTGGCTGCCCGACAAGGACTCATCTACTAGCAACAAAAGTTGCTCTATTTTCAACTTCTCAGGAGCCCACAGGCCCACAATTTCCAGGATGTGACACTTGCTGCTTGCTCCACTGCCAAGGTTGCAAGTCTCTTCCATAGACAATCTGACATATTGGAGTTTTGCAGCTAGGTGGAACAAGACCAAAATATTCAAATGCCTTGTGCCAGTGTCAGAGGAGGCTCCCAGCACAAGCTCCTCGCTCAGCAGTAGCTCCATTGGCAACAGGCACAGGAGTGAGCAACAGGCATTGCTTGTGCAGGGATGTGGGCTGTGATTGCTGTGGCACATTGCAAATGCCAGGAGGGGAAGGTTGAAGAGAGGCAAGCAGCAGTGATGGATGGACAGAGAGGCTCGCCCTGAACAGTGTTTCCTTGAAACCTGGAGGTGTTTCTCTCAGCTTTACTGTGGCCTTTTGCAAAAGAAGAGGGGAGATGGCGGTACTTAAAGAGAATTTATAATGTCCTCAGCAAGAAAAAGCATAAAACTACTAAAGATGGGGTGGCTCTTAATCCCTTTTCTCTCTGACTGCCTTTTCACTGGCAATCAGAAGCAAAGTCAAGATTTAGTGGAGCATGATGGTATCTATCCAAGAAGTCCACATGATCCATCTGCTGGGTGCTGCTGGTAGTAGGAATTCCTTTAAGGAATATTCAACACAACAGGTCCAAGTAGCTTGGGAAGAAGAGACACTTCTCCTGTGCACCTTTACTGACAAGAGACACAAAGATATGCGCAGACTGTTTCTATCCCACTGTCTCAGCAGAGACTGTGTCCATGCTAAAGCCTGGATGCTGGCAGCTGCAGCAACACAAAACTCAGCCCCAGCTTCAATACCCACCCAGCAAGTGGGGAATGAATGACCATGTGGTGAATAAAGCTGTGTACATTGTACTGTGTCTTCCAGGGTGGCTGCCACCTCGACAGCTCCTCATGTGAACCAAAGGCAAGGTTTTATTAGCAGAGCAAGTCGCACGAGTATCTTGAGGAAACACAGCAAGAGCTGCTGTTGCTGCAGGAGATCCCCCATGAAATCCTTGGGTGTTTTCCTCTCAGTTTCCCAGTCTTCTGATACCCCTTCATTCTGTTTTCTCCTATCTCCCTTTCCCCTCTGCTCCATCTCCCTCAAATCCTGAAGGAGCAGGTGAGCACAGGCCAAACACCAGCTAGGACTTGTGAGAAGCTCTCAGGAGAAGCTGTCCCAGGCGGGTGTGGGTGATCCCCTGCACGCTGCTGGTGCTCAGCTCTGTTGTCTCCTCTCTCTGAGCTCCACAAACGTGAGCCACACCACAGGTGCAGCTCAGAGCCACTGCCTGTACACCCCTGCCTCTCACTGACTGCAGTGGATGGGACTCCACAGCTATGAGCAAAGATCCTGTTCCTAGCAGTGTTCCCTCTGTGCTCACCCATGCCTTCACCTGCCAAGGGCTTTGCTTGGGCTGTGGGACCCCCTGTCTCTGCTGAGGAGCACAAAACAAGCCATGCCTGTGCTCTCCTCCACTATTTAGGCAAAGCTGTGAGCTGTGGAACACCCTCCCTGACACCAGGAGGTGACTCCCACCTCCTCTCTGTCCCCTGGGTCATCACAGCTTGCAACATTCCTGGATGACCTCAACAACCTATAAACACATTCGAATCAGAGCAGCAAATAGCATCTTCCTACCTTCACACACCCCCGCTCTGGGTCCATGGGTTACTTTGCTGCAAAGGGCATAGCAGAAACAGGATCTTTTCTGCACTTGACACCTGGCTTTGGCAGCCTGGAAGGTTTCCAGCAGGCAGGAGCCCTTCACAGCCCAGGGACTGGAGCCATCCTGTGGGAGCCTGGCTCTCTCCAGGGGCATCGTGGTTCATGGGCTCAGCCCTCAGTTCTCATTTCCAGGCAGTGAAGCCACAACTGCTTCAGCCCATCATATGTCATGCAAAACCAGGGAAAACAGTGCCAGCAGCACCAACCTTTCCTGCCCGCAGGACCAATACAGGTACAGCCACAGCAAGGGTAAATGAGGAATTACCTGCCAGGCTTCAGCTGCTCTAACGCGGGCAAGGAGGCTGTGAGCCACCTTCCCTGTCCTTGGAGCAGGGCTCTCTGCACCATCTCACACCGGTACCTGGCAAAAGCACCATTACCTCCTAAAATTTCCTGCCGTGATCCTTCCAGCCGCCAGTAGATGGTGGTGCTTTATCTCCATCCGACCTGCGTGCACTGCAGTCAGGGAGGCAGCGCCACAGCCGGTTTGAGAAGAGATTAGAAAATAAAAATAAATGTGAAAGTCAGGCTACAGACAACCTCCTGCTTGTGCAGATGCTGATTTTTACAGTCCATCTAATATCCCAAGCCTCACTCGGGAACCCTGGCTAGATTTACAGAGCTAAAAAACCAGCAACTTCAGCTATATCACTTGCTTCCTAGTGTGATCCTTTGTATGTACGTGATTGGGCACATGAGAGGAGCACTGAAGGCAGAGCTCCTTACCGAATCTGCATGGTCTGGGCACCAGGGAGATGAAGAAAATGTAATTATCTCTGAGAATGCAAATAACATCCTCCTCGTCTCTGACAGAGCAAAATCCTGGAGGTGTTTGGCAATCACTTTCTCTCAAAAAGCTCCCTTTATTTAACAGAGTTCTCTTCCCACTGTCGATGAAAAACAGTGTAAATCACTGATCTGCAGAGTCCTCTGTGGAAAATCTGCTCTCATCTGCTTCCACCTCTTACAATTTGCCTTCAGAGCCACATTTGTGCAAGAACTGACCAGATCATAAAGAAAAAATAGAACACTCTGGCTAAATGCTGCTTGAAATTGAAATGACAATATTTTTGTCATTCCTGATTTATTCATATATCATTTACTTTGGGGCAAGATTGATGTGGCTGTGTGGTCCTAAGCACAGGCAAAGGGTGGCAGGATGAGAAAGCCCTGCCTAACACTAAGCTGCATGGCCAGCCTGGTGCCTCACAGGCGTGCCAGGAATAACTGATAAAATATGGACCACAGCAGATCTTTCCCTTTTATTGCTCCAATTACAGGCCTGATCTTCCTTTCTCAGAAGCTATGTGGGTTACATACGTGACCATTTTGCCTGTCTTAGAACCATTGCTAACACACTCTCACCCATTTAGCTGGGACCCATTTTTGGCTGTTTCCATCTCCTTTGCTGAAGGAAATTACTTTGCAGTGTCATCAGCTCATCCTTGTTCAGCCTGGATCCACTCCATAGGTGTTCCAGTTGTGGCTTCAGTGCCATCAGCCTGCACAGAATTTCACAGCTTGGGAATTGTCTGGCTCATGGCCCTTGAAGGGCAACAGCAGACACCAAACTTCTGGACACCTCACAGTGGAAAGGGCAGGGTGCAACTCATACTGAAGAGGCTGGGCTTGCTTTGGTAGTGTGCACAAAGCATTAAGATTCTTCTACGGGATCACAGAATGGGTCATGTTGGACTACAGAAGGTCCAACCACCTTGCTCAAGCAGGGTCATCCTAGAGCACACGGCACAGGATTGTGTCCAGGCAGTTCTTGAATATGTCCCATGAGGGAGGCTCCACAAGCTCTTTGGGCAGCTGTTCCAGTGCCTGGTCACCCACACAGCAAAGTTCTGACTCATGTTCAGGTGGAACTTTCAGTGCATCAGTTTCTGCCCATTGCCTCTTGTCCCATTGCTTGGCACCGCTGAGAAGAACCTGGCTCCATCTCCTTGGCACCCTCCCTGCAGATACTGATAGACATTGATAAGGTCCTCTCTCAGTTATTTCTTCTCAAGGCCGAACAGGCCCAGCTCCCTCAGCCTTTCCTTGTAAGAGAGATGCTCCAGACCCCATATCATTCTTGTTAACTTCCACTGGACCCACTCCAGGAGCTCCATATCTCTCCTGTCCTGAGGAGCCCAGAAAGAGACACAGCACTCCAGATGTGGCCTCTATAGGGCTGAGTAGAGGAGCAGGATCTCCTCCCTTGACCTGCTGGCAATGCTTTACCTAATGTAGCCCAGAATGCTGCTGGACTTCTTGGCCGCAAGGACACACTGCTGGATCATGAACAGCTTGGTGTCCACCAGGATCCCCAGGTCCTTTTCCTCAGAGCTGCTTTCCAGCAGGTCAGCCCCAGCCTGTGCTGGTGCCCGGGGTTATTCCTCCCCAGGTCCAGGATCCTGCATTTGCCTTTGTTGAACTTTGCACAGCTCTTTGCCCATCTCTCCAACCTGTCGAGGTCCTGCTGGAGGGTTGCCCAGCACCCTGGGGTATCAGCCTCTCCACATTTTTGTCATCAGAGAAATTGCTGAGGAGGCATCTCCCCTCCATCCAAGCAATGGATGGATAAGTTAAACAATACTGGGCCCAGTATTGACCCTTGGGGGCACCAGAGACAGGCTTCCAACCAGACCCTGGCCACTGGTCACAACCCTCTGGGATCTGCTGATCAGCCAGTTCTCAATCCACCTCACTGTTCACCCATCCAGGCCACACTTCCTGAGTTTGCCTAGGAGAATGTTGTGAGAGACAGTATCAAAATCCTTGCTGAAGCCGAGGTATACCAAATTCACTGCTCTCCTCTCACCCATCCAGGTAGTTGTCACACCACAAAAGGCATTCAGGTTGTTCAAGCAGGATTTACCTTTAGTGAACCAGTGCTGACTACTCCTGATCACCTTCATGTCATCCATATGGATAGAGGTGGATTCCAGAATGAGACTCTCCATCACCTTTCCAGGGATTGAGGGGAGGATGACGGGACTGTAGTCCCCTGGGTACCCATTCTTGCCCTTTTTGAAGACCAGGATGACATTTGCTTTCTCCCAGTCCTCAGGCTCCACTCTTGACTGCCACAACTTTTCAGAGATGGTCACAAATGGCCTCACTATGGTGTCCACCAGCTTTCTCAGCTCTCATGGATATATCCCATCAGGGCCCATGGACTTGTGGATGCCAAGGGTTTTTTTAGGTGTTCTTTAACCCAATCCTCCTTGACCAAGGGAAACTCTTCCTTCCAACAGTCCTTTAACTTGGTCTCCTGGGTCAGAGATTCCTGAGGGATGGTTTTGCCAGTGAAGACTGATGCAAAGAAGGCATTCAGCAACTGCAGCTTTCCTCAAGTCCATGGCTGTAATCTTACTTGCTACCCTGCTTCCTCCTCATCCAATTCCAAACTCCAAAGTATGACCCAACAACATTGTTGGCAACTGCTGATATGAGCCCATAATGTTATTATGAAATCAGGGAATCTAAAATCAGTTCTCCCTTTTACACTAGCAGTTCATGTAGCCCAGCAAAACAAGCAGGCCTCTGAGAAGAAAATGGCCTGAGCCAAATCCCCCCGCCCCTCCCAAGTTGGGTTCCAACTTCTCTACTGCACAGTGAGCAGCATGTTTTTTCCCCTCAAAGCACAACTTTCAAACAACTAATTTGGACTCAAAATATCTCTCCCTCTCTCTTTAAGGTTTGAGAGGACAGAAACACAAATTAGAGAGGAACTGCTCAGATTTAGCAAGAGGCTGTGAGCGTTTCACCCAATGAAGAGAATAAACATCAGCCAATAATTTTAGAATCCCATAAAAGAGGCAAAAGCCACCCAGGCAGACCTCAGAGAGAGACCTCCAAAATACATGTACAGAAATAGGAGATAAAACAACAAAGAGCAACCAGCTCCCAGAGGCTCCTGGCCAGAGCAGTAAGGATGAGTTTGTGTTCATCCTTAGGCCCAGGGAAGGAGGGAAAAGAGCAGTTGGGGCTCTGAGTGTACCTTGGGAAGGAGCAATGCCTGTCACCAGCTCCAGCCTGCACATTTCTCACCTTCTGTGAAATGAAGCTCTAGTCTGAGCCTCTTCTGCATGTGTGGGGAATGGCTGACTGCAGCAGCTGGCAAATGGCTCTGGAGGGAGTAGTAAAAGGCATCATTAAAATTTAAAATAAAAAAAAGAAAAAGAAAAAGAGTGAGAGCAACAGATACATTTGACAGAAAAATCACACCAGAAGCAGGTTATGGGGAAATGCCTGTGGTGAAATTGCAGCTTTGGGCTAAAGAGGCACCTGCTGTGCCCACGGTTAATTAATTGCCACGGCACCAGACACTGCCAGAAACACCTCACTGTGGCTATGCGGCATACGGCGCTGTATGAGATGTGCCTTGCCTGTGAAAAACCACCCCTCAGAGCCTCCCTCCCAGCAGCTTGCTGGGGAACAAAACCCCTTTAAGCCATCTGGTGGGATAAACACTCCCAGTCAGCTTGGATCCTGTAGTTCTGGGGCAGGTGGAGGTTCAACAACATGTCCTAAGGAGTCTTCAACCTTCATGATCTTAAGCTGGTGGCCCTGAGTCAGCCACAGGAGGAGCTGCTCATGAGATGCTTTCCATGTAAAGGTTCCACATGGTTTTTGTATGTTCTGCACCCCTCCTTTACAAAATTTTGTGATGGATGGTAGAGCTGGGCCAGCCAGGAGCTGTGGCAGCATCTCCTCCCAGCTCTGTACGAGGCTATGAAGGAGAAATGTCCGTCCCCAGACGAGGCACTCAGACACAAACCAGCAGCATCCACTTCCCTGCAGGCACAGAGAGGTTGTACCTGCCAGCCAACAACCCCTGCCTTCCCTTCATGCTGCCTCCCAGCCTGCCATCAGTGTGGCTCTGTCCACCCTTTTTCCCCAGGTCAGGTTCCATCCCCTCTGTCCCACTGAGAGAGCTGCAGGGATTCCATTGCCCCTGCCTCCATCCTTGTTTATCCCACTCTGCATCCAACAGGCACCATATTCCCACTGTCCCTGCCCAGATGGGACCAGCAGCTTGCAAGCGGTGGAAAGCCTGGGCCAGCACTGCTCGAGGATGCTCTGTCCCAGTGCAACATCAGAAGCAGCATCAGGCCTATGAATCCTTTGTCTTTCTTTCTCTCAGCACTAAAGTTTTTCCTTACTTCCAGTTTTTCCTTACTCAGCTCTCTTACCGGCCACCCCTCTTATCCTTCAATTTAGCCATGAGTCTCCTGTCCCCACCTGTAAAATATTCTCAGGAAGCTATCTGCCACAAGAACAGCTTCCATTCTGAGCCCCTGCCACATTCCAGGGATGCAGGCAGCCCTAACTCCGCGGCATTTCAGCATCAGATTTATTATTAATTATTGGTGTCATTATTACACAGCACCTACGAGCCCTGGCCGCCCAGCAAAACCCTGCGCTGAATATTAAAATGCTAATTTCCCTCCGAGATGAGAACTCGCTGGTGTCTCTCTGCTCATTTGTTTGCAAATGCCGTTTTCCTGTCGAGGCTGTATTCCCAGCAGGCATGGCAAGGAAATGCTTGCATAAACAGCCCCTGTTTAAGAAGCCTTGGATTTCACACATTCCTGCGTTATAGCCCTAATCGGGATTACTGTGACACCATAAGAAAAACGTTTCATTTTGTCTGATGCCTTTTCAAGATTTCATGATGCCTTCAGAGTGCCTCTGTGCAGCAACAGCATCGGGATATACTGCGGGAGATGCCATTTCCTCCTGCAAAGCAGGGTTTAGCTGCCTGTAAGGGGTTATATTAAGGCACAGCTCATTTTTGCGCCCCCGTGTAAGCCCCCAGATGGCTCGCTGGTGTGTGAGTGCCCCGCTGTCCCGGGCTGTGCCCTGGTGTCGGGTTCTCCTGGCAGCGCTGGCTGTCCCTGTCCCTGTCCCTGTCCCTGTCCCTGTCCCTGTCCCTGTCCCTGTCCCGGGCCCAGCGCCCCCCGAGCCACGGGAGCCCCGCACCGCTGCCAGAGGCTCGGACAGACACCCCCTGCACCGGCACAGCACAGAAACCCCGTGTTTTGGGTGCCAGGTGTTGTGGGGCATAGTTTATTCTATTCAGTTGTTCTCTTGCACTGGGTGATTGGGAATTTGCACAGAGTAATTTTTATATTGCACTGTATAGCTTATGTTATTTGTTACCCCTTTCCCCCATCTCATGGCCTTTCTCTCACCCACCCCAGTACCCCCCGGTGGTCTCTCCCTGGTTACCCCTCCCCTCGCCACTCCTCACTGGTATCCCAGTGGCTGTGGACCTCTCCCTCTGTCCCTGTCCCGGGGTTATAAAAGCTCCCTGCCGCCAGGGAACTCTCTCTCCCATGGTTTGTCCACCTGTGTGTCTCTTGGAATAAAGGAGAACGTTTCCCACGTGGAGGAGAGCGCTTCTCAATCTTTTACCTTTGTCTATGAAGTATCCTGTGGGCAAGGGTCCATAGCTAGCCGGAGTGGATCCCAACAGCCCGGCAGATAACCCGATATTTCAGCCAGCAATTAGTAGGGTATGGCTAAAACACTAAGGACAGCTTGGTGGTGAGGGGCCTCAGGAAAAGCAGAGTAAAAGGCACAGCTCTGCAAGTGAAGCAAGCAGTGCTGTTACTCCTTCCCCCCCTGCACTATTTCCTCGGAGAGCTGCATGTGAGGTGCCAATCTCCTGAGCAAGCTTCCGTTCCCACTGATGAATTATTGCCTGGAAACACCTGAATTCCCTTCTCCTCAGCTGTATGTTTTCCAGCAGTTGGTGCAGCATGGGAATTCATGTTATTCATGCTGCATTTTAAGGTAACTGAGCCAAGCATTCAGTTATATGGCAGAGGGAGCAAAAGAGTTTGGCAACACCAAATGCAAGGGCAGCTGAGTACAGCTCAGCTTAAAACAAACAAACCAATGAAACCGGGATCTCTCCCTGCAGGTATTTTTTGTGAGAGCCTGCCATTATTACCCCTCTGCCATTGAGCAAGACTGGCAGCGTTATCTCCAGTTGTGCAATACCCTGAAGATTTAGATCTCTTTCAACAGCTCCATATTGGGGGGGATACAGACACACTGCCAGAAAGCAGCTTAGAGAGCAAGATGGACAGCTTTTATAGCTTTGCAGTCAAAGTCACACACATGCACAGCACAGGCCATTTCATTAAACTTATAATCATGATATCCATCCCATTTACAAATACCTGCCTTATATTTAGAGCCATGTGTCTGCCTTCAGGTGCTGATACAAAGTGATTTCAGTGGGGCTTGCTGCTCCCAGACAGGATTTCTACATAACCAGTAATAATCCCCTCCCCAGGTTAGGGATGTAATCATCTTTGCAAGTGTTTAAGCATTTATTACAAAAAAGGCATAGCTAGCACACCCAAGTGAGACAAGCGAGTGAAACAGAGTGGAAAAATTTGTGGGTAAAAAAATCAAAGCTGAGATGTAGCAAAAATCATTGCAGGTATTGGCTCCTGTAACTCTCAAGGCTAAAAGAAGTCACTGTCACAGGATCCAGAGGTGATACCTGTGGATGCCTGTCTCCTGGCACCAGAACTGCTCCCAGCTTCATTTTTGAACTGCCCACACATAGCTTTAATTCAGGAATGTCCAAAATGTACAAAAGGGTCTGAGCAGATATACTGCC
The DNA here is from genome assembly GCF_036417665.1 of Passer domesticus. Taxonomy (NCBI): domain Eukaryota; kingdom Metazoa; phylum Chordata; class Aves; order Passeriformes; family Passeridae; genus Passer; species Passer domesticus. The sequence continues at coordinate 46,167,899 of NC_087476.1, forward strand.
TGGTTTTGCACATATGGATGTACTGGAATGCCACAATTTCCCCCCCAAAAAACCCAACCTGCCTAAAATCTCTGTCTCACAAAACTGCCACTGCTCACAACCAGGGTCTGACACTACTCCAGCCTGCCCAGCCACAAAACTCAACTGAATCCAGTCCTAATGGATACAAAATTAATAGGGAAATAAAAAAAAAGAACCATGCTCATGGTGGGCAGTGCAGAGCAGTTTATTCCATCCTAGCTATTCACGGAGGGGAAAGGAGGGCAGAGAGAAGGCAGACTGAGCCAAGGGGCAGAGAGCCTGGTGGAAAGCATGGAGCAGAGGATGAGCTGCAGCAGCCCTTGGCATGTGGGCCAGTCTGCTGCTCCTGCTGGTGGTGCTAATGGTGCTGGACCAGCAAGCCAGGCCCTTGCCGTGCCTCTGCTCTGCACATTAACTCAGCCTCCAGCATTACCTGACAGCTCAGACATGGAGAAGGCAAAATAAGTGTCGAGTAATCTGGAAAACAGGTTCCCTGTGCAAACAGCAAGATTCGGGCAAAACACTGCTTATCTCCACAGCAGAGACAGGGAAGGGAGGCACTGGCTGTGAATCACAGCGCTGCTCTTTCTGCCCCGGGAGCATGTACAGATCCTCTCTGCCTGGATGCCTGGGCCCCAGACCACAAAAGCATTCTGGTGTGTAAATAGATTCAGGCACTGCTACTCAGAGGCACAGAGCTCCCAGCTGGCCACTCTGAACTCACCAACATCTGCCCCATTGTGACACTGCAGTGCCGGGCTGCCTGCTCTGCCCTTGCCCACACAGACCTTGCTGCTCTGCCTGCCCCAGCCGGGCACTTCAGCAGCTCCTCACAGCCTGTGGGGATCACCCCTGGCCCTGGTGTTGGTCCCAGCGTGGGCAGGTCCTGCTTCCTTTTGTGGTCCTGCCTGCTGACCCCACAGCCACTGTGGCATCAGCCTCATCTCATCCTCCTGTGGGCCCAAAGGAAAGGCACTGCCTATGCCTGCTTTGGCAAGAAAGTGCCACAGCCCTGAATCCAGCACAGCTCAGGGCTACAAAACTGCAGAGAACAGGCTGAGTCCGGGATGGTGGTCACTGCAGGCCCTGGTGGTGATGGGAAGAAGCTGGACACAGAGACAACATGCTGGCATCAGGATGTATGTGAATGCCAGACAGTGGCAGATCAGGAATTTCAGGACTTCTCTTTGAAGGTCATACACCTCTGCAACCTGACCAGAGCAATGGAGTTATGGAACTGTATTGGACAAGAATGCAGTCTTCAGTCTCACCAGCTGGAACAACAGAGTGGTGAACCCTCAGCCCTTGATCCTGTCAGAAATATTGTCTCTGGCCAGAGCAACACTGCCTAACCACAGCAGCTTTCCCTTTGCAGCGCTCTCTGGGCTCTGTCCATCCCATGGGATTTGCCAGCAGATGGCAGGCAACCCCTGGCAGAGGTCCTCACCAGCCAGCCACAGAAGTCTTGGCCAGCTGCTCTTGGCTACTGAACTCCTCAGTCCCACCTGAACACCAGAAATGCCTCCTCCCAGCTCTCTGGCCCCTTCCCCAGTGCTATATTTAAGGAAGAAGAGGTCCATTGTCAAACACTCCATCCCAACACCAAGGGGCAAACAGACACTGCACCACAGACTTCAGGTTTGGGGCCTGGGCCTGCTCACCCTGGTCACTGCCCAGGACAAGGGCCAACACAAACCACCTTCACAAACCCCATCATAACACCATGAAGGCATCTCTGCTGGCAAGAGACTCTTGACAAGCAGAAAATGGAAACAGCTAGGGACAGGAATTTCTTTTTCAAGCCTCAAGAAGCTGTTTGCAAGACCAAAGTCAGGATGCAACAGTTTTGGTCTGAAATCTCCCAGTGAAACCAGTGACAAGCCTGCTCTGAAAGGCTCTGGGAAAGGAGCTGGCTCAGAACAGTGTTCAAATATTTTGTGGTTTATGTGTTGGAGAGTATTTAGCTACATTCTTGTAGAGAAATATGAATTTCACATTTGACTGTAGGGGTCTTAAGGGGGGAAAACCCACAAAAACCCCTCTAACTAATACCCAGCACCCTCTTCCTAAAGAGGCAGGCCTGCAAGCCCTGGCTATCCCAGTGTTATCAGGAGCTGTGGCTGGTGCCGGTGGGATGGAGCTGGCTCTGTGGCCATTCCAGCTCTGTGGGCTGCTGGGCCGGGCTCTTCTCCTTCCTCCAGCTTGCAGCACACACTCTGACCAGCTGCCAAAGGCTGTCACACATTGCCTGTGCCTTATTCATGTTCTGGCAGCCAGGATGTGCAAGGCCTGGGCACATCCTGAGGTGCTTCTCACCGCAGGTCTCCATTTGCATGTGCACGTGCAGCAGCTCAGAGCTCACATCTCTCAGTGGATACAGCAGACCGCTGGATTTTCCCCCTCCTATTTTCCCCCTCCTGTTTTCCCCCTCCTACTGGCACCACCAGGAGGCAGCTGGAGTGCGAGGGCACTGCTGAGCACAGCATCCACCGGCCTGGCTGCCTCTGCCCTGTGCACACACACACAGTTTGCAGGCTGATGTGCTCCCAGCATGGTTGAAAGGCTGCTCTCCTCTCCAAGCACATCAGGAGCTGTGGCACAGCCCTCATAGGGCCAGTTCTGCCCACACATGGTGTGTGCTACCCCACACCTCTCAACTTCCATACGTGTTTTCCTGGGGGCTGCACAGCTGCTCCAAGCCAGGACAGCCCTCACCCCTGCAGAGATGCCTGCCAGGCAGTGCCATGAGCAAAGCTGGGTTTGGGCTTTGAGACAGTGACAGCTCTACTGCCCAGATGCCTGCTCTTGCTGCAGCTCCAGCACTGGGCAGCCCTACACCTTGTCTGCATGTGATGGTCCTGTGCCCTCGGGCTACCAGGGGCTCAGAACAATTTCAGGCCCTTTCAGGGTTCTTACTTTAGGACCAATGCTCTTCAAAATCTTCATCAAGAACATATGGGGTCGAATGTTTGCAGATGACACAAAGATGAGTGCAGCAGTTGGCAGAACCGAGGGAAGGAATGCCATCCAAAGGAACCTGGATAAACTGGAGAAGCAGGAGAATCAGAACCTCCTGAGGTTCAACACGCACAAGTGCAAGGCACTGTAGGGTCAGGGCAATCCCAGAGGTGAGTACAGACTGCAGGAAGAGCAAAGAGCAGCCCTTTGGAGAAGGATTTGGGGTTCTCATGGATGAAAAGCTGGCTGGACGTAAGCCAGTTGAGCACTTGCAGCCCAGAAAGCCAAACACATCCTGGGCTGCATCAAGAGGTGTGGCCAGCAGGTCAAGGGGGGTGATTCTGCCCCTTTGCTCTCTGAGTCCCCTCCTGGAGTGCTGCATCCAGCTCTGGGGTTCCCAGCAAAAGTGTGAACCTGTGAGAGTGAGCCCAGAGGAGGCCATGAAGATGATCAGAGGGATGGAGCACCTCTCCTGCCCAGACAGGCTGAGGGAGCTGGGAATGCTCAGCCTGGAGAAAAGAAGACTACAGGGAGACCTCCCTGTGGCCTTCCAGTACCTTAAGAGGGCTTACAAAAAGAAGGCAGTGAGCCTTTATATGGGCAGACAGTGACAGGACAAGGGCCAATAGTTTTAAACTGAAAAAGGGCAGGTCTAGATTAGATATAAGGAAGAAACTCTTCAGTGTGAGGGTGGTGAGGCACTGAAACACGTTGCCCAGAGAGTTGTGGCTGCCCCCTCCCTGAAAGTGTTCAAGGCCAGGCTGGACAGATAGCTCAGCAACCTGATTTAGTGGAAGGTGTCCCTGCCCATGGCAGGGGGTGAATTGGATGATCTTTAAGGTCCCTTCCAAAACAAACCATTCTATGATTCTACAGGTCTGTGGTGACATTAGCACTACTGAGGTCCAACAGCAGTGACTGCTACAGGCTCACACTGCCCAGCTACAAAGCAAAGAGAGAAAGCACACTGGTGTTCCAAGAATCTAGTGGAGGAGTAAAAAGAGGGGTCCTGACCCCTCACTGGAGAGCCTTGTGTAAAAAACAAGCAGTGAGAAAATCCTGCGGAATGGCATTTGCTCAGAGTTCATAATACATAAAATCAGATCACATATCATAAAATCTTAGATTCATTTAGGTTGAAAGAGACCTTTAAGATCAGCAAGTCCAACTTGGCTGTGTTTGTAAGGCAAACACAGCCAAGTCCACCAAGCTGAGGCAAAGCCAGCTGAGCCCATTCCCACCAGGCTGGCTGGGTCTGGCACGCACCACACATACCCACACACACGTGGCTGTTAAAGCATGTTCTGGTGACAGAGAAATGTGGGGTGATTCAAGAGAAAATAATGAAGCCACTCCCACCTGCCCGTGTGAATGTGCCTCACGTGGGCTCAAACCCCAGCCAGATACAAATCAAGGGTTCATAAATTAAATATAAAAGAGCATCCCCTGAGGCCTAGCAGCCTGCCCCACCTCTCTCCCCCTGCTGGGATGTCAGTCTCTCTAATGGATTCTGTCAGGGTTTGTTCAGATCCTCCCTAAATGACCCTGTCTTCGTTCCCTGCCAGCATCTCGAAGGGAAGCAAAATGCACATTTTCAAGGGTTTTCTGGAAGAGGGTCTAGCTTTCACCCTCTTCTCTCCAAGTGGGAAAGTCATTTGAGTCAGTGTAGTCTTTAGCTGGGAATCTTCCCCCAGAGCAGCTGCTCCCTGGGATTTTGGGGCGAGGCAGGTTGGGCTACAGGGAGAGGAGAGCAGGATGATGATGCCGGTGGGTGCTCAGGGTCCCACTCTGCAGAGCACGAGGGGCAGTCCCTTCCTTGATGTCTGAGGAAGCAATCATCCTTTAGCCCAGCATGAAGATGCTGTAGACCCCCTTCTTGCTTCAGACCCTCTGCTGCCTCCCTGGAGAGGCTGCGGCTGCCTGCCCATCGGATGATTTAAGGAGGCAGCAGCTTCCTGCGTGCAGAGGGCTTGCATGAACCACACCTTGCCTAGTCCAGATGGGCCATCTGGAGCCCCACACAAGCATAGTATTTGCAGACTTCCTTTTGCCTGCCATGGCCAAGGAATCCAAGTTTCCATCAGCCCTCGCTGTTTAACTTGCAGGTCAATGAGATACATTTCCTCAGCAAGACTTGTGTTCCCCAAGTAGAGGATCCAGCTTCATGGCAGATGATGCCTGCCATCCTGCTGAACTGCTTAACTCTGTCCCAAGTAGGACTATTCTTTTCTTCACAGCTTCCTCAGTAGTCTCCAATGAGGCACACCGTGCTTTAATGCACAATGGTATATCATATGTAAGAAAATGTGAAGGCTATAATCCTAAGAGGGCTCAGGCTGTGCTCTGAAATACATGCTGTCATGTTAGATATCCTGACAGACAAATATCCAAGCTGTCAGACAGTTCCCCAGGACAGCAGACAGCACTGACAGCAGACATCCTCCTTGGCAGTAAAGTGAAACAAACCACCCAAGGGCCCTCTGAATACACCTTTTTTTTAAATGCATCTGCCATTAACCATAAAATGGTCACCGCAGGTACAGATTGCCATATCTCTGGAGAAGAGAGGCTTTGTGCAGGACTGGGCTAAGCTGAGCCATAATACGAAAATGGGCATTTTTGCCAAAGCTTAGAGCAGCCCTAGCAGATGAGAACAGAGCAAGGAAAAAAGGGATTGGAAGGGATCAAACCTTCCTCAAGTCGACCCAAATCCAATGAACTGTCAGTTACTGTGAGACTCTCCTGTGGGACAGCACAGCAAAACAAAATCTGTATCTGGGGCTCTGCAGAGAAGCAGAACACGCTTCCCAAAACTTCCCAAAGTCCTACCTTCACTGACATGTGGGACTCACAAGACTGTCCAAAAAATCTCAAGGCCAAAAACATGTTGTAAGACAGCTACTGCAGCCCCACTCCATGGAGGCACGCAACCTCGGAGCTGGGCAACCCAGTGCGTCACCCTCCCAGCCAGGAGTGAGCTGGTCTTCACGTGGCACCTTCCCCTCTGCCTCTCCCCCCGGAGGCCTGGGGAGCGGCGTGCGTGGGGGGAAGCGATGCACAACATGCCCATCGCTGCGCTGGCTGGCACCTTGCTGCTGGCACCAGCCTCCTTCACGCTTCCAGCTGCTCGCGCCCCTGTTTGCAAGGCTGGGATTTGCCACGGGGCTTCAGGAGGAGGCCCACAGAGTTTCTATGAAGCACCATGGTCTTTGTAAAGTGTCCATAAGAGAGGAGCCCAGCGCCAGAACCCCTCTGTCCCAGACAGGAGTGGCACACCAGCAGCACTACCCGCTTCCAGGCCGCCCCAGGCGCTGCAGCACCTTCCCAGGACGCCCACTGCTGCAACGTGTGTGGACAGCTTGCAGAAGGTGGGGACTTCTGGGCAATCTTCCTTCCCATCTCTGCACGTGGGCCCCACTCTGGAGCTGCTCCATTGCATTCACCACCCCTTGCACGCACCACTGCTGCTGCCACCCAAGAGGGGACCTCTGTGCCCACGCCACAGCCCAGTGCACCAACCCAACAGCTCACACCCATCAAGAGCAGCAAACCTCCACATCAGCTCTCTGCAGGGGCTAAGAGACCTGCCCGTGCCACACACCACCCTCCCTTGCAGAAGGGATGGCTCCAGGCGGGAGGAGGTGGGACTGGGTCAGGTAACTGAACTCCCAGCCAGCAGCTGCCGGGCTGGGAGCTGGCCTGGCACCCAAGGAAGCGATCACGTTACATGGCGGGGACGTCTGGCCCTGAACATCCCAGGCTGCCATACGTGGTGTAAACCTGAACCCTGCTCTGTGAGTGCTCAGCACTGTTATATTTAGGATGCATAGCTATGCTGGCTACACAGGGTATCCTGTTTTCTCAGGGCATTTTTGGGAACCAGTTATTCCTTAGCTCCACATTTGGATATGTGCGTGAGAGCAGCAAGGAATAGCAAACTTCCTTAGGTGTTTTGGTTTAAGAAGCGATAGCAACTATCAATGTCAACACACTTTCATTAGTCATGCTGGGCTAAATAAACTTAGGACATATCCCAATAATTTAAACCTGTATACTCTTGGAATTCACCTGTAGGGTAAGATCCTGAAACACCAAAGCAAAAGTGTATTTTGTTTTCATATTCACATGTAGCAAATCCAGAAACCATCCGTAATCTCACAGAAACAGGAGTAACTCCCAGTTTTTTCCTGTGTCCCCTCTGTAAGCGTGCCATGTTGCATGTACTGGAATTTCAGCCCACACGAGGACAAGACTGAATGCTGCTGTGATGCTCTTTTGAGTTCATTTTCAAGGTAATGTATAGGCTATCCAGAGTCAGGGCCAGTGCATTGCTGGTCTCCCCACAGCCACACACGAAACATCCCAAAGGAGCGAGGCAGAACACAGATGGATTACCACATCTCTGATGCATGAGAAGCAGCAGCGATAATGCAGTCTTGGAATAGTACAACCATGGTGTATTAATAAAAGCATGACGCACTGCAACTGATTTATGAGCTTGGCACGTTAGGTGGGAAGAGAATATGCCTGGTTCTGATAGAGCTGGCAGGTTGTTCCTTACATCCCCCAGCACACACAATCCACTGACAAGTATTTCGTAAGATTTACGTTAGCAAGTCACAGCTGAGCATGTCTCCACAGACAGTGTATGTAAATGTTATTGTGTGAGATTGAGTTCTTGGAGTTGGAAGTGTACGGTCACTGTTCAAATATGATACATGTTACAGTCTCAAATGACCCAAATGCACTCCAAATACCTCTAATATTGCTCTGGATGATAAGAGAAGCTGCTTTCTTCCTGCTTTCCAGAACCAACTGCTTCAAAGTCACAGGGGACTTCCAGTTTTCATCTAGCAGCAGCATGATGTAGAAGCAACTGTTGATAATCCCTATTGGGACATACCACCAGGGTGTGTTAGTAGATGAACCCATTGTTTCTTAAATGAGTAGGGATTTATTTCTATGCTTGTGGGATACTGCAAGCTACAAGAAAACTTTCAAATGTTTAAAGAAAAACTTCATTTTTACCATTATTCTGAAACCACAAACTGTGCAGATTTTCATGTATTTATGGGAAGGCAAGACCAAAGTCTATAAACTTCTCAACGTGATCAAGTCAGTCTGCTTGCTATGTACAGGGAATTTCGTAAAGGTGACTAAATCACATCAGTTTAGCTGGGTATCCTTTCTACAGTTGTGATGCTGCACTCATAAATATTTCTTTCAAAAACAAGTGTTGCAGTTACTACACAATGTCATGGTATGATCTGCCTCCTTGAATCTCCTCTGCTGCACTGGAAGGATTGACACCAGCAAGGGAGATGCCTGATCTCCTTTGGCTCCTCTTCCTTAGCAAGTTAATGTTCTGAGTTTTACTGCCAAAACCAAACTACTGGAAGCTGTCCTTCTTTCTTCTGTACCACTGCAAAAATAAGTCATACAATTACAAAAGGTTGAAAACCGAAAATCATAATTACACTTTCACAAATTACTCATTTCCACATCATACTAGATAATGGCAAGATGTTTTAGAACAATAGATGTTTTAGAACTGCACAGCCTAGCAGCAATTATATGATTTGATAATTTACAACCATCTCATAACACTGTCTGGGGGGCCAGAGGAGCCCTTTGCATAAGACTTTAAGCCTTTAATTTTGCAGTTCTCTGGCTCGCCTTTCAGCCAAGGAAGTGTGTCTTCTGTAAAAGCTGATTGCTTTTCCACAGACCTGTGTGACCTGAGCTTACAGGTTAAAGTTCAGTGTCCACCTGTGTAAATTGTCTGCAAGACTGAATTGACAACCATGCCCCTGACCAGGTCAAGCATGCAGAGCTGAGGTTGTCTTTTCAGAACAGGGCTGTGCCACATTGCACAGACAAGGGTAGAAAACAATTTTAACAAATGTTAAAAATACATACTTAACAGTATTTAGAATTTCATTATGAACTGCAGAACTTCAGATACCTACATTTGATAGCATTAAAACTTTTTTACAAAATCAAAAGGCTGCATGCTTCTACTCCTTTTCCCTCCACAACATCCCAGGGAATTCCTATTAATGGATATAGGGAAGAATCTTACCAGTGTAGGCTTACATGCAGGCCACAGAAAGGATGTCTGGGCCATACATCACTTGGCATATTTGGTTCACAATTAAAACTTTGTCTGCTGCTGATAGGTATGAAGAATTCCTTTCTTCAGTGCTTCACGTATCACTTTTTCTGGTATTTGAGACATGATGTCTTGTGAGATGGAGATGGCACAAAATACATTACTGTTGGCTACCATGTCATATCCAAGATTCAGTAGCAAATAACTATTTTTTTTTTAAAAAAGTGATATTTAAAAATAAATAAGATTTTCCTTTACTAATTTATTTACCATGCTTACTGACAGTGCAAGCAAAAGCAAAAATCCATTCTGGGAATGGACTGGGGCACAGGTATCCTTTCTGTAAAGATTTCATATACCAGCTTTATTCAAACAACTTCTTACTGAACAACATCATAAGCATTTTAGCTAAGTGAATGTATTGCTGAATACTTCATTCAGCCACATGTTCTGTGCATGCAATGCACATGTAGAAGTTAAATATTCTCAGGCTGGCCTCTTTATAACGCTTCAAAGAACACACAAAATAATAACAGAAATGGCTTGTTACAGACCCTACAATACACACAGCAGTATGCCAATACACCAAGCTGGAAAAATTGATCCTATTCCAAGGCAAGTATATTATATAAAAAAATTAGGTAGGTTAGTATTACTTTCAGACTTGCAATAATAATGATACTAATAACAATAATAATAATTTTTTAACACCTACTCTGGATTAACTTGGCAATCTGTTACATAACAGTTGTGGTACTCCCCCAGCAATTTCAGCAGCTCAGCTATGACTGTACACACACCTTTCATAACCTTGTTCGTGATTTTAATCTACCTCAACAACTGCTGTTCTAATAAATATTTCTTGCAAATGAAAAAAATCATTGTAGTAATTATGCAACAATTTTCTAAATTGCTATAAAACCACCAAAATAAGCCAAAGCTTCTGTTTTTTTCTGTGATCATAAACAAGGATATGAAACTCCCTGGAAAGTAAAAAAGCAGAACCTACCTGTTAAAAAAACTTTATAAGGAACACCATCATTAACCTTTGCTAGCTATTGGAACACTGCTTGCTCAGGTTCTGTGATTAGCCAGATTAAATTGGTGTTTGGCACTAACATGATGCTTCTTGTGTTGAAATAGCACATGGAAAATAGCAACACTGCTACTGTGTATTGTCCAGCAGTAAAACACCATGATATTACAGTGATTATTATTCATATTCCAGAGCACTGCAAGCCCCAGTCATGAAACTACTGTATCAGAACAAAATGACTGTTCTTGTCACAGGGAGCTTGCAAGGGGCATGCAGGGAGGTGATGGATGCAGACAGACTGGAAGGCAAAATGAACACTGGAACAGTTTTCATTTACACAATAGATATGACTCCTTGCACACCAGTAGCATAAAATACTAAACTTCTGTATACATCAGTGCCAAGGGGTTTTCATGAGGGATGCAGAAGACACCAAGGAAGGAATCTTTCAGAATGTTATGCAACATCACTTCAGAAACAATGGGCAATTGGAAACAGAGCCTTAAAATGCTTATTTAGAAGTCTTAAAATGAAGGGTGCAGAGGCTGACCTGGTGGGACACTGAGCCCAAGAGATAACTTACATAACATCTTGATTTGAGTAAGAGGGATGGTGTAACAGCAGGCTTTGGCAGTCATGAGCAAGTGAAGAGAGAAGCTTTACAACTAATGCAACAGAGATGGCAGAGCCAGGGCAATAACACAAAGCAAGAAGCAACAAGTCAAAGCAAAAGACTAATAAACAACCCACTCTGCAACTTTCTCAGTGGCTGTGAAATCAAAGCTGTTTAGCTGTCAAGGACAAAAAAGGGACACTATTAATTCAGATCAGTACGATCAGGCTGGATGAGACAGTAAACTGAATGACTAGGTAGGAAAACCAGAGAGAGACATGCTGCAAAAGAATGAAGACTGAGACAGAGCTGGCATAGGAGGTTTTAGAAACATGCAAGTTGAAGCTGTTTACTAAGCACAATTGTATCAACAAAAGGACAACAGAAGCAGAAACCCTGAGGGTTACAGAGTTGGGAATATTCAGTTGCACTGAGGCTGTCTTGAGGTGTCAGCGATGCAGACTAAGCTTTTTGTCAAAAGGCCACTCCTATTCCCACCCTTGTGTAAGAGGCACATCAAAAAACAAAGCCTCTTTCTTAAGGCAATGGGCAGTACAAGTAAATCCCAACCATTCTTACCCATGCAACTGTTATGGAAAAGACAAGCGGGATTTTTGGAAGAAGTCATCCATCCATCCATCCATCCATCCATCCATCCATCCATCCATCCATCCATCCATCCATCGTTAGATGGAACAGAAACACACAGACTAGCAAAGCACACAAAATCTCATTGTGAAAACCCACCAATAATGCTCTTACTCATACTTTCCATGTCACCACCTGAAATACTTGAAATGCTCCAAGATCCAGCAGGAGGAGAAAGCAGGAAAGCATTTATTTCCAGAACAGAGTAAACCAGCTTTCTTTTTCAGAAGATGCATCTACAGGATTGTCATGCAAGTAATAACGAATCTCAATGAGTGCCATCAGCGTGGCACACCCAAACACAAGCAGAGAGCAAAACCTAAGAGAACACTCCATCGATCCTGCTTTCCATAAGGCTTCATTCTATTTTGATAGACACAAAGCTGTGAATATCCTCGTGGGCATTTTAAAAACTGTAATTTCAACTCTGAGGTTCTGCAAGCTTTGTTTTCTGTGGTGTATGATATCATAAACATCCTGAATATAATTACAACTGCAATTTTGTGGGCTGTATTTTCCCTACTGGTAGCCCAAAGCTGACGTTTACAAAAAGTCTTCTGCACGCTTATTTGATTCGAACTTTTTATTATTATTACAAATGTATATTATTTTATTAAAAAAATTCACACTGAAGCAAAGTCAATTCCATTTCATTACAACCAAGAATATAAAATAAATGCAATGAACTCATAGCTTAGTTTTAACAGTCATTTCAAGAGTGACATCAGGACAACTTAAAAGCAGTAAACTCTCAACTCTAGAATGAGAAACAAGTATTCTGCTTTGTGGTTTTGGTAGCCCATTGGCACGGGCACTACTGAATGCAGCCACCACAGATCTAGAGCAGGAAAGTTTTGTGGCAGCACCAGGCGCATACACAGTCATTTCTAATGGAAACTACAAAAATGAAAGATGCGTGCATGAAATTATTAGGAAAAAAAAATAACTGAGTAGAGACAGGCACACTTCCACAAATAGTAAACATGGGAATATACAACTAGAACAATTTGAAAAGTTACTACCTTACATATATAAAAAGTTCTTTAAATTGCTGTTAAAAAGGACATGTTCTGTCCAGATTTTGTGTAATACTTTTTAGTGTCTACACAAGACAAATTTTTAAAAAAATTAAATAGCATTAATTTACTACTAAATATTTAGGAGATAACAGTGCATTAAGGACTTTTTTCATATTGTAATACACATCGCTCCTGTCTGGCGACATTTTTAGAAGATTACGTATGGCCTTATGTACAATACATTTATTTAATCCTAAAACAATTCTTTACTTAATGGCATTAAAGTACCATTCCTGAAGATTATGAAGGGGAACTAAGCTTATTATGTTTATATAAAATATCATACATATTTGAACACTTCTAGCTTCCCGCCACCCCGCCCGCTACGAATGCGCTCCCCTCCCCCTCCCCAGATACAGTGTCACAGATACAGTGCAGGAGTCGCAGCTTTCCCTATATTTTTCCTTCATTGTGCAGTTTGTGCTACATAAACCTCACCAACGCGGAGCAGGCTGCTCATCCCATTAATTCCCCACGTGTTTGTTTCCTCTGAGCCATGAAAAGCTGTGCTCAGCAGCCCGTTCTCCCACCAGGATGGAGAAGACAGCTCTGTGCCTCTCAGTACAGGTGTGAAACACTTTGCTGAGGCTCTATAGGTTGTGGGCAGAGACAGAGCTGAGTAATAAAGAAACTGCACAGGCAAAATAACCCCATAAAAATGACATGGTCCTGGTTTCCCACGACAAACTGCACAATTCACTTGTGAAAGTGGAGAGTTTTTACCTCCTGGGATAACCCCTAGGCAGCAAGGCTTCTTCCACTATGACTGCCACCAACCCTGGCAGCATGCATCAAGCTCCCAAGAAAAAGTGACTTATTTCACCCCTGTGAAGAAACTACAAGAGTGTGCAGAGCCTACATTTTGCAGCCAGTGCTGTTGCTTCTATTCCCTCTCCTCCCGGCTGTGAATTTGGAGGATCAGAGGAAGTCAGCTCGGCTTCACCTGTGCGCATAAAAGCTAGAGAGAGGAGTGGCATGTGGGCATCTATCAACCCAACCAAGACAAGAAATGCGAGTGCAGCTGAGAGAGGTTGTGGCAGTCACTCTAGAAGCTGGAAGTTCGCTCAATTAAAGCACCTTACATTGCTGTGAAGTTTCACACTCTACATACAGATTAATCTACACCATGATTTTGCCTTATTGGCACAAGAGCCCACCTTAATTAACCAATGGTCCCCTGCCACCTCCTCATCTTGTATGAATTTTGATGATCAGCTGCAGGTCACAGCAGGGAAAAGAAATGTTAGTTAACTGTAGTATAAAAGACAAAATAATTTTGAGAGAACAGAAGGATGAAAAGAACACGAGGGGACAAAAATCACTCTGCCATAAGTTAATTTCCAGAAACGTGACATTCAAATCGCAGAAGTATAAAAGAAGTGTTACTTAATAGCATTGGCCAATTATCCATTTGATCAAAATTACCTCATCCTAACATCAGTAAGGGGGGAGACAGAAAGAATGTCACCCCACAGTCACTGAAATAAAGGAACAATTAAAACCTGTCCTTTCAGAGTACTACAGTATGAACAAGATGTAGCATTTCAAGGGTTATGCATTGAAGTATCCTTGGGGAGATTATTTTTCCCCAGAAAGAATTTTTCCCTTCAATTGCTTCATTTAGTTTTTCATCATCTTCTTATCCATTTGATGACTAAAGCAGGTTTTAGCTGCTTTTCTGGAGCAGCTGAGTGTTGTCAAAATCACATGATGGCAGGTATGGCCAAAGCAAGCCAACTGCTCACACAAAGCAGGAAAACAGAATGAGTTTGAGGAGGAAAGGGGCACTAAAGATGACTGGGAGATCAAATCCAGTAGAACCACATATGTGACAAAAAGCATTCTCCTCAGAGCAAACAGACCTACTCATCTTGCTACACCTGATCACAACTTCAGTGTGAATGTGCATGGGTACACCATTTTTTTGTGTGTGGGCACAGGACAGAAGAGAACACTCTGCAGTATAAAAACCTGTTACCACTGACCATTTACACCTTCTCTGGACACCAGCTGTAGAAGCTCTCTGATGTTACACTGCCAGAAGCATTCTAAATGCATTCCTCTAGGTTTTCTGCCACAGGAGTCAGCCTTATTTCTGAAGGCTGAAGCAAAAACGAAGCTGTCCCAAATTACATGTTGTGTCTCTGAATAACTGTGGTTCCAGAAGTTGGACAATAATCCTCTGATTATGCTTCTGAACTCTTGCTTAATTACTAGGGATTTTCTGCCAGCTACCCATCCACTTACAGTCCCTTAGGCACAATCAAAACATGTTTGCTCTAGGGAAAAAGAAACATTTCAGTGCAATCAAGCGCATCTGGTGTAACTAATCTGGTTAATCACAGCAATGTGAGGGACACAGAATATGCATTATAAACAAGAAAAAGGAACAATTTTCAACATGCTTTTCAAACTGCACAATAATTTCTCTTAATTATAAATTCTAACATAAAATGATTAAATGCATTTGTTTTTGCAAGTCTTAGTATTTCTGTCACCTTTAAATTTTGAGAACTGACTCAGGAATGTGAAAGAAAGCTAAATTTATAGAACTCTCACACACATTAATAAGCTACTTCGCAGAAATACAGAAAAAGCCCGTCATCCACATTCCTACTGAGACTTGAGGGCAGTAAATACATTTTCCTGACTATTTTGGTGTCCAGCCTGGGAAGACATTCCATTCTTCTGTTCCAACAGATCCTGAAAGCATCTCCTTTTAATGTGACTGTCCTGGTTTCATTTAAAGTAATGCTTAATTTAAAACTAGTCAGAGCATGATCACTGTGATTTCAAGAATTCAATGTGAATGAGTTAAGAAATATCAGCAATCTTCTGTTTGGCGTTCAGTCCAGTAGCATGAAGCATATCTGTCGCTGCAGAGACTTGGGTGGGTTTTTTTTCTTTTTTCATTTTATTAATTTTTAATTTTTTTTATTTTTAATACTTTGCCTGAAAACTAGACTAATAAAAACAGAATAGTAAAATACTCTGGAACAGTAAAATTTTGCTGTTCTTGACATCCATGAGCAAAACAGTAATATCCTGTGAAAATAACATAGTGCTTTAAAAAGGTGCAATATACCTGTATAGCTAAACTGGTTTGCCTAGTATAAAACTAACTATATACAAGCTTGAAAGCCTGGGAGTTCAAGATTTTAAAACTTTAAAATCCCATCAAAGAGATTGAAAAGACAGATTTATGGCAATCACTACAGCATAAGGAAGGTGCACCAGGAATCCTTCAAAATTCCAAAGGTTAAAGAAGTTAAGTGCTGGGTTCAGATCAGAAGGGTTCATTAGAGTAACCACAATGGAGCACATGCAAGGGCAGGAAGGAAGGAAAACTTCACAAGAATCTCCTTTATGGCAATAAAGGGATGGGGCAGGGATGGGGGAAGTCTTCAGTGAGTGAAGTTTTCCTTTTATCATCATGAATTTTAATTCTGCATCATAGTTTGTATTTTTGGTCTTCTCATCATTATGAACTTCATATTGCTGGAGTCTTCTGGCTTCTAGTCCATTCCTTTCTGAGTGCAGCCTGTCAGGCCCCTCAGTACCTGTGAGACTGATGAGATTGGTGATACTGAGAGCTCTGCTGAGACGATGTGGAATAGCCCATTGTACTCTGGGACTGAGAAGATCCCTGAATGTTGCTTTGGTAACTCAGGCGCGAGCTGGAGTGCTGCAGGAAAAAAGAGAGGGATCAAAGAAATGATCATAACAGGTCCAGCCTGCTAGGACCATGCAACTCAGGAAATTTTTAACCTCTCTGGTGCTTATTAAAACATGATTGTTGGGGAAGATGACTAAATAGTGCTGCTTTTTAGGGTCCCATAAAACAAGTCATCATTCTGATCTGCAATCAGCTTTAACACAGCACACAAAATACACAAGAACCCTTGGGGACACCTAAAAGTACAGCATCTACACACCCACTTTCTGAAGAAAAAATACACAAGAGACAAAGGTAGCAGACTCCCTTTCAAAAGTCATCTGTTTTTTAAACTTACATCTATTGTTACTGTAAATGCTATTAATGACAAGACTACAAACACCCTTCTCAAGATAGGCAATACTAAACATTATAAACACTTTATTCTCTTCTGAGAAAAAGGCAAACATGACTACTACTCAATTTATCCAAATGAAAAATTGTCCATTAGGATTAAATAATTTAATATTAAATGAGTCTTTTAACCTGATACTTTAACTACTGCAAACAAGGACAATGGCTTAAAAATGGGTACGTGTATGTACATAACCTAACATTAATTTTCCTGAATATTTTTTTTTCTCCTCCACAGTTTGGGACTGTCAGCTCAGTGGACACCAACCTCAGTGAGACAAATTTGTGAATCCTACAACCTCCACCCTGCTGAATTTGCCCTTTCATTCTCATAACCATTTCCCGTTCAGAACTGATTGTGAGCTGCCCAATAATGCAAGACACAAAATCACTTGGCATGAGAAGTACTGCTCAATGGACAGGAGACAGTCCAGCAAGGTAAACCCCACCACAATCCCATGATAAGGCTGGTTGTGTTACACAGAGTCTGAAACCTGAATTTTTTTCTCAAAATTCTGGGAAGTTTTGCAACTTCTAATGGAAAAGAAAAAGAATTGTAAACAATTCTATGACTTTATAGGTGCTCTTTCTGGATGAAAAGCATCAGCTCACCATGGTAAGCAAAATACCCAAGGTCACATAAGGAAGGCTCAGTAAAATTCAACAGTTTTGCACTGTCATTTGTGGAAGTAACATATATTGAGGCTGCTGAACGACAACAAAAACTTCAACAGAGACTTCAGACCACAAACTAAATGAAACTCAAAGCAAAGAGAATCTTCTATCTACTTCCAAATAAGATAAAATTGAGTGAAATTACTGCCTTAAGACTAAAAGAATGCATTAACTTGCCCATGCTTATTTTTGTTTCACATATGAGAATTTGTTTTTAATAAAGTCAGACTTGGACAAATTGCAGACATTCCTTCCTGGAACAGAAGATCTTCAGCTAGAAGTTAAAGGCAGATAGCCAAACACAAGTGTAAAAATGGATAATCAGACCATACAATTTAGTGAATGACTTAAAACAAGCATACAGATCATGATTTTGATGACTGTGCTGTTAAAGTTTAGAAGGAAAGCATCACAGAGGGCAAAAAAATCTGAAAAAAAGAATATTTACACTACTAGCAACTTGTAAGGGAGAAGTTAGCCAACAATTCAGAGAACTGGATAAGAATTCTATAATGGATATCCATCAAATGCAGCACACCAGTCCTCAAAGTACAGACCAAACCAGACCAGCCATAAATACTGTGCAGTCAGACAGATCAGTACATCTGTCCAGGCCTGAAGCCTGTCTGGAACTTTTCAGAAAAGAAACCTAGTTGTCTTTTCCCTTAAATTGCCCTCAATGTCTTCATGACAATTTGCAACTAAAGGAGTTAAACAAAAATGGGAGAAATATGTCTGGCACTGAGTAATCAATTGTCTGTGGAGAAGGTCTGGAGGGCTAAGTCAAGACAACTGTAGAGCTGGTGTCTTAAACCCTACTTATTTTAACTTTAAAGCAGCCTGAAAAGACCATTCTCCAAGGTGGGACCCTATTGGAGGCTAGGAGCAGACAGAATCCCTAGCATAATTTAAAATTTACCCTTAATATCTAACTTTCTTTTTTATTTTTCTTTCAACTAATTACTGCTCCAGAGAGTATAAACTCTGAAGTACTGAAGATCCTGGTAAGTTCAATGCTTTCTATATTTAATGGGAGTCACTTTTTCGGTGGAAAATATAATTCTAGTAAGCAAAGACAAGTATGATAATTCAAATAATATCCAGTGATATTGCTTTTCCTTATGAATGCTACTGCACTGAAAAACATGAAATCTGTTCTACTTTGGTCACATTAGAAACCATGCATGTCTTTGTGCCCTACCCTGGCATGAATCAAATGGATGAACCAAATTGTCATTCCTGTGTTTACACGCATTTTTTTTCTTTAACATTAGAAGTAGTCCTAGAAAGATACCAGAATAAACTACAGAACCCCTCCATACACGTGACAATAGGAGGAATGAAATGGGAGAGCCTGATTCTAACTTTGCTTCTCCTTCTCAGGACTGTCTCACATCTGTGAGACATGGGATTTAATATTGCCAAGACTCGAGTATCCTGAACTTGATGTAATGCAACATTTACATCCACTGGCTTCAGTAAGATTACTCTAAAATATAAAGTTAAGCAAATATTTAAGTGCTTTCGTCGAGTGGACTAATCCTCAACACTTTACAGGGTGCAGTAGATACAACTCAAACTGGTATTCTATTGAAAATAACTAATCACAGAACACCACCTCATCATGCCTCAGGTTACATCAAAAATTCATGAAAATGTGGTCTGTTCTTGCAGCTGGGAAGAGGGAAAAATGACATTTTGGCCCTCGGCCCTATAGTATCAGAAGCAGCAAAATTTCCAGAGGTACCTGATAATCTGAAGGCATGACAGGCCCGCCTGAGTTAGCGCCTGAAGGCCCAATGCGTGGTTTCTTGTTGGGAGGCACCTGGTTGAGGCTGGAGTCCTGGCTGTGCTGGAGCCCCGCGCCCGCGCCCCCTCCGGCCGCGCCGGCGCCCGCCGCCGTCCCGTTGGTCTGGCTGCTGTTCTGCTGCTGCGGCTGCGGCTGCTGCGGCGCTGCCTGCGCCTGCTGCTGAGGTGCTGTTTGCTGCTGATGCTGATTCTGCTGCTGCTGATTCTGAGGGAAGAAGCGACACAACACGGTCACTTCTCTGAGCAAGGTTTGTGAGCTTCACGGAGCTGCCAACCCCGGTGTCACCGGGGAGGAGGCAGGCCCTCGTGTGATGGGAAAACACAGCAAGGCTGAGTGCTGGGAGAAGTTCACCCCCAGCACAGACCTGCACACATATGGGGTGTCCCACCTGTGGTCATTTTGCTTTTTTAATGAAACAAGCTGGACTTAAACTGGAAAGACAGTCTAGTGCCTCCTACAGCTTCCACAAACAATCCTCCCTTGGGGAGATCTTCTATTAATGGGCTATTGAGTCCCACTGATAAAGTTACATCATCCCACTTTGAGATGCTCAACCTAGGGGGAGGAGCCAAGCATTCCTACCTGGATATAATCTGGGATATAGAACACCACAGGCAGCCTTTTCCACTGGACTCCAAGAGGAGCAGCTTTCCTCTCCACTAGATTCCCAGAGAAAGACCAGGCCCATCTATACCACCACTGAATGTTCAGAGGAAAACTGCACCCTTCTACAGGATCACTGCTTCAAAATAACCCCACTTTCAACATAACCCAATCCTCCAGGAGGATTGCAGCCACCATTTAATCAGACTGCTACCAACACCTTGACCCATAGGGTGTCAGGCCATATTCTAACTCTGTCAGTGGGTTTTTTGTTGTTGTTTGTACTATTGCATTTGTATTTTTAATTTTCCTAGTAAAGAACTGTTATTCCTATTCCCATATCTTTGCCTGAGAGCCTCTTAATTTCAAAAATTATAATAATACGGAGGGAGGGAGTTTACATTTTCCATTTCAAGGAAGGCTCCTGCCTCCCTTAGTGGACGCCTGTCTTTTCCAAAACAAGACACCAGGTGCTAGGAGAGAATTAAAGGAACCCTTTATAAAGCAGTAATCACCTAATGAAGTAAGTCAAAGCACCCAGAATTTCACTAGTGCTCGGTGACAGACATGGGGAACCCACAGTAAGTTTTTCTAAGTGGTTCAATGGCCTTGTTAATGCAGAATCAAAACCACCTTTCAAACTATCACTTTTCACCTGAAGAAGGCTGACAGCATTACTGCCAGAAAGGTAAGCACACTGAGACCAAAGGAATTTTATCATGTCTTCCTGGTTGTGAGAAAATTCTGTGGCAAAACCAGAAACAGGTTTCATTACTATTTTGGTTTCCTGTGCTTTTAAGCAACTTGTGAAGAGTGCTGTACTGGGAATAGGGCCCAGCACAGTGCACAACGTACAGGGTCAGAAAATCTTTCTTTAGCAGAAATAAACCAGAAATGTTGAAGACAAAAGAGGAGGAAACAGCTAAAACAAAAATCTGGCAAGGGAAGGAGGAGACTAGCAAAGGAAGATAAGCCAGATAATTAAGATGACACTGATCCTAGAAGGAAAATAAACAGAGAGAAGTGTCACAGAAGGGAAAAAAAGTTTAAGAAGAAGAACACAAGAACAAAAGATATTAAGAGCTCTTCTGGCTTCAGAAGGCTATAGACTAAAAGGAGTATTTGAGGAAGTGGAGGGAAAGTCAGAAAATTAACTGAGTGCAACCCTGTCCTCCATGGTTACAGTTCTGGGAAAGACGTCACTTGCTCATCATGAAAAAAACCTTCAACTGACATGGATTGAATTAAAAAGCCTTACTATCCTTCCCCTAACATACTGCAGGGAACATTGTTTTCCTAGAATATTTGCTTATATAATGAACAAAACTTTAGTATGGCAGCCTTTTAATTAAAACCTTACTTTATTAGTTTCTCAGAAATTATGACAACCAGTTGCCACTAGCAAACAATTCTTCATGTCCCCTTCACCTTGAGCTTTTAGTTACCTCAGATAAATGACATAAAAGATCTGCATCTATGCCATTCATCACACAAGATACATTCCAACAAAATTTGCAGTGATGTATTCATTTAAGATTACAAAGAAGACTTGCATCTTCAAGGACTTAAGAGATGGCCTGAAATTCCATTTCACATTTAGCAAAACCCATAATGTATCCTCCTGCATGTAGTTGTCAAATCCCATCTCAGTCAGATTCTAAGATTCTGTTTCCTGGGAGATTTAGACCTCAGTAATCTAAAAAGTTAATCAAACTAGCTTGTAAAAAAAAAAACAAAAACAAACAAAAAAAAACCCAAACAAACAAAAAACAAACAAACAAAACTATCAAGAAGCAATTTATTTTCCATAGTAGTTTGATCTTCACTTACACAAACAAAACACCAAAAACTAAGGTACTATTTGTGTTAGAATTCTGAAATTTGTGTTTTCATAGGAGTGTTTGGATATAAGTAAGGTAGTTACTATTGTGTGAGCAGAAAAACTTCAAATTTTTTAATACAGAAACAAATATTGAAGGGACTCTCACAATTAAAAGCAAGAGTTTGTTTTAAGTCTCAGGTTTTGTACTTCAGATTTTAGCACAAAATTTAGTTGACTGCTCTTGTGTGGAACTGCTACTGCTGGCTAGAGACTGAGATCTGCTCGGTCAGTCTCCAGCTGGGGCCTAGCTGCACCATCTAACTGCACAAAAATGACTTTTTGACAAACAAAAACCTTGTCCTCAGGTCAGTCTGTTCATGGCAGTTCCTAAATGACTAAACTCATGAAAGGTCTACACTTTGCAACCCACTGCCATAATTCACCTCTCAGGCACAAATTACAAAAATGAAATTTCAGTCCTACCTTGAAACGAGGCAAGCAGAAACTCGCCTAGCAGAATTTGAATGATAAAATAATATTTTTTCACTTTGTTTTACAAACCCTTATTTTAGTCTTGCTAACTAACAATTAACCATTTTGAAGAATGGATGCTTATGCTAAATGCTTATTTAATTCACATGTAAGTTCCAAATAAACAGAGACAACTTCTCCAGGTTTCCAAATGGTTGTACAGATATTTACAGTTTTAAAAACAAACCAGTAACAAACCAGTCTAAAAAAAATAAAACCTTTCATTTACAATAGCATCATAAAGGAACAAAACATGGAACAGATTCAACTTTCAGAATAGCCTTTACCTCCACATTTTCACACATTCAATGAGTAATATGGGACTTGTATTACCTAAATGGCCTAAGAAAAAGTTTAATTTGGAGTGTGCATAAATACCTGACTGTCCTCAACAATCTCAAAGACCATTTACATATTGGCTGTTTTAAATACAAACATGCCATTGTCATCACCCCTGCAATATTCCCAGGGAAAAGACAGGTGTTTCCTTTCAAGTGCACTGACTTAAATATAAAAAAGCCAGAGTAATTTTAATTCACAAGGTTTCTTCTTGTTTTTTGAGGCTATGACAGTTGAAACAAAACTAGTAACTAAATTACAATCAAATTAGTATAATGAATTTAATTTTATTTTTGCTCAGGTGTCTGTTTCCTCCTCTGGATAAAACTATCTGGACATAAAAATCATGGATACTACCACTTGTTCTCAGTAAAGAAGAATCTGCAATATCAGTTCTGAAAACAAAATTTGTTCTCTAAAATGTAGGTTTAAACCCAGCTAGTTTGTCATGCTACGCAGAAAATTGAAAACAGAATATTCATGTTGTCAAATGGTTTCTCTGAAAGACAACAGCCCTTCTCACATAGTCCTCAGATAACTGCAGTTCAAGACTGTTCTCTTCATATTTGGTTAGCTATACATCACTGCTGGTGCCTCACTGTACCCTGGTCCATGAAAATAACACGCTGTTTCCTACACTGTAGCACCATTGTC
The DNA here is from genome assembly GCF_036417665.1 of Passer domesticus. NCBI lineage: Eukaryota > Metazoa > Chordata > Aves > Passeriformes > Passeridae > Passer > Passer domesticus. Next base: position 46,190,869 of record NC_087476.1, read on the forward strand.
CGGCCTTCCCAGCACCATGGGACAATCGCTGTGGTCACACAGCACAGCTGAGCTACACACACCAAGCACAGCAGATTATGTTGCAAACATCCCAGAATTTATTATGCACACAAACAAGTTCTTGCTCATGTCTATGGAGCTATGGAAAAGAGAATATTCAGAGCAGATTGTTGTTACCAGAACAGTTCAGAACCCTTATTACTCCTTTGTCTGAGGGCCCTTACAACATGATCAGGAAACTGCATGCAGATGGATGAAATGTTCTGATGTAGTGCCAGAAGTAGGCTGCCACTATTTATTTGAGACCCCGACAGCCATCTACATTCAAATGGCTGGATGGATGCCAGTCATACAATGAAAATGCCATTCTTTTCATGTGCTCACAACGCATTTTCATCATGCGATGCCGCAGGAGGTAGCAAGGTCTCCTTGGAACGACAGCAGCTGAGAGCAGGCTACAGCTGACAGGACAGCCCATCCAGCTCATTCCCCACAGGTCAGGGCAAACCATGCTGGTGATACCACCTGAGACACCCCAAGGCATCTGATACTTTTCAACTGTCTGAGAAGCAGTTTTAAGAGAGCTTTGCCTTGGAAACACATTTTTGTTAACTCTTTATGTTTCATTAGTTTTCATTTGGAACCATGATGTTTTCTTATTGCATACTTGAAAGTAAAAAAGCCCCAACTAAACAAGGAGTTTACTGTACCTTATCCCCTTTCTCTTCAGGTTCATCTTCATTAAGGAATTCTCTTTTCGGATAAGGAATCTGGCAGCCAGCAAACACACTGAAACACAGTAAACAGTAAACACTCCACAAATACGTACACGTGGCATACATTTACTTAATGCTATGTTAAAAACAAGTGCCTATAACACAACTTCATTTCTTGTATTTGACAAATCCTGTTTCCACAAGTGACTGGCAGTGTGAGCACCCAAGATAGGTGCTGATTGTAATGTCAGATCTCTCTGCTGTTGGCACAAGGCTGTCATTTAGAAATCATGGCATGGTTGAACATGCCCAAATGCCAGAACGACCACTTGTTGATCCAGATGGTAAAATGAACAAACACGGTGTCAGAGGTTCCACAACACCCAGTTGGAACATGCATGGCTCACTGAATAAAGGGACTGATCCAAAGAGTATTAGTGTCTTATGAGCCTGCCTTGGCTTACAACAGGCTTCAATATACTTGCCAATCACAACTGCAGAGTTACTTTCACTGAGCTTCTCAGGTCTTGTTTAGGAAAAAAAAGATCACTTTTAAATTCATCTGACCAATGGAATTTGGGACATTCCTTAATGTTTATGACAGAGGCCTTATGATAATGTTATCCTGTAATCCATTGGGAGCTACAGTTCTCCACAGGATAGCATCAGATAAACACTAAGCAGAAAATTACTGGTAGATCTTGACCCATATCAATTTCTTGCATTCCTGTGCCAACATTCAGAATACAATCAACATGATGTGGCTTTTGAAAGGGTGTAAACTGTTCTTAATCATGTTGCTATGTAGCAAAAAGAAATTTTAAAAACCCAACTAGTCTCAACTAGACTCCTTTTTCATTCCAGTGACTGTTCCCTTCTTTTGGTGTTGCCTGCTAGTTGAGGAAACAGTGAAAGCAAAGGTAGAAGTCTACCTGCATCAAGTTTTCATAGATCATAATGCTATGCACCACCATGCTTCTGAAAACTGGGAAGAGAAACTGACAAAGTCTGCCAGCTGGAATTGAATATGTCATTTGAACTTTTCATGACAACAAAATACACAGATATCAATTCTGTACTCCCAATACTTCTGAACAAGGGATTTGTGGGATTTTAGGCAGCTGTTTATGTCTTCACTTTTCTCATACTGTTACCCTGTGAAAAGAGGGTATGGGAATGGGCTGTAGGTCAGAGAACTGTCCCACTCCTAGGGAGAGGCACAATCAACCAGGCAATGGAGAACGGGGCTCTGTGAGACTGTGTAAGGCACAGATTGATTCTCTAAATGCTGCAGTAATGCTGTCACTCTGGCTTTGGTACTATGGTCAGAATTGCAATGCTACTGCACTACTGGGTTATTTTTCATGACCACTCAGTTCTGGCACCAGTAGATACTGACACTTCTGTATTATACTTGTAGTTTCTAGTGAGCATGGCTGAGCTGCTACTTCTTCTGGACACAGGCAGGTACCGGCGAATTTCTCAGCTGTCATGTCATTTCAGGGACTAGCACGTAGCAGAGAGAAGTCACCCCAGACATTCACAGAAGAGGGAATACATACTCTGATGTAGGCAGAGGATCCTCTTGAAAGTAGGGGTCCTGCAAAGCCTGCTCTGAGGTAATTCTCTTCGTAGGGTCCATAGTAAGAAGCTTCTGAAGCTGCAAAACATAACAATAAAAATAGCAAAAAGCTTATCAAACTATCATTTTTCAAACTATGACTTGTATGTCTTGGATTGTAGATTGCTAGATTATGTCTGGCTTGTCCAGACAAGCCTAAGTTAGCATTGCTTGTTCAGTGAAGTTCCCAAGAACTGCAATGCACATCCATCAAAGCACTGTGGTTGTGAAGTACTTCTCACGTAATAAACAGTTAAATGTATCAGGCAATATTAATTGCTCAGGCTGAACCACTGCACTAAAGCAATGCTAAATTCAGCTACTACAGGTTCATAAAACATTATTTCTAAATAATAGCTTTTTGTGGTGCATGTATAGCTTTTATACTGTTCTACACTGCTGACACAAAAAGGAAAAAAGTGTCAGAGTGGACTGAACACGACCAGGAGTCTCCGTATCACTTCAGGGACAGAAACAATAAATCTTCATTTTTTGTACTGGCAACATTCCAGAATCAGAGCACTCTGCTACCCATGCAGCTCCCAAACCCACTCTAATTGGTACCAAAACGAGAAGGAACAGACCCTCCCTAGTAACCTTTGTTCCTTGCTAAGAGGAAAACAAGCTCAGATTTATTAACTAGAATGCTTTTGACTGCAGCAGGCTAAAGGAGGATAACAATATATTAGTAGTATAAAATAGGAATTATAGATATATCACATAATTTAAAATAGTTACTCATTTATCACATTCTGATAAACTTACAGTAGGAAATCTGGGTGCCCACATTATACAGTATCCTGCTCTCATACAATACTCTTTTAATTCAAGCCAGCAGTGAAAATAAATTTCCTTCTGTCAAGGACATCTCAGCTCAAACTCTCTTTCAGGTCTCCAACAAAAACTGCCTGGATATTCAACAAAATAATGTGATTTTGGCATGAGTATTTGGGGCTTTTTATTCCAATAAATTAAAAACCTGACATACAATTGTATATTCTATATATATGCTACAGGAAACAGCCTCAGTAAAAGCACTCACCCTCCTCGAGAAAGGAAATACAAGGAATCATCTTTTTCAATAGTTGTAGTTAACCCTACATGATAGATAAGGTCTCAAAACTCTCTGTCCTTTTGCCATTTCCTTCTCAACTCTTCTTATTCACATACTTTATGGGCCACAGATCACAAAAGACTCACAGCAAAACAGAGCCATTTGGCCTGTCTCTCCACCCATCAGTTTATTTGCAACTAGCTCCCAAATGAGTTTCTGCTGCTTGCCTAAAGATACACCTCAAGCTACTCCTGCATTGTATACACCTGGAGGGTTTGAATGGGTTTGAACTTATTTACTGCATTTTTGTGTGGTGAGATAACTCTTAACCCTACATTTTCTGTAGGGTTTTTTCTGTGCATCTTCACAAACTGAACATCTAATGATATGCTGGCTCTCCACATAGTGACCTCACACAATACATTAGAGACAACAGTTTGGTACTCACTATCTTTACTTCAAATCACCTTTCCCTATATGAACATTTTTTGTCAGCTAGAGCAGCTTCTGGCTCCATTATAGGTTATGCAAATTTCCCAGTTCCTCCACAGTGACCTGTAGAGACTATGATGCATAATCCGTACAAGGTCACTCCTGATCTTTGGTACCAGATGTCATCGTTGACAGAAGAGCACAGGGCATTAGCCTCTGCCCCCTGGACTCCTTCCCTCACCATTCCTGCTTCACCCCTAAGGACAGTAAGCTAGCCCATTCCAAGTAATACCACACACAATATCACTCCCAGCAAGATAACCTTCCTATTGGTGATGCTACTGTGAACCAGCTTCTTTGAGAAATTCTGATTATCTGTAGCTTCTGGGAAAATAAATTAAAAAAAAAAATGTCTGGCAACAATTTGCTTTTAGGGCAGCAGCTGCTAAGACAACATAGGAAACAAAACCAATGAGACTAGATTTCATCAAAATCTCATACTTCCCAGAAGGTCTCAAGCTCTTAGGCTCCACTGGCCTGACATGACAGCTATGAATACTATGCTTGTAACTTTTCCAGGACAGCAAGAACAGACGCCTCTTCCTGAATGGAAAACATTCTGCCCTTCATGTAGACATTATCATTCAATGTCAATCAGCAGAATGCCATAATATCATTCTCTTTGTCAAGAGTCACTTGCTATCCTGCACTGATCTACTTGGTGCCATCTGTTCCCCATGATCCACACTTCCTGTACTCATTAGCACAGTCTCTCTCAATCAATGACTGCTACAAAGCAAATGTCTTCAGAGGTCACCCTGCAAGATGGAGAGATGGAGATCATCTCATAAAAATAACTACCTTGGATATGAAGAAGGAGTTTTGGGGAGTCTGTTTCACCTCCAATGTACAGCAATGAGTTATCAGGAAAGCAGTCCATACTCTTGGACGTTCTTATTCAGAGCTTTGGGAGACTGACTTATTTGAGATGAGCCTCTGTCTCTGCAGCTGATCATTACACCACCCTTATTCAGTCCTTGAACTGTGAGAAAGATCTAACAAACTACCTTACTTAGAGAACTAAGTCTGTCACAATGTTCAGAAAGGAGGGCAAAGTATGGTTGGTTTTGTTTTCTTCAGAGATCTGGTTAATATTTCCCCCAGGAAAAGCAGCCAACCCAACCAAGATGATTCTCAGCTCAGTGTTCAGCCTTAGAAAATTAGTAATATAAGCTGACAGCAAGCAAGTTTTCTTGTGGATTCCACTTTTGGTAGGAAAACATGGAAATTCATGTTCCAACCAATGATGTCTCTTACAATTGTTGGCTTTTCAGTTAGACTTACCCTCCAGGTGATTCCAATGTGTGCCCAGTAAGTTGAGTTTAATAAATTTTAATTAATTTTTCTTCAAGTCTCACTCTTATGGAAATTCTTCCCTTCCACCCACTAGGGACCAACCTACTCTGTTTCCACATCTATTTGTGCCATTATCCAGCAGCAACTAATGAGTCAAAGAGCAAATCTTTGCCAGGACATAGAGAGATGATCTTTGCCAGGACATAGAGAGATGACTGCCATACTGCATTTGTAACTGGAAACAGACCACTGAAAGTCAAGCTGTACTAAGGGCCTGATTACAGAGCTCCCTGTACACAACATTAGCAAAGTCACTTTGAACTTCATTCCTAAATTTAGACAGCACTAAGCCATCACAGAGACATCCAGAAATTATGCTGTATTAGACAGAGCAACCCTGTGTTGGCCTACAATGGATGACTCAACTAGGCAACCAGCAAATATATGTTTAGGGATTTTGTTTGGAAACATCCCCAGAACAGTGGTGGACTACTATCAGAGGGAAAAGAAAGAAAACCAAATTACTACAAGAAATAAATTTCTCCTTTAGCTTTTGAGGGCTCTTTAGGTCTCTGAAGCCATACAGAATCAAGACACATATTATACTCACTCCCTTATTTGCACAGCAGACCTAAAAGTAAGGCTGGGTATACAAATGTCTTGCAGATCTTAATTAGAGAAGACTCTGAGATCTTCAATTCCAGCAGTTTAAGCAATTTGTGTATGAAGAAAACACATTTCAAAAATGGCCAGTTAGTGATAAATAGCTTTCTTTAACATTGGTGTTCATTAGAATGAGACAGGAAAACAGACACAGATATTACCCTTAGAAATGCAATTTCATTCCTATCATCACAGCAATTTTCAAGTTGTACCTACCAAAAGAAAAACTTTGCTGTCAGGCTTGACTTTGTGTTTCTCCATGTATTTTATGAGGCTACTATTGGCATATCTGAAAAATACAGTTAAAGAAAAACATGTCTGAAATAACAGTGCATTAAAAACATGGCACTCTATCAAGTGACTACAGAAACATCTCCCAACCCTCAGGAAGTAAACTGCAAAAAGAACTGTTATCAGAAGACCTGTCAGATATTTATCTAGCAGTTGCACACATAAAGTGTGCTTTTCACCAACAGGATTGCTATCAACTGTGTGAAGACTATCTCCAAGAAACATGCAACTTTTATAGGATATGGATAAGCTGTTGATAAGGACAATGACGGAGACACAACTTGAAGTTTATACTATATTTTTCTAAAGCAACTCTGTCACAGAAAGCATTCAGCAGCTCATCCCAGCTCAGCATTTAAGCCATTGTTTCTGGTTAGAACTTGGCAGAGCAGTTAGATTACCATTCTGTCTCCCCAACTTCCAGAAAACCATATAGTCCTTACAGTTCCCAAGCTCAAAATTACCCTAAATACCTATGACGTGTGTCTTGCCTTCAATTTACAGCTCCAGAGGTCATCTACAGCCATTTCCAAAAGAACAAAGCTTCGTATCTTGTGTAAAGCCCGTGTAATGAATCCATGTCAGAGCTGGAAACAGAACCAAAACTCCCAAATCCATGTCCTCCACATTACTTTAAGGAGTCCATGTGACTCCTTACCAGCTCTGATCTATTATCACCACTTGACTAATTTAGCCAAAGCACCAGGAAACAGTGCAAGTGGAAAATTCTCAGATCCTGGACAGGCTTTGAATTGCAAACTGTTGAACATGTCACCTTCAACAGAAATTTCTGTCCAATACATTGCTGCCTCCACATATCTACTTGTCAAAAATACCAGTGCTTCCCTATTCTTCCTCACACAAAATGAACAACATTATTTTGAATATGTAATAGAAGTGGGTTAAGGAGGGTCATTTGTCTGTGCCTACCATAGATTAAATTACACTCATAGCAACCCCTTCTAGAGAAATGAGGAGGCCACTCAGTTGATGTTCTTAGCAAGCAGCCGAGGGAGAGAACACCACTCATGTAAACCAGCTTATTCAAAGAGGACAGCTGCCACAGTGTTAGAACCCAAATACTTCAAAATCCCCTCCCCAAGAAGTCAGAGCGTAGGAGCTCATCTCTGCCTCCCCCACACTCAATGAACTGTTGTAACATGATCATTACTTACGTTGTTCTTCTAAAATCTTTCTGAAGAGTTGGATATTCTGGCATCTTCCTTATGTCTTCCCAGTCTTTATCTTCGGTAGTGTGGAAAAAAGAAAAAGCAGTTACAATTCTGAACTTGTAGGTTAAGTAATACTCAGGAAGAAATAACTACAGGAGTTGTTTGACTTCCTGTTTGTTGGACAGTGCTATTGTTCTTTAATTGCCAGCATTTCCAAATCCATCAAACTGACAGTTTCTTCATACATACACAAACAACTAGTAATTTCCTTTAGGAAAAAAACAACAAACAACTCACTAGCTTTATGTCTGCTGCTTTAATGAAAATAAATTACCTGCAGGGAATCCCATTACACTGAAAATGCGGTCTAGCTGATCGTGATGAAAAGGATTACTTGTTTTGATGTCCTCCTGGCGACAGTGAAATATAGGTTCTGAAGTCAATAATTCAGCAAATATGCAGCCAATTGCCCAAATATCTACAAAAGAAGGGAAATAATTAATGAAAATTTGCTGTACTCAGATGCTCTGTTTTTTGTTTCTGCATAATTTCTTAACCTGTATAACCACATTAAGACAAAATGCTTCACATTTAAAAACAATGCATTGACATAATACATTAAAAAGGATAAAATCTGGAGATATGCTGTCTATAAACCAAAATTAGAGTCTCAAACGCTATTTTGTACAGTGGCAGTCCAGCATTTAAAATATTCACAGTTGTCAGAAACCTACACAGTATTTGCTTACAACATAGCTTAAAGGGCATTCAGTTGATCAAAGATTATTCCTCACAAAGATACATTGAAATAATACTGCTGCCACATATTTCAGAACAATTCCAAACAGATAATTGATAACCAAATAGATACTAAGGAGAAGACCAATGGCTCATATGTTTAACCAAATGGGTCAAGCTAGTTAAAATGAGGAAAAAAAAGATCCTAATTTTAATCAAGTGTAGAAGAGTGAGTACTAAACTTTGAAAAAATTAAAATCCCCAACTCCCACAGCAACAATACTTTAACTGTCTCATCTACATCTCATGTACATAAAGAAAACAACAGCATGATATCTGACAGTTGGACTTGATGATCTTAGAGATATTTTCTACCTTAATTGTTCTATATACTGAAAAAAAAAAATTTCTATTTCATAAAATTCTCATTAATATGCTTTTTTAGATTAAATCTATTGTGGACCAAAACATTAATTTACAAGAGAATAGCTTTTCAGATTACATGTATGCATTCTAGTCACTGCCCATGACCACCCATCTTAGTGTTCTGTACAACCCAAATGGTTTATTATGCATCTTACAGTGAAAATGTGAATTTGCCAGTGAGAAGAAGTTTGTTACCAGCTCAAAAAACCAAAACAAAATAAATCCAAAAAAAACCAAAACAATAATAAAAAAGGATTTAAGGATTTGCTACACTGATAAATATGTGTCTGGGATACTGGGAAAAGAACTTTGGAAAAGGTGTTGAGAACAGATTAATAATAACCAAAGTCTGCTGTACACAAGCGTGTGGAGACTTGTGTAGTAATTGAAGTTAAATTAGATGAACCTAGGAAAACTTTTTTATTTTTTCTATTTTAACAGAATAAATACAAAAAGCAATTTAACTTCAATGTATATCTTTAACCAGAGTGTAGTTTGTTGAATTCAGACTAAAGAAAACACCTAGAAAAGCCTCTTGGTTGATGCAATTAATCTGAGACTCCAAACCCCACTTGCTGACAATGGTGATGTTTGACCCATGCTGCCTATGAGAAACAGAGTGTCCTTAAGAAAAAGCACTGTTCTCCTTATGTAGGAAATAAAGAAATGAGCCATCACACTCTATTTGCCAGACCAGGTCAGCTCCATTTCCATCATGTGACAGGTGTGTTGAGGTGTCCCAATATACAGCCCTTTCCTCCAACCTCCCTTACAGGAAAATCTGATAACATTTCATTCAGACTTTACAGTTTTGACAGGGTATAACTTGCTCTGTGCATTACATCACATTCTCGAGGTTTTATTTTCCTTTGATTTTCCTATTAGCCTTATCTGCATGAAAACAAGATCTTTAGCTGTTGAGATTTTATCTACTCAAGCAACTAATGCAGCATATTAATCACAATTGCTGCCTGGGTAGTAGGCATAAATTATCTACTCCAGAATGGAAATTACTTATTAATTGAATAATGGAATCTTCATTTAACAGTATCTATTCACTCATTTTCATATGATAGCAAATTCTTTTGGAGATGGCTTATTTAGAGGCCAAAAGAATTGCAGCTCTCTTAATTTTCATGGCTTTCTACAGTGCTCACTGTCCATCACATTGTGAGGGAGAGGCCGGGCCACTGCTCATTATTACATTATTAACTGCTCTATCCAGACTGACCTTTTCCTTTTAATGAAAAAAAAAACCAAAAAGGTAAAATCTAGTAATCTAGTATTCTCCCTGAAAGCAAAACTCAACTGGGAAATCTCCCTGATGTGACAGAGCAAACTTCAAAACTGTTCCCTTCATCACCTGCACTGTGTGAGAGAAGAGCCACTACAGAGTGTACAGAGAGTGCATTTTAAACCCTCTGAGAATTCAGAAAGACAAACATTGTATCAACTGGATGTTACATATGTATAAACACTGAAAACTCCCAAGATGGTGTTATAATTTTCTGTGGGATGGCATTATTGGGCAAGTCAAACACGAGACTACTTTAATTTTGATCAACTGTTATATTCTCTAGCAGTTCATATGCTGGCGTTCAACCCTTTATGCTTCCTGCCAGATATTCTTCACCTCCAAAAAACTAATTATAAAGTAACCCAAAAGAGTTGGTACAGAAAACCTGAAGCTTTAATTTATGTAAGAAAATATTAAATATATAGAGAAGGCCTTGCAGCCATGCAGCTCACACAGGTCAGGGTCTTCTCTTCGTGAACCTTTTATGTCACCTGATCTTGAACACATCCTTGGCATATATTGATACCATTCACAGTTAATGATTTTCTGCCAAGGTTAACTAGTCTTTTTGTTTGTTTCTTCTAAAAAATGTTCATAATTTGCAAAACTAATGTACCACATGTGGTACATTAAATTCTTCATTAAATTCTGCTAAGTTTAAACACTTCATAGATACAAGTAGTCTTAATAGGTATTTATCTCCTACACTGTTCACAGTAGACAACCAAACACAAGTTTTAGGTCTAACTATGGGGAAAAAGTTATTTTCTAGTGCCATTTAAGGTTTTCCATTTATGACCCTTAAAAATTAATGATTATTAAATCTACTTCAAATATATTCCAAGTAACACCTACTACTCCGCAGTAGTGGGTACTGACAGAGCAAACCTTAAAACACACAAGTAATATTTTTCAAATACAGTGTATTATTGTTCTAATGCACATCATCTGCCTCTAGCACTAAAGGAGCTTTTATAATGTTATATAAAAACTTCATTATAAATAAAACTTTTTTTAAAAGCAAGCACCAAAATAAGTAGCACAAATTATCCAACCATTAATTCTCTCCTCCCCCCTCTACTAATGATCAAGATGGTGAGTGGCCTCACTGCTCCAGAGCCAAAGCTAAAACTACTGAAGGGATCCATTTGTTATGTCCCAGACCCACCAAAAACTGGGACACAAAGTCCTACAGGGGTTGCACTGGGTACTAAATGTTTTCCCATCCTGATTTCTCAGGTGGATGCTAATGAGTTTACCAGAGTAACACAACCATTCCTCTAAAGATTGTTCTGTTTCCTACAGTCTCTTCCACTGTCATCAGGCTTCAGGACTGATCCGTGGCAACAGGTTTTTACTGTCTGTTGGGCTGTGTTGTTTTGTTGATGTTCTCCTTCAACCCCAAGACTTACAAAGTCCTCACTTTCCCCAGGTTTACACTGGACCCCAGTGCAGGCCAGTTTTGCTCCCTGGCTCTGGAAAGAGAGGTAGGTAAGAGTGACTCTTAACCATGCAACTTCCTCAGGTTCCATTCAAACCTGTTCTCCACTGAAATACCCTTCCACTATGACAATACAACATAATTTTATGAAAAGAAATAAACCTCAGCCTTTTATGGATGGACACTTGTGATTGGTTAACAGACTTCCTATATAAATGCCTGTGTGCACAGATAAATAAAATATTTGAATGGCTATGTCCCAGTTTTAAAACCTGGGACTCTAATAGCTTTACAGGTCAGCTGTGAAAATCCTGCATGTCCTGCTCTACTTTAGCATTGTAGCCAAGAAGGGATGCTGTTTCAATGATAGGGCTGATTAAGCAGACAAATGCTTGTGTATTCTTTCATTTCTATGGAACAATAATCTCATATCTGTATTTCTTCCAGTATCTTGGAAACATTCCTTAAGAATAGTATGACCACTTAAGACAATATGACAATTTATTAAGCAATAGCCTTGACTCATAAAAGGAAACATCTTTTCCCATGCATATTAAGCAAAACTTTTCAGTGAACACAAGACAGAATCCAAGATTAAATACATCATAATTCTTAACTATATCCAAGAAAAGAAATAATAAACAGTCTCTTAGTCTCATGGAATTCTTTAATAAAATTCTCTTTAAAAAAACAAGTAAAGACTTGGAAAACATCTATTTAGGTGCAATCAATCTGAGGAATTCATCATCAGTGAGGTTTAGCACAAAAGCATCAGTACTCAACCAAAGTACTTTTTTCCTGTTGTTGTTTTGAACACGAAGTCTACACTCTTGGACACGTGAATGCTGGTAAAGGCAATGAAGAGCAGAAGGACAGACAGCAGAATACAGCTGCCCTGCACCTGCCAAGGGCTAATGCAACAAGCAGGCTACACAAGAACTAGTTGGCAGGACCTCAGCCCAAACAGGGCTTTTCAGGCCACCTGTAGGAGCTACAGCATCTACTTAAGATCCTCCAAAACTTTCCAGTCAAGTCAAGGACAAACAACACACCAACGGACTGGAAACCTAAAATAGGGCTGTACAGGCAAATGTGTCTAAGTTTTTCAAATAACCTTCAAGTGGTGTAATGAAAAGATATAACCTCTTATTAAAAAAAAAAATAATCCATCTCATGCTGAGCACAACAGCACATTCTAGACCTACCAGGAATCTTTATACACAAGAGTTTGGGAGCACAGAGATAGTATAGAAAAATAATTTATTAATTTTTATGCTGGTTTTAGCATTAGAAATTAGATTTAAGAAAATAATACACCCTTAAACAGGGATTTCTTTGGTCTGGTAAGGTGAACAAAACATGACTCTTACATATGTTTTGTTATACACAAGGGAAAGACCTTCCCATTCATACATTAAGGTCACAATTTTGATGCGTTTCATTTAAACTTTAGTCAGCAAAACAGAAGGTTGAGGGAGCCTTTTAAATTTGACACCTTCTATGAAGAACTGAAAATGGGATCAAACATTTTCATGTGACAGGCTTCTCAAGGGGAAGCAAAAAATGGTGACCGTGGGTTAAGGGTCAGAAATCTGCTTTCACTCATTGATGTTAGGAAATGTTGACCAATTTTTAACAAACAGCATCTCAACAGACCTTGACTGAAGAACAGCTGACACTGTAAAGCCACAAAGATGACTGTGCTGCAGACAGAAACAACACCTCCCAATAATCCGAGGGATGTTCACAGCCAGCCAACCATGTCTCTAAGAACAATGTTTTATTTCAAAAGTGCATCATCTGTGCCATGATGTAATGTCAAGATAATTCAACACTTTTAACTGCAAAACCATACTAACTTGAATTAATAGTGAAATGTACCATCCTTACTCTTTTTTTTACCTCTACGCCTTCACCCTAGCATTTTAAACTAAGTTGCTTTCTTCCCATTTTTACACTAACAATTTAATTAATTTCAATTAATACAACTCCAAAAATCTTAAAGCATCTTGACTGAAATTCTGAGTTCACTTAAATCAATTGTTATTTTCTGCAGTGCTTTAATGGGCCAGGCTTTCAGCATTCTCTCTTACCAGAGGTATTCAAGGTTATCAAAATACTTTATTTTCCCACTTAAATTTCTACTCCTCAGTATATTATTAAATGAAGATCCTGGATTATATGATTTCAGACTTCTGCTATGCATTAGATACATTATCTAGCTTGCAAAATTGCACTAAAATTACTGTGCTAAGCTTGACAACACAGGTACAATAGATTTAATATGGGGAGTGGCAACAAATCCAGAGGCCCTAAGTAGTCCTTTCATGCAGCAAAAATATTATTTCAAACAGCAAAATCCTGTAAAAGAACTTAATCCTTAGCTTACAGAATTTCACATCCAATAATTTAAAAATTCCAGGTTTATGGTTCTATATGAAACCTTGTATTTAAAACGTGCAGATTCCTGAAGACAGGAATCAGCAAGGCTGAAATCTTACCAACAATTATAACCCTAGAGCACAACAATTTTACTTTTGCCAGCATCAGTACATTGAGAACTAAACCTTCACCAACATTATATTGCTTTTGCGAGGATTTTTAGTGACTGTCTTCTCAAAGACTCCTTTCCCCCTCACCCGTGAATCTTATATACCACATTGTCATCAGCAATTCTTTAACTCCTCAGTTGTGTCTCCAAGACTACTGCTGCATAAACAGGATGACCTGCTACATTGGCTAGCAGCAGAGCAGCTAACTTCCTCAGGAGCACTGAGTGATGGTTGCAGGATGCAGAACAGAGTGACAGTTCCATCTGCTTTCTCCTCTCAGTTCCTCCAGAACCTGGTGTTGCTCCAGCCTCAAGTGGTGTCATTTTAGGGCAAGGAATTGGGTCAGTGGGACAAGTGCTGAGTTCTGGCATGGAAAGGGTGCTACAGTCTTGCTTCTTCCCTAATCCTAAATCTTTAGATGCTTGGAGATGGCAGAGGAACATGATGATAACTCCATCATCTCCAAGATTTAGCAAAGAACACACTGCTACTTTTGTTTCGGCAACAGACATGCTTACACCTCCAAGGGTCCACGAGGTACCCTGGCAAGCTTTGTGGAAACAAGGGAAAAAAGAAAAATGCTCTTTCAGTAACAACTCCTCAAAAGTCTGAGGAATGTAATGGGTGACAAAAGACAGCTTTGTAGCTTCAGGGCTACTTCCCACTACCAAGTATCAAACTGCAGCAAGTAAAGGAAGTATGAAAACTTATTGCAAAGGTCACGAGTCTCTCTTATACTGCAAAGTATTAGGCAGGTCTAATACAGAAATTGCTACTATTTCCTCCTGTAATGATGACAGAATAAAGAACAGGCAAGATTAGCCACTGTTAGGTAAAATAGTATTTACAAAGCTTTTCAGGAAATATGCACAGCTTGGCATTTCATAAAATCATGTGAAAAAAATTACTGAGAATATCAAATAAGAAAGCAGTACATACACTTTGAAAGGGAAATATACTTTTTTCTAATTAAATGCAAAATATTTTAATTAACCAGCTTCTTTGTAGACGAACCCTTTCCTAGTAGTGGAACCCTTTGCAGGTTACCTCCACACTAACTAAAGAGGAAAAGTGAGTTTGTTATCTGTTGTGTGCTCTCACTTGGCTTGTGTCTTTAACTATTACAACTTTCTAATAGATCCAATGTGTCAGCACCATCAGAGCTAACATAAGGCGAGCAAAACCCCTGCTATCTGGTAGATTGAGTTATAACAAGGAACATCTGTGAAGAATACTTTCTTGGACTGTTCCAATTCACAAGCCATGACAGTCTTTTCTAGAAGTTATCAATGCTTTTGATGCCTACTTTATTTCAGTCAATGGAGAGGAATGCACATGAAGAAACCTTGCCTCCCAGACAGTACCACTGGAGAAGCTTCTTTGTTCTTCCTAAGTGTTTTACTTTACAATATCTTAACATGTCTGTTACTAAGGTTTTCAGCCTTACAACTATTTCTAGTAAAGCACTAACAATAACTCCAATGTAATTATAAGCAACTCCATTGGATAATACATGAAACAAACTGGTGTGAAAAGAAATTCTGCTGTCAATCACAGTTATTGACAAGAAGTCAGCTTGTGAAGCAATCACACCTGTCCTGAAAACCAGTCATTCTACTCAATCAGTGCTGTAATGTTGAAAGTTTCAGTTGATAATTGCTGAAGTAATTATGCTTGATGATCAAACTGATGGATCAGCTAAAACAACTCCTCTGCACCAGAAGTATGCATCTTGTTAGGATAGTAGGCATTTGGTTTTCAGCCAAAATCAACTTTTAGGAGCCAAATTGTCAGATTTGGTAGCAAGAAGTGCACATTAAAAGCTACTTATTGCTGCACAGTATAGTGAGAGTAACATGTTTATGGAACCAACTTTCACAAGAAAAACTCCTGTCTTACTTCCCTAAGTAATCTTTCCTTTTAAAAAATCTGATTTATTTTTTTTTAACTGAGTTCATGGTATATATTGCTCAGGAAGGTTAGAGAATCAATGTGCAGCTGCAAAGCTCATCTGTCTAGTAAAGGGCAAAGTCAGCAAGATACCAGGGGAAAAAAAGCTTGTCCATGTGAGTCCCCATGGTAATTAAGAGTTTGGAAGAACACAAAACTGCTGCTTGGAGTGAAAAACAGTTAAAACAGTTAGGAGGAAAAAAGACATGGAACTAAAACTATAACCAGTATGGAGGATTTTTGGCCCACAAATCACTGATGACTCTTGCTGTACATGGGATTAAGTGTAGATTTTTGAAGGTACCTCTTGCTCAGAAGAGGTTTTTATCTCAAAGCTATTGCTATAGAGGATATTCTGCCTTCTGAGTATTTTATATTATTTTTCCTGCTCTAAAATAAGCCATGTACAGTTAAGTCATAGTAATCATCATGCAGCAGCGAATCTGTCAAAACACTGAACAAAATGGCAAAAGCTTTCAGTACGTCCCTTCATAAGTGCTGCAAGTGGAGAGAGTCATAAGAATAGAAAAAGTAGTGCATGACCACGTGTGGAAGTTTACAGGTTAATTTACCAAACAATCCAAATCAGGACAATTAGCAGATTGTAGTTGTGTTGAAGATTTAGTGGGTTTGTTTTCCTTTTCTTTCCTTTTTGTTTTTAATGTCCAGAATGTGTAAATTTCTCATGTTAACTGCACTTGCTAAGTGACATCCCAGGTTCTCAAACAAATAAACTATTCACTGCATAAACAAAAACAATTTACAGCATACTTGTACTGGAGTTCCTTATTATCCTTAATTGACTTTATCTTCAGGACAACACCATTAAGTAGTGTCCTCATTTTACAGATAATGAAACAACACTTGGGATGGAATAAATTAAATGTGGCCAACTACATGGAACCCTTGGGACCGAATCAGTATTTAAAGCCAAGTCTTTTGAGACCCAGCTTACTGTCCTAAGAAATAAAACTTAGTCTGCTCCACATTGGTTTTACACCAGCAGAGACGGGTCAGACCTACAGCACCATTCTCATTCTTCTGACTATTGAACTGCTACACACCTCTCCGACTCTCAGAACTGACAATGACTACCAGGTAACTTCCAGAGTTAACATATTTGAGAAGCAAGATTAACAGAGGAGTTAGAAGAAGGAAGGAACTAAAGCACAAAATAGTTAATGTGATAAAGTGTGCAACAGTCCTGCAGATGATATTCCATGAGTTGCTGTCAGCATCCCAAGCTTCTCAAAATACTAATATAGCTTTAAAGTGTTCTAATTAGGTGATCTAATAATCCTTTATATAACTTTACATTTCTTAGATTATTGTAGTAGAAAATGCTTTCTATTTTTTAATGAAAGAAGTTTGTATAGTATTTTAGACATATTTTGCTATTTTAGAGAGCAAGAAGAAAAAACACCAGTGAATCATCCAGTACCTGCAATAACTAGATAAGAGAGAAACAATTAATCCTTGGTATTAAAATATTTTGCCTCTCAGAAAAAGCATAAGAACAACTTTGATAATCAAAATCAAGAAAGTTTACCACATGCCAAAACAAGTTTACCACAAAATATCATCTGAATCCAATTACCCCTCATATAATAGTTGTATAATATTTCCCAGGGCATGAACAAGGCTTCCTTCTTGGTGCAGCCTGAGATTTTATTTTCAGCGTTCATAAACGAATATTTTCTAAACCTCTCCAATTTACTTTATTTTTCTAGTTTTTCCACAATCCCTTCCTCAAATCACCACCTCTCACAAACAAAAATGTGGATTCCTATGCAGCAATCAAATGCTGACTGACTATGGATTTGTTCTTCTTAATTATTTCTCATGGATTCTTAAAAGTCCCCCTGCTCCTGTGGCTTCACAGATGACAGGTGGGAACCTCCCCTTTCCTTTTTTTCCTGAAGAGTTTTCAATCTTCTGGCTGATCCCACCTGTAATTTCTGGTTTAATTTCAGATTTTCCAGATAGGTCTTATTTTTTTTCCTTCCAACCCTCCCAGAACATGAGACCAAAAGAGCTTCAGGCATCAGTCCAAGATTTCCAGAGGCCCCACAGGCTGGCCAGCATGCCAACAATCTGTGCATGCACAGTAGGGACATCTGATGCACTTGGAATGTGTGGGACTCACTGCACAGGCAATATGGAACACATATGCACATATTTCCATCCTAAATCCTACATAATACACCCCAGATATTCTCCTCTCTTTTATTCCTGCATGAGGTCAAATGGCATTGTTGAAACTCTGATGGATCCCAGCATTCGTTATAAATTCATTCCTTCTGATACACCAAATATTTTCCTGTGGTATTTCAAATGCTTTCAAAGGCATTTTGATATCTGCTTATACCTTTCACACATTTCCAGCTTCCATGGTACTCTGGAAATAGAATAAGGTGACAGTGCACTACCCAGGCTTTGAATTCCAGTTTCTCTACACCTCAGTCTCATTTGGGCTGGTAAATGTAGTTACCACACGGCCATTTCTGACATTTCTGCTGACCTATAATTTAGACTAGTGCAAAAAGGTACCTAAGAAATTGAGATTTCTCAGGTTTCCAGATTTATTTTTTCACTATAAACAAGCCCATCCTTTTTTTTTTGGTTCAGGACAGTGTTTTAACCTTGCTTAATGGGTGGCTGAATGATCACTTTAAAGAATTCTTTTGTCAACAAAATCCAAACCATCTAAAATACTATAAGTCATCTGAAGCCATTTATCAAACATGCTATTGCTTTAATTAAGGCAAGTGGCAAAGAGAGGTAAGATAACAGGCTTGTTTGATAGCACTGATAACTATACAAGCTGCAGCTTGATAAAAAAGAGTCATAATTATGTTATTACCTTGATATGCTACAAGATGCCCCAGAATGAATCATATTGGAGACTGCCACATGTTTTCCTAAAAACCTATGATGAAAGAGCTCTTACTATTTGCTTTACCTACTAAAACATTCTTTTCTAATCTGATGTTCCCAGAGTGAAAAAACTCACTCTGATTAATGTCTCCTTTCAAGCTCAAAGTCAGCTTAACTTTTCCTTCATTTTACCACAGTAATTTCCTTTAGTTTCCTTAAAATTAAACTGCAGAAGTCTTTGCCCATACATGAAAGGAACACTGTACCTTGCACTTACTTCAACCTTGTTTTTTAAGTATTTTGAGTATTTTAAAGTATTTTCTGTTCTGCTGGACTTTCTAATTGTTCAGTAATTTTATTAAAGTTTCTATGATCGTAAGCAATTTACATTTTTGCAGCTACTTGGTTTCACCTGAAGCTTGTTCAAGTTACTTTTATTTGTAGGTTTTATATCTTTGCTAAAGTATTAAGACCTGATGAATACAGAGAAACATATTCTGGTTTTGAATTCTGAAGCTGAATATGCAGAAAACCTTCCCAGGCTATAGTGAATTTAGTACAAATTCATATTGTGGCAATGGAATAGAGAATGAACTTTGACTTCTGCAACACCATTTTCCCAATGTGCATTCATCTGGTAAGTTAGTTACTTGTAACTATGGCAGCAGGTATTACATGTGTAATATTACTTATTAATAGTAATTTAAATAAATTTACTTTTAATATATCAATAAATTTATGTTTTAATATTAATATTGCTTTTATTAACAAGTAGGGCTTACATAACAAACATTCACAATTCAGGAAATTAAATACTAATCTCCATGAAACCCTAACATGGGCTTTTTATTATCCTTTTAAGATGCAGAAAGCAAAAGCTATTTCTGTTTTCCAACAACAGTATTTTCTTGATTCCTACATCTCTTTAAAACATGATTTTATATATAGGATGAACAACTCTCTGTTCTGCAAGGAAATAAGTTAAAAGTAGAATATTTAATTAGTAGGAAAAGACAAACTAAATCAACTACAAATATCACTGAAAAATCACACCTAAAATAATAAAATATGCTTATGTATTGTTTTGTGTAATAGATATAGCACTTCCTAAACAGATTGTATTTACTGTAATTTTCCCTCAAACTTGAGCCTACAAAATGTAACTAAGATCAAGTCCAGAAATCAAAGACAAAAATCCTGAACAAGTCAAAAGTTAAATTCTAATTTCAGTCTTTTTTGCCAAAAAAAACATGAGCATTTGAATTATACTCTCACTAGCATGCTTTGCTCATGAAAATGGCCTTTTTTTAAGTGCACATAGTCCTAGAAGTAAAACACAAGTCTGGACTCAATAAACTGCATGAACATCATCACTACTGTCATTTTGTTACTCACTTTTCTTTGCCTCAAAGCTGCACACAGATCAGCTCCATGTACCTTTTTTCTTTTCTCTTCTCTTCAGTCACATGCTCCTCTAATCCTTCAGTCAGCCTACAAGTCTCAACTTGCAACTCTCCTTGTTTTAATTTCCTTACTTTTTATTTTTCTGCCCAAACAGTTTTGAGTGCCCTCAGCGCTCCCGCTGCATGCCAGGCACTGTGTAACCATTCACACCCCTCCTGGGTGACTCACTGGTGTGATACAAGAAATAAAAGCCTCAGAAATAATAAACTTCTAGCAAAACCAGATCTCTCCAAAGTACCATCATCCCCTGAAGTTTCATAGGAACTTCTTGCCTGTGTTTTCGTACAGACTAGAGATCCCTCAGGGCAAGAACTGAGTTATTTATGACATAATTAAACAAACAACAGCATTATACTAATTCATCCTTCAAAGAGATACCCTGAGATAGTGGTACATATCACTCACCCAAATCTCCAAACAATATGCCATTTATCAAACCAGGTAGCTGTCAGCTGAGGTAACTTCCCTGTACCACACACGCAGGTCACTCAGTAATCTGGTCCATTCACATCAGTGCTTTCCACTATGAACACAGGGCAATTTAAGCATCTAATTTGCAGGTGTTTGAGGCAATCCTCTTGGCATTTTCTTTCAAACACTCCAACAAACACAGACTTAGCAGTTAACAGCCCAGTCTGCATAGTGGGAGATGCGAAGCAGGCCCTAAGAGTCTGCTCCTGCCACCAGGGGACTGTCCCAAAACCGTGCAGGGGACAGGGGCATTACAAGGCTCCATCCCCAGCTCCCAATGGAACGGATGCCCTGGGATGCCTCTGTCTCAGGTGAGGTAGAGCTCTAGAGGGAGGGTGCCACCACACAGGAGTCAGTCTGCAGGGTGACACTGGCCTCACACTGGGAGAGACACTTTGGTTGGGGCACTGGCACACCAGCAAAAGGAGCTGTGGAAGGAGGTGAACAGACCATGGGGCATCATGGAGGGTCACTTCAGGGATGCTGAAAAGATTACTAGTGGACTTAAGGGTAAACTGTGTCATCCCTCAGATCTGCTGCTGAGGAAGAAGGAAGAACCTGGTTGGGGAATCAATGGCAGCCCTGACTCTAACAACCATGAGACAGTGGAGTAACAAAGGCAAGAAGCAGAGGTAACCAGCATGGTTAGAAGCTGGAGAACCTGCTCCAGGAGAGGATAATGAGGGACATGGGCTTGTTCAGACTGAAGAGGAATCTATGAGCAGCCTCACCAGAACCTACACAGCGGTGACCATGATGATGGAGCTAGGCTCTTACAATGGCATACAACAGGAGAGCGAGAGATTATCAGCATAAACCAAAACAAAAAGTTGCAACTAAGTATATAAAAATTTTTTTCTTAGCTACGATGACGATTTTGCAGTGGAACAGGTTAACCAGAGAGGGTGTGAAATATTTATTCTTAGAGGTTTTCAAGATGTAGCTGGACAAGCCCCTCAACAGACCAGGCAGAATTCATAGTGGGCACTGTTTTGAACAGGAGGACGAAACAATAAACCTCCCAAAGTCCCTTTTGACCTGACTGAATCTGTTTGCAGTAAGTATTTTTCTTTGGAGCGGGTTTTTGGTTTTGAAATGGATGAGATTTTTCTCACTCCTGATACTTCAGCTTTTGCTGCAGATTTCTCCTAGAGTATACAAATAAATTCCTGCACCGGAGGATTTCAAATGGAAGTGGAATACAATAAAGAAATGTGTGGTTGTGTTCAAGGGTCCAGGACAAGGGGAGAGATGAGAATCTTGACTCCATGTTTCAGAAGGCTGATTTATTACATTATGGTATTATATTACATTAAAATGCTCTACTAACACTATACTAAAACAAATAGAGAGAAAGGATATATCAGAGAGCTAGAAAGGGAAGGAATGGAATGAGTAACAAAAACTTGTGACTCTGAGAGAGTCTGACACAGCTGGACCATGGATTGGTCATTAAGTAGAAACAATCCATATGGACCAATCTAAGATGCACCTGTTGGTAAACAATGCCCAGACCACATTCCACAGCCATCTGATAGTTATTACTTACATGTTTTTTCTGAGGCTTCTCAGCATAAAATCCTGGCAAAGGATTTTTCAGAAAATATCATGGTGACAGAAATGGGAAATGCAAGTCTACATCAAAAATTCAGGTGTCTATTCACTCATTCTCCAAACCTCTTGCTGTATATGGTAGTTGAATAAACAGGAGTTATTTTTAAAAAACACACCATGAGCCTTAAAAGTGTTGCTCCACCCAAGAGAACACTCAAACTGAGATGTCAGTGCAACACAGTATTTTGTAACTCTCTGAACAAAGGCCCACAGAGCATCTCCAAAAATTTCTGTAACAGAAAAATGCCTGCCAAGAAAGCCACCTTTGTACTCATAGGAACGATTTAACACTATTAAGAGAGGGTCACTGTTTCCTTTGCAGTTCAATATATAAGCCAGCCATGCCTCCCATGCACCTCAATGCTTTAATTCTCCAAACAGCTGGGCACCGAGGCTGATTGTGCTTCTAGAACTTACTAGGGCAGAAAAGAACCTGGCTACCAGCATTTCCTGAACATGGAGCCATGTAACTCATGGAGGAAATGATTTGCAGATTGCACAGCACAGGAGTCTAGCCTTCTGTTTATCAAGACACACATTTCATAGAAACATATAACACCCTACAAGATATAACCACCCATATGACACCCTACAAGAATGCCACAGCTCTTTCCCCTTCAAAGGTTCACAACATTACAAGATTTCTAAGTCAATATTAAGAAAACATAAACCAATTCAAAGGATATTTTTGTTTTAAAAACAAAACAAGGTATATATTTAAAACATCTAGGTTATATTGAAATATAAAAGCACAGTCCTCAAATAGTTTTAATTTTGATTAATCCTTTATGGATGGGATCATCTGCAACTACTTCAGTGACAAAACCCCTAAACTAGCAGGTCAGCTGACCATCCCCTCTATTATAAGGCTGCTATCCTTACAGAACTTGCAGCCAAACATCTTTCTTACAGGACAACTTACCAATGGCCTTTGTGTAATGTCTGGCCCCAAGTAACAGCTCTGGAGCTCTGTACCAGAATGTCACCACAACTGGATCCAAGTCTGCCAATGGCTTCAAAGGTGAGTTAAACAATCTCGCAAAACCCATATCAGCTGGGGAATGGGGAGAAAAAATGAGAAGATTATTTAAATTTTAATACAAATAAATCAAAATTCAATAGTATTGTCAAAAACAATTACAACAACAGCTCGAAAACATTAAAAACTACAATTCAAAGTTTCTAACAAACCAAAAACTACTTACAACAATACTGGATCAAATTCTTCTAAGGCTAAATCCCATTTAGTTCATTCCTAAAACTATGAAGCATAACATCTGATGTGTTTTCATCATGGTATTGTAAAATTTTACATAACACAGATGCCTGTTCATTTTTTAAAACTGTAACAGAAACTTGGTTAACTGAAGTCAACAGTAGTAGGTCTCTAATGTACATTTTCTCCTTTATTTTTATACATACTTATAAAACTGTGAGTCCTTGTGACTGCTATATATTTACCCAAAGTGCAAAATTAAAATGACTGCAGTGTAGATTGTTTTTGCACTATTTTTCAAGGCATGCCTCCTACGTGATTTGGATGAATGAGCTCCAGAGTCAGTCAACGTGCACAGAGATGTATTTTAAAACTAAGCATTCATTCTATAGAACTCAAAAATTCTCCTTAGAATGAGCCTGGTAAGTAACAGTAAGAAATGCTGGATGGGAAAGTACAAAATTTGGTGTACCGTCAAACGCATTCATTTTAAACCCAATTAAAATCTGAAACTTTTCTTTCACACAAGCTTCAGTATTGCCACATGATTTATTTAGAAAACATAATATCCACATCACTAAAACTGAGAAGGGAATTAGATTTTGGATAAGGACCATCACAGGTACATGTGTTAATCACCTTGACACCAAATAACTTTTGCATAACAAACCTCTGGATCTCTACAAACATATGCAGTAATGTTATTTATACATAAAAAAAAAAAAAACCAAAAACAAAACAAACAGTTTATAAGTAACAATGCTAACTTATGCTAACTAATGACAGTAGAAGTCAAAAGAACCCTGGTCATCATCACTGCTCTCTGTGCTTATTACTTTTTTGTTTCATACAGATGCATTTATGTCTCATCCAATACCCTTGGCAAGTTTAGAAAAGCCTAATAATATATTTGGAATTTCTTAAGTCTGTGAAGTCAGCAAATGAGATTTAAAATTGAACTAGAGGTTGTAGATACATACACTCAAAGAATACTGAAGATCTGTTTCTATCTTACACAGAATATGCATTTTTTTATTACAGTAATCTCTTAGCTGCACAATTAAATTTTCTCAAAAAGTTTACCTATTTTGACTCTTCCTCTTTCAGGACCTTCACCCATTACCAAAATGTTTGCTGGTTTCTGGAAAACAAAAGCAGAATTTTTAGCTGATCAGCCTTTGATGATTATTTCTGAGAATAATAAAATTACATACATTTATTTTATAATGAAAACATTTACAAAAACACCCTTAGAAGTCTAAAATTACCATACCTTTATCTTGCTGACACAGGTAGTTTTTATCTCTAGTTACCAATTTCACAATTAGAAAACAGAAATACACTTTGACATTTCACAATAAGAAATGCCTTCTTTAAGTAAGTGTGCATTTCTATTGTTATTGAAAAATTCTATTCACTGCAGAGATTTTCTTCTAGAGGAAAGTTTTATATTAGCCTAACTTTTATGCTACACATCAATAATCTGGCAAGAACCACTTTTGCTGGTATAACTTAAAGTGATACCAAATCTTGATATACAAATGCATACTTGAGAGACACTTTTGTTTTCATCCTAACTACATTTTTAGAGCTGTGCTTCTTTTTAGTGTATGAATGATAAAAATCACATGGGCAAAAGAACTTTTTTCCCACAAAGTTGATTTCATGCTATGAGAATTCTCTTGAAACAGGAGTATTCACACACAGCCACATCCCAAAAGCTTTTGACAGTGCAGACAGCAGCTTTACAAGTAGAACAAAACCTTTATAGGCATTTTTTGCAATCTATTTGTTTGCAACCAGCTGTTTGTGAACGCCACATAAAATCTGCACATGACATCACAGCAATTGTTCTGCAATTAGAATCTAGGTTCCCTCAAACATCAATAGTCATTCCTTGGAAGCTTTTGTCCTATTGTGTTAACAGCTGTAAAAAGTAAACAAGATTGAAAACATTAAGTGATTTGAATGAAGAGATGCATAACAAAGCTTCAAAGCAGAATTTTTGGAATGTTCATCCAAACAATAATTATATTTAAATCTTTAATGCCTGCAGAGGGTTCTGCTCAAGCGGGATTTGTTCAAGAATCTGAAAGAGATGTCCAGAAAACCAACGTCAGAATCTCACTTAAATTCTCAGTTTCTTGCTGCTATTTACCTGAAATTAAACACTCAAACTAGGGTTACTAATTTGACTCAAAATCACACACCTTTAGCTTTTTTGAAAAAGGAAACAAACAAAAAAAGCACTCTACTTCACCTATTCTTTCTCCTTCCCCCAGGAAGCTGTTCTTCCCATTCCACACCCAGTGCTAACTTTGTTTCTTCCCTGGCTCCAACCACTGCCTCTCTTTCCAGACACCTCTTTCATTCTTCCCTTTTTAATCTGTAATTCTCAACACCACCACGGACTTTTCATTGTCCAACATATACTGGAACCATTCAAGAGGCAATACAGACTCCCTTCTTGGAAAACACAAACTATTTCCTAAATCTAGGAAAGAGAAAGATGATGCTTGCTCTTAGCTAATATTTAATTACAATAAAATCAACACCTCAAGGCAATTGTTGAACTCTGGTTGCACATTTATGTACTACTCTGAACTGAATATTCCAGAAACAGAGTAATCACTTTCTGCATAGTCATTAACCAGGCAGCAAGAGATGCATGCAAGTTCACACTACCTTTTACCTCTGTTAGAAATCATATGGATACAATTGTCCTAACCAAGGGAGCAAAACTCCAGATTTCTTGATGAACATCTTCCTAATCTTTTGCCTAGCACTTTGATTTAGAGTTGAGTATGATGAGTTTGCTGGATTGATGTGCCAAAGCCAAATGCATGAGGTTCAACAAGGCAAAGTGTTGGGTCCTGCCCTTGGGTCACAACAATCCCATGTAGTGCTGCAGGCTGGGGAAAAGTGGCTGGGAAGCTGCAGCTGCAGGCATTGGAACAAATTGGCTGCCCAAGAAACTGGCAGAATCACCATCCCTGGAAGTGTTCCAAAAAATGAGGATTTGCACTTGCGGGCAATGGTTTAATTCTACACATGGTGGTGTGAGGTTAATGGTTGGACTTGATCTTAGAGGGATTTTCCAATCTTAATGATTCTAAGAATCAAAAATACTTCAACAGACCTTTACATTCAGGATTGGATTTTAAGCACTATAAAAATGCATTTACTTGTCAAGTGAAGCAAGCTGATAAAAATGTTATTACTGCACTGATTTATAGGTCAGGTTGTTTCTAAAAAAAGAATTAGGTTGCAAGAAATAAACACTCTAACTTCAGAAGATTTTATAAAATAAAAATTAAAATCTAAGCAGAAAGGACTTTCAGAACAACTCACAAAAGTCATATTCTATCTCTGGCAATATAATATTCTCCAAGCAGCAATTTATTCACAGAAAAAAAAGCTCCCAACTCTTGTACCTGCTGACATAATCCACAATATTCACAGAATATTTCAGGTTGGAAAGGACCTCTGGAGATAGCCATGCCTCAAAGCAGAGTTACAAATTACCACAGATTGCTCAGGCCTGAGCCAAGTTGGGTTTTAAACTTCTCCACAAGTGGAGACTTCACAGCCTCTCTCTGAAACTTCCAGTGTTTGACCACTCTCACAGTAAAAAAGGTGTATCAATATATTATATTTACATCTATTGCCTCCTGTTCACTGGACAGTACTGCAAGGTGTCTGGCTCAGTTTTCTTTATTCACACTTATAAACCACATATATATATTGGTAAGATCCCACATGAGCCTTCTCTTCTAGAGACTGGATAGCCCCAGCATCCTCAGCCTCAGAAACACTCCCCAAAGCCCTAGGAGACTCAAGTGGTCCCATGAATACAGGAGATACACTAGGTCAGAGTCTATGGAAGCAAGAGACTTGTCCATTTATACACTTTTAAAGCCAGAATGTTTAGAAGAGATGTTGTTCTGATTAAAATTTGAATCTGTTCTAATATGTAATCCACTGAGGATTGGAACCCTGCTTAGGCACTCAGCAGAGGAACAAACTGATTTATGAACTTAGCAGATGTCACATTCATTAGCTCTTGTGAACCCCTCTGAGAGAGTAAGGGGCAGGGGAAACAGGGAAGGAATAAAATGGGAGACAATTAAAAACTTCAATTGAGCAAAAGAGCAAACACTTCTCCTGAGGCACCACCACCAGTGTGAAGACAGCAGGGATTTCATGGATGGTGTAACCTGATGCCTGCGGGATCCCCACTGTGTCAGTAACGCCTTGCATTGTGGCACCTTCCTGAGAGGTGAGAAGTCTTGGTTCCAACCTGTTTCTTAAGTAACCAGAAGGCTACATCTCAACCTCTTATTTCCCACATGAGCAAATTAACCACTTGATTATCTACTAATCAGCACTTTCTAAATTCCTCTTGCTAATCAGAGCTGTTCTGGCTAGGAAAGGCTTTTCAATGTACATATGCTAAACCAGATGGGATCCATCTTCTTGAGATGTAATGTATAATATCCAGTTCCTGTGCCCATGAATTTTTATTTAATAAAAATAAACAGCTTCAGAGGAGCTTAAAATATACGTTAAATATTTTGTGGTTGTTTTATATAATAATGGCTTGAATATTGTAAAACTCTTTGCAGAGTCTTCACAATGCATATACCATGGTGAGAGAAACACAACCCTCATAGAGCAGTAGTGCTTGGCTAAAAAAGAGGCATCAAGGCAAAGCAGCAGAATTTCAAGTGTTCAGGCATGGATGAAACATTTTGGTTTACTTCAGAGGGAACAATTTGGCATCAGAGATCCTCAGGAAACTATGCTAGGAAGGTTTCCATTGTGAGGTAAGAGAAAGGACTACTGAAGGAGAATTCAAACAACCTCTGCTTCTTGGAGAAGGTACAACATGTTAGCTCTACCTTAGTTCTTAGTAATCTCTGAAAATGTACCATTTAAATATCAAAACATTTTACTCCAAGATCGCCACTTAGTCGACAATAAAACTACAGCCTAGTATACTATAGTTACTGGACAGCTACAAAAATCAGATTAAAAAGCAGGAATGAAAAAGCCCCACACTTAATTTATATTCAGGCTACATATAAGTCATAAGCACCAGCCTAGTTCCTGAAACAAATCCTACTGTTAGCCATCTGATGAAGAAAACAGTGTTTTAGCTGCAAGGAACCATCAAGAACAGCAGCAGCTGAAAGACCAAAAGCTGGCACATACTTAGAGTAAATTGTGTTTCTATACAAGAGGACAAAATTTTAATAAAGAAAGTTTGAGAAGTACCTCCTCTAGAGTAGTAGTTGGGTGAGACAACCCAGCAAGAAGTATACTTTTCAACCAGTTACATCCTAACTAATACCCTATTTTCCTCATACTCTCCCCCCTTGCTGAGAACACAAACACCAGCTGGGAAGCAAAGTGATGCTGCTGCATCTCCCCCTATCTAGTTGCTATAGGAACAACAGAAACAGTAAGAATTAGGAGTCTCACATTTAATATAAGCTATAAAAATGAACAGGCAAATCCCTGCTGAGAAATTCAGTTGAGGTTTGACTGTCTAAAAAACATTTGCAAAAAGAGCAAGGTTGACACCAACAAACAACGGAAGCAAAATCTGATATACTTGAAAAAGGGGATGAAGATGACAGTGATTCTTTACGAGCCTTTACAATAGGTTCTTAACAAGTAATAAGTATAGATAATAACATTTACTTTTCTACATTGGTGGGGGAGGGGGAATAAAGCAATTTTAAAAATCTTGGTGGAAGAGAAAACATTGGATTAACAAGTGTGTTTTCACAAATACTAGAAGTGTCACAATTGGGACTCATACAGACATTCATGTGAAGATACACTTCTAATTTTAATATTTAGACAGTAAAACAGAAGAAAGGATGAAAGAAAATAAATCTTCTATGGTATTAAACAAGTATAACAGTTCAAAACAGGAACAACAACCTAACAATAGATGGCAATACTTCAGTTTTAATGGTTGTTGTGATCTCCTTAAGTACAACAGTGACACAATTCATAAGAGATTTGGTGCAGAATTACAGTCCTATGAGAAAATGTCCATAGGGATATACCACTTTCCATACACAATTCTTTATTGTTTATATCCAAACAAATGTGTTTCCCTTTTGGAATGTGCCACTGGAAAAAGAATAATATCAAATTAGGAGGCTTCTATTGTACAAGAGATTGCAAGCCTTACAGATAAAGGCTCTCCCCACAGTTACTGACACTGCCTTGTGATGAGGTCTTTTCAAGTCTCCATTATTTCAAAAAACAATTGTAAACAGCCCAGTGTTGATACACAGAGACACTTTCATTGCAGAAGCAAGAGGAGAGCAATAGTATTTTTGTCTCAGCTTTTTTCAACATGCTGCTCCTCAAACGACAAAGGTCCTGAGTGAGATGGCAGTGTCCCACTCTGCAGGCATTACTCCAAAGACCACTGAGCCTCTCAGTTCAAGATTAAGGAGGAGATGCTGATTGTTCACCAAAATTTGCAAACAAAGCTTGTGCTCTTCTCATCTGCGAGGAAATGCAGGCACGGCCCTGCCTTAAAGCAACACTGTTCAAACCCAGACTCTGTGCTCAGATCAATGAACTGGCACATAAGTACTAACACTGCTGCTAACAATTGAGCTAATTACATTTAATTAAAAAAATTAAAGGTTCTTAAAAGATTTTATTATGCACTGCAAGCCTCCAAATGATTGCCACTTCCATTGAAAATATTTCCATATATTGAAATGCATGTAGGAAAATTGTTATCCTCACCTCTCTTTTTAGAAAACTGTTTGGTCAACATTTTTCTGATACTGAAGCACTAGACAGAAGTATACCATATGAAGTAAAATATCTTCACATGTGCTTCTTTTTAGCCTTACACACTGCAAATTCATATGAGAGTCACTACTCTGATTACATAACATCACTTTCAGTTTGGTTTTTATCACTTGTTATCCTTAATGTTACAAAAACCCAACCCATATTTCATTACATTTTTGGCCTAGATT
The DNA here is from genome assembly GCF_036417665.1 of Passer domesticus. NCBI lineage: Eukaryota > Metazoa > Chordata > Aves > Passeriformes > Passeridae > Passer > Passer domesticus. The sequence continues at coordinate 46,221,239 of NC_087476.1, forward strand.
TGTAATCCATACCATTTTCTTCCACAATTTCTCTAGCTGAAAATATTGACCTTGCAAAGTAGTATGTTTAACAAATTACTTTAAGAAAATAATATCTTTAACAAATATCTTTAACATCAAGATAATTATAATTTCATTTGAAACAATAATGTAATAATACAGGTATTATCAAATTATCGAAAGGCCAAACATAAAGCTGATTATAACAACACATGATCTAAAGAGTTAGCAAAATCTCAAGGCATACAAAATGCTTTGAAATGGTAGATCATTCAACTGAACTCAGAACTTATTTAAATCTGAAAAGGAGGAAAAAAGAGAAGTAAACACATTAAGTAAATAAAAAGAACACAGGAAACAAAGAGCACCACAGAATGCTTTTATCCCATCAAGCAGAGTGCTTGTGCCTCTGGGATAACAGATTTTAAAAGGGGGGGGAAAGATGTTATTGCACAGAAGTAATTGAGGTCAGATTAGAGAAGAGTGGGAATATATGAGAGAAACTCTGCAGACACCAGGATCAGTGAAGGAGGAGGAGCAGGAGGCGAACCAGTCTCTGGAGCCAAAATTCTCCTGCAGCCTGTGGTGCAGACCATGGTGAGACAGGATGCTCCCCTGAGGCCCATGGTGATCCACAGTGGAGCAGAGATCCACCTGTAGCCTGTGGAGAAGCCCATGCTGGAGCAGCTGGATGCCCAAAAGACAATTGTGACCCACGACTTGTGATCCCATGGGGGACCCATGCTGGAGCAGCCTGTTCCTGAAATGCTGCACTTCATGGAAAGAAAACAAAAGGACTCTTGCTGGAGCAGTCTGTGAAGAACTGACATCTGTGGGAAAGACTCCTCTGAGAAGTTCATGGAGTAGTGCCTCCCATGGGAGAGACATGGCAGTGGAGCAGGAGGAGGACTCCTTCCCTGAGGAGGAAGCAATGGCAGAACCAGCACGGGATTACCTTGCTGCTAACCCCATTCCTTATCTCCCTGTGCCACTGAGTGTGAGGAGGAGGTAGAGAATTGGGAACTAAGTTAATCCCAAGCAGGAGAGCAGGGGATGTGGTTTTAGGATTTGTTTTACTTCTCATTATCCAGCTATGATTTTGATTGGGAATGAATTAAATGAATTTTCTTAAGTCTGGTTTGCCTGTGATGGCAACTGGTGAGTGATCGCTCCCTGTCCTTCTCTCACCCCATCAGCCTTTTTTTTTCTATTTTCTCTCCCCTGTCCAGTTGAGTTTCATTTTTGGTGGGCACCAGGCATCCAATCCATGTCCAAACACCATAAAATGGTACACAAAATTTTACAGCTGTCACCAGACTGTCTCTTAAAAAAGTTCCCAAAATTCATTTTATTGCCATTAGAGGAATATTAGTAAGAACAGAAACATTTAAAAATGCACAGTAACTTTTTATTTCACTCTTGGTCCATCTAAAATTTGATTTGAGAATTAAATGTGTTCACAACTGATAAAGAAAAAAATGCTCTTGAGATATTCTGAGATGTGAAACTCCATATTCAGGCACAAACCACACTGTCAGATTATGGTAGTGACTTATGTATTTCACAGCAGCTGAACAGATGTGGTCAAAATAGTCATTTAACTCCAGCTACCATGAATTCTATAGCAACTGCATTTGCAGGATTTACCTGAGACTGATGGCAAAACATTACTAACTAGGAGTAGGAACAAAGTGTACAGAAGATCCCTGAAATATTTCTTTGGAATGCCTTAGGTAAAGATTTTGGTTAAACACACTCCTTGCTTGTACTCATTATGTGTTGAAAGGAGAAATGCGCTGTTTTCATATGGAAGCTGGTTATCAAAGAAATCCTTTCATGTTTATATACTCTTATAAAACTTGGCACAAAAAGCAAAGGTAAAGGAAAGCAGAAAAAAACCAAACTTTGGCCACAGTGCAACCATAGCTCTGCATGTATTTTTTTTTTAAGTCTGTGAAACAAGCTTAAGGTGATCTAGCCTTCAGCAAAAGCAAAGATGTCACTACCAGGCTTCATTACAGACTGACTTCAACAGCCCAAGAACCTGGATACTCATCTGGAGGATCAGCCAAAATCATAGAATGCTTTGAGCTGGATAGGACCTCTAGAGGTCATCTGGACATTTTGCAGCTCAAAACAGAGCCAAATTTGAAGCTGCTTCAAATTGCTCAGTATCATGACCAAGGGAGCTGCAAGTCTCCAACACTTGGAGGTTACCAAGCCCTTCTTGTGGGCAACACCTGGCACTGTCTGACAAAAAAAATTGTTTCCCATCACCTAATCAAAAATGTCTCTTGTTAAAACACACATCTGTCCCCCCTCCTCCTTCTGCATTCCCCTTGAGAAGGCCTCACCATTTCTACAACCCTTGTAGCTCAAGCCCCCTCAAACCACTCAAGCTGCCAACCTGAGTGGTAGGACGGCTGAGGCTCACAGAGCCATCTCTGTCACCCTGCTGCAGCCAACCCTATGGCACCTTGGGCTGAACAGCTCCAGAGCCACACGTTCAGCAGCAGAAAAACGTATCTGAGATGTCAGTGTCAGCCTGGAAGTCCAGTCTTGGGAACACACTCACTACTAAAGTATTTCACCAAAGGGAAAGACAGACTTTTCCACTCCCACCTGCATTTTAACCAAATCACACATACCACACACAGATGTACATTCTAATTAAGTTGCTACTCCTTCAGTTACTCTCATATATAACCACCCTTAACACAATGAAATCAGTGGTCAGGTAGAATATTTGTGTCACTGTTTGACTTGATTTTTCATATGTAATTTTTCAATTACATAAATGTAATTTTTTCAATTACATATCTTGAGATGTAATTAAGCATATACCTCAAGTGACATTAATTCTTTAAATTCATTCCCCTCACTTCTATCTAGGCCTTCCCCAGAAACAGCCAAAAGATACATGCTTCTTATAAGAATACTGTGCTCCAAAATCCATTTGGAACAATAGTTTCTTAGGCAATTTCTAGAAAAAATATTTTATTTCTAAAATCAAGGTGCTTTGATGATTGTTGAAACAGGAAAAGACTATTCACCAACTCTATTCCCTGGTTAACCAATGGATAATATCGTTGCACTTATGTCATCGGAAAATTGACTGTACACACAAGGGGAATAAGAAATAACAGTAATCACAACAAGAGAATATAATTCTGGGCTACATAAAAGTTCAGAAATGAAGCAGTCTTCCTTTCACACATCATTTCAGGTTTCTTATGGCTGACAGGGCGTTAAACTAATGCAAGACAATAACGAAAACTCCAGACAATTTTAGATGCTGGGAATTGCTTTGATTAAAGCAATCTCCACAATGTACAATGTATACCAAGTTTCACCCCAATTGATGGCAATGCAATTTAAGTGAAAAAGAAAAGGATGAAAAAAAGTCACAACAGGAGAATGCCAAAACATTTGACACAAATTAAATTTTATGTTGCTATGCAACATTATCCAAAGCATTCTGCTGTTACTAGTGCTGCAACAGCATTCTTGAACTTAAAATGTTACATGCAACCTTGAGAAGGACAAAGGAGGGGGAAGTCAGAAACAAAGAGACAAATATGATCATAAATTTTCAACGAAAAATAAAAGGTCATAAAGCAAATGTTCAAATAATATGCTGAATTCACATTGTCCCTGGGATTTTCAACACATCACAGCACATACTCCAGCAAAATTCCCATGAAGATGCCCAGCAACCATCTAGGGCCTTGTTTTTGGACCTTGCCTGGGCTCTTTGGGAGCACCAAGCATAGCACAGGACAAGACAGATTGTCCAACCTCTGCTACCCCATTTCTGAACTGTGAGATGTGCAGGCCCACCATGCCTGAGAACAGAAGAAAGACTCACCTCAGGAATACCCTGGAAGAATGTTTTTTTAATACATTAAAAGCAGAACAAAAACAAAACAAAAAAAAACAAAAAAAACCCAGAAGGGATAAATTTTTTTCTATAAAAGCACAGTCAAACTCTTCCTCTGCTGGGCCTTTAAAATGCATCCTAAATGCCCCAAGATACTGTGGTCAAGCCAAGTCTTTGCATCTCTGCTATCAAGTTCTCATTACACATTCTTCACACATAATCTTTACTCAGAATAATAACCCAAAGGCAAATAAACTGAGAAGTTATGTGCACATGTGAAACATTACCAACACTACTATTTTCTTCACCTTTTTAAGGCAAAAGCCAGGAAACAGTAAGTCTGACAGAACAGCTAACATAAGAAAGCCTACGCCTGTACTGAGCTTGGGACTAAAATTTAAGAGAAGGGGCAAATGACATGATGCAATTCTCTCACTTGTTCCTTGCATTTGTTTCTGTTACAGCAGCATGAAAATTAGATACCATAACTGCTAATTCTTTCAGTTGCAGCACTAAATTCCACCATGGCCAAAACCTAGTATTTGTTTTATATTCTGACAACTCCTCTTGATTTAGTAGGGTTATTAAGACAGGAGCATGAAGCCTCTCTCCAATCAAACAATAAATGACTGAAAGTGAGACTGGTGACACCATCATAAAACATTTTTTAAATTGCCTTTCACAAAGTATTTTTGGCAGTAAAACTCCAATACCTCCATTCCCCCAAGAGTCTGGTAGAGTCAAATGATTAACAAAGCTTTTCTGACTGCAATAAATAATATAGTAACAAATGAATAGATATAAATGTAACCCATTTTCCTTACAAACAAGCTTCTGCTTGGATAGCTTAGATTGACTGAATTAGGTTGAAATATTAAAAGCCCTTTAATGGAAATTTCAAAGGAGGAAAATAATAGGGTAGCATGATTACCTGAAGTGGTTACTTCCATGCTGAGTGGGTCTTAAGGAGTCCCCTTTTGTCTGCATATGGACATGAGAATATAGCTGAAGGGACTCAGAAATGTGGAATACTTTTTTTTTGTTGTTGTTATTGGAGATAAACTTGACAAGATTTAGAAAAGCAATAAAAACATTTTACAGGACTTCAGCAAAGGTTTATGTCTAATAATATTTAATGTATTTTTATTAGCTCTTGTCAGTTTATTATGTAATTTTGTAGCATCAAACTACATTTTTTATCCATTTTCACATATGCTGTTTTTCTGTGCTCATTATCTCAAGAATAAAAAAGTAAAATCCCATCTCTTCTCCCCTCCTTTCTTGATGTTGAGTCTAAAGACTAAAACTAACCCTTACCTATATGAGCAACTCAAATGCCTGTTATACTATAGCATCAACCTTCTTCTCTGTGTGGAAACAATCTAGATCAGTGATTTATAATTTAGATTTATTTATATTTATATGTAAGCCAAATTCTTTATAAATAGTCTTTTTTGGAGCATCTTCTTAAAGCTAGCTCCCACATTCCACTATTTGCAGGGCTAGGTTAAATGTCCCTTTTCCCCCATGATTTGTCCAGCAGATCAGTTTTCAGGTTTCAAGAAGAAATTGTATCACCCTAATACAAGCCTTCTGCCTACAGCAATACTGACTGGGACTTAACAGGCCTCTGGACTTTAAGGTCTCAAACTCACCATCCAGTTGCCATGTTCAGGCAATTAACTCATGTATCACTTGAGGCAGCACAACCCCAGGTGTCTTGCGGTGGAATAAAAGCAAATGCAGATCCCAAAGCACCAGATAGACAAAGCATCACTGTTCAGCTGACACATGCATTACAAACACTAAATAAAACATAACCTTTGAAACCCATCCTAACAGAAACTTTTTCCCTAGCTTATCACCATCACTCTGTTCACCTCAGGACTCAGATTAAATCTCTCTTTATCTCTCAGTCAATTCTCAGCTTCCTGACTTCTGGGAGGTCTTCAGGCTCATGAAGACACTGACTTTTAAGACAAGCATCAATGGCCAGCAAAAGTTATAATCTTGTAACATTAAGTTAGAGAAGCCTTTTGCTCCTACTTTTCTCTTGGAGGTTTTCTGGAAGTGTCTCCACCTGGACAAGCAGCTATGAAGTCTTTTAGGTAACCAGTAAATGCAGCCAGCTAAAACAAGGTCAGCATGCTAAAACAAGGTCACAGATACTCATTTCCACTGTTCTCCAGAAGAGCACTTGTTTCACAACTTTAACCAGATTATAGGAGAGCAGAATCCCCACTCCATCTCAAGAGTTGTCCTGCCTCTGCAGCCCACATCTCCATTACTGTACTCATTAAAGCAGGGTCCCTGGGTAGCTGCAGTGCTCACTCCTGAGCCAACAACCTGCTCGTGTGCTCAAGGTGCTCTGTCATGGATGGGGCTGCAACAATTCCCCTTCAATGAAATGGCACTGATGAGATTTTATGAGGCAGTGAACCTCACAGGAGACACAGGAAAACATCTCTAGATATACTGCTATAGCAGTATTCAGTATCAGACTTCAATATCACAAAGTTAGCAAAGACTCAACAAGATAGGATGATTCTCTGAAATCTCTTTAGGCTCTTTTCTTGTAGAAGAAAAAGTCAGAAAGAGGTAACAAAGGCTATGCTTGCAGATAGATTAATAAGTTACAGTATTTCTACTTGTTTTCTGAAGTCTGAGATGTATTCATTACCTGCCATTACTCCTACACACAGACGAGATTAAGAGATACTAAGTAGCACATCTGCATGTGTTTACATTCATGATGCCTTGGTAATGTTTCTCCATAAAAATGCACTCTAAAATTTAGAATAATACTGCATTCCCTTTTTTTCTCATTTTATCGGGAAAGGAGCTTAATGTTCAGCTGGGATTCAAATTTTTATGGTTCCTTTTGCAGCATAAGCTTCAATCATTATAAATCCAGTGTAACAATAAAGGTCTAGACAGTCTAGATGTGAAGAACTGAAGACCTACCCCTTAAATCAGCACTTATTCAGAACTATCAGCATCTCAAAACAATTTAAAAGCATCTCATCACAACAATTATTCACATAAATTAAAGATCATCAGTGTTTTCCACCGATTAAAATAATTTTCTAACAGGCCAGGCAGGAACAAGCACGAACCCTTTCAATACAGAATGTACTTCCCAAAATTACCATCAACAACTGAAAGGCACAGATCTGGAATACTGCTATTCCAAACATGAGTGAACACTGCCTACACAAGAACCCAATTCAACTATTTTATTGTTTGTTTATGCAGCCTTTCTTGCACAAAGGGCACAGTTTCTAAAGTACAAAAAAACAGCTCCTGCTTTGGAAAGCTCGTGGCTGGGAAAGGCCGGGACAGCAACAAAACACAGGAGGGAACAGAGCATGACACGTTGTGTAAGGAACACAGCACAACTGCACCTACACAGCTCAGGGCTTTGGCTTCAGGGAGGGACAGAACTTGGAGAACAGTAACCACAGAGGTTCTTTCAAGCAAAGACTGACACATAAAACATTGGGAGGAGCAAGGGACAGAGACCAAGGAAGGTTTCTCCAGCCATAGGCATGGCTGGTGAAGGCTGTGAAAGGTGTATAAGAACAGGGAGAGAAAAAGGAATACAGAGACTGAAAACCTAAAATTGGTTGAAGGAAAGGAAAACTATTTAAATTTAATATGCCAATTAAAAAATTACAGAGACCACAAATGATCTTTTAAGACTCTTGAGCACTTATCCCAGTTACTCAACTACTGTAGGTATAGTCCAAGATTGCCAAGTATTCTTGCCTTGGAAAAGAAAAATATATTCCTTTCCCAGATACCATATTATTTACACAACTTGATAAATATTTATATTTTAAAAACTGTTACTGAAAATCAAACAGTTTCACTTTAAAGAATGACATTTGTAATTTGTATTTTAGTATCAACAGTCACAGCCTAAAGCCTTTGCTTCCAGCTTGTCTTAAGTCCTGCCACCTTGGGCACGAGTATTTTTATCTCACTGTTAATCCAGTTTCCAGGTTTTCACACAGAAAAACATCACTTATTCAGAAGAGTCTTTCCACAGAATACTTGCAGCCATTAATTTCAAACCAGCACCTCCAAATTTTCAAAATAAAGATTCTGCAGATGCTGAGGTGAAATATGGGGGATTCAACATTCAAGGAAGGTTCCTAACTCCTCACCACCATCACTTCAGAGCTGGTAACACTGCTCCCTCTTTTCAGTCCATGAATCTCTTACTAGCAATGAGATCATGTTTGAGGGCCAAAGACTTCACAAGAGTTTAGACAAGTTTTTTGAATCTAAAAACTCTGGCCACAAAGAGCTCACACTGCACTTCTGTGCTAGTGGGAAGTTGCCAGGAGCCCTCATATATTTGCTTGAATAACCAAAAGTAGTAGGTTTTCAATGGCATACTTCTCCACAGCATAAACAAGTGAGATCCCACTTAAAAATGTTCATAAACACATCCATTAAACAGTTACATTACATTCTTAGTATTTGTTATGGGAATTTTCACATGCAGAGTGACACATTTGGAGTAGCCTTAGATAGTCAGGCAGCTGGATGAACAAATTAGGCTAAATGAAAGCAGGCCTTGTCAGCACCTCCACCAACGTGCAGGTAACTGCCATGGGCACACTCTTATCATGTGGTATCTTGCAGTACTCCTTTTCATGGAGGCATGAACATATCTTATATTTACCACATGATACCACTGGTAAAAAAGTGTGCTCACAGGCAAGTAGAGCAGCTGAAGGGCTTTGAGTTCATATTCCCCATCTCACACAGTAACATCTCCTTCAAGAAAACATGCTTACATTCTGGCCTGCAAGTCTCAGATCAAGAGGTTCCTCAGATTAAAGACTACACTGATAGCTGAAATGAAAACTGAAGTGCAGCAGATCAGTGATGAAATCTCTCTAGCTTAATAATGAATTTATCCACCAGACCCAATATTTTACTGTGTTTACAAAGTCAACACAAGATTGAGGTGATGACACTCTGTCAGATGCACGAGTATTCTATTCAGGCTTCCATAATACATATGGAAGCTTTTCAGCCCTCAAATTTAAAATCACCTAGGTAGATAAAGTAGAATGTTTGTATTAAACATACTTGATACAGTGACTTGAAGTGTTGATGGAAATCACTAGAGTTTATTAAAAGCTGCACAGTAGCTAAAGCAAAATGCTAATCTTCTGTCCTAAAAACATCTTGATTTATGAATGTAAACAGGAGAAAAAATATTTGAGGAAGCAGTGATGGCAACTAGGCTGGAATAAGTTACACAAGAAGGAAGTTGTTTCTTTATTGCCTTTCTTCAGAAGTGTGTTTTTTTTAGGGTAAAGAAAGAACATTAAATATATTTATGTAGTGTAACATACTGCTACAACATGGCATTTCAGATTCTAAAAATTCTGTTTCTGTAGTATATTGCCAGAATTTTAATTTTTTATTTTACTACCTAATAAAAATGCATCAGAAGACAATTATGTTAAGAGATGCTTTCATGAACAAATACATCAGGTATTAGTATTACCTGTCCTCATTAATGCAAACCAAAAAGCATTTCTTGGCAGGATATTAATGTGTGATGCTTAAATATTTTAGATGAGCCAGCTTAAGACAAGATGTGAGAGTCTGTTAACCACTTTTGAAGATTAGGCTCTTTCCAAATGACACATATAGCACAAAACAAAGAAATCATTAAGTCACCTCAGAAAAATTTAACCTAACACATTAGCATTTAAATAAAGCCTTGTTAATGTCTCTGGAGTTATTTGCAGCAGTTTCACAATAGTTTTGTAGCAAGCATCAAGACGCCTCTTACACACTGAAGTTGCTGTGCTGTATCTAACACCACGTGCAATGGCCGATTAATTATTGACTTGGAACGCCTGCAGACAAGTTTGCAGCACCAACTACTAAAAGTTTTTTCAATCAATTGTCAATCAAGGCTGATTCTAGACTGGAGTCTGTGGTTGAAGATTTTCAACCTTCCTGCAAGCTACTTAATTACGATAACTAACTCCAAAAACCCTGCAGTCAGTAATACATATACTTCTGATAATATAAATAACACAAACACTTCTGGAAAGCTTGATTTTTTTTAAGTGTACTGACTTAATAACAAAAAAGCTATTTGCTTTAAAAAAAAAAAAAGTCTGCCAAACCCAAAATGGATAAATCCCCTTGTATTTTGTAAACTATTTTCCCAATGATCTCCAAATGTTTTAGAAGAATTGCATAAAAACTAAAACATACCAGAACTATATATTGTAGCAATTTAAACATACGTGACCATTTTCACACATAAAGCTATTAATGAAAGCTAAAAGCTAGAAGAGATAGGGAAAGAATATTTAGTACATACAATTTTGAGTGGAGAAACACAGAAACCTGTTTGGGGAAACAAAAGCCTTAGAAAAGTCAGTCTCAACATCTTTTCCAAGGCAGGAAGGAGTGTTACTGAATTCAGAATCTAGAGAATAAGTTTTAATGAGTGGGTAAAGTTTTTGTATGAGCATGGTATTTTAATGAGAACCGAAAGCAAAGGAGAGTCACTCCACCTGGAATGTGTGAGCTTTTCCTACATGGGGGTCAAGTTATGAAACACAGCATTCTACTTGTACCAGCCACAGAACTCACAGTTACAGAGGCCAAAGGGAGGAGCAATAATTAAGATTGTGAAGATGAGATAGAGGAGTATTTCAGGAAAGTCAAAGCTGAGTCAAGGTTATATGAGTAATGTTAAAGAAGTGGCAAAAGGCAGATCAACAGATATGGAACGTGGGCAGAGGAGAAGGAAGTTGGAAGCAAATGAAAGATTTGTGTCAAGAAAAAAAGCCAGAAGAATAGTTGTGAAGAAGGTTCTACGTGCCGAAAACAAAATCTGAAGTAGTTCAGAACTAATTATAATATTTTTCCATTCAACAATTATGCCCTTTTAAAAAATGAAAAACAGCCTGCATAGACACGCAATGGCTGTGAGATTCCTGAGAAACATTGTGATTCATGTCAAAAACATGAGCATGTTAAAGAGTGGCAGGTCAAGCTGCCCTAATTTTTTTAATTTTTTTTTTTTAAATTAAACAACTCCAAACACATACCACACTTTTAAAGTAAGACACAACTGTACTTGCTATAGCAAATTTGCCTCAGCTTACTAGGTAAAATATCTGTGTTTTCAGTGCACAAGTCTTAGGTTTTACCTCACTGTTGACGTTGCCAATAAGTCTTTGGATATTCTCACAAAAATCAAGTGCTTAAAATACAAACTCCCTGTGGAAATTTTTATTTTCTTTTTTCAAACTGCATAAACAGACTAGACACTCAAGTCTTGTTACTGAAAGCCAGATTATGACTTTTGAAAAGTTTACTGTGTAACAAAATGCCTTTGAGAAAATCCCTGGCTTTCAGAACACAGCATCAGAGCCCTTTATACTTCCTGTTACTCTGTCCCATGTTTTGTACAGTCTATGCTCATCAGCTGAAATTCTTCTCTATAAGTTGCAACATCAATTTTGAGACCAGTCACAAACTTAGGACCAGGATTAAAGTTTATGGAAGCTTTATTGGAGGCAATAATAATTTCGATAAAGATTTAATTGCTGCAATGTTCCTACTATTAAAAATCCTGACACTATCAATACATTTAACAACTTGAAATCTAACACTAATAAGACAAAAAGAGACACTCACACCTTCAATTGTGAACAAAATTTTTTCTAAGACTGAAGTGCTTCTTGCATGCTGAAGCCTAAACTAGACATATACAGTAGGAGAACTGTACCCAAAAGGCTGCATTGTTCTACAAGCTCAGTCAGAAAAACCCAATACCATACTGTCATTATTGCACTGACATTTTAGTCACTTTATTTTAATAAAGGATCTCTCAGAAACAATGTAAAACACTTGGAAACTAATGAAATAGCTGTCCAGTTTCAATGACAGGAAATAGGACAATTTTATCTCACCCTGTGAAGGAGTGACATATCAAAGGACTATGCATTTTCTGCAGAATAAAAACATGCAGGTGAGCAGATACTACAGATCACCTAATGCAGAGCAAATCCACACCCTAGACTACCTTGCTGTAACTTGTTCACGTAGTCATACCCACTGCGTTAGTTTAAGGTTTTCAATTACATTAAAACTACCGAAATACTAAAAAAGAGTTCCACATCATGTGCATCAAGAAAAACAGCTGTATAGTTTAAAATATTGTTGCCTCTAACAATCCATGCTGTCTTGGCTGGAAATAATCACGCAGGCAGCAGATGGCTGGAGTGGATGGGCTCCTCTGCTGCAGCACTCCAGTCCACTTTTAGCACCTCAGAGCAGCACTGGGACCACGGGCTGGGTCAAACCCAGGGCAGAAGCACCCTCAGAGCACTGAGCACCCAGCACCGCAGAGGGCTGGGCAGGGACACCACTGTCTCGCACCAGGACAGTGGGACTGGGCACAGACCCCTTCAGAACAGCCAAACAGGCACTTTTCAAACCACTTAGAAGAGCCACAGGACAAGTTTAAATGCAGTTTAGCGAATCTAGTTCAACACTTGATGCAGACTTTCTTGAGTATCCCCATGAGAGTGAGGAAGAGAGATTAGCATCTAGTGTTTTTCCAATGAAGCAAAAAGAGAAGTCCTGAAGTGAGCAGAAGTGTGGAGAACAGCCCTTCAGTAAGCTACAAGTTATAAAGGAATATAAAAAGGAATGTAAAGAAATAGGAACACATATCCCTATAGAGAGGGGGAAAAATAAGAATCAAAACTTCCCACTGCAGAAGGAGAAAAGATCTTGAAATGAGATAAACAAGAAAACAGCTTGATCTAACATTTTTTCAAACATATCAAACCACTTGCAATATACACTGAGGCACTCTTCTGGTAGATAGAAAAGATTACTCTCAGCTCCCCTATAAGGTTTACTGCTACTGCAAATTCTTCCCATGGCACTACAGAAACTGGCACCAAAGAAGAGCAGATCCCCACCAGAGCAAGGGGATGTGCACAAAGAAACAAACTTAAGTAAATCCTGCATCCTAGAAAAGAGCAGCAGCCAGCCAGCAACAGCATATACATTTGCTGACAGCAAAATTACTAAGAAGGTACTGAAAACATATTATATTATCCAGCTATAACCAGAATTTCAAGCACATGCCTTACCCAAAACCTAAATGGGTCTGCAATTCTATTTGGTTTAGCTATCACAAATTCAAATTAATATTTACTTGATAAACAGTTTTAGGGCTGAGACTGGGACTCGCACTCAATGTCACGAAACAAACCAAATTTTAAACATCTTATTTAAGAAATTGTATTTCATCTGAGCTGGCAAATAGCTAATCATTAACTCACAGTTAAACTGCCAAAAAAAGTTTTCATAGCATTAGAAGTCAGTATCAGTTCATTAAAATGTGACCTACTGGAGTTTGCATTTATTTCCTAATTCTAACAGCCATCATCCACAACTGTTACATCAAAAGTAACTACATGAAAGGCAAATCAAAGTAAAAATGTACAAGTACATTTCATGGATTAGAGAAGAATGCAGAACAGAAGACACACTTCTGAAAAATCTTCTCTTTGGCAACAACTACAGTGTAAGACAAAATGGCTTGAGAAGCTGAAATCCCCCATTCCAAGAGGATTTTCAGGAATACAAAATATTGGCTATGGAATTTTATTTTTCATAAATTATGTTTGAGAACACTAGCTACACAGAACATTACCATGCTAAATTTTGGGATTTGGGCTCAATATTTAAACTAGCAAAACAAGCAGGCATAAAAATCCAAGTACAACCCGACTTCATTTTTATGACTATTTTTTTTGGTTAGGTAAAATACTTCAACCAAAAAAAAACAAAAAAACAAAAAAAAAACAACAACAAAAAAAACCCACAAAAACCATCCCCCCCACAAAATTCTACTTAACTAGAATTAGTTAAGTAGAAATGAACTAACAGAAAAATAACCTCAACCTATGTTCAAAGATTATTACAGCAGTAGGAGCGCAAACGTCACAGATGGAGGGCTAGCTTGGGAGTGGGAGGTAGGGTTTACAGGAAAATGTAAATAAGTCCAATATAAAGAACATTTTTCAGATGCCACCAGCTAACTTAAACAGAGTAAAAGAATTTCCACACAGTTTTCAACTACTTTACATAGCAGCACAGAAAGGCTACTGAACTGCTTGGAAGTGCTTCTACAAGCCACTCAGAGGAAACCAGGTGAACTGTGCTCTAACACCACCAAAGTGCTGAACAAAGTGGAATGGGGTCTGTCAAAACAACTGTCATATTCACATGGGCTTTAGCTTCCAGAGGGAAGGAAAACAACAGAGAACAGCAGTTTAAAAAATGCTGTTAGTACTGAGGTTTGGTATTCAGAAAATTGTGTGTGTTTGACTACTCGCACTATGAAAAACCTTTTTTTGTCTTGAAATCTTTGTTGCTTCACTGTTAAAATAGGTGATAGAATAATATATTACCAGTGATCCAGATATCTTGAAGGAACTGTTCCTGTATTAATTAAAATATGTTGCAATTTTAATTTGAAGATGGTTTTATATGAAACCAGAATTCTCCCTAGAGATGAATCTGAAGACCTAATACCCAGTTTCTGAGAGGATCACTTCACACAGTAGGGTCCCTTGACAGATGATACAAAGAATTTCCTTTGTTTTAACTGACATAACTGTGGTATTCTGTCTAAAGAGCTCCCATAAGGCCAGTGATTTCTGAAGCATTAGCCAGAAAGCATGGAGGTTGGAGAAGACAGAGGTCCTGAGAGAAGCCATCTGGGAAACACCAGCTGATCAGTCATTTTCTGCAGCAGAGCCAGTTTCTTTGACAAAGTTCACACATAGTAAAATGAGAAATAAACTAACATGCTATGCTAGTTACTGCAGCTTCCTGGATCACTAATCAAAGATGCTTAATTTAAATGCAAGACAATCTGCAATGTAACTGCAATTGCTTAGTAGAGCAGCAATAACTACAGCATATTTGCAAATGAAGAGAAATACACATGAGAAAGCATAAGATGTCAAGAAACATGGAGAAAAATGCTTTTTTTTTCTTTTTTTTTTCTTGATTACATGTTGTTACATCAGTTGTATTCACTGATTGTAACAATTTTCTCAAGCTTCACTAATTTCCATTACTATAAAACAGTACGGTGCCAACCTCTGTAGTCTTATTCAGAAGAGGTAAGGAGTCCAAACAGAAATAATTCCACAAATGCACTTGCAGTCAATCCCATTATCCCAACGGTACTTTCTCCAAAAGAAAAAAAAAATAGTAATACTTTTGCAAAAAAAAAAACTTCTAAAAGCAGCCTGTAACATCTGCATTTTTATTTAGAAGACACAACTCAGTTTGCTCACTCCAAACAGTCTCCTGCAGCAGTGAGCTTAAATACATCACGAATTTACTAGAAACGTCCTTAAGGCAGATGGTAAGCTAAACTGGGGCTATTACAAAAGATGACGTTTTCAATCTGTTTATTCTGTATCAGGAGAAAAAAAGCAAATAAATTCTAAAATTATTTTAATACTTTCACTTCCTTGTCACCCTTTTTCCATGTCAGGAAAAAAGATAAGTTCACAGGCCATATGTCATCTGTTGACTTTAGCAGCAAAACGCAGCCAAAAGAACATTAAATCAGTCCCTTTGTTTCTTCTGACTCATCTGAATTTATATCCACTCAGGGTTTTATGAGCATAAGCTTGTTTCAGAACCTGAGGTAAAGCATTTCTCTTCAACTGTAATTATTTTTATTAGTAAAAATTAATCTACAAACATCTTCATGCTCTTGCCACAAACCAAAAGGTATGCATTAGTCAGCCATGGAAAAATTGCTGTTTCCATGTACACAACACAGGTAACAATCTGCACATACCTTTTTAAATCATGTGAAGATTAGTTTTTGCAACTGAAGGACAAAAGCAAAATTCAGAGTAATGAGAAATGCACAATTTTTAAGAGGTGCCTTCAATGTATGTTTAATATTAAAAAGAAAAATATAAAAGTATATGCTGATAAAACTCAGTTTGTTAATCAGCTTGTCAAATTTCTGGTTCATTTATCTATCTAGAAGCATGTACATGTTTAGGCACCTACATATTGCTCTTCCTCACCAGTAAATTAAAAAAATTATCTTCTCTCTAACCAGTATAAAAGAAGAAAAATGTGTTGACCTTTCAGTTTGTAAATTCAAGTCACTTTCTAAAGTCAAAGGAATCTTATTTCTTGAAATATGTGGGTTTAGCTTTCATTTTCTTTCTTCTGGGAAATCTGCAAGCTGAGTATGATCATTCATATAGTTCTCTGACACCGTGGAAAGTGTCCTCCATCCCAAAGAGATCATGCAGATGGAAAAATAAATGATTAGGAGTCCTGCACCCATACACAGCTCGGGAAGAATAGCAGTCAGGAGTGCATGTCCGGACATATTCCTGCACCCTCTTCCCATGCACGCACACACACGATGACACAGAATGGTGGGGATTACAATTACAGTGGGTTTCAAAAGTTTAAAGAAACTGGTAGACAGGTTGACTCGGTATTTATTTATAGGAGTCCTGTGCATGCTCAAATGGGTGCAACAGGCCCAAGGAGCTTTTCAAGCCAGTACAAAATTACTGGCAGAAGGCAGGACCCAACAGTTCCACATTCCTTCACAGCAGCTGCCTGTCAAGAGAGGGATGCATGAACCTGTATCTAAATTAACTTTTGATATCAGCACATAAAAATCCCATTTTAGAATTGCTAGTAATAGGGGAGTTTCCCACACTCATCTATTTACATTTATTTTTAAAACCCAGTTTGCTTGCATAGCAAAATGAGAAATTTAAAAGCCACTTCAGTGCTGCTACTTTTTGTATAACTTTTCCGATCATTTACTGGAAAATCTTGGGAGAGCACAGGGAGGAAGTGGAGGAAGTATTTAAGTGATATGAATTAGTAATTATAAAAAAGATAAATATTTTTGCTTATAAAAATAAATAAGCATTTATTTATCAAAGGCTTTGAAATGAAAGCAGAAGCAAAAAAGTGAGTATCTATACAACATAATTTTAAGTCTTCTGGTGCCTTCACACAACATGCAATTATTTTTATTTTTAGAAGAAGAGCATCAAACAGCAAAAATAAGTCACCTATATAAGCCATACCATATTAAACCAATTTCATAGCACATTAAGCAGTTAGCTACAAAATAGACCCATAAATAGGTAACAGATTGGGAAACAGAGGCAAAGAAAGGTTAAGTGAGTTGTGTAATGTGGGAGCAAAGTTTAGAGCAGAGTCCAGGTATAGGTCCATGGTAAGAGACTCCCTACTTACATGCTGGCTAGAAAAGGATTATTATGAGAAAATGGCCAGGGGTTTTTCCTAAACTAAAAGTCAAACTAAAAGCCTGAAAACTATTAGAGCTTTATTGAATTTAATATAACAGAATTACTGAAAATTTACTAAAATGTTGCTATTCTATAGAAAAATTGTGATGGGCCATTTAAAATACTTATTTTGAATAAACAAAAATATTTTTTTAAAATCCCATAAATTATCAGAGTTAGAGGATGAAAACCTATTTAGTTCAATCATTTCTGAATAGGCTGTGCTTGTATGGAAAGAGAAGTTGCAGATTCCTACAAAAAATTATCTGTTTGACCCATTCAGTTTGGGCTTTCCCTTTCTGCTTTACTTCTGGCAGAAGAAAACTCATGTTCCAGATGGCTGCAGATGCCAGAAAACCCTGAGAGACAGCAATACTGCACTGTCCACTCCACACAGTTCCACAAGAGATGTGGAGCAGAACCACTGGAGAAGACAACCTGCCCTGATTGCAGTCATGGCCAGCTGGAGCCAGACAACTCACTGGCATCTCTTGGCTCTGCTCAAAATTTATCCTTGGAAAGATACTCCTGGCTTCCTGTTCCTACACCAGCTGGGTATCCAGGGACTTGTTAAGATGCCTGAAGCAGAGAGCTCACACATCTGATCATCCTAAAGGCTGCATATAGACATTTACTATACAGACAGATATGGGGAGTCAGAATTATGTCAGCCTCGATTGTCTGCTATGCCCTTTCACCAAAAATGCCCAGATTAGCTCTTCATAAATTCTGAAGGTGGGAGAAGCACACAGACCCTCCCTAATACACTCCATAAAGAAACAGAAACCACTTAGCTTAAGCACTCAATGAAAATAGCTTCTCTCAATACAGATGGCATAGTAAAACAAAGATAGAACACAGATATTATTTTCTCCTTCCTTAAGAGACAACGAGATGGTAATAAAAAAGTTGAATAAAAAAATATAAAAAGCTCCTCCCTCTCCCTAGTGAATTAGTGAAATTAGAGTGAAAAGGTTAATTTGGAGAGAATGGGTTACACTGAGAAAACCCCACATGGACACAGATGTGCCCAGATTAATGTTTATATAATAAAAACACTTAAGCAACTTTGCTCATTTTACAAAGTTACTTTATATGAGCATCACAAGCAAGTTTTCTATTTTAGAATCCTTAGAGCAACCATTTAACTCCCTGGGGAGGGGAAGAAGAAATCTGCATTTCTCTGTTGAGTTTGATTTCCAATATTCATTTTTCAACCACTCATTTTAACATTAAGCAGTATTCTAAAGAAATGCCCAAGGTACGTAAGTGGAACCTTAAATTAATTTCTCCATATGGATTCTGTGCACTTCAAACATCCCATAGATAACACCTTCCTTCAGGAAAATACATCCTGTTACAAATATAAATTGTTTTTATCAGGTTATAAAGGAGATGGTCTCTACCTGCTTTTGACCTTAAGCAACTAATCTACAGAAGGACTGTTAGAACAAGAAAGTGCTCAAATCCTTTCAGTTGCTAACATGGACATTGCAAACACTATATGGAAGATCTCCATTTTTTGACATCTCAGTAAACTAAGACCTTTGCTGAACATACCTGTACAATCTAAATATTTCTCTTCTAGGAGAGGAGGGGACAAAGACCTCAGAACACTCTGAAATAGTGTACTTCAAGTGCTTGCTCTTACCTCAAGGTACAGAGTGCTGGTTAGACACCATTCAAGCAGACAGCCCACAGTGTATACAGAGTAGTTTAAAAAGCCAAAAGCTTAGTACTCAAAGGTTTTTTATCCAGTATTTATCTCTATTAGCCTCTTGTTCATAATGAAACACTCCAGCAGCTAGCAAAGCCAGCAAATCCTCCCTCCTCTCGTGCATGGCTTTCAGGAACATTGCTATGCTGAAAAGGTAAAATTATCATTGCCCAATGACATGCAATTCAACAGCAAAATCCTACTCAAAATGGGCTCACAGGAGAACAAATGTATGGATTTTCACAGACTTAGGTCAACTCCAAGGGGTACAAACTGGCACAATGCTATTCAAAGAAATCAGTAACCTAAGTCTATACTTGTTTGAATCTTGCCATAAAGGCTGAATGGTTTTTAACTGAGAGAAATTAAGAGCTTAGCTAAAAAAAAAAAAAAAAAAACCTAGAAAGTAATTTAGCACCTTACAGCTACTCTTACGCTACAAAAGCCAGACTCAAAATAACCCAATTACTACAAAAAATTGAAAGATACACAACACTAAATTAGTTTCCAATTTCTAGAAGCATGAGTACAAGTCTATTTGGTGTTTGCCTCAATTTGAGCACTTTCCTAAAGCTGGACTTGCATTGGCAGTCTTAAACTTCTCTAAGTCTTGCATTACAAAGTTATACCAATTTAATCTTTTAAGAACACTTGCACCCCCTGCTAAGAATCAAAAGAGTGCATTTTAGCAATAAAATAACCAGATCTAATGACAGGTGATGCTGGAATGGCCTCTGTTGAGCTTTGTGCCACCACCTCCCACCTCACGCTGCCTCTGCACCAGCTCCAGCACACCCAGCTCAGCCCCCAGTGAGGTCCCTCCAGGACCTAACCCTGCAGAAAACCAGCTCTGCAGGTGAAAAGCTTTCTGTGACACTTTGTGTGGTTTGACTCCCTGAATGAGCTCACCAGGAGCCAGGTGAGTGCCCCTGCCAGGCCATTCTCAGGGGTGTCACTGCCAGGAGGGGAACAGAGGAAGGAAACTGTGTCCTTGTGGCAACAGCCATCCATGAGCTCAGCCCAAGGAAAGGACATGGAATTCAAGTCGGCAAGTTCACATTGTTCACCATTTTTATCACCCTGTCATGCACTTGCTGGTTAATCTTAAAAGTGATTTAACTAAAAATATCTTAGCAATTTTAAGGTTTTAAAGTAACAAACTTGGCATTCCAAGTTCTTTAAAAACCTCTTTGATTTAAGGCAGTAGTAAATTAAGATTTAAACAATGTTCTTCAAATACCTCTAAGCAAATAGTTAACCTCCCAGGTTTCTGTTTCTTCACAGCATTTGTTAAATAAATTACAGAGGTCATTTCCACGGCTCAGGAGAATTTGACTAATATTATGATATTCTTGGAGAATCTAATTTTATTGAGCAATGAAATAAGCATAACATGACTTTTATGGATGTCACTATTTTTTGGTCTACATCCAAATACAGGTTAAAAATAGTAAGAACAGAGTTATATTAAACCAAGAAAGTACAAGGTGTTTTGATGCAAAACTTGGTTTACATAAAATAGCAAAATACTTTTTCCAGCAGCTGTAAATCCAAACAGCTACGAGAAAACCACCAAAGCCTATTCCCCATCTTAAAAAGACACTGAGGAGGTGGTATTTATGTATTATGCAAGAAACTGATTCCAGTGAAATTGTGCCCGAGGTATCATTCTTAGGAGCAAAAAGTCACAAGCATGAGCATACAAATAAAAATTATAGATAAATTAAAAAATCTTGGTTAATCCAGGATTTAAATTTGTTGCTAGTTATATTAACCTCTACTTTCAAGTGCAGACACAAGGACGCATCCAGGATAACATCAGGTTTTTTCTTACCATGGTCATTGACATACCTGAACTTTTCTGGATTTCTGAAGAAAAAAAATTTAAAAGGCAAAGGATTCTGGTTATACTTTTAAATCACTAGTGTATCAAAGCAATTTTTGAATGGTTTCCTTTGTCATACTGAGACATCCCAGAATCCATCAGTTTACATTTATCTGCAGACCAAGAACACACTAAGACTTCACAAATTACTATTCTTCTCCCTTCTCAATTACGTCAACATCATTCAAGCACTATCATTCCAGAACCAAAAAAAAAATAGTCTTTTTCACAACAGCAACCATCATCTCCCAACATTCCAAAAGAAAAGACAAGGACATTAGACAACAGCTTTACTGCAACTCATCAGCAACAGGTAAGAACTGCAAAGCAGCAGCACTAGTCACACAAAACACCCGGTGCTGCAGGCTGAAAATAACAACAAATAGCCCTCAGAATTTTGTGTTATTATCTTCGATACCATCTTGTATTTCCTATCAAAATAATGAGTTCATGTATGGCATTTAAGTGTGTGCGTAATTAACAGTTCCATGAAGAGGTATGTCTCCCATAGAGCTGGATATAGACTTTCCAGGTGCTCCTTCTCAAGCTGTAGCTAATCACAGCTGAGCATTCTGCCAAAGCAGCAGCTGACTCTTTAGGAAAGTAGTAATTGTAACGTGAAAATCAGAGTTGTATGTGCTTCCTGTTTTTTGGTCATGACTAGTATTCCAAAGGCAAACCACACCCCCCTATCCCTTCCCAAATATACTAACATCTGGAATTTAACAGAAAAACCAACGATAAACAACCAAGGAACAAAGTAAAAAAAAAAAGATCCATAACAAAAAACTGAAACCTGCTCTGGCCACTGTTTTACATATTACAAAAAAAAAAAAATTAAAATTCAGTTCAGAAAATGTTTGTGACTTGTATTCCAGGCCTGGCTTATAGTATACTTATCTATTAAAAAAAATTTAGTCTACAACCAAAAATTAATTGAAGTCCCCACTTTCTATTAAAAACTCAATGATTAGTGACTGGAAGTTTCTGGACAGACAGCCCTATTTTGACATACTGGGGCAACTATGAAAAATCAAAAATAACCAAAATAAAAGCAGTGACTTCAGACACAGATTACCATACCTAGGAACATTGTTTGGCATATTAATCATCACATTTTTTCATGCCAAACTAATACGGATGTGCTTCCATTTGCGTTCTAGTTAGAATGCAAGTGGAAGCACACTCGTATTAGTATCCTCTTCATAACCACAGTAGCACTTCATGTAATTATGAGGAGCAACGGAAAACTTTAAGGGGACAAGTGGAACTAGAGACAAGGCAACTGGCTGCCCTTGTAATCTGCAATCAACTTCAAGAGCTACTTCAGGTCATGAGAAATTTCAAGATGATAACTCTTTTATAGTTCTCTTCCCACGGTCAGAAAAAAACACCACATGGAAAAGAAATACTCCATGAAAAAACTACTCTTTCACTAGCTTTTATGCTAAGTTGCACGTAAGCCAAACAATGCAAAAGGGTATCAATCACTCTCCTATTTAGATGCCTTTTCAAAGTCATGCGAAAAGTTGTAAGAATGTTCAACCAACATATAATCAGCTGTCTCACGTACTGTTTTTGGATATTGATATCTGCAATCCCTTTACCGGATCTGGCATCATTGTCCGAGCTCAGATGACTCAGATAAAAACAATGTGAAAGCATAGTTTGTTTTCATGTTGAAAGTCACAACTGGGCTCCTGCAACAATAACAGGAAGAGCTGTAGGGATCGATACGCAAGATTACTACCAGGGGCTGTTCTTGTCCTAGCCAGCAACACGCACGTGCAACTCTCTTGGGCAGGTATCACATGCCACACTTACCAGATCTCTGTGAAGCACCCAGTTTGCATGGAGGTAATGGATTCCATCGAGGATCTGGTAGAGTAGGGATTTAACCATAGATCTTGGCAACTGCATGGGCTTTTTATTTGCTTTTGAGGCACGGTGAAACTTGATAATATGCTAGAAATAAAACAAGTAGAAACATGAAGAAAGTTAGGTGATAGATAGGTGAGAAGGTTGGGTGTTTTGGGATTTTTTTAACTACTAACACTAAATAATGGAATGAGATACAAAGTTTGTTGAACTTTGGAATTAAAGTAATAGTGATGCACTCACAATTCTCTCAAAATTGTTTTTATTCTCTGAGTTGCTTCAAAGAACAACTGTGAAGTTTTTCTAAATATCTAAATACTGGCTACTTACCTCCAGTAAAGGGTCTTAGACATTCTCCTCCCTCCTTTCTCCCCATATGGCATCCTCTTACCCTTGGCAGCTAGACCAGAACCTTTCAAACCAGGAGTATCTACCAGTAGGAGGACAACACTCTATGCTTTCACAGAGACTTTCCCTCCTCCTCTTCAAAAACATCCAGGCTTGCAACTACTATTCATCCCATCAGGATCCCAGTAGACAGATTAAATAAATATTTTAATAACTATTTGAAGGGGGGGAAGGTATAACTCCAAAACCCCCACACCACAACATTTGGGTGAAATCACATTCAAACATCTATAAATGGTTATCTTCTTGCTCCCAATTTATGGCTGCATGCTTCATTGATGATAACTAGCTGGTGGCTCCTGGATTACAGAAGTCAGTCTGCCCACTAGAGCACAAACACCACTTGAAAACATGGAATGCAGTAAAGGACCCCAGTATTAGTTGAAGGAATGAAAAAAAAATTGAAAGATTGCTGAGAGATCATGAAATAGTCATAAACTAATTAATTCTAAGATCAATGTGGAGATGATGAGTTGGGTCTGGTCTTGCTACACTGTACAAGAAATAAACTGGAGTCAGGCCATTCTACCTTTTCAATCCTCAGAAAAGTGGGGCTATGCAGGGCACAAATCCATTCTTAACATATGGTCATTCAGCAAATGACTAAATATGTTTATTTTTTCCCCATCTGAATGATCTCCTTTTTGAAGGCAATTCAACAAAGCACCTCAAATAACAAAATCATTTTCAATTATGTGTCTTTTGAAAGGTGGAAATGAAAAAGGCAGTTTGCATTTCTACTGAAAACAATACAAAATGCTAGAGTAGGACTATTAATTACCTATTTTTTAAAATATGATTTGTCTAGCTAAAGATCTTCTCCCTTTCCAGGTTAAAGAGGTAGCCAAAGGCTGTGTTTTAATTAGACCACTGCTCCCTCCTTCACCATCCCCACTCCCCACCCAGTTTGTCACTACTGCTCCCAATGACAATGGTAATGAGTTAATGTTTACTCATGGTAAATGCTACCTCTGGCTGTCAGCAGTACCGTAGCCACTGTCAAACTGTACTTAGCAAAAGTGTAAACAATAGTGTTTAAAGAGAAGTAAGAAAGGCAGAAAACACCAAATAAATCAAAACATCCTGCTTACTCCCTATCAACAATGTTCCCACAGAGCCTTCCACTAGTAAGTGTACAGTATTTATGGCTTCGTAATAAAACACAGTAGAAATTTACAGGAACGTCACTTTTTAATATGCTCATAAGGATCAATAAACAAGACAAGCTGTTAATTGCACTGACTTGTGCAATCACTCTGGAAACTGTATTGAAATACTTTAAGGGATTATTTCCTTAGAAAATTTTTTCTTGTGATGTCACAAGAAGACTCAGTCTCATAACTTCAACTAGGAGTCCCTAGTACTACAATGCTCACTGGATAGCAACCTTCAAATGTAATTACAATATGATTTATAAAGCAGTAATGCTTTATAAACTCACAAATTAGTATATTTATTAATACAGGAAATAAAAATTAAATACATAGGAACCAAAAGGCAAAGGTCATACACAGAGGCCTATAAATCCAGTCCTGCCCTTTTTCAAGGTGCATGTAATTACTAGAAGGGATTTCTACACCCATCTAAAAACCATCTACTACCCACACAAAACATTAGTCCTGAGGCACACAGAAAATGAAGGAGTCTCATGAGACAGAAGGGGACACAATTAACCACAGATGTGTTGAGGAGGAACAACACATGTGGCTCTGCCTCTGGCTCTGCCACTTCTGGAAGTGGGGAGTGAGCACCAGGTTGATGCTATTGGATTTCTGTCCCTGCCCCTCCCATGTGGCTCCCAGTTAGAAAGGCTAAAGAAACAAGCTCCTTTCTTGAAAGGGTTATTGAATTGCAGAAGCAAATAAAAATGGATAGTTTTGCTCGAAGCAAGCAATATCACCACTAGGTAAAATCCAATTTCCTGCAAAAGCAAATAAAACCTGTTGTTGCCAGCTTACTCTATGGAAGTTTATATCCAAAAGATTGCAACCATCACAGTTTAGAGAACTGAACAAAAGCTAAAAATATACTGCAGGGCCAAGTAGTATAGGGAACTGAAAAGCTAGATTTGCCCCATGACACTGGAATGAACCACAGTGTTTGTGACCAAGCCCTACACTGAAAAGTTGTCTTAAAAAAATTAGTACATCCAATTACTTGTAAGCAACTAGCCATATGAAGAAAGAACAACACACCTACCAAACACTAAACAGCAATTTTAATGGCAGTGTCCATCTAAGAAATTGAGGGGCAAACAGGTGCTGCTTCAAGTACAGCACAGAACAGCCAGAACCTTAGACCTAATAGAGGCATGGAATAATTTACAGGAATTACAGACTACATTTCCCATTTCCCAGAAAATTGATCTAACCACCAGGCTTCAAAACTACACTTCTCTCATTCAATATATCTTTTTGCTGAATAGCACACAATTAAGACTATCCTGTGAGTTGAATATAAATCTGATCCATGACAGATATGAAGCACGTTCTGTCTCTCTGTCTAGGGAGCATGAGGTGCACTTGGACACTGCAGTTTGTAACCTTTAGGTATACTCAAGTGCTTTGCTGAATCTTACCCCTAATGAATAGCCATTAAGGACAAAACATGAGGACCTCCACAATCCAGGCAAATCAGAGGCACATTTGTAACAAGACAATAAGCAGAGGGTCAAAAAGCTTCAGTATTCCCCGTGTCTTTTTTCACTGCAACTCCTTAAAGATAACTCACATATTCTGATAGATCACCTGGCCAAGAAAGCTGGAAAACACCCAGACTCATTCAGCAAAATTAATGAGGAAAGTTATTGTCAGTCCACACTATACCAGCTGCATGCTACAGAGCAGAAACCCATCCCACAATGCTATGCAGACATAAATTAATTTTAATTAGTTCATTAGGACACTGCACGCTCTCTTCTGATAAACTTAAAATCGTTCAAAACAAAAGAAGAACACATATCATAAGAGGTAAACATAACTCCAAAATATTGAAATCTATTTAGCAAAAGTAACCATTTTCCCTTTCTGTGTATCCATATTTCTAATTCCTAAATCTTAAAAACATGCTGCCACTGACTGGATCCCAAAAATAGTGTGAGCCAATTAGGTATTCACTATTAAATATTAAATATAAACATTTTTCTATTGCTTGTACATACTTTGGTTTTAATTTAAACAAGACAGCAACTTCGTAGAAGTGATTTTTAGTCTTTATTCTAAATTAAATTAATACTTTGCTGACCGACATTAAAGTACACATTCAACAGAAGCCTAGGAAAGCAAGGAAGGTAAAATTTGCTGCTTGCAATATCTGGGACTATTGGTTTTGCTTACTAACTGCTTATTCCACATTTTCAATTTTAAAAAGTGTAATGAAATTGCAAGGAAAACTGGATGAACCACATTACTTTAGTAAGACTTCACTAAGATTTTAGCTCTTGCAAAGGCAAGACCATATCAATGATAAAAAACAAAGAGGAGAAACAAAGCTAGACATTTGGAAATAAAATCAAACAATATTCTATCTAGGAGTTTGACTGCTTTCTTCTATGTTACCTAGTGCATTGAAATTGCTTTGAAAGCCAGCTAGTGAAGAACTATGTCCATTTTGTAAATTCTCCATCACAAACAAGGCAAACATAATCCATAACAACACAGAGCAAATTCAAATCCCTAGGATTTACCCAGCAGTTAAGTGAGCATTCAATAAGATCCTAATTTTAGTCTGCTTCCAAGTCTCTGTGTCATCCCATTCCCAATTCCAAGAACTGCTGTTCAGTGTGACAGAAGTTAAAAGAAGCAAACAAACAAGTTAGGCCTAGAAACTTTTCACAAAAGTAGGAAGCCAGCTAACAGAGGGATTTTATGCATTTCTGACTAAATGAAATTACAGTGAGCTCCCACCTCAATACATGAGAATGCACAGACACAAGCCTCTAGAAAACCTGACTGCTTGCGTTCCACTGCTTAAGGCAATGCTTGTTGAGAATTAAATGCATCTCCTTCAAACTGAGATGCAATCATGCCAATGCAGATGCCTCTCCCTGCTGAAGCAAACATGCTCCCACGCTTCAGCAAAATCCCTGCATTCTATCCCATCCCTAATCCAGCCTTTGAGAACAAAACAGAATTAAGTCAATGTGCCAATAAATATAAAGTTACATTTTAATACTGAGGAGAGGGAAGCTTGGATACATGTAAAATCTGTACTAAGGCCAAGAGGATTTATTTTATATGGCTTCCAGTCTCACTTTTAACACAAAACCACCTCAAATTACTAAATTTACTTTAAATGTAAATCATTCCAAAAGGGTATGAAAGAACAAATCAGAATCTTAAGGTGGTATAAAAACCAACCATGCATTGTTTTCATGATTTTCAAAAAGAGAAAGACCCAATGAACCCAAGTACTTTGTTTGCTGTTCCAAAAATAAATCATAGCTTGATATGCCTACATTTACAACTAATTTCAGACATCAGAGTTTTAGAAACTAAGAAAATTTTGTCAATGTACTTACCACAAGTAAAATAAAATAAAATCAAAACAGAAGTGGATAGAAGTACCTCTAGAGCAACCACTTTAGTTTCCAATTTTGGAAACATTACAGCAATTAAAATAAACTATCCTACAAAAGAGAAAGGGGAAAAGTATGCTTGTTCCCTTTAAATGGTGCTAGTGCAAAGCCATCATCAGTACCTTCTTTAAAATGTCATTAACCAAAGTGCCTAATGAAAGATCCTATTCCAAGTGAAAAGAGGTAGACATTTTCAGTAACAGGGAAAGGAACTTTAATACATCAACTTTTGCTAATGCTAGCTTGCTTACATATCTAATCTTTGAAACACAGATCAAATACATCCCATATAACACATCCCCACAAACACATATTGTATAATTTTCCTAGGTTTTGCTGGCATCTTTCTAGGTCTTATAGTATATTTCGGCCCTAAATATTGCAAAAGAACTCTATACAATGTTAATAAAAATCATCAGAATTCAGCTACCCTTTCAGTACATAAAAGTTAAATATATCACTGTTCAGTTTTTCACAAATTTATGCTTTTGAACTTTGCCTTGTTTTGAGGCCTGCTCCTGCCTATTGTTTCCTCCACTTCTCATGCTTTGTGGTGCAGGAAATTAGCCCATATGAACTACCCTCAAATTCATACAAGTCTGGCAGAAAAAGCAAGTGTGTGTTTTGAGAATATGACAAACAGCTATGGGCAAGGAACGGCACTTCCCTCTGCAAGAAATTCAACCATCACTTTGATGGTCAAAAACCCCATCCAATTCACTTAGAAGGAATCAATCATGACATAAAGACCTATGCCAGCCCATTTCCTTGTGTCTCAACAAACCTCATACTCTTCTTCCAGCCTATATTGGTACATATGTATACAAGAGAGAAGACTGCATGAAAAACCACCTGGCAGAATCACCTGGATTACACCAAAAGGGTAGACATGACTTACAAAATCAAAATATTAAAAAACCTGTCACACTGAGAAAAGTATTTTTATGCATATAAAGATATTTGTCATCAACTAGCATGTGAATTATATTTATGATTAAGAGCTAAACTGAAGCCTGTTGAAGAAGGAATTATAACTGATTATACCATATTTAAGGAATATGTTAAAACTCAGCTGTTAGACAATATTCATGTGATTAAACAAATGTACAGGTTTATTGTACACATCAGTAAGCAACACTCTCCCAATTTAATTTATCATAAAAGATGATTCAAAATGTTGTGAGCTGAAATTAAGTATATTTATTTGTAGACTGAGAGCATCAAGTAGTACTATGAAATTCACATGTAGGAAGAATAGTTTCTCCTTTCCATTATTTGTTGCTTATTTTCAAGTACTCATGACTGCTAGTAATCTTTACCCTACATTTTTTAAAATCAGAACATATACATAACAAGTAATTAGTATAAAACAAAGCCAGTTTGTCCATATATTTTTATTATTATCGACAATAATTCCAAGGTTAATTTTACACCATGTTTCTCAGTAGTATTTGCTGCTAAGCATTTAGTTGCTAGAGATCACCAGAATCTAATAGAGAGAAACATTCAACCAAACCTAAAAAATTCGCAGATCAAGGTTTAACTGGTCTGGGATACTGAACGTATCATCACATTCAATTAATCATAGTTAATTATTTATGCACTTATTAAGAACCAGCAGTGGATTTTATTGCTATAAAACACATTTAATACATTTTTACTATGATAAAAATGTCACCCTTTTTTCAGAATGAGATCAAACCCATCTAGAAGCTTCTTATTTAAATTACAACATATATTTCCAGAAAAGGGGAACTTCAAAATTTCACTTTATACACACATACTAAATGAATCTGGGCATTAACTCTGTACCATAACTAGGAAAGGTATATAGAAAACCTGTCAATACAAAAAAAATTTAAAAATTATAATAAAAATGTTGGTTAGAATCAAAAATCCTGTTTAAAGTATAGAGACTATGAAACTGAAGTCATCAAATGTGTGTTTATCTGTGGGACCATAAACATGTGCTTTAGTAAATACTTTTAATATTAGAAATCTGCTTTTAAAGGGAACAAAAGAAAAGTTCAAAATAGTGTAACCTCTACAGTGGCTAAAAGTAACTAGATTGCAAAAAAAATTCACCTCCAGGACATTTATATCAAACTTTTCCTGAAGTCCATTTTAGTAATCATCAGGGATTTAAAGCATATATACATATGCTTTTTGATATAAATTTGAATGATGTCTTTAAATGCACTAGCTTTATGCAGGAAGTTCTGGACAGCAGTATACTGTCTAGAAGTATAAGACTAGGGTGATAAAGAATGTCCATGAAAGTTCCAATAAAAAAGGAAGTTATTCTTTTGCTGATAAGACAGAAGGAACTTTGGCATTCAAAACAAATTTTTGACCTTTAAAAATAAAAAGTTAACATCCAACAGCCTGAGAACTTTACCAGTTCTCTTTGGCAGAGACAAATAGCCAAGAAAAATCATAACATTGTGTATTACACTAAGAATTCTGGTAATCAAAGGAAACTAGTTATAAATCAATTTGTCAAAAGACTTTCTATATTCTTAGATATTCTCTGTGGTAATCTGATGTTTTGTGTAATGTAACTTGAGAGATAAGAAAAGAAAATATCTTTGATAGGCTTAGTTATTAAAACTGATGACTATCTTGGTAGTCAAGGATAGAATAATGGGTGTTCACCAATACTTGCCTAAAGCAATTCAAATTAGCAAAGCTGCTACATTCCTTGGTAATGGTATCAGCAGAAATTATAGACCATTATTAAGTATGTGCTATCTAAACATAAGATTTCAGATCTGAGCAGTTTCATTCTTGGGAATTAAATGAGAAGTTAAAAAAAAAGTTCTTGCTCACCATAGAAGAACTCTTTAATAAGTTTAATTAGCCCCAACCCTTTAGAACAGGACATTTTTTTTCAGTACAAGAAAATTAACAGAATAGCATAGCATCTAATATAGTTTATTCATCTCTTGCCAAATGTTTCCAGTACAGAAGCTGAAAAATATAATGATTTTAATTAATCTAATGATTGAATGTGATGAGCATTTATTCTTCTCACTGAAGGCAACAGGAGCTACTAAAAGCTGGACAGCTTTGAACAGAAAGGCAGTTTCCATACTTATTGATTTCAGTAAGTAACTCTAAGCTACCTACATGTGAAAACATTAGTCTCTGGAAATCTACATGTCTCTCATGACAGCACACCTTCTATTCCAAAACTTAAATTTTTATAAACTGATATATCCATGATAAATAGATTTATTTTGTCTTTATGTAGTGCTGGTGAAGCACATGGTGCTAAGCAATAAAAAAAAATTTAAAAAGTGCTAAACCCCTACTAAATTTCTACCCCAAAGAGTTGAAAGGGCACAAGCTGTAAAGCACAGGAAATGCAAAACACAACACAACACAGACAGAATGACAAGTGGTTGATATTACTGAAATGCGTTACAAAATAAATGGATTTTCAGGAGGTTTTTTGAAGGAGGATAGTGAAGGATCTTTACGTACGTTAATTGGGAGGCTGTTCCATGTGTAGGAGGCAGCGTGGAAAAAGACACAAAGTTGGGAGTGAGCAAAACAGACAAAAGGGGAATTAAGAGCGATGCTTGGGAAGTGCTGACAGTAAAGGAAATGAGGACCAAGGTTAAGCCAGAACCAAGAGTGCCTTGAACATGGCAAACTTTATGCAAGGGAGGAAAAAATTCCTGGCAAAGGCTTAAGAAGCAAGGAGACATGGGCAATTATACAGGAAAGGAGAAATGATTTGTGTAGCATGTCCCATAGAAAAAAAATAAAAACAAAAGAGAGTTAGGAAGTGGGAGACCAGTTCATATCAAGTACCTCATTGTAACAAACATTTCAGTCTTAGAAAATAATTAACTTCACTGAGATTATATCCAATACCCAGCCATATGGGAGGAGTGGCAAGAACATCAAACTGCAGTGATTCTTCTTCTAAAGCTGTTAAATCATGTGAAAAACCACTATGTAGTGTAAAAACCACATGCCCAAAGTAAAATCTAGTGGAAAAGGTTAGGAAAAAAGGTGTTTAAAACACATGGCAATAAATGTAGCAGTAAAATGTGTTTGTTATGACTGTTCCATAAAATGAGTAAACTCATTTAATGCACAAAAAAAGTCTGTCATACAGAGATTTAGCTAATGCACGTCTCTTCATCATCACTACCATCATTTACATGAAATACACAAACTCTCAGTGTCCACTGAACTTTGACAAAGAGAACTTGCAAAATACAAACCTGCTAGCCCATAATAGAAATAAATAAAATATCTTTCAAGCTTTTGAAGGGGAGCAAATTATCATGATTTTACATGTTCTGAGACAGAAGTGTCTTTTTGAATGGTCTAAGTTCACTTTCTGTCCAATTAAAATCTTAGGTCAATTACAAGCTAAAGAGCCAAGTATGAAGAAATTGAGCAATTTGTCACTAACATTTGTAATAGCAGTATCTGTATTACTGAAGCCTTCAAAAGTAATAATGGAATTCATATTACCACCTCCTCTCCTTGCCAGTATTTTCATAACCATAAACATATTGGTTACACTTTGTGTTTGATATCTTCCAGGTTTAAACACAAATCCAGGTTCAAGCAACTCACATCTTATCAACAGATGTGGAGCTTGAATATTTTTGAATTCAAGTCACAATGTCACTGATGTCCACCTCTACAACAGACTAAACCAAAGCCTATCATATTTTTCTAGAAACTTAAAAACACACATCTAAGTCTCTACTCCTCTTCCATGTAATGAGTGTCCATCAGCAGCCCCAGTTAGCTTACTTGTTATTTTATTTCCACTCATACTGTCACAAATTCTGTTTAAAATATAGATGACTGAATGTTAGTTGCTTGCAGTCACTCTCAGTGAGAGGACTCAAAGCAGTCCCCCTCCTTTTTTTCTTGTATGTGTATGCGCAAAATGGCAGGAAAAAAGTATTAAATACATTTCCAAACACAGTTTTAGAAGATTTCAATTTAGGAATGCTTTCTTTAACTCCAATTTAAAGCTTGCAGAAAAATCCTTTTCACTTCAAAACCCAATCTGACTAAAAGAAAAAAAATCTATGTAGTCTTTGGCAGGCTTTAAAGTGTAAAAGTAACAGGATAATCAGTTAGACCCTTAATTACAGAGTAAGAAATTAACGCATCTCTGCCTATATGAAGGAACACCACACACACATCAGTTTGAACAAACTCTTATTGCACAATCTCAAATACTCAGGGAAATCTGTACTTACCCACAAATCATGCTCAGCATAATCAAACAGCAGCCAAACCTTTCTGTCACTGTGAGAAAGGAAAACCTTCTGCAATGCAATCACATTTGGGTGCTTCAACTCTCGTAAAAGCTGCAGAGAAACAGAGAAGCTCTTGTTACTTCTGTGCTTGTTAAGAAGAGCAAACACAGCAACAAAACCACCAAACAGGTCAAACAGCAAACAAGGCATCCTAAAACAGGCCCTAGAAGGAAAGACACCACCAATTCAGCACATTATCTCCCAAACACCACAATCAGGATGTACACAGCTTCCATGGCATGGGTTGCTGCTCTAACATATAGCTGCCCACACTCAGCACAGAGCTGCCCATCCCACCTACTCATCCCATCAGAATTTTTCTTTTAAAAAGTTATTACACACAAGTATAACTGTTTTCTTATAAAAGGTGAACATCAGGATCTGAGGATGCCAGAATGAAGTTTGTGCAGCTGGTCCAGTTCTTTGTCTGGACAACACAGTTCTTGATCACCACATAATTATTTTATTATCAATAATTTTCTTTTGCTTTGGATCCCTATCTCACTTGCCCTCAAGTTCATAGGCTGTTGTTCTCAGAAAACAGGGTGTTTCCAAAGAAAAGTTTATCAAAATGGGTTTCCTACTGGTTGTTTCAACTATTATTTTGTAATCCAGAAATAATCCCATATTTATTTATTGCTTGCCTAAAAAAAATAGGTCTCATCACTAATTACACAGCATATTAAAGCAGGCACTGCTGCTGAAGTCATCCTTCTGCCAGATTAAACTAGGTGCAAGAGGAGTTGTCAAGTGGTACTCCCAAAACCATAACTTCCATTGAATCATTTCCCCCCCTCCCCCCCACACACACTGTAGTCACCAGAATAACTGATAATTTCTGTTTTATCTGGAAATTGCTTACATCTGCAGCACTAGTATATACATTGCCAAGAATCAATTTCTAATGGCAAAATTGTAAATGGAATACATTCCAAGGTGCATTTGGGAAAAATGAGTCTTCCATTTTTTCACCCTACAGAAAAAGACCTGAGATGTTTATTTTAGGGGGAAAAAAATCGATTTTAAATTATCTTTTGACTATACAGATATCTGTCAAGACAAGAAATCTAAAGAATATCATAGCTATTTAAATGTATTCCAGTTTTCCAGCAAATGAAATAATTTTGATCTTTTTTTTTACCATGCAGGAAGTGTTTTCTTGTTTTTCTTTCTTTCCTTTCTTTCCTTAACCCTTAGCCTCCTTTTCTGTATGCCAAACAAGCCCAGTTCACTCAGCAGCTCCTTGTGAGACTTGCACTTTGTTACATTCTGGCCATCAGGGCTGCATGCCACAGCAGCCAATGCTTCAGCAGCACAAGAGAGACCAAGGAAATGTTGGCTCCAGGAGTCCAACACACCACATCAAGAATGAGAGCTCTGCTCTAGCTATGCTAGACTTGCAGTGGTGCTCCACACCTACTACAGGAGGTCAAAAATGATAATGTAAGGTACAAGGGATGAGTGTGAGCCACAAACTTGGTCAGATTTACATTAAAAACCATCTCATCTAGAAACATGCTACTGCCGGAGAGAAGGTGACCACAGGGACTGAAGAGATGTAACTCTTAGGTACATGAAGAGTGGAGAAAAGGGAAGTCATTCTAAAAGCACTGGAAAGATATGATCAGAAAGGAATATTGGGCAGAACCAAATACACAGGTGTGGAAATCAAAAGACAGCAAGCTTGAGACAAGTTTCAAAGACAAGTATCAATCTAAGACAGACAAAAAGAAATGAGGAACTTCAGAAACTCTATTTTCATTACAGCAGACAGGTGGAATGCAATAATGTGAAAATTACAGTGACATAGCAAAACTACTTCATCATAATTGAATCTTCCACCTACCCTAACAACTTCTATTTGATTAGAATTTTGTCAGTATTTACCTCCTACACATGCCACATACATCTAACAGGTGAGTGATGCACCTTTATGTGATATGATTGTTATGTCCATGCATCACCATAAACACCTCTGGCAAATGTGCATTTCAGCCCTACCTAGAACCACATGGACAGCTTCAGGGATGTGGTAAATCATCATCTACAATTTTCCTGCAGCAAACTGATGCATAAACTCTAAACAAACAGAACACATAAATGAAACATAGCACCAATATTATTTTCTTAGGTCTTCAACAGAAGTAAATCAGTTTGAAAACTTGGTTGATTTAAGTCTGAAGTTAGAAGGAAGAAATTACTATATTGTCCTAGTAATTGAAAGACTCCAGTGTACCTGACAATATCTTCTATTACAAGATAGCAACCGGAACATAAAAAGGGTCTGCAACTACTACAATTTATAAGTAAATAAACACAGCATCGTATTTGAATAGTACTTTAACATAATGTTCCTCTAAAATTTAAGTTCCATCACACCCAACTTGAGGTAAAATGCTGATAAAAACCTGTGTCTCAGTTACAATAAATTCCCTTCCAGTAGCAGCACATAAGGCAGTTTAGACAAAGACATTGAGAAGGACTTCATAGTGAATTATCAACATCTGTGCAACTTTGACTGTCCTGTACAATGGCTTTCATCTAAACAGATTATGATGATTATTATCAAAAATATTAACAAGAGATTTTTACAAGCCTCTTTATCACCCTTCTTAGCTGATGCCACAACTTAAAGTATAAAATTATGCTTTTGGGTAGCCCAAGATGCATGGAACAGCTTCTAGGATTCCCAGATGGATAACTGCTATATGCAGAATTGCTAGTAATTTGTTAACTGCCTGATGAACAATAAGTTCTCCATGATGCACACTCTGAGAATTTCCCTCACAAGTGAATTTCTCTTCAGGGAAAGGTCATTATGTGAAAGTCTCTGATGACTGAAAAAAAGTTAAGTTGGCAACAGTATTGTTATAAGAAGCTGGAAGCCTTGGAAATGTAAAATGTCAGTAGTCATGCTGAGGTAGACTTTGCATAGAAAATCCAACTAAAGAGTAAAGGTTGTCTAGCCAGAGAAAGAGCACAAGACAGTATAAAAAAATAAGCAAGTAAAAGTGGGATACCACAAAACATAAAGAAAAAAAAATCTGTAATGTTTTACCTCAGTTTTTAATTATGATACTGACCATGGAATGAATGAACACACAGATAAAATAAATGCCTCATGCTTAAGAAAGTAAAAACTAACACAAGTCATAGACAAGCAAAACTCAGAGGTGGTATCAGATAATTAGCAAATACATCACATACATCCAAAAAAGGGACACAAAGGAGACATTTGGAGACTTGTGAATCCAAAGCATGCAAAAACCCCAATTTTGAAACAATGAACATAAAGAAAAATGTGTGGAAAACTAACTATCCTAACTTTCTTCTCTGATAATTGATTTTCTATTCAAGCAGAAGATCGGTGTTCAAATTTCAACCTTAAAATAGTTTTAAGTACTTCATCAGATGGGAAAGATGACAACTGGAATACATCCAAAATGAGGGGAAAAAAATACCCTGAAGTGGCAGCTGACAATGGGACACCTTTCAAGGTAAAGTAGCTCTATGCATTAACTATTTGAAGAGTTACCAAAGAACAAGTATTGTGCTTATTAATAAAACCCATCTCAGTGTCAACATTATGAGTGTGAATGAAATTATCTGAATAAATAAAGGCAGCATTTCCAAGGAAGAAAAGGAATGTGATAATGCTTTTATGCTACTTTATTCTGTTACTGAGTAAACAAAGAGTAACAGGAACAAGATTAAATCTAAAAAATAGCACAAAATCTGAATTAATGCACTTAAAAACTAACCAAGAATTTCTAGTATAGACTGAAAAGTCATCAGGTGCAAGTGACAAATGGTATAACTGGATTGCCACAAAACAATTAAGAAAATTGAGATGGTAAATCTGATATTAGATATCCTAGTTGAGGTCTTTACAGGAGAGAATGGAATGTATGCATATCAATACATAAAAGGCTTCCATGATTTTTTTTAAATACTATATGCGTTTTTCTTTGCTCAAACACCTCTTCCTCCACACCCACACAAAAGATAAACTCTCACAGAAAGAGGTAAAGGGTGACCAAAAGAGCAAAACAATCCATCTCTCAATGGGGAATTCTCAATTACTGTAACTGATCAAATATTGAAAGAAATTAGATGGATACCCACTAAAACACAAAGATATGAGCATCAGTGGTGAAAGAAATCATTACACTAGATGATAATCATGGCTGAAGAACAGAAATACACAAAATTACCCTGCAAGCTAGCATCTCATGAACAGGAAGGTTCAGGAATGGCTTCTCAATAGCAGGGACAACAGTACATTTCATTTGTTTCTTTATCAACACTGGACAATAAATTTAGTTGATAAATTTGATGTAAGTCACCACTGGATTCCCTAGACAGATGGCTGTGAAGTGTGTGCTCTTGTAAAAGCCTTCATAAAAATGGGTTTAGTGAGATTTTACTGATCATCTCCAGCACATGGAAAAGATGATTGACAGCAAGCCCTACAGCAATTTGGTTTAAACGCTTGAACTGAGCCTGAAAATCATCTATCCCCATATAATGCAAGCTCCTTTTACAAGAAGTAGACAAGCAACTAGGAAGCCTCTTGGCCTTTTGAGATTGGGAGAAAAAAGGAAGAATTTTACCTAAGAGATAGACAACTTCTGTGAATGGGAGAAGAGTTGCAGTGTTACCAATATAAACAACATGATCAATTATGAGGGCACTTAGCACATTTAAACACAAGTCAAAAAGCACATTCCTCAAGGAAATAAATCTTGCCCAGAAATTCTTTTATGCCACTGGATGAATAATGCTTTCTAGCTACCACTTGAAAAAGCAGGGTGAGGACAGACACTTCCATCTTGCTGTGAAGGAAACCTAAGAAAAATTAGAGAAAACAGGAAGACAAACCAGTGCTGTCACGACTGACAACAGCAAATCTTGCAGCAAACATATTTTTCTGTGTCAATGATGACAAAACCTATAACCACCTTCAAAAATTTATTCAGGGGGCAATCTCATCTAAGAGGTGTATCCACCTCTCACATAGTTTACTTCAGTCTTTTGATCTATGTACTTCAACTGATCTGGAACAGCACTGGTAGTTTCTTTGATGGAAATGCACACTCTACTGCATTGAGCCATTTTCAAGGTTAGAACAAAAACCTCTAACGGGCAGAAATGTGGATCACAAGAAATCACAGGAAAGGCCAAAGCATGAGGCTGATTGCTCATAAAAGCAATTGCATATTACAGAATTTTAAAGCTGCCTCTTCTGTGATGATGAATCTATTCGAAGCCTCTAGTGTGACTGAAGTTTTTCTTTAATTGAAGCTAGGCTTTTCAAAGGAACATACAGATCACAATTTTACTTCTTCAGAAGGTCTTCCAACTGGCTTCAATGTTATTAATCAATAGTAAATCCTCTCCTCCATGTTATGAATATTATCCTTCCATAGACCCTCTGCTGCCTATTATCATATCAAGTTCATGCTGCAGCTTTTTTCTCGGGGAGGCATATATGGGCCTCTCTCTCAAAAAAATCCCAACAAAACAAAACACAAAAAACCCCACAAAAAACCAAACCAAACAAACAAACAAAAAAACATGAAAGGAAATAGGCAGCTATTTCTTTTATTTAACATGTAAGAACAATCCTTTGCTAACTGTGCTACAGATCTTCAAGTTATCAAGTTAAGAGGAGAAGTTATCAAGAAAAGAGTAGAGAATTAAAATTCAAACATAGTACCACATTAGATATCTACTCAAAATTCAGAGCTATTTCTAGTGATTGAGTTGATTCTGAAGCTAGGGATTTTCCAGTTTGGATTCCCACTTCTACTTGGAAAAATTCCAGAGTTACTGCATAACTGAAGTACCAAAAGACTTTATATTAATACCTTCAAACTGAGCAGGTATGGAGGGTTTGTTTCCAGCTTTAAGTTGTCCATGGCTGACATTATATAAGAGGTCTCAGAAAGATGCAGGCAACATAAAAACAGACATGGAGAAAATAGATATACACACACAATATAGAAATATAGATATACACAAAAAAAAAAACATACAAAGAATCTAAAAAGAAAGGTAAAAGTTTAAGCATTAGCTTAAGCTCTGCTTTACAAAGGACATATTCTTCATGCTCTGGTCTGGTAAGGCCTGTCCTTGGACTGCCTTTGGTATGCAAAACCAAGTAGGGGAGGTAGAGTAAAACGCCAAAAATTAACAACTGCCATTCTTCCACAAACTGCTAGGAGTGCTGCCTGAGTTTACTCCAAGACACACTGCAAATTTAAATTAACAAGCTAAAATAATTCAAAACAGACTTTAAGTAGAGTCCATGCAGACTCTCTTCTTCCCTCTAGTTCTTCCTATATATGCATCTGATTTTTACTAGTTTGATCCCAAGCAAATTTGATCCTTCAAATTAAAAGATCCCTCCAACCTTTTTCACACTTGCATTTCTTCAAAGCATACAGTCGCCAAGCTGTGAGGGCTTCAGACTACCACAAGAGAAGGACCAAGTATGTTAAAAAAAAAAAAAAGAAAAAAGACAACAAACAGAATCTAACCAGTAAATTGCCAAATGTCAGGACAGGAAGAAGGCAAAAATGTGCCCCACCCTCCTCCTATGAGAAGGATTAAGAAAGTATTTATTATATAAATATTTTCATTTCGGGAGCTGAAAATGGTCTGGCATTGCTAAATAACATCATTATTCTGAAACAAAAGCCTGGCAAAAGACATCTTATAAGTATTACATTTTAATTCAGCTAAAGAAATTGAAACTAGGATAATTGCATTTTTAATTCTTAAGGTCTCCAGAAAAAAAAAAAAAAAAAACAAAAAAAAAACCCCAAAAAAAAAACCAACAAAAAA
The DNA here is from genome assembly GCF_036417665.1 of Passer domesticus. NCBI lineage: Eukaryota > Metazoa > Chordata > Aves > Passeriformes > Passeridae > Passer > Passer domesticus. Next base: position 46,261,129 of record NC_087476.1, read on the forward strand.
TATCTTTGGCATTTATCTTATTTATCTTGAAGCACATGAACAGAAATACAAGTCTAAAAATTCTTTCCATTTCTTATGTACTAATATCATATACCACAGAACAGACTTCTTAATAATAGAGACAAAGGATGACTGTAAAATTACTTCCAAAGCAAAAAATTTCTCAATTTTTAATACAACTGTATAAGGAAATGCTGACATTAAGAACACACAATATCAGCTTTGCTCCAGTGCACATATTAGATATCTAATTTATTTTCATATTTTTTCTCCAAAATAAATATGAATTATTATTGAATTAGCACATCTTTCTAAAGGAAAATTCATTGCCTTTAGGACAATTAAATTCTACACGCTCTTCTTTTAAAGGTAGCTGTGTAATTAATTTTGGTCAGTCTGGCACTGATTTAGCAATAACCATTTTCCTCCCAACTGAAAGGTATAGATAAGTTAAAGCTCTGTCTCTCTCTACAGAGATTTTTCTCCTTATTTGGCATACAATAAAAGAACATCCAACCTCTCAGATAACACCAACAACTACACTGAAAGTAACTTGCTGAAAAATAGTGAATGTTTGTCCTTTCTGAAGGTTTTGAAGACACCCTGAATTTGCTTCTAGGTTGACTAGAAATTTCTTCTGTTACTGAAAGGATAAAGAAATTTCCCATCAAACTAACAAAGACTCTTAAACCTAAGCTACATTAAAATATGAAAATGGGTGAGAGGGAACACAACACATCACAAGTAGCATCACACCATTCCCAAACCCACACATTCACTCTGGAGTTCTTAACTGCAACTAGTTTTCCCTTGCAGGTCTTACTCCAACATTTCCACACTTTTCTGAATTCCTGACAAGCAGTTATCACCTTGCTCTAGCACTGTATCTCATAGTGAATAAACAGTGATGGCAACTGAGGTGCTCTAAAACTCCTGCAGAAGGACAAATAGGATGAGTAGACATCAATGCTGATTGTCCATTTTTCAAAGATTTTCCTCTCAAGAAGATTTCAGAAAGATAAATGGTATATGAACCAGAGTAAAACAAACAATGCTTTAGCAAAGAACAGCCAAAAAACATATTTTTCCAACCTCAATTAATTACAGCATCACAGTGATGCATCTCTCAAAAGGTAATAAATTTCTAATCTATACAAAATACTGGGCAGGGATTGCAATACTATCCTGATTAATATAATATTTTATATTATATTAATCAGGATACTTAATATTATCAAAGATAATATTTTTATAGTCCATTTTCCCCCTAAAGTTTACTTATCTCTTCTTCCTGACTCTTTGATTAATCCTTCTATTATTAAAGCATTTTTTTCATTTTTGTGATTATTTGCCATTTCCCAAGTTTTATATAATATAAACACAAATTGTGAAACAAATTGTTTGAAGTTACTACTAAAAAAAAAACCAAAAACCCACAGATCTTGAAAAAACTTCCACCTAACAACTTCTTGTATCTGAACAGTGACAAAAACCAGCCTCCGAACTTGGGGAATGTATTTGTTGGGCTCAGGGAAAAGTGCAATTCTACTTCTTCTCCTGACGTTCTCTATCCTATGGTATGAAAACTTCCCGCATTTGCTAGAACCAGAGTGCATCAAGTGTGACAATGCTGAGCTGATCCAACACCCATACCCAAGCCCCAAAGTCTCTGCCAAAACCACCTGTAAAATTCAATGCACGAGGGGCTCTCAGATGATGCATAACAGATTTGGCTCCATAATAAATTGGTTGTGAGACTGCCAGCATCTCCTCTCTCAACAACCAGAGCACTCTCACCAAGTGGCAAACATGGCTTCAGCCCTCTCCACTGCTCTGACCTGTTGAACACAAGGGGCCCAGTGCCTGGGGAGACACAGCTTGAGCACCTCAGGACAATATTCCAGGTAAAAAGAGGTGACTCTCCACAGCCTGAAGGAAGGCATCCCAGCCCTTTCCCAGGAAAGGGCCAATAAATGCAGCTTCTCAAGTGTGCATGCTGCTAGTTACAAATCCTTCTTTAGAATTTAAATCTATCCCTGCTTTGTAAAAGGACTTGGGGTATTATTCAAGGTCAGGTGTGCTGGTACTCAGTACTCTCACATCCATGTTCTCAACTTGCAGACAACTATTTCTCCAATACAGAAATATACAGGAATATAAATCAACAATTATAATGAGACGACAGTCTAACAATAATTTATGATGTCCAATAGCATTTTAAGAAGGCACTCTTCTGATAATACAAAGTACTAACAAAACACTCTTTGGTAATTCAAAAACTGGAAAAAAATAACTAACTTAGCTTAACTTTGTATCCAGGGGCTGTAGGCCAGATCAGGTATCAGCCATCCTGTGTAATGGTTTAGGAATGGCATTCTCCAATTTAGTGTTCCCACCAAAACCACTTCAAACCATGTGTCAGTTGCTCACTCCTCCCTCTTCCCAACCCCTCTGGAGGGCTGGAGAGAATTGAAGGCATAAAAGGCAAAGTTCAGGCTTGAGACAAGAACAATTTACTGGAAACAGCAACAACATTAATAACAAAAGTGTGTGCAAGAGAGGTGAATGATTCATATGCTAATGCTCACCACCACATCACAGGGGATCTGACAACACAGACCCAAAAGGGACCTCTTCCCCCATTCCTGGAAAATGGCATGAGGTGGTCCTTGTGCAAAAATTAACCCTGTCATGGCCAGAATCAGGACACCTATCTGCCTAAAGCCAGCATGAAGTCCATGCTCTGAGATACTCAGAAAAAACGAAATTAAGTGCCCTTGCCCTAATTTGGGCCAAAGAAGAAGGTTGATCCACCAACAAAACAGCAACCTCCAGCTGGGATACAATTCTGTTATATACCATTTCCATGGTGCTGAATCACAGAAACAGCAGATATTTCATGGAGGAGTAACACAGTCTTGTAAATCACATTAAGTTTTCCGTGACACTATTATGTGACAACTTGTATGTATTTTAGCATTTAAGGATTAAGAGAAAATACTATTTTTTTATAGTTAATGTGGGAAAACAAAAAAGAAAAGGGGAAAAAACCCAGCCAACTAACCAACCAAACACAACCCTAATGGTTATGCTCAAATGCTTCATTCTACTTACTCAAGACTGGGATACAGGTGTTTAGATACATAATTTATACTTACAGTCTTCTTTAAACAGAAAATTAAATCAAATCAGGTATGAATTCAAAACATATTAAGCATATTAAACCTCTGTTCCTTGTGGGAATCAGGTTAAAACCGCTTTAGTTCTGAATGACAGCATCCATTAAACTTTGATGCACTTCAACTGACGTGCTTTAATGTCTTAGATGCCTTACCTCTACTTAAACAAGCTAATACACAATCCCGTAGCTGCAAGTGTAAATTGAGTCTAATACCACGCTCCAAATGAGAAACGTGCCTGCAGACAGCAGGAGATAATGGATTATTTAGGGGTTTTAACTTCCTTTATTAACTTGGGTTTGTTTAAAATACCAAAAGTTGTGCCGATAGATCAGGTTTCTTATATATTGTTTCCGAATAAGATTAATTTAGAAATATTAAATATTACTCTTTCAGAGTTTTTACCCAAGAATTATTTCTATAATTAGTCTGTTGACAGTTATTTACAACAAATTCAGCATTTCATTCTGGAAGCACAACACTAGAACGTTCTTAGAGTTCATTAACACAATTACCTGTTAAATTTGTTCTGCTTTTGCTCATAGGTTTCCACTTTTTACCCAAATTTTCTGCAGTCTTCAGCCACAGATTAAACAAATCTAATGTGTGAAGCAAGCTAAAACAAGATGTTCACTGGCAGTCTCCCAAGTCATTAAACGCCTACCACAAGATTCTTCTCATACTCTCAGGATCAGACTGCAACTGGATAAAAAAAGTCAGTTTGTAATCTATAGCCTGCTATTTTCTCATTCTTCTATCAAATATGAAAAATCCTTTAATGAGACAATGAATGCAGCAAAATCACATTTCCCTCAATAAGGACCAATACAGGTCAGGAAGGCTCAAAAGGTGACTTATTGCAAGTTACAAAATTTGGTAAGCAAAGAGATAAAACTATATACAAGATATGGTAAATATGCTCTTACAGCAACCCATAAGAAATCAGAACAACATTTTGTAAGAAAGCTTTGGAAACAACAGTAGGTTGTTATCAGATGAAGAAATTAGTAACTGGTTAATATTTACCAACGTAAGAGGTTAAGCATGTGGTACTATGCATTTATCTTCCAATGAATATAACCCTTCTCTAAACAGACTTTGACTGCAAGCAAATGGGTAGTGAACTGACTTTTTGCCCAAGGCAGCAAAAGCCACGTGGCCCTGAAAACAACACACTACAAACACTCAGATTAGACTTTCTTCCTGACAACTGACTGCAGACACTGCCCCAGATGCAGAAAGGACTAACTGGAAGTCTCTCAAGACCTGCAACAGAACTCTTCCAGTATTTCATTAAGTATGCAATTAGTGGCAGCAAATAACATTTTCCTAATCTCAGCAAAAATGACAGCATTCATTTATGTGCATCTTCCTTCTGAAACAACAACTTTGGACTGTCTGAAGAAAAAGAACTACATCTTTCAGAAGTTAAGTAAATCTCTCACACAATGATGCCATGACCCGCTAAGAATACAGCAAACCTCCTGCATGTTTATTGCTTCTAATTTTCTACTCTGGGCACTAGTGAACACCTGATTCACATAAACCATTTAGCCATTTATAAGAACACCACTGCAATAAAAACACAAAATACAGGTGTGCCCCTAGTCAAAGAAATAAGATCTGCTGTACGTGATTCAGACTCAAAACTCATTTAAAGTCTGCTTACTGTCCTACCCCAAGACAGCTGAGGCAAACACCAAGGAAAAGAACAGGTTGAGCAGTGCACAGACAGTTCAAGCCTTTCATGATATGAGCAGTCACCTTCCAGCAACCCACCAGATCAGGGATTTAAGAACCAGAGACTGCTATCTTCCTTCAGTTGCCTTAGTATTTTTGTTCTGATAAACATTGAATCACAATTTCATAATTAACTTTCCCATCTAAGTCTGTGATTTTAGTCCTTTCTCCTTCAGCTTCCCTCCCTTCCAACCCACAGACTCCCAGTCTACTTTGTTTCTGTTCATACTGAAGTAGTTTTTTATCACCAACTTTTTTTATTCCCCTTCTCTCTACCTTTACTAGTGCTACTGTATCCTTTCCAAAGTGGAAAGAGACCAGGATAGCACAAAGACACTCACCATCTGAAGATAGGGATTTATGTGGCTAACCAAGTGTGATTTTATCTCAGGTCTTGACTTAAGAAACTCACTGGAAAATCATTTTAGTGACTTTGAATTTGCATTTTTGACTGCTCCTAATCTTGGAGCTTTTTACAGAAGAAGAGTGACAAAGATTCTCCCCCTACCCTCAACTTGGACTGAAGTAATGGTCATTCAAGAAGCCACTGCTGTCTGTAAATAGGTAGGATAGTTTCTCTCCCATTTCCACTACATTAAAATTCAAAGATTACAGACATAAACATAATTTTATTACACAAGCTGCACACTATTATGAGATCTTCTGCACTTCTGCACAGGTCAGCAAAGAAACAAAATCAGGCTAAGCAAATTTTGATCATCAAACTGCCACCTGGTGCTTCTTTTCCCTTGGGGAAAAAAAAAAGCTATTCGAGCACACTCTGTAGAAAAACCTTTAGAGCTATTAAATGATGCAGGTCAGAGACAGCTCTGGCACTAAACAAAGGAGAAAGCATCCCTAATTTTTTCCCTGTTTAATTCAGTCTCTGAGGAGAAGGCTGACTTCTTATGGGGCAATGGACATGAAACTCACTCCAGAAAGACAGGTAGGAAGAAGGTGTAGGAAAAGCTTGTCAGGAGAACCATCCCAGGGAGAAGGAAATCAGCATGGCAGCCACAGGAGGAGTGGAACACAGGTGCATCTTACCAGCAACACTGAGCAGGAGAAATGGCAGAGCTGGAATGAGAAGTGAGGATAACTGCAAGACCTTGGAGAAAGATGCTGGACCATGTGAAAAGGATTAATGGACTACAGTGGTATATCAGTGATGAGGAATTCAACAGGTTGTGGAAACAGTAGGGGAAAAGGGGGGAGGAGAGAAAAAAAGCAAGGGACACTAGCAAAGCTGAAGATAGAAAAAATTGTGTTGGTGAGGTGAGGAGTGGGATTTGAAAGTGTAAAAAGGAATTAACTAAGTGGGAGGAACAGAGAGAAAGAGTAGTGGAGGGGAAAGCAAAGGGCTAATACAAAAAATGTCAAGGGAGGAGAGCCACACAGAAATGTGCCCAAGACAGCAAAATGCTCCTCCGAACCTCAGCACAAGGTCCAGAGGCCCACCACCCTCTGGCAAATCTGCCCTCTTGCTCTCCTCCTTTAAGCACTAGTTCCCATGACAGTGAGGTTACTTATGATGGCAGGCTGTGCTGTGAGCAGAAGGTGAGAAGGAAGAAAAAATGAGGCATAAGGGAAATGAACCAGTGCTAGGAAAAGAAGGAGGATAAGGAAGAAACTTATATTTCCAAGGACAGAGAATAGAAAAATAAATAGTCCTTGTCAAGTTCTATTATTCTTTGAGCACAACCTTCAGGAATAAAATCAGTTGAAATTATTTGTGTGGAAATGAGTGGCAGAAGAAGGGAAGGGCTCAAAGTTTATGTCAAGGGTGATGAGAAGAACCTGGGACTGGCAATATGTGATATAATTAAACTGCAAAAATGGAGGTGAAAAATCTATAGAAGGTGATTAAGATTTCATTATAAGTAGCCTAGAATACAAAAGTAGCAGCAAAAGTAGTAAATATTGCTGCTGACAGAACCTGTGAGAAAACAGGGAAATGCAAGGAGAATCAAAAACTGCATCAACAGAAGAAAAGCAAGCAGGAATGAAGTCACAAATGGGAAGCTGTGAATACTTACACACCAGATATCATAAGGAGGTCTAAGCAACAGAGTGAGAAGGATACATTAAAAAGAAGAAACTGCACAATAAAGAAAAGGTTTGGAATAGAAATTAGAGATAACATTTGAAAAGCCAGGAGCCAGAGTCAGAGGAAGGACAAGTAAAAGATTACAAGTTACATGCAAGGAGTCTGGTAAAAAGGATTTAAAAACCGTAGAATTAATATTTTTTTCCTACTCAGACTGTAAATATTTTACAATGGTTACTGAAATAACTGAATGTAGTAAGACATTTTGTCCTAATCAACATGTCACTACTATACAATAGGATAACTCAGCCAAATAATCTAAGAAGAGCAACATGCACTTTGTTTCCACCCAATATGACATTTTCCACAGTTAGATAAAAATCAAAACAGCACGTCCTTTATCAGAGGGAAAAAAAAAAATTAAAAAAGAGCAAGTCAAGGATTCTTCCTTTATCCTATTATTACCAAGACAAAAAACATGTTTTTGCAATGCCCTACCTAAAAAATAGAATATTTGCCTTTTTATTTGGCAAGAAGCATGGAAAAGTTCAGGCAATGGGCCAGATCTTTTGTCTAAAATGCATAACGCTGTGGCTTAGCTTTGCTAAGGACTCGCAAACAGTGCCCTGAGAATCTGATCCTAATGACCTCTCTCCTTATTTAATATCCAACATCAGATTTTTTTCCAAAAGGTATAGATCCAAAAGTAGATTTACACACACACCTCCCCCTAAATCTCTTATAAAAGACAGGAGCAGATCTTATGCTCTAAGGACTACAATAATCTCCCAGACTAACAAAGCCATATCCATAAAGAAAACAAACACTTGAATCCATACATGAAGTTTCTTTAGCACAGCTTTTCACACAAACAAGGCACTCTGCTGGGAAGTGCTGCAGTGAGAGAGCTCGGGCACTCCTTGTTCCACACTTCACCTTCAGCTCTTCTCTCTTTCTTGCCACTGTCACCATCTGCTCATCTCAGCACACACAAGTGTGTCCCCATTTAAGCAGCCCGTGGTGGGGTTTCATGCATACACCTGTCTATATGGCTTCCTTTTGCCCCAGCTTTTAATTGCTGTGCTTGGATTTTGCCACCAAAAAAAACCAAAACAAATACAACAACAACAACAAAACAAAAAAAAACCACCAAAAATCTAAGAAAACACACCTCTTAGAAAAGCCCTTCCATCTCCTACTCCGCTGCTCCACTGCAAGCATTGTTTTACCCCACTGCCTTCAGATTTTTAGGTATTTTAAATAAACAAAATAAATTAATGTGATCTGACACAGATGTGATGGAACAATGGGATTCAGTGGATCATGAAAAAGACACTGAAATATCAAATAGAAAATATTGGATGATATAGAGAAAAAAAGGAGTGATAAGGGGAAGTCTCAAAAGGCACACGGATGAATGCAATTTTATAAACTGCAAGAATTTTTTTAAAGCCTCATTCTGGAACATCCATGCAAGGAAGACTCCTTCCTTTAAATTTTCTTCACTATTCACGGCCTATGAATTGAACTGTATGTAATAACAAAGCAATTAGTTTAAATACTGCCAATGCTCTCACTGGTGATAATTGGTTGCTTCTTGTAGGAACATCTGTTCCATCTTTCTTAAGAAATAAAGTACAGACCCTGTTACCTAGACAACAGAATCCTTCTGAGCATCATGCACTGTAAAAGGGCAATATCAGCCTAAGTCACTGCACAGTCCCTCTCCCCACTGCTCCCTCATCGCTGCTAATGCAGCCAAACGCTGTGACTTTTTAACATTAAGCCCATATTTATTAGATTGCACAGACGCAAGCCCACTTTCACATGCACTAAAAGCAACAGCTGTGTCACTGTCCTTTGGCCAAGCAACAGTCACTTTGAGGCTCTGCATTCAGCCAGTTTCCACCACCATGACTGCCAAGCTGTCAAGCTGAAAATGCTGCAGCTTATGAGTGCTCTGAGAGCAAGTCTTATCAAATCTAGAACTGTCAGCTCAGTCCCCCTAATGTGGTACAGAAACAGTGACTTTCACTGCTATCCCTTTTGACTACTGGAGCTATTCTGGCACTAAAGGGACCCATCCCTTACAGACACTCACTAGTGTCCTCTAGCCAAATTCAGGAGAGAAGCAGCAGACCAAACTTTGAAGAGGCCTTTTGTTGCCTTAAACTCACCACAACTCTATAAATATTGATAAAATGTTAACAACAACAATGAAGTGTAAATTCCTTTGCATGCTTTAGCAAGATGGATGGATTTATTTTTCCCATCCGCATGTGATGGAAGACCAACAAACACAGAAACTGAAATTGTAGAATTGTAGAAATCATTAAGGTCAGAGAGGGGCTTTTCACGAGAGCATGTAGTGACAGGACAAAGGTCAAAGGCTTTATACTGAAAAAGGGTGGGGTTAGATTAGATATTAGGAAGATATTCTCCATTGTGAGAGGGGTGAGATACTGGCACAAGTTGTCCAGAGAAGCTGAGGATGCCCAATCCCTGACAGAAGTGTTCAAGGCCAGGCTGGCTGGGGCTTGAAGCAACCTGATCTAGTGGAAGGTGTCCCTGCCCATGGCAGAGGGATTGGAACTAGATGATCTTTAAGGTCCCTCCCAACCCAAACCATTCTACAATTTTATGAAAACAATCCCAGTGAGAGAGTACCATAGATCTGTTTTCCAGGCTCATCTCTGTTGGGAAGAAACAAAAAAAGGAAAAAAAAAAAAAAAAAAAAAAAGGAAAAAAAAACCACATGAGCTCTAAAAGTACTGAGGATAAAAAATAAAATGGTCTGGATTTGAGATGCCCAGATAAAGCAAAAATTAAATCATCTATCTGGCCTTAGACTGAAAATCTAAACAATGGAGATAGCTGAAAATTATTAAACATAGAATCATATTAGAATTCCTTATTTTGACTGCACAGCTTTGAGCAAAGTTCAGAGAATTTCAAATGTGAAACAGTATAAAAGACCATTTCACAACAGTATTTTTTATAGGCAAGTATAATATTTAGAGACAGAATGTATAGCTACAAGGATCATCCATCCTCAGAAAAATTAAACAGACTAGGTGAAACCAAGGCAAGCAGAAAATCACTAATACATAACAAATATAACATGTCAAAAAAGAAGAAACTATTTTAAGTCTGAAGTGCAAAGATACTAAGGCAAATGAGGATACTGAACAAACCTTGGAATTTGGTCAGAGAGAGAGATCATTAATCACAGTAATAAGAAGCTTTTTTAGGGTAGGAGCTTAGAGAAATCAAACCAAAATGGATCCAAGATAAAACTAGCAGACACAAAACCACCATATTGCCTGTAAATATTAAAGACATCTGGAAATAAAGGAAAGCAAGGGAAATATCACAAAAGGCAATGAGGTAAAAATGAAACTAATCTAATAAGCAAGTGAAAATATGGAAAGACAATAATAGTTGAGAAATAAACTTTGCAGGGGCCATGGGATGGAGTAAGTTCATTAGCACAGAAAGAAAAGGCAGGGACTCAATGTCTTCAAGAACTGGCAGTAGATCTCCCATTTTGTAACTGCCTCCAATCAAAATCATTCTACTGATAGCTTTTATTCAATATTCCTCATATTCAAAAAACTAGTAATTTTTTCCAGACGTATAGCCTGCCTGGACTACATTAACTTCAGTATGCTCAGGTGGTGGCATAGGAAAAAGCTCAAGGTCAAGTACACTTGTGGAATATTCACATACCCACAACTTGGTACATCCACAAAGTGCAGACAACAGGCAGGTTCCAGGGAGCATCCTGACACTGCAGTGACAGAGGAAGCATGAGCATGATGCTCTTTCTACAAGCCAGAAGCATTTTGCCAAATAGATGGCCAAATGGAGCAGAGCACAAGACTATGATGCGCACACCTTTCTTATCAAAATGCAAACAATGCATCACACCGTAAGATGCATCACAGAATTAAAGACACCAGGCTATGCACTTTGTGTTGTACTCTTAACTACAGTGTCAAAACAGGAAAGGCTTCCTGTATCTTAAAACTCCCATAGATTAACATCTCAAGTCATCATAAAGACAAGAAAATTCTCAGTAGGATACAGCAGAAACTGTATTTAAAAAGTGCTACTATTCAGTTTACCACAGAGGTTCACAAGAAAACAAACACCACACTAAAACTGTTCACATAATGCAATTCAATTAAGTCAATAAAGTTTTAGTAGAAGGTGACATTTTGCCTTCAATAACAAAGCTGACTACAATTTGCACACAAAAACTTGCAGAGTAAAATATGACTGCAGACTAAAAACACTATCCACGTAGTCATACACAGGGCTGAAGACAATGCCAGAAAATTCACTGAAAAAAAGCAACACTTAATCAAATTCCTATTTTTTTTTCTTCCAGTGATGATTTATTTGCAATCCAGTCATCTCTGTTCTGTATTAAATTTATCCAGTTTAGGCACTACCAATAGTATTTTATTTCTGCCTCACAGACTCCATGGGAGCCAAGAAGTCTCAGGCAGTTTATGGATCTGGGACACCAGAGAGACCAGTAAGGAGGACATTGTGTTGGGAGTACACTACAGAACCATCTGGTAAGGATGGTGAACAGCGTTAAGTCTTCTCTACAGCTCAGAGAAGTCTCTGGTCCACAAGCCATCATTCTTATGAGAAGACATCTACCTCCTTGTCATCCACTGGAATTAACTCAGTTAATTTTGGGAGGCTATCAGGAACAGCTTCTTGTTACACATACTGGAAGGGCCAATAAATGTAGCACACAGCTGTTCTCCAACAAGGCAGAATTAGCTGGAGATTTGACAAGGTAGCTTTGGCTGTTGCTACCATCAGCTACACCTGAGGATATTCAGCACAGAGAAGAGAAGGCTCCAGGGAGACCATCTGTGGCTTTCCAGTACTTACTACAAGGGGGCTTATAAAAAGGAGAGGGACTTTTTACATGGGCAGACAGTGATAGGACAAGGGAGTAGAATTTTAAATTTAAAAAGAGAGGAAAGATTTTTTAGAAGTTAAGAAGAAGTTCTTTACTCAGACAGTGGTGAGGAACTAGAACAGGTTGCCCAGAGAAGCTGTGAATGCCCCATCTCTCCCAGTGTTCATGGTCAGGTTTCAAACTCAGAGACATTTCCTCGCCTCATATGTTAGAATGGGGTAAAAGCTGTCTTTTTCTTCTTTTTAATAAACTTGCCATAGATGTACTGATATTGGTCTCCTGCTTTGAGCAGAAACTTCAAGAAAAGAAAAGTAACCTCTGCATGAGAAGTTGCAAATTTTGCATTTAGGAAAAGGAAGATACTGCTTTTAGATTTCTTTCTCCTCCGCATACTTTTTTGTTATTAAATTGCTGAAGGACATATCTGTAGTTAAGACAATGGAGCCAACTAGTTGCTTCAGATGATGCTCTACTTTTGTCCAATTTCTTGATATAAAAATTGTACTTCAAGCTGTGAAACTTTATTTCCATAAACACTACAGTGTATTTATGGGTTGATAGAAACATCAACTTAATTGATTAAACAAAAATAGCTTTATTCCCACATATTTACTACTTGTATACTTTTTTATTTAATGAAGTTAAGTGTTCTTTCAGATGCAATAAAATAAAGAAGACAAAAAATGTCCACAGAACCCTTCTGAAGAATAAGCAAAGCAGGAATTTAAGTACTCCCTTACACAAAAAGCATTTAAATTACACAGATTATACAAGATTAGACCATGTAATACAGAAAGCTCTTATTCTTCCTATGGCATGCAAAACACGAGTTGTCATGTAGCTGAACCAAAAAACCTTTTTCCAGCTGATTCACAATGCATACACACTTCCAGCCAACACATGCCTTAGCTCTCTAATAAAAATCCCTTCAAAAAAAAGTTTTTTTCACTTATTTCACTACCTCCAGCTATTCAAAGAGGGAGTGGAGTTTCAAAGTTTCCACAAACAATCTTTTCTAATTAGGTAGTAGAGAATTTACGGGGAAATTTTACATTGCCAAATGTTCTACTCATTTATTCTGTCTTGGCATGGGAAAAGAAGTCCTGACATTCAAAAGGAATCTCCCACAGCAAATGTGCTCAGGTACAGACTTTTTTTAAGCTTTTTTACTCAACCTTGCCAAAATCTACATAACTCTACACAGCAGCAAATACTGCAAGCTGCTGTGATAGTCATGGACAAAGAAAAAGTCAGTATAGCTGAAGCACAGAATTTGTACCTATTATGAAATTTTATGCAACTTGACTTGAAGAAAGCCAATGGCATTACAAATCTTCTAAGTGTTTTATAAATCCTGAAAAGTTACCATTATTCGTTGTACAGCTGACCTTTTCCATGTTACTAAGAGATGCATAGATAAATCAAATATGTTTAAGGCCAGCCTGGTCCACAGTCTCAAATTAAGTAACTTCATGTTTAGCTCATTTGACTAAACAGTTTCCAACCAGGGAGGTGAGAGCAGCTTGTTAATGATGTGCAGCACCTGACAAAGGTAAAAGCAAGTCAGTTTTACCAGCTCTACCAGCAAAACACAACGTGTCCCCCATGTCCCCTTGAGTCCCCCTGCCACGCTGCCAATGGCACCAGAGGAAACACGTGGCAAAGGCACAAAGTGCTTCAAGATGGAGATGGTAAGTCTGGCTGACTTCTTGGCTCAGCTTCAGCAGCACAACATCACAGCATACTCAAATGCAATAAGAGGGGGACACAACCCCAGAAGAACTTTCCACACAGAAAGGAAGGCTATGGACAGCAGAGAGGCAGAAAAGAACAAATACAGTGAGAAAGTGCCACCTTCAAGAGAGCTGACAAACACAAAGAGGTTACAAAGTGATATTATTTAACCTATAAGGCTTCTAAAACTTTGCCCACCCTCAGAAACCAAAGTATTTGTATGCTGTAGTACTTTGGAACATACACTGCATAAGTAGGCAAAAGGACTGAGAATGATTTGTGCATGCTACATTGTTCAACTGAGCTTTCAGTAACTCATTTAACATTATAGTCTGAATTTATTTTAGCCTGTACCCATAAATACAAGTTTGAATAACAAAGGCCAACTAATGCTCCCACTAGTGTGCCACAGCATACTGGCACCATTTCAAGGCCTCCCAGAAGGAGCAGCCTTCCCCAACAACCAGCACACACATACACAGGATGTGGCAACCAAAATGGTCACAGGACCCAGACCCAACATTCACACAGGGCAAAGCAGCATCAATTTAGGGCACTCAAAAAAACAGTAGGTTAGCAATGCTGGTTTGCGGCCCTGCTTCTCCCATTTAAATCATCTGCAACAGCCTGGTCTCTTTCCCCTACAGGAAAAAAAAAAAAAAGAATGAGCTATAAAACCACCCTGATAGAGAAAAAATGAATTAAGTTTAGAATTAAGGTTACTATTTATAAATAAGAAGGCTAGAGTTTGCAATTTATCCTCAGAAGAAGGAAAGTTCTTATTGGTGAGGGTGCAAAAAAAGCTAGAAAGGACATCTAAGTTGAACAAAGAACATCTAAGTCTTGACTCAAGTCTCTGGTTCATGTGAAACCTTTACTAAAGTCATTTCTGTCTTCAGACTGTGTTAGCTCTCTATGAGAATATTATGGAAGATACCATTAAAAACCTTACTAAAGTCAAGATAAACAAAATCTACAGCATTCACCCCATTCACCAAGTCAGAAATTTTATACAGGACAAATAGGTTGGTTAAGGATTATTTTCCCTTTGAAAATCTATGCTGACTACTTCCAATCACCATTCTTGTTTGCATGTGTTTGGAAATGGTTTCCATGAGGATCTGCTTCATCACCCTCCCAGCAACTAAGATGGAGCTGACCAGCTTGTAGTTCCCCTGATCCTCCTTGGAAACAGGAATGACACTTGTTCTCTTCCATTCACCATTATCTTTCTAAGATAACAGAGTAGTCTCATCATTAAATCCAAGCAGCTTGTGGGTACAACTCATGAAGTACCACAGACTTGTGTATGTCCAGTTCAAGTGCTCCCAAACCTGGACCTCCTCCACCAAGGCAAGGCTTCCTTCCTCATCTTGCTCTCTGGTCTCAAGAGCATGAGACTCCTGAAGGCTGGACTTACTGTTAAACAAAGAAAATATTACTTACTGAGACAAAGAAAATATTGAGTACCTTGGCCCCTTCCATGCTATTTCTTCCCATACAGCTGCAGACTCATGTTTTCTTTAGTCTTCTTTTTCATATTCATGTACTTGTAGAATCCTTTCTTGTTGCCCTTCTGGTCCCTTGCAAGACCCAACTCCATGTCAGCCTTGGCTTTTCTAACCCCTATTCTTGCAAGATCAAACAGCATCTCTATACTTCTCTTCTGCCTATCCTTGCTTCCAATTCATATATAATTCCATTTCATGTCCAGACTCAATAAAGAGCTCCTTTCTCATCCACACAGGCCTCCTGTTGCCCTTGCTTGCTTTCCCCCTTGCTGGGGTGGAACTTTCTTAAGTTTGGATGGGCTAATCCTTGAATAACAATTGCACTGCAGTTCTTCCATGCTCAGGGACAGGATACATATCCATATATTTACATTATTGGTGAATGGCACTGACTAAGAAAAGGCTTATGACTATTCTTTTTTTCTGAATTAAGTTTTCCCAAAATCCACAATTAAAAGTTTATAGTCTCTTTACTGTGAAAAACAAAGTCCTTGAATTAACTTGAATGTACTCTCACAGGAAGCGAAGTCTTTGGGACAAGAAATCTTAGATAAAACTATATTACCCTCATGCTTTTTGATACAGAAGCACCAAATTCCATTACTGCTACCTGTTTGCAGATATTTAAAGTCATAGCTTTTGGTTCTTAAGAAATGATGGCCAAGATATTCAACAGAAAAAAACAGCCTTAATGAATAATACTCCTCTGGTCTGTTTCTTGTGTCTCCACTTCTTGTTCTAAAGAGCTTACTTAGATAAGGTAAAGAAAAAATATAAAACAGAAAAGCAGCAGAATTAAGGTCTTCCTTTCAACCCACCTCAGGTTCCAAAATAAGCTAATGCAAGCCTGGAGCTGAAAGAAATGTCACATTCATTAACTAAATAATCATCTAAAAATAGAAACACTATTTCATTACTCCCATTCACATTTTACAGCTCTGTCTTCAAAAAATGCTGTTGCTTAAGTCAAGCAATAATCTGCCTCATAACAAGAACACAGAAATAGTTAGCATTTCAGTTATCTTCAGAACTCTTCCCTGAGTTACAGGGAACTAATTCTGTTTTTACACACACACAGAACTCTTTGAGGTATAAAGAGACCTTTCTAATACTTTCATATTCAATACAACAGAATTGGCTGAAGTAAGGATTCTTTAAGCAGGGATCACCCTACAGCTGAAATAAAGCAGCAATCACTTGCCACAGGAACCACTGCCTATATGATGTTTCTACTATATAAACCTTCTTCCAGAAAAAGCTCCTACAAATGAATAGTGGTAAGAGACACTTTATGGTTTTGAAGTCCTAAGCAAAGACAGACCAACTTGATTTGTAATGTCAGAAGAGAAGAGTCATTTGCCTTTTCCTTTAGGGAAGGCTAGCCACCAGATCCTATTATAGGTATCTATGCAATAAGACACACAAAATGGTCTTGGACTGTAAAACTAAATGCCTTTCAGTTCAGCAATATATTTCTTGAGTACAATGTCAAGTGTCTAAAGTTTACGAAACTATTAAAATATTCTGAACATACACAGAACCAGGTACACTGGTGTCCCTGCCATTTTCTCATCTTCCAAAGTGAGATTTGGGTTTGTTTTGCTGCTGAAGCAAAGGGGAAGGGTTAAGTGCAAAAAGAACTACTCATGACATTTTTTAAATGGCCTCTGTCCAGGCTGATAATCTTTATTTAATCAGTAAACATTACCCTCCTTGTCACCTATCTAAGCCTTTAAATACAAGATAAGCTATTGGTGCATTATTTAGAAGTCTGTTTCTTTTTAATGAAAATGCACTTAATTTTGACCATATGAAAAAAAAGTTGGTAATTATTTTTAAACTATTTCATCTTTACCTTTTTCACAATTCTAATATTTGCCCTGAAATTTCATTGAGGCAAATGCTGATGTGTTGCATTAGCTCAGGTTACAGAGTTTTACAATAAGGTTTGAAGAAGAATGAAATCTAACTCATGGAAGAATTACCAGAAGAACCACTGAAAGCAGTCAAGTAACTTACACAATAGATGCCAAAATTCACAAGCTGTACTGACCTTTGTATAAAGCTTTACTAATTAAAAAAAAAAAAGGGTGATGTATCATGGAGTTAAAACATTATTTGACACTCTCTCCTTCCTTACATTGTTTTGTCCAGGTAGACAGAACCATCTCTGTATCAAAGTGCTACCATGCCCACAGAAAAGTCTCCTTCAGACTAATCCACACATCTCCAGAGAATTTAAAATAAAGGACAAGAATCCAAGAAACAAAAACCCTTAAATAATGTCAAAAATTACTTTGTAGTACCAAGAATATAACCTAGTACAGAATGTTAAAAGAGGATTTCCTATTTCCTCCAATGGCAGAAATATTAGCAAAAGAAGGTCACTGGGTAAATCCTGTGTAAAGTGACTGACAGCAATGCAGCCACCTCTCAAATCCATGAGTGACCTTGACCTTATAGTGATAAGCACTTTAAAAGGACAGCAGTTTTATCTGTTAAGTCCCTTCATACAGAATCACCATGGACACTACACAAAACACAACCCAGTGCTATGTCCAGTTCATGGACACCATGAGTTCTAATGCCTCACGTTGCATTGCACATCTTAATGCTGTATTTCAGTGCAACACTACCAGATTATAAAAAGCTTTAGCCACAATCCTAAGATAGATTCAACAGCTGACTGCATAGTGACAGCAGCAAGACAAGGTAAATATTTAATCAAGCAAGTGCACTCCTTTTGCAATGCAAGAAATACTTGCATTACAAAATTCTACTCAGTATCCGGCATTTTGTCACCTTTTCAGACATAAAAAACATTTAAAAATCGAATTTTACCATTATTTACAAACACTTAATTTTTACCAAATTTGAAGAAATAATAGGTATATAATAAAAGACACATGTAATAAAAATATAATTAAAGCTGTTTTTCATTTTGTTATGAAATTTCCCTGTACTTAGCAAAACAAATTAAAAATTAGGAGAACAAACTGTTCTTGGATACTAAACAACAAGTCACCATTAGTCTAAAATAAAATACATTATTAGTAAGTGGACTTCAGATGGTAGTGTTTCAGAACCTTTCTTTCAAGTCATTTTAAAACCATTTCTTTGTAAATTAAGTCTTCATTTAGAAGTTCATGTTTATTTCCCTCTCAACACATAAAAGAAGATGAAACAAAATTATATCAGAAAGAGGCATTGCTGTTACCTGAAAAGAACTAAAAGAAAATTATGATTTTAAAAGGCTCTTTAAAAGGCTCAGATCTGAATAAACTTCCATGCTTGCATACTTTAAAGAAAACATTTGGATAATCTCCATGTTATTTAATTCTAGGAAAATAAAATACCTGTTGAATAATAATATCAGTAAAATTACTTTCATTTATATACACTTACTGCAATCTCTCTACAGGCCGACATGGATATCCCTGTACCTTCAATTTGCTTCAGTGCATACTCCTTTTCATCTTTTCTGTACACACATAAAAAAAAAAAAGAGAAAGAAAAATATATTTAGCTCTGACTTACATTACACCAATCAATATCAGTATAATGATGAAACACTTTAATTTGGTCTGGATCAAGAAGCTGAAAAGCCAATCTGCTTTTATGCATAAATTACACTGTGATATGAAAAGCAAGTTTTCTTTTAACAAAGACCTTACAGTTCCCAAACAAAAACTTCTTTATAAAAACTTGGTTAACTTATCCATTTCTCTCTGAAAACAGACAAAATATATGCAGATAACTGCAAACACAGAATTTTAGAGGACACTTTCTGTGAAATTCCAAGATACTGTCTACTACGGTGAAAGCACCGCAGTCGTATCCCATGCCTGGAAAATTCTCCTAGAAATATCTGGGAATGGCAAGCTTTCTTCTTGATTTTATGAGCTACTCTCAATCCACTTTTATTTCTGAAACACTACTATTTTAAACTAATTATATAATAAGCACTGGCAACTGACACATCCCTACAAAGCACATGAAATGCTGTGCTCTGATGTACAAAGCCAGAATATGAAAAAAGTTCAGCCCAAACACTGTACTATCCTTTTAAATAATCACAGCTTGAAGTGATTTATAGGGACCACTAAAAGAACAAGAAAAGGAGGTAGAACCTTGAAGCTTTCATGCTATAACAGAACCACCCTACAACACAGTTTTGCAGGATCCAGCTGTCAGGGACAGATGTTGGTAGGCACCAATGCCCACAGTGTTGATGCCCCTTTGCAGACTCACCAGTCAAAATTCAACAGCCCACAAGCCCCTATCGAAATTCCTTGTGGCATTTCTGGTAGATCTCAGTTAGCCCTTTTTCCACTCCCAAACCATTTTGTTTTGCCACACAGAAAGATTCTGAACTTGCACTTGATTCAGTCTCTCTGGCTTTGAACTCCAAGCCTGTGCCCTGCCAGCCTCAGCCTGTTTCCCACCTTCAACCAGACCCTCCTCCTCCAAAACTCATGGGATAAGAAGTGACTGAGTGGAAAAATGTGGGGACAATACAAGATAACTTGAAATAATAGCTGTCTACACATATTATAAGTAACACAGCAAGCATTATTCTCAGTAATTTTCAGTAGCAGCTAAATCCTCAATGCATGTCTATAATTAACACTGAGCTATGCTTTTTGAAATAAAATTTTAATTAAAAAAATTCCAGATGCTTTCCAGCTACACATGAAAATGTGTAACTTCACAGGTAATAAGATCACACCTTATAACTCAGGAATCGTTTCTGATTTTATTAATTAGTCCAAATTTTAAACAGTAAATAATAAATTATCATCCCCTCTTACACATGTTCATGCTATGTATGCAGAGGATTTCCATACACTGCAAAGTATCAACTCCATTAACTCAGGTTGCTTACAGAGACTGTGAAGACAAAATTATATTGTCTGTAGAACCAAAACCAACTCTGGACACAAAATTAATCATGGCATTTATACTATGGTCATGTTTAAACTATGCAGCACAAACAATCCTGTGCACAACTATCAGCTGGAATCCCAAAGCAATGTAGTCACTACAGCACTGCATTACATCCTTCTTTTGGCACATGTACTGAACCAGGCACAGGACCACACTGACACGGCTGCCCTTGAACTAGTTCTACATGCAAAGCATTGCATCCAGTTACTCAGACCTTCACAGAGTGAAGGTCACTGCAGAGACCAGGCATGACACTTGGCACACACTGCCTTCAGCAGCACTGCTCAGTGCCACCGCCACGGTGAGGCTGTCAGCCTTGACAGACAGCCACTCCATGTAGGACCTCAAGGTACAAATGAGAAATTATGAAAGGTATTTAAAAAAAAACCCCAAGCAATTCAACAACCTAAGGTATTACAGCATGTGGGAAAAGGAGGCAGTCTTAATAAGTTGCAACCCAGATAGTTCTAAAACATTAGGTTTTGTAAAAAATGAACAAAAACAGGGATAATGAAATGCTTATTTATAATAAATTGGTGGCAAGGATAAGGACCTCCAAAGAAATTGCATTCTTGACCTGACAATTTTTTTTTTTTTTTTTTTTTACCAGCAGCAGGTTTGGAATTATAAACACGGCCTCCTTTAGATACCATTTACTTGCTTTGGCAGAAATGCAAGTCTATACAAATACTTTTCCAAAGTTAGCTGTCCTTATTATAGAAATATAATAGCTAATTAAAGCACTTTCCAAAAGATGTCCACCAAGTGGTATTCTAGCTAATAATATTTTCCATTCAAGATAATTTGAAAAAGAAAGAAGTCTATTCAAAACTTCAAAAGCAAGTCAGCCAGTGTAATCTGATGAAACAAACAATTCTGGTTATTCAGTGATGTGTCCAAAGAAAAGAACACATAGGTACTTTATTAGCTATTTCCCCACTTGTAAGAATTCAATAAATAATATCAAATGGTGTGTGTGATAGGTGAGTACACTGTTCAACTCCCTAAAGAGCAATGCTCTCATTAAATACTTGAGACAGGGAGAAGTACTTATATTTCATTTCAGAAAAACTCTACTGAGCTCTGAACACATTTCAAGAAACTGTAGAGAATTACACAGCAGGGAAGTTTTTATAAATCCATTTCTGACAGATCCTATATCAGCACATTTTTTTACTGGAGCAAAGCAAGCATGATCATGTTAACACCAAATCCAAACAACAACCACAAACCACACAGCTCTGGTATGAGGCAAAAGACACCCATGTCAGGGATAGCCAGGCAGAAAGCAGGGTCTCTGCCCACAACCATTTTTATCTGGTCTGCAGAAACACTGTCTCAGGAACAGGTCAACTAACTCCAAGGTCTTAACCTCCAGACTGAGTTTGTCTGAGGGCAGGAAGCAAGTGGCACAGATCAAGGTTTAATCAAGCAGGTTGTATCAAACAGCCACCCCAGGCTGATGGTGGCAATGTGTTCACTAATCTAAGCAAAAAACCTAGCAAAGCAGAACTCAAAGGGAAACCATGCTTTAGGAAGCTGTGAGTTAACAATTTTTTATTAATGCTTTTAAAAATTGATGCAGAAGAATTTGCCTGATAAAACAAGCACCACATCACACCACTACAAAGCTTCTGTATGCTGCAAGCTCCCTTATCCAAAACTAGGGGTTAAAGATCAAAATCAGCATTGCTTCTGGTTTCAGAAATATTACAATTCATGCTGTTCTAAGAGAGATTCACTTTTTACCAAAATTAAACTGCCAATATGAGATACTGCCCTCCTGAAAACTTTCCAACTGGTACTTCAGACTGCCATAGGCAGCACCAAACACAAAGGTCCCCATGTTATCAGTACTTGCATGCCAGCATGTATTGAGAACATTCCTCCACTATAAAAACTTGGTCTTCAAGTTTTTCTCCCTGACAATAAATATCCTTGAGGTTACTGTCAATATTTTAATTGGCACTACGCAAAGGAACACTCTGTCCTCTTGCCCCAAAAAATTGTACTCAGTGGTGGATGTCTAGCTGCAGTACTCAATACAGAAAACAAAAATACCATTATTACTTCTTCTGGGTAACACTTTCAGTTTCCATTTTCCAAATGCTTTGGAAAGAACAAAGTACCAAATTCACTTTTTTAAAAAGGTAGCTCAGAAGATTTAGAATAATTACAAGATTTCAAAGGAGCTAAACTGTCTTAACTACTGCAATTGTACTTCAGAGACCTCCCATAATATGAGAAACTACTTTACAAACAAGTGAATGGAAAACTAGAAACAACTTGCCCAAGACCATTAAAAAACCAGGAGGATTTGAAAATAGTGCATGGTTCAAACAATTGTTTTATCCCAATTATTCAAATTTGAAAACTTTCAATAATGGTCTCTCTTGAATTCACAGATAATTTAACATACATCCCAACTTCAGAATTAATTATCCACATCAAGGAATTGGCTTGAAAGACTGCAATCACTCTGAAGCTAGAACTGTGACTATCACATCAGTTAATACAGATATTATCCTTACTGTATATACTAATAATAGCTGCCTTAAATTAAGTGCACAATACCATAAATAAATAATAATTAAAGTGCACATTTTCTTAAGAAAAAAAGAAAACAACTGTGCCATAAAACCATTTCAAGACTTAGCTAGAAAAAAAAAAAACTAACAGAAAAGAACAACAATTCACCCTTTTAACAACACTAATGGAATTCAAGTATTTGAGATTTTGTAGGACCAAGCCTGGGAACACCATGGAGCTCAGTGTCCTTCACAGTACTGCCTGGAACACAATGTCCATAGGGGTATCTGGTTACATTCTGATCACTTTGTTTAATTGCTGCCCTACAGCATTAAGCTAATCACTCAGCAGGAGATCACAAAGAGTTGCAAACATTTTTCCCCGGAGAAAAGGCAAAACCATGACACTGAAGTGCAACTAGAAGCTAACTGAAAACCTCATCTGGAACACGGCAGCCAAGCCACTAAACAGATCATGCCCAGCACTGGTTACCCTAGGCAAGCTTCTCATGGATTTAATTCTGTACGTAGCACATGGCCATAGCCCTTTACAAAGGTAACAGTACCAGAAAATGGCTGACTGGAAAAAGGGACATAATCCTTTCCAAAAAGTAGTGAGTTCTTGTGCTTTAGTGTTTTTCTGGACATAGAAGCGGTCACTATGCCAAAAGAATTACTAAATCAAAAAATCTACACATGCTGTCTCTAGGGTGCATGTTCTTTACCAGACTAGGAAAGTAATTTTCTTTTACCACTATCCTCCAAACCTATCAAGTCTTATCCAGTCAGCAGCTCAGCCAGCTCATTTTCATCCATGTGACAACCAGTCACAAAAGACAGAGGCTGTGAATCTACAGATTGATCTTAATTTTTTTCTAGCCAGCAGTATACACTGTATTTCAATGCACTTCCACTAGTTCATTTTGAGACTTACATAAGAAACTCAAAATGTGAAACAGTAAGGATGGTAAGCAGAAATTTGAAAAGAAATCCCTGAGCACATCAGCCCTTTAAAAGGTTTGTCTTTCTTCACCTTCACAGGCAGCAGCTAAAACTTCACAGCAGCTACAGGCTGCTCCTACAACCCAGACAAGTTCACTATGACTTGAACTACCACTGTCTGGTTTTGGCCATGAAAAGAACGGATGAAACCAGCAGGTGTGCACCTCATTCTTCTGCTGTGAAGAGTTTCAGTAATATCTGTGGACTGCATAGCTGGCCTCTCTGCTGATGCATCCCCAGAGGTTTGATGGGAACTTTCTTGGTGTTGCAAACAGAACATCACATGTGTCAGTCACAGGAAAGGACTTCTCATACAGAAAGAGCAGACATGTGTGTCATCCTGGACCTGGGCTTCCCTCTCAGTAGCAGTGTTGCAAAATATGGAATATGCAACATTTTCTTAAGAAAGGATGCTCTTTAATGTATGATTTTTGCATACTTTCAAGCTTTATCAACAAAATGGGAGATGTAGTCTGTGAAACAGACAGCAGCCCACAAGCTCTAAGTGATGTGCGGGTGTTAGAAAGACAAATTACTGGTTGGTAGAATTGTCTTGCTAAGCTTTAGGGCCTGGCAGGTTTCAGTGTGAGATCACACCCAGAGGGATGTTAACAAACTTGGGCAGAAGGATGTACCACTGACAGCAGACACAAAGAATGCAGAATTTATGGGCCACAAGGACATGGGGCAGAACCCCCAAGATCAGGAAGAAACAAATAAACCTTACCCAGCAACTGTGCTGAACCAGCTGTGACTGGGCAAAAGGTAATTCTGCAGAGGGAGATCCCAACCACAGATCATTGACCCAAAACCCATCGGCTCAAGAGAAGAGAAATACCATGGGACTGATTAGCATAAGAAGCAAGAGAATAATTAACTAATAGAAGATAGAACACTAATTAATACAAGAGTTATGTAACATGTAGCCAATGAACACTAATTCATTTGTTTGCTGACATGTATAAATAGCAAAAGGTGTTGATAGTTCTTGTGCTTGATTTGTGGATTCCACTGGGCACCCAGACTTGCAGAACTCTGAAAAAAACCCAAAAAAACCCAAACCAATGTCTCTCTCAAGTGTGTAGTTATTGGCTTGTTGCCCACTGGGTTACAAAACCAATTCTAGTAGACAACAGTAGGGTGCTAAACCAACCTCCCCACCAGGCAGTAGCCATTCAATCTTTAAAAGCCGAGCTTCTATCTTATCTGAAACATCTACAAGTAAACTTGAGGAGTGGGAACAATGCAAAAAACTTACATCAAGCAGGACAATCTCAACTACACAATATTAAAAAGAACTAGAGTGAAAATAGAATGTCCAAGGCTGATCAAGGTAAACAAAAGGAAAAAGCTTTTTGGAATGGAGACAGCATGCTACAGTAAACACTGCAATCCAGATTTTTGGTTTCGTTTTCTTTGTCTCAAGTCCTTACAATCTCCATTTTCAAAAAGTGGCTTAAGTGCTTCTCAGCTCCATTGGTGTCACTGCCTGATGATGCCTACTGAACTCCTCTCACTCCAAACATCAGATGACACCAGATAGCTCAGAATATACACAGAAAAACACTAGGCAGCAGCACTTTTCTCTATCTTCTGCTACCCATTAAACTCTTCAGAACAACCTAAGAACACATCCAAAGGCAGAAATTTGTGTGTCATTTTAGTTGTTACTCTTCTCAAAATGCAGCAATACCAAATTCCTGAACGCTGTATAGTTTACTACCCTATTTTTCAAAAATTGCTAATGTCATTGACTTGCCAATGTCAGGCATAAATGCATGCCAAAAGAAGGCTAACTCAGGAATCATAATTCAATCTGTGAATGTTTTAAATAATTAGGTTTTCTCTTGGTTGGTTGGTTAAAAAAACCTTTCAAGACAATAGAATTTTTTTTTTGTTGAAATTAGCATTCTAAGCTTAAGTCTACTATAAATTGGCAGAGACATTCAAATACAGAGCAACTGATTACTACAATTAGGCTTTTTGAAAAGATACCTGACTCACCACATACACTTTGAAAAATAGGCAGAAGAACCATTACATGCAGTTTTGCCTTCTGGAAAATCTGCCATGTTCCAGTCAGACTAAAAGAGTTCATATTAAAAGTACCAACTGCATCATATTATTAATAGACATTCTGTGTTATCATAGCACCTCCTGAGAAATTGAAACAGATTTTGCTTTATAACCTGCAGAACAACCTCAAATGTATCTCTAAATCCCACTAGTGATATGGCTATCCTTCCCCTTGTTTATTCCTCTGTAAACCAGTTTATGAACTCAGGGGGAAACGTGCATGCTAAAGAACAAGGCAAGTTCTTAAAGTGATGCTAAGCTACTTGTCATTAAACACAATGCCCTTGACATTGCCTGCTTCCACAGAGCCTCACAAAAGATGCTGAATACCTATAAATCCCCCACAAACTTCACCAAACATAAATGATGCATTCTTCATGCATGAGGAGACAGCTGATTAAAAGGACAAAAGTTAATCTGAGCACTGATAAGGTTTTCTGTCATAAAATAAAGATGCCTTTTCCCAGCTATGATTTCATTAGACTGGGAGTGGGGAGTAGAGGTCTCTTAGTATCAATGTGAGGAGACTAAAGTAATCCACTCACACCATTACACATAACTTAACCATATGCTCTTCTTTTTACTCCAGTAATTTCTAATTCAGAAATGTAAAAGCAAATCTTTGTAGCACAGATAATTCGAAATTGTTGTTAACAGTTAGAAAGTATTTCACATCACAGACAGTCTAAGATCTATGTAATACCAGACCACTGGAAATCTTAGTAACCTAATAAATTAAAATTTATCCTTTACACTATAATAATAAAACTTTGTATATGCAAGGAAAGAGAGCACAACTTCAGTCATTATCACCCTCACTCCAAATTTATTGATGAAAATTCAGAGACCTCAACCAGCTATAGGGTTGCTGCCATTGCTAAAATTAGACTGATTCCCAAGTATCTGGAGTGACTGAGAACTGTGAATTTCATACAAGTACATTCATAGCAGATTGGGGTAAGCAGACTTGACAGCCTGTTTGTAAGGGTAAAAACTAAAGTGTTCGCATTAAACTCTGAAAGCTGTAAAATTATTCTGCTGCTCCAGGTAGCTCCTTCCAGCATTTGCTATATTTAGGTAGAAGAGAGAGCTGCATCTGATTTTATTTCTTTACAGACATACAGATAATGAATAGATTTATGAAATATCTCTCTGCCTAAAAGCATACC
This sequence comes from Passer domesticus, assembly GCF_036417665.1. Classification (NCBI taxonomy): domain Eukaryota; kingdom Metazoa; phylum Chordata; class Aves; order Passeriformes; family Passeridae; genus Passer; species Passer domesticus. Next base: position 46,288,007 of record NC_087476.1, read on the forward strand.
ACATATGAGGACTTGCTATCTTAAAACAAGGAACAGCACCAGCAAGGAGAAAAATAACACTGAAATGAAGAGGAAAAATTCTTATTTGCCAGCAAATTACGTAACAAGATCATAAAAATAGGGTGCTAAGACAATGACAAAAAAAAAATCTGCCATTTGCTTCATAAAATCATTAAGAAGAATTCTTGTGGCTAACTATAAATGTGAAGAAATGAGCTGTCTGGTTTTGGAATTTTTTAAGCCCTAAAGTCCCTACACCATCCAGCTTAATGTGCATCACAGCTCTATGTAGTGCTAAATCTGGCTAAATACTGCAACTTTGATAGGTGGGAAATTACTATCAAATCACCAATAGTAGGAAGCCTGTACTTTGGGATTGTTTTTAGCAAGAACATGTTTCAAATACCATGTGCAGATTTTTTTTCTAAATCCCTATGATGCATTATGTTTGCCTACAGCAGAATAAGCAGAATTATTGATTCAATGTAAAAGAGGGGAGGGCAATGGCCTAAAAACTGCAGTTACTCAGTTTTCCTTTTCTGACTCATGATATAATCAAATGCTTCCCCTAAAGCACATGAAAGCCCAGATTTATCAGAGATCTATCATAAATTTTCTGTTCTTTTCCTTCAGACTTCCTAACTCTACAGTGAAACCATCAAAACCATGTACAGTGAAATGATAAATTCTCAAAGGCAGACTTACATGAAATCTTGCTAACACAATGTGGGTGTAATTCTTAGGTGGTAAATTAGCCTTCAGGTACTAAGGCTGCACCCAGATCATGAATAAGAAACAAGACCCAAATTCCATATAGGCAGAGTAGGACAGAGTGAGACAGAGCACATTTATTACAGCTGAAAAGTTGCAAAGTTGAAGCAACTCCCTCACAATAAACTAGAAGGACTAGAATGAAACTTCATAATGTCACCCCAAGGTCTAATTTAATTCAGTCTGAAATGTAAAAAAATTATAATTTTTGATTTATTATTTTTTAATGGAGCATCTCCACTTTTTTTCCTCACTTCAGTGTCAGGACACGAGGATTTCTCAAAGACAGAAGTCTCAATTCCAGCCACTAAGACAACCTTGCTATGCCTCAAAAACAAACAAGGTCTTTAGTCAGCTATCATATCTGTTCCTGGGGAAAGGGTGGGGCATTCTGCTTCCTTTGAATTTTAGAGCTTCATGTCCCATAATCAGAATAGGCTTCTGTCACAATCTGAGGTTTAAGAACATCACTTGATGAAGTTTTATGCTGGTTTTTCCCCATCACTGAAGTGACACTAGAAGTAGAATAAATGGTATTCGACTCATAACAAGTCTTTCGGTTGTTCTGAAGGTCAAGTTAAATTTGGCAATTTGTCTACCTCTGCTTCTCATTTGAAGCATGACAGAACTGGGCAAAGGAACAACTGGTTATCCAGTACAATGACTGGTTTTAATCAAAAGATATGAACATAAGCTAACTTTGAAGTCTACAACACCCTTGAGAACAAGGCAACAACTGATACAGAAACTCCGTTTTAGGAATAGACACATTCAAAGACATGAGCTGACACCCACTCTCAGCTGTGCTGACGCTAATTAATGCAAGCAACAAACACAGCATTTTTGAATGTGCAAGGTGTTAAATCTTAGCATGAATCCATGGTAATTCATTATCAACACAGGTGACAATTTTCTCTAAACACCTCTGAATTTGCAGAATTCATTACTTATAAGAAGTATCTCTCTCAAAATAACCAACTTCAGAGCCAAACACACTGCTAGAAATGTCACACACGGGTGGCCCTTGTATCTCTCCAGGCTCTGATGCCCCACAACATCACCAATGAGGTGGGAAAGTCAAGGACAAGCGGAGGCAGAGCTGAATCCCAGCACAACCTGTGTGAATGCTTCCAAGTGCTCTAATAAAGACAGCAAAACAAAGGAGGGACAAAAGAAGCAGAAAACCTTCCGGCCACACAAAAAGGATTTATGCTTCCTTCAAAGCTAATGCATGAGGAAAGCAGATACATTGCTTCAAAACAGTGAAGCATAATTCCAGATGCAGTTTCCATTCCAGCAGATTCAGCTTCTGCCTCTAACTATTGCCTATAACTCTTATTTTCACTTGACTGCAAAAAGAAATCAATAGCATTTTCTACTTAAGTCAGCACACAGTGAACAAAAAAAATAATCATACTGCACACGAGGTCCACTTTATAGGAACATGCTTAAAGCCTCACTGCATCAGACTGTCCCCATGTTATATCTGTGCTTTTATTTAGCCCAGAACCTTGATACTTAACTGAGCAACCTGACATTCCCAGCACACACAACAAGCTATGGCCATTGCTCTGCTTAATGGAAAGCCTAGCTTCAGTGTGGTTTCATCTACAAAATAAACAACTGTAGAATATTTCAGGACCACGAATTTTGTAGCAAACAGATGACAACTGAGGAGAAACAAGCAGTTATACAGTGGCCTCATTTGAAAATATTGTTTTAAAGATTGTTAAGCCCAGAAAAGACAGCAGCAAACATGAACATGAATAATGCTCTTCAGGGATCCACTCTTCTAGTAACCTCAGCTTTTTCAATCTTTGTCACAATCAGAAAAGTCAGTTGTACTTTCCAATAAGGTAAAATGAAATAATTAAATAATAAGGGATAAAAAACCCTAATCACAACACACGAACCAAAACCCACAACCCACACTTAGAGACACCAATTTTGTAAATGTTAGTTGACAGTATCTCCACAACACTGCTTCCCTCCAGTCTTATTAGACACACTAGTATTTCATAAACACTCTCAAACTAACTCCCACCGATAAATGAAAGGATTGTACTTCCACAGAAAAGTCTGAAAAATGTTAACAAAAAATTCAGATATAGAAGTTAATTTTCAGTTGAGTTAAAGACTTTCACTGGACTTGGTCAACAAAAAATTTTGGTTTAAAATATTTCTGCACTTTTTTCTTCTTGAATCTGTTGAGATAGTGAACTTCACAAGTGATACAATGATTTCTAATATCATAACAACTAGCATTGTTATCTGTCAGTCATCTAACTTATAGTCAAGCAAATGTAAATCAAGCTCCCAGAGCTGGGAGGTATTTTATAAACCTATATTATTTAGAAAACATGAAACTCAAGTCAAGTCAAAACAATAAACTTCTTGTGTTTGCTACACAAGTAGAAACTGTTCCTCATTTCCTGAAGTGGCATACTAAGTTAGCCAATTTATTCTAAATGCAGTTGTCCTGGACCAGTTTCAACATTCCTTCAAGCAAATGCGCTGTTATTGAAACAAATAAATCTTTTTTAAGTTCTAACACTTTTTTGCAGTAAAAAAAAATAAATAAAATAAAACTGTGGTGTATGTCAGTTCTCAAATGCCAGCAAAGGAGCTCAAAGAACGACATATCTTTGGAAGCAGAATGTAAGAGCTGCCTATCACTGCTGCTAACAATCCCTCCCCGATGACACACGTAGAGAGCAGCTCCTCCTGGACCCAACATAAAGCAGCAGCAAGCACACACAAACAGAGTCACTTCTGAACACAGAACTCAGCTGCTACAAACAGGGGACAACAGCATCTTCTGACCAAGTCTATGCAAGCCATGAGCTTGATTAGGGCCACAGAAGAGCAAGCATCATTTCAGAAGGTATTTTCAAAACATAGGTGAAAATTTAATGTTACTGGTAAATCTCTAGTGCAATTTGGTTAGGACATTCCACAGAAACTTTGGTTACTTGTACAAACACATCTGCAGCATTACGAACCACAGCAGTTTCTGGGGCTTCAGGGGTTTTGCTGATTTTTTGGTTTCTTTTCAAATCATACATGATGTAAAAATACTCATGTTGAAAATAAATTTATGAAAAACACCTCTATACATCTACTTACAATATACTTATAATAATGTTAGATTGGATTACCCAGAAATACAACATATTAAATTGCTAAGTCAAGCAGTTCACAAGAAGCATTTAGTTTCTGACCTAGTCCATGATCTGTCTTGCTTTGCACCCTATTACCGGATGGGGGGCTGAAAAGAAACTCTTATTCCCATTGAACCTCTCACTTCCTTTTCCTGCAGCTCTACTGGAAAACTCTTAACCCCCTCACTCAGAAACAGGAACCTTCTTGCCCTCTTCATTTCTTTATCAAAAAAAAAAAAAAAAAAAAAAAAAAAAAAAAAAAAAAACACTAAACTTTGAAAGTTCTCCTTTCACATCTTATGGGCTAATTTAATTTATGTACAATTCTTTCTTTACAAGCTTGGGAAAAACTTATCTGTTTCTCTCAGACACAACCCCTTCTACATCTTACTGACCTCCTTTCTTCCTCAAGCTGCTACCACCACCACACCACCAAAAGATGATGATGCACTTCACAGCTCATTTCAGTACCTAGTTTCAGGGAGAGTAACAGAAGAAATGACAAAATAGCCATGGGAGAAACCATATGCAAGATTCTGTGTGAAGCACTAAAAATTACTCATCACCACTTGCACTCTCCTTTTGGGCAGGAAGCAAATCATGGTATAGTTGCAACAGCAGCTCTCATTAAGGCACAGATATGAAGTACTAATTATCTCTTCCTAGATGGGGACTTTTCTATTAGAATGCATAGCAGTCAACTAGTTAGACAGGTTTGGTTTAGTTCTGCTGCTCCTTCTCACACATACTGAGAGCATTCAGTGGTTAAAAGGTATTTTCAGGATTTGCAAGTAAATCTAGTATTTTGGTTTTCTTTGCTTTTGAGAGATTTTAGCAAGGCATAAACACCTTTAACCATTCTACCTTCCTCAAGATAAGAAGTTTCATCAGGAAAAGAAAAAATATGAAAGTGGAAAGCAAACCACAGGTTTTCAGATACTGATAAGAGATTTTCCTGCAGAGAGAAGTAATTGTTTAAGATCAAATACACTGCATTCTGACTTCAGTCAATAGTTCTGTGATTTAGCCTGTCACAGGTTTATATTAGTAAAAGCAACTACAGCACAACACTCAAATTACTTATGTTCAAGGCAATGTCAAAAAGAGGAAATAAGAAAATGTAAATATATAAATTATTATAGATTTTCAAATGTCTTTCAAGTATCAACTTGCATTGGTAAATAATATTCCAGTTTCACATTCAAGAGAGTATAATCCTTGCCACATCAGTGAGCTGCTTTCCTTTTAAGAGTAAATGCAACTGCAGTACACAGGTACTCATTCCCCTGACATTTTGCCACCAACGCTGATCATTTGCAGCATTTAGCTAACTTGAGTGCAAGTTTCCTCTCCTGACAAACCCCTGCTATATAACTTAAATTATTTAAGTTTTACAAAATAAGAATATGGGGAGAACAATACACAAATTAATTGCTACACAAATACTGATTTAAGAGATCAAGCAGATTACCTTTACCTCTTCTACACTTTCAGTTTTCTACTACCACAGTGACCTGAGCCACCACCTTGACCAGATGCAACCTCTGAAAATATAGTATTAGCAGAAATGCCAAATACACTAAGCTGCTCCAACAGAAATTCTGTTTTTCCAACGGAGCCATGCCTCATAGCAGATTTTTTTTTCTCTCTCTTAATCAGTATTTTTCTACTTCTGCTTCAAACAAAAAATATTTATCAAATAAAAAAACTAAAACAAAGGAAAATTGACATGGTCACAACCACAAGCAGCATTCCTGTGTTAAGATTATATACTTGCCTTGGCCCTACACTTCATCCTTCTTTGTCTCCCTATGTCCTACCTTTCATAGAACTATAGAACGGTTTGGGTTGGAAGGAATTTTAAATACCATCTAGTTCCACCCTCCTGCTGTGTGCAGGGAAACCTTTCATGAGTCCAGGTTGCTCAGAGCACCATCCAGCCTGGCCTTGAACCCTGCCAGGAAGGGGGAACTCAGCTCTTCTGTGGACTTGGAAGCTGTGAATTAAGAACCTTACATTAAAGATTCTGCACACCAGGGTCAGTCCAAGGAGGAAAACACACTCCTCTTCAGTTACAAACTTATAGTACTGAAAAATAGGGGTAAGAAGAGGAAAAGACTATTTCATTTGTCTTCCTCTTCCTATGCCTGTGTTCCACAGTGATGTTTCTGGACTTGCATCACTGTTGTCCAGTTTTCAAAAGGGAATTCCGTTTGGCAACTAAGGTGAAACCTGGTTTATACCAACTCTCTTTTGAAAAGTTACAGGTGCAGCAACAATAAAGCAATCTGACAAGCTACAAAAGTATACTACTAGAGTAGCATATACAGTCTTGGTTTAGCTGATACATTGTAAGTATGGGGCAGAGCCAAACCTTTTATATCCCCCGAAGAATAACATGGCAGGAGGGTTCACCCAGCAGCTCCAGCTACTGAGCTGGCAGTGAGCCTGGGAGCTGCCCAGGGTACAAATCCTGGCCCTTCCACTGCCATCGATTTGAAAGCTGATCACTTCATGTTTCTGGCATTCCTTCAGCAACAAGATTAAAAAGCACATACTTGCTTTTTGAAAGGTGTTCTAGAACATACAGATTAAATTAAAATTACAAATTTATTTTCTCTTTCCAAGTAGCTATATAGGTAATATTTATAAGAACCTTTGTTTCCCAAATGCATATAGTGAGTCAAATGAAAAATAAAACAGCCCTAGATTGAGAAAAAGCAGCACCTCGATTGTTTGTTTACAGGTAAGCAGAAGCAGCAATAAATAGAAAGATCGTATTTACATGAAGATACAGCTTTTGCAAGTGTTGCATCTGCTGTTGCTGCTACAGAATGAAGAACAGAGTGGCCTATTTTCTACTTGACTCAAGTATCCCACTATTCCCTGCGCTCCTGACTAACCAGCAGTGGTGTCTTTTCAGCTTGCTGACTCATGCAAACTTCCACCTACGAGTGGACTGACATCCTGGTGAAGAAATACTCTGTGGTGGCCTGGATTCAAAGACTGATTCTGTCAAAAAAATAAAAAATAACTCGGGCATACACAACAAACAGAATTTCCAAACCTCACTCATCCTAAAACTTGCCCCTCATATGAGGAGGAGATACAAGAACTGAAACAACTAAGCACAACATTGTAAATGTTAAAATGCGATCAAAGAGGCAGCAAGGAACGTAATGAGGAGAGGTAAGGCATGAAACAAAACTACATTTTCCTAACCATGACTGGAAAAGTTGCATTCTTTGCTTTACTAGACAGATGTGAATGTGTCCAAAAAAACACTCAGCAAAAGTCAACATGATGCTTTGAAGCAATACAAACAAACGGTAACAGATTTTCCAGCTACATAAAGAGCTAAAAACCTAATATTGATGACTGAATTGCAGTCATGAGGCTTATATCATGATTTCCCCCAGAGTCCGGTTTTAGTGTACATGAAATAAAGGAATGGACGTGAAATGAAGGACTTATATAAATATCTATTTTCTACACCTTCAGGACTACAAAGGTATTAATGAAAGTTCTGTAAACCCAGGTACCTAATTTAGCTAAATATATAACACAACTAGTTCTTCCAGACCTCATCAGACCATACAAACACTACTGAACTAAACAGAAGCTGCAGCTGCTCAAAATCTCTAAAAACCAATGATGCAGTGCATTCAAATGTAACACCAACATTGTTCAAATCTGACTATTTAAAAAAGAAAAAATCTTTTAACTTTCATAGAAACTAGTCAGCTCACTAGAAACATGCCCAAACAATATTCTACTCTAGGCTGAAAAAGCCAAACTAAGCTGTTACTTTGTCAAAAAACTGCTTTTATGCACAAGCCATTCACAGAGATCTAAGCAACACAACCACTTTTTCTGCAAGCATTTTATCGAACAGCTTGCCAAGCTCCATATAAACACATTTTACTATTTCATAAAATTCATATGCCAACTTTTTGAAACATGAAGTGACAAGTTCTCGGTGGAATTTCTGCAGAGCTACAAGGTTCTTATTGCCCTCAGCCTCCTGAGACTGTAAATTAACTACATGAAGCAAGAAGCCAGAATCTTTCTCTTTTACATAGGAATGCCTTGCAGATTGGAAATACTGAAACAGTCTGCAATCAGCTAAAGAAGAATTCCCTTACACGAGGCTCAAAAGCCCCCAGTGATCAGCACACAACAAATATGCACCACTGCTAGATTTCTTTTGCTAATTTCTGTCACTAGGGACCCCTTAAATGTCATAACTAATGCTAAATATCCTCCAACTTGCAGATATACTTTGGCTATGTGTTTACATAAGGAAGTCATCTCATATTAATGATTAATGGTTTTAGTTGTTTTCTAATTTTTTCCTAAACTGTTCACATCTTTCTTTCACCCAATGACCTAAAGTTACACGAAATGAACTATAAGTGAACTCACCAATGCCATAAAATGAAGACCAAGAAAAAAGAGAAAAAAAAGGCCACTTTCCAAGCTTCATGAAGTAAAGCCTCTGAGTATATAGTACAGTTGAATTTGTGCCATGTTATATTACATGTCAATCTATCTGACAGCACTGAAACTTTGCACTTCCTTTTACCAGTTAGTTGTCTTACTGCTCAAGGTCTCCCTTTGATTATTCCCAGCTCTGACACATTAGCTATCTTTTTATCATATTTACTTTTGCTTTACTACCCATTTGAATTTGTCATATTATTGTAGGGATTTTGCAGACATGTTCTTTATAGTGCTTTGTAGCAGCAATGTAATTCCTGTGATAGCTTTCCTTTGCAGATGATGGAAATGAAAAATGTCTGGTTTCAACCTGCATCCAATTTATTTCTTTCTTTCGTAAAACAGTAACCCAAAGCTCTGCCTTTATTTATGCTGTTCTTACAAGCAGCAATTTTAGGCTTACTATATCAAAGAACAGCAACAAACATTTAACTAGCCTTTTTGGTGGTTTTATTACTGCTTCCTTTCCTTATTACCATTTTCTTCCTATCCCATGTATGTTTTACATGCGCATATATATATATATATATATACACACACACATACATATAAATTAATACTTAGGAAAAAGAAGCAACCATGATCACTTAACCCAAAAATACTGGAAGAGCTCAGTGGCAGCTGTAATACCTGGAAAAGCTTTGATATTTCAAGTTAGCTATGCTCTAGTATTCCTAAGGCTGCAGAGCAAGCTAGTCAGAATCAGAGCTCATTTCCTGGTATTTAATCCTTCACTGGAATTAGTGTCTACCTTTCAGTTATTAATCACTTTCATACTACAACCTCCTAATTCAGAATTTAAATTTCCAAGACACACATAAATACCATTTATGCCTACAGAAAAATCCCTAGACTTCTCTACTAATCTAAAGCAGCAGTATTTTGTTAACCACTTCTGAAATTTTATTTAAGAGTTGTCATTTTTCCACATTCAGTCTCTTTTTATTCAAAGTTTCAGTTGGACATAATTAAAGGCTATTCCCTTTAGCATTCTGATAGAAAGGAATCACCTCCAATTCACAGGTATATTTTATCCAGCCTTACAGAATGTTTAGAACACTCTGCAAACACAGCCTGTGCTCGTGCACCAGGCACACACCACAGTGAAAAAGTGCTCAATGGCTCTTCTGAAAGCAAAGAAATCTATTTGGAACCCACACCTGCACAAGAGCCTTGCTCAGGTCTCAGGACTGCTCCCCTTCAACAACTGCATGCCAGCCAAACAATCCCAAATTGCAACCCTAGCTTCCCACTGCTCTCTTAACTATGACACCAAGAAAATGGCATCCGTGGAACACCTATCCCATGGTACCAGCTTAGCCAACACAGAAGATATCTTGCTTAGCCAACACACATGGGCTTACTGCCTAAAGGACCTCTCTGGATCAAGCCACCAGCCAAGTGTTTGGGGACAGGGACTTGTACCCTGCTCTCTCACGGGAAACTGATGGAGGCACACCTGTGCATGGGTACTGGACAGCAGCCACCAGCTCTGCCGACAAGGAGTGTCCCGGACAGGCCAACAGGGCAAACCTGCGGGGTGCCTGGGCTGGGGACACACCGGCGACCAACACACACCCCGGCAGCTTCCCGGGCCGCTCGGGAGGGAGCAGCCGGGGAGGGGCCGTCGGGAGCCAGGTGCTCCTCCCTTCTCCATCCCCTCCAAGTAATCGGAACAGAATGTCAAATCACGAACGCGGTCACACAAAAGGCGAAAGCGACGACCTGGGACACGGCGTGCAAAGCAAAGGCGACCTCAGGGCACAGCCCGCTGGCACCGCAGCACCTGGGATGGCGGGGGGAAGCGGGGCAGAGCGGGACGAGCTTTGGGTTGAACACTAGGTAGGACTGCTTACATAAAGGACGATTGGACATTGGAAAGGACTGCTCAGGGACGTGGTGGAGTCCCCGTCCCTGGAGGTGTTTAAGGAAAGACTGGATGTGGCACTTAGTGCCACGGTCTAGTTGAACACGGCGATGCTCGGTCATAGGGTGGACTCGATGATCTCAGAGGTTTTTTCCACCCTATCTGGTTCCGTCGCTCCGAGCAGCCGGGCACCGAGGCGCGGGGCCGGGGCACCGGGGCCCGCTCCCGGCGCGGGGCGGGGGACACCCGGGCGGGCTCCGCGCTCCGGCCCCCGCGCTGCCACAAACTTTCCGAGGAGGGAGGGAGGGAAGGAGGGAGGGGAAGGAAGGAGGGGAGGGCGCTGGTGCGGGGGTGGTTGGAGGGGGGTTCTCGGCGCGGCCCTTACCCGTCCTTGCGGCGGGCCTTGTAGACGTGCCCGTAGGTGCCTCTGCCCACCTTGCATCCCTCGTACTCGAACAGGTCCTCCACCCGCTCGCGCTCGGCCGCCAGCTTCGACTTGAACTCGTAGTCCATGTCTCACCCATGGGCGGGGAGGGACGGGCGGGCAGGGGGACGCGGCGGCCGGATCAGCACCCGCAGCTGGCGGAGCCCCCTCCCGGCGCCGCCATGTCCGGGGCTCGGCGGGGGCGGCGGGCGAGGGGGACGGGGCGGGGGGGGCGGTTTGTTTTTGTTTTGGTTTGGGGCTTTTCGGCGGGGGGGAGGGGGCGCGCTCCGCCGCCGCCACCCGCTTCAACTGGGCTCCTCGCGGCGCGGCGCGCGCGGTGCCGGGAGTCGTAGTGCGGCTGCGGGAGCCGGCCCCGCCGCCGCAGGCGGGACGCCGTAGCGGCAGAACTACAATTCCCGGCATGCCCCGGGTAGCCCCGGCCGGGCGGCGTCGGCGCACTGCCCTCTCCGGAGACACCGGAGCGTTTCAGCGGCTGCTGGGAACTTGCTGACTCTTCACATTGCGCGCACAGGCGGGAGCGGCGAGCGCGGCCGGACGCGGCGCCTCTGGCTGGCACGGAGCGAGGGGGGAAGGACCAGAGGAACAGACGGGGGACACGCACCCCATGCTGCGGGGCGGCGAACAGTGCAGCGACTTGTTTATCTCGCCAGCTGCCATTCACGGCCCGGCCCCGCCTCCCTGCGGGACGCTGGCCTGTGATTGGCCAGGGCTGCCCCGCCGTGCGGCGGGCGGGGCGGGGCCAGGCCGGCCCCGGGGCTGTGGCGCTGCGGGTCCATGTTGGCAGCGGGGGTGGTGTGGGGTTTGTGCAGTCGGGTGCTGCTAAATGACCCGATTACTTGCGGAAATACGGGGCACATGCTGTGTTTGCGCTGGCATACAAACTAGGTGTATTGCTGCGTCTATAGGATCCGATGCCGTAGCAAGGCTGTGCCCCTTCAGCCCCGAGCAGAGAGGTTTTCAGACAAACGCGGCGCTGCTTTGGGGTTCAGGTTTCATCAGAGTACTTTGAGATCGCAGAAACGTTCAGGCCTTTTAATGTTATGTCTCGGTCTCTCGAAGATTCTTTTTGTGAGAAGCGTTGCTCGGCAAGCTTACTTGCGTTATGGAAGTGCCAGGCAGAGATGTCTGAAATGTCACACAGAATCAGTCAGGTTGGGAAAGGCTTCAGGTCAAACCCAGTCTGTGACCAAACACCACCACCGTGGCACTAAGTGCCTTGTCTGTTCTTTCCCTAAATATCTCCAGAAACTGTGACTCCACCACCTCTCCAGGCAGTTCCAATGTCTATTGACCCCGTCTGTAAAGAAATTCTTCCTGATATCCAACATAAACCTCCCGTGGTGCAGCTTGAGATGATCTCCTCTCATGCTCTCGCCTGTTGCCTGGGAGAAGAGGCTGACCCGCACCCACAGCTTCCTTTCAGGGAGTTGTAGGGACCTGACCTTGTACAGCCTGCAGGTTACATCCTGCTCCAGAAGCAAAGGACAGCCCCCACCTTGTGAGCTCAACCTTAGATTACTCCTGCCAGCAGCAAGTGAATGAAGCACAATTAAATTAGAGGAGGGGAGAGTAAAAATGGCATCTCTCCATACACAGAAACTATCTCAGTTCATCACCTGCTCTGCCAGCATTACCACAATGGAAAGTTTTTTCCACATGCTGGATGGGAGGGGTAGAGGAGCTGATGAGAAGCTGTCATTGCTGACAAAGCACAGGGAGGTGTCAACTGCACGATAAGGTACGGTGCTATATATGATTACTAGTGCATAGCTAAGTCATGAGGTCATAGCCAGAAGTTTGTTTCTCAAGGAAAGGCGGGAGTGTAACCATTTTGAGGTGATTATTTCTTCCAGAAGGCAATAGATGATTCAGAATTTCCCTTGGGACAGGTAGCTAGCAACTGAAATTCTCAGAAAACTTCATCACTCCTTGACCAAAGTAATATTTTCCAGAGAACTGCAAGTGCTTTGCTTTGCAGTTGCAGATGTGGATCTTTCTGAGCAAGGCCTGCTCATGAGCTGGCAATTTTCCTGAACAGGAGAAAGAACACCATCGATCTTTCAGTGTCAACATGAAAGACATTTACTAAAATTAGAGCTAACTATTTAAATTTTGCAAAGTGTTAGCATCTTTGGTCACCTAGTAATCAAAACCAACACTGAGAAGAAATGGACACAGACATAAAAAAGAAACCTTATCTGTAGAAGGTTATTTTACCCAGATTTATTCTGGCAGTTTTAACATGAATAGGAATATGGACTACTTTGCTGTTGGTAATAATAAACTCTTCAAGCAGTTCCCATTGCCCTCTTTGACCAAGAAAAATAGCCATTATTTCCCATTTTCACCACTAAGACGTTTGTTTTTACTCTTTTCATTTTACAATGGACTGACAAGACTGTCTTTTATTATAATTTGTCTTAAGTCCAGAGTGCTGGTGAGAGAGGGCTAAGAGCACCCTCGTTATGGTAACCTGGCACTAGTAAGCCAAGGCAGTATAATTTCCCCTCCACCCTATACTGTACACAGCTCCCTAGTGTTACAAGCAGCCATTTCATCCTTTCTTCCATAAATTAATTGTGCTTTGCCAGTAAATATTTTGGCCCTCACTGCTGCTGCTGGGAGGCTGTCCGAAAGAAACCTCTCTGACAGCTGGAAGCCTTTTAAAAATCTCAAACCTACGTTTCCTTGTGACCAGTACCAGCTCCATCTTTTCTTCCTGTGCAAATACTGTCCTGAAGTAGCCTTTCCCGCTCTCCTGTGTGTACCCCTGCCAAAAGTATTTATAGACAGCAGTCTCATCCCCACACAGCCTTGATTTTGCTGGACTAATCAAGCCATGCTCTGCTCATTCCCCTCGTGAGCCCTGCCAGTGAAGGCTGGACCGGTACAAATCAGGTAGTGAAAAACACAGAACGTGATCTGTGCCCTGATTCTTTCTCTTGTGACTCAGCCCCACTTCTACTTTCTGAATCCGTATGTTGGCCACACAAAAGCCACTAAAAGTGCAGAACCAATTAAAGAGCTTCAAACACAGGCCAGCCTAGAGGCTGGTAAGAATGAGGCTGCCATCTCATTAGTGCAGAAATTTTACTATGGTTGAAAGATGGAAATGGGCACATTTATTTCTTCTTGAGATTGGAGTATACAGCAGGATTCTGTTCCAAGTTCATAAAGGTGGAAAAAACTGTTTGTGTGGGCACAGGCTGTTAGACCTGCTGGAAAACAGCTGCCTGGCATCTCCTCTCCAGGTGGTTCCCAGAGGAGAAGCAGCAGCCAGCAGCCATTTACAGAGCAGTGGCAGCAAATCGTTTGAGAGAAAGAGACAGAAAAATACTGTGACTTTTCCATTGCTCTTCCAAGTTAGTGGAACAGTTGTGATACCAGTAACACATATTTAATACTATTCACGTTTTCTTTTAAAGTGTTTTACCAATTTTAGTACTCATTTCTAACATTTTTAATATGCAGTGCCATATCATTTGTTAATTGTGCTGATGCAGAAAGTTTGAGTAGCCCTAGCAAAGAAAACAGAAAATTATGGGATTGCAAATTGCAAGCAGGACTTTTTTCAGCCTGCCAGCCTAAATGAAGATGCCACATTGTCACTCATTAGAATCACCATGTCGTCGAAATCTCAAGTCACTGTGGTTAAGTTTCACTAGAGGTGAAAGATATATCAAGCAAAACTGAAAGTTGAGGAATTGAGTATCCTCAGCAGATCTCTAAACAATTCTCCAACACAGATGAGTCATGAATTTCAAATGTAAAACGGAAAAATTTGTTTTTTAACACTTCAATGTCAAGAAAGTGATACATGCAGAACTTTGTTCTTCTTTGTAGATTGCCTTGCACTTAAAATACACTCCTATTTTCTTTCCAGCATGCTTCATTCCTTGGCAATCTCTTAGAATTCTCTCTTCATTTGTTAGTGAGACCAAAAGAGAAGTGGTGGGATTTTTTCATTTTTCTTGGCCACATTTGGAAGTAGCAGCACTTTTTCTTAATTTGCTTTCTTTATACTTGTTAATATAATGGAAAATTTTTGATTCTTAGGGATCAAGATAGCATTTTTTCCAGTAGAACTTGAGTTGGATATTAATAAATACATGCACTCAGTGTTGACTTCTGTCTGTCACATTTAAAGCTGATGTTTCATCACTTCAGAGTGGAAGGATGGCTCTCAGAATTCCAAGGGATACAAGCAGAGAAACCTTAGCATGAATAGAGGTCTCATATGTACTATCGTCTCTTCATAAGCAGAGAAAAACTAACAGACCTATTCCAGAATGTGTAAAGATATACTTGGGATTTTTAAACATATTAGTGTCAGTGTGAAGAGCCTAATGAAAGTGGGACAGAATACCAGAAGATTTCTCATAGGGATAGATTAGAAAGTCCCCAAATTATTTATATCAATTCAAGTTCATATGTTATGATTCCCAGTAAAACTCTGAATTTTGGAATCTTTTATGTCAATTACCTTCTAAACCCCTATAGTAAAAGTATTAACCTTATTATATCTATCACATTTTACAGTAAATCTGGAAAGCATGCTAGGAGTGAAAGAAGGGAATGCACTCATGATATAATTCTTTGGCTAGCTCTGTTTTGTTGGGGGTTTTCTAATTCATTTTTATAGTACTATAATCCAAATAGTACTAAATGAGAAACCTTGTGCTGCTTTTCTTGAGCATAATCCAAGAACCTGGTCCCAGAATAGTCTGTACTGCTTTACTCCATGTTAAGAGAACCCTTGCAAAAGCTATTCCCTACCTTCTCTTTACAGACTAGCAAGTATGAACACTTACTTGACAAAATCAAGGTAATTCAGAATTTAGCAAGTAAAAAACAGTGGGAGACAGCAAAGTAAAATAGTTTTTTATATGAAATAAAGTGGTTAAAGTGAACTAATTAAAATGAAATAATTCTGCGTTGCTCACTGTGTTAGAGTTCTTCATTATGCCTCTGTACCTCAACCTTATTGCTCAAGCAGTGTAACCACATGTATCTATCTTAGGATATCCACTTAGTGCTTGTGAATTATGAAACAAGATGCACAAGCTTATTTCATTTGGGGAGCAGCATGCAATATTGTGGGCTGGCTTCAGTTTGACTGAAAAAAAAAAAAGCCAGAGGATACTACTAATTAATGCCTTTGTGTTCACATTTGAGAATCAGTATGACAGCTGGTTTAGAAGGCAAACCAATACCTCCAAAGCAGAGATTTAGAGAAAGCCTTGAATTCCAAAAATGTAGAAGTTGCCCATAATTATGGAGAAAGCATAAACTCTAATTCCAAATATAGCAGCCTAAAATGTCATCCTTTGGAGCTGCACAGTCAGTGTAACTGAGTTCCCTTGTCTTCATTGGTATTCTTGGTTTCAGTCTTCCTGCATTGTTGGCATTCTCATTCTAGCACTATCATATTCCATCCACTGTATTTCCTTGCCAGTCATTAAAGTTTTTGGAAGTTAAGTGATTCTAAACTTTGCATTAGAATCCACTGGAAAAGACAGTACCATGTAATGAAAAAGGAAAGATGTTTCTTTGCTCATTCTTGAAGCATATAAAGGAGAATACAGCTAAACTGCTCTGATAGCTTTCTGCTGTTAAATTCATTCCCACAGAAGAAATGGAATTGTGCTAAAAGGATAACCTAAACCACATTGAGTTCTACTCTTAGGTTTTCAACTTTTTCCTTAGATATAATAAGTTTTGGCAGAATCCATCCTAAATGCAAGCTCCAGCTATAGAAAAATATTTGATGACCGGTCTATACAATGTACATCATTTATATAAAGAGAATGTATATTATTCTTTAGTATTGCTCCTAGCCAATCAGATTCTGATGCCCTATTACAAATGTTTTCAACAGCAAATGTTCATAAGGGCATCAATAAATCATCTCATGGTAGGAGACGTGGGACAAGGAATAATAAACACCAGTTGTATATATTTGAAAACCTTTGAGTGATAAAGACAATTACATAATCATCTGAAGATACTGTGTAATCATTAGACTAAAATTAAAATAATTAGAATTTTTAAAGAAAATATCAGCTAAACCTCTGTCAGAAATTTTGTAGGTAAGGTGGCATTAACATGATGAGAATTAGAGTTCTTGTTTTTCTTTCCAGACCTATTTTCCCATGTATCTTATTCTGTATGGCATAAGAAGGACCCTCAGTTGACGGACTAACCAGTTAAAAGACAAAAGACAAAAGTAAACTGTGAGTTTTCATGACAGAAAGGTTGTCCCATGAGGATTCATACCTAACACTGAGCTGTTCACAGTTCATAAATGAACTGGGAAAAAGCACCAATGATGATGTGACAATGTTTGAAGAACATATTTAGTAATTCAGACCTAAAGCTGATTGAAAGGTACTGTGAGAGGCTTCCACAACAGTGTGAGCAGTGGCGGTTGAAAAGCCGTATTCCAAAGCACAAAGCAGCATAATGCACAAGGAGATAAAAACATACAGACACCACAAATTCTAAAAGATACTGTCAAACAGGAAAAGCCTTGCAGTCACTGTAGTGACTGCAGTAGTTCTCTGAGAAAGTTCAGAAGTGCTCAGAAGTGACTAATACCACGAGAAAAATGAACTTCTTTAGGAAAAGGATAAGAAAACATAATGTAAAACACATTTATAGTGCAGTGCACTACTTACATGTTGCTTTCGGTTCTAGTTACCCCATCTCAAAGTCCATGTAATAAGGATTACAGTAATTTTCAGGATTGAACAACCAAAACCCAGAAAATCGAAATGGCAAAATACAAATACATTGACAGCTTTTAAATACAAAATACTGGCACTGTCTTAACAAGTCTGCAGTACTCAAATTACTGGAAGATGGGAAGGCATACAGAAGGGATTCTTGCTACCTCCTTGCCCTTTTCAGATACTTTTTAAATCATGTGCTCATTGGGCCTCTGGTCTTGTCTACTACAGCCATTCTTATGATCCTGTGGGGAGAGGCTAAACACATTTGGATTTTGAAACTGGGAGGATAAATTATTTGGGGGAGGGGAGGTGATAAATGGAAAAAATTAAATTGAGACAAAAGGCATATTTGATTAATATTGTGTCATTTACAACTATTGTGTACTATGGTCCAGAGGAAACTTCCAGCACAGGAATTTACTGGAACACAGTTTGTTAGAATATGAGGAGCTATGCTAACAAAAGAAACAAGTGATCCAAGAGCTAAATCCCTCCTGCCTGTGAATGATTTTGTGTAACTATGGTGGAATTAGATTTAGAAAAACCTAAGAACTCCTATGCTGAGAGCCTCAATATGCTGCTGAAGTTCTGGTTTTCTTATTTCCACCCTAATTTTATTATTTCCTAACTCCATCTGTGCCTCAGTGGCAAAATCCTAAATTATCTAGATTCCAGAACTGTATTTACAGCCAAATAGGAAATGACAGCATTGGCTGCTGGCTCACAATGCTGAAGAAGTTGAGCAACTCTGAATTTTAAAAGAAAGCCAGATGGTCTAATGAGAGTAGAAACCAGAAGTTCCATTGTCCTGCATGGTTATATTTCTTTGCGGAGCAGGTTTTCTACCTGTAATGCAAGGTAGAATATTTTCCCATCTTTTGGAGAACTTTTATATAAAAGTATTACTAAAACTATCACTTAGTTTTACTAGCTCTGTCCATCAACCAGTAAAAAATTTGCATTCAATCAAATCTCAACAGCCTAAAAAAAGAACTGGCCAAAATCTTTTTATACTTCAGGCTACAATATTGCCAATACAAATCAGAAAAAAAATTTCCTGAGTCAAATCCCTATTGTTAATGCCATATATAGAAAAGACTTAAGCTCTGACTGCTGAAGAAAAAAATATTTTTTAAGCCCTTGCTACCAGACCTCAAAAATTTTATTGTCAAACCCCTACAGTGCTTTTGGCTGGATGAAGTATCAAGGAGAAGGTGACTGTGGCCTCACAGAAGATGCAGAAATGAGACTTGAAGCATGGGGATGATGCATTCACAATCACCCTTACTACAGAACATGAATGCCCTTGTTGCTAACTTCTTATCACTTGCTTCTGTCTTACCTTCACTCCAATTTTACACAGTCACTCAGTAAAATTAGAGCAATCAAAAATGTTAAAGCAATGCACCTAAGCTGAAGTAGGTTTAACTTCCACGTTAATATTTCCTTGAAGAATGAAGTGCCCTTGCTTTCCTGTAGCCTCTGGTAGCCTATTGTATCTGGTTGGGAGGGGGTTAAGTTTCCTCACAGCAGCCTGTGTGGTTTTGTGTTTTAGATTTGTGGCCAAAGCAGTGTTGATAACACACCCGTGTTTAAGCTACTGCTGAGCAGAGCTCTCACAGCATCAAGGCCTTCTCTGTTTCTCACTCTGCCCCCACAGCACGTAGGCTGACGTGAGCTGACCAAAGAGGTCCTGCACGCTGTGTAACATCACACCCAGTTATGGAACTGGGGGGGAGGTTTTGCAAAGTTGCCATTGCTTGCAGACTGGCTGGGCATCAGTCTGCTCGTGGGAGGTGGTGTGTTCCTTTCCATCTCTTTTTCTTCGTACTTTTTTCTTTCATTGCCTTATGAAACTGTCTTTCTCTTGACCTGTGCCTTTTTCTTGCTTTTGCCCTTTCAGTTGTCTCCCCCATCCCACCTCAGGAGGAGTAAGGGAGAAGCTGGGTGGGTGTTTAGTGGCTGGCCAGGGTCAACCTACCACCCACAAAAAGCTCTGAGGAAAGAATGAGAAGGAAATGGGATGCATCTTACTGGACTAATTGCTTTGCCACGTCTCTCTTCTTCAATGCTGTAGGTGGAAACAACCAAATTCTTATTATTAGGGACTTAGTGGAAGAAGTTACAGTTCATTTTCTCTTTCCCATCTGCTGGTGCCAGCAAGAAGGCAGTATGGATCTCAAAGGGATTAACAAACCAGTAATCAAAAAAAAAGTGCTGCTTCTTCCAACCTTTAATGCAGGCATAGGCAACCTATAGCTCATATGTGGCTTCTGCAAGAGCTGCACCAAATGACAGACAGACAGCAGGCAGTGCAGCTGTGGAAATTCCTGCACCTTCTGTATGTCCAGCTGTCATGAAAAGCAAACAAATTGAGGCCAGTAAAGCCAAAATTACCCTGCCACCTTGGGCACAGCTGTACTCTCCAGCAGAATCCTTACCAACAGCCTATAATATCATTCTAAAGTTTGACCTCTCCTTAGTGTCATGGGGTGTCACATGAACTTGAGCTTTCATCTCTTATCTTCCTTAATCTGAAACTGTTGTGTTTGATTCTGCACAGACCCAGTCTTGTACCATGACATCCAAACCAAAATTTCCCCCTGACTGAAGTTTTTCTATTGATGGGTAAACCTGTGGTAAAACAATCTCCTCCAGTAACCCTGAGACTTCTGAGGAACTGCAGGAATTTGGATTCTACACATGCACGAGCTTTTCAGGAGTGTTGGAAAGCAAAAAAAAAAAAAACATTGAAAGGGGTTTTTTTTGTTTGTCATCTCAGAGTAAGGAGACTCAAATTTTAGGAAGTGCATTTAGTACATTCTTTAAATAGAGCTTCAATAGTAAGTTAACAGAGACATATTTAATTCAGAGTCTATTTCAAACCACTTTGTTAGGAAAGTGGAAAAAATGCATCACATGTGTTTCAGTTCTTCTGGCTATAAAGTAGGAACAATCATCTTTAGACATCCTTAGTAGGGCTGTCTCAAATCTAATTAGTAACTGTGGGCACTCTGAGTACTAACCATTCCTTTATTAGTCCTTTCCTTAGTAGTACTTTATTATTGCAAAATTATAGCTACTAGTGCAAACAAAGTTTTCTTCATATAACCCATGGAGTCCATCACTTGCAATGGATTCTCTGGCATAAGACAAAACACTGGGAGCTGTAATTTTATCATGCTTGTTGTAGAAGTAAGCATGCTTGCAATAGAAATATTTGTGCTATCAATGGCAACAGAAACAATAACAATAGACTGGCATTAGATTACCAAGCTGTTCTCAGTAGTGAAATCCCAACCTTTGTATGTAATAAACTGGATGCTTAAGAGAAAGAAGATAAAGTAAGATAAAGAAAATTTGTTGAAATGGTGGCTGTTGTGCTGGTTACACTAAAAAACCCATTTTGGTGCTAAGCTCACTTCAGTCTGCTTAATTTTGATGTGTTGCTTTTGACCCTAGTCACTCCCAAGTAGAGATCAATTCTGCTCTTAAGAAATGGAAAGCCCTGGCAGAATTGGATCTGTGCCCCATTCCTTATGCTTTCCCCATGTCCACACCTCAGGTTCACTGCCCATCATCAATCTTCCCTCCCCCCAGTGCCCACAGCTCCTTCCTCCTGCCTCCCAGCTACCAGCTGGGTGAGAACCAAGGGGCTGCTTTTGAGCTGAGCTTGTGCTGGCTGCCAGCAAACCCAACATAATAAATAACCTTTGAGCTCAGGCAGCAGCCTTTCAGTCAGAGCAGTAATTTGAAGGAAGTAGTCTTTCCTTTACTGAGCTGTTATGTTTCTTAAAACTTGGAGGAACTTCATAGCTTGAAGTTTTCTGTTTCTGAGCCAAATGTAACTGAAATGAACTTACAGATTCTAAAGTTATTAGAGAAGGTCTGACAAGATGGGTAGGCAAACAGCATGTTACCTAAGCCCTGTTTCCTGAGGCTTACAGTCCCAGAGAAGTATCCTTTGACAATGTAATAGATACAGTTCCCAGAAATTTATAAATAAAGTTTAATGATGGAAGGTATGGGCAATATGCAAAATATTGATCTCAGGAGTTTCCACACCATTTACAATATTCAAGGGAAATCTCCAAAGTCATTTAGCAGAAAAAGCACAGTGGGGTTGATTTATTTGGATTCATATAGAAATTAGTAGACACCGGGAGAACATTTCAGGAGCCAGAACATGTGTCCTTGTTAAATGTCTCTGCCCTAGCAGTTAGGCATCATTTCCCAAACAAATATAATTGTAGTTAATTGTCAGAATTATATTTAATCCTAGACAGGATTATATATAAATTAAAAAGGAAAAAGAAAAAAGTATTCATAAGGTCCATACTATACAATTCCACAGAATGAAAGATTTTCACTTCCTTTAGGACTTCCTGCATACAAAAGATCTTCTACTTGAATATCCACAGATGAGAATCATTGGCAGTGTATGTATGACTATACTTTCTGCTTTTATTAAGTGCATTATTTTTTCACATTTTGAGTGTCCTAGGTTGTACCTGACCTGAATTCAGATGCAAAAAGAAATGGTTTTGGCACAGTACAAGTAACATGATACCTGTTCTAAAACCTGATAAAATTGCACACTTTCTTTTCTGTATAATCTCTTTTCCATTATATTATTTGAATATTGATTCCACATGTCATGCTTATCCCTTCCAAAACACACTAAAAGTGATGGGAAAAAGGAAAAAAAAGTTCCAGATGCAAATTCACCTTGGCATGACCTTGATGGAAGGAAGACAAAGACATGTGATGAACTCAGTGGCATTCCTAATAAATTTATTTATGATTGGCAACAATTTGGATTGCATTGAAAATATGCCAGTTCCTTGAAATAGTAGAAAAATCCATCTAGTGTCAAAAATATGTTTCAGAAGAACTTAAAGTCTGAAAGCATTCTGGTGGTCATACAAATTCTGGGTGAATTTTAAAAAGGGGAGTAAATTTGGTAAATTACTAATGAGGAAATAATATACAGTGCTGTAGCTCCTGTTGGTCAGGCAGCAGAGCACATCGTACACTTTCATAGAGAAAGGGGCTAATAGAGAAGTTCTGGACACATATATGAGAAACAAGATGGGAAATAAAGATAAAATATGGAAGAAAGCCTCAGAATATGGGGAATTTGACTTCCCATCTCAAACTGCTCATGTGTAAAATGCAGATCTAAGTGCTGTGCCCTAAGCATTGCAGAGCTTTCAGCAGGCAAGTCACGTAAAATCCCCTTCAGGACCTCTTTCCTACATACAGAAGCTATATGGACTTATTTCATGCGCTATTAACCAAACAAGTTCAATTTTTGTGTGTGGTTTCTCTCACATCAACTTAGAACTATTTTTATCCGTTTGCTTTATGACTACACATTTATACTGTGAGCACAAATTAAGTTTGCAAACATTTGCTCCATTCAGAGTCATTATTTCTCCCCAGCCCTTTATCACTGACCATTTGCAAAAGGCCACTCACCACCACAGTTCTGCCAGACTGACCCCAAACAGGTCCCTGGTGCCAGCAAGGCTGGCAGGCAACCTCCAGTGAGGTATCCAAGGGGATGAGCCAAGGAGCAGCTACACAACAAGTGTGGGTGCAGTAACCTGCTGCAGGATGGTGACAAGCAACCAGGTGCTGGATCTTTATCAGTTCCAGCTGTGTTGGGAAGGAAACATCTGTCTGCAGCCCTGCTGACAGCTAAGCCAATGTAAACAGATCTAAACCGTGCTAAAGCCTTGACTGCACACAGCCTTCTGTAATATACTTGCTATATTGATTGGAAAAATCAATAATGCTAAGCAGGTAACCCCCCCGTGCAAGCACATTTATAGCATTCTAAAGGGTTTTTTTTCACTGATGGGATATTCCTATAAATTTTCCTCTAATACAATAAGAAATTTTGTCATAATCTACAGCATGAAGTAGTGTTGTATCCTAGCCCAACATATAAACATAAAAAATTAGCATCTTTATCTATCATGTCATAAGGCCATTTTAATTTAATATTATCTAATTGCACTGCAATGTAAAATAGTACAATTTTAAAGTAGTTTTAGGATGCCTTTCTTAGCCAAATAAAACAAAAGGAAAACAAAAACTACTGAGCAGGGCCAAATGAAGCTGCAGGATAGCTGGGAGGGTCGGGCTGTAAGTTATTATGTTGTTCCCATGCTGTGTGACATGGAATGTGCCACACTGAGGGGTGCTTATAGCCCCCAGATGTAGCCAGGTCTCCTGAATGCCCTTTGGTGGCAATTTGAAAGGATACAACTTGAAACCAAGCAAAACAGCAGAATAAATGGATAGTTTCTGATACTAAATTCCTTCAATCACAACATTTTATTTATTACACAATATGTTTCAAAATTATACCCCTTATTTTAAAAGTATCTTACTTAAGAAACCTAGCCAGAATTCATTGCTATATGCAAATATATATAGAATGCATAAATACATAACACATAAAATTATTAAACTTTACTAATCATAAGATTGCATTAACACAGGTAACAAGGCTGCTTACCTGCTCGGATGCTTCTAGCAGTGCATTCAGTTTGTGGATGTGACTTTCAGGTGCGGCTTAGCGCCGTGCCTTCTGCATATTTACATGCCACTGTAAAGGTCTGCTCTTCCCTTTCCCTCTGCCTGAATCACACAGTCCTCAGAACTCACTGTCCTGCTGAGTTGTGAAGCTGTGGACAAGCACAGTAGATCTGGAGAACCAAAACCTGCAGGCAATAATGCATATTTGAGCTCTCGCCAGTGCCCATGGCCACATGGTGGGCAAGTGATCCCATGCTGTGCCTGTCAGCCACCCAAATTTCTAATAGAGTTAAGAACAGAATGAGTCTTCCCAAAGGCAGCATCAGAGTTAGAGAGTTCAGAAGTGGCTTAATACTTGCTAGAAGCTCCACCTAGGCAATCCACAATGTCTTAGGAATGCAAATATTTTGCAGCACTCTGATCCTGGCAGGAGGTTTCTTCTTTGTATTCTTATAACAAATCCAAATCAAATAATTTGATCCTGTGGGACAATTTCTGCATGAGAATAGCAAACCCAGATATCTTTCTCAGAGGATTTGAAGCTGAAGTCATTCTGAAAGCTCCACTGTAATTAATATATATATATATATATATATATATGTCTGTGTGTGTATATCTATATATATATAAAGGAATAGCCTGCAAATATAAAAATAGCAGTACCAGCATATGAAAGCAAGACATTTAATTTCTTTATTTAAATAATTTAGATACAGCGTTAAAAAAACTTTAGATGAGACTTAAGATCGCACATTAAGATCTGAATTCACCTACTGTTTCTAGCCAAGATTCCATTTACTGGAATAAAAACATTTGGACAGGCAAGTACCAAAAAGAAGCGGCAGGAGCTGATCTCCCAATAATGAATTGTATAAGAGTATCCCGAGTAGGGGCAAATTCTGGGACAGCACATTGACAGCCATAATAATTATGTGATCTAATAATTATGTGATCTGGCTGGAGTTAATGGGATTATGGCTACCCTTCCCTGCTTTTCCTTTAGAATAACCTTGTATAACAGAGAGAGTTTGATGGAAGACGTGTGTTTCCCAGCTCAGCAATCAGAAACTTCTGAGAAGAACTCTAAAGACAAACTACCCCTGAAGCAAAAAACCAGCACTTCCTACTGAAAGTCAAGACACAAAGCAAACTTGAAGTTCACCCTGTCTCAGAAAAGATTTGACAAAACATCAGGACCATTTGGTACTGTGTTTGGGAAGGCTGCAGCAGGTCCCATTATCCTTGCACTCTCTTGTCTGGTAGAGCCCACCTTGCACCATCACCCTCGTTGATAAAAAATAAGGGAATGGTATATCCCTTTTTTTTTTTAAAACACACCCTGTTAACTCCTGGTCCAGAGCATTTCACACGTGTTCCTCACTGC
Organism: Passer domesticus; assembly: GCF_036417665.1. NCBI lineage: Eukaryota > Metazoa > Chordata > Aves > Passeriformes > Passeridae > Passer > Passer domesticus. The sequence goes on from NC_087476.1 coordinate 46,313,415, forward strand.
CCTGAGTTCAAGCAGATAAACATGTGGCTGTGCTGTACCAGGGATTGCAGACCCTGCCTTCACATTACCTCAGTGAGATGCCTGTCTGCTACTGCTACTGCATTTATGCAGAAAATGCAGGAGTGCTCAGCAACTGGTCCAAGGTGTGTCCTGCACAGACACAAATACCTTGTAGTCATTTGCATAAAATCTCACATACTGTGAGACAATCAGTACAGGAGGGAGCACGAGCCCAGAAGAGCTAAACAAATCCAGTGCTCAGAAGCCAAATTTGTGGCTTGAAAGAAATTGCATTGGAGGGAGGGTTTGACAGGAAGGTACTCTGTCATTTCACTGATGGACTTAAGGTTTCTCTCAGATCCAACTGTGACTCTGAGAAATGCAGCACACAATACAGAGAATAAGAAGTTTGTTCTCTCTATCGTTTTTTGAACCAACGTAGCTCCTGAGCTGTGTGTGGAATGTATTCAGAATGTTTTCCACCTTTGTATAGTCTCCTATTATCATCTGGAATTATGTGGCAAAATTAACCACTCTACTCTCATACTGAGAATGCTACTTTTGTATTATGCTTTTTACACATTCTTATTTATTGTTAATAATCATATATACTCTTGCTTTATTTTTAATACTACTAATACATTTTCCATTAAATGCTCTTGTGTCATTTAAAACAATCTATAGCCATATTATCTTCAGATTGCCTCACGTATTATGGCACTGTGAGAAACTGGGTGTTGGAAATAAAATGTTAAGCCACCCAAAGCCACTGTAGTTAATCATATTTAACACCTGACTAAACTGGGCTCACCCAGAGCTTTTGGTAGAGTCCTGCTCAAGTCATTCTGTACTATTATGTGACAGCCCATTAATAACTGCAGTTTCTATTAAAGTTGGATGCAATTCTAAGAAGCCAAAGCTCTCTGTATCTAGTTTCTCTGGTACAACAAGGCCTCTCGGAAGGGCTTGTCATTTATTTTTCTGTGACCTACAGATGACTACTGATCCTTAATCTATTTGGTTTTGATTGGTATATCATCATGACAAGCATATGAGAGGACACTGCAGAGAGTATGCTCTGCTGGTCAACCTCCATAGGGCTGCCGTAGTTCTGAGTGGCTTTTTATTTACTGTCTTGAACCTATAACAAATACATCCTCTATAGCAATCAAAGTGTTAACTTTTGTCATCTCCATCCATATTTCCACCACAAAACTGATATGAAAACTCAGCTTTTGTGTTGCCTGAATGATGTAATCCCCCCAAACAGCTCATATTTGAAATGGATCAAAGCCCCCAGCTCTGAAGAGCAAGTAGAGTGCAGAGTGTTAAGACAGAGCAGGCTTTAGTGTGGAGAGACATGGATTTTTTTTGAAACAGAATGGGATTAGAGACAGATTTACAAAGAGTCAAGTACATCAAGGAAAGGGGATAGGAGCTCAAGGATATCCTACTGCATCTTACTTTAAAATGTATGATTTTCCCTTTGTGGGAATGCTTGAACTTGACTTTTTTTTTCACTTGAAAGGGATAGCCTTTTCTTTTCTTCTGTCTGTTAGCATAAGAAAGGAAGGCTTTTAGTGGTAGCTGGAATTTTTTCAGCTTGGAGACAAGGGGAAAATTCTGATTTCTCAGAATATATATTTTTACCTATAGAAAAATGGCCCTTTCATCCTTCTGGCTCGTTTTTAATCCCTCCACATAAATTTCTTAGGTTCCCAGGCTTTTTTCACTCCATGAGGATATGCCCTTTGGTCATCCCGGTACATATGGTTGGGAACCTGCAACTGTGTGTACCTGGGCTTTTGTCACTGCTGGGGACATTACAATGCTGGGGACATAACCACTGCTTCCTGTACTGACTTTGACACTGACTCCTGACTGTTCCAGTCCTCCTGCTTTAAGATCCACTGCATCAGTTCCCCCTTTCATAGGACTCACAGGCAATCCCCAGCAATTTAGCTTCCCTGCAGCAATGCCTTTACCCCAGCCAGCTGTTTGGAAAGGGACAGAAATTCCTGCAGGAAAAGAAGTTCCAGGAATTTCCAAATTCCTTCTCCTTCTTGTTACCAAGAAAATCTAACAATCTCTCCTTTGATGGAAGCTCCTAGAAAACTGCAGTCTCCATAGTTGCTGAAGGATGGATGCAGATTAAGGGGGAAAACGGGTTAAACAAGAGATAATAGACCTCCAGAGCCTCTTTATTCCACAAAGAATGCTGACCATGAGTGTACTCAGCAAAGGGAGAAATATCCTGGGGAGATCACAGGAGAAAATCCTGTTGCAGAAGAACAACATGCTTCAATAAAACCAGAAAGGCAGATAGGTGCATCTGTTATCAATCAGCTCTTTAGACAAGTTGAGGAGACATGGAGCAAAAGAAACAAGCGTTCCCTCAGGCTCAAATTCCTCCTTGGAATTTCTCAAATGTCCATGGCTGCAGAGCTGTAATTCCCGGTGCGCCCTGAGAACAGCAGCTACAGCCACGTTCCTTAGCAGCCTGCTTACCCAGCCGGGGAAACCAGCAAACCTCTGGGTACCTGCACAGAAACCAGAAACCACACTGCCTCACCGGGAAAAGCAGGGTTAGCCCATTCATCTATCAAGCCAAAAAGCACTGAGGAATTCCTGATCACATACATACTCGCTCATTGTTTCTTTATTTGCTTGCTTTCAATAAGGATGTTTAAATTGCAAAATTAACTTCCTGCGAAGTTGTTCTACCACACCAGTTCGGCTTTTCTCCCAGAGCATGGAAAACTGCAGAGTGCATTACCGGTGTGCTGAGTGCCAATACACTAATGTTAGCAGCAACCAGACCCCGGCAGTTTCGTTTAGCATAAGAATAGGTTTGCTTTGTGATGACAATGCTGACTGAAAAACAGACGTTTCTGTACAAACACTTTCATTTAAAGCTTGACCACATGTCCTTGTACAACACAAGCTTGACCACACGTCACACACCCTGGTCCTCTGTTCTGACTCGCAGTCCCCTCCTCAGTCCTGGCTGCCCTTACCATCCATGAGCTTCGTCTCTAACTCCAGGCAGCCCCATCTGCCTTGTCCTTTACTTGTCACAGAATCACAGAGAATCAACTCGATTGGAAAAGGCCTCTGAGATCACCGAGTCCAACCTCGTCCTCCCTGGCTGAGCGCAGGCAGGGTGGTTCCTGCCACCCATCCTCTGGCACTGCACTCCCTGGCAAAGGCGCCGTGCTCCCTGGCAGCTCCAAAAGGGCAGGGCCTGAAGTGATGAATTTCTAAGTGTAGGAAGAGAAGGGAAAAGAATTCAGAGAGAATGTTCTGTGGCAGAGCAGCGAGTGGATACCCATTAATATTTTCGTTTGGGAAGTTTTTTTATTCTGCAGATCCCTTCCTAGAGGTGTACACTGAGATTCGTGTAGGTGGCAGCAAAAGGAGGATTCCCTGCATCGGTGCTGCATGTTCTCTTTGCTTCCAAAGTGTGTTCTGTGCTCCTGGATATTTCCAAACCCTCCTCTAGCCTCTGGACTCTGGCCTCAAACCAAGGAGAATTCAGTAATATATGTAGTTAATTTGAAACCAATTATTTTTTCCAAGGTCAATAATGGGAAAACTGACTATCAGCAAATAACCCTCCTGAGAACACAATTCTGAAGGGATCCTGTGTTTCCCTTAACCAAACAATGGTTTAGAAACTGACCAGATGTTTGCCTACTCAACTTACCAATCTACTCCATGCTTTTCCTGTTTCTTCAAGCAGGCCTCACAAAACCTGAACTAAAAGTACTCAGCAGACACAATGGCATGCTTATTCTGCTCAGACCAGGCTTAATAGGGTGTGTGGCTTCTGAATTTTAAGAAAATCAATGACATTCATATTGCATTTGCTAAAACAAAAGTTGGAACTCTTCTTTTTGGTTTCTGCGTTTGGGAAGAAAACGCCAAGTTTCACTATCCACCCTTCAATAAAAAAACAGTCAAAGAAAAATGTTTCCTGTGAGTATTGTAGATCTTCCTTGATCAGCCAAGGTTTACATCATGGACAAATATGCCCATTTGTATTCCAAAGATGCAGACTCAGGATGCGCCCAACCTATTTCCCTACCACAACCTCATCATCCCCCGCTTCAGATTCCTCTGTTCCCCAGGCACCACCCTGATTCATAATCTCAAGAAAGTAGATGCTTGATAATCTTGCAGACCTGCACTACAACTGTGTTCACTGTGGATTTTCCAGCCCAATTGATTGCCTACTGTCTGCCTTGCTAACTTCTAGAGCATGAATGCTATTTGCTTATCTGTCATCAGAGTGGCTCTCTCTTTGGTGTCTCTTTGAAGAAGGCCAGGACCAGCACCTCTTTGGCATGCAATTTCATTTATGTGGCTTTCTTCACTCTGAATTTCTTCATCCAGTGCTAGTCACACAAGACCTGCAAAACAGTTTCACCTCCTGGTGCAGTGGTTTTTAGGGCCAGAAACATTATTCCATAGTGTTATTATTTCCAGCTCATCAAAATTAAATCATTATTTTTCTATCATGACTCATCATTTTAGGACTTGGTTAAGTTCCATGTATACAAAAGATATGCAGATGAGAAATGCAATGTACATTACCTTTTACAGATCTTGTGCTGATGACAGTAAGTTGCAAAGCATAGATTTTTGTTAAATAGGAAAAGAAAATAAAAACTGTGCAACAGAGAAATGTGTGAAACTGATCCTAATGCCTTGAATGGAAAAATTCTGCACAGAGGAGTGCAGTGCAAGTTAGCACAGGGTGACATCACCTTTTGGTGTGGCTCCACCCTGAACAATCACACTTGGTGAGGCTGGGCTGTGTCAGGCTGAGCAGCCCTGCATGAGTGTACTCTGGTGTTGCAGTGTCAGCTGTTGCAGGCTGACAGCAGAGTTTTTCATGGAGCCACATCTATAAACCCTGGGCTTGTCAGCTACCAACTCTGCTTTGACTCCGAGTCAGATGCAGACATCAGAACTGCAGACATTTTCAGTTAGATAATGCAAATTCCAGTGCTGATGCTGCAAAGATGGAAGACAAATGGTTTCGGGTCAATGTTCAGCTGGGGTCTTTCTTACTATTTTTTAAAATTTCTCTAAGAAACTTTTTAATATTTTCTCTCCAGTAAAGATGCATCAGTCCTTCAATCCCTGAAACAGCAAGGCATGACTTTTATGCAGTTTTTCATCCAGTATATGTGCAAAATTCTTAGCAGTGTAAATAAATCATATTAATAAAATAAATTATTCCATAGACTATGATTTATTACAACATAGTTTATAGGGTTCCTGAAAATTAGTAATAAAACTGTTGCTATGCCTGCACAGATGGTTCATTTCTCTGCTCACTCTTCCCAGACTGGACGTATAGTTTCACTGCCACTTTTCCACTTACTTTTCCAGTAGAACAAGTAGATCCTTTGGTGTACCTAGAAAATTTAATGAATCCTTGTCTAAAATATGTTGGGTGATTCATACCCTAAACCTACCTGTTCTGCTACACCGACCACCAAGGGAAGCCCTGGCTGACTCATCTTTGTTATCAACATCTGCACTGCATATGTAAAAGTTAAATGAGGTTCATTTTTCTGGTGGTATCTGCAATTGCTTCAGTCAGTTCCTAGCAAAACTGTCGTATTTCAAAGAGCTCAGATACATGGTTTTTTGAAAGCCAGGAAAGCACTTGAAAGTCATTTGACCAAAGGAAAATACTGATCAGCCTTTCCACAAATCTTTTTGCCACAGAGCGATGAATGTCTTAAAACCGTCTACAAAGTAAATGCACACAAACACAGGTGAGAAGAATGCACCAACAGAAACATGCAGAAATCTGGATCCAATAAACTGATGCAGAGGAAGTACACAGAACCTGGGCAGAACTGACTGATGTTCTACATAAATAACACTTTCTAGTTTCCCATGTAAAACCCAATATGGAACATTTAGTATCCCAACTACGCTAGGAAATTAAACTGTGAAAAAGAAAAAAATTATCACTTTAGTGATTCTGTCAAATGGGAGAGGCTCGAGAGGTGGAACTGTGCAAACATTGTGAAATTTAACAAGGCCAAGTGCAAGGTCCTGCACTTGGATTGGGGTGATCCCAAACACATATACAGGCTGGGTGGAGAATGGACTGAGAGCAGCCCTGAGGAGAAGGGCTTGGGGTGCTGGTGGATGAGAAGCTGAGCGTGACCCAGCAACGTGTGCTCAGAGCCCAGAGCCAGCTCTGTCCTGGGCTCATCCAAAGCAGCGTGGCCAGTAAAGAGAGGTGATTCTGCCCTTCTGCTCTGCCCTCCTGAGACCCACCTGGAGCACTGCATCCAGCTCTGGGGCCCCCAGCATGAGAGGGATGTGCACCTACAGGAGTGAGTCCAGAGGAGGCCACGAGGAGGAGAAGGAGAAGGAGAAGGAGAAGGAGAAGGAGAAGAAGGAGAAAGAAGGAGAAAGAAGGAGAAAGAAGGAGAAAGAAGGAGAAAGAAGGAGAAAGAAGGAGAAAGAAGGAGAAAGAAGGAGGCGGGGGAGGGGGAGGAAGAAAGGCTGGGAGAGCTGGGGTTATTCAGCCTGGAAAAGAGAAGGTTCCAAAGACACAGACTAAAGGAGTCTGCAAGAGAGTTGGAGAGGCACTTTTTACAAGGGCCTGTAGTGAGAGGACAAGGAGGAACAGCTTCAAACTGAAAGAGGGTGGGTTTAGATTAGTTATTAGAAAGAAATTCTTTATTGGAGAGTGGTTAGGCACTGGAACAGGTTGTCCAGAGAAGTTGTGGATGCCCCATGCAACATTCAAAGGGTGGATGGGGCTTTGAGTAACCAGGTCCAGTGGAAGGTGTCCCTGCCACTGGCAGGGCACTGGAACTAGATCATCTTTAAGATCCCTTCCAACTCAAACCATGCTATGATTCTATGATTCTGTGTTATAAGTTCCAAACACTAAGTTTAAAAAAATCAAATTCTTATAATTAAACTGATGGTATTGCTTAAGGTGTGTATTTTCATAACCAGGCAGCATATATGCCACAACATAATTGCACACAGAGACTGAAATCACTGGTGAGAGATACCCTGTTGACCAAATGACAGAAAGGCTCCTGCACCTGCAGTTAGCAGTAAGTATAAAAGTTCAGTGTACGTCTTCCACCACGGCTGGCATAGCTGGTGCACAATTTTAAAGCTGCAATCAAGGACAGTTGTGCAATTTAGACCTTAGCTAGTATTTTGAAAACACAGAGGGAGGGGCAGTATTACACTACTGAAGAAATATTTATGAAAAGTAAGGACACAAAGTAGATTCCAGTTTAATTAGGAACTACTGGTCCACAGGGAAAAAGAAAAAAAAAAAAAAAGACTGCAGCGATGAAAAACTGATATTTTTGCACAGCACCTTGTTGGGCTTTATGATGAGCTCCAGTTATGCACAACACTGTGTAGTAGCTTTGTCTGCCAGTCTCTAAAACAGCCAGATTACTTTTTATATAATCCAAAAATACGCTCTCTGCAACAATTTATCTTAGAGAAACTTTCAGAAATCAGTCACAAGCTTTGTTTAAAGATTTTGTTTTTGAAATGCTGACAGCAGATTAGCTCTAGCATTGTCTACAGAGATACTTAAATGATGCTGTCACAGAGAGTAGAATAAATTATTTCAATTGTAAATCAGCTAATTATACATTAAATCTGGTGCCTACTCATCTTTGATATAAGAAAAAGCTTTTTTCTTGCTCTGGATGAAATATAAAAGTGTGCTCAAAGCCATGTGAAGAGCCATTTTGTTTTTATCCTATCAGTATCCCTCAGTGTCTCAATTTAAGATTTTTATTTCTAGTCATGTGATAGCCTCAAGTTTTCTTTTTACTTCATTTTTAGAGTTTTGAAGTTTTCAATGTACACATTGACAAATACCCCAGAGGTCGAATCCCAATTTATTTATGTCTGAAATCTCATTATTTATGAATAAATCTCATTAGTTTAAGACCTAACTGGTGTTTTTTTATGCTTTGGCTTATTAAAATTGATTATAATATAACCAATGTAAATCCCTTCTTTATATAAATGAGCAATTAGAAACAATGTAAGCAATTACAAACTATATAAATTTTTTTTCATTATTTTTTCTGATAAATATATGAAATTTTCCCTGTGGAAGGCTGATTATAAATCGCTCACAATCAATCTCTGCAGAAGCAACCAGCATAAAGAGGAGACAGCCAGGATTTCCTCAATCAAGTCTAAAAGAAAACTTGCTTTACCTCAAAGACAGACTAAGCAAAAACAAAAGGAATATAACTTTAAACTGAACTTTGGATGTACCTAGGTTCTCTTGGGAGAAACATGCATATATGGGATCATAAAAAAAAAAAAAAAAAAAAAAGGCATCTTTGTTAGCTCTGTGTAAACTAAACTCCTCCATGTGGTTTACATCACATCCTTCCCAGGCTGGTTCCTTCAAACAAAGTTTTCTATACAGCCCAGGTTGGGTATTTGAAAGGTTGGAGCTTTATTTCTTCTTTAAAATATAATAACCTTTTGGGAGTTGGGGGGTTTTTTAACAGATTATTTGTTTTCTCTTTGCCTACTGCACCTTTCTTAGTTTAGCTGCTTATCAGAAGATAATGAAAAGGTCTCAGATATGAACTGTTAACAACCTACATCAAGGAAATGAGACAAATAAACTTTTAATAAAGATCTCTTTTAATAAAGATCATAAAGATATGTTCATTCAGTATTAAACCATAGTACATGCCAACACAATTAATTAATTTAACTAATACATCTTATTCTTTGTGATGTTTCTATTCTTTGTGATGTTTCCCTCACCATGGGCAGATGGGGGAAGAAGGTAGAGCACATGGCAGCCTGAATTCCTACTGAAAAAATAAGCAGAAAAAAAATCTGGCTTGACAAGAAGATCAAGGATGAGGAGAAAGGGCACAGTTCATTTTCTTCTCTGGAACCCCTTCTCTGAAGGTCAGTTCTGATTATTCTGTACCCTGGTAACAGAAGACAGTAGATAATATTGTAAATTACCATTCCTTCCTTCCAGAGGAGCCAAGAGAAGCCTGCCTCTCTCATTCTGTCATGCCTGCTAATACTTCTGTACATTAATTGCTTCTTAGATTTGCATAGTTTTGTTGACCTCCAATTTAGTTTAAAAGTTAAATGTGTAAATGTTTGCAGGAGCAAGGCCTGAGTTTGTGTACTGACTTTTTCAGACTGGACTAAAATGACTCATATGACCAGGGGCTTTTGGAGATTGGGGAAGGGGAGAAAGTGTGAGTTTTGCTAATATGTCTAAATTCTATTCTTCAGTAAAACAATCTTCTCAGGGAATTTTAAGTGAGCCTTTTCATTTTCAGGAACACAACAACAAGACATCTCAAGCAACAGTTTCCATGTACTTTTTAATTGCCTAAATGTAAGGGCTGACACAAGCTTTTAGAACACTGAAAAACTAATACCAATAAGAAACACCAGGATTACTCAATTCTCTTTTTTCAGTCCCTCTTTGAAGATAGATGTAACTGGTTTAGATTTTGTTTGAATAATGTAATATCTTTAGTAAATTAGGTACAAATAAAAATTGAAGGTAACTACAACTGAGTTAAAGGTATTTTTAAGCAAGGATAAAATATTTATGTTGTATTTGTGAATTAAATTCATTATTGCATTCAGGGTATTACATTCATTAATCAAATACCTATAAAAACCTATATAGGCATGACAGTAATTGCATTGCCATTGACCAGTGACAGAAGGGGAGTTTCACAGATATACAACAATTTGGTAAGGTAAAAATTGATTTGGCAGAAGATCCAAAAGCAAACAATATTCTAAATTTCATAAAGACAAGCTTTGAGAAACCAGAGAACTTATTTGTGAAGTCAGGGACCGAGGAATTCAAATATTGAGGATAATACAATTATTTGAAATGAAAAGGATTAAAGTGTGTGGACTTTGTCTCAAGAAAGCAGAAAGAGTTTTACTGAAGAGAGCTAGTTGAATAAGTAACCAAAAGCGAAGCCCAAAACATTTGCCAAATGGCAAAGAGGCTTAAGCACAAAGGAAATGTTATGTGGGGGATGAAGAAAAGGCAGGACAAAGTAAGAATTACCAAAAGTCAGGCTGAATTAGACTTTCAAAAAGATATGAAAAGCAAACAACAAAAAAAGATTCTTCATAAACTAAAGACAATAAAGAAAAGGACTATAGTGCTATGGAATAAAACATACAGAGGAATGAAAGATAATCTTGGCAAAATACAAATTGCACTTTGCTACTGATCTGAAGTGAATACTTTGCCTCAGATTTTAATGAGTACATTGACTGTTCATGGGAGCAAAGTCAGTTTAGACAACTGCAGGAGTGTGGAACAAAGCATCATTTATAACAAGGACAGAACAGAACTCAAGAAAATGAACGCAAGACCCTGCATCTTCTCCACCCCATTTCTGAAAGGAACTGATATGTGAACTCATGGGTCTACTGCCGGGTGGCTGGAGAGGAGCAAATTTCACACCCATCACTAAATGGTGGGTGATGGTTCATTTCAGCACTGGAATTTTTATGGCCCATCACCATGACATCCAGGCCTACAGAAGACCTGGATGAAGGTCTTCTATGAAGAAGACATATAAACCAGCAGCAAGTATAACCTATTGAAATTGAAAATTGAAATGCCTAACTTTTTCATTTAATTCATCTTTTCCAAATGTACTTGATTAATTATTCCATTAGCCCAATATTTGCAACTGGATCTACAAACTAAACCTTAAGAAGCTTCAGTAATTTAATGTTTTTAATAAGAAATACACTGTTCAAGTATTAAAATTATGCTACTTCTGCTTTACAATTTCATACATACAGAATGTTACAAGAGTTACTTAATTGTCAGTGCTTCCTTTTTTTTGTCAGCAAGTATAATTTATCATGAGATAAATCATATGGCAGCACTACACTTACAACTATCAGTCAACAAGCTGCAGAGGAAAACATAATGGCACCCTGAAAATTATTTCACAGGACAATTCTTCACATTTACCTTCCTCATTTAATTTAGAAGGATATTTCCTGGTTCTAGGTAATAAATCCATTTATTCAGTAGGGAATAACAGCATTAGGTGCTGAAATCACTATTTTGAGCTAAAAATAGCTCCCATTACTGAAAGATCATTTCTGCTTTTTGCTATGACAGTTTCAATTTCTACCATGTAGCAGAACAGCCCAGATTTGCTGAGAAATTCTGTTCTGAGACCTTTGACTCTCTGAACTGTGAAGCTGGCTGCAGTTGCTGTCCTTTCTGTAAGCAGAAACCTGAGAAGCAGGGCAAGTAAATCAAAATGGAAATGGAGGAGCAGGGCTGGGTTGGCAATAGTAGGGATGAGTGCTTTTGTTTCTAAAAGAAGTGAAAAAATGCCTTGAAAGTCATGCCTTCTCTATGCCTACCCTGGCTCTGCAGCAACTTGCTTTCCTGTTCCTTTTGTAACAACTGGGGAAGGAAGACACTAAGGCAGTGCTCCTCCTCACAGCACACTAGTTTTTGCTTTTCACAGTGACATAGCAGAGATGCAGAGAATTAGCATGAATGTAACTTTTACATAAATATTAACAAGGAATGTTCTCCTTCACAAAGAGTGAGCCCAATCCGTTAGCGCCCGGTGGGTGGAGGGCTGGTAAAGGCAGCTTTAATTCCCTACTCAAATCTCAATTTTTCTTGGCAATGCCTCTCGTGTAAGTTGGCTGCTCTAAATGACTTTGCTGCCACAGCCTCCTATGGATCATTCCAGCTGCCCAAAATAGCTGTTCAAAGTGAGGAAACCTCTACACAAGAAGTATTCCCTAAGGAGAAATTTCAAGAAGTCTGCAGTCCCTCTGCACTACTGGCAAAGTGTAAAGAGACTGGCTAAGAAAAGAGAATTCATCATTGTCCTTTCCATACCAAAAAAAAAAACCAAACCCATTCATACTTTCTCATCTTTCTTTCTGGACATGATTATTTGTTGACATCAAGCTTGCCCTGTTCAAGAATATGGATATGACCAATACGGGTAAGTTAGCTTCCCACTAACTCTGTGAGCTCTGTGCTCTGCAGCTGGTTATAGCAATGATAATGGGAGCAGCTTCAGCCCCATACAGGCTTGCATTCTGTTTCTGACTGCCCCAAAGCTCTGTTTCGCTCTGTTTTGCTATGCAGAACCTCTGAACTCTGACTGCTGGGCTTGGTAACACACCTAACATTAAAAAAAAAAAAGGTTATGACAATAGTCACAACAGGTTTTTTGTAACACAGAATTTCCTCCTGAACACAGAGGAATGTACCTGGCCAGTTACAGCCTGTTGTGCCAGCAGATTACTACAAAGGAACAAGATCATAAACAATTTTTGGCCCCGTGTCTACAATCATATGATGATATCTGAGCCTTCCTGTCTTCCCAAGCCATTCTTCCTCCAGATTCAAATGACTGATTAATGTTATCAAAACAATTTCAAAACTGGTCTAGTTAAATTAGTGCAACCCCTTTGAATGGATATTTTCAAATCTGTTGGTCCTTCAGCTCCTGTCCTGCCCTTTATCTCTGGGTAATCTCAGTTGTAAACATGAATTCAGCAAACATCTTTCTAACACTGACTCACAGAACCTCCCCCTAATCCAAAACAATCTCCTTCTGTCCTTCCTGAAACCTCAGCCTGTCTCTCAGACAATACTTTGTTCATGTCTAGTTGTCAGTCAAGTTCAAAAAAGAGCTTTCACTGTTTCCCTCCTTTCCCTCCTCCACCTGTTTTTTGTGTATCTATCAGCAATCCAAACTCCTCTGAAGGAAGGCCTGCAGCCTTCAGCATTAATACAAATCTCTTTTTAGGTGATCTGGCTTCAAATATACAACATCACCCTGCTACTTTTCTGTCACATCAGGAAAAATACTATTCCATCTTACTCAGTGTTGAGATCATTTCCGTCCTCATGTCAGCTGGTGATACTGAGCTGTATTGTCCCTTCTTAAACTTTCAAACAAACACTTCGTGTGGTTTCATAGGTTATCCAATCCACTGAGACGCTTCCCAGAAATAAAAAAAGAATATACTTAATTTACTTATTTTTTATTTTGTCTTCACCTGAAATGCCTCAGAAGCATTCTTACAGGCAACTGGTGTACCTTAAAACCAAGGGAGAACGGTCACAGCTAGTGAGTTAGGGTCACTCTGACTGTAGTGCAGTCTGTCTGGTAGCAAGTGCCAAGTCCTGAATTGGAAAAGTCAGAAAAAGAACAAATTGAGGGGGCAGACAAGCGAACTGTCAAGACTTCAGGAAATGACAAAATTTGTGAGCACGTGGTCCAAGACATGCTGAGAGACCACACCATAGTCAAGATCAGGAAGTCAAACTCCATGAGACAGAATCCATGACAAGAAAAAGTCATATCTGGCTGGAGCACTGTGACACAGGTCACTTGCAAACAGCAAGTAGGATCAAACACCTGACTGAAAACTAGAAAGAACATTAAATCAACAGAAGACAGAATTAGGAACTAGTACTGCACATTTAGAAAGGAGGATGGGAATACTGGTATTAAAAGTAAATGTGGAGTATGGCTGGACTAAGTCCACAAACTCTCAGATGTAATGCTATTAGCACTTCAAGCAGATTTAATCCATTGTGACTATTGAAACTAGTGGTCCTGCACTCCCCATCCACAATTTCATGTGCATGCCCAAGCACAGCTTCTTATTTATACCAATACAAGCATCTATGTAGCTGGGACATGAACTGGCTTGGGAAACTGATGCAAATTAAAGCTGATCACAATTAAAAACGATTAACCATCATTAAAACTAAGTAGTCAGCATTAAACTTGATGCAGTCCACTACCCAGCCATGCAAGTGCTTGTACTGGCACAAGGAAGGAGGCAGCATGGAGGTACAGAGAAACGGCTGAGAAAGGAAAACCTTTTTCTTTAGAGTTGTCACAACTCACATGAAGTTAATAAAAACCAGTGAAGCCCCAGCACTGGAGAACGTGGTTCTCTGCCAGCTATTAAGGCTGTGCCATGGGAGCGTACAGCGGCAACCAGCTACCTAGGGAATGATTCACGTCCAGCTGCCTTGGCAATGACTCACTGGCTCAGTGACTCACTCTCCGCTGGTGGACAGAGCCCACTGCCTATTATGCCGTCCGATACTGTCTCGCTGTCTCCTAGTAGGGACTCATTCATCTGTCCCCAGCCATCTGCTGCTGCCTGTCCCATGTAGCGCAAGTACCGCAGGCTCATCGGGGAAGACGGGATGTGCTGTTCTTCATTTTATCAGTTGCGAGCCTTTCCTCAGACTACGGAGTATTGCAACGCCGAGTTCATAATGTTTTATAGTATCGCTAAAAATGCTTTAGGTGACCATAGAGTTATGTGGTTTTCAACAATTTCTTATAAATATTAGGAGAAAAAAAGAGTCGCAGGTTATCAGGTAACACACAGACCCGCGGTGCCCCCAGTGTGCGCCCACATGCCCTGCCCGGTCACTCGCTCCGCGTACCAGTGACTCCCCATTTTCGGTCACACACGCTGGGCTCCCGGAAGGGGCCAAGGGAGCGGGAACTACGCCTGAACGCTCGGCTGAGCCGCTCTGACAAGGGAGAGAAGCGCCTTACGGCGGGCGCAGCGGGAAGGAGCGCCGGGCGCGGGCGCAGCGCGGCCGCCGCGGCCCTGGAAGAGCCGGAATCCTCGGGCTCGCCCCTCGCTACGCGCCCCACGGATTCGGGGGATGCTCCCCCGCCGCCTCTAGGCCATGTTCATCCCTGCTTCCCCCGGCACGGCTCCCTGCCGACCACAGCCCGTGCTTCCCACCCACGTTCGGGGCGGCGCGGCCCCAGCGCTGCCCCGGCCCGCCGCCGCCCGCGCTCCATCTCCCGCTCCCTGCGGCCCGGCGGGCGGGAGGGCTGCAGCGGGAGGGGCCAGAGGAACCGGCATACGCCTTGACGGGCGTCCCCACCATCCAATGGGAAGCGGGGAAGGGCGGGCCGGAGCGGCGGCCGCCCAATGAGCAGCGCGGCCCGGCGTGACGCGCTACCTGCGGGCGTATAAAGGCGGCTGCGTGCGCACCAGCCGCTCGCTTACACAGTATGGCCGGCGACATTAGCTAGCGCTCGCTCAACGCTCTTCTCTGTAACAGGGGAACACACGGACTACAAGGAACCGAACCGCATCGCCCGCCCGCACCCCCGCTCGGACTGTAACCCGCTCACACACGCTCACGCCGCATCCGCCGCCGCGCACTCCGGGTGGTTTTCGCCCGTTTAAAAAAAAAAAATCCTTCCTTCTTCTACTTATTCCTTTATTATTTTTTTTTTGTAATTAATATTTCACAAATCCCCCAGAAGGTGAAACCCGCCCGGGACGGACTGGGACCCGGCGGCGGCAGCAGCGCGGCCCGTGCAGCAGCAGCAGCAGCGAACGGTGGCGGCCGGGGGCGGCAGTTTGGTTGTCGTTTAATTTCTGTGGTTGTTGGTTGCCGAGTTGTCTCACCATGAAGGAGAGCGGTGCACACTTCTTCGAAGGGACCGAGAAGCTGTTGGAGGTGTGGTTCGCCCGGCAGCAGCCCGCGCAGCAGGAGCCGCACCAGAGCAAGGGGTCCGGCGACCTCCGCACCATACCCAGGTCCGCGGGCGGCCGGCGCGGGGTGGGGTCGCAGCGGGGAGAGGCGGCGGCGGGGGCAGCGCTGCCCGCGGGGGGCGGGCGGGAGGGTCCCTGAATGGCCCGGGTGTGGCGGCGCTTTGGGGGGCGATGGCGGCCGCGCCGGGGGAAGGCAGGTTCCGGGGTGGCCGTCGGTGGGGGCTGGGCTCCGGTGCTGCCGGCCGCCTTCCCGCTCTCCCGGTGACAGCTCCAGCATCTCCCCGCGGGGGGTGACCTTCCGCCGCCCTCCAGAGACCCTCGGGCAGGGAGGCTCCCCCCGTCCCGGCGGGCGGGAGGTGGCGGTGCCGGGGACGGAAGCCATTCCGCGCCGCCACCTCGTGCAGCCCGCGCGGTTCCCGCTGGCAACATGTGGCGGAGCGGGGCCGGGCCGGGCGTGTGCCGCGCCGGCCGGAGCGCCGCGGGGGGAGCGGGCGCGGTGTCGCAGTGCTGCTGGCGGCCGGGCCACGGCAGCGGCGCCCACCGCTCTGCGGCGGCCCTTCCCGCTCCTACGGCCAGTTTCGGGATGGGAGGGCTCGGGAAATCCCTGCCCGTGCGGCGCTGCTGACAGCGGGGCCTCAGGAATCTCCCTCCCCGTTAATGCAGGCTGGAAAGGGAGATGCCTGTGGCTGTCGCGGCGAGGGTCGATGGTTCCCTCTCACATGGCCGGTGTGGCGGCGACCTCCGGCACTGCGTAGCCGGACGGCTCCACAGAGCGGCTCTCGCCGAGGGAAGCAGGCGGTACCTGGGGACCCTTCCCGCGTCTCCCAGCCGTGCGATGGGCACCGGAGCGAGGGAGGCACCGCGAAAGGAGTGCCCCCTCCTCGCCCAGCAGAAGTGTGGCTGGAGCCGCGGTTTACACGTGAGTGTCCTGGCCGCGCTCCCGGGCCGCGCCGCCGCTGCCGTCGCTCTCCCCCATTGAGCGGCCGAGGCCAATGGGAGCGGGACGCCGCGGAGGGCCGGGCCGCGCCCGTCACCCAATGGGCATGTGGGGAATGCGCTGGCGCCGCGCTCGGCGCCGCCCGCGGCGGGGGAAGGAAGGCCCGGGGCCCGCTCCGCTCCCGGCGCACGTGTTCGGCACCGGCTCCCGCCGCTCCCCGCCCGCCGCCCGGGAATGGGTCCGCGCCGCCTTTGTTAGCGCAGGAGCCGATGGCCACCTGCCGGCACACCGGGCGGCTCTGGAGCCGTGCTGGGCACGGGGCGTCTGTGCTGCGGAGTGCCAGTGCTGTGCTTTGGAGGAAGGAGGACAGTGTAAAAACACTGGAGCGAGGTGGTCTTTAAGGCCCCTTCCCATCCAGATCATTCTAGGATTCTGTGGAATATTTAGACTTCTGGTTGTGAGGGTCCAGCTGTAGATCCACAAAAAATAGTGTTCTGGAAGTGTCAGAAAACCGGAGCTGCAAGCTTGAAGTACAAAGCAAAAGCTGCAGAACTATGGGCGAGCTTGCAGTGACAATAAAAATGCTGTGTAGGTGGGATCAGCTGACATAGTTGGTAAAGGTAGGCTTGTCCTAAGTAAACAGGGCAAATCTGAAGGTTATGCTCGTGTGAGTAGTTCACCTTCAGTATGGTCAGCTGAGCTGTTCAGCTTTTCAGGTTCGAGTGGTTGCTGGAGGATCTGGCTCTCAGCATGTCCAGGTCTGCTTGTGCATATCACTGTTACCCGATGGTCTCTTGTCAGAGTTTGAGCAAGAGAGCTTGTCATAGTGTATTTAATGTTTGGAATATGCTAATGATCTCAATTCAGCGATGTATCTATTTATTTTTTCCCTTGCTTTGGTATTTCTCAGGAAATTTCCCGTGTATATCTTGGTAGACTCAGCTATTCACAGATCTGAATTGGCAGTGAGCAGATAACTGCCCTTTTTTTAAAGTAATGAATAGCCCATGTGTGTGCATGTCTGAATGCTCACGGTTAGTGGAAGCTTCATTTCTGCTGTACCAGAAGCACTACAGAGTATTTTTACCTCTGAGGTAATTTGCTTGTGTAACTTTAACTTGTGAAGCTATTTAGATCTTTCTGAATAATGTACTTAACATAGAAATTATCACATGTGATTTTTATAGCTCTTTGAGGCTTAGTGGTGTAGCAGGTACAGGGCAGCAGCTTGTATAGGTAATGTCCAGGCAATCCTGGAAGGAAAATCTTAGCTAAAATACTTGCAGATGATGTGAGCTACTTAGGTGCCGAAGGAATCCTCTAGTGTTTGACTTAAAATGTGAAAGATTCCAAAAGTACTCGTTTGACTTTGCGTTACTATGCAGATGTAGTTTAGAGATGGCATTCTGCAGATGCTTTCCTCGCTGACACATTCATGCTCTCTGGTGTTCCATTTGTCAGCTGAGACTCGTGTTTGCAAAACTGCAAACTTAACTTTTAAACCCAGAGCATTTAATGGAATTGCAGTGTGGCTACTGGGATAGTTCCTTTGTGTGGTTTAGATAAGGCTGTAAAGTTTTAATAGAGTGGATAAAAACTGTTAACTGTTGAACGTGTGGTCTTTAACGCAGTGTCAGTGCTGTGAGCAGGCTTTGAAGACTTCTGTGTTAATTGGCTCTTAATACAACATGTTAATCTAAGGTGCTTGCTTGCTTTGGTAGGAAGCTGTGACATGTCTGAAAGTGTTTCTAGCATGAAATGACCTTGTACAAACATTTTCTTTTGGAAAACCGTCAGAATTACATTACCTATTACAGCTGATAGATGCAAATAAAAGTCTTGAATACAATGTATCCTACTATGCTAATTCTATAAAGGTGATTGAATGAGCTAGTTTATGTTGAACAGTACCTGAAATCAAAGCTGAAACTGTAGAACAATAGCTAAATTAGAATCAAGTTGCAAACCAGTTGAGCTTGCCTTTTGTATTTTAATACCTGCTTAGTAGTGAAATGTGAACCATTCATCTCCTGAATGACTAAGCTGGTGTTCAAAGCTAAAAATTTCCATGTTGTGTGTGCTTGTTAGGGATTAGATACTTTAAAGTGTTTGCTGGATATCTTGAGCTGATGCAATTAAGACTTTTCCACATTTTTTCCCTCCTATGGGCAAACTTTGGATAATGTGTAATGTGTTTCAGAAAAGATCTTTGTCAAATTAATACCTTCAGTAAAAGTCTCCGCTAAAAAGTATGGAACTTGAGCTTTACTTTAAGTTTTGGGGTGTTTTTGCTCACTTGTTAATGAATTATGCAGAAAGGTCTTGTGGTTGAAATAGTTACTGGCAAGCATCTCAATATGCCTACCCTGCTTATATCCAGTAGTGAAATGAAGTTAATGTTTTTGTGGTCTCAAAATAATTTGCTTTAATTTTATTGCTTGTTCTCACCATGCTTTGTAAAGCATTATTTTTTTTCCCTAAAAAAATAGCCTTAGACTATATATGGAAAACAGAGGGTTTGCTGAAAACATGATGAACTTGCTGCAAGCTCTGGATTTCCATGGTGACTGTGTAGTGCGTTCACTCTCCCCACAGTAAAATAAGCTGTTTATTCCTTCAGATGATGTGCAGCTATGTATTTTCCATCTCAAGGGCTATCAGGATCTTGAATGTACAGAAGTTTGAAACCATAAATAAATGATGCCAGTGTTAAAAGCTCATATCTCAAGCATTCAGCCCTGAGGAATACTCTGAAATTGAGCTTTTTTTGTGGACTTTTAATCTGCTTCTTATTTGTCTATATTACATGGAGACACAGGCTGGAGAAAACTGCAGCCATGAGCAGTATGGGGTGACACTGATAGGACATTCTGATCCTGTGCTACAGGAAAGCTCCCAAGTGCTGAGGCACTGAAGGATTTGATAGGAGTCCTGTCAATCCTTGCTGTGTGCTGCACCCTGTAGCCCGAGTAGCTCAGTGCTGCAGTGCTGCTGCACCTCTGCCCTTTCCCCAGTCTGGGCAGTGCCACCTGCCTGTTTCCTCAAACTCTGAAGGTACAAGGAAGCTGGGCCATGAGCCCTGCATGTTCCTGCAGTGCTTTGGAACAAAACTGAAGGGACTCTGCAAAGAAGGCAGGGCTGTGCTCAGATAAGGGCTTCTGTCCCCGTGTACTTGGGGAGCTTTTTTTAATGGGCGATGCGAGTTTATCTGGAGAACTTTATGTAAGTGCAGTCTTCCCCTTATCAGAATAGATATCAATTAGATTTTCGATCTGGTTCAAAATTACTGATAAAATATTCTCTTGTAACTCAAAATTGTAATTAAAGAATGGTTTCATTCAATGGTAACAAACCCTTTTATTCTCACTTCTGATTCTGATACTGCTTGCAGGAAGTGAAGACTTATCTTGAAGACTGACCTTTTCCTACCTTATCACTTAAAGTGCTGAAGCATTTGGGTAGTCACTGTCTGCCAAAGGTCTGGGCCCTTAGTGAGACTGTGGAAAATAAAAAAGCAGCTATTGGTGTGTTCCTCAAAGGGCTTTCCTAATGGTTGTTTGCTCAGCCGGGAGAACAGGAAGACTTTTGGTAGATACTTGCTGCCTTACAGTGTGTTCCTTCTGGAGAAAATGACACTCAAATTTGCCCTGAATGTTGCTTGTGTAAGTCCTGCTCTGCCTGCTGGAGCTTAAGCTTCCTTAAACACTTTGGATGTCCTTGGATATGAGAGACTTGAGAATACCCATTGAGTGTCCTTGGATATGAGAGTCTTGAGAATAGCCATTGAGTGTCTTTGGATGTAAAGGATGGAGTCCCTATTCCATGTAATTGCAATAGCGGTGTAAGACCCACAAGAGAAGAAATAAGCAGCCTTCAGAGCCCCAGCTGTGGCTGTCTTTGTGCCATTGCTGAAATAGCTTGGTTTCATTTGGGAGTGATGCTCTAAGTACTTGGCTTGGGACTTTCTAGGCAAGAAGGATTTTGTGAGCAGTACTGCATAGAATCACTTTTAATGTGGATGCAGTTTTCCACCCAGGTGCCTGTCTCTCAAGATTAAGTGCATGTCCCTGGAAGGCTTCATAGGTTTAGGATAAGGGAGATGTGGACAGTCTCTGTATATATCTGTGCTCAGAGCATTTAGAGGGTGTGACACTTTTGTGCACCCCACAGATACTGCCTGTGTAAACTTATCACGTTGCAAAGGTCTTAGCCTAAATTCAGGCTGTGGTGCAAGGTAACCTATCTTGAACAGCAATTTTTAAATTATATTTCTAAGAGAAAGTAATTCACATGCAGCTGTCTGCAGAGAAATACACGAGCTGCTGAGAGGTGCTTTAAAATGTTTGTGACTTTTGTGTGGTTTGTACTGTTCCTACCTGTTTTGGGATGCTTGAAAGCAGTGTTCCAGCTCTGCTGACTCCAGTGTTTAGCCAGCACAATTTTGTGTGTCTTGGCTGCATCTCCTATGCCTAGGCAGTTTAAACACAGTTTTAGGCTGTCTGGATCATGGTATTGGTAGGAATTTGCCTATTTAACTGTAGCCTGCTAATGAGGTAACTATGGCTCCTAAAAACACTTAGTAGGTATCAGGGGATAAAAGGTTGTTCTGCAGTTGAATGCTTGACATTAAAACAAGGTCTTACATAGTCAAGATTAAAAAGCTTATTACTTATGGTACTATAGAATTGTCAGCTGTTCTATAGCTTACCCTGTATTTAGGAGTTCCATGTGATTTATTTCGTAAGAATTCCTACCCTACTGGAATACAGCCTTTCTTCACAGTGCTGTCTGGCTGCCTTAGCAAGTTCCTGGTGGTGGGGTGGTGAGCTTGAGGAGGCTGTTGGTTGCTGATAGGAACGAGTTCTTGATGTAGTTCTTAATCTCTTCAAATTGCTGTTAGCACATTCCCAGTTGGCCTGAAACAGCAGTATTGTGCCTGGTATGCTTGACTCCTGTTAAAGAATGTGTTTTACCCCTGAAGGTAAAGGCTCAGAAGAGGCCAATAACTTGTGTGCAAAAGCATGGTTTTATCTGTCAAGGAAAACTTCCTTCTGAAATAAAGGAACAGATATAATGCTGAGGAACTATTATTTATGAAGCATACTTCCTGCAGTTAAGCTACTTCTCAGTTATAATAGCTTTTCCCTACTGACATACTTGGTTGGCAGTTTGAATGGAACTTATTTGTACTCTGGTAACAAGTCTGTTGATAAGGCACTAAATATTACAACACAGGTATAGGAGTAAATTGTTAAGCTTGATTTTATCTTTTTTTTTCCTTTTGGGGTGTTCTGCTAGTCAGGTGTAGAACAAATAGCTTTTTACCATTCAGGCAAGGACAGTTCTTCACACTTGAGTAGATGTATTCCATTTTTATTTGCTATTTTCTGAGAAGGTGCAATTATTTAAGGTGCATCATGCTTGCCCATTCAAGAAACTGATTTGACTGTGGATAAGTAGCAGTTATTTGAAAATTCAGAAAGGGGATCTTAAAACTTTGGAATTAAATGGTCGGTGAGCCCACATAAGTGAGAAGTCAGTCTCAAGTCTGTGTCTGCAGGTCTGCTGCAGAACTTGTTTCCAGCGAGAACTGCCAATGACTCTCATGGATCATGTTCTACTATGCTTGAGTATAGGAAAGCAGTTTCCAAACTGGCATTGTTCTGATGTCCAGCTCTGGGAAATAATTTAGGAAATAGTAATGTCTTGCCTATTGATCATGGAAGGGGGAATTTTGAAGAGGAGATGTCCATGTTGGCACTTCATTGCGAATTACTCTTACTTGGGTACCCTTTTTCAGTTGCAGGCTTTGCTTCCAAGTTAAAACTTAACTCAGCTATTGGTAGTGTTCTCAAATTACTAACTTAGCAGATTTTTACTTACTATTGAATAGCTACAATAGATGTAGTGATAACGATTGAAATACTACTTTTAAGGTTGATTTGTTTCTTCATTCAAGTGTGGGTAGATATTGTTTGTCTCAACTAGTGACAACTATATGGAACAGAAAAAAAGGGGGAAGAAATACAAGAGTTAGACTTGTAGTGAACTTAATCTACTTGGTACAAAGTATTCCCAGATGTTCTTCCTTAGCTGTGCTTTAAACAATAGAACATGCCAAATACTAAGGTCATCTTGTTTAAATAGATTATGTTGGATCAAATCCAGCCTTTCTTTAGTTTTCTGTACTTAGCTTTAAAATGCAGACAGATACAGGCCAGTATCCCTGCAGGACTACTCCCTAATGTGGCCAAGTCTCGTCCTGGGTGCTGCAACCCCTTGTTAGTCTGTGTATGTTTCTAGAGCAAGCCTAGCATCCTGTCTGTTTCTAAAGTTGTAGGGTTTTTCTTTAGTGCTGCTCTAGACAGATCAAATTGTGACCTGGCCCTTTATTTCTGTAAAGGCTGAGCACAACATTTGGTGTGTTAGCTTTGGATTCTGTAGTACAATAGTGAGCACTTGAGCAAAGCTGTAATATGCAAAGGTCTTGTGCAACTGCAGACTTAAGCCATGGTACCTAAATACCAACAAGCATAACAGGACTCCCTTTGCATCATGGGCTTTGCAATTTACACACACAATAGTACATTGCTGGTGCTATACTGAACTACCAAACTTGTTTCATCTTCCTCTGCTAATATGTGTCTGGAGCATGGACAAGACATTTCCCTGAAATGCCTGCACAGAACTGCACTGCAGTGATACTTAAAAAGTGTCACCTGCCTGCATAAGGCTGAGGTTTTGACTGTCTGACCGGGTAAGAAGCTTGTGAAAGCTGAGACGTATGCTCTTGCAAAGCCTAAGATAGCTACATGCCCATTAATACTTGGGCAAGTACAAAATCAGATTTGTAGCAATGTACAAATGGGGTTAGTACAGCTCAGCATCGGGGAACTCCTCCTCCCCTTTCCCAAATGCAATGTCAGGCTCTGGGTTTTTATTTAATGGCAGAGAAAATGTCAGTAGGGGTGCTGGAGTGGTTTGAACAATCTAATATGTTACCTAGTTCAATTTACAGCAAGAGTGGCTGGCAAACTTAGGCTGGTGTGCTGTAGCCAGGGAAAAATAAATCCTTTAGTACTCTTACTAGCAAAATTGTATTATTTTCTAGGAGCACTTAGAAGACAGTTTATATTGCATTTATTTATTTCACTCTTTGCATTTACCAGCCTTTTTAAGGTGAGCAGCCACTTGCATTTTCATGTACACTTGACTTTTAGGAACAGAGCTACCTTCAGTCAATGACATAAGTATAGAGCTGAGTAAATGTGTGGGACTTGAGCTGAGCACTCAAAATAACCTTTGTAATTTGGCATGGAGATTTGAGTGTCTGTGCTGTCATGTCTGTGTTTGCAGAAAAGCATTTCATCAAAGGTCCCTAACTTTGGGGTAAACTTCACTTTGCTTTTAAGTATCCAGTTATATCACTGAATTTCTGGGTTAATCAGATGTGCATTGAATTACGAGGCTTTTTTAAATAGGTAGGATTTTCTTAATGTATGTTCTGGTTGAATCATATATATAAATATTACTATTCTGGTGTACTTTAAATGGGATAGTCCTCTAGTATTACTAAAGGTACAGAATTCAGTTTCAAAAGGCATTCTCCTGAATGAATGAATTAATTGGAGGGAGAAGTTAAGGCATTTATTTGCTGGCTGTTTAGAAAGGTTAAAGAATATGTGGATGTTTTAATTATACATATAACAGAATCTAAAACTTCAACTTGATGAACTGACCAGTTTTCTAAGAGGAAAGGCTGGTGGCTGCAGGAGAAAGTGTGTGGATGGAATTAACAGTGAGTGCTCTGTCCTGGCATACAGCCACAGACAGGGCTTTTGCAGTGTCACTAAAGGGTGAGAGGTCTGCCTCCTGAAGAAGGATTAGCCTGACAGTTTTATATGGGCAAGCTGAGCTTGCTTGGTGATGAAAAATTGGCAATTTTTTTGTGGTCCTAGCTCCTGCAGTTATTCCAGCTCTACTCATGAGCAGCTTAGTTTTATGCTGGGTTAGTAAATCTCTTGGGACATCTCTGAGGACAAGAGCCAGCACAGACCTGCAGGTAGAATATGCTGTGGGCAGGGAGAAGTAGGACAGCTGGCAGTCTTGCAATTTTGTGACGTCAGGAAGCTGTATCTGTTCCTGTCTTATTTATAGCAAAATTGACCACACTGAATTATATTAATCTGGTGTAGACACAAGACTGATGTGACAACCAAAGTAGTTTTTTTGCAAGTCCATAATTTCTCTTAAAAACCTTTTGGCTTAATTTGAGCCCTTGGTTTTGGTTTGGTTTTTTTTTCCAGACTCTTTGTAGAATGAGTAATATTAGTAAAGAATTGAAATATTAAACCTCTACCACGGTACTGAATTCTAGTACCATAGCTACAATTTGCACTGTATGAAGGAATTCTGTGATCCTGGTTGGTCCAAGAGGAATTCAGGCCACTGAAATCTATTGGTTTTTAGCTTTTCAGTTAAATTATGAACTTAACTCTAAACTGGTCAATTAAAACATCTTAATAATAACTTACTAGTTTATTGCTGTAGTAGTTGCCAATGACTACTGTGCTAGAAGTGCATAGAGGTTCAACCTGAAGCATACCTGAAGTTACCAGCATGTGGGATGCAGGATTTAAGGTTATGCTGACTCACCTGGTTAGGAGCCTGAGGCTGCTGTTTGGCAGTTGTTCACATGCAGCAGATGATGGTAACAGATTTTGAGGACTATTGAGCCATCAAGAGCAAAGGATGGAGTATTACTGTATTGTGGGAGTCAGTCCCTGTATGAAAACTCTTCCCATTTTGTTCTTTTGGATTCAGTAACTCAGGACTCTGGTCTTGTTTGGGCTTTTTACCCAGGGCTCCAGCAAGCTTGGTTTGTTTAACCTGTTGTTTGTGCTCTTCTGTAATTTCTTCACAGGATTGAGTGGGACAAACTTCTGGAGAATGTGCATTGTTTGATCATAAGTGTGACAAAAACTGACAAGCAGGAAGCTTATGTACTCAGGTAAGGCATTGGCTGATTCTTTTAGTCCCTAGGAGGGAAAAAAGTGAAAGCTGTCATATGTGATTCGCTTGGCTGAGAATCCAGTCTTGGATTAATGACAGGTTGATGGCTACAACTTGCAGGGATCTCCTGCTCAGAAGTGCAAATCTCTTCATAGTTGTGCTTCTCTTTTCCTTTAACCAAAAGGAGGCACAGAGCCGTGGTGGCATCACTTAATTCTGTCTGTGGGTAACTGAGTGTCCCCAATGCAGAATTTCAGTATTACTTCAGCAGAATAGGCTATAGGTGTCACAGATCAGCAAAAAAACCTTATTGGTAGATCAGCCTTAACTGCACATAATACAATCAAGTGGAACAACTCTTGCAGCTGCTACATAAGGGTATCTGTAAAACTGTAGCTTTCCTGGAACCCTGGAATTTTTGTTGTGTGTGCTGCAGTTAGTTGTAAGGACACTACTTCTGCCATGTGTTTTTCATCTTGCAGAATGCTTTCTTGCTTTTTGTACATGAACTTTACAGATGCATTTGACATTCTCTGGTTCACTTCAGATTACAAATACTGAAGTTTTTAGTTTACTCTAAAAGACTGCCTTGAGGGCAGGGTTGTGCTAAGAGCAAGCTAGTCGAAGAAACTGTGTTCAAGTCTTGTATCTTCAAGCTTCATGTATTCAAAACAAAATTCTGGGAAGAGTAACTAGTTGCACTGCATCCTGGATGAACTTCAACCTCGATTTTGAATTTGTAAACAGCATTCCAAATTGAGTTACTTGAGCTAATTTTTACTACTGTTGTTCAGTTACCTGATGAAAAGATACTTGTTTAGCATGTTTAAATGTTCTTGATCTGGTATCAATGCCTATCTCCAGTTCAGCTGGGCTGTACTTAAGTATCTGCCTTAGTTTATATATAGTTAATTTCTGTATCTTACTTATGAGGCATATCCTATAGCTGTGCCTGTGTACCCACTTCACAGCATCTTTGTTTTTTTCAGGTAGTTTGAGGGTGTCTAATGTGTGTGCCTTTTCCTGTAGTGTGACAGCTCTGTAATATCATGCTCAGAGCAGGTGTTTGCTTTGGGAAATCATAACAGCTCTCAAATGTTAGCTGCATTCTGTTGATTTGATCTATTTGCTGAGCATGTTTGTGCCATATGCTGAGTGTTCACTTAGAATAATGCATTTGGTTGGGATAAGGACCAAGACCTAACAACTCCCTCCTGGACTGTTTTATGTAGAGCACTTAATGTCTTCTTAACACCTCTTTTGCAGTGAGAGTAGCATGTTTGTCTCCAAGAGACGTTTCATTTTGAAGACGTGTGGTACCACCCTCTTACTGCAAGCACTGGTTCCCCTGTTGGAGCTTGCTAGGGAGTACAGTGGGTTTGACTCAATTCAGGTAAGGTGTCAAAAATCTTCCTTGGAATGTACAAAAAGCTTTTGGCTGCTATTTCAAATTCACTCTTTTCATTAAATGTTCTGAAACCTGGATGTTTGTGTGCTTCCCATAACGGGAACACTGTAATGTAAGATTGCTCTGCTGCAGGAGTTGTCCTTTTATTTGTCTCTTGGTGGGTGCTAACTAACAAATGCCGTTGAGCTGAGTTACTTAGGAGTAACTGTGCCCATGCTGTCAAGTGCAAAACAAGTTTATAAGTAAGCTGCGTCCTGGAGCTTAAAATTCAGATGGGAGTAACCATGTGCTTTTGAAATGGAAATACAGGTTGCAGTGTTTTAACAATGAAAACTTAGGTCCTGTGAAAGTTCATGGTAAATGCTTGCATTTTTCTAAATTCTTAGATTCAAGGTGGATGGGTAATACTCAATACCTAAGATGCATGCACCTTTATTTTTTCAGAGCTTCTTTTATTCACGTAAGAATTTCATGAAGCCTTCCCACCAGGAGTACCCACATAGGAATTTCCAGGAAGAAGTAGAGTTTCTTAATGAAATTTTCCCAAGTAAGTTGATGAAACTTCAGCAAAGTTGGGTGGGGGGGTTGATGTTATGTGGGAAGTGATGAGCAGTACAATAGCTACAGGCTGCTAGGCCAAGAATTCAGCAGTCCTTGCATGAAAGTCAAAAGCTATAAATACTTCTTTTCTGGATTTCTGATACTAGTTTGCCAAGATCAAAATTTAAATTACACTAAGCTTGAGATTTAGCACCTTGTCTGAACTGGGGTCATCTTCATACTTCCAATCACTTCAGAATTCTGAAAGCCCTATTAAAAAGCTGAGATAGTAATTTAAAGTAAGTAATACACTGAAGAAAAATGTGGGCTTTTCACACATTATGATGTGAAATGTGTGAAGTGTTATGAAATGTGAAGAAGTTACAATAAATTTAAACATTTGATGTGGTTTAGGACTACAAGAAGAATCTTAAATTTTAAAGTGATAGGTTTTTGAAGGAACATGGAAGCTGTGGTACTCATCTGAGTTACTTGAAAATAAATTATAAATGTATTTAATGGAGGCTTTAAGAGTTCCAGGATTTCTCTCTGTGCATAGCTAAGCTGTAATAGTGATTTCCTGATAATAGTGTCTTAGCTGGGGTGTCCAGACCCACTTCTGAGGAAACTTGCTTTTCTGATTATTAATTTGGCATTCCTGAAGTTAAATGCCTGGTTATTTGGTACAGCTGCTGACTGCATCAGTGAAGTTCATGGGGTTCTCTGAAAGGCCCCTGTCTTTAACTAAGAAATAAACATAATATTTTACATAAATGTTGAGCTGTGGTACATTAACTGGAGGCTTTTTGTCTTGTCTAGATGGAGCAGCTTATTGCATGGGGCGTATGAACTCTGATTGCTGGTATGTATGTGAAGAGTTTGAAGTCTTTGCAGTAGAACTTGGTGCTGTCAGTATGTGTTACATACTTGTTTTGTGCTTTATGTAGGTACCTGTACACCCTGGATTTCCCAGAGAGTCGGATATCCAATCAGCCTGATCAGACCCTGGAAATTCTGATGAGTGAGCTTGACCCAGTAGTTATGGACCAGTTCTACATGAAAGATGGTGTTACTGCAAATGATGTCACTCGTGTATGTTTGCTTGAAAACTGGGTGTTTTGGGGAATGGTGGAAATTGGGCAACAAAATGCTTCATTCACTTATCTTTAATACAAGGTTTATTTTGTGGTAGGAGAGGTGTTGTAGAAAGTGTCAGGCTAACACTTTGGGAGGAAAATGGATTTAACCCAAGAGTATTTTGGGGAATATAACTTCATGTTTTCCATGCCCTTCTTTGAGTGAAAACAGCAATATGCAGTGCTTTGGGTGACAGGAAGCTTTTACTCTGAGGAATGTTGAAGTAGGGATAAAACCACAATTTGAGTAACTTTCAAGGATGTAGATTGAGGAGTAAGGCTTAGACTGGAGATGAGAACTGCAAAGGTTAAGTAGGAATCAAAATCTGGGTCAATTCAGGGAGCCATTTGGATGAGGGGAAGGGCAGATTTGGCATCTAAACTTGATGGGTTTGCCTCCTTTAACCAGATGGGGAAGTCGTGTGACATGAACAAGTTGTCCTGACAAATACACTGACTTCGTCTTGTTTTCCATCTTAGGCTTTGATTCTCACACTGTATTTGCTATTGAGATTTGGCTGTAGCTCAGGTACTGTGTGGTAAATCAAAATGCTTGGGATTGCACTTCTTCCTAGGGCATGAACTAGTATATCCTTACTCTGGAGTAAGTGTAAACAGCCTTCACTTCATGGTTGAAGAGAAGCTCCATTTTCCATTTCAGCAGCAAAAGCAAATGTGTTTTGGAGTTCTAAGCTGTTTCCTTGTCTTGGATGGATGCAGCTGGGCTCTGTAAGAGGCAGTGTGGTAGCTTGCCTGCAGCTTGTCACTGCCATTGATGTAGTGACAGGGTGCAAACCAAGGTCATCTACAGTGGTACATGTAATCAGACTCACTCATTCTTGGGAGAATTCTGGTGTCCTCTTTGCTATATTTAGATGTTCATTCTGCCTTTGAGGTAAATCTAAACAAGTGTAAGGATGCATGGTAAACAGAGTTGTTTAACTTTGTTTCAGATGAGTGGAATTCGTGACCTGATACCAGGTTCTGTTATTGATGCTACAATGTTCAATCCTTGTGGGTATTCAATGAATGGGATGAAATCGGATGTAAGTTTTACTCTCATTAATAATTACCACTGGTAAATAAAAAGAAATAAATTTTTGGTGGTAATAATACGTAACTTTTTTTTCAGGGAACTTACTGGACTATTCACATCACTCCAGAACCAGAGTTTTCTTATGTTAGTTTTGAAACAAACATAAGTCAGACCTCTTACGATGACCTGATTAGAAAAGTTGTAGAGGTTTTCAAGCCAGGAAAATTTGTGACAACTCTCTTTGTTAATCAGGTGAGTTTTCTTGCATTAGCTGATGAAATACATATAGACAGAAATGAAGCAAGGCTAAAGATTTTTACTGAAAATTAACAGTTTCCAGTTTCCCTCTATATTTGAGTGGTAGCTTCTTTGGAAAGTAAAAATACTCTTCAGTCTTGCTATGACATGTACTAAATAAACTCTTCAGCAAACTTCAGAAACAGTAAGATGCAGCATCCCAGTCCCAGAATTCTAATGACATCTTTACGTAGTTCTGTATAGGCATAACTTCTTGCCTTGGCATTTTTCTGGATTTGCCTGCAACTGTCAGTTGTAGAACACATGCTGTTAACAGTGTTGCTCTCAGCTAATCATAGAACCACAAAATGATTTGGGTTGGAAGGAACCTTAAAGATCATCTAGTTCCAACCCCCTGCCATGGGCAGGGACACTTTCCACAAGACCAGGTTGCTCAGAGCCCCATCCAGCCTGGCCTTTGAACACTGCCAGGGATGGGGCACCCACAGATTCTCTGGGCAACCTGTGCCAGTGTCTCACCACCCTCACAATGAAGATTTTCTTTTTTCCCAATATCTGATCTAAACCCACCCTCTTTCAGTTTGAATCTGTTGTCACTTGTTCTACCACTACAAGCTCTGGCAAAAAGTCCCTCTCCAGCTCTCTTGCAGCCCCCTTTAGGTATTGGAAGGTGCTGTAAGGTCTCCCCAGAGCCTTCTCTTCCCCAGGATGAACAACCCTAATTCTCTCAGCCTGTGTGCATAGGAGAGGTGCTCCATCTCCCATAATTGTTCACAGAACAGCAGTACTGTATGTAGGGAGCAGAATCACTGCTTGGGAATGAAACTTTCTGCACCACTGTCAGGAAAAGTTTTAAAACATGTTGGTAAAAGCCATATATGAAATGCAGTGTGCTAATCCATCTCTAAATGACAGTTTTAAAAGTAACATTCTCCCTTTTTCTTGTTTTCTAGAGCTCTAAATGTCGCACAGTGTTTTCCTCTGCCCAGAAGATTGAGGGGTTTAAACGTCTTGATCACCAGATTGCCCAATTCAGTGATTATAATTTTGTTTTTACCAGTTTCACAAAAAATCGCCAGCAACAGCACAGTTGATTAAGAATGAAGAAAAAGCGCAAAAAGAAATCCCGTATAAAAGGTGGTGGTTGCTTTCTAGTTGATGATTCAGGGGGCCATGCTTTCCACTCCCACCACCTTGTAGTCGTGGAAAGCCCTAGGTGTAATCATAGTATAACCATTTTGAATTGTATGCATTATTATATCAAGGAGTTAGATATCTTGCATGAATGCTCTCTTCTGTGTTTAGGTACTCTATGCCACTCTTGCTGTGAAATTGAAGTGCATGTAGAAAAATCTTACTGTATGAAACTTTACAACACTTGTAAAAATGATTCAGGTAGAATTACACACAGTATAGTTTTTCTCCAAGTATCACCAAAAATTCCCCACAGACAAGGCTTTCGTCCTCATTAGACTTCAGCCTCAACCTACTCACTGGGGACAGTTCTCTGTTAAATTGTCACTTTTTTTTTAATCTACGTTGTGATTTCAGTCTAAAACAGTTTTTGATGAACTTCTATGATTTCTAATGAAACTGATTCCTAATTAACACTTTCATGTTTGGAGAAACTTCTTAAAACAGTTACAAATTGTTTTGCTACTACAGGTGGTGGTTGATTTATTTTTAAATCAGACTGACTTTTCATGCTCTAATAAAGCTTCTAGGAATTTGCTCAGCTCTCCTGTGGAGCTGGGCTGACGCATTGGTCTTTCACCTTCAGTAACTTGGGTACCAGTACTAGTGCAGGCTAAGTTTTGTCTCACCTTGATGGTCATTTGTCTGTCCACATCCCCGAGCTGTCACACCGCTACGCAATGGCAGAATTTGACGAAGGTCCAAGACTTGACAGGGGAAGAGCTGAGCCAGGCTTCAAGTGCTTTGGCGTCATTGTGTGACAGCTTTGCAAAGTGCAAGTTGATATTGGCAGCGGGCATTTTCTGTTCTAATCACCTGTTGTGTCAGAGCAGGAAGCTGGTGCTCCTGAGCCCTGGCAGGTAGGGCTGGTGGAGGAGTGGAATTTGCCATTTGTGTGTTGAGTGGTTTGGATTATTCTCAGTAAAACCTGTGACCTGCCACTTTGGACTGTAAAGAGTGCTTCTAAACTGGTCCAGTGTCACTTCATTTTGTTGTTCCAAGCAAAGCTAATGCCTCTGTCTTGTGACAGTCCTGTGACATTGTTGTGCATGTGACTTATGTTGTACTTGATTGTTGTGACTTCATCTGTTTTTTCCTCCTAATTGCTAAGGTGGTTCCTCTTACTGTGACTTGAGGGCATTAAGTGAAGGTATAGAACAAGAACTGTCTGGACACCTGGACAGAAGTGAAGTAGAATGCTATTCATGGAGCATGAATAAGTGTGTAATTCAAAGTCACTTTAATGAGTATTGACTAAAATGCAGGCTTTGAAAAGCTGGCACACTTTCAGCTATGTTTGTTTGCAAATACTGCGATTTTAACAGCTGTGAGACCAGCATGTTAACAGCAAAATTGAGATTATTTTTCCCCTCTTGTCCTTGCAATGTTTTGACTCTTTCTGGTTTGACGCAATGGTTCTTTTGTTCCTTCTGTATTTATAAATGAAGCACTTTTTCAGTGCTTCTAAACTAAAGTCTGCTTGGTTAGAAATCAAGTGGTTGGAACATGTTGATTTTTTTTTTTTAAAGCATATTATTGATGTTCTTTACCAATGTTATCAATTACATGCTGTAAATGGCACTAATGCTTTTTGGTGTTAATATTGAGGACCAATATTTCAATGGATTTTTTTTTTGTTCTTGCATTGTCCCAATTGTTCTGACTTTTTTTGGCTTGAGGTCCTTTAAGTACACTGAAGATCCCTTTTCAAGTAATATGGAAAGAGAATGCATCTTACAAAAAGAAGCATAAGCCTCGTCTATGAAAATGAAAGCTGTTGAATGGGTTACTGAACTATCTGGGTGATCAGGATGGGGGGAGTATGGTGTTTATAATTTCTGTGGTGTTAGACTTTGATCATTTAAAAATATCTGTACCACAACTTAACGCTTCAATAAAAGTTCGCTTAAATTGTTTGTAGTGATGATCCAGCAATTCTATCCTTCACTCTCTTTGTGCTGTATGGTACCAAATGGTTTAATTCTTAAATAGATTTGTGTCCTTACTGTCCTAATTTGCACTTCTCCTGTAGGGGGTGCATCTCAACACAGTGGCAGTTTAAAATGAGGCAGCGTGTGAAATGAAGCCAAATGAAAATGTGATGCTGTTCTGGAAGCTAAAACTGTTTCTCTAAATGAACTCAAAAACTTGCTGTCTGCATTTAACCTGTATCTTTTTCTTGAGCATTAAATAGTCTAAATAGCCCTCTGAATTAAGACAACTGCTTCTAAGTAACAAGCTGGCATGCATTTATGTGCTTAAGCTTAGACTGGCTTTGAGAGTTCAAGGTGAGATTTATGTCTTCAGGTGAAGTAGGCAGGTACCTAATCTAGACAGTAACCTAGACCAGGAGCTAGTGGCTAGCAATGTCAGTGCTAAGCAGATGCAGCCAGCATGACTGAAAATTCCTTGAGTTCATGTGGTAAGTCCTACAGGAAGAGCAGCTGCAGTTTAATCATACCTGATTAAAGCTCCAGCAGTGCTGATATCCCCCAAAGTCATCTAAGTATTGTGTTGGTATTGGAGATTTAAAACCTTTAAATTTAGCCTCCCAGAACCTTATCTGTGATGTTACAGATCTCTAATGGGGTTCTGGATAGTAAATAATAACTTGTAGTTATTTCAAGTACTTAAGACTTTTTTTTTTAAAGCCCAACAGACTATGAGAATAAGAAATTCTAATTTGCAGCATCAAGAGATCATGTGTTAACAATGTCAGCCATGACAAATTAGCAGTCCTCTACCTCTAAAGCGTACTGATGGAGCTGGTGAAATAGCTTGTGGAGCCACTTTTAATTATTTAGCAGCTGTCCTGGTTAACTGGAAAGGTCCCAGTTGGCTGGAGGGTAGCTAATGTGATGCCCACCTACAAAAAGGGCTACAAGGAGGATCTGGCAGCCTGACCTTGTTGCCAGGGAAAGTCATGGAGGCATGATAGCTCCATGGCCTCATGTGACATGAGCACTGTCACACAACATATACAGGACAGTCAGGCCCAGCCAGCATGTGTTTGTGGCAGACAGATCTTTGACAAGACCTGTCTTGTGATTGACCAACCTTCTCCATCTCTGGCAAGCTGACCCACTCAGTGGATGAGGGAAAGGTGGATGGTGTCCATCTGGACTTCAGTAAGTCCTTATATGGCTGTGTCACACCATGCTGCAGAAACTGGGTGCACTGTTTGGGTAAAAAACCAGGCTGGGTCATCAGACCAGAGAAGGGGTGAGTGTGCCACATCCAGCTCGTGGCTGGTCACCAGTGGTGTTCCCCAGGGATCAAGGTTGTGGTGGCAAAGCTGGTGCTGTCTCATCCAGTGGTGGAGGGGATCTTTAAGGTTCCTTCCAATCCAAACTATTCTATGATTCTATATTAGGCTGTGTGGGGATGGAGGGGATGGGCAGACTGAAGGTAGCATGATTGGGGCAGGAAAGAGGATGAGATGCCTGGGCACTCTCAGGTCCTTTCACGGGGCAGAAAGGGAGATGCTGACACCAGTAGTGGTACCAAGCCACTTGAATGGGAACTAAAAACCAGTGGTTTTCAATGCTAAACTTTTACTGTGGTGTGTTGATGCCAAAGAGATGACACTGCTCTGGTACTTACATCTGAGTGGGATGACTCTAGAAACTTGTGGCTGTCAGTCTGGCTGCTGCTTTGGTGGTACAGGATAATGTGTTGGCAGAAATGTTGAAGCTTGCCGGCTGGGGTGGTGTAAACTCAGCTTTCCCTAGTGATAATCCCAAAAGCAATGCCACCAATATATAAATGCACAAGGCTTGGAAATAATTCTGAGGATATGATCCTGAGGTGTGGAGTTCACCCAAGCTATTTCAAGTTAACTGTTCCATTTTTTTCCTGTTGCTTGTTGTACACTTAAAATACTGGAGCTGCTGTTACATTTTTAAAAAATTAAGCAGGCCCTAGAGAGTCTTGTTTCTGCAGCTGCCTGAAAGCCATATCTTTGTATGAATTTTACATTCTATATAACATGCTTAGTTCTGCCTCTGGCAACTGCTATTAATTTAAAATATATGTGTAGAAGTGAAATATGTACAGTCACTTTTAGGAGCAAGACCAGACACATGAATACCATAAGCTCAGCATTTTTCATTCCTGGATTAGCCAGAATGTGAACACACCTTTTTGTATCATGTAATTCCTAATGCAGGCGCTTTACCTAATCCCTAACTCTAAATTCTGTCATTTATAGCCTTCCTGTTATTTTCCCCACATCTTTTTCTAGATTATATTTATCCTCTCAGTCCATCACTCTAAATTTTTCTTAAATACTAAGATTTCAAAATAGCATGTAAGGCATCTGGCCATTTTAAGACATAGAATCACAGAATTGTTTGGGTTGGTAGGGACTTTAAAGATCATCTCATTCCAAGCCCCCTGCCACAGGCAGGGATGCCTTCCACTAGACTGACTTGCTCAAAGCTCCTTCAGCCTGGCCTTGAGCACTTCCAGGGATGGGGCATCCTCAGCTTCTCTGGGCAATCTGTTCCAGTGTCTCACCACCCTCACAGTAAAGAATTTCTTCCTCATACCTAATCTACACCTTTGTTCGTTCAGTTTAAAGCCGTTACCTTTGTTCTATCACTAAATGCTCTTGTAAATAGTCTCTCCTCATCTTTCTGGCAGGCTCCCTTCAGGTAGTGGAAGGCTGCAATTAGGTCTCTCAAAGCAGTGACTTCCAGGCAGTAAATCCAAATTTTCTCAGCCTTGCCTCATAGGAGAGGTGACACATCACTAATCGCTTGATATCCCTCCTCTGGACTTGCTCCAACAGGTCCATGTCCTTCCTGTGCTGGGGCTCCAGAGCTGATGCAGCCCTGCAGGTGGGGTCCCACCAGGGCAGGGGAGCAGAATCCCCTCCCTTGCCCTGCTGGCCAATCTGCTTTGGATGCAGCCCAGGACACGTTTGACTTTCTGGGCTGTGAGTGCACACTGCCAGCTCCTGTCCAGCCTCTCATCCAGCAGCCCAAAGGCCTTTTGGGAGGACTGCTCTTGATCTCTTCATCTCCCAGCCTGGTTTGATATGACACAGGTCCAGCACCTCATTATGTTCAACCTCATAAGATTCCCACAGAGCCATTTCTCAAGCTTGTCCAGCTCTGTCTGGATGGCTTCCCATCCTTCAGGTGTGTCAGCTGCACCACTCAGGTTTGTGTCCCCTGCAGTTTTGCAGAGGGTGCACTCAATCCCTTCATCCATGTCATTAAAGAAGATATTGAATAACACTGGTCCCAATATGAACATCCAATGTTACCCTGTGCATTAGAAAGATGTGAAGTTCTGGATTGAGTTTGCAAGGTAGCCAGAGAAATAGAACTTTCAACTCTTATTTCCTCTAGAAATGAACTAGCTCCACAGTCTAATTTCCATCTTCAATTTCATTGCCTTACTTCATGGGCAAAAGTAAGTATTTGGTACTTGTTTTATGCTATTAAAATTGCTGCACCAACAAAGCCATAGAGAGACAAGGAAAAACCAGCACAGGATTGAACAGAGTTGAAAGTTGAAGTTACGTGACTAAATTTCAGCTTCCTCTCTTTGTGGACAGGAGTTACACAGATGTAACAGAGCAAGACAAAATGTTCCAAATCCATTGTTTTTCCTCAGAAACTTGGAGCAATTTGGTGCCTCTTCATCACCTGCTTCTTCCAGAAGAGGCACTGGCCACTGTGCCTGCCAGAGATGATTTATTGAAGCACACCATATGACAGCTCCATAAACATACCAGCCACTGTAGCTTTACTGCCATCTCCAGTCCCTAAATTTGGACTTGTTTCTTTCAAAGAGGAACTTGCTAAGTACTTGTCAGCTTCTCTAGATTCATCTTTAACAGCACTGAACTTAAAAGTTAGGAAATATTTAGCCAAATACAAGGTCAGATTTCAAATACAAAGTTAGAATCCAAGCTATAAGAAGGTGGATTAAACTAGACTGTACTTAAATAAAAGATTATTTCTTAGCTGATATTTTGCAGCCAGAACCCCTGACAACCTAGGCAGCAATAACACATGTATTCCGTGGTATTTCAGGATGAAACTTAAATCTAACCAGAGGGCCTAAGCCCTTGAGGGCTGTTGTCTGAAGGTAATCCTATCCAAACTCTCTTCTTTTTTTTTGTTAAAGATGCTTCTCTCCTGTTTTTATTTAATGGTGCTGTTCTAAAGCAAAGATAATGCTGTAGCATTATATTAGAGGAGAGGAAGGAATGTGTATTTATTCAATTATTGAAGTATCCTCAATACTGTTACAATATCCTGTAAGGCATGTATCATCAGGTCTACTCGTTGTATGTTCACTTGGTTAGGCTTGGAGACTTGGGCTCTTTCTAGGCTGCATCTTTCCCAAAGCCACATTATCAGCTATATTATAGGTAGGATGCTCTATCCAAACCATCTCTCTCAGAGCCCAAATATGCCAGGTTTAAGGGTTCTTACAGACATCTATTTTTGAGATAGTGCAGAAGTGGTTTTTTCATCTTACTTGATGCTCTAATATTTGTTTCTAATTCTCAAATCTTAAAATCTTAAAATCTTATTTAGAGTGAAAATCTGATATAAAACCAAAAGTGTTGAGGAAGTTGCTGGTTTAAATAAAGGCCTGATTTATTTATTCCCCTAAACTGTTGTGAAATATAGGGGTGCTTAGAGGAAGAGGACAGAAAAATAAGAAAATTACTCATTCCCCTTACAGAAGGTATATTTTCCCTAGTGTGTGTAGTGATAGCTGGCATATATAACAAGAAGATAAAGCTGCAAAGGCTTCAGGGTGAAATTGCTGAAGCTACAGTGCCTACAAATGAAGGATATTGAGCAGGAAGCTGATGGGGCTACTAAAAGCAGTAAAGCAACCAGACAAACAGCCAGTGTTGTAATTGTCTGTGCTCTTGATTAATACTGGTTTTAATGTTAGTATTCCATTGGTTCAGCTGTGCTTGCACTGGTTTTAGGCAGATAGTCAACTGTAAATTCATAGGTTTTAGTGTGCTAGTTTTCAGTACATTAAAAGAAGTGCATACTATTCTTGTAGTGGTACTCTGTTGTTAAGTGCCATGACATGAAAAAGCTGAACAGTTTATATTTGTGCCTTTCAGTTCACCCATTTAGTGTGCTGCTACATAACAGAAAGATAAATTTTCTGATTACCTGCTCTCTTAACGTTGTAATCTCTTAAATACTTCATTTCTGAAATATTTAAACTATGCAGACCACCCAGAAGGGCTCAGCAGAGAAATTTCAAACCAGAAAATTTCTCTTCAACTGCTCATGTTACTGTGTCAAGCAGTTGGTAAAAAATGAATCAACTACTTGAAAAAGCTATCCCGTTTGATTTTTCACAAAGAGAATAGTCCAGAGACATACAGAAATTATATTTAAAACAGCTTTAATAGAACTGTCTTAACTCATTTTTAAAGAATCATAATCACAGCTATTCTTACTGAATTTGGGTAACTGCCATCTCATAGAGCCACTGCTCAATTTCTTGTAGTAGTCAAGGCAAATTAATAGACAAAAAAATGGATGGTTACAGAAACAGATGTTCAGTCCATACTGAATATCTCAAAATATTCAGTTTTGTTCAGTATCTGTGAGGGTGATTCAAGAAATTTTTACAATTTCTGTATTCCATGTGTAATACACTTTTAGATACAAAGTAAATGCACACTGATATATACTAATATATATGAATATGGAAAACTATAAATGACACCTAAAAATAAGCAGTTATAGACTACCATTTTTGTAGCAGTTCCTCAAGTTTTATTATTTTGGAATCCTTCATTTTCAAGATTGTTTAGGACTCCATAGGCACTTTGAATTATTTTTGTCACTCTACTTGCAAATCTAACCAAATTGCACTCTAGCAGTGGAGCCTGAGCTCTGAGACAGTGTGCTGGGAAGTTTCTGTTGTTCCAGAAACCATATATCCCATACAGTTTCTTAATGGACATCTAGCCATCCACAGAAAGATATATTTTAATGTTCTGGGGTGAAATGGGAAGATTTTAAATCAGGCCTTTTTGCAGATGCTGGATTATTCCTTCTGCTGCCTCAGGGACCCTATTGGAATCAGTGGAATTGTTATTTGTATGCTGAGGAGAGTAGAAATGTCACATGCATCTCCTCCTTAAAAGGATGTTCTGTTGCCATACCAAAAAAAAAAAAAAAGCTATGCAGAATTTTACTGATAAACAGCCTGGAATACACAGGAAGACAGACAACTGTCCCTTTAAATGCTTTAAGGACCAGGTGGGAAGGAGATGTGACCTATAGGTCTTCTTTTTAACACCTGGGCTGCTAGTGAGTCATGAGGACTGCATGCAGGAATGGAAGTGCTTACCCTTTTCACAATCCTGGAAACCAGTTATACAGTGTGGAAATAATGGTATTTACTTCATTTCACAGAGGCACCAGTGGCAACTGGAATTTTAGAAAAGGTGGTGATATGGAGAGGCTGAGTGCAATGATCCTTGATTGGTAGTTGCCCTAAATCCACAGTATTAAGGCTACATAAGAATATATATATATATATATATATATATATATATATATATGTGTTCTAAATCAGGTCAAGAGGTTTGAACTGCTCACCCTCTTCTGAGTAACCAAAATGACACTGATTAAAGACACCAATGTAAAGACTGAATTGTGTAGAAGTTGAATTTTTTTTAAGCTTTTGCTGCCTCCAGCAGTGAAAATACTCCTCATAGTATCTCTTGTTTCAGTGATGGATTAGGATTAGTTTTTTAGTTTCTAAAATTCTTGAGTACATTTCCTCAAGGAAAAAAAAAAAAAAAAAAAAAAAAGCAGTTTGGGAATTCCAGAGAAGCAGCAAAGACGAGTAAATGAATCACTTACTGCTGGTCACTGTGTATCTGCTAATATGGGGGAAGGAGCTGATTGGAATAGCATAGAAGAAGGAAAGAGAGAAAATTATTTGTTGCTTCTAGTCACAGATTCAGGGCTGCTGCCTGTTAATTCTGAGCTGATTAGAGAAACTGAAGGAAAGGAGAGATGTTGGCAGTGACCACTGCTCCTGTCAGCAATGCCAGATCTGGCCATTCTGGAGCTCTTGCCAAGCACACAGTCCCTTGCCCAGACTGGTCTAAAGCTGGTTCTTGCCAGCAGTATCTTTCCATCTGGATTGCTCCCAAAATGAAGATGACAGAAGGGTATTTGTAATGCTTTGCCTTGCCTTTTCTGGTTTCCAGAGTGGTACTGGCTGGATAAACCTAAAGGAACTGAAATGGTGCCAGTTACACATCATTGTGTGTTTTAACACACTGAATACAAGGGAGAGCAATTCTAAAGTGTTACTCTAGCTTCTACAAGGGGAAAAACTCTCCTGCTTCCAAGGGTCTGGGCATGCTTTCATGCACAGTGGAAGTGTACAATATTATATAACTATGACTTACAGAAGATTTTGGGGTTTACCATAATACCTTCTGAAAAATTATCCTCTTCAAAAATAGTGTCTTTTTGTATCTTAAAATTGGTACCTGGTGGCTTTTTCATCAGTACATATATATCTAAATGACAACATAAACTTCTATTTCTTTTCTTTGCAGGGGAATTCTGAGTCCATGATAGATATTAATGATTGACCTTATGGCTAAGATGTTCAAGTTTGCCATTTGGACGTCATGTTCAATCCTTTAAGGAGGATAAAGCAAAAATATCAGACTGAAATACAGATATGACAATATAACTTATGGACATCTTCTCTCATCTATAATTTTGATGGTCAATTACAGTATGAAGACCCTGGCAGATTAAGCACTACTTAATAGCAATCTTTTTAAAAAAAAACTCATGTAGCATATGTTCAGATTAATTCACCATTCAATCAATAACCTTTTATTCAGTATAAGCTACTCAGAATGCAAAACCTGCAAAAAATTATGAAATTAGTTGCAAAAGAAAGTGTTAGAAGGTGATGCACTGGGGACCTAGTACAAACACAACACATGCTTGTAAGTGCAGAAGTAGGAACAGAAAGTCCTGAATTAATTATGTGTAGAGGGTATTTATGTTTTGCTACTGACTGTAGAAGATGATCCTTAGTGTAAATAATTTGCCTTCAGAACCTCCAAGAGAGCAAATAAGGAGAGCTAAAAAAGTCAATGCATCAGAATTCAATATTTTCCATTTTCATTATAGGCTTGTATAAAGTGCCTCAAGTCTATCACTGTTTGGAAATGCCTATGAGAAAATATAATTTTTTCTCCTGTAAGAGCAGATCTCTACGGAAAAAAAAAATAAAGATCACTTCAGCAGTAAGTGCTGCTGAGGCATTTTCAGACATCTAATAACTCCCTCCAGAGCTGCCTAGGTCCAATTTGGAATTTGAGCTGACAATTGTATCTCCCTCTTGATTGGTTGCTGGGAAGAAAACATCTATGCTTCACTGCAAATGGAAGTAATAAAGGATAGTAAGATCTTCAAGCCTTAAAGGTAATAGATCTTTGCTTTTTTAAAAAAATACCTACCTGATTTTCTAGGGAAAAAAACCCCCAACAAATTAAAATTATTATTTTTAAAAAGAATCTGTCCTGACATATGTTAGAAGTCAAAAGTGTGCATTCATACTGAAAATATAATGAACTTACTGCAAGCTAGATGAGCCAATTGTCAGCAGTGAGTTTATTTTCTTACATAAAAGTGAAAATTTCATTCACAGCAGCTATAAAAGTACAGATAAACTCTTTCACACTCCATCTCCTGACCTGCATTTCTGACTAGCTTTCAAAGAGTGCTGTTTCTTTGCTCTGTTCATGCTTTGAGCCAGCTGGACATAAGTAAGACCAGCTTCTTTCCAGAAATCATGTGGCCACATTAGCAGAGTTCTGAGCCCAAGCTAATGTATTCTGTTTCACAGCCAGCCTTATTAACTCAGGTTCAGCAACACACAAATCACAGCTACACAGCTGCTACACTGGCTGGCTCGGGGCACAGGCAGGGTGAACCTGCCACTGTCTGCACCCATCCATGTGGATGTACCCTCAGATGACCCTAGGCACTGTGTGCTGTAACAAAAGCTAGTTTTGGGACTTGGTTCTCCAATTAATTGCATTTTAATTGCATAATACAAACTTTACTGGAAATGGAGTAATGAAATCTTACAGGATATGATAATGTGAGTTTTTGTCAACATCTCCACAACAGTGTGGTGCCTAAGCTGGTCTATGAACTAACCTGAAAATCCAAACAAACAGATTCATGAAAATATAAAACATTTTAAGAGATCCAACTGTCACGGGAAAGATTATCATGTTGCTTTTCTGTCCTTGTTTTCCAAACACATTATCTATCAAATAATAAGGTGAGTCAGGAAGGAAAGACTACTGAAAGAATGTGGTCAACTGTGACAGTGTCCTTCTTTCCATTTTTTGCTTGGTGTTTCTGAATGGTATTCTTTAGTCAGTGTAAATGGTAAGTGTGCTTTGGTATAGATACAGGTCCTTCTTCATCATTCATTACTCTTCCTTCCTCTTGAAAACAGAGGCAAGACGTGGTCAGTGGGTCAGTGGGCTTTGCACACAACTCCTCAAAATTACTTTTCTAGTAACTTTGAAGACTTAAAAGTCACTCATAATGCTTTTCAGTCTTTCTACAGATTTTCTACAGTCTCTCTTCCTAAAGAGCCCAATAACAGCCTTTTCCAAGTATGGTCCCTTGGATGATACTGAGTAAAAGTAGTAATTGTAAGCATATCAATATGTTAAGTGACAATGGGGACTTCACAGGGATTTCCACCTCCTGGGGTTTTATCTGCTGCCATTTATCTACTGTGCTATATTCCTGTGCTTCTCTGTACAAGAGAGAGTGGATTTAAATATCTGGAATTAGAAATAAAGCTGCTAAACACAATTTATTGCTCATAAAAGCTTTACCTTTTGGGTCCAGCTCCCTGACTACACTGTCTGCAGCAGTGGCCACCAAGTGAAGAACACAAATACATAAAGTGTGCTCCCAGCTGTCAACTCAGTTATGTCCTTGGCCTGATAGGATTTGCCCATGTTATTATTCCCAGTGGATCCCATCCTTCAACTCATCCAATCTCCCATTGAGTTCATATACATTTTTGCCTTTATAAATTTTGGAAAGGAATGTAACAAGTTTGCCAGCTTTTTGGTTGGTCATTCTGAACCAAATCTGAGAGCCTAGAACAGTCATGCAGTGAGACAGATGAAAGATCAACCTAGCCAATGCCCTTGTCACCTAAATCAGCCCACAGTGAATGGAAAAAGCAGCAGAACAGGCAGGACCAGCATACAAAGGTATTTCCTCATTCCTCAGCAACCTTTATCTCAGGAGTTGCTGAGACAGAGAATGGTTGCATTTCACCTGCCCTTTTGCTATCCAGTCATGTGTTACATCTCACAATAGGCTTTCCTTTTTAGAACCCCAAAAATACAGTACCATCATCTAACTTCCATGCCTCACTTTCCATCTTTGATTTTTAAGGGGTTTTTCTCAATAAATAATTTAGAAATATGTTTCATACTTCAAATGTCCATTAAAATACACTAATAGTCACCCTTCGTTTTGGAAACAGACCATTTTCTCCTAACCTTTATCAACAACTTACTCCTTGGCAGTTTAGTTTCTTTTAAGAGCCACAGTCCACTGTAATCTGTTATGCAAACAGACTTTTTTTTAATGCAAGTGCATCAACTGCAAGTACAACAAGATCACTATTTCAGAATGGCTCTTCTATTAAAACAGTTTGAAGCAGACCGTGCACAAATGGTGATCAAAAATCAAGTCAAGGCCAAGAAGGCTAAAATTTATAATACCAAAGATTTTAGTCTCATGACACTGATCAATGTGACATTTACCTACAGCACTCAAGAGTACACAGACAATCTTCTCTCTTTTGTTTACTTATAGAGTGCCTGATTTTCCATATCAGGAAATGTTTGCCACCATCTAGATACTACAGTCCTAGCAAGATGTATTTCTTATTTGGAATTCATTTTAACTCTGTCTCAATATCCTTTGGTAGTGCAAAGGGCTATTTTCACCTTCTCCACATAATTTATACCTGGTGTTTATTCTCCTTTCTTCTCATATACAGAGTATCACACTATCCCCATTTAAACTAGATTTTCTGAGTCTCCTTTTCTGGATTTGGAGGTTTTGATGTTTGTGGAGCAAAACATTTTTAGTAATTAAGGAGATACACACAGACAGATAACAGGAGTCAGTGCATCCTTATGTTGGTTGTACAGCTGGAGTTATTTATTGGGCTACTCCACTCTAGCCTGCCTCACATTTGGCACTTCTGTCCTTCTTCGGAGACACAGAATGCATTTAAGATTTCACCCACACAATAGGAACTAAAACTGAAAAAGCAGCATTCTTCCACCTTGTAGTAATATCACAGTAAGAAAAAGCAATGCATATAGCATTGACCCTCAGGCTTCAGCAGTATGATTCTTACTTTTTATACTGTGTCAGAAATATTTTCTGCAGATCAGTGGGCATAACTACACAAGCACTAAACTACCAGGAATTCCAAATTGCTGCCAAGTTACACTTCAATAAGAGCCTACTGAATCAAGACTCTGATGCTTCTGATGCAGATTGATTAATAACTGATTTTTATTTCCTGCACTGCAAACCACTCTGGCAGTTCTTGAGGTGTGTAAAAATTGCCTTTAACAGCACTTCACTAACAAGCAAAAGGTGTTCATGTAGAAGGAAACCAAAACAAAATAAAAATATTTCAC
Organism: Passer domesticus; assembly: GCF_036417665.1. Lineage (NCBI taxonomy): Eukaryota > Metazoa > Chordata > Aves > Passeriformes > Passeridae > Passer > Passer domesticus. Next base: position 46,358,280 of record NC_087476.1, read on the forward strand.
TTCAATAAAAAGTAAGCCATGGGAACATTGATCAAAATCAGTGAATAAATATGAAACAGAAATAACGTTATGGTTTTACATAAGTGTACACAAAAAAATTTCCAAAGGTTATTTATATTAGTTTGTTTAAAATATATTTTAAACAAATACTTTCCTATAAGGAAAAGCTGAGAGATCTGGGGCTGTTCAGCCTGGAAAAGAGAAAGTTCCAGAGGTACCATTGAGCAGCATTCCAGTAAAAGGGGGGTGCAAGACAGCTGAAGAGGGACTTTTTATAAGAGCACAAAGTGATAAGACAAGGGGGAATGGCTTTAAACTGAAAGAAGGCAAGTTTGGATTAGATGTTAGGAAGAAATTCTTTATTGTGAGGATGGTTAGACACTGGAACAGGTTGTCCAGAGAAGCTGTGGATGCACAGTCCCTGGGAATTTTCAAGGCCAGGCTGGAAGGGGCTCTGAGCAAGTCAGTCTAGTGCAAGGTGTCCCTGCCCATGGCAGGGGGGTTAGAACCAGGTCATCTTTAAGGTCCCTTCCAACCCAAGCCATTCTCTGATTCTATGAAATACCGACAGGCCAGATGGGATTATACAAGAGCTTGGCCCTGAATAATAATTATTCCTGGTGAATTTTGAAGTCAAGTGCTCTCAGTTGCTCTCAACCCAACAGGAGTAAGAATTTTTATCCTGGTATCTCAACTGATGCCAGATTATCTGAGGTCCTGTAAAAGATCCCAAACTTTGACATTTCATAAATTAGCAAGTCAGGTCTATAGATAGACATCCCCTTCTGATCCAGCTGGTAACAAGTAATTTAATTTACTCCCTATCTGTTACCACCTGCTTCAGAAGATTGTCACCTGCCAAGTTTACTGAGAGGGATCCCTGTTTCAGAACTCCATGAAGGACACTGCAGCAGTTCTCAGCTGTGCCACACCACTCTCCTCCTGACCTGTCACTCATGGACGTGAAGATGCATCCCTTCCACATGTGGATACAGCACCAAGTTTCTTCAGCGTGCTCCCAAGGAAGGAGCAATTGAAGCTCTGAGCTGGCTGCATGCAGGAGGCAGCATTCATCACTTTTAACAGCCAGGCTCTTTTTCCCTCAGGAAGACAAGAAAAATGTGTCTCTTCAAGGACTTTTGGCAGAACCCCAAAGATAAGGCCCTGGAGGGAAATGGGAGCCCAGGAAATACATGTGGGAAGTCAGGCAAAAATGCCAGGAGACCTCTGTGGGTGAACAAGGAGCACCTACAAACTCAAACACAAAAAGGAAGCAGAGAGAAGATGGAATCAAGGACCTGTGAGGAAAACAGACACATTGTTCATGTATGCAGGGATGAGTTCCCAAAAGGTAAAGCCCAGCTGGAACTGAAGCCAGTGATGGATGTCAAAGACAACAAGAAGTGCTTCTGCAGGGGATAAACAAAAGACTGGGAAAAAATGTGAGCCCACTGCTCCCCCTTCCCTTCCTACTACAAAATCTCACTCCATTATTTTAGACTAGGCACAGTAAATAGAAGCAGCTCTGTACCCCTTACTGTACTTACCCTTCTTTTCTTTGTCTAATATAATTCCTATTATGTACTTACATAATGTTTAAGGAGTTCTGGAAAAGACAAAGGCACATGTGCAAAGGAAACAAACAGGTGGGGGTTTTGTGGGGAATTTTGTGGGGTTTTTTTTTCTTTTTTTGTCAAAACCTGTGAGCTGGTTTGGCTTGCAAATTCCTAACTGAAGAGGCTCAGCAATGTAGCTGCTGAGAAAGGGAAATCATCTTCTGTAATACTATCAGCAAATTACCTTTGTCCTGGGGATGATTTACCTTTTGCAACCCCAGCTACAGCCAGAAACACACACAGTCTCTTACAAGCTTTCTCCTGCATCTCTCTGCACCTTACAATGCTGTATTATGGCATTTAGATGTTTCACGTGGCAGCATTTTACTGAGAATCTTTTCTGACATCCACAGGCAATCACCTTTTGTCACATTATTGCTTTTAGCTACATTTCCAACTGAAAATAAGCCTAGGAACTACAATGCCCTTCTCCCAAGGCTGTCAACTCAGCAAATAGCTCAGATACAAAGATTAAATATAAGTTGTGTGTGTATATTTGCTCACATATGATCTATTATAATTTTTGAATGCTAAATCCTATGTTTTTTCACCACATAATACAAAAGGCTTTCAACCAGAGACACTCACAATCTAAACAGACAGAAAAGAACACAAGAGCTTAAGCAAAGACCCTTATCTTACTCTGTGCTTTTACAAAACATTTAACCTTTTACTTAGATAGACTAGTGCCAGGGCCTCACAAAGAAAGTAATGTGTTCAGGAGGGAATGGAGAAAAGGCACCTCCCTTCTGCAAAAGGATTGAGAAGGAATTTCAAACATGAAGATAAAAATCAAAATAAAATGGAAAAGCGAGACAAAGTAGTAAGCCAGAATTTGTTCATTATGTGTTTCAGCGAACTTTCTCTGATTTCCTGTAGTGCACCTTAACTGCAACAATGTTTATTTGCTAAATAGATACTCCAAGCCTTTAATCTATGAACATCCACAAGTAAATTTTGCAAACTACACGGCCCAAAATAAAATACATATTAACGTGCATTAATTGGAGGTCAGCCCACAGAAACCAGTGCATCCATATTAAGTACTCAAATCTCAAACACAAGCATTTATTTTAAGTTGACCATTTTGTTCTCCCTGCCTCAGAATTACGTAAGAGCCACCAAGGAACTGGCCTCTGGCAGCATGCACACGTAAATCTGTTCAAGCACTGACAGGACTGTTAGCTGAGGCCTCAGAAACCCAAAATCTGGGTCCTCAAGACGTGTATTTCCATATTTATCTCATCAAGCAGTTCAATCTCGCTGGCAGGCTCTGAGGACAGCCTCTTTTAAGAGATAAGTTGTCAAAATACTCCTGCCAGGACAGCAAAGACCAAGGTAAACCACTAATGCCCAGGGCAAATTTAGCCTGACAAGGCAGTAATCTCTTCTAAAATACCTTTGGCACTAATGCACCAAAAATTTCCCATCATCCAGCTGCATGCCCTGAATCACCATAGCTGGGAGACTGAGATGAACCCGGATTCTACATGACACTTAGGCTGATTTAAAAGCAAATAAATGTACTTGCTCCTTCACAGCAGTTCATGCCAGTCTGTGATTTACACAGGCTGATCTGGCACACATTTACATTCCTGTGAGGGCTTTCTGTAGTTTTTAACCGTATCACTTCACCTCCCTCCAGCTATAAAAAGAGAATGATGGTATTAATGTAGCATTACAGAGGCACTGTCAGTTATGACAATTAATTTTAAAAAAGAAATATTCAGAATAGAGAGTTGATTCTGCTTTATTGAGGTAGAGCTTTTTTTTTAAACAACAAAAATTTTATCTAAAGTGAGAAAGACCTGGTGCAAAAACCAAAGCTAAATACAGACAATGGTACAAAATGTTATTTTAAAATATCTGATAATTAACACTTGTAGGAAACCAAACATCTGTTCCACAGCTTTTATTCCCTGCAGTCAAAATTCAAGCCTTTGCAATTTGCCTGCTGAAAAGGTAACATGACCCAGCATCTTTTTCTGTATTTAGAAGACATCCAGATTTATGGGCTGTTTTTACCACAGCAGTATGCAATATTCCAAAACAAGCTCTAAGAAAAAGTAATTAAAAATGTGAAGCTTAAGAGAAAATGAGACAAAGCCTAAAGCCAAATAAAAACCCTGCTAAACTTATTTGACATTATTAAGATCTGCAATTTTTCTAGGAAAAGGAGAAATGCATTAGATCACACCTATCTGGACACAGGTAAACACTTGATATGGTGCAATGCTGACATTTATGTCAATTTCATGAAATTAAGGAGAGGCTGAAAGAAAATTTCAGCAATTTCCCTTGTAAACAATTTTAAATTAACATTTTAATTAATGACTTCAACATAATGAGTAGAAAGACACCTTTGATACAAAATATGAAATATAGCATATGGAAAGAAAATGGGAAAATTACAAAACTGGTGTAAAACTTATAATTATGGAGTGAAACATTGCAGCAAAATGTAGAATATGCAACATTTTCTCAAGAAAAGGATGCTCTTTAATGTATGATTTTTGCATACTTTCAAGTCTCATCAACAAAATGGGAGATTTAGTCTGTGAAACAGACAGCAGCCCACAAGCTCTAAGTGATGTGCGGGTGTTAGAAAGACAAGTTACTGGTTGGTAGAATTGTCTTGCTAAGCTTTAGGGCCTGGCAGGTTTCAGTGTGAGATCACACCCAGAGGGATGTTAACAAACTTGGGCAGAAGGACGTACCACTGACAGCAGACACAAAGAATGCAGAATTTATGGGCCACAAGGACATGGGGCAGAACCCCCAAGATCGGGAAGAAACAAATGAACCTTACCCAGCAACTGTGCTGAACCAGCTGTGACTGGGCAAAAGGTAATTCTGCAGAGGGAGATCCCAACCACAGATCATTGACCCAAAACCCATCGGCTCAAGAGAAGAGAAACACCATGGGACTGATTAGCATAAGAAGCAAGAGAATAATTAACCAATAGAAGATAGAACACTAATTAATACGAGAATTATGTAACATGCAGCCAATGAACACTAATTCCTTTGTTTGCTGACATGTATAAATAGCAAAAGGTGTTGATAGTTCTTGTGCTTGATTTGTGGATTCCACCGGGCATCCAGGCTTGCAGAACTCTGAAATAAAAATAATCACTGTCTCTCTCATGTGTATAATTAATGGCTTATATTGTAATTATTGTTGCACACTGGGAAACAAATCTGATTTTTGTGGACAACAACATCCTGCACTTATAAATTAAGAGACTATGTCAGAAACCCTGGTCAGAAGGATGTATTTGATGGGAAGTATTTGAACCTGCCAAGATAACTAGACAGCATCATGCAAAGGACACGAAACTAACTGCATATTTTATTATTTAATAAAAGCTTTCTAAACTAATGGTCTGTACCAGAAGCACGACATTGTGTTAATAAGATGTGTTTGGTAACCTTTCTTTTTTAAATACAAAGGTGAGGGAAGGATGATACTTTAGGGACTCCTATTTTCCAGTACCACATCTGAGATTCAAGAAAAATTCGCAGAGCGCTCGGGAGTGCCACAAAGGAGCTCGTATTTTCGTTTTCGGCGCTGAGGAGAGGCCGGGCCCGCCGGGCGCACGGCGAGGCCCTGAGGGCGGCGTGGCTCCGAGCGGGGGGCGGGCCCGAGGGTGGCGCGGCTCCGAGGGAGGAGCGGCTCCGAGGGAGGAGCGGCTCCGAGCGGGGGGCGGGCCCGAGGGAGGAGCGGCTCCGAGGGAGGAGCGGCTCCGAGCGGGGGGCGGGCCCGAGGGAGGAGCGGCTCCGAGAGGGGGGCGGCTCCGAGGGCAGCTGGCCCCGAGGTGGGGGCGGCTCCGAGCGGGGGGCGGCTCCGAGGGCGGGCGGCTCCGCTCTAAGATGGCGGCGCGGGCACCACGTGGTGCGCGCTGAGGCGGGCGCGGGGCGGGCGCTGGCGACATGGCGGCGACGGCGGCGGCGGGCAGCGAGGGCGGGAGGAGCGACGGAGCGGAGGAGGACGAGGTGGAGGTTGGTGGATGGCGACACGGGACGCTCCCCAGCCCCGGGGAAGGGTCCGGCCCCCCGCGGGGCGTGGCCCGGCCCCGCTCCGCCCGGCCGGAGGGGCAGGCGGGGAGAGGGGCCGGTCGCGGGCCGAGCGCCTTTCCCTGGGGCCGGCGGCTTCTCAGTGCCCACAGCGGTGCCGCCCCCAGAGCTGCGTGGGTCTGGCTGTTCTTCCTCGGGATTCCCCGAAAACGGCGTGGTCAGAGAGCGCATTTGCAGTTTATGCTGCTTCCTATCGCCATAAAATCGCAGAAGGGTTTGGGTTGCAAGGGCCTTTAAAAATCATCTGGTTCCAAAGCCCTGCCATGGGCAGGAACACCTTCCACTAGACCAGGCTGCTTAAAGCCTCATCCAGGGCAGTCCTGAACACTTCCAGGGATGGGACATCCACAGATTCTCTGGGCAATCTGTTCCAGTGCCACACCTCTCCCCTCAGTAAAAAAAAAAAAAAAAAAAATTCATTAATGAAAATTTCAGTATCTAATGTAAACCCACTCTCGATTTAAATCTGTTACCCCTTGTGCTGTCACTACAGGCCCTTGTAAAAGTCCCTTTCCAGCTCTCTTGTAGGCCCTCTTTGGGTGCTGGAAGGTGCTGTGGGATCTCCCCAGAACCATACTGATGCTTGTTTTTCAAGGGTGAAAAAAGTGCTTCCCCCATTGCTTGCTAGGAAGGAAGGCCAGGAAATTCCAGTGTGAAACAGGTGTCTTATGGAATAGTGGTCACTGAATTTCCCTGGGTATTACAAGAGTTCTGTCTCTTGACAAAATGCAGCATAAGCTCCACTTTGGGGTCTGTTTATCCTGAAAGGCTGTGTCTTTGTATGCTGTTCTTATTGGTAAAGATTGATTTTAGGGTGGCCTTTTTTATCCCTCTGAGTTCTGTTATATTGGTTATAGCTGTACCTGATCAATTTCTCTTGTAGGAGCAACTGGTCATGGTTGAGCTATCAGGAATTATTGATTCAGACTTCTTAGAGAAATGTGAAAACAAGTGCAAGATTTTGGTGAGTGATTACAGCACAATAGGAAAGGGGTAAGTTATTATGGATGTGAACAAGGGAGTGAGGCTGCTTCTAAATTTCTTGACGTTGATAACATTAGATAAAATCTTTGATAGAGAATAATGTGTGCTGTGCTTGTCTGCATGTTGTGGGCTCTCTTTCAGAAACAGCATAAAGTCTTTGAATATGTTATTGCATAAATATAAGGAAACTGTTTCAGAAGTATATATAAACTTGGACCAGTATCTGCTCTGATTTCATGTTCTAAGTTAATTTTTCTTTAAATTGTATATTGCATATGTTAAAAAAGCCATAAATGTTAATCACACTTACTCGAATAACTGGAATACAGTGGACAGGGAAAGCAAAATATTTAAGATTTGCACTGTATTTAAAAAGGGGTTTTTTGCAGATGTGTCCTGGCAAGTTCAAGTCTTGTAAAGGATAACTGGGTATTGAGCATTTCATGAGCACATTTGGATGTTGTTTCCTTCACTGTAAGGTTATTGTAGGAATCTGTTTTTCCTGTTCCTTTTGAGTTTTTTTGATTACTTTATCTGTATAGGACAGATTTTATTTGCTTTTCAAAACTTATGTAGACTATGAGAGTTGTGTAGATAGTATTAGTACTACTGATTTGCAAATACTTTCTCAAAGTAGACCTTTATTATAGGCTGAAAAGATGGAAGAGAACATAGAGTGTGCTACTGATCACAATATGTATGAGTAGTAAAGTAAATTCTGAATGTGTCAGAAGTAGAAATACAATCAAAATTCACGAAATATTCATCTTTGGATGGGTATGCAGGTTTCCTTCCTTGATCTCATATGATTCTCTTGAAATTTGTTACATGTATCACTCATACTGATGGCTGAATGGCTGCAGAGGCTTCAGTACTGCTGCTGGGATTCTTTTAAAAGTTGTGCTTTGAGAGTCCCTTGTAATGTTACTACTGAAGGGTTAAAGTATCCATACTGTGGACTACTTGTATCCACGTGTACTTGAGTTCACAGAGTAAGCATTCCTTGAGACTTTTCCTAAGGTACAGCTGTTATTAAAACCTTAATTAAAAGAGTTTGCTCTGTGTTACTCTGTTTAGCAAGTTTTCTGTGATGCTCCTCGCATCAGGGGAAGACAAGTCTCCAAGTCTGTATGGTCCACAAAGGAATGCAAATCAGACAAATAAATAAAATTTTGATTGTAAAACCCCTATAACAATATTGTTTAGTACTCATGTGTTATTAATTGTATTTATTTCTTGTAGAAGAAAAAAAAACCCACAAAAATATGTTCTATGTGTTAGCTTAGTGTTATTGGTGGTCTCAATTTATGTAGAAGAAAGGGAATCCCAGAGCTTAAATTTTGTTGATTTTGTACTTTTGAAATGCAGAAATGTATAAGAGGAAAATTGCACAAATTCATATTAACCTGTGTGGTATTCTGTATTTTATGCAATTTACCATGTAATGCCTTATCTTCAAAACCTTTAGCAAGTGCTTGTCTTCATGTCCTGAATAATTCTGATGTTCACAAGGTACTATTCAAAGACATTTTGCATTAATTAGTGTGTTCTGTTCAGACATTGATTTTTATCAAAATACAGTATATAGATATATATAATATAAAGAAAAATGGGATGCTGGCTTGTGTATTGGAAAACCTGCTCTCTAGAGGAAGGGAACGAGCTGATAGAAGTGCTTCCTTACTCTTCCACTCCTTGTTTAAAAAAACAAAATAGCAACAATTTCCAACTCCTTCACAGTAGAGACACAGTAATCACAGAAGCTTCTGTCACCCTGCAGTGGCACTTCTGGTGCTGATGTAGTGCCTTATGCTGGACTTCTTCACCCTGTGCATTTTCCAATTTTAAAGTTATTCCACTTTCTAGAACTTGTATTAATTGAAGCTTAGAAAATAGCATCATCTTCATGCAAACACCTACATTTCTGTTAATTTGAAATGGAGGTTACATTAATTTCCTAGAGGAAATAACAGCACTTTAATTTATGTAGATTATTGGCTGCAGTTTGATCTGAATTTGTTGTAATATACTAGAGTATTTCCTATACAGTTCTGTACTAGGTTTTATTATGATTAGTAAAAGAGTTTTATCTGGGTTTTTTTTTTTTTTCATTTAATGTACTTAATGGAACATGTATGATGAGGAGTTGATATAATCTGGGTTCTGCTATGTCTCTCTTTGCTGGTCTTATAGTGAGAAGTTCACCTGGGCTAATACAGACCTGACATTGTGCAATTTTATCCTTCTTTACATAGGGAATAGAGACAGAGAGGCCCATTTTACAAGTGGACAGATATGTATTTGCAGGAGAATATGAAGGTAGGAAAACTTATGTGAATCCAATCTCTCCCTTTTCACGTGACCCAAGGAACTTCCTTAACATCAGGTGGTTTTACTGCAGTTGGTCCTGTGAGATGCTGTAGTTGTGGGTAGCTGTATAACACCATGTAGAGCAGCAGCAGTCTGAGTTCACTGCTAAATTAACCATGCATCCATGGTACTTCCAGGGAAAGTATGTCTGGAAGCTGACTCTGGGGTGCACCAGCTAGTATTACTGCAGACACAAATGTGGGATATAAAATGCTTTAAAGTGCTGTTGTCTCCTGTGTCAGCAGGACTGGCACATTGTGCAGTCTGTAGTTCTTTCATTTGCCCTGTGGTGACAGCACTGGTCTGGAAGAGAATGGTCTGGGATCCTCCCTTGTAGTGACTCCAATGGCTGTGATACTCCTGCCTGCTCCGAGTTCCTCACCAGTGCTGCACCTCTGTGAGGGGCTGGAAGTCAGAGCATTCCCACAGCTGGGCCAGTGGGCACATTATCAGCAGCTGATACAAATTAGTCTCTAAAACTGTTTCACTTTGTTTTTCATAGATGCCTTGGGAACCTGTGTGGTTTTTGAAGAAAACACAGAGCAAGGTAATTGTTGTGATTTGATGTTCTGTTTGTTTCAGTAGCTGGGGAGGTTAAAAATATTTATCTTGTTTCAGTTGCTAGTGGAATTCACTATAACAATTGGGGTTTGGGTATTGTTTTTTCTCCTCTCTTCTTAGTAGATGCAGAAGGCAACCAAAAAGTACAGCTGAAATACAAGTGCCACACAGTGAAGAAGCTGAACATGACACGGACCCTTCTGACTGAAAAGAAGGAAGGAGAAGAGAATGTTGGTGAGTGATTCTGCTCTTATGCCTGTGGACATGAGTGGATTATGCTTAATCCACAGGGAGAGTCAGCCTTTATTGAGTATTTGATTCAAGAGCCTGCAGGAAGTTAAAGGAACTTTCTTCTTTAGGCACCATATGTGGATATTTAAAATTTAAATTAAAAATTAAATACATTTCTGACCAGTGCTGCCTCCAGAAATGGCTACTACAAATGGTCACTACAAAGAAGTGTAAGAGCAGAGCTGATGCTCCCTGGTACATTCTTCTGTCATCTAGAAGTTTCAGAATCAGAGGTGCTGTTTAGTAGTTCTTTCTTGATTTTTTTTTTCCCCCTACTTCCATCATTTTTTCTAAGGACTTTCTGAGTCTCTGTAATTGTTGAAAATAACTGAATTATACTTACTGAATTTACAGTTAAATGGAAATGAATTTAAATTAGTTGCAAAGACATACCTAGAAGACCATTTTTATTGATTTTCATTCTGTAGGCAGAACTCTGGGTTCATATGTTTGCTTAATTTATTTTTTTGTACAGAAGTCAGAACTTTTACATAGGCAAATACCGACTGTCCTACTTTATATAGCAGCATTCATTAGAACTGTCCTACTGCTTTTAGCTGCCTTTTTTCACTCAAGTCACTGTTACTGTTTCATATTTTAAGAATATATAGCCATTTTACCTTAAACATGAGCAGTCAGCTGGACACTGGCCATAGGAGATGTAAATGAAATGTCAACTAGAATCTAACCAAACATCAGCATTCCTATCAACAGCACATACTACTTCTCTCTACAGAAGTAATATTATGTATTATTAAACTGAAACCATTATTGTGATAGTATAGGTAATATTGAGATTAGAGAGTATTTTGCTTAATGCAAAGGCCTTTTTTATTCTGGAGCAGCAGTACTGCTGATAAGTACTGAAAACCACTTTGTTTCTGTACCATAAAGGGAATTTAACTTGTGCATACACTTGTGAATTGACAAGATGTACTAAGTAAAAATCAAAATGGGAGTGAAATCCCATTTCTGTTTGGGGTTGGTTTCAACCTGTTGTTCCAACTTGTTGTTACACTTGAGTTAAAGAGAGTGCAAGAACTTGTGTCCTATCTCTGTTGTCATTACCAATTGCCAGAAGATCTAATATTTAGGTGAACAAATATTCTGTTCTCTTCATTGCATTAGTGAAATATTTTCTCTGCATTTTGATTTATATTTAAGTTATTTTAAGAGTTTAAGAGTGGAATCAGACACCTAAATACAACAGGAACTGCCATACTGGATCAAAGGAAAGATCTTTTTAGTCCTGCATTGGATTTTCTGACTATGAAAAGTAGTAAATGGGCACGTGAAAAGTAATAGGTGAGGGATATGCACATCTTTCTATTCTAAGTGGTTTTTTTACTTAGATCTTGGTCAGGCTCAGCCTAATAACAGTGAACTTAATTTAAGTACTGCTAACTCCTTTTGTCACTAATAGAATTTTCCTTCTTTACATCAGGTGGAGTAGAGTGGTTGCAGATCAAGGACAGAGATTTTTCCTACAGCAGGCTTAATATGATTTGCAGTTTTCTGCCTGAAAAGGATGATTCTGAGGAGTCAGCTCAGGCCCAAGATAAACTGACTGAAGAGTCAGAGGGAGAGGTGAGTGGCAAAGGCAATTCTAACATGAACTGTGACCTGGAAAAGCAGCACACCTTGGAAATAGATGCCCCTGTTCCTTTGCCTGTCAGCTCTGCTTCTGGGGCAGAGGAAACTCCTTCTGGAAATGCTGCCTTAGAGGATGTACCTCCATGATACTAACTCTGATCTTTTCAGGATTTCTTCACAGAATTAATGGGCCAACTTTTATAGGCCATGACATGGTTTTCACCTTCTCTGAAAAATGAATAGTGGAAAAACAGACATTATGTTCTTGTGCATTGCTTTTGTGTTTGAATTATAGAGGGAAGGGCTTAAGTGTTTTTTAAAATTACTGACTGAAAATGTATGTATCCCTACCTCAAAACTGGACAAGTGGAAATGGTTACATAATTAAAAGAAACTCCTAGCTTAGGAAAATGTTGATGTATTGTACAGACTGAAACATTTTGTAAAAAGAAAGAAACACAATTGTTTAAAATAAAGACCTGAATTTTTTTCAACTATAGCTTTACCTTGTGTGTCGTATTTACCCACATACTCTGTCTGCTCTTGTACTGCAGTTATTGAAAGAAAACAAGTGAGTGTGGCTCTTATTGAATACTCCTCAAATTGCTTAGTTTAGATTCTCTCTAGTGTCCTTTGTCTCCTTGATGGAGTTTAGAAATCTTTCATGTGGAAGGGGACTTTAGGAGGTTGCTATGTAAAATAGGGTCAACACTAAAATTCAGGGCAAGTTGGTCAGGGCTTTGTCCACTCAAGTCTTGAAAACTGCTGCAAACTTGTCAGCAAATGAAAGCCAGGTCTTAAAAAGGCATCTGTCATACTGCTTCCCCCATTTTCTCTATAATATAATGCGTGTTTTACAAACTGAAATGTGGCCACCCCATTTTTTCTTTTTCCTCGCAGTATCTTCTTATCTCTAATCTTCCTCTCTGGCATTTTCCTGAAGGGTTTTATGCTTAAGATCCTGTAGCCATGCATCAGTGGTCCCCAGACTAGTCCATGTGACCGTATTGTGCCGCCTACCTGGTCTGTGGGTTGATACTGCTGCATCATTTATTGTGCCACACACCGTTCTCTATCACAGTTGAGTGTGTGGTGCACTCAGGATAATGTGTTCAAAAGCACAACAGTTTTAAAACAGAAAACATTTTCTCTCTGACCCTTCTTCTTTCCTACCTTTCTCTGCGTCTCCGAAAACAGTGTAACTGCAACAGTGCTGTGAGGATGAGAACACCTCATTAATTCCAGCATAATTATGTAATACCTTAATTAGTAATGATCAGAGGAGAAGCTCACCCACAGCGTTGTTCACAGCACAGCACCAGTAAAGAGAAGTCATTAAAACAGCAACAGTTTCAAACCATCATTCCCATTTATTCTCTTTTTTTTTTTTTTTGTCTGTGTAGAAGCAACTTGAATCCTAGGGGAAAGAGAGGCAGGGAGAGGAAGAAAAGGGAACATGTTGTGTGTGCCTCCAGCCCGGGTGTGGATCTTTCACATGGTGCTGTTGCATTTGAGGTTTCAGGGAGACCGCACAGCCATCCCTCTGGAGTTAACTGCAACCGTGGAAGTTTAAAAACATCATCATCCACGCTTGATTTGTGTGGTGCTGATAGACAGAGGACAATTATGACTGGAATAACGATCCTGGGAACACGCAGGCTCTGAGTGCCAGCTCTGTGGCAGCGGAGCCTCCTGCAGAGAGGGCTCTCGCCATGGCTGCTTCAGCCACAGAACAGAGAGCTGCTTCGAGTCTGTTCTCGGACAGCAGCAAACACAGCAACTCTGCCATGTTTTGTTAACTCGTTGCTTAGCCGGGTGCTACGTAAGTCCGGTTTTTTCCCTATGCACGAGGAGTGTTCCAGCAGCATTGGTTTCTGGCCTTCTCAGCCTTTTCTTTCAGTGCTGCACTGGAGCTGTTTCTTTGTTCTAGTTCATCTGGTAATCAGCATTATTTTTGACAACATTTTATGTATTATCACACACAATGAGTACATTCATAATAACGTTGGGGTCTTTTAAAATTTTAAGTTTTTTTTCTAATGGTCGAGCTTTTGTTCCTATTATTAACCCTAACTTTTGCAGGTGAAGAACCTTTTCCTGATATCCAACCTAACCCTCCCCGGACACAACTTGAGGCCATTCCCTCAGGTCCTGGCACTGGTCACCGAAGAGATCGGTGTCTGCCCCTCCTCTTCCGCTCAGGAGTTGGTGGCAGATGCACGGAGCTCTCCCTCAGTCCCCCCTGCTCCGGGCTGAAGCCCAAGCGCTCTCCGCGCGGCATCGCCCGTGGGACGGCTGAGCGGCGCCGCGCATGCGCCGTGCCCCGCCGCGCCGGCGGACGTGACGCGCGCGGCGGGTGCCGCACGTGAGGCGGCGATGGACGCGCTGGAGCGGGTGGTGTGAGTGAGCCCTGGGAGAGCCGGGCGGGCAGAGGGGCACGGCACAGGGAAAAGCCGTGTGGAAAACGCGCGGGGAAGAGGAGGCCGAGCGTCGCCGTCTTTTTAGTGGCCCTCACTCTGTTGGTAGCTTAAAATGACCGCTGGTGTTGCATCTGTTTCCGTACACATGGGAGAATTCATTTCTGAAGTTTCAGTGATAGCCAGCGACAGCGTGGGGAGCAATTGCCGTAAACTAAAACACCAGAAGGGCCACCTCAGCGTGAGGAGGAACTTCTTTTCAGTGGCAGGCCGCTGGAGCAGGCTGCCCAGGGAGATCCTGGAGGGTCCCTCTCTGGAGACAGTCCAAACCCAGCTGGACACGTTCCTGTGTCACCCTTTGGCAAGGGGGTGGCACTCAGAGATCTCCAGAGCTCCCTTCCAGCCCTGACGGTGCTGTGATGCCTCTGTGTGTGTGTGGTGGTCGGGGGGGGGGAATATTGCTTGTTTTAAAGAAGAAAATTAAATTAATGCTTTATTGAGAAGGTAATCTAGTGGAGAACTGTAATTCTTAAGGCACGTAGCCACTGATGGGTATAAGGTCTGTGCCCCTGCAAAGGCTGCGGTATTTCTCCTGGGTAGTGCCCAGCATTCCTCGCTGGTTCCTGACAACAGATACCTGTGCTTTTATTTTGGGGCCCTTGCTGGTCTTTGAGGAACTTTGCTTTCTTCTCATAAAAAAGTTTCTCGATTGTTGAGGGAGCTGATGGTAGGGGAATCCTTCAGCCTGGCACTAGGCTGGGAATTCTAGTATAGCTTGAGCTCTAAATTAGCAGAAACTGAAAAGCACAAGACGGTAAAGTCACCTTTGCTAATTTGGGGGGACAGTGAGGAAGAGGAGTGGCAGTAAAAACACATTCACCTGAGGCAGGCTTTTGGCATTGATTGTAATTCTACAGGTTGGGATTAGTTTTTTATTCAATTAGTCATTGAAACAAGTTACTTGAACAGTTTGTTCCAGTTCTTGTTTGGCTTCACTGTTTTCTGTAGTGTCAAGTCTTATTATGTATATTAAGCTTTTAACTTTTAATTTATTGTTACAGAAAACCTAAAACTAAGAGAGCAAAAAGATTTCTTGAGAAGAGAGAACCCAAGCTAAATGAAAATACAAAAAATGCTATGCTCATAAAAGGAGGAAATGCAAATTTAACAGTGACCGAAGTGCTTAAAGACATTGTAAGTTGTTGGACATTGCATGCAACCTTCCTCTCTTTCTTACAATATTCTGTCTCTGCTGCACTATCAGTATTTTCACTCTCCCTGTAACCCAAATCTCAGAATAACCAGTACTCCAAAGGTGTCATTACCTGCTTCTTAATGAAGATTGCTGCCTTCCAGTTTCTTCTTTGCCAGAAGTTTTGAGCTTGCTCTTTTATTTTTTCCCAGTTGTCTAGCATATAAGTGAAGTGTTGCCAAGTCTGTCTGAAAATAAGAGGATTAGGAGGATTAGGTGCAGAACTGGGACTGTATCACACAGCTAAGTTATATCCCAGAATCCTGCAAGCTGACTGTGTGTATTGATAGGGAGCTTTCAGCCTCTCCTAAAACTACCAATCTTGTCTCTACCTAAAGTTACCAATCTTGTCTCCTAACTCCATAGCTCAAAATATTGCAGCTGTTCCTACACTCGTTTTTCTCTTTGCTTTGTTGTTTTCCTATTCTTTTATGCTTCTATAATCAAGTTGTTTTCTCTCCCTGTTTTTCCTTATGCCCCTTAGAAGCAGAGGGATTGCATTTCATCGCTTTGATTTCAGCTGGTTCTCAGTTAATTTTTTATTTCTTAGTTTCTATAAATAATTTCTTGTGCAATTAATTTGGAAGCAAAGAGAGTCACCAGCTCGAAGGGTATTACTGTGAGCAGGCCTTTTGAGGTGCATTCTTCTAGCCTGCTCTGCATAGTTACTGTTTCACATGTTCCTGCACACTATTGGGTTGTAAAAACAACAGTGCTGTGTATGTTTTAGAGATGACATGTGTTAAACTTTGTGTTTTGCAGTATGCTGTGAAGAAGCCTTTTGCTGTGCTGTATAAAAGGTAAGTGATCTCACTTTGACATCTTTGAGTCTTCTGGCAGACAGCTTTTGGTGGTTTCAGGGCATGAACAGAGATGCAGGCTCACCTGGGGGCTTGAACAGTGACCAGGGTGCAGAAGATGACTGATGATAATTTTCAATAGACTGGAAACAGGCAATGTGTGATCAGCATTGGTGCTGATCTGTGGTAGCTGGTATGGAGCAGGATTCAGCTCTAGATCTTGTTCAAAATGGGAACCCGGTGTCTGTATGAATGTGCTGCAGAAACAGCTGTAAATTGTCTAAATTTAATGAATGAACAGGCAAAGGCAGTTATTCATTGTGAGTCACTGGTGGTAGTGGTGGTGGTGTTCTGCAGGTCAGGCCCCAGAGACAGGAAATGGAGGAAAGTACTTAGAATAACAGTGATGGCACTAAGGCACTCCTGGCAGTAGTAATGACTTGAGCCTTTACTGCTGGAGTTTCTGGTAGAATGCAAAACTTTTTATTATCAGAGAACTAATAGGAAATGGTTATCTGGGCCTGGGTTGGTTTTTTTTGTTTGTTTGTTTATAGGTTTTTGGGTTTTGTTTGGTTTGGTTTGGGTTTTTTTAACTTGTTTTTTCTCCTCCTCTCAGGAAAAATATTACCAGGCCTTTTGAGGACCAAACATCGTTGGTAAGTATGAACAATGTTTTCTCTTGCAACAATTTTGAGCAGGCTGTTCTTCTGTGCCAAAAGGTGAACCACCAGGAAGGAAGAATAGCCTGTCTGAATAGAGCTTTGCCTGGAACTAAGGAGTAAGAAAAGTGTATTGCTTTTGGGAGAGGCATGCCACTCAGGAGGACCACAAAGATGTTGTGAGGGTATGCAGGGAGAAGATTAGAAGGGCCCAGGCCCAACTGGAGCTTAACCCGGTCACTGCCATAAAAGACAGTAAAAAATGTTTTTGCAATTACATCACTAATAAAATGAGGGCTAAAGAGAATCTCCATCCCTTACTGGATGCAGAGGGAAACACAGGGGCAAAGGATGAGGAAAATGCTGAGGTACTAAATGCCTTCTTTGCCTGAGTCTGCAATAGCAACACCAGCTGCTCTCTGGGTACCCTGAGCTGGAAGACAGGGACAGGGAGCAGAATGAAGTCCCCATAATGCAGGAAGAAATGGTTGGTGACCTGCCACACCACTCAGACACACACATCTATGGGGCTGCATGGGACCCGTCAAGGGTTTTTAGGGAGCTGGTGGAAAAGCTCACCAAGCCCCTTTCAATCCTTTAGCAGCAATCCTGGCTGACTGGCTAGAGGCTAGAGTTTTGCAATGTGTGTGTTGTTGCAGTATATGCAGGACACATTCGAAGCATTTGAGTTTTTTACATATTTTTAATAAAAAATACAGTTATTAGAGAGTGCACAGATATCACGTACAGTGATTAACAGAGCTGTGTGAGCACATGTTTCAAGGGGACTCCCCTCTGGCCTGTCTAGAGTCAGTATTTCTCAGGGATCTGGTGGCAAAACTCGATGCTGAGCTATGTGATTTGTAGATGCAATTAATCCAGCCTCTCTCTGACCTCCTAGAGGGGCAGAGCTGCAGTGTCCTCTCTGAGCTGCTGCTGTTGCAGGGGTGGGAGATGGAGTGTCCTTCTGTGCTTCACAAGTGCCAGGTGCAGGTGTATGTTTGTGGGAAGCACTGTGTAAGTTGTGTGTGTGTGCATCACTCTTGATACACAAGATGAGGAGCTGCCTTGGGAGGCAGAAGTGCATAAAAAGACTTTGGAGCTGGACATCTTTAGAAAGAACTGCTGCAGTGTTGGCTCTGGACGTGGTACCACAGTAAGTTTTCTAATCTGTTCCTCCTGGAGAAAAGGTCTCTGGGATAATCACCACTGGCTTGGTTTTAGGTAGCATCTTAGTCTTAAATAATAAATTGACATGAAGTTGTTCTGTGGTTGGATTCTTGTGCCAAGTGCAGATGTTGTTAGCCTTGCTCTTGAAGGAATTAACTGGCTGTTCAGAAGCTGCATAAAGCTTAGTTGGGAAACTACAATGAGACATTACAATGGTAGCCAGCTTGACAGTACTTGTCAGGCAAGGAGAAGTGGTTGAAAGAATTTTGTGTAAAACCAAGTAATCAGGAATTACAAGAAAGAGTATTATAGATAAAATGGCAAGAAAAAATTGCCTGACTTGTATTTTAAAATGCAATGGTAAATAAAAATAAATAAAAAATTTATTTTTAGCTGTTAGTTTTAGTATAAGTGCTGAAAAACACTCATTATATGCTCAAAACTCTTCTATAAGTGCAGTTACTCTTCTCATTAAGCAGCTCCTAAACTCATACATTCGTGCCATATGCTTCTGAAGAATATTTTAAACCCTGTGTGCTGCAACTGAAAAGTTTGATTATTTTCTTCAATTGCAGGAGTTTTTTTCCAAGAAATCAGATTGTTCTCTGTTTCTCTTTGGCTCTCATAACAAGAAGCGACCTAACAACCTGGTAATAGGTAATAAGTCTCACCTGGGTTTTTATTGGGATGGTATGTGTAGTTTTCAGTGAATATTTAAATAGCTGGATTTTCTTTTTTTACTCTCACAGGTCGCATGTTTGACTACCATGTGCTAGACATGATTGAGCTGGGTGTTGAGAAGTTTGTATCCCTGAAAGATATCAAGGTAAGGAATTGCTAATTTGGTATTTCAGCGACACCTACTGGTGGATTTTTTTTTGGTTGCAATTTTTTCTGTGCCCTGAAATGAATCAAGTTGTTTAAAAGAAGTATTTCATGCAATATATGAGGATTGGTAATTTGTGTACTCCAGAATGTTAATTTTATGCTCTGCTTTTTTATTTAGTTTGCTTGGTCTATTCTGTCTCTATTGATCACAGGTCACAGCAGTTTTTCTTTCAGTGTTGAATGACTGGCCAGCTATTAAATCAATGATATGTTTCCAAACTGTCTGAATTTTTGTTGTTTTAAAATTCTTATTCCACAGAACAGTAAGTGTCCTGAAGGGACAAAACCTATGTTGATATTTGCTGGTGATGTGTTTGATGTGAATGAAGAATACAGAAGACTGAAGAGCCTGCTTATTGGTCAGTATTTTGCTTGTTTGTGCAATAGGATTGCGTGGATCTGTAATGTGATC
This sequence comes from Passer domesticus, assembly GCF_036417665.1. NCBI lineage: Eukaryota > Metazoa > Chordata > Aves > Passeriformes > Passeridae > Passer > Passer domesticus. Next base: position 46,377,370 of record NC_087476.1, read on the forward strand.
TGTTGGGAAAAGCTAGTTTGTCAATAAATGCTTGCTTATGTTCAGCACAGAAGGAATACAGCAATGAGCACTTGTAGGTTTCATGTCACAATAAAGTTAACTAATCATGATGACTTTTAAAGGGAGGAAAAAAGAATGTCCTAAAAGACTTGGAAGATGAAACTTCATATTCACTAGAGTTCATTGCTTTGGTTATGGGAAAACTGTCATTTTCCAAAATGTCTTGGCCTTATTATTGTACTGGGTCATCATTTTTCTAACCAAGTAATGTTTTGAAATATCTAAATTGAAATCAGTGGATTGAGTTCAGAAAGTTTCAGAAAGGATATTTTGCTTACAAAAAAGTCAAATCAGTCTACTTCAGCTTCTGTTTTTGTAATGAAAGCATTTTTTGTTGGAAATTCTCCCAATTCTAACAAGCATGGTGTTGCTTGGGATACTTGGAGAGAACATATGCAGTAAAAATCAGCTGTAGATAAGTTGTGCCCTAACTTTAAGGCAGGCTTGGAGCTTAGGAAACAAACTGGTATGAAGTTTTTTACTATCTTGAAGTTGGAGTCTCTGGAAGATAAAGCACGTTGTAACTTTAAAGAAGCAATATGTAGACACAGAAGTTATAGGATATTGTCTTTGGCACTTCTTGCATGGCAAAACTAGATCTAGTAAGTAGGGCGGAATGATTTTTCTTTTTGATAGTTTTCCTAAAAGTAGATTAGGGTTTTTTTTTTGTTGTTGTTTTTTTAAGTTATGGTAAAATACTGAACCTGGCCCAGTAAGAGCAGTCTTGTTCTTTTAGTTCCATTCTTGGGTTTCTAGGCAAACGGGTAAAAGATTGCTCTTCAGAAACAGACCCTAAAAATGAGAATTTTTTTCTTTAGTGTTATTCCTTAAAGCAAGATGTTTCATCTGGAATGAGACTGAAAGGGAGCAGGAGAGGAGTAAAATTTCTTCCTCTCAATACAGTTGATTGGTTCTTGGGGATGGCTGAAAGGGTGGTAACTGAGCTTCTGCATCTTTGAAAATGACTGAATACAAAGATAAGTGAGTTTTACTGCTGCCTGTTTGTGTCACTGTAAATTAGTGTTTACACAGGAAGCAGGTGCATTTTCTGCAGTGTATCTTGTTCAGGCATCTGCACAGTGATGGGCATCCAGATGTGCCCAGCAGCCCATGGTCAAACAGCTGAAATGGCAGACATGCATAGGAAGATAGTTGCCAAATAACTGAGCAGTCCTTCCTATTTACCTTGATATTTTCCTGCCCTTTCTCCTTTCCTTTTATTAGCCATTAATGACTTGGCAGTCATATGTGCTCCACACCCAATCTTTCTTCTTGAACATATGCCAAGTACTCCAGGTCTTAATTATTCTGCTGAGTTCTGTGAAATACCCAGATGCAAAACAACAGACAAAGATTAAGGAGAGTAAAGGCTTGAAGGTATCACTAACAAATTAAAATCGTTTGGGTATTAATCTGACCAGCTTCAAAACTGCCCTTAACCAATAAGGAAGAAGTGATTTGTTCCATTTCTGCAGAAGATGGTACCCTTAAGCTGCTACTCTTGCTAGGAAAGATACCAGGATGTCTTTATAATAACAGCTGCAAATATTTTGTTGCTGTACCAGTATTGTTGGGATCCCAGAGGGAATATCAGATAGTTGACAGCTTCTTGTTGCCAAAGCAGTGTGATGCCAGTGATGCTGAGGAACAACCAGGCTTTCACTGATTTTTGTGATATCAAAAGGGTTTATGCATGTTTGGACAATCATCTTACAGCAGTTTCTTGGTAAAATTAAGGGCAAGGGTGGATTATTGTCTTCATGGTAACCAAATGCTATAGTCTGGTTAAACTGTGAAGTGGAAGAAGAAATAGGAGAAATAAATGTTTAGGAGAAATGAAATAGGATATTTTATTAAAAATAGGAGAAATAAATGAAAGATACATTTTCTTTGGAGACCTGAAAGAGAAAGACGTACCACGTTTTCTCTTTTGGTTTTTATTACTCTCCAAGTGGTAGTGTAGTTAATTTAAATGATGTAAGTTTTGGAATGCATTTAATGAACTTCTAATAGTTATTTATGCCTGCATCTGTAAGATGTTCCAACTCTTACAACACTGCCTGCTTGATGTTAGTTCTGTTATTGCACATCTATTTTATGCTAAAAATGGCCAGACCACTACAGGGCATGCTTATACACTTTCTAAATGTTGATTTGCAGATCTCTGCGATTTTAGATGGGCTGTCACCTTGGTCTTCAAACTTCCTTCCTCACACAGACTCTTTTTGAGTGTTTGAAAAGATTTGAGGGCTTTTTCTGGCCAAGAAAGGAGATGGCTGGGAAATGTTTAAACTGCAGTCACACTAACCAAAGCTACTTAGAATACAGTGTTACCAGATTTTGGGTATGAATTGATACAGAAGGAGTTGCATTCCAAAATCAATTAGGAATTTAATCTGGAAGTAGAAAGGTCCTGAAAAGCTCTCTGTATGAAAGAGTAAATTAGACTTTTTGGAAACATGTTTGAGGACAAGGGGGAGAGAGGACTAGGAATGGAAAGAGAAGAGAAAGCAAGTCTCTCGTCCAACCAAAGCAAGAGTTGTAAATTAAGAGTGTGTTTAAAAAACTTCAACTCTCTGGGTGTACTGAAGTGTAAGGTTTCTGCAGCTGTTGGGTGTTGCCAGGAAACAAATTCCTGACCACCTGCGTTTATGGGAAGCGATCATCCTGTGGGTAAAAAGATGTATGATGCCACAGGAAAATATGAAAGGGAGGTGTTGCCAATAAAACCACTGTGAATGTGAGCTTGTGTACCTGCAGAGAACTAATTTAAGGGAAAAAATTTGCCACGAGTGAACAAAATGATTTATTTGCAATTTTTCCTCTAACTACAAGTTAGACTCGAAATAAGAGAGTATTTAATTGACCAAGAAAGTTTCCTGGGCTGACTCCATGTCTTATTTGCCAGCCAAACTGTGTTCTGGATGTCACTTCAGAGCTTATGCTCTTTCAGAAAGGTAGTGAAGGAGAAGACAAGTAGCCAAGGGATCTGAAAGCAGGACAGAGCATAAAAGAGTGATGTGTTTTGCATCTGTTAGCAGTTCTCCTGTGTTTCGGCATTGCCCTGTCATGTTTATTAGCACACCTTGTTCCCTTGGTCAAGGTCACATTCTTTCTCCACCCTCTGCATATGTTGGACAGATTGCTGTGCTCATTGCAGGCTCTGATTGCACAGTATATTTTCATAGCCTGATATAAGAACCTTGCTAGAGGCAGCCCATTTTGTAGTTAACCTGTATTTCAGTGTTCTCTTTGCAAACTGGGCAAGTATTTGAAGTGTCTTATTTTCAGAGATGTGTGGCTTATTAATAGAGAAAACATTAGACATAATGACAAATACTGCTTTATGTACAGGACAGAAGTACCTTGTTGTGAGAGGGATGTGAAAGAAATTATATATCTAAACTTTTTCCCAAAGTCAGAGAGATAAAATGTAGGTAAGAATAGTCAAGGTGCAGTTTTGATCTGCTGTGTACTGGTTTTGATCCCTCTTTCTACTGTTCCAAATCTGGCTATGATTAAGATTTAAGTATTAGGTTTGAATGATGTTTTTAAACAGATACCTGAGGAAATGGCTTCTCTGTACTGATCCGTGTTTGTCTGAGCATTGACTGGCCTAAACACCAAGTAAGATAATTTTTTCCCCTGATTTTAGAGATGAATATTTAAAAGAACAGACAATGCAATTATTTGCATTAGCTCAATAATGCTAAGCTACTTCTCTGAAAGCATATTTGCTCTTTTCCATGCACTTATATATAGCAAGTATATATATAGGTTGCATGTATATTCCTACAAAATTATCTCTGGGAAGACACTGTGTTCCTGTCAGAATATCCACACACATTTGGATTCACCAGTGCACACCAAAACATGCAATTAAATTTCTGTCCTGTGTATTGGCCAGGCTGCAGTTTGAAGTAGTGGCTATTTCGTGAGATTCCTGTTTCAAAATGGGCCCACATCACATCACCAATTTGTTACAGGTATCTGTTGGTTTTGTTTTCAGCCAAGAAACCTGCCATTTATTCCTTTTAAATCCCCTTTCAGATTTCTTCAGAGGTCCCACTGTGCCCAGTATTCGTCTGGCTGGTTTAGAGTACGTTCTGCATTTCACAGCTGTGGATGGGAAAATTTACATGAGAAGCTACAAGTGAGTATCTGTTTTATCTATTTCTCTGGCTTTTGGTACACTTGTCAACTTTAATCTGTAGTTGTGAAATTGGCTTGAGCTGCATTTAGAACTTGCAGTGTGTAGAGGTACTCCAGTTTAATTTTGTGCAGCAGGAGGAAAACACTTGAGCCCTAGGTCTGCCTCCTGCCTTGCTGAGCTCCTTCTGGCTCAGGATTGCTCTTTCATATGGCTTGGTTTGTAAGGTGGTGTGAATTAACTTAGTGAATTCTGGGTACTATCGTAGACTTGATGGCCTTAGTCTGTTCTCAGGCTGATTTCTATGACTCTCCTCACTTAGGTGTTTGCCAGGGAACAACAGGGGATAGGCTGCAGACAGAGATGCACAATGATAACCAGGAAAAGGCAGGACAAGGAAATCTTTCTTGTTGCATTGCTGTTCACCCTCACAGTCACTCCCTGCCTTAGGAGACTGTGAGCAACCATAGCTTGTGTTCCGTGTGATTTTGATTTCTCTTAATATGAAATCATTTTAATCAGCCTCACTCTTAAAAACAAAGGACCAAAACACTTTCTCAGATAAGTGGTCAAATTATTTTGCTGTAAATTATAATGAATATTTTTATGTCTAATAATACCCAGGGTGCTGTTTTGATTTTGAAAAGTGATATGGCTTTCAGGGTGCTGGGTCTGAGTTTTAAAAGTGATACTGATCATACCAGTCTTGTTAAAGATAATAGTAAATTACATTAGCCAGGTCATATTTCATATTTTGGGTGTTTCTAAAATTGTTTGGATGTATCAAAATGGGACTGATTGATTATAAATTGTTATTGATGGATGCCTTCCCAATGATAGAGTTAGTGGTAGCAGTTGATTTAATAGTATTTTGAACTGCAGGATTGAAGCTGTTAAGGAAGATGGATTAATCTCTAACACAGAGGATAATGTTGATTTTGGTTGGTTTTCTCCTCCTAGAGTGCTTCTGAAGAAATCTGGCTGTAAAATACCCAGAATTGAACTGGAAGAGATGGGACCTTCATTAGATCTGGTTATGAGGAGGACACATTTAGCCTCAGATGACCTTTATAAGCTGTCTTTGAAACAGCCAAAAGCCCTGAAGGTATGTACCTTGGGAAGGGCATTGCTTTCAGATCTCTCTGGTCTATGAGGCCTTGCTTTTGGGTACTGGATTCTCACCAGAGCTCCTGGGACTGTACTCAGAAATACTAACATTGTTCTTCCCTTGCAGCCTAAGAAGAAAAAGAATATCTCCCACGATGCGTTTGGTACAACTTATGGCCGAATCCACATGCAGAAGCAAGATCTTAGTAAACTGCAGACACGGAAAATGAAAGGCTTAAAAAAGAGGCCAGCAGAGAAGTCAGCTGAAGATGGTGGGGCTACTCCCAAAAAGTCAAAGTCAGCTTGACAGTCTGGGACAGCTTTGAAAACTCTTTGTACTTTCAAATTTAGAATATATGTTGTAGTATGAAATGTCAGACATTAAAGATTGAGCTGCTGTTAGCTTTAGTTTTGTAAGAAAAAAATCTTTTAAATAATTTGTCATTTTAAAGGGAACATTGGGTATTGAGCTTTAACATGGAGCTTGGTTATTTAAAATAAAAGATGATATAACTTTCTTAGTTTTCCAAAGCTGAATTTTTGTTTCTTGGTATTAGCAGTATATGGGAGTCAAACAGGTGACTCATTTCTTGGGCAGTTTCACAGAGTGGATTGGAAGGGACTTTAAAGATCATCATACAACCCCCTTGCCATGAGGAGGGACATTTTCTACTAGACCAGGCTGCTCAAGGCCCCGTCCAACCTGGCCTTGAACACTCCCAGAGATGGGGCATCCCCAGCTTCTCTGGGCAACCTGTGCCACTGCCTTACCACCCACCACCAATTTCTTCCTAACATTCCCCATGCTTTGTGCTTTTAGCATGGAGGCATTTAAATTTTGTCTCCAATGAAGTGACTTGCTGGTCCCTGGGAGAGGCTTAAATTCCTCTGTGCTGCCCTTCAGGTGCTCTCCTGTTGACCTGCAATCCCTCTCCAGGCTTTGGGCATCTCTTGCTGGCATCAAACCAGTCAGAGTGGGGTGGATTGAGGTTCCCTTCCCCCAGAAACTTTAGTTTTATTGCTATTGTCTTGGGACCCCATGATCAGTCAGTCCTTACACATTCTGTGCAGGACCGGAGCAATGAATGTGCATAATATGCACAACTTCTCTGTTCATTTATTGCTTATGTATTTCAGATTTTGCACAACTGCAAGACTCTACATTTTCTAAAGTGTGAGCTCAGTACATGTGTGATGGCCAGGCTTTGCTTTTGACTATTGCACTGGCAGAAGTGGGAGTGCTTAAGGTGTTTTTACTGTGTTCATCACCATGGTAGCAAAGTACCTGATATTTACTTTAGGCATAAATGAAACCTTTACAGGTTGAATTTCAATCTTTGCTGCCTGATTTGTGCCCAGAATGGAAATATGTGAAGCAACCACTAAAGGTCCATTTTTTCAGATATTTTTGTTCTTACCCTGCTTTCCTTCCAATTTTATGCTCGTGAGTTAGTGCAGACTCAGCTAAACTTGTATAAAGAGGATGAGTGTTTAAGAGTTTAATGGGACTTTGGTGTGGTGTTCTTGGAACACCAAGAAAAACCTTTTGGAACACATTGAAAAACCTAGTTTTTTTTAATTGTGCTTGTCTCTTTGGAAGCTGTTTCTCTGCCCTTTAAGTATAATTGTTATAGAAGTATACACACGTTACCATGAACACAGCAAACCTGCTCACCCTACTTATGTTTTTAGTACTTTTCTTGCTAGTTTTCTAATCAGCTGAAGTGTCACATCAGAAATAGGTGGTTTGTTATTTTCAATTGTCTTCTGCATCCTGGATGGAAGCTGTTGGGCAGCTTTGCTTTCCTTACAGGAGGGCTGAACTGGAGCTGTGGCTGTGCAAATGCCACCCATGACGTTCTTGCAGTGCTCATTTGATAAAATTTGAAGTGTGAAAAAGGAACGGCTTTAAAAGTTTGGGTTCATTTTGGGGGCACAAAAATATTTATCATCAATGTATTTACATGGCTTTCTCCAAACCCTTTTCTCCAATCTATAACCACGTGTTTGAGAAACTGATGATTCCATAAACTTCTTCAGACTTGTATTTCCCATTGTATCTTTCTGAAGTACAAATCACTAGGCTTTTGTCTGAAAGCTGTAGAAGAAACAACCACAGGTTATAGCAGGCAATGCTGTCTTTTACAAGGTTTGAGTTGTAGAAGTAATAGCAAAATATTATAAATTCATAAAAGTATACCCATAATTTAAGACTATAATTTTCCAAGTTTTCCTAATTTGGAAGCTAATTTTGGTGTTTAATTTGGGTTTTAAAACTTGACTTCTTAGCAGTAATGTAGACCATCTAAAATCCTTTACCTCTTAATGTAAAAAGTGTAACCGTTGTTCTCCCTCAGAGAGAAGCTGTTGCATCCTGCTGTGGGGTTTTTTAATGCTGCTGCTGGTTTGCTCCTTGTAGGAAGAGGAGCTTTGGACAGGTTAGAGCTACATCTTCCAGCACCTGAGTGTGGTTACTTAAAGCTTCAGAGGGAGAGAAGTCCTTGAGCATGGGAAATCAGTCAGGTGGGAGAACCCCGGTGCATTTATTAGCCCTTTGCAGGTGGAATTTGAAGTGCCTGATGTCCTTCACCTGTGGCTGTTTGTGTGAACACCCTGATTGTGGGAACGCCCTTTTATATATAGCTTTTTTTACTGGTAAAATACAGTTACATGGTGGACAGAATGTGTTAGATATGTGAGGCAAGAAGAAATTCTTCTGGACAAAGTGTAAGGATATTTAGGTTCTGTTTTTCATGCCAATCACTTTCAGGGTATGTTGTTGGCAAGGATTAAAATTTACTGTGTTTCTGATAGATACTTTGTAGTACTACAAGTATTACTCGTAGTATTACAAAAATTTGGTGTGAATTCTTGAGTGTGAAGTGGAAATGCTCTCTTGTTTTTCACAGCAGAAATGAGCTGCTCTGATCTCTGTATGACAAGATAGGATGAAGCCAAGCTAACAAATGAGATCACTTCGTGCCCTTTGGAGAAGTTTCAGCCTTGCTGTGAAGCACTGATAAAGGGACAGGGCTGGTGGCTGCTGCGATTTCAGGGCTTCAGCAGCTACAACCACACATCTGCTCTGTAGGCAATGGCTGCACTCCCAGTATCTGATTTAACTCAAGGTGAATGGTGATAGGAGGGCTAAATATAACCCTCCTAGTGGAATGCTCTTATTTCCCAGTCTTTCAAAGTGTAGGGAAATTTGTAGCTGTGTGCATGAGGAACAGAATGTGCAGTTCTCAAAGGGCAGCTGATGAAAGGGGCTTGCTCTACCTCAATTGCTCCTTGCTTCCAGAGTTCACCAGGCTCTGAAAACACCTAAACATGGCCCCAGGGGTTGCCTGGTATAGGCAAGGCATAACAGACACGTTCATCCCTTTCCTCTGGCTTTCATCTTCCCACCTCCCAACACACAGGAGTCAGCTTTATTTGTGGGTTGAGCTTAGTAATAAGTCTGATTTGAAGCAAATACACGTGGGCAAAGCATGGCTCCTGAGGCTGTCCTGTGCAGGAAGGTGAAGTTGCAAATAGGCAGTCAAGCCCACATGGCCAGGGCAAGGAGGGTACAATTTGTGCTTTCTGTAGACCCCTGGGCTCTATGCTGAGGTTGCCCAGCTGTGCTGCTGGTGGCTTCACTGCTACTGTTAACCAGGCTCCCATCATTGTAAGTAACTGATGATACACATATAATATATAGCCTACCTGCAGTTTAAGGCTTCTTGGCTCTTTTTAGGTGTAGTGAAATTATAAAAAGTAGGAAGAGAGGAAAATAGTGCTGAAACTTGCTAGGTGCTTGGGATTCCCACACTTTTGGGTATCTGTCCTGGGTGCGCATAATCACAGCTTTAGCTCTGTGTTAGTATAATGTGACAGTTCACCCCAATGAGAGCAATGAGTGGTGTGTGTTTGAAAAGAGCATATGAGCTCTCTTCTCCTTCCTGGATTTGGTAGGTTTGAGCTTATCTTTACAGTTCCTTAGCAACCTTATTTGTTTTCAGTAAGTGCTTTCTGGATTTGCTTGTGAGGGTTTCCCTCCACCACTGGCTTGGTTGCAGCTGGGGAGGGTTAGAAAAAAGCATGAAAAGAGGACATGGCAGACACATCAAGTGTCACACTGGCTGCTGCTTCCTCCAGCCAGGGAAGAAAAGGCTTATTCTAGATGCTATCAAATATCAGGGAGCAGGGTAAGGAGACTAGAGCAGAACTCTGTTAGAGACATTTTCATTATTAAAGAGAAGAAAGTGGAAAATGTTAGCTGTGCATAATATATATATAACATAGCCATACATAATACATGTTAACATGTGTATTACACATGGTGCAGAGAGTTCTCCCTTGTCTCCCAGTGCAATTTATCTCCTCCCTTTGAACTTTGCTAAAGTGCCCCTAGCAGTACTGACATGTCCCAGATGCAATTCAAAAACATAGCTGAGAAATGGGTCAGTTGCATCAGAAGTCAGCTTTCCTAAAAATGTACAAGGGAAAGAGACTTGAGGCTTCTGAATGTGAAGTCTGTGTAGGATTGCCTTTCTAAATGGATGAATGTTCCAAGTTAGCAATATGACTAACACTATATAGGAAGAACAGCTTTGCTGTCACACATCTATACAGAACATTGTGAAAAATATGTAGGTAATCTGGGATTAAAATTTGTCCTAAATATACTTTGTATATATCATATACTCAGAGCAATCAGTGAACACAGCAGATATTCTCTGATCAAGACATTTCCAAGGTGTCTCTTCTTAATTTCTTGTTTTGTTTGACTTTTGGTGATATTCTGTTTACTTGACCTTCCCCCCCCACCCTGCTTCTCTAAGATAAGCACAAAGTAATTCAGGGGAAGTAGACACAAAGTTTTCAGTAGCATTTTACAGGGAGTATGCATGGTTAATGACAAAATCTCATTTTCTTCTGACTTTCTCACTTGATAATCCCATATTTCTTTCTGTGATGCAAAACAGTACCTATGAAATCTGGATTTCTCATTCCATCCATGATCCTGAAGTAAGTCCATATCTTACTGTTCTGTTTTGATTGGTGCAATTTGTTCCTCTTGACTCCTTTCACTCTCCCAGCCTCCAAAACAAACATGACAGGTCTGCAGTGCCCTTTTTCCACTCTTTGCCTTCTTCCACTGGCAAGAAGTGTTTCTTGTCTTGTATTGTTTATGCACAATAAACTGCATTTTCCACATGTTCAGTGCTGCAATGCAAAATAAGGTGAACTTCAGAATCCAAGTTTCTCTCCCTGTTTCCCAACATTTAGATGTGTTCCCTGGAGAAGGCAGTTCTCAGCAGGCATGCAGTGACAGGGCTGTCGCTTCAGGCAGAGCTCTGTGATCAATTCTAAGGCTGCTTTAGGTGCTGCCATTATTTCTCCCCCTTTTAAATGCACAAAATTAAAGCACTGATCTCTGCTGCTGGCCTCTAGGCAGGAGAATTACTGATGCTGCTCTCTGCCCTGGAATTATAGCTGCAGCAGCAACTGTGTTAGCTGTAGACAGGCACGCTGGAGCCCAAGATTGTTGCCAAAAGATAGTTTAAAACCCTTTTCCCTCTCCACTTGTTTTTCAGATAAATGCATGTTTCTTGAACTAAGTCAGGCTCCCTGTTTTCCTAATCCAAAGAAGTCCTTGAGTAGTTGCATCTTTTCAGCTTTGATTGCAATTTGCTAATGTTTCTCTCCAGTGGCAACTGAGCTCCTTGGCCTGGAAGTTGCTCTATCCTCTGGGGGAAGGTGAGGAAAAGGAAGATTCAGGCAAAATGTCTCCTCTCTCCCCTGGTGTGTCATGTTCTTGTGTGTGACAGAAACTAGCCTCCCAGATGCAACAAAGAAATGTGAGATATTGGGCAGTATAAATTCACCCCAAGCATCTCTAAGCAAAGTTCTCATGAGCCTCTCACCTGTTTGGTGTGAGTCACTGCCAAGGATGGGCAGTCACAGCTGCTGTATCAGGGAGTCTGTCTTGGCACAGACTCCTGCAAAGAGTGTGATGTAGAACTGGCACTCACCTCCCATTGCTGCCGTTTAATTTTTTTTTTCAGTTGAAAATAGATTATTATGAAGAATTTATGAGGGTCTCCAAAGGGCACATGCAACATGTCAATAAACAGTAATGAGCTTTTAATTCATAAGAGGCAATAAACTGCAGCTCCTGCTGGCTTATTTGGCTTACCCTTGCTCATCAGGGTTATTTTAAAGAAATGTTAGTATTTATGTGTTATGTTGTAAGAAGAAGTTTGTAGATGATTTCTTTTTTGTTTTGGTTTGTTTTTTTCCTTTTAATCTGAACATACTTGAAATACCTAACAGCTTCTAGGACATTGTAGGAAAAGTAATGGTACAACTCAAATGTGTTCTGTAGCTGATTGGTGAAGGTTTTCTCTTTGTGTTTCACCTCTTCAGGGCTGTGCAGAAAGGCTCACTTGAATAAAGATTCAGAAACCTGGTGACTGCTGGGCACTTCTCTCTTCTCTTCCAGAGAGAGAGGGATACCCACCCTTCCTGCCATTAGCCTTCTCCAGTTTCTTAGAAGCAGTAGGTCATACATAATAATAATTCTTTAAAAAACCAAACAAACCCACAAACCAAACACTTTATAGATAACACCATGTGGGGAGTGCAGCAGCAGTGCTGACATAAGGAGTTAGGAAGGTGCAGCTGTTTGTGGGACTAGCAATCAGGTCAGAGAATTGAATTCACTTGAAAAGGCAGGTGGGGGAGAGGGAAGGGTCTGTGCTTTGCTTTGAAGCCTGGATCAGCTCCCTGATCTGGCTCACAGCACAACTGGCTGTGCACTAATGCACTGGGGAGGCAGCAAAATCTTGGGGTGGGATGGGAGATGCAGAGGAACTCCTGCCACTTGAGTTGCTGTTTACAGCAGTATCTGTAAGACAGTGATCAAGTTTGAGAATTACTACAGTTCTGAGTTTGCTGTTAAGGAAATGAATGGGGTTTGAGACCTATATTTGCCAGAAAGCTTCATAACAGCTTGCCCTGTGACGGTCTCTTTCAACACCATTTTACAGATGTGATAGCAAAGGTTAAGCAAACGGATTTGCTTTGGGAACAAAGATAAAATGTGGAAGTCATGAATTCCTTGTTGGTGTGGTCTCTGTTGGTGGTTTCCATGTACCTTCCTGTGGCTGAAGCCTTTGCTGCCTCTGCTGTGGTGGAGCTGGCACAGCTGTCAGCATCGCTTGGTCAGGGAAAAGTTGACTCAAGTGGAATCGCTGATAGTTCTTCATTTTCTTTGCAAAAAAACCCTCTCAGAAATGCTGAGCTTTTTCAACAAAGACCAACACCAGCTGTAAGAAATATGCTAGGTCATCTCTGTGCCATTTTTAGCAAAACATGAAGAAATCAGTCCAGATTTGTTTTAAGGCAGCCTTCAAAATAATATTCAGGAAACTTCTCCTGCTGATCAGGAGTAACCTTCTGACAAAACTATGTGGTTTCTGGTTTAACTGGAAGGATTTTCTCCACTATGAAGATTTCTCAACATGCATCTTTTCCCTCTGATGCTATGGAGCCATGCTACGAACAAGATTTTTTGAGATGCAGTAAGGGATTTTGTTTAATGAACTTGAATAAAAGATTAAGTTGGACTTGTTCTAGCTGAGCATGATTAGAAATACTTTATGTTTTGCTAGGAAAGCTAATGCTACATCTTAGCATAAGCCTCAAGTTTTTGACAGCAGATTTAGTTATTTTCTCCAGCTATGAAAAATATTTTAAATTTCATTTACATTTCATTATCTATGTTACTCTTTTCAGGATGAAATAGCTGTTTAGGTTCTTAGTTACTTTTCTTTCAATTCCTGGAAGGAAATCTATTCTGTGGCCTGTGTGGTTAAGTGACTGAAAGGTTTAAGCATGTGTGGATGAAGCTGTCTATGTTAAGGAAAGAGTATAATTAAAGGAATATTATGAAAAAGTGAAAGGTGAAATTCTTTTTCAGCTGCATAGGACACAATAAACCTACCCTAAAGATGATCTCATGCATGATGTTCTGTCAAAGGTAATTCTTGTTCCTTTAGGGACTCATGCTTGTGGCAAGAGATTTATACTGCCTGACTGGTATGCCTGGAGAGAAAGATGTATTAAATGCTAGCAGAGAAGAAGGAAAAAGCTTGTCAAAACTTGTGGTTTATGAAAACGGTGCCAACATTTGGTCAGAGCCAGCTTTACTAGGGTTGTAATCAATTCTGGGAGCTGAGTTTACAGGGAAGTTTTGCTGTTCTATTAAAAGGTAGAACAGGATGAACTTTTCAACCTAGTAGATAAAGAACTAGGGGCCCAATTCTGTCAGCAAAACAAATGAGTGTTGAGAAAGAGCAGCCAAATTATTAAGACAAGGCAATAGGAGAAGTGTTTTCTCACAATAAAAGCCAGATGACTGAAATTAGGAACTATCTGATTTTCTATGTCCCCTCTTGGACACTGAACCAGACACTTGGAGACTTGCTCAGAGACTGAACATGGCTTTCCTGAATGGTGGTGGCTTCTACTTATAAAACAAATGAGCTTTAAGACCTTGTCCTCCAAGCTATTTACTTGCATTTACTCCTATTTACTTGCAACCATGCATTGGAGAAGTCTGTCCTGGAGAGCCCTGCTCCTTGTTTTCCCCACTTTGAGGGAAACCCTTAATGAGAACAGGCATTCCTCTGTGTTTGGGAATGTTACTCCTCCTTTGTGTTTTGTACATGCCAAGAAGTACTTGTGTGATTAAGGTGGTTTGTTGTTTCAGATCGATAGTTTGGGTGTGGGATACATCCAGTTTCCATGGGCCAGAATATCACTGCCACTCTCACTTCCTGCTGAGGGAGAGAGCTCAAAGAGATCACTGAGGTTTAGCAGTTGTGTGAATAAAGATATCTCCAAGATGAATGTGTTCAAGTGACAGGAACCTTCCTTTTCCAAACAAACACACTGGTGTTTCATAGTCAGTCCATGAGAAAAATAAGCTGTTGGAAAAATGGAATTTCTCAGAATCACAATATTTGCAAACTTTGTGTTGTTCCAAGTCAGAATAAAAAGGTCAAACTTCCCATGTTATGAAAAGTCTGGGGAAAGGAGAAAGTTGATTTGTCACCATCGAAACATTTGTACCTTTATATTTGGTATAATATTGCAAATAATGCAAATATCAATTTTACTCTTTTGTAAGTTGAAGAAAAAGAAATTCAATTTAGTAAAAGCACATTTTTAGTTCTACACATTTTGAATTTCCACCTGTGTCACAAGCCGAAAAACAGCTACATTCAATCAGCATCAAGAGTCCTTTTCATCTGAGGGGACATGATTTAGACACTTCCTTTCCCAAAGGTAAGATTTACCTCTTACATGCTGGATGGTTTGTCCCTGTGACTTCCTCAAATATTACAAAATTCACTGCGGTTTCTGTGGTAGTGTGGAACTGCATTCGTGCTTCACCCTGAAAGTTTAAAATGAGCATTAAGTCTCCACTAAGTTCCTGGTACTCTGGGGAAGAGTATGAGAACAAGGAGAAACTCAGTGGAGCCTTATTTCAATACCTCTCCTGCTTTTTCCTAGTATAGAGAAATCCACAGTTTGACAAGTTCCGGAGCTGGAAGTAATCTTTTTATTGTGTTTTGTTTCTACTGCATCTTTCTTTTATGACTCTTCCTATTGTTTGGTTAAGTATGCAATTTTAGCATCTTAAATACTCTGTATTGATTAGTTTAATAATTTAGTTTTGTTGAGTGGCACAGGAATTATTGGGTTAAACTGGAGGTCTGATCATATTCTCAAATCTTCTTTAAGTCTTTATTTGAATATTGTCAGATAAACATTTCCCTTCACCTGTTTCATGCCTATCATGACTTTACAGGCCTCAGTTTCCTTACTGATTTCTTTCCCAAGCTGATGTGTCTTGGACAATTTAAATGTTTTTCACAAACTGTAAAACAGGACAAATATTGCTTATTTGTCCTCTTTGAACTCTTTCTAGTTCTGTCATGCTTTTTCTGAGAATTGTGTGTGATGTCAAAGGTATTTTTACATGACTAATTTTAACTTCTACAACACTTTCTTTTTTATTTTCTCTTAGATTATTGTTCAGATGGAGGTTGAATATTTATGTGCAGCATTGTCTGTCTTGGCAATGTCAATGCCAGCAGGTGAAAATGCTGCAGAAACAGAAGCTGGGGCATTTGCTCAGCTCCAGACTTGTAAATGCCTTGCTTAGGGACATGGCTTAGTGGTGGACAGGGCAGTCACATTTTTACAGTTGCACTCAATGATCTCAAAGGTCTTTCCCAGCCTCAATGATCCTATGATTCTATGTGCCAGTCAAACACTGGTTTAGGGAGCTATCGCTACATTCTTCCATAACTTGCAGTTGGATAACCTGTTACAATGAAATTTGATTGATGTTGTAAAGATGCCTGGCACCTGCAAATATATTCATAAGACTATTGGGAAGGTGCATTTTAATGCCACACAAATTAAATGTATTTTATTACGTACAAACGATGGACAAAACTGACATCAATTAAAAAGGGTGTGAGATCTTGCAATTGTAGTAGAAAGGTAAAAAGTCATCCTTATAATCAAAAAAGGAAATGAAATGTTAAGAATTAGTATGGGGAAATAAGAATGAGTACAAGGAAAATTAAATAAAGACTTGCTGCTGAATAAATCCAAAGTGTGCCTATACTCTCTCTGTCTGCTGTGTGCAGTTCAGCTCTCCCTGTCCTCCACCTTGAAAAGGGCCATAACAGAACTAGTCAGAGAAAGCCAAAGGTGATCTTAAGATATGAAATAACTTCTACAGGAAGAATAAATAGGTCTTCTGCTTGGAAAGGATGTAACTGAAAATAAATATTGCAAAGATTCAGGAATTCCTGGATGACATGGAGATTACAGAATCATTTAGGCTGGAAAATACCTCGAGGACCATTGAGTCCTGCTGCCTATAAATCCAGCACTGCCACATCCAACATTAAACCATGTCCCAAGTGCCACATCCACTCATCTTTCAAATACCTCCAGGGACAGTGATTCAACCACTTCCCTGGGCAGCCTGTCCCAATGCTGGACAACCCTCTTTGTGAACAAATTCTTCATAATACCCAATCTGAACCTCCCCTGGCACAACTTGAGGCCATTTTTCTTGTCTTTGTTGTTCTTTTATGGGAAACGACAGTTGTTTTGGGACTATGCAATGAAAAAAAATAGGTGGCACATAAAAGGATGCACTTTTGTAAAACAGGCACTTAAGCTATGGAACTCCTGCTATAAAATATGAGTGATAGAAAAAACTCCTTTTATCACAATTCCACTAAGGCTGGGGAATAATAAGAGGAAGTTACTACTTTATTTTTTACAAACCAGCTGTGCAGTGGAATGGTCTCTGCCTGCATGAAGAGTTAGGGGAAAAAGAGGGAGACTTGGTAGAATAGAAAACTTGAGGAAGGATGGGAAATAAGATGAAAAGTGTGAGGGGTTCTGGATTGAAGGAATGAAGAGAAATGTTTTGACTCTGAGAGCTGGGGAGGTGGTTTGTGAAAGGAGTTTGGAGATAGAAGGGCTTGGGACATAAAAAGTCACAGCTATGAAAAAGCAGATGAGAGAAGAGAGTCAGGGGATGACTGTGCTGTGCTAGACAGGATTTTGATTGAGAATGGGCAGGGATTACCGTGGTGCCTCCCTGCTGCCTCTAAGCAGCTCTTAGCTGGAAACAGAAATTTGCAGAGACTTAGCCTTACTCTCCCAGCAGCAAGGGTTTTGTCATCCTTCCATTCGCTTTTTGTCACTCAAAAGTATAAAAAATGAAGTGTAATTTCCAGATGAAAACAAAACTATTTTACCATCTATTTTAAAATCAATACTTCAGCACCATGGATCCCCCGAAGTCATCTCCTCCTCTACAGTTTTTTCCCTCCTTTTCCAGCGTGAGCTGGAGAAGTATGCACATATTTCTGTCCCTGAGCGGGCAGGCTCAGCTGACAGTGGCACCGTCTCCTTCGCTCAAATCCACTTCCAAATTTAGTCAGGGAGACGCAGTAATAAATTGTGGGCAAAACCCATTCCTGGCTTGGCCAGCAGATGGCAATTCCTGCTTTGTAAGGTATCCTTAGGCGGCCTTGAGGAGTTTGCAGTAGCCGAGTCTCTGTAACACTTCATCGAGCATAAAAACACCTCTGGAAATCCTGTTCAGGTTTCCTGTCAGCTACTACCAAATCAGGTACCAGAGCTACTCAGCGTGGGAAGTCAGTGTTGTCATACATTAAGGAGAAAAGAACCTAACATTGTTCTGTTCACCCTTTTTCTTGTTTAAGTCTGTTTTGCTGTTCTAACAAGCAGCACAGGAACTTTTGGTCCCGTTTCAATGGTATTGCAGAAGCTACATTGCTTTGGGGACGTTTTCTGTCACATCAAATGTTCCTGACATGCATTGACACTGAAAGCTGAAATTAAAGCTAATACAAGAGGGTGTTTCCTGCTGTTACAAATCTGTGGGAAATGACCCATTTCATTTCAGAAGAAAAAAAAAAGGCATGCAGGTGCAGATAATATATGTATTAAATTACAGACTTCTGGAGGAGGTTCTCAGATAAGACTGCTGCAGAGAAATCAATGTAAACTTGAGTTAGATTCTTTGCTGTAAAAGCGAAAAGTTTCAGAAATGATGTAAAAAAGTCAGCAAGACAGAACAATGATTAATGGGCAAATACATTGATATTTTCCTTTTCCTTGCCTGAATTTTTGTGTTATTTTCACACTGAAATGGCTCTGTAGGGCTAACTAGAATGTGTTATTTAGGGAATATTGTGAGTTTTATGCCTCAGGATTGGTAACTCCCAATGTAGGGAGGAAGAAGGGTTAAGAAGGGGGTCCAAGCTGATGTTACAGAAATTACTGGGCCAGAGGGGAGTACAGAAGTTCTCAGTAAGTGTGGGGGAAAAAAATCCTTAAATAATTTCTGGTGACCTTTTTGCCTGAAGAAACATAAATAGCATATGAAGCAAGGTTTATCTAGCTTTACGTGGCTCAAAGTTTAGTTGTCCTGACGTAAGTCTGAGGGCTGAAGGGAGGAAAAAAGGAAAATTATTGGAAGAGGTACTAGGGGTCCTGCCAAGAAGCCAGGTTTACTTTTAAACACTCAATATTTGAAACTGATTGAAATACTGTGTTTTACTTTCCAGTTGTACTGATACCATCAAAATATAATGAGAGAATTCATTCCAAGAATGAGAGTGTAACAGTTTTTAACTCAAGGTCTTTTCCCAAGCTACTCTACACAGACCAGAAGCGTGCAAAGCCTGTCCTTGTGTTTCTGTCATTAGTGGCCTGTGCTCTGTGACACCCTGAGTTACAAGACTTCTCACTGTCAGAAAAGAAAGTGTTTCCTTGAGTGAGGGAGAATCTGGACCACCAGAAACAAGCCAGCTGAAGCAGAAGTCTGGAGGGACTGTCTGCCCTCAGGCTCCAAAGGAAGGCCAGGATTTGCTGTTGGTGGATAGTTTAGACAGATTACAAGGACTGTGTTCAAATGTTTGTTGAAAAAACAAACAAACCTGTAACTCTTACATGTTAATGGGTAAGAAATTCTTGCTCTAAACCTGTGCTCATTGCTTTAACAACAAACTTGTTTCTGAAAACTGTTGTTAGGAAATCATGTTATTAGGAAAGAGCAGGAGGAATTCATCCAGGTAATTAGGAGAGTTGATTTTGGGGTAGGAGAGACAAGAGGCTCATGGTGGTAAAAATAGAGTTGTACATGATCCTGCACCTAGCAATTTGCTTGAGAAATCCAGAGTTAGGAACACTGCATCTCTCTGCATCAGCAAAGCTTTGGAATGTGGGAGATTGAGTTTGGATACAACCAGACTAGGCTGATGCCTAACTGGAGAACAGACATCAAGCCTCCTGTGGCAACTAGTGCTTCCAGTTAGTATCTCCTCACATATTGTTCTCCAAAAGGAGAGTGACAGCTCATCTTTACAAGAAGCACACATCTTGACTAGAAAAAATCTGAAGTCTAGCTCTTTCTCACACTGATCCTGCACATCAGGAAAAGCAAAACGGAAAAAGTTCCACTCAAATCCCTTTGGAGGTTACCCTAGAGTATCAGTCCTACTGAGCAAGTTGAAGTCAAACACAAGGCTGGGGTTTTTTGTAAGTGTCTGTAGTTCCAGGCTATGCTTGGATTCATTGCAGAACTGAAAACCTGCTTTTTCCAGCCAATAGTCCTGCAAAGTCATACTGAAACCAAAAAGTACTGTGTACTTTGGCAGAGGTATTACCAGCCATAAAGATCTGGCAACTGCAACCTGTGTAACAATCTTGCTAATTGTATTTAAATTGGAGTGGATCAACCTTTCTAACACTGAATAAAGAACTTTATTTTTTCCCAAGGAGAAAAACAGATAGGAAGCTGGATGTACACAGGTGAGCAGGGTTTTAACAAGTGTTTCTGCAATGAGATTTGGCACCAGGTTCACTATTCCCATTTGCTATGTGGGTGCAAATTATTAGATTGCATAAAGTAAAAGATGGTCTAAAGTTAAAGCTCTGCAGTAACCCCATAGTAATTCATGTGCAAACACAACTTAAAGGTCTGTTTTTACTCCATAATCATTCATATGTAAACAGTTTTATGTGAGAATAATTACTTTGCTCCTTGTTCCACTTTTTCCACATGTCCATGGAATATTAAGCTAACTCATGAAGAACAAGGTCCTCTTGTATACATGGATATGTAATGGTATATATAAGAAAGGCTTGGTACTATTTTAACTTCCTGCTTTTCTAATGACTGGTGGCACCACATCAAATATCCTGCAGAAATGCAATTAGAAAAATGTCTTAAGATCAAAGGAACTACCAAGTTACAGTGTCTGGGAACAAAATGGGTTGCTAAAGGTCAGCAAACGTTCTTTCTGTAAAACTAAAGGTCCCAGGTTATTTTTAAGATCACCTCCTTGTGTCAGGGTGGCTTTCTTAGTGGGAATATAAGACATGTTTTGATAACAGAGAAACATGAGATGACTTTAATGGTGTTATTCTTCATAGCAAATTTACCTCAAATAGAAGAACTATACATAATTTAGTACACAGTCTTCAAGCCCAGTCAGTAGCATTATAGGAGTTATTAATTGTAAAATTCTGTTAGTACACAGCAGTATCCTTCAGTAAATTCCAGCAAAGTGAGTTCTGGAATGATGATGCATGCACTGCCTGTGCATGGTTATAAATCAGATTTCTAGGTTTCTGGGAATTATTCATGTGGTTTAAGTGGCTTGGGTTTATATTGTCTTATTGCTTATTTGGCACAATTTGAACATGCAAGCTTTCCCTCAGAGGGTGGCTCTCTGTGTACTGTATTATTCAAACAGTTGGCAACTTCTTAAAGCTTTAGATGTTACTTGAAGAGCTTACAGGAGTTGAAGGCTTTTAGTAAAAATAATTAGGTAGAGTGTAATTTCATTTTAAATATTACTATCCCAGGGAGTTTAAATAAGATGACTTTGATTTCACCCTGATGAGAGAAGGAGGGAAGTATTTTGTTCAAAATGTTTCTAACTAAAATATAAGACACAGACACCTATATGGTTAGACCTTTTATATACTGAATAATTCTGCCTGAAAATGGATACTGCATCTGTTATGTCACAGCGCTGTGATCAGAAGCTTCTGTAATGCAAAATCTTTACATAGTCTTTATTTTAAATAATTGGGAAGATTATGATGATAAAGAAAATTGACTATTAATTTTATCTGTCTTAGGGAATGCATTCCCAGAGAGGAATCTTAGTCTATGTGCATCTCTTGAGTTACAAAAAATGCTGTTTCAGAGGGAGGGCAAAGAGCACCTGGGAGCCACTGAACCTGAACTATTCACATCTGGCTTTCAAATAAATGCTGCCCTATGAACGAGCAGCCATAAGGTAACCTCATATTCCTCATGGGTGAGGCTGGCCAGGGCTAGCACATTGTCTTGTTCAGCCCAAGTAATAGGGAAGGCAATTTAGGATTCCCTAATGAAATTGATTTGTGTGAATATATGCTATACTAGAAATCTTTCTGTACTAATTTATTTTATTTTTGTATGTAAAGTAATGCTTATCCCATTAATCTGGTAGGGATGGATTTTATCAGAGTATAAATAGAATGTGCAGGGCCTATGAGTGTGCTTACTTTTGAACAAGTAGAATATTTTTACTTAACCACAAAGTAAATATGTATTTAGAGGAAGGCCACTGATACAGGATTTATTTAACTTTTAAAAAATCCCTGTCAAAAGAAGCATTAATTTAATTCTGCTTTTGAAAGAGAGGAGATATTTAATGGTGCTAACAAGAATTGTTAGGTTTATTTCACCAAATGCAGTCATTGCAAACTTATGTTGCATTTTCACACACCTTTGTTGAAATCCCATATTTTACCCATATTACCATATATTAGATGAATTGTGTGTTAAATAACCTGTCAATTGGAAAAAAGTGAACCAGAGAGTATGTAATTTTTTTTTACTGACTTGCAAAAGATTGGATTTTTCTTGTGGGATACCCAACATCAAATTCAGGATTTCAGATGATAGTTAAAAAGTAGATAGAGACTGAGGACAATAATTTAGAATTAAAAAACCAAAACAAAATAAAACGACAACAAAAAAAAAAAGAAAACAAACCCCATTTGTTAATGTTTCACATATTAAAGAAACTCTTAATGAGTAGAAAAACAGAATGGAATTAAGTCCTTCTGAACCACCTGCAAGGTAGATGCATGAAATTATTTACCATATATTTTATGTCCAATATAGTTTAAATACTTCCTGCAAATACGTACAGCCCAAAACTATTATTTGCTGTATTTAGTACCCCTATAACAGTCTTAACATGGCGGAATTTTTTTTAATGTTTTGTTTCTTAACGCAAATCTGTTCAATTTGCAAAGGCAAGTAGACTTTCTACATGGAAGACTTTGTTAACAGTTTTCATATGCCTTAATATTTGAATTGACTCCCTTAGATAAACAAGTTTTGCTTACCTAGTAAGTAAAATGCTGACAGTGTTGTAAATCATACCTTGAAATGGGGCTATACCTTGTAATGAGGCCCTTGCTATAGCCTTTAATACAGAAACACTTTCAAAGGGACAAATGGACAACAATGATCAACAAAGTTAATTTAACTTCCATAGAATTTAGAATTCTTAAAAATCAAGTGAGCAAGATTAGCATCACTTCTATTCCTGATGGTTTTTCACTCCAGGTAGTACTGTCAGAGGTAGTAGGTTTTTTTTGTTTTTCAGTTTTTTGCAGCCTGAAAAGTTAACTGAGTGGCCACTGAGAAACCATGTAAAATCTGCTTCTAGACAACAGTCTGATCTGGTTGATTTGGTAAAACATTTACTTCTCGGATGCTCCAAACTTTTGTTGAAAACAAAATTGAGTTCTCAGGATTGCAAAGGTGGTCTGGAAGATATTAAATCTACATAAACAAAGGAAGGAACTCTGAGGTGCTTAGATCCTACGATAATGCAGGCAATATGAAATACTTGACCTGCGCAGTGGTATCAAACCAAGCCTGAAGATAGCCTAAAACAATGGCTTGAAGCAGTTCCTGCTCATTTGAAAGAGATGTTAACTTTGAAGCTGAGTAAGAACGTTGCCAGCACTGCTAGTTATTTCACTGCCAAGAGAGGTGAATGATCATGCTAGGACAATGTATTCTTCATGCTTCCTCATTTAGCAATAGGATCAAAACAAATTCTGTGTTTGAGGTCAGAATAAAAATTATCTTAAGATGTTCTTCAACTTAATATCCACGGGTGGGACTAATTTCACCAAATTTTAGGTGTCTAGAGTTCTCACTTGTACATCTAAGCTAGTTATCTGGGCTTCTTCACTATCACTTATCACTCAGAAATGTTAATGTTTGAAGTAATTTGTGCCCCTGTTCCCACCTACCAACACTCCTTAGATGACATCCCTGATCAGATGTTCACAGCGGAGACAGTGACAAGGTGAGCTAGAGAAATCCTGCACTAAAAGTCTGCCACCAAAAATTTAGCTTTGTGCAGCTGGGGATTAGCAAGGGCAGAGGGCTTTGACAGGTAGTGACTGCCACTTTCTTTCACTTGCCCACATTTAATAGTAACAGTTATGTGTCACCCATATTCCAGACAACACCTGGTCAAGTCCCATCCACTCTTCACTGAATGATAAACTAAACCCGAGTTTAATTTGTAAAGGAGCCAGACCTGAGCCATAAGCTGAACTTAAAAAAGGAAGATGTTAAATCTGGAATTGCCATTTAAAATAAATGCAGAAGTGAGAACTGGATGTGTTGCTTTTCCTTAGCTTCACCAGTTAGACATTTAGTCTACTTTCTTTCCCTTTCTCATACTGGTTGTGGAATTATGAGGGAACCTATAGCTTGACAACTAATAGCAGTCTAGAAAACTTCTACTGTAGGTATTATCAAATGTGGGTTAGACACTTTCAACGCTCCCCTCAGTAAACAAGTAAAATCTGTGGGTTTTGCCTTTGAAAATGTGACTCATCTGCTCAGCAGTCAGATGCAGCCCTGGTAGTTCATACGTCTCAGCTGGAGCCCAGTCTGAAACATCAGTAGAACATCCTGTCTGGCTGAGAGATGCATAAACACTGCTTACTGAATAGGATTTAATCTAATGTTGATCTTCATGCAGTTGGTGATACCATATGTTTTTGTGTTTTAATGGTTATCCTGTTTATCTCATCTTTCTGACCTAAGTCCAAATCCTTCTGCTGAATACGTGTCTTAATAATAGTAGCTGAAAATTAAAGAACAGAAAGGCTTAATCATTAATATCATGCGCTAGTCTAACTGGCCACAAGATTTTATATTGCCTCATGTCCTCTCTGTATAGTTCCTTTTCTTTCTTGGAGTTGCTTCTACTGTACTTCTTGTTGACCATTTGTGCTAAAGTTAGTCATTTTACTGAAGATTTTTTTTTTCTGGATGATGTAGGCATATCATTTTCATTGATTACAGTAAAAATTCTAATCAGAACAACAGAAGAAGGAAGAATTAATCTCTCTGAACACGTACTCTTCAGGCTTGCATTCTGTGCACTTTTGTGGAATACTACATGATTTTGAAAGGCATTTAAAAAGAAAGGTTTAAAGAAAAGCTGTCTTGGTGTGTCACTAACAGCATGCTTCAACAATATATATAATTTTTTTTTTAAGTCATAGGCAACTGAAATATTCTTTGTGGTCAAAGAAAACGCTGCATGTGAGAGCTACTGAAGTCTTGGTCTATTTTCAATAGCTTGTGAGAAGGAGTCAATGTTTAATGGGAGCTGGCTAGAATTTCAGATAGAGTTGCAGAAGATGCCATTTCCCAGCCCCTGGGGCTTTTGAAAGTCCACAGATGATAGGGCAAATTTCTCCTTTGGCATTGGTCTTTTTTGCATTGATCCTAAAATAGGCACAGCTAAGTACCACCATGGCAGATGTCTGTTGCAGAGCATTATGTCTTTTGCGTGCACAATTGCTGTTTGTTATCAGCTGTAGGGTATTAATAAAACATGTCAAATAAGCACATTACCATAAACAGGAAGGAATCTTAGACAAACCCAAGGCTTTCTTCATGTCACATTTCTCAGCTTATCTGTACTCCCTTGTTTTTTTTCCACTTTTCTCTCTTTTTTGCTGTTGGTTCTATGATTTTTTCCTTTTGTTTATAACAACAATTTAGCTGAAACATACACAGTTATCTATATACGAGGTATATATTCTATATCTATGTAACCTATTTCTTTTCACTGTTTTATGGTGATTATCTCATGTTCATCTTCCTTTTTTTTCCTTTTCAGCTGTTTTTCTTGTGAACATACAGGGCTCAAACAGCACAGCCAGAAAGGTGGCTTTCCTTTCACATACTTTTACAGAGTTAATATTTTTTTTTTCAAATACTACTTTTAAAATTCTTTGATAGCAATAATTTAAACAACAGTGCTTTTATTGCGAATCTTTGGTGTTGCAAAAAAACCGAAATCAAACTGCAGTCAAACCTGGCCATATTCTGTTTGCAAAGTACGTCTTCTATGGAAATTATCTGACTATGAAGAGTGAGATTTTATTGTTCTTGTTCTTGGGAACTACTAGGGAAATAGCTGAGATCTCAAGAGACCTCTCTCAAAAGGGAAGAGGCTTAGCTATTGAGAGGAGCAGAATGTACCAAAGAGGTACAAAGTTTCTCTAGATACCTACTTAAGGCCTGTAAAGGAAGACCCCACAAGCTAAATCTTTTTTAAAAATATAAATACTACATATTTTTTTAGTTTAGCTAAACAGCAATACGACAACAAGGTACAGAATGTTGAAGAAACCTTCAGAATATAGACATCACATTTACAAAAACTGTATGTACTGGCAAATCTGATTTTCTGACTATGCATTCCCAAATGTGAGGAGAAAGGGAAAATAATTTGTTCATACTAATCAGGGTATAAGAAACACTTAATGACTGGAAAATAGAATCTTTTTAAACAAATGCAAGAAAGTGGAAGCTGCACAATATGTTCACAATGGATTTTTTAAAGACACATCCTTTATCTTAAAAAATGGGGGAGTCATAGTGTTTATAGGAAACACGCAAATGAAACTGCAGTACATAAATATTACCTTGAAAAAATATGTAGAGAGGGAATTAGTCTTGAGCTTAACTGAACACTGTCCAAAACGGAAAAAATACGTGGCAGTTCCCTCAAGCTGATTTGACTTTCCATGGTACAGCTCACAGGCTTCCATTCAGGACTCCCATCTGAGGAGTCTCACTAAGAGCTAGAAATTTATCTAAGAGTTTGTGGAACCACAACCCCTTGGATCAGTCACACTAAGATCCAGTCCTGGATCATACCCTTGTTAATTTCTATGCAACTGAAGGTTTAATTAAGTCAGTCGTTGCTGACACATGTAATGGAGATTTAATCTGAAACTGAAAAAGCTTAGTTTGCTCTGTTATAACTGTTCAAAAATGTTAAATTGTGGTGGAGGAAGCTTTAATTATTGTAAGAAAGCTCAACAGATTTAGAAAACAGCTTCTGGACAAAGACTTTGTGGAGTATGTGAACTGTTAACTTTTGCATGTTAAATTGCTTATGAAATATCTTGAGCATAGTTAAGCTTATCATAGGCTTGGGGTTTTAATAAGCATCCAGACTTGTTCCTTGGGGGGAACAGATGTTTTTTTCAGTGCTCCGCCAAATATTCCCTCTTTGCTTTGACAATCATGATGTATTTCATAAAACTATATTGTGTTTTGTCGCTGAGCTTTTTTTTTCTGAATTCCACTGCTGTATCTTTAGTGTAATGTTTTTATGTTTAGAAGGGCATGAGTAACAAGACAGTGAGTGTGCAGCAAGGTTAGTGCACCTATAAAATGCACTTCGTTATAATCACAAATGTATTCAACATCGTTATATGGTTTTCTTTCTTTAGCTACTACTACTTTTCATGTGGAGAGCAAGAAGACAGAAAACACATTGTTAAGAAGCTGTGCTTTGTTTTGGACTAAGCTTTGTTTTTCTTTGTGGCCACTGGTAGGTAAGATGGAAAACGTGATTCAGGGTCAAAAAAGGAAGAAGAGGTTTTGGCAGGCAGGCTGGGGAGTTGGATGCCACAGCGGGCATAGCAGTAGCAGCCCAGGCTCCAAGGGAAGAAATTGGGATGGTGTATGAATGCAAGAGGATGCTTTGAGCCCTCCAGCTCTCACAGGGAAGTTTGAAGCATCCAGATTTAATCTGCTGACTTTCTTTCAAGAAGCTCTCTTCCTCATCAAGCCCAAACTGCTAAAAACGTATGTAGCTGCCAAACAGCGGAACAGATACCCGTCTGCAAGCTTGAAAGCAGGATCATGAATCAAAAACTTGTCATTTAACACTCTTAACCTGCACTTTTCCTGTCCTCTCACTTCCCCGGCTGTGGGGAGGAAAGGTCAGGAGTTGATGCCTCTGTGCAAATGGGAAACATGTCAGGAGGTGTGCAGGAGCAAGTACTTTCTCTTCCCTTGTTAAAAAGCAGGAAAGACAACAGAAGCAGTTCCCGCACGGTCTCCCCGGCACAGGCTGTCCCAAGGGAAGGTGGGCAGCTGTCCCGGAGGACAGCGGGTGCCCCGAGGGCCCTGGAGCCGGGCGCCTCCGGGCCGGCAGCCCTTCCCTCGGGGAGCAGGGTGGGCGCTGGAGCTGCGGGAGGCCAGAGAGCGCCGGGCAGGGCCGGGAGCCGGCTCTCAGCGCGCCCGTGGGTGTGCAGGTGTGCGTGTGCGGCGGGGGCTGCGCGCTTTGGGCCGGCTTCCCTGTGCCTCGTGCTTGTTTGCGTACGGCCGGGGCGGGAGGTTCAGGCTTTTCCCCCTGGCCCAGCTCGGGCGGGACACCGCTGGGCGCAGCTGCCCTGCCCCGTGGGGAGCGGGCAGGGCCCGGGAGCGCGGCCAGGGGCTTGTTTACCGCCGAGGGCAGTGCGCGGTACCTGTGTGCAGGCTCGGGGCGCCCGCCCGCCTCCCGCCCCTTCCCGGCGGCCGTTAACCGCTGCCTGCCAGCCTCGCTCCGCTCCCCCTCCCCGGGCGGCCGCGCACCGTGCGCTCCCCGCCGCCGCCGCCGCCGCCGCCACGGCGCGGTCCCGCCCCGCTCCACCCCCTCCACCGGAGAGCCAGGGCGGCGGGCGAGGTGGGGGGGGGCCCGGAGAGGAGCGTGGCTTCGCCTGCCTCTCCCCGGCCCCCCTCCCTTCCTCCCTCCTCCCCTCCCGCGGCCAATCGGCGCGGAGGGAAGCGCTCTTGTCGCTGACGCCCCCGAGGGAGCCCCCCTTTTAAAATAAAGCGGCGGCGGCGCGGCGGGAAGAGGGGGGCGTGTGCTGGTCTCGCTCGGTCCCGCACACCGGCGGGCGGACAGATAAACAGAGCGAGCGCCGCGGGATGCGCGCAGCCCCCGCGGCCAGGGGCTGAACGGGCGGGGAACGAGAGGAGCGGGAGAAGGAAAAGGAAGGCGGGAGCGGCGCGCCTGAAGGGTCTCGCGTCCGCTCCGGGGATGGCGCCGGTGAGCGAGCAGCTGGAGCCGCAGGGCGCGGGGGGAGACCCCGCCGCCGCCGCGACCCCCCTGCCCGGCCCGCCGGCGGTGGAGGAGCCGCGGCGGGAGAACGGCGGCGAGTGGTGCCCCGGGAGCGGCGAGAGCGGGGCCCAGCCCCGGGCGGCGGCGGAGGAGGCCCCCAGGAGCCCGGGCTGCCCCGGGAGCGCTGCGGCGCCGGAGCCCCCCGAGGGCGGCTGGGGCTGGGTGGTGATGCTGGCCGCCATGTGGTGCAACGGCGCCGTCTTCGGCATTCAGAACTCATGCGGGGTCCTCTTCGTCTCCATGCTCCGGCTCTTCGGCAGCAGCGACGACAAGCAGCTGGTCTTCAAAACAGGTGAGGGGCGGCCGGGAAAGGGGTCGGGGCGGCTTCCAGCCCGCTCCGCCTCGGGCCTTCCCCGCCTGCAGCCCGGGCGCCGGAGGTGTCCCGGCCCGGGGCTCCCGCTGCCGGCGGCGCCGTCAGGAGCCCCTCGAGCCCGGGGGCCGCAGGAGCGAGACCCCTCTGGGGGCCGGGCCGGAGCCTGCTGGGGCCCTCGGGAATACCCCTGAGGGGAAAGGCGGCTCCCCCTGGCCGGTGCGCCCCGCAGCCCTGCCCGGGCAGCGACCTCCTCTCCTGGGGTATGGGGGAGAAGCTGCGGGAGGGGAGCAGGTGTGCTCTCGCTTCTTCCACAGCTGGAGCTTTAGGCATCCGCTGCCGTGCATTATGCGTTACAATGAGCACTTCTGGTCGCAGAAACCTTTATTCCCCTGCCCCCGTTACCCTAAATGATCGATTAAGAGTGGGGTATAGTGACACTTAAAATATGTGGAGAATGGGCTTGACAGTTGCCAAATCTGGCATTTTGATGTGCAGATTTACTGCTGCAGCCGGTGTCACGCAACTCACCAGTGACGGTAATGATATTTACCAGACTTCAAAGACATTAACAGCACTCTCGCATGTTACTGATCCAAAGCACTTTAGACACGTAAGTGTCGATTAGTTAAAAGGTGAGCGTGCATTCTGTTTTATTTCATGTAAGTTTTTAGTGGAAAGTGTCTTGTGCTCTGACTTAGTAAGTTGAGGAAATGCAGTTTTTGGCCCTTGGCATAGCAACAATTGAAATTAAGCAACAGAATTAAAATTATATTTTATTATTGTACATAATAAAGTTGATTTACATAAACGATAGCTTCGTGTAAAATTATTAAAATTAAATACTGAAAAATAAACACTGTCTTTTATGTTTTTGTTAATTTCTTTTAAAAATGTCTAGCCTTGCAGACTTGTAAGCCTTCTAGAAAACTTTTTCAGTACAGAGTGGGTGTTACAGATCTTTTGAAATTTGTCTTCCTTAATACTTGCATAAGTGGGCCTGAAGTTGAGATGTTAAGACAAAGAAGTTAATTTTCCTCCTGCAGCTTAATAACTATTTTTGTCTGAAGTAGAAAACCAGGGCAGGTGTTTAAACTGAAGTGGGAAAGCTGAAAAGCTGTGGTGGAGCATTAAGTGATGTTCTCTCCAGCATTTAAACAGTTTGCAGCGATATATAAGGTGTATTCCCCAGTGTTCTTGAGCTAGGAAGATGGGAAGCTGCATCTGCACATCAGGCTGGGCAGTGCCTGTTTCTCAGAAGGGAAATGCACATCCAGAAGTAGGAGCTTAGGCTCCTTAGCCTGCACAGGAGAAGAATGAGATTCAGAGAACTTTTCATTGATTACAGTAAAATGAGATTCAGAGAACAGATTCAGAGAATGCTGTGGACATTTGCATGCTGACCTGGGAGCTCCTGGCCAGTCAGAAATGCAGAAGCAAATGGGTGGCTGATACTCTGCCTGTTCATTGTACAGAAGTGTAAAAATTGCTTTTTCTGAGTATCTGGTTTGGTGGTAACCATCTCTTAAAATTTGTAGTCTTGTACTGAAAAAAAAAAAGGTCTTCAGGTGGTAGTGCAGTAGTCAAAATAATCAACAAGAGAAAGTCTGAAATTATCTCCTACCTTCCAGAAGGGTAATTTCACCACTGGTGTCTAAGTGAGGTGAGATTGTGGGTCCACTCATGTTTTTGAAAATTTGCCCAATTGCAGAAAACAGTGGTGGGAGGGGGAGTTGGAACCTGGCTTTAGAGCCAAGTTGTTTTGCATCCTGCTTAGAAGAGCAGGAAGAGTCCTGAGTCCTGGGTATAGCCAGCACCTCCTGTATTGCTTTTTAAGTGATGTGAGGGGGGGGAAAAATAGTTACAGCTGCACTTTGTTTTGCTTTGTCAGATGTACTCTGGTTCGGTAAGGCAGAAGGCACCAATTCTGCTTTTTTTTTAAAATCCAAATGGGTTCAAATTGGGGGAAATACTGCAAAATAGCTGCCTTGACTAGGTGACTTGTGTGCATGTGAAGAGGACTGCAAATACGTGGAGTCTCCTGTAAACAAAAGCACAGCAGATAAAAAACGTTCCTTTCCCTTCCTGAAAGTACCTTGGTGAGCTGGGGTACTGGAAGGGAAAAAGTCACTATGATTTTAGTGTTAGAGAAAAGTCTAGCCTGATCATTCCCATGGCATTGATTCAAATACTTAATCTGCTGAGTCTCTTGTGTTTGGACTGATTGCAACTCAAACCTGGCAGTGGTAACTGAGTTAGTCAAGTTTAATGAATTGGAAAACTGGAATTTGTAATGAAAAGTTTTCTTGCTGTGGGGCTTTGCTTTGGAAAGCAAAGTTTAATAGTCTAATCCTTCTGGAAAATAATTATTTCTCTAATATCTGAAATGCTGATTTTTTTTTTTTTGAGAGGCATGAGTATTCCAAGCAATTTTTTTAAGGACTCCAGGTGTCTGTGGAATTTTGCAGTTGATCCACAGTACCAAAGAATTCAGGTCTGTTTGTAGTTTGTTAGTTGTTGGTTTGTTTTTTTAATTTTTTTTTTCTTACTACAGGATTACTTAGCTGTTGCCAAGAGCACATGTGTTGCCAGAGGTTTTTGTGTGCCTGCTCTTTTGGGACGAGTCAGTAGTCATCTCTTGCCTGGTGTTTTTCTGAAAAGAGGAATTAAGTAGGTTACAATAAAAGCTGCTTTGGTGTCTCTTAATAACATGGTGTAATATCTTAAAAGTCAATGCAAGGCAAAATGGGAAGGCACTAAATATTGTAGGCTATGATTTTTTTGTTTGTGTTAGTAGATGGGTGGGTGTTTTCCAGTGTGAAAGGGAAAAAGGGAGGAGGCAGAATGGAGGAAGATGTAGTCAAGAAGTGACTCTGCCTTGCAGAGTGGAAGGAACCAAAAGTATGAGCAGGGCAGTTTGCAGCATGCAGCATCAGCACTGGATAAATGAGATAAAGAACTATAATTAACATGGTTGCTGGATTTAGGAGTATTAATGGAAAAACTTGTGGGTCATAGAGGTTCAAAAATTCCTTCAAGGGCCACCTTTTTATGAAAAAATTTTGAATGTAACTAGTACACAGTATTTTGTTATTTATATTAGCAAAAACCAAATTTCTTTGCTTATGTAGTGCACTATGTAAGCAATCCCATTGTTTCCTTGTGTAGTCATTTTTTTTTCAAAAACTACTTGATTCATAACTCCAGAAGAGGAAAAGCCCCAAGTGTATAAAACTTCTAGAAAGGTGTGCCTGAAGTCTCAGGAAACTACTCTGTTCATTGTTTATAGTTCATTGTGTTTGAGGAACGAGTTGGATGGAAAAAAACAATAGCAATGGAGTACAGGAGGCTCGTGGTCCTTGGAAATAGGGCAGACTTAGTTGGCCTCTAGTGTTCAAATGCAGCTGTAGTCTGATCACCCTTGAAGAGAAAGGATTTGGTCCAGACCAGTCCAAGGTCTGACAGGAAGAGTGTTGGTTCCTTTCCCTATTGGAGTTGTCACATGGGGATGAGGGACACTGATCCAGTCCTGTTGTTATCTCAGAGATTTGTGTGAGCCCCATCTAGTCCTGTGCTTTGCTCTCTGATAGTTGCCTCTGTGAATATGTACCCATACTTGTTTTCAAAGGCAAATAAATTCTATGATTCTAGTGGCAACAGAGATAAAAATGGTAGGTTTCATTTAAAAAAAAAAAAGTCAGATAAAATTATAGCTCCACTGCTTTAATTGTTCCTTGTTCTATGTTTTGCAATGTTGGCAGTTCTATGATTTGCAGTGCTGGTTCTGTAACTCTACTGGATTATTCTCTCGTGTACAAGTATTGAGTACAGCTGTGTGTACAGGTATCACCTGCACAGGAGTATGTACTGCTCTTCGAGTTCTGCATCCATGTGTTTGCTTTGTTAGCCAGTGTTCCTGGAAAACACCACCCCACCTTGCCTGGACTGGTCATCTGTGTGCTTGTATGCCTCTGGGTTTGGCTTTCTTAGGTGCAGCCTTTGGTGACATACCTGGCTATCGGGATGATTGATTGGCTGGCTCAGCACTGTTGGCACCATCACAGCTCTTGGCCCTGGATTGCTGAGAGTTCGAAAGGGCGGGGAGGAGAATTCTGATTTTACTTTCACATTCAGACTGTAATTCAGATACTGAGGAGATAATGTTGAATGACTACAAAGATCTACAAGAGATAATTTCACAGGAGAGTTTGAAGTTTTCTTTTACTCTTTTCTTGAATCTTTTGATGTCTTCCTGAGTTTTTCTCCAGGGATTACGACCATCAGCAATTTTGATATGATTCAAGTCCTTGTTGTGTAACTGTCCTTCAGAACCACACTTATGTTTCTAAATCTATGGGCTGCTGTATCCAATAAACTGGGAACCTTGGCAGGCTGGACCTGTGTCACATGGTTTATGAGAGAGCAACTGACTTTTCTTTTTAAGAAGTAGTAAGTCAAATTTGGAACACAGAAGTTATCAGAGCACACAAGTATAATTTGTGTGAGGTACTACTTGAAGGGTACTTCCTGCAAGGAAGGGACTCCGCTATTATTATACCTTGGTCAATAAGGATTACATTGCAGTGGAGGATGAAGTTCCACAAAAAGCTGGACTTCAGTTTTGAACAAAAAAATGGCTACACAAGGAAACAATGGAATGACTTATATAGGGCACATCATTATCAGTGCTGCTGTAGTCTACTTTCCTTCTCATGCTCGTGTGGCTACTGAAACCAGAGCAGCGAACCAACAGTGAATGCTAATCTGAAAACTAACCTGATATATAAATAGTGTTTCATTTTATCCAGCTACAGTAATTTTTGTACTGCTTTGACCTGGCGTTGTGATTATGAATAGCTATGCAAATGAAGATTCTGGAGTAGTTGATATGATGATTGGGTCAAACTGGAAAGTTTAAGGCAATTTCTGTAGTATGCTGTCTTTGTTTAGACCAGAATGACTAATACCATTACTGTTTTTGCATATAGACGTGCAATGTCTTTATATCTTTGGAGCATTTCTCTTGTAGTCTTGTCAACTACTCTGCAGAGTGATTACTTAGGTTGTCTTGTGTTTTTTTGGGTTTTTTTTTCCTTATATTAAATTTTACATTGGTTAGGTTCTTCCTGTTCCAACCCAAGGTTAAATTGCAACAAACAGCTTTGTTAGGGAGAATAATCTTCCTAATGTGTCTGAAAGATAGTTACCAGTTATTTTTTGTGATTTTCTTTAGAGGCAATACTTGAATTTCAAGAGATGAAACATCCCTATAAAATTCATAAGATGATTGGGAGTTGTCACTGCTCTGCATTAAATCCATATGCCTCAGGTGATGAGCTCTGGTGTGCTGTCTGTCAGACAAAACTATATCCTCTAAAATCTCCTTCGTACAAATCCACTGAAATACTAAGTTTCACTGTACTCTCTTCATCATAGTTTTGTTGCATGTAAAATATGTTTCATACTCCCAATGTTATTTCTTTGTCAATATCTCTGTTGCCCTAACTCTCAGTAATGTAGAGTAGAAAGGTACTGTGTCATGTTACAAAATGAGGCTTTGCTGTTTTCTGGCATGACTGATGTCCTATAATGACATTGTGCTGTCTATTTTGCATTATTTACATAACATAATGTTTTTCTTGCTGCTTATTATTAGTACCTCCAGTCAGTGAAGCTTAGTTGACTTTGAAGTTTTCCAGGAGTAAGGGCATTACTTCTAGCTCTGCAACTTTGTTTTATTTAATTGGTCCCTGTAGTCTGTTCAATGCCATCTTGCTCATCCATTTTTTGGCTACCATTCTTTGAGATTTCTCAGATCCCTTCCTCATTTTTGAGTTGCCTTAAATAAATGCTGTTTAAAGGGCAAGTTAGCAAAATGTGTATGTCTATTAATAAACCTTTTTTTTAGACTTAGCAAGATGTACCTGTGCTTAGTATTTGCCTATCCATAAACATGATTTCATCTTTCAACACAGTGTGCTTGCCTCTGGACGCTTTCTGTTTCCTGATAATGTTCAGTCTCTTTTATCATGATTTCTTTAGCCTCCTGAAAGAAGTATTATTGAAGGCCTCGAAGTTTAAATATTATTGATCTCTCTTTATATTATTGAGTTACTGGTTTTGTATGAAGCACTGTTCTTAAACTACGATAGCATAGTATGTATATATGCCTATTTACTCTTAGCCAGTTTGAGTTAATTAGAGATAATAACAAACTGTAGCCTCCACTTGGAGCAATTTCTACTAGAGCAGGCATCTAATGACCTTGCCCAGTTGGGTTTTGATCCAAGGATGGAGACTCCACCGCCTCCAAAGTGCCAGTGTTTGGCTACTGTGAGCAAAGAAGTTTCTTCTTACCTTTAAGTGGAATTTTCTCTACTTCGATTTGTGTCCATTGCCTCTTGCTTCTCATTAGAATACCACTGAGAAGAGTTTGGCTCAGTCTCTTCACATCTTCTCACGGGGTATTTGTGCATGCTAACAATGCCCCCTGGGGCCTTTCCTGCTTGAGTCTAACCAACACCACCTCTCTCAGCCTCTTATCTCTGTGTCAGATGCTCAGTTCCCTTATCTTTGCAGCCCCTTGCTGGATTCACAGTAGTAGTCAGACTGGCTGCTCCACCTTGGCATTGTTGGTGTTTCAGGCTTTTGACACTTGAAGGTCTTAGAGAAGGCGAAGTCAATCCATTATCACCTCCCTCCTCCTTTGTGCTGACCCCCTCCCACCTTTCCCTCACTTGGTAAGATAAATACGGCACCAGCACACACCTCCTCAGGTGTCTGAGTGCCTGCTGCCTGCCAGGCTCTTTTAATAGAATTCTACACATCAAAGATCATGCTTTGAAATGAAAAAAATATTCAGAAAATTCTAACTTTTATTGCTGTGTATTGCTAAGGAAAATAAGGATTTTCAATAAACATTCATCTGTAATGCTCAGCAAATAATTGCGCAATTTGAAGTTGCTTCTGCTCTGTGAACTCCAGGGAAGGAGATGCAGAGATTATTTGCATCCAAGCCAATGTAGCACTGATAACATAAGTGCCTGGTTTTAAAAATAGTCCTTGTGGGAAGGAATTATATAGGTTCTTTCTTATGTCCTCCACAGTCTTTTTTTAATTTAATTTTGTGAACAAACCATGCAGCCTTAGACCACTGCAGTTCAACCTTCAGCAAATATGTACAGAAAGGATAATTCTGAGAAAACATTCCATTGTGATCTTGCAGTATTTGTTTTCATTTCAGAAATCTAATTTATTACAATCTCAGCAACTCTGTTTTGGATATTGCCTTTCATTTTCGTGGGAACTGGATAGGAATGACTGGTTCTAATAGCTAAGTTAATAGCAGCCCTTTAGTAAGGATGGGACCAATTTAAAAATGATCAGAGCTAGTTCGTTCCCACACACAGGAAGGGATTACTGAGATGTTGAGCCCAGCCTTTTTGTTATCAGCAGCATGTCTATAATGCCATGGAACATGGTGTCACTTAGATGGTAGGGACTTGAACTTAGACTGGAAGTTGTAAAGCAATTTCCTTGATGCCTTTTTTCTGAGTAAGCAGAAGTGGTGCAATCTTTGGCTGTTTATCTTCTGCAGTGTGCTTTTTTCAGCAGAGCTGTACTTTATGTATATCTTCCAAGTACTCAACAGTTTTGTTTTGTTTTATTTTTTTTTCATTTTAAGAACATTGATTGGAGGAATAATAAGTAATTCGAAACATGTTAACTGTTAATTTATTTTTCTTAGTCTCTAGCTGTTGTCCTCTGGGAAATGATTTGTAAAACGTGCAGTAAAGATTGTCTTCTGGCTTCTAAACTGGGTTTTAGCTGTTTTATCAAGATGCTTCAATAGAAACATTGCAAATAGAAAATGAATTGAGTAAATAAAGTCTTCCCACATCATTGTAAAGGAGTATGTTGATATTGGTACCACATAATTTTAGTTGTATTTTATCAGTGCAGTAACTGAGGAAGGATAAAACACTATGATACAATGTTCTAAATAAACTGTGATCTTTAAGCTCTTGCAGTCTAGAATGAATGAACAGTACTTTCTTCTGCACCGAAACACAACTTTCTTAGTGGCAAGGTCATTAACACCAGGAACAGTGTTCTTGTGTACCAGGTAGGAAAGTTTGTTTTGAAGAAAGAAAAACCCAACCCCCCCCACTTTATTTAGCAACAAGATCAAAAGAGATTGTTCTAATTAGAAATGTCTTAGTTGTAGCACTTCCTATATTGCGTTGAAAGCTTAAGAGTCTAAGCATTCATGAGGAAAAGAGAAGGTTATTATTCATTACCAAGTGATCCTGAGTGAGTTGAGATGTTGGAGATGGGCTGTATCTTTGGAGACTTTTGTCTGTGTTGTCTCTGGTATCAGCACTCTAAACCTGCCTGTTGTCCTTGGACTGACTTCTGTGACTTTGCCTTGTTTGGTTTCTGTCCCCAGGTGTGGACTAGCCATGTGTCTCTTGAGACGCTGCTTAGTCTGCTCTAGATTAGAGTTGGGATGGCAGTGAAGCCACATACAGAGTGAGCAGTTGAGCAACAAGGACATCAGTGTTAAACAAATGGATTTGGTTGGTCCAAGGAGGCCTCTAGCTCTTGTCCAAAGAGCTGGAAGCACTAAGTGTGCTTGGGGTACACAGCCAGGGCTTTCTAGGACAGTAACTTGATCCTGTGTTGTACCTGAACGTGCTGGGGTTGGAAAATCTCAATGGGCTACCAGGCTGAGCCTGTTTGTTGTCAGTGTGCTCCAGTTTGGTGTATATTGTAGTAGTTTCAAAGTGGTTGGAATTGGCCGATGACATCTGCTTGTTTTTATGAGAGGAAGGAAGGTGTGGTAGCAGTGCCTTACCTAAAGATGCAGTTACCCTCAAAGCTCATGAGATTGAAATTGAGAGCCTGAACTGTGGTGCGTATTTTGGACATGACAATGGTATGTGTCATGGTTTAGAATAACAGCCTTATCAGAAAATTGATTTAGTACGGCTAGATAATATTTTTTTGAATCTTGAATGTACTGTTTATATGATGACTTTTGGATTCTCCTTCAATTTATCTGTGAAAATACTGCCTGTGGCCCCTTGAGTTCATTGGATTAAGTTGTCATGTGTGTGACAAAACTGAAGGCATGTACTTTAAAGAAAGCCTTTATGATTTTGGCACACAAAAGAGAATTTGAAGTTGCCCTTTGTTCTTTTATAACTTCAAGTAATTTCTTACCTTTGAAATATTTATGTAGCTTAGGCTCTTCAAAACCCAGCATTGCATTCCAGACTTGAAAGAAATTAGAACTCTCAATTTATAATTTCTGCCACAGCTGGGTACTGGCAGTGATCTAGAAAATTAAATCAACACTAGGAAGTTTTCTGGAAGCTTAAATGTGCAAGCCTGGGATGTATTTTCTAATCCTATCAGAGTAACGCCATTTTTTACAAATTGAAGCATGAAGCATTATCAGCTTTTTACACCTCTATACATATAAAAGTATTTTGTTCATAGTGCAGCAGTTTAATGAATATTTAATTTCATGCAGTGAAATCACTGACCCTTGAAGGTCTGTGGGGGGACTGGGACAGAATTGGGTAAATTAGTGGGAAGGCTGGAGTAGAACTGCAAAAAATTAGTATGGACAATGTTAGTCTTTGTACGCAGTCAGAAGTCTAGTCAGCATGGCCCAGCTCTAGTGTTCTGACTTTTTTTTTGCTTTTTCTGTATTAGGCAAAGCAAATAGTATGTTGCATGAAATTTATGCAACCTCATGCTGCAGTATTGATCTTTTGTATATGTGGTTGAAGGGATTTAACTTAATGTATTTTATGCTCAGTCTCTGCATTGAGGTCTGTGCCAGCAACTGTATACTGTATTAATAACTTTTTTATCTGAAAATGTCAATATTTCAGCAATTGGTCAAAATATTTTAAAGTATTCTGTAGATATTATATAGCTGTATTTATTAAGGATAATTGTATTGGAAAAATAGAGGTCGAGAAAGGCAGATATTCTACAAACTACTTTGCTGCTTGTTCTTTGGGATGTCTCTGTCTCTGAGCAACTGAGATTTCTTTTTCTGTTTATGTGGTATCCCACTTGCCAGTATTCCCGGTACATATTTTCATGATCAGAGTAGGTAAGAGAGGTGCTATAAAGAGTAAACTTAAAGCCCAGGTGAAAAGTTTTGTCATGTCTTTAAAACTGCCTCCATCTGGACCTATGTGGTTGTTCTGGAGTTTCAACAAAAAAGGGTGTGTGTTCTTAATGGGACTGCATTCCTGTAGGTTTTGAGTTAAGGATCAGAATGGAAAGGATGGAAACTTAAACTTGTAGCAGATTTCCATATTGAAATTATGTTGTCTTCTAAAGGTGATAAATCTTAGCATTTCTCACAGCTTGCTGTTTATAAGCAGTGTGAATTCCCTGGAAATTGAGTGCTATTCTTTGGGGTAGGATCTCAGCCTGAGAGATTGCTGGTCAGTGTTTATTGTGCAGAAGATAGGGATAATATGAACAGCATTCTTAAAATGAAAAGACTGTCATTATTTTTATCAAGACATTGCTTTAACAAAAAAGATAATTAGGAGTGGTCATACTTAGAAATGGGTAAGAGTAAGGTGGACAAGGTGATCCCAACAGTCACCATGTGCCTGAGAGCATTGTCCAAATGCTTCTTGAGCTGTCAGGCTTGGTGCTGTGACCACTTCTCTGAGGAGCCTGTGCCAGTGTCCAGCCACCCTCTGGGTGAAGAACCTTTTCCTGATATCCAATCTAACCCTCCTCTGGCCCAGCTTCAGGCCATTCCCTCAGGCCCTGTCACTGGGCACCAGAGAGGAGAGATCAGTGTCTGCTTGTCCTCTTCCCCTCATGAGAAAGTAGTAGAGTGCCATGAGGTCTCCCCTCAGTCTCCTCCAGGATGAACAAAGTGCCCTTCTCATATGGGGCTTCTCCTGTAAACTTTCCACAGTCTTTGTGGCCCTTCTTTGGATGCTCTCTGACACTTTATACCCTTCTTATATCGTTGCACTCAAAGCTGCACACAGGGCTCAAGGTGAGGCCACGCCAGTGCAGAGCAGAGTGGGACAATCCCCTCCCTTGCCTGGCTGGCGATGCTCTGCCTGATGCACCCCAGGATGTGATTTGCCTTTCAGTTCATTTTCTTTTTATGAATTTTAAATTGCATGACAGAAAAATCACAGGGGCCATGAACTAACTTTTTCTCTCAGGCTCTCCATGCCATTATTGCCAGAGCTACCACCTGTCTCTTGTGCAAAACTCATTTTGGGAGTGGTGAATTCATTTTAAGGTAATCTTGCCACCAAGTGTGAAATTCTATAATGAATAAAGTCCTTTTTTCTTGCATAAGTGGCTGAAGTGGCCAACCTTTTAGTGAACTGCTAGGTGTAGCTTTGTGTGAAACAGACATCAATTGAGTCGTGGGATTAACAGTCTGTGATTGGGGAAGTAAATGAATGTTTAGTGGGAGGCTAAGAAGTAGTTACAGAATGGCTTAGCCGTGTTTACACAAAGATAGTTGAAATGAGTGGAGTTCAGGACTAGAGTACATGCAGAGGAAGGAAAAAGGAGCCTCCACTTATTGTTAGGGCTGGTGAAGAGGAGATCAAAGGTATCTGCTTATTTTAAAAGTGGGACATCTTGTTAAGCCACCCTCCATTGGGAATGCTACATCCACACAGATGTGCTTGTCTTCTAAACTGATTTGTACTGGTTCTGATTACAGTTATGCTTTGTTGGCATTGTTGTTTGCTTTGGCAGTTACTTTTTGTCTTTAGTTACCTCTCCACTTTTTATGAAGTAATTTCATAATTGTAAAGCACTTTCCTGTGTGCAGTTGGTTTAGCTTAGATGGGCATAGCTTCTGTGAAATTCTGTAAATAATGAGTTTCAGTTTAGTGTAAGACAAGGGTACCCCAAATATTTTGTGGTAAAAGACCATAGGTCTGTTCATGTGCTTGCCTCCAGTTTAAGGAGAGTTTCAAGTATTATATGTACATTTTTGCCCTCAGTAGTTATATCTGGCCTGTTTTAAAATAATAAATGGGTAAACTATATATAGTTTATAGGGAAGTTCCTCTCCCTTATCTTTTTTCCTGTTTTTATCTGGGTCACTGTGGGAGTGCTGAAGCAAATGTGATGTTGGAGGGTTGTTTTATGTTCTGAAAGGCGTGATATATACTGAGGTGAGACACAATCTTCCTAAATGGCACTGGTGCCAGTCATTCAGTGATGCTTGCCATCACACTGTACCAGTAATGTGCGTTTTGCTTTCATTGGTGTTTTTTAAAAATTTAGCTTTGCTCTACTTGTCTGTGTTTGTTGCACTGGTACGCTGAGTGACATTTTCAGGCAGTGATGCAAAATATGCAAGAGTGGTGTTACACCTGGAAAAAACTAGCAAGATGTGGAATTCAACTGGCAGATTGTAGTAGAAGGAGGTCTGTGGAGTACATTTAGTGGTTTGTGGAGAGTTACTGAGCTGGGCAGATGCCAGCTTTTAACTTTAGGGTGGGCTGAAATTCTACAATTAACCCAAGCTGTGCTGCCTAGGTCTCCACTGCCTCTAGTGGGAGCTTTGACTCCTCACTCACACAGGCATCCTCACTTGGCTGCTTTCACATGCAAGTCGAATCCAACCCCAGGTGTCCTGTAGAACACCAAAAACTGCTGTTTTACCCTTATGAGAATGTGGTACATCTTTGTGGTCTTTGCTCTAACAGTATCTGCAGTGACACACACACCCATCCATGCTACTTGGAGGTCACTTTTACAAACCTGGTTAGTTGGATATTTAGGGAGTTATTGTCAAAGTTATCTTTCTTTTGAAGGTTTATCAGAGCCTGATAGGATCGATACAGAAAGCAATGCCCCATGGAACTCTTTGATGCTCTGATCTTGTATGTAGTCAGTAATTTAGCTCTGTTTGCCAATGGGTCTTCTATGAGATGTCGTGTGATCTTTACTTCATGACATATGGAAAACAGGCTGGTCCTGACTTTGTGGCTAACACTTTTGAATGATTCTTGAATGGTAAATTCATCTTGTGTTTGGAATGCTTAAATTCATTTATATAACTCCCAACAGTTAAACTGTAATTGTAGGTGCTGGATCCATTTCAGCTGTTTCCAAATATGAAAGGAAATTTTATTATAGGCAGCTTTTCCAGGTATGTTTGAGTGGTTTCTTGATGAGCAAAGTTAGGCTGCAAAGAAGAACAAAAAAAATAATTCTGAGAACATCCAGAAAGTTGAAGTAGTTTACCAACCAGTACTGGTAGACTTGTAAAGCTGGTTCTTGGAGGCAAGATAGAGCTGCTTGGTGTGTCCTCCCCACCCCCCCACTGCACTTTAACCTTTTTGTTTCCAGTTTTGCTCTTGGCACGGTTATAGAGCTGCTGGCATACATAGATGTCAGCCAGTTATGTCCTGTCTCTGGGAGAGGGAATTCATGCTGAGTCCCACATTTGGTAGAACTTGGAAACTGCAAATCGCTTTCTCTCTGAAGCAGTGCATTGCTTCTCTGAAATTTGTTGTGGCAGGACCTAATGCTTTGCCAAAGTATCTGAGAGATGCCAGTTGGTACCTGCCATTCAAATTTTTTTTTAGGTGTTGGCTGGGCTAATATGCTATTTGAGGCTTTGGTTCATGCGTTAGTTACATCTCAGGAGGATAACCAAATATTTGTAAATTAAATTGGGAAAGTTTTTTAGGAGGAAGCTGTCTAATAGGTGAATAATCTAACTAGATTTTAGGTGGATATATCCAAGTACAAGTGGAATCATTCTGGTAATGTTTTTTCTTAATCTAAGGAAACCACATAAGAAAACCTTGCAGTAGTTAAGGCTTGAAGGTATTAGCTGTAACAAGAAATTTGTAGTTACTTTTATGTTGGTATTAGAGGTTAAAGAAAACAGTAGAAAAATTGAATCTGAAAGCCTAGACGTTGTTTGCCGATCTCTTGATGTAAAAAAACCCGATTATAATCCCATTGGTACTCACTTTTATATATGCTTGGTACATATTATATATGAAAAAAGTTTCTATTTTGTTTTTATAATTTATTTAGCTTGAATATTCTGTTTTTTTGTGTTGGTGGGCTGTGTGTTTGTTGTTTTGGCTTTTTTTTTTTTTTTTGACTGGTTTGTTTTTGTTTTGTTCTGTAATTCTCTTAGTTTCTCTTGAAATAGACCAGTTGTTATGAAAATAGTTTGGAATACCATGCTGCCTGGTTTTGTCTTAAACAGGTGTAGGCAACCAGTGGCTCTGCTGGGTATCTGCATGGAAATGAAGAGCCTCTTCCTTTCCTAGCAGTTACTGTCTGTATATAGACAGTATCTCGAAGTGCACTGCTCTGTTAGAAAATGGCTTGAAGAATAATCTCATTTCTTTCCTTCCTGAAATGGTTCAGTTTTCTCCTTAAGAATGTTATCTAGACAATTAATCTCAAGATTTTGCTGTGCTGTTGATCTTCAGCAGCAGATTGTCAGGTCTCCTGAGTTACTGTGTGTATCAGCTCTTGATACTTTACTGTTGAGAATTGCCAAGATGATGAATTCTACAGTTTCTGTTTGCAGCTGTCTGCTTTTCTGAGCTCTCAAACCAGAGGAGAAATGCAGAAAAATTGAAATACTCTGCTGTTATTTAATAGTTTTACTTCTCTTATTGCATTTACTTTTACATTCCTTATGTTAAATGAGGTAAGATGTTCTCCACTTTCGACTGGAAAGAGGGAAATGTAGAAGTAACACTTAATCCAATTAATGTATTTTCCTGCTCTGATTCATTGTGATGACTTTGAGCATCTGGTGGTAACTGAGCATGAGCTGCTTAAAGTCACAGAAACCCAATTCCTATTATTTTTGCTCATTGAAGAGAATAAATGAATTACCAGACACTAATCTTGGGATAATTGCTTGCTGAGCAGGAGATCTTAGCTCTTAAAGAAATTAGTTTTGTAAGTTTATGGAGCTGTCAGAACTAGTGAACTATTAAAAAAAGGTTAACCACAAATGAACAGCAGCTGAGCTTTCAGTTTTTTATTCTTAACTATTGCAGTTGAACTTTACAATATAGAAATATATGCAGTGGAGATAAATATTATTTCTTCCCCTTTGCTATAGTTTAGTCCCAACCAAAACTGGGATACCTTTGTGAGTTTTACTATTATTTATCAACTGAAGTTTAAGCTGGAGACTGAAATTTGGCAATGTTTCTGGCAGTACAGCGGTAGGAGGTATGTGCAGTAAGATGCACTATGTACTGCTGGTTTGAATGACCAAACCATTTTGGGTTTGAAGTGACTGTTATTTTGGGTTGGTCCTCTGATTTGGACATGTGATTTTTAGCTCTAGACAGTCTGCCCTGTGACATTTACATCAGTTTTCCTTATTCTCCTTCTTTTGACATGACATAGGCAGGTTAGTATCCAAAATTCTGAGTTCTTCCTAGCTGCGTGGCCTTGTGATTTATGGCTTTAGGGTATTGGTATTTGAAAGGCATGTTGCTTTTCACTGGTGGCCCTACTGCTTTGCTTTTGGAGAGCAGTGTGAAGGAGGTGTTGGGAGTCATCATTCAAAGTTCCTGCTCAGTTGCATTGACCTCACTGTAGTCTTCTACTGGGTCTGGGAGCAGACTTCCTCCCCCATACATACATGTGGAAACATTCAGAGCCCAAAAATGACTTGATAAGCAAGCAAGCCTCAAATACACATGAATTTTTTCTGTGTAGAATAAAATGCCTGTTAGCTAATTTTCAAAACCTTTTATTTGCAGGGTAACTAAGGAGTACTT
This sequence comes from Passer domesticus, assembly GCF_036417665.1. Lineage (NCBI taxonomy): Eukaryota > Metazoa > Chordata > Aves > Passeriformes > Passeridae > Passer > Passer domesticus. Next base: position 46,421,932 of record NC_087476.1, read on the forward strand.
TAAGGGCTCCTGGATATTTCTGTCATGATGGGTATTTTCTGTCTCTGTAGATTGTTGCTATGGGCAGTCAATGCATTTTTTGAGGCTATAAAAATCTGTATTTCTCTGTCAAATTCCTATTGTGTATCTGGTCTTTACAAATAACAGTATAGTCATTCAGATTTTTTAATACTGTTTATTATAATGCTTAATACATTATATGTTTGATCAAAACTCTGCAGGGATTCTGGCACAGTGATAACAATATCCTGGGTTAACTTGGATTAAGTACTCTCATTGGAAGTAATTGTTTCATGCCATGTTTCTGCCTGTCAGTGAGAACTGCACTTCTGTCCTGTAGACAGTCTCTTTATTGTGGAATCTGTTTGAAACTTCTTCAGCTTGAAAATGTAAGCTTTATTTATTCTCTTTCCATTTATTTTAACTACTGTCAAAATATCAGGATATAGCAAACTTGTCATATAAGGACACTATTATTGACATAATTGACTATTATTGACTATTATTGACATTCTTTAGGGACAAACTGTGATCCCTGTAAGTTGTGTTTGACTTGTATTGAGAGTGGGCTTGGAGGCTTCAGTGCCCTGCTCCAGTCAATGTCCAGGTATCATCCCCGTGTTGGTAACAGTGGAAATGTAAAAGCTGTTTACTGTCACAGGTACTTGCTGCAAATATGTGATGTTTTATTTTCAACACACAAGAAAGAAACAACATTTCCTTTTGCACTTAGGAACTTCTGTTTCTGAATGCAGACGCACACTTTTAGGAAAGTACAAAAGCTGAATCAAACCCAGCCTACTGTTTGTAGGTTTATTTCTGCCACAGCATAGTCCCAGTACTTTTAAAAACAAATTTAATAAGAGCTGCACACAGTGGAAATATATCTATTATGGGAAAAAAGTCAATATTGTATGTCTGTCATTGCAGAATTGAATTTTGATAGTGAAAATATTAGAGTAATTTGAATTAGATCTATCAAAAAAGCCTTTGAATAAATTGGTGCAAAATACAGAAGTATGTTATTTCAAAATTACGGGTCTTCACAAATGCAGTTGTGCAAACAAGAAAATGGCTTATTCTTGGCATTTTTTGGTGGTCAAGAGTATGTGCAGCATATCAAAAGCAGAATAAATTGAAAAGAATGTTACTTTTTTCCCCACTGCTGTCTTTGAGTTTCCGGGACTACTGCTAGGAAGTCTATACTAGTCTGTACTGATTTGGTATTTCCCAATGCCTTTTTATTTCCAATTTAGAGTTAATTAGAATTGCTTTATACCTTTCTTGAGCACTTGAAGGTTGGTTTTAAACCCAGATGGTTCAAATTCTGAATTTTATGAAGAAATTAGCATATGCAAAAGAATCAGTACATATATTGTACAGTCAGAACCAATAAGGTTGGAGAAGACCTCTAAGCCCAAACCACTAACCCACCATCACTGTTAAGTCCATCATTAAAGTGTGTCCCCAAATGCCACATCCACATGTTTTTTGAACAGTTACAGGGATGGTGATTCCATTCCACCACTCTCCTGGGCAGTGTGTTCTCAATGCCTGACCACTCTTTGGGGAAGAAATTTTTCCTGATATGTAGTTCACAATATCCTATCCTGGTACAACTTGAGGCCATTTCCTCTTGTCCTGTGGCTTCCTACATGGGAGAAGGGACCAACCCCTGCCTCGATGCAACTTCCAGACCCTAACTTTTGAATGCAAACCAGGAACATGGCATAATAACAAGCAGTGGGGGCTTTTATTTTGCACACAACTTATTGCATGTATGCCTGGCTGTGTGATTTACTGCTTTTTAAAAATGGAATTTGTGTTGCTGTGACTAATGAGTGGTCACATTGTGTCAGCGTGCTCACTGGCATGACTGCGCTTGAGAAAAGAAACTGACTTGGTGCTAAACCTGATTATAAAGATTTTTGAATAATTGAATTCAACTTCTGTCTTTTAAAGTAATGTCTTCAGTAGTATGAGAACTCTCCCAAGGAGAATTGGGAGCTGCTGACTGAAATATGTAATAGATTCTGTAATTTTCTGGCAGCAATTTCATTATTACAACTGATTTTTTATTTACTGTTATAAACTTGAGCCACAGACCTCTAGGGTAAACTAAGGAATGTTTAATTTATCAAAAAATGTGGTTGCTTGTTATTTCTGTTGTATCTTCTTCCTTGTGTTTGGTAGCTATGGAGAAGAGACACTCATTGCATAAAACCATTCTGAGACCTCCATTTGTAAGGCTGTGCTTTGCATGGATCCTCCTGTTAATTTGCAAGGAAGATTTATGACCTTTCCTTTCAAGCGCACTGGTGGTGGATTTTAGAGGAAATAGCCCTGCTTATGAAAACTCCTGCCTGTGGTGTCTGTATTAATGATAGGCTGGGTAGGATCTCTGGGTCCCCTGTTCAGAGCAAGTTCAGTCAGATAGATGACTCGGGGCCTTCGTCCAGCTGAGTTTGGATGGAGATCCCATGTTCCATCTTCTGCCTCTTGTGTTGTAACTGTGGACCTTTGAGCAGTGTAGTTATGTTTTCACTGCCTTTGAGGTAACTGTATATGTCAATGAGTTCTGCACTCCTTGTGCCTCCCAAAACTTTTCATAAAAACCCCCAAATCTTCCCTCCAACATTAGGTGCTCCAACCCTCAGTTATCTTGGTGGCCTTCTCCTGCTCTCAGTCCCATATATCAGTGTCTGTCTCTGGGGTGCAGAAAACTCCAAGCAGCTCCAGATACAGCCTCATGAAAATGGAGTGCCCATGTCCCTCAGCCTGCTGGTAGTGCTCCTGCTAATGCAGCTTGGAGTGCAGTCAGCTTTTATTGCTGAAGGGCACCGTCCTGGCTCACATTCAGCTTGTGTCCGTGAGGTCCCACGTGTCCCCTTCTGCAAATCTGCTGTCTAAGCAATTGACCTGCGTCTGTACTGGCTCCTGTTCTTTTATCCCAGGTGCAAGACTCTGCCTCTGAATTCCTTCTGTCTGCTGTTGTCCCTTTTGTCAGCATGTTGAGGTCCCTGCACATAGCAGCCCTGACCTTCAGCATATCAGTCACTCCTTCCAATGTGATACAAGTTGGTACATGTGAAGTGTTTCTTTTAATACGTGTTATCTCTTGTAAAACCAGCTGTATGTCTTTAATGCTTAGTAAGAAATTTTCACACTGGAAATTGATCTGACAGTGTTCTGTATCTAGTAATTGATGCATACAAATTGCTAGTAATTGATGCTTATGAAGCTTAAAAAGTAATATCTGCTGTTATACACCTTCTTCCCCTTGGTCAGTCTGTGATTTTTGAACTTGGAGAGGCTGAAGTCCAACTGACATAAAATTGTATGTAATACCTGTGGACTTCAGAACACTCAGTGGTAGATGATGCACCGTTAAAATTTATTTTCTTAACATAATCCATGCTTCCTTGTGTTCTAAACGTGCTTTCTGATAATTTTGCAAGTCCCATCCCATTTTTGTTTGATGAGAAATTAAAAAGTAAATTGCTTTATTAGATCATCCATATATATTCTCTCTCTAAAAAAGACCCCCAAAACACACAATAAAGCCAACTAAACTTTCAGCTGCAGTCACCTGAGTTTGTGTTTTAAGATGAGGAATTTTGTCTCTTCACTTCTTCTCTGTTTTCCAGGTGATTAGTTAATATTGCCAAACAGCAAGGGGCTCAAAATGGATTCCTTCTGGATGTTGCTGGTAACTGCTCTGTGTATGCTAATTTGACCCCTCCTTGTTTCTTTAACCTACTTTATTCATACCTCCGAGGGCTTTTCTCTTATCAAATGGAAACTTTGTTTTTCTAAGAATCTTTTGTGATGGATGAGCCCTTTGTTGAAAGCTGTTAGAAGTTCCTCTAAAACATACTTTGAATGGCATGTTACTTTAGCATATCCAGATAATTCTCAATAAGGGATTATATCTAAACACTGTTTTTCTTAAATCCTTTTATTCAAAAGAAGTTAAATCGCATGATTCATGATTGCTTGATGAATGATAAGTATTTAAAGCTGCTTTTAGATGTGCAAAAGTTCATGATATTCGGCTGCTTTGAAGAGGTCTTGAATCAGAGGTGGTGACCTCATTGTGGTGAAGAACTACTTTTGTTTTGTTTTAGTGCTTTCTAGAATAACAATTAGATGAGGGAGAAGAGCACTCCTTTAGAAAGGAAATAAACCTTGCAAAAGAATAAGATGTCTCTCACTTCTTTGAAGTTTTATTCTTGTTTATTAGCAGAATGCAGAAAATATACTCGCAAATATAAATTCTCTAATTATGTTCTGAAGAGCTTTTGTTCTTCTTGAGGAGTAGTTTTAAAAATAATTTGTGGTTGTATCTTTGCCACATGGAAATGCTGGGGTCTTTTCCCCTCAAACAAGAAAAAAAGGGTTTTTTTTTTCTCCTATCCCTATATTTTTTTAAAAGAATACTTTTCTTTTATCTGGCTGTATTAAAGCCATGAAAAGGGTGGTGGTCTTGAAGCTCCTACCAACTTGCACTAGCAAGTATTTAGTTGTGATTGTCAGGAAACCTACTATTTACGTTCAGCAATACTGCAGTGTATGGCATCATCTGTTTGCCTTGGCAAGGTTATGGGAAGACACTTTCTGACTGGGGGTGAGGGGCAAGGGAGAAAGTCTCTATCAATCTATCTTTCATGCCTTGTTCCTTCCAGGCTTTTGAAAAGCAGGAATGGCCCAGTTTGACAGTAGCCATCTTGAATGTGAGCAACTTCAGTGAATTTGTCCTGTCTTCTAAGGAGCTGTCCCTAGTTGCATTTATGAATGGAAGAGAAACATGTAAAAATAACATTGTTGCTTTGGATCTTTTTATTTTCTAGTTTCTGTAATTTCTCATATGAAGTCTGTAATATTCTTACGAGTAGTAAACTGGTTGTAGAACTACCAGAATCCTTTAGTAACTATGTTAGAAGTTTTTTGGTGGTTTTTTTTGGTTTTTTTTTCCTCTTCTAATTGATTCACTTCAGAGCTCCTGAAAGTTAAAGCATTGCCTTAAGCTAAGTATGATGTTGGCAGGAGTTGTGCAAACTTCTTTATGTAGTTTTTGCCAAAGAACCTCGTTCTTGACCTGAAATATCCCTCGTTTCCAGCTGTGAGCTTCGTGAACAAACAGTATGAATTTTGACAAGCTGATCATTATTCATGCAGAATAATTTATTAGATCAAATTTTGTTCCTAATTAGTTTCCCTTTGTTTTTTAGCAAGCTTTATTTTGTTGTTTTCACTGCCTTCTTATCAGCTCTTGTTTTTTGCCCATGTCATTGGGTTGAGTAAGTAATTCTAAGAAATTACTGAAGGATGCAAGTGACATGTGACATTGCATTGTCTAGTTTAAATGTCAGATACCACATGTAATTTACTGGCTAAGAATGTATTAAAATGCAACATAATTTTATTGGTACATGGAATTATTTGAATTGGTCTTTAAATTGTGATGTTCATAAGCCAGGAATACCCAGGGAGAGAAGTAATTGCATTTCAGGTTTAAAAGAAGATTGAATTTGGAGTGGTTTGGCATTTAAATTGCTGCAACAGGTTTTGTTTCACAATAAGCTAGTGTTATATGCTGTTTAGAAAATCAGGAATTTCTCCTGCAAGGAAATGTTTTCCTCAGTCAAATAGTGGGAAAGGTTGAGTCAGACATAAAATAGTCTGTACTACAGCTGGTATGTGTGATTCATTAATGCCTGAATGATGTGGTGATGGAAGTTATGGACTGTTTCCCCTATTGATACAGTATACGGTTTTTTCCCCTTTTTACCTGTCCTGTTAATCTCCTTCCATTTGAATGATGAATAATTTTGAAGCAAAGTTCATTGTGAGCCATTAGACAATAGGAAGTCAATTTTTAAAATTAAAACAAACCAACGCAAAACCTCACCTAAAACTCAATTTAAACCTAACCAGCCCTCGCCCCTGTGCATGCACACAGTCCTACCCACGTACTCAGCACCTGCTGTTGGGCAGCCAGACCACACAGATGAGTGTGTCAAAGTGGTCTTGCTAGAAATCCTCCCAATGCAATAATGGGAGATTCCTGCTATCAAAATCCTCATGTCTGCTGGGTTGTTCTTAGGTCAGTAGTTATGTGCTGAATTTGGACTTTTGTACCGTATAGAAGATCATGGTGGTGAGGTTCTCTTAATCCTGTTCCTCCACTGAGTCATTACTGAGATTAGAATTCACTCAGTCTCTTGTGTCCCTTTCCTGGCTGCCGTATATCTTCAATGCTGTTGTTTATCTTCCCACCATTATCTCTCAATGACCTAACCTATAGTTTGTCCCCTACTGCATTATAAATGTAGTCCTTCTGTTACTGACTTAGGTGTTTTGAGGAGTGGATATGTAGATGTACTGTGATCTTTGATCTGCTTATCTAGGTGTGATCAACATGTGCTGCTGTTTTCTTCTGCTGTTCTTCCTGGTGTTTCCACACCCAGGCATTCCCATTCCTTGTCAAATCAGTTGTAATGTTTCCATGTTTCTGCATTAATGTCTCTGCATTTGTACAAAAGGAATGAATGCGTGCCTCTGTTCCACAATAGCAGTTTCTCATCTGTTATACTCCTTAAACTATTAAAATATGCTTTTCAGACCAATTGCCTGAATTGTTATTAAAATTACTCCCTTTTTGTTTAAGTAGCTACTTCACCTGCACATTCTTGCATAGGGCTTCAGTTTGTTAGAATCTTTTTGCTCCTATCCTGTCATCCAAGAAATCTGCCTAGTTTTCTTTCTTCCCCCTTTCTTGCTTTCTCTACCTTGCTGGTGCCAAAGGAAACACAAGACACCAGTGCCACACTAGCTTTAGTGTTGGAGCGTATCAGCTTAATGCTGTGCTTGGTTTTGGTATTGCAACTCCTGTCTTGTTCATACCTGCAGAGTTACGATCCTCACATCTTACAGACCTGCTCAATACTTGGCGATTCCTCAGTTTCAGGCTCCTGATTCACTTCCTCTTGTGGGCTCAGTATGCATTCCCTGCACAGTAAAGCTCCTCTTGTTTCCCTTAAAGAAACTCCCTGAAGAGCAGCCACCCTCTTCTGGAGATGGATTCCTAGGGAAGTGGTGGGGTGGTTGTTACCAGGTTTGAACTGCCAGGGGCTCCTCACATTACTGCTGATTTCATCCTTCTTTGGCACCAGCGCTTTTCACTGAATAAAGCGCAAGCCACAGGGCTTTCTGCTGCTCCAGTCTGCACCCTGAATTGAAACCAATCAGGCCTTCTGATTCTTTGTTTTCTTTGGGCTGGCTGGGGGATACTGAGTGTCAACAGCTTGTCTTTGAAACACTTCAGCTAAAGAAACATGCCTGCTATAGTTTACTTTTTAATAATTTTAGAATAATTAAAGAACAGGCACTGTTCTTTGGCTGTCTGCACTCCCAGTAGTTAATTACGTGTGCAGTCTGTTGGATTGATACATGTGTTTGCAGTTTTACTTGAAAATTCTCCAACACTACTCATGAGCAGGCATGCTAATAATTCATGTTGTTTGATTGTTTTTACCTAATACTAGTTTACATTATGTTATGCTATCAAGGTCAAACTATGCACAACAAATTTCTGTTTAGGTATCAGGCATGAAGTCTGGGGGTGGTGGGGTGGAATTTTTTTTTTGTGTGTGTGGGTTTTTTTGGTTTTGGTTTTTTTTTTTTTTTTCCTGTGAAGGCATTTGGACTTCATGGAAATTTAGAACAGCTGTTGAGCTCCCTAACTTGTATTCCAGTTGCTGCAAGGAAAGTGTCCTGTCCTAGCAACTCTTATGCTGTGCTAGTCTTCAGGAGGAAGTGCAGGGCTTTCCAGAGGTATTCTATATGATGGAATAATGCTCTTTTTATCAGTGTAAAAGCTACTAGTGAATTTACCTGACAGGGACATCTCTAGCAGGATTTTTGTGCAATGCCTTCTTGCCCCTTGATACAATTCAGAGCTCCTGATGACACCTCAATTAACTCTATAGTAGCTGGGAGTAAATGATACAGTGGGTTTTTGGGAGAATGAACCTGTTGCCAAGTGGACACTGTACAGGAAGACTCCTTTGCTAAGATGGTGGAATTAAAACTGGACTTTCAGAATTGGAAATGTCTTGTTTAGCCAGCTCTGCTGAGCTTTGCTATGTCACTAGTTTTTCATTGACTGGTGTAATAAAGAACGAATTGTGTTGTGTGACAAGTGCAACTTGCTGGAAATGCAAACTTGGACCAGAAGGGGCAGGCTAGTGTGCTTTAAGTAGAGCTATATTTTTTTTTCTTTGGTTCTAAGTGTTTGGAAAAAATTTCAGGCCAGATCTGACAACCTGAGAGCAGTGAAGCTGCTGGAGCTTTGTGTCCCTGGTGTAGCCAGTACTGAGGCTGAAAATCATTCCTGTAGGCACCCTCACGCAGAGTGCACATGCACACCAGATGTACACATGTGTGCACAGCTGGCCACACAGATTAACTGACACTCAAATTAAATGGCACTCAAATAGCACCATTCACATGAACACAGCACTGCTGGTGTCATCCTACTCCCCTCTGTAGCTGAACAGAATGTGTGAATGTGTATCTGTATTTATAATATATGTATACATGTTTGCAATGTGGATCCTTCCAGGTGCTGGTTTCAGACACTCAGATATGAACACAGATGCCTTGACCAGGAGAAGTTTAAGTGGGAATTTAGCAAGCAGACAGGACAGGCTCTGCTGGTCGGGGGCAGGGCATGGTGAGATGACCATACCAGCCAGGAAACTGCTTACATATGAGCAATGCTTTTTACCCTCTCATAATTCTTACTTTTCCACACTTGTTCCTCCCCAAAGCACCTAAACATCTCCCTGGTTCCTCCCATAAATGTCCCCTAAGTTAATTGTGTAATCCTGAAATGCTTTTCCCCCAGTGTGTCCCATGACCCAGGTCAGTACTCTCCCTCGGTTCTGAAAGTGCTCTGGCATAGACTCATCCTGGTGGATGTCACACCTGGACATGGGGGCTCAGGCTTTCCTGGGACAGACCAGGGAGAACAGGCCAGAGTATCCTCCCTTCTGGGCCTATGGCTTGGGTTCCTGCCTGCCTTCACCCCAGTGCTCCTTGGGGCATAGAGACAGGCTGGAGCTGTCAGGGGTGAAGGCTCCTCGTGTGGGGCTGGAGGAAGCCAGGGCACAATGCTCTTGGGGCTCCCCATCCTGCCACTGCCTCTCTGTGCCCCTCTGTGTGCCTGCAGCCAATCTTGCGTTGCATAACCCAGCACTGAGCAGCAGGAGCTCAACAGAAGACACGACCTGCTAAGGTCACTCGTGGGGCTGGCAGCAGCCCTTGGCCAAGCTCAGTAAAGTTGTACTCCATGAGCAGCAGGAATCAAAAGCTTTGTTCAGGAACTTGCATGTAATACACTTAATACCCTTTTTCTGTTGCTTTTCCTGCCCTTTTCTTCTCTCACAAGCTGTAATTTAGTGGTTGGTGAAAGTAGCCCTATGTCTTGAGCTTTTTAGGTCATTATAATAGTGAGAATTTTTCTTTTGTATGAAATGTGAATGTATGTATTGTATATATGTTATGTTAATCTAACTCTTCACACATTATCTAGTGACAGTTACTGTTGTAATAGCACTTTTGTTAGGCTTAATGTTACTTCTCTTCCCCTAAAATCAGAAACAGGGAATAATAGTTCACTTACTCATATGGAGTTAAATTGCATAGGTGGAAAATTGTTGGTGTAATTCCTTAATTGATTTCTAGAAGTAGCACTGAATTAAATGTGGTTGTAGCTGAGCTACTTAGTGCTTAGGAAGCAAGCTGATAAAATAGATCATATGTAAAATGCAAAGATTCTAAGAAATCAGAGTCAAATGTTATTGCATGGAGATTGAGCCTTCAGCAGAAATGACTGGGTACTTGTCTTTTGTGATAACTGTTATACTATTCTGTAATGTACTAATATGCATAATAACTGGGAAAAAATCTGTACTGTTTATGTACCAGTTCTTGCTTTTGACGGAAGAAAAATGGGTGTGTCATTGCAAGAAAGTATTTAATGTTTGCCCGCTTTAAGCAAGACTACTAGGACTTCCTAGTTTCTAGGAAGAGTGGTGTTTTTAGGCTTCTTTTTAACAGATAAAAAGTTTTTCTATTGAACAGTAGAGGGGTAGGGCATTGAAACGTCCTAAGATCTTCCAACTTCCGTTGGATATTTGAAGGAGACAACTGATTCCTTGACTCAGTTTTATAGTATCTCTTAAAAATCCCCCAAACCAGCTTACATTAGGGAAGTAATAAACAATGTTTTAATCCAGGACTTTAAAAAAAATAAATTATACTGGAGACTGTGTGGCTGTTTGTTTGCTCATTGCAGGTACAAAGAGTCATTTTAAAACAGGCATATCCTGAAGCTTAAAGAGCTAAAGGCATTGGTGAAAAAAGGGGAGGAAAAGAACCAGCACTATGATTGGCTCAGTTTTGTGTTGTTTTACCTACTTATTTTATAAATAAGAGCTTTGGACTTCTGATTTTTTTCCAGAATACAGCAAAATAGTAAAAAACCCTATCTGTTTTATTACTAAGATAGAGTGATCTTTATCAAGCAAAACTATTTTTTTCTTTAAAAAAATCTTCAGAAGGTTGTAACCCTAACCAAAATTTGATGGACTGGTGTGTGTTGTGGTGTTCTTGGGGGTTTTAAACACAGTTTTGGTAAAGAATTGCTAGTAGGTGGATGCACAGTCAAAGAATAAACAATGTAGTACAAGCATTGTTGGACTAGAAAGATGTGGTTCTTGACTAAAGCAACAAATTTATTCCAGTTATGATTGTTTGTACACAGTTTTTATTTTTTTATATGGGATATATAGTCTTTATTACTCCCTTATCTTTGATGGGAGTATCTTTATCTATGTAGAAACTTAACAAAGTATTTAATTTGTAAGGATACTCAGTATTTTGAGAGCTGGTTTGATGTCTTAAGCATAATCATATAATTTTTGGAAAGGAATACTGTGCAGTAAAGGAGAGAACCTGTAATGCTAAAGAGGACTCACATATGTGAAAAACGTTGTAGGGGTCTGCACAGCAGGTCAGGAAGAACTGCTGGGCATTGGAAAAATTTGTACTGGAGGAGTTAATGGAGAACTGTCCCCTGTGGAGGGGATGCCATGCTGGAGTATGAGGAGGAAGGAGCAGCAGAGACAACATGTGAGGAACTCTCTGCAACCACCATGCTCTGTGCCACTGAAGGGAAGAGGTAGAGAATTTGGGAATGGAATTGAGCTCAGGAAGAAGGGGAATGTAAATTTTAGGGTTAGGTTTTATTTCTCATTAATCTGATGTGATTGGTAACAAATTTAACCAATTTCCCTAAACAGAGCCTGTTTTGCACATGACAGTAATTGGTGACTGATCTCCCTGTCCTTGATCTCATCCTATGAGCCTGTAGTTATTTTCTCTCCCCTGTCCTGAGCTGAGGAGGGGAGTTATAGAACGACTTGGTAGGTGCTTGGTGTCTAGCCAAGATTAATCCACCACAAATTGAAATTCTCGGTGCTAGAGTATTGACTTGAAATAAGTGTAGTGCTCCTTTAAAATGGATTTTAGGGAATGTTTGCTTTCATGTTTCTCAGTAGTGTTTCTTAAGGAAAAAGCCAAACCCCAAAACATTTTTATCAGAGAACCATAGCACAGTGTGGGTTGGAGGGGAGTTTAAACATCATGTTCAGAGTTCCAGTTCCTCTAATGCCATGCCTGGACACCCAGGGAATCCTGTGACATTTTAGGGAGTCACTTCTTTAAGCCAGAAATAATAATTTTGGTTACCAGGAAAGCATTGGGAGCACGGCTACAGCTGCAGCTCCTCATGCTACCTCCTGGGAAGCAAGTTTGGGAACCACTGTTCTGAGAAACCACTTCTGGTTTGTGGCTTGTTTTTAACTAGGGGAAAGTGGCATGTTCAGAAATAACTTACAGCCCCAGGGCATGCTGGCATTATAAGAGTAAGTCCCTCTGTGCTAGGTGCTCTATCCATGCTGTCTTTCTCAGCAGTAGGTGTACAAACTCTCCTTTCTCTTCCACCTTCCTTGAAAAGAAAAACAAACATTAAAGACTGATAAAAAGTGACTTTCCCAAGTTTCTGCCCATTGGTTTGACTTAAGGATCTTGCAGAAAATAGGGTTTGGACAGTGTGTTCTGTCTTGGGGGAGGGTGTCTTGATTCAACAGCTTATTGGGAAGCATTTTGTTTAAAAAAATTTTGTGCTTTACTAACGGTAAATATCATCCAGATTATAACTGCAACCTGTGATATTCGCAGTGTTGAGACTCCACTCAAAATCCCTTGTTGTTCATAAGAACTAAAAATATGCAGGTGTGAGCTCTAAATCTGCTGAGCACCTCAACAAGCTGTGTTGCACGTATCTGTCGTGTATCTGTCGGGCTGACCTATTCAGCAAGTCACATCCAGCTGCTTAGCTAAGATAAAAATACTCACTGTGTGTGCAGTGTAGCAAGTTGTTCAAGTTCTCTAGATGAATGGCACCCTGGCCATTTGGATTGCTGGAAGTCAGACAGATAACTGCCTGGGTAGCTGGGTATTAAGTTAATGAGAAATAGTTTATTGTCCCAGTGAGTCATATTGGCAGACTTTAAAATTTTGCACGGGAGTGAGAGAGAAGAACAAGGTCAAAAGTTAACAGTGGCTGGTTCACTTGGTTGCAAGGGTTAGAGTGCACGTGAGTGTAACTGATATAAAGGGCACACGCTGACATCAAGATTTATTCCTTCACACGTGCTGTCTGCTCTTATCAAGCTTTCCATGCAAATGATTTCCTCTCACTATTAATTCTCTGAAAGGGAGGTTACTTTAATTCATTTGTTTGCTGTCCAGAAACTTAGGATGCCCCTGTTGTTTGACTTACATTTTCTGTACTTGAAGGGAAGAGAGTAGGAGATGGTGGGTAAAAGAAAATTAAATTCATGGAAGTCTCCTTTTTTGATTCAGCCTGTGAAAACAATATCAAACTCTTAGTGTTGCTTTAAAAATAATCAATTTTTGGACTTCTATATTGACTTGGCATTGTATTTGTGATAGGATTGATAAAATTATGTGGAAAACAAGAAGGCATTCTTTATGAAAGACACATACTGAACCAGTTACTTGTCACCTCACTTTACCTGAAGGTTCCTTGCTTTAAAGTCAAACGTACTTTCCACATAACAATAGCACAAAATAGTGTTATAATGCCGAAGACAGAAATTTGTGGTGTAGTTCAGTGTTTGCACTTGTACTGTAAAATGCAGGCATGCGGCTCTGAACATTTGTCTGGTTTTTGGTTTGTAAAGTCGTTGCAAAATAGGCAACTGTTGTTTCTGTGCAAATACAGATTTCCCTCTGAAGCAGGTGCAAGTTAAACAATGAGATCTTAATTTGAAAAATACTTTTTGCAGCACCTAAATGATTTGCCCTAATGTCACTTGTTTTTCTGTTTTATTTGGCCTGCATAATAGAGTTTTGTTAGTCTACCTTTTCCTGTATGGTAACTAGTCTGTCCCTTGCTTAAAATGCCTATTGACTTGTGACTGCTTTGGGGTGAAGAGTGGGAAAAGGGTAGTTTGTAACATGGGAGTATCTTTTGGATAACACTTTGAGCCTTGAGAGTGGGGATTGAAAACTCAAAGTTTGATTATTTTGTAGAGATGTACAGAACATAAGGGGAATATGTTGATGTAATCAGGGAAGAAAAGCTGTTAGAATCTGTCAAACTGAAGTCACTGACATGTGATGGGGTCTTTTAGCCAATCCTGATAGGTTCAGAAGGATCTTTTAATGTGAAAAGTCAGGGTTAGTTGGAGAGTTGCGTGGTGGCAGTCTGTCCTCCTGAGCTTCAAATAGTGTACCAAATGTACTTGTGAAGTAAGATTTCTTTATTGTACTGCTTTTATCTTCATGGTCTCATAAGGACTTTTGTAGAAGTGAAATGAATGCCTGTGTCAATTGAAAGGCAACCTTGATTTGCAAGTCTTGCCTCCGCGCAAGTGAGGTGAGGGAAAGAAAGAAGACTGATAGCTCCATTAAGAGTTTAGGAATTTGAATCTTGAGGTCTAATCTATGCTATAGCTCTAAAACACAAGACCATTGTATAATGTTTGGTTGCAGATATGTTTGGAATGTATGCAGCTGTTGGGAGAGCAGTTAGGATTAAATCTTTCTGGAAAGATCCAGAAAAAAAAAAAAATCCAGTGTCATCTTTGAAGTTAATCGCTACTACTTCCTTATGCAGAAAATTACTGATCCTAAATCAAAACAGAACATGATTCTTGGCCTTCAACTGTTTGGAATTAAAAAAAAATATGAACAAACAAACCAGTGCTAATTTGAGGGGAGGAAAGAAAAGATAAAAATGTGCCTGGAAATCAGTTCTGGAGCTCAATTTTTTTAGGCTGTTACTTAAAAATGTGATTACATTGTACTTTGAAAAGAGTCGCAGCAGAAAACATTCTAGTATGACTCCTAAATGGAAAAACAAGTGGTTACAGCCATTTCTTATCGATTTGTTCCTTGTTTATTCTTCCTACCACAGCATTTTCAGACTTTATTAAGTGTCAAAGGTCAGGCTCAGTTTGCTATGAAACCCAAATGCACGTGTTTTTCTGTTAATGATTTACTTCAGCCTTCCTTTAAAGGTTTCTGAAGGCTTAACACTTAAAATCTCTAGCAGCAATATTTTGTCTAACACTACACTTTTGAGCTTTTATTTTAGCTTCTACTAACTTAAACATTTATTTTCCTCTAACTTTTTAAAATATGTAGAAGAGTTGTACTCTCTCTAGTAGTGAGAGTTGTTGGCATATGTCTTTAACTGTTTCAGGTTTATATTTTCTCCCTTGTTGTTTGAAGAAAATTTTGTGATAGCTTCCCATGGTACTTGCTTTGCGTTTACCATTACTATCCCTTTTGTTAAAGGGGAAGCAAACAAGAAGAAAATAAAGCTACAACACTCTTCCTAAGGTTATGTTAAAACAGCAAGTGTAAATCAGAAGGTACTTAAATAATTGGCTCTTGCAGTAGTGTGGGATGTTTGTCAGTATATGAATACTTCTTTTTTTCCCCCCACTGTTCTGTTTTCCTGCTGTTTATGCACAAAAGCACTTGCCTCAATAGAAATTCTGATTTTGTCTTGTCATTGCTTATGAAGGCAGAGGGTGAAATTAGTCTAGCCCAATTCTGGTAAATGGCAAGCTTGGGGAAGCTCACTCTATTAGGGATATATGTGACTCTTTGGCACTTGCTGGCCTATCTGTCACACATCATATGAAAGAATATAGTGTAAAAGCCTTGAAAGAAATAAGCCTGTATTTGACTTGACAGAATGTTTGGTTTTGGTTTTTACACCTACAAGCTTGCTTTGCTTGTTCAGCAATGTTACAACATGTTGGCAAGTTTATGCTTCCTTCCACCTTTTTGCATTAAGTTCAGCATGAACCTGAAGTAGCATTTTGGATGGTCAAGAGGCAATACACTGAAGAGATACTACACATAAGCACAGGAGAGCTTACAGCTATTGACAAAATCTGGGAGTTCAATCTTTCATTCGGAATAAACTCATTCAAACTGCCTGAAAATGACCTCATGTTTGCTGAAAGCAGAGGTTGTGCTTTCATGCTTTGTGATATGGAAACAAGGTGTCTGTTGAAAGGTCTCTTTGTAGGGATTCAGTGACCAATATTTAGTTATTGGATTCAGATACATCGTAACAAACAGTATTTTTCAGTAGTAAGGTTATTCAATGAAAGGTTTTTTCCTCAAAGACAAAAAAAAAAAAAAGAGTGTTGGGGGAAGCCCCCCAATGGCTTGTATTCCTGTTGGATACTTCCTCTAGTTCCTGGTTCATAAATCTTCATGTGTTGACCATGATCTCTGAGTTTGTTATGGAAATCTGAACAGATCCTTTACAGATAATTCTGATTTCCAAAGCATGTGCAAGATAACCTTGGTGTCCGAAAGAGTAGGTGCTTCCTTGCACTAAATTATCTTTGCCCAAAGTATTTCAGAATTTTCATTTAATTTAGAATTCAAACATTTTTTGGATAGTATTTTTTTAAGGGAGAGCCTAGCTCAGACATCTGCAAACTAAACACTGGAAAGTAAGCAAACTGAAAGCTGTAGTCATGTAACCTGAGTTCAGAGTATAGGATACTTCCTGTGGCAGCATTATGTCATAAATTTATTTTTAGTCCTTAAACACATACTTTCTCTAATGGGATCAGCAGTTCTCTTTTGGATAGAAGAAGCAGTGCACTTTTTTTTGACAGTAGGGAATCTAAGTGTGTCTGTACATGCATTTTAACATCTGCTTTCCTTCTGCACTGACACACAGTTCTGGGATCTGTGGATTACTCAGTAAGAGGAGCGGCGCTGTGGAAGCCAGTTGCTCTCCCTTTTGCAGCCACGACTAATGAAATTCCTCACAATTCATGAGAATTTACTGAACAGGTTTTGGAACAATTTTCACAGACAAGTGTAAAGCAAAGCAGGTAGCACAAAGTATTTGATGTTGTCTTTGGGTCGTGATAGGTTAGATAAAAATGGGGTGGCAATTTCCAGCAGACTCTCAGAGAACATGGGAGGATATTGGAATATTTGTTGGGTCCAATGGTTGTGTTGATCTGTTATGTAACTAACAACTGCTGAGCAATTCCCTCTTTTGAAATTGCTGGCTTTCCCTGGAGAAAAAAAAAAAAAACAACAACAAGACAATGGATAAAAGAGAATGTATCTGGAGTGCCTCAGGCAAAGGATAACCCGGTGCTTCTGGGCACAAGGCAACAAGAATAATTGATGGAAAAATTGCAGCAGTAGGAGGGAGATACAGTAGTTCTAAGCAATTAATTTCACGTCTCTAATTTTAATAATAGGTCTCATAAGATCTGCTTGTTAGGATCTGTTTGGTTTAGAATTCAAGGATACCCTCAACTCCCTCCCATTTTTAGGGGAAAAAAAAAACTGTTTTAATCTTATGGCTAGTGGGTTTTTTTGGTTTTGGTGATTGTTTTTTTCTTTACCTGAAGGAATTCATATTGCCAACAAAAAAAAAATTTTTATAAAGAACTGCTGATGTTTAACATGATCTTCAGAATCCAGTTTTTCAAGAAGCAGGGGTTTAGAACAGTACTGTTCCACAAATTATATGGAATAACTTGAGTTGGAGGAGACTCTCTGGTTATCTGGTCTGACACCCTTCACTCAAAGCCAGCCAAGTTAAAATACATTGAACCTCTGAGTTAGATCAGTTAGATCTGTGTTGTTCAGTGTTGTCCAGTCAAGTTTTAAATACAGCCAAGAAGGGAATTTCCACTACGTTTTTGGGTCACACTTGCTAAAATTTGACTACCTTTATGGTGAAAATTTTCATGACATCTAGTTGGAATATCCTTTGTTGCAGTTTCAGTTGGGTTTTTGTCCCATTGCTGTACATGAATGAAAAGATGATAGCTTTATATCTGTAATAATCACCTGTTGGGTACCTGGAGACACTGATTAGATTCATTTTGAGCTGCATGCTGAACAAATTCAAACTCTAGTGTGTCCTCAAACAGGAGTGTGTTGGTGGCTGACCACTGGACTTGCTGTGTTCTTCTGTTATTGCTGAGTGATTAATATGGCAGATTAAATTCAGTTTATGCACGTGTCTTATGAGGAGAAATGTAATCCAAATAAGTGGTAAAAAAAAGACATCTGCACCTTCAGATATCATTAGCATTTGTAGGAAAATAATGTCATGGATAGTTTTATAAACATATTTACTCTGAAGCAGCTGCAATACATAAAGAACAAAAAGAGTGGGAAAAAAAGGAGGTATAATTAGATGTAGAGACTGGGAAATAAATTGTTAGCACAAAAACTTAATATTAAATGCTGCATGCAGTTCTGGCTACCTGGTCTCAGAAACAGTGGGATGTACTCAATATAAGGGGGCACAGTACATCTTCTGTACAAAGACAGACTTCATTTTGAAGAAGAAATTAATATGAACAGATCTGATTAGGGCATATAAAATCATGGGTTTCAAGAGGAACCTCAGCAGAGATGATTAATTCTTGTTTCTTATAGTGGAGGAATTAAATATGAGTAAGTTCAAAGCCAAGGGGAGTTATTTCTAATGTAGTGCTGGTGCCTGAGCATGTTCTGTAACTGATTACAAGAAAAGCAGAGAAGCCAAAGTAATATTGATGGAACTAAATGTTCTTGTTGAATGGTTAGATGCAACATTCTGGTTAGGTGGTTTTGAAGCTGCTTATTGCTGGATGTTGGGAGGATGTAGCCAGGGAAAAAGCATGCTAGTACTTTGTGGTGGTCAGAAACAGGATTCTGGGCTAAATCAGTCTTTGATCTCCATGGTATTGCAATTATCTTGTTGTTTTAAAAATTAAATGCCATCTAAATGTGATTTACCAAGCAAGGAATTATTAATAGTCGCTGGAGAATAGCAAATTATTTCCAGAAATAACTTTCAACCACCACTTTTGTTTCCTCCAGAACAGGATCTCTCAAATTCCCAAACTATTCTCATAACAAATCTTTTAATGGCAGTCAATCTTAGGCTTTGCTGAAGAGAATATCTGTGTAAATGGCCATAATAGAAGTATGGGTCTTTTACCCATTCCATATTTAGATTATGGAGTTTTTTGCTGTAAGAAGTTGTGGATACTGAAAATACACCAGTGTTCCAGGGAAGCTTGGCAGTTCATGAAGGAGAAATTGCCAGAATATTGAAAAATACAGTGGAAAAAGAAGTAATGTCCAAATTTATGTATAAAGAAAAACAAATAATAAATGGCTTACAAAGCCTCTCAGCTGTTAGTGGTTTGAGGCTGGGAGAGTACATACAGGCTTCCTTATGCTTCCATAAATTGTAACTAATAACTTAGTGAAAGCTAAATATTATTCAAGCTTATTGAGCTTTTGGAAGTTACTAACTGCCTTTATTTTTCTTGCCTCACATTGCTTGTCTTCTAGACAGCAGCATTTTGTTCCCTTTCTCAACCAGAACAATCTCAAGGGAAAATATTAAAAAAACCACCATCTTGAAGCTTGTTAAAGAATGAAGGGTGTTACTGCTGTGTTGAGCCAACCCCTTGAAAGGCACTTGAGGACAGAACTATTAAGTTCCTTATAGCAATGCTTAGAAAATTTTATTTTAAACAGGAATGTTTTGGACAAATAGCCTTATTTAAATTTGTGCATGATAAAGCATTCCAATAGAGCATGATAATGTTTTCTTTTTAGTTGTACTGTAAATCCTAGTGCTTGACTCTAAAAATGAACTAAAATATTTTAATAGCTTAGTTTATAATTTGGCAGATAAATATGTATTGTGTAATATATCTGTGACAGTGGGAATAATTCTTAGAGTGCTCAGATATTAGATACTATATTTATAGTAAAGACACTATTTAAAATAATAGTTATTTCATTTTTAAAGCATTGTGGTAGAACAGCAGCATATTTTTGGAGTACATGGTATAGTTGCATTACTGTAGACTTTTGTACTGAGGAAATAAAGAAATATCAGAATATATGTTCAGATTTTCAATGAACTGATCATGTAGCTGTGACTTTCATGTTTGAATAATTCTGGTTATAATAAAGTTTTGAGTTTTTGTAATCCATTATGTGTTTCACTAGCACAGAACAAACAGACTTTTCAGTACAGCTGATCTCTGGTACTTTTATCTTAAAGATGACTACTTTTCCATCTTCTAGGGTAGCCTGGGAACTGTTAAATCTACAGAGAATTACATGTTTTGAGGAGCTAATTCTTAACTTTCAGTGCCTTAAGGAATATTTAAGTTGTTAATGTAGAAATAGTTTTCTTCTATAGCAATCAAAATGTTTTGTGTATGAATATGAATGCAGTTATATGTAGCAATTAGGTGCTGTATTAATATCTGAATTAGCAGCTCTGGAGTATGGCCAGCTTGTGCCAGGAAGGCAGCCAGTAGCCTGGAGGAGAAATACTTTAATTAATATATAATAACTGCTCTAGAGAGCTCTCAGTATTCTGGCAAGCTGCACTTGTAATTTTTGGTATTACTTAGGACAGTTGTAATATCTGTTTGAAAAAATGTGGAAGACAATTCAGTGTACATTTTTCATACTACATGAGGGTGGGTGCTTGAAAACTTATTTAAACAAGGTGAGATAAAAAATTACTTGGATCTATTGAATATATTTTAAAGACACAAATTTCTTTATAGAATGAAGATATCAGAGCAAGAGTTATTTGCATTGGGGCATTTAAAGATTTACTCATGTACTTTGTTTATTTTTGGTGCAAGGTTTCTTCAAAAGAAGAAGGCAGTACATTTTCTCCATCTGTGTATAGATGTGAAGTTTAACTTCAAGAATATTCTTTTCAATAAATAATAAAGCTGTTCATACAAGACATGCCAACCATGTCTCTAAATTACATTTCTGTAGGCTAATGAGAGCAACTTACTAACCTGAAGTAGTAATTTAAAGGGCTTCAGTTTTCATTAGGTAGATAAGTGGTACAGCGTGGTCTCCCACTTCTGCAGTGGGACTTATTCCCACATGACATTCCATTCTGAAATGCTTCAGATAAGGCATCATCATTTATCTTACCTGTCTGTTGTGTTGAAAACCAGTGGAAACTTTCTCTTTTAGGCTCTGCCCTGTCATTATTGTAATAATATGACTAGAGAATCAACTGATAAAAAAGGCATAGTTTTTTCATGAGTACCTGGAAGCACAAAGAGGCAAAATCAACATGTTTTTAGTTTAATTTGAGCTGAATGTCTTCACTTCACCCTTTAATATTCCAATTATTTTATTAGCTGTATAGGCCATTAAAAAACACCGTAAACCTTGACTTCACTAAGGAGAATGGAAATAAAATCTCAGCCTGTAGCTCTAAAATAATCTAGTCTGTTACTTTATGCAAGCTGCTGAAGCTCTGTTTCAGATGCCACCTTTCTTTGCCTGTTTTGTCTCCATAAATAGGGTCCATGTGAGATTGGACTCTCAAAACCAGTCATCTCTGGTGGGCTTGTCTTGTGTCTGTTGCCTTTTTATCTTTTTGTATCTGGCCAGGAAGGGTGACAGGAGGTTCAGCCATTCCTTGGTACTTTCATACCCCATGAAACTTGTGGTGGACGCTTCTCAAGGCTCAGCTGCCTCTTGGCCTTGCAGGAGGGGGACTCTGATTCCTCGTGCTGCCTTGCAAATCCTGCAGAGTTGCTGAGGACAGTTCATGGTGGTGTAGCCACCATTTATTTGGGAAGATGACCAGCTGAAATGGACACTCTGTCCCCTGGTGTTTGCAGATTCCTTTGGACAGTAAAACTGCAGGCTCACTCTGGGAAAGATAAGTAGAAGGATGAGAAGTCTTGTAGAAGTTGGAGTTCTTAGAAGCTTTGTAACTGGCTGGTCTCCAGGCTGTATGAGAGCATCTCCTCCCTTAGACTCATGCTCACAACCTGTGGTTTGTATAATGTCTTGTCCCGTCAGTAGCCAAGGGGGCTGTAACAGGGGACAGATCTCAGAGGAGTTATGCTCTTGAGCATCCCTCTACTGCAGGGAAGGACTAGACCTTTCATAAACTTGGTCTTTGCAGTTCAGGCAGTGTCATGGGGTCTTTGTTCCTCCCAGTCTCTTGTGCTGTGCCTTCATACATCTTGAGTTTTTGCTGCAGAGGTGCAAGGCTGCAGTGCTGTTGTATCTGGGGTAGTCCTACACAGGAAATGGCCGTGGAAATACCTCACTCTTTAGATTGTGCCTTGAAACTCTTACTATTTTATGACATGATCAAAAAATCCCAGTAGCACACATCCCTCCCTCCCTTCCCCAGACACTTAGGCTGTGGTTTGTTGAAAGCATTGTTTGCCCTAAAATAAAGGTTTTGTTTCTTGTACTCATTTCTGGTTATCTCTAGCTATCTATTCTCTTGTCTTTCATTTACATGGTAAATTCTTGGAAGAAACAAGTTTTTGCTTGTTGGTTTTTGTTTCTGTCTTTAGTGCCTTGCACAATGAGGTCTTAGTCAATGTGTCAGGCTCATTGGCACTTCAACATATCTCCTAAGCCTTGGTAGTGGTAGATCTACTTGCAAATATACTTAATTTAGTCCTGGGGTTATATGCTTTTCCAGGTAATTTTATTTGCCTTCATCACTGAATCACAATTGTTGTGTTTAGGAAAGGTATTCTAAACAAAATACCAGTTACAAACATTTAAAACTCTTTCAGATTGAAAGAGTTGTCCTGTCTTCTGTACAATTTGAAATGAAGCTAAAATATTTTTTCCAGTTAATTTTGAATTAGCAGCTTTTTCCACTTCCTGTTTAGACCATTTTTTTTCCTCCCATATAAGTGGAGCCATTTCCAATAGATATGTTACTGTATATATCAAACATATTAGTTGTAACTATTAGCTGTGCTAAAAAACTCCAGTTGTGGCTGAAACTGTAGTGGATTCACCTGAATCAAATCTGAATGATCTAATAAACCAAATACAGTTTTCACAATGTCTGTAAAGCTCAGGAAGTATCAAAAGTAGTGAAACTTTCCCATTATGTATGAAAGCGGTTTTACTAATTCAAGTTTGTTTAGTCTAAAGTAAAATCGCATTCCTAATGTTTATATTACAGTCTAAAAGCTATTGATTACTCATTATGGATGTTCAGTATGATCTACATGTAGTAATGAAGTTAAAAAATTATTACTATTTTTTCAGCAAATGTACCTGTTTAAAGTCATTAAAGTCTAGCATTAAGTCAAGTGAAAGGAACTAACTGATGTCAGAATGGATACGGATCCTCAAAGATATGTTTAATGACCTAGGCATCAGTTTGAATATTAGGTTAGTTACTAGAGAAATATTTTTGTGCTTATAAAAAAAAAAAGTAGGAGTAACAGCTACAAAAAAGTTAATTGCATTCTTTGAGCTGATAAAATCTAAATTAGTTGATTATGTAAATTGTTAGGTTTTTTACCATGTTAGGTACATACATTTTAAAATGTAATTAAATGTTTTTAAAATAGTAACCCAATTGCTACCCAATTTTAGTTCAGCAATGTAAAATCCTAGGTGAAAACAAATATTAACTGAAAGCTGAAATTGCTTGGTCTTCTAAAATGTTGTCTTTTTCTTTCTTTTTTTTTTCCTTTGCAGCATGGGTGAGCTCTCTTTCCATGGGAATGGTCTTCTTCTGCTCCCCAATAGTCAGCATTTTCACAGACCTGTTTGGTTGCCGAAAAGTAGCTGTTATTGGAGCTGCAGTAGGGCTTGTTGGACTCCTTTCAAGTTCTTTTGTAAGGTAAAAAAACTTAAATTCTTAACTGACAAAGTATTTTGTGAATTTTTTAGTGTTCTAATGTTGATCTAATTAACAGAAGGATTAAACAGTGCTACTTTACATTATCTTTAGGAAATTTGTTTTATTGGCATTTGGTTTTGTCTTTCAAACTATGAATTGTGAACTTTCAACTTAAAAAGTATTTTTAAAAACATAATGTTTATAAATAAAAACAAGAGTCCCTATTTAACAGGAACTACTATGTATAAATATATCAACAGCAAGACTTAAGATCAACAGCATTGTCCAGGATAAACTTACATTTTTGCTTGATGTATATTGTGTTTTAACAGGTACATAAACGTTGTTGTTGTCTTGCCATCATGCCCTGTCCCCTTAATTTTCTTTTGAAAGCTTTAATAGTGATAAAAACACAGTAGAGCCTCCAGGAAGCTGTTAAAATTCCAGTGAAATTTGATGTTTTCTTCTCCTCTTACTGGTCCAATTGCCAAACATGGAGATAGAGAAAACCTTGGTATATTGATTGTATTCAAAGCTTATTTGTTTTGGTTTTTTTCTTCTAGTTTAAAATTAACTTGTATGTTTCTTCATTTTTCACTTGCATGAGTAAATCTTAAGAAATTCAAGAGCAACTGATTTGTTGCATGCACCCTATAGAAGATGAGGAAACAGGGAATTTACTTAGTGTAGTCACTGTCAGAAATTGGTTAGTGAAGGTAGGGTGTAAAAAGTAGCAGGAAAATAATCCAGTTACCACTAGTTCTCAGACTATTATTTTTTCCCCACTCTTAGCAGAATAAGTATAGGAACAATCAAACTACATTTAGAAGAGCTTTCCACTTAGGTGCAAATGTATTTATACAGGCAAAAAGCTCATGAAATTGTCTTTTCTGTGCTTGTACTCTGAATCAGATGGATGTGAGCTGCTGTATGGTTAATCCTGATGGAAATATTTGGCTTAATTAATTTTATTAAACAAAAAAACCCCACTTATTGATATGTTTTAAGAAGCTTCTTACTAAATGTAAAGTAAAAACTAAAATATGTGTTGGAAAAGTCTTTCTTCCTCTTTGCTTCCTAGTAATATGTTGAGTGATGAATACAAAACCACCCTTGTCATTAGATAAAGATCATTCTTGTGTTTGTCTGATACCCAATGGCACAAGGGCACAGAAGAGACATGCTAGAGCAAGTTGTTTTGTAAAGGCTTTAAAAATATTTCAGTTTAACTAAACACTGAAGAGCACTTTGAGAGGTGAATTCTTGTAAGAGTACGTGCCAGGTTGCTGTGCATACTTGGTGTTTCATTATGTTACTCACACGAAAATGATTTATGCCTGTGATGTTATCATCAAAGGACTGTAGTTCAAATACAGAAGTCAGCATTCTGGAAGTAAAATATTGTAAAGCAGACAATGTTACTATGATCTACTGCTTTTGCATTGCACTAATTTCTTAATATAAATTTTATGTCTTAGGAAATTGAGATGTAAGTGTTTATAATGCAGGATGATATTTTAATATGCATGTTGTGCTGCAGACTCTTTGAGTGAATTGTGGTGTTGCACAGTGAATTTACATGTGGAAGCAGAAGTTCACTGTCTTCATTGTATGATGTTATTCCTCTCATTTTGCAACTTCTGGTTTCATTTTTCCTGGTTATTTTCCATTAATAAAGGTAATAAGTCTTTCTCCCTTTTGTTATTTCTGCTGGCATATGTTGTGTATCAACAGTTTCAGAAATGGATAGTTTAATATAGAAAGTGACAATATTATGTTACACAAATAATTATTTTTCACTATAATACACAAACCCAGAGTTCCTGGAGTCAGACCTTGGTTAGTCAAATACTGTTTCCTAAGTTGTTCTTGCACAGGGAGCTTGTGCAATCCTATTTTTTACAGAGTGGTGCTGGCAGGTTGCATCCTGTGATAAAAAGCACTGCATAAAGCGTTCATGCTGCTTAAAAAAAGTTAAAGAGTTAAAAAGATCAACTGTTTTCCAGATGTGCTTTAAATGCAGGTCTTAACTGATTAAACAAGAGGTGAGGGTTCATTGTAAACATAACATTAAAAAAAAAATAAACTCTGGTGTGACGCCTTAGAAAACTCATAAAATTTCTTGCACCCTGCCTCCATCTAAATGTAAAAAAATGTTTTCTTTCACTAACTAATACTACAGCACTAATTTAATTAATTATACTGATGCTGTTACTTCATACTTTTAAAATTTCTTGCACAAGTACTTTTTATTGATGTCACATGTTTGTGATCAATTACAATGGCTGTGCTTTTTTTCAGTTGTAGAGTAAATGGTAATAATAGTGAACTTTATGATGAAGATCCACCTTACTATGAGATGAAATATTTTATTCCTTATTAACAATTTTTATAGTTCTTTCTTAACATATTCAATATATGTGTCAATACTGAATTTAAAATATTTATTCAAAAGGAGACCATTTGTCTAAAAAATTAATGCCTCAAGAGTCTATAATTTTTAATACATTATATTACAAAATTTTGTCAGTGTTTAAATATTTTATTTTTCAGTATTGATGATGTTTGCCACATTTGTTACTTTATTTTCATAATGAACTGTTTATTTCTGGGTTCGTGAGGAGAGTTCAGTATTATATTTGAACTGCTAGCATAGTGAAGAAATGTGTAAATCAAAACAGTACAATTTTCTTTGGGGAAAAAAAAAATCGAAAAACCCAGCAATGGTTGAACTTACATTTGTTTAATTTGCCCTGACAATGATTTTTAAAACCTTTTTTAGCCACACTATTTGATGTAATTATAATTGAATTTAATTTTTCTTTTTTTATGTGTTTGGTGAATTCTGTAAAATTTTTCAGTGGAAGGAGATAGAACAGTTGCTGAATTAAGCTGATACAGTGCTATTCAACTATGAGTATATACAAACTCTTATTTACACTAGTGAGTTATGTTGATTGATTGATTGATTGATTGTGAAGCTGTTTTGTTGTCACTTCCAGGTGAATGAGCATCCACTGCCTTACCGAAGACTAATGATTTGCTCTTTTCTTTTGGTACAGCACCATTGAGCCTCTGTATTTCACCTACGGGATCGTGTTTGCCTGTGGCTGCTCGTTTGCCTACCAGCCGTCCCTGGTCATTCTGGGGCACTACTTCAAGAAGCGCCTTGGGCTGGTCAATGGCATTGTCACCGCAGGCAGCAGCTTGTTCACAGTGTCCCTGCCCTTCCTCCTGAGGGTCCTCATCGACTCTGTTGACCTGTTCAACACCTTGAGGGTCCTCTGCATCCTTATGTTTGTTCTGTTCCTGGCTGGATTTACATACAGACCTCTTGTTCCCAACACCAAAGACAAGGAGGGAGGAAAGAAGGGAAAATTCAAATTACCTCCTGCGAAAAAGATTTGCAATTTCTCAGTTTTCAAAGTTCTCAGTTACCGAATCTGGGCTTTAGGGATTCCAGCTGCACTTTTTGGATACTTTGTGCCTTATGTTCACTTGGTAAGTGCACATTTCTTCCTAGGTGTGATGTGTTTGAAACTATACCTACTTGCCTTTGCGTTATTAATTAAGTAAGCAGTTGGTGATAGGAAGCCAGATTTAAACTGCATGTTGTGTTGGGGAGAAACACAAAATTAATTTGGATGTTGTCTTATTAAAAGAGTGCTTTAATCAGAAGTACTAGTTAAGCCAGTTAAAGTCTTTGTTCTTTGGTCTCAATACAAAGTTTAAAATACTTTAACCATGAAAAGAGATATTTGAAAAGCATTCTGTACTACTCCAAAGAGAGTTCTTTGTTTTAGTACTCAGCTGCCTACATTGCCATTGACACTTGTGTGTTTTAGATGCCGTGTGAAAGGAGTAAATAATGGGAAGCATGTTAGAAGTGTAATTTTTGTTCCTTTGTGTTGAGGTATATTCAAGTATCAATTTTTAGGATCTATTGTATTCACCATTTTTCAGGTTTACTAAAAGCAAAATCCATGGATTTTTCTGTCTCAAACTTCAGCCTTGTAGTTTACTAGTATAGCATTGATGTAACTGCTCCTCTTACCCTGTCCTGCCCAGCTGCCAGGTGAGCTGTGTTTTATTGCTGTCTACAGCAGCTGACAGAGCTTTGGCTTCTCGTGATGGGGAAGATATCAATTAGCCATGTCCTGTACATGTACTGGAGTTATTTCCCTAGCAGTTTGTTTGTTTGTTTGTTTTTCTGTAGTACACTCCTAAACTAAGAAATTCAGGTGCAACTGGGAGATGCCTGCATTTGTTTCAGGCTGGCTGGCACACGTTGCCCTGCTTAAATGGTGAATTGTTCTTGGACAGCTTGCTGGTGGTGCTCTCCTAACTGAAGTGGTGAAAACCAAAAGGCTTAAAAGGGAAAGGTGGGGAGAAGCCCCCACAGTCTCCAGTGAGATGCTGTTTTGAGACTTTTACACATCCTCATATTAAGAGTATTTGATAGAGCATGGGCTAGTAGAATTCAGTATGAAAACAGAAGGGTCATTTTAATAGTCATTATTCACCCATGATAGAACAGTGAGATTAATGATAGTAAATATCTTCACTTCTGTTGAAAAATCTTCAATGTCTTAAAAGCTATTTTTTATTCAATATAACAAGTGGTTGTCTCTGCTTTCTGGTAATTGATTAGATTACTGACTCTGCATCAGGTATTTATTTTTCAAATTACCTTATGGTGGGGGCCAGTGTGTATTTAAGCAGCTGTAAACTGACTTTTATTAATGGTTACTTCTTGTAGCTTAGTTTTCAATCATGTAGATCTTCTTGTATAACACTTAGAGTTAGCCTTTTTCAAAGGACTGTACAATCCAGCTGACATTTTATGCTATTTCCCCATAAGCTTTGTAGAGATGCTTTAAAATAAAACCAACTTCAGAGGAGTAGGAGTCAAGTGTTCTAGAGTAAGCTATTGGATAGGTCATAAATGATTGCTAACCCTTGCAGAGAATGAAGAATAAGGCTATGCAAGCAAGAAAAAAGAACTTGTAAAATATATTTATTGAATAAAAAGCTTGTGACTTTTTTTGGGAAGATGCTTGTATTACTGCTTCCTGTTTATAAATCAGACTAAAGCAGCTAGTTGGCTTGTAGAGAACAAAGCCCCTTATATTATATTATACTATATAATATCATAATAATATAATTTTCTTTTTTATAGTTGCTTTCCCCCCATCAGATTGGCACATGAAATAAATCAGATTGACTTATGAAATAAAACTCTAGTATGGGAAAACAATTTGAATGAGGCTGTTTCTAATATAGTGTTTGATAACACTATAAGACTTATTCCAGTGTACTGTTAGAATCTAATATTTTAAAGATTACCTCAACATTATATGAAGATACTCTTTTTGCTCAGAGTTTCAGAGAAACCATGATGCTTAAGTGTTTATAACTTAAAATCTTCAGTGGTAGACAAAGGGGGCATGCATGCTTTGTATGTCCCCTTTGAGAGGGGAAGCTTCAGCTCACAGTAAAACTTAGACTGAATACTTCTTTTCAAAACCCCTCCCTCAAACCCACAAGTTTTCATTTTAATTTACATTTACATGTATCTAAATACTCGATTTTACTTAAAGTCCCTGTGGATCTGAAAAAAAAAACAGTGTTTATGAAGGCACAGCGTGGATTGTGCCCTTCAACACAGACACTTCAGCTCAAGTAGATAGCTCTGGATGTTTTTTATCCTAGCTTTGTCTGCTTTTGATAAAAAGCCACACTTTGTGTACTTCCAGAAGTACATAGAAGTATGTACTTACAAGTAAGTCAAAGGCTGTAAGAAAAAATAAGGTTTTTCACTGGGTCATCTACCAAACCAGAGGCTACTTTCCTCAGCTTTTGAAAATTAAAGTTACTATTGTTTCATTGTTTATTGTATTTTTAAAACTGTAGTAACTGGAAAAGGGATGTGATCTTTAGACAAGGGACAGCTTTTGTTATGTTAAAATTCTTGAATTTTTCCCAGTGTTAGGGGTAGCTGACAGCAGGCAGACTGCTAGAGAGGGATGCTGGTTACAAGTGCCCTAAGAGAAGAATACAGTGAATGTCATGGCCTCTGACCTGGTACCTATACTCACCAAGTCCCATTTTTCCCACCTGGAAAGGCAGCTTCTGCCAGAATGGCTGTGTTTGAGCATGTGATGAAGCACAGGTGGCACAGACCCTGCAGGCTGGGGTCCTTGTGTGTCACTGCATGGCCCGTGGTGGCTTGGGGCTGCAGGCTGGGTGTCCTGGAGTCACTGGAGTCACTGTCTGCCAGCCTGGCACTGCTCGGGAGCTCCTGAGGTCCCAGCCAGGGCCATTGTGTGCTTCTGTGCCATCCCCAGTCTCTGCTCATCCCTCTTGCATTTCCTGAAGCCTGTTGGAAAGGAGAATACATGCTGTGATCCCTGTAGTGAAAAAGGAGTAAACATTTTTTGGGCTTTGCAGTAACAGAATTAGCCAAGTCTTTGCTATTTAACTCTCTGCACCATACTACAGACTGTGTGGAATAAAAGCTGTTAAAACTGAAGAAACAACCTGGTCATTAAGTAGGCTCTAATTTAAAATTAAATGTACTAACAAATTGATTATATGGCATGCTAGATAGGAGCTGGTAACTCTTGCCAGCTCCTGGACATGAATCCTGACTAGTAGGTATTAGGCATCAGATTCCTTTTGGCTCTTGCAGGGGAGAACCAAAAGGGAGAGCTTTTCTTATCCCTGTTTAATTGGTGTCAAATTCCATTAATAGGTGTTCCATTACATGTAACTTGGGAATTGGGTTGAGATGAAGACTATAAATAAATTTTGACTTAAGTTTATGATATACTTTCAACATTAATTGAGCTTGTTGAAGAACAAATTGATAAGTCATAAGATTACTAAATCAAATGGTTGTTATTCCTCTCAGTTTTAAAATCAGTCCAAACTGTTGACTGAGATTTTCTTTTTTTGGTGCCTCTCCAAAATAGAGAGGACAGACAAGTAAAATCCTTGCTTAGTCTGTTTGGGTTTAAATTGTGAATTCATAACAGCAATCTGTAGAATCAGTGGAAAAATGCTCTTTCCAAGTGTTTTTACTGAGGACTGTCTCACAAGGAAATGAAGTATATTTGAAAGAAAGTATACCTAGTCTCTGTACCACTTGTCCTGTGCTTGTTTTGATAATAAATAGAGAACTTCTGTTTTTCAGCAGTCTGATGTTAAGGGCTTGGTGTTGTTCTCTTACCCTTAAAAAAATATTTACTCAATCAGGATCATCCATCCTTAATTCTTAGGAGCTCGTTAGGTAATTTCTGTTAAAATTTGATACAAGGTCACATGCTCGGTAGCTTACAAGATGTGGTTGCCTTTTGTGCTTTATTTAGCAGGGTGAAAAGAAATACTGCTTAAAATGAATGTTGTCACTGCCTGGTCTTGTCTAAGCAGTGACTGAGGTCATTACCAGGTTTCAGTGTGAATTTAGGAAAACATTAATTATGACACACTTACAAAAAGGCTCCCAGTATTGTGTAATTTTGATGTAGCAATATTCAGCCACTATGAGGAATACTGCTAGGACTGATAATATCATCTTAATGCTTTCAGTGCAGCGTTTCAGTCCTGTACTAATTTATCTTGGGGTGTTTACAGGTATGGTTTAATTTAGCAGTTACTTTTATTAAATGTTTCCTGCTAATGGTAGGTCCTGCTTTATTTATAGTATTTGACACCTTGCAGGATGAAAAACTGAATTTAACAACCAAGTAGTTGAAAAAAAATAAAAAGGTGCACATATTTATTATGTGTTCTACTTTTAAAAGAAGCAACTGGATAGTAGATAATGCAATGAAAATGTGTCTTGATAAAGTTTCCCTTTCTAAGTTTAAGTATTTGTTATGAAGAAAATACTCCTAAAGAATGACTAGATATGTTTGAAAATTAGGCTTGTGGTTTAAATGTGGCTGCAGGCTTGTACACAAAGCTACCAATTAATTGATAAGCAGTGTGAAAGTTCCCATGACAGTGACTGTCCCTTTAAAACTTCAGAGTAGCTCAGGAAAAAGATTTCAGTATTGCTCACTTTGCTTTGCTGCCTGTTCCTTAATTTACTGTGTAGATCTGGCTTTTCCTTTTGATGCTTATCCATGCTCTCATATTCCACAATGGGTACATACTTGCATATGTAGAGATTTTTGGTTAGCAGTGGCTATGGGGACTGTATGTGTTCTCTGTCTGTTTGCTTCATGTTTACGAGATGAAAAAATGGTGTGTGTCTGACCATTTTTTCCAACAACTTTCTTAGGAGAATCTGTCTTGGTAGGCAAATAAGTACTGGATTTAATGTCCTCCATAGATAGATGCTGATAGATTGCCTCATTGCTTCTCTGAAATCTGCATGTGCCAGGAATAGGCTCATCTAGACCTCCAGAGAACAGGGAAGTGAGATTGCAGACCTAATGCTTAGGGAAAATAGGTAGATACTTCTGCTGAGAAACAAAGCACCACCTTGGACTTTGCTCTAAGATTCTTGGAAAAGAAAATGCAACTCAGAAATGAAAAGTAAAGATGCTTCCAAGCAATTTTATCATGGGAGAGTCATGAAGCTGGTTAAAGTTGCTGTGGAGTGCATGTTAGTCAAAAGGACTTTTTCATGCATATAAACAAACTAATTTTCTTGGCTGCATCACAAAATCAGGCAACTTGGATAAATATTAGTCTGTCCTCTGGGTGGCTGTGTCTGTCTCCAGGTCTTGTGTTTGTCACTTTGAAGTTGCTTAGTCTAGTGCTATGCCCACAGTGTCTGTCCTTGGATAAAAAGACACTGCTCTCTGCTGGTCTATGTTTCCTATCTTTTGCTGGAACATTCATTTTGTTCCTGCTCTTTAGATAAGAAAAGTAGTCACTTTCACTTTAGAAACATAATTAACAGAAGGACTTGGCCGATATGGATTAGAGCTGATGCAGACTTTTTTTGCCAGATTTGATTCCTCCCCCCACCTTCTGATCTGTAGTGTAAGTTCTGTGTCTTTTGTGTGATTTAACTGTTCTACAACTACTTTATCACCTTGGAGCACATTTTTAAATCATGCCTTGAGGATTACTTGGCCTTCAGCTCTGTTCTTTATGAGCCACCTATTTTGGCTAAATGGCTGCCCGTTTCTCATTCTCTATCAGTGATGGGCCTTGTTTTTGTTAATAAGAGATCAGATTCTGCTGTGCACGTTCAGTGTGTTTGAACCTTTGCTCCCTAAAATATATGCCAATAAAAACTGTTGTCTTGTGCAATCAGCTTGGAGAAATGAAGAGCCAAGTTCTTGGCTTGTAGTTACAGCTTTCATTTCAGGAACTTGTCTGAAAATCTTGCTTTGTATTTTGAAAGCTGTTTTTACTTCCATATAGTCTGGGAGTTTCTGAAACTTATTCAGGACAACACATTCTATCTATTTTGCCTATTAAGAAAAATTGACATTTTCCACTTGTAAACTGCTCCTTCCCCAGGCTTTGGGTCGTTAGGAAGAATTATACTGGAAAAATATAAAGGGAGTATAGAAACCACCTAAGATTATTCAGGCAGATCTGAGCTGCTGTATTGGGATAAGCCATGGTAGTCAGGATGAATCTCACTGCAGTGTTTGATGTCCTGCCCAGCAAGGCCCTAATCATCATCCATAACATTTCTTACAGGTATTTCTGTAGCTCTTCAAGCCTCCCCTGAGGGGAGAACACGCTGATGTTGTGTTCCCTAAATATTGTTAGATATGACATCTCTAAATTACATCTCCTCATTTGAGAAATGAGTGTTTTAGTTTTTGCCCTTGTCCTCAGACAGTGGCAGTGGCTCTGTGTCTCTGCAGTGGGAGACTTGCCCAAGGAGCCATAGTAGAAAGGATTTACCTTGCAGTATGTGAAGCTGTTCAAGTTTTGCATTGTGTGTAAAGTCCTGATCCTACACCTCTCTCCTCCCTTTAATTCTTACGCCCCTGGATTCCACAGTGAAGAGAAGTGGAAGCCCAGAGATAAATGTTTTCCTCTGTGTCTGAGGGCAGAGCATGGTGAAGAGTCTGTTCAATACTCTAAGGACTCTAGTAACTAAAAATCTCTAAACTTTCATGTACAAAGTCTGCATATCCATGGTAAAGTGCATACACATAACACATCTTGTAAGGCAATAACACATCAGTTCTTGTAAGGTAAGTACTGTCTGTTTTTTGAACCACCTGTATTACGTTATAAATTTGCTACCTTTAGAATGTTGTGTAAAATAATGCTGAATATCCAGTGGGTATGTCTGGATTTTTTAAAATTCCAACTGGAAAAAAACAGCCTCCATCACTCCATTCACTTGCTTTTGTGGGCTGCTGTTCAAGAAAACTTTTCATTTCTTCAGATCTCCTAAGTCAGTCATTTGTCTGAAGTCTACCACATCTTTTATTTCCCAGAATCTGCTGTTAGTCTTGTAATGGTAGGAAAGTATCTTTTAAATTATGTCCAGTACTAACCATAACTGTGTCAAACAGATTTCTCTATACTGTAGGTATTCTAAAAAAGCTAAAACTAGGTATAGCTGTCAGTTTTAGCACTATTAGCTTTCTCATCCACTTAATATATCATATTTCTTTCTCCAATGGAAGACTAACAAGACACTTTTGTAAGGGTTTTGTAAAGGTCTGGTGTAATTATTGAGCAGATATTTCTGAGACCCAAAATCTTCAGTGGCTCTCTGTGCTTGACTTGCTTTTCTAATCTTTGCATTTATCTCCCTTCAGATATCAACATCTGCTGCAGTTTGACTGCCCAGGTTAGTGAAATTTTCCCCCTTTATCCCACTTCTATTTTCCTATTTCTGTCATTATCCTGTGCACCCATTTCTTTTCCAGTATTCCTTAATATTGACCTGGAAGTATTTATTCTTGGTTAGATCATCCAATTTGGACATTGGGGGTGGTGGTGGGAAAAGAAATAAATTATTTCCTACTTTATACTTGTAATTGCTATTGAAAGCATATTTTAGATATGTTTGTCAAATAAGTACTGAAGACAAATAATATAGGTACAGAAAGAACAGAAACAAACAAGAATAGACCAAAGGTTTTCTGGTTTTTTTTAAGAACTCAAAGTAAATGATGCTCAGGTGCAAACTGTGTGGTGACCTTGAAAGATAAGAGCAAGGCAGTCTTCCTCAGTATCTGTCTCTAACAGCACACTACTTCATGTACTCTGGCGTAGTACAAACTATTCTGATAGCAGATGGAGTGTATAATTCAAAGTCAGAGTAAATTGCAGAGTGTGTTATCCTTTTTTTTTTTTTTTGTCATTTTAATGGTAAACTCAAAATTCTGTCTTTGGACACTTGAAACATCTTGACTTGAACTGAACTCTGAAGCTCTTGGTGTGCCCAGAAGGCTGAGATCACAGCTGGTTTTGCCCTGCTGTCCTCATACAAAGTAACAAACACTCATTGGCAAATTGCTTCTCTCATATACAGACCACCTTTTGTGTCGAGTTCCTGCTCCAGGAAGAGCTGTATGGAAAACCTCTTCACTTTTTAAGTCCTATTCAGACTTGTGAATATCTCACCATGTGTTTTTGAGTCTTCTGTTGAGGAGATCTCAGAACCCAGCTCTTTCTATTTGATTGTAGTAATCGTCAAGCTCTGAGCTATTTTCCAGGTTATTTTCTGATGATTGGGTTAAATTTTTCATTACTACTGAGTGGAATATTTCCTAGAAAAGGGAAAAGTGGTTTTGGATTGCTCTATGAAGGTAAAAAAAGGGAACATAAATGTCTGTATCCTGAGTAAGGACTGTATCTCTGTACAGGGAGGAGATATTATCATTGTCATCTTTTCCTTAGGATTTAAATGAAAATTTGACTACTTGATTCAATTTCTCAAGGCCCTGATCCAGTAGATACTTGGCAGTGTATTTAGGACTGTCTTGAAGAATTGAGACAATTAAGAGCTTTCTTCTGTTCCTCAGTAGAATCAGTCAAGTGCTTCACCCAGCTTTGTGAAAGCTCAGGGGATTATGGCTGTGTCCACAAGCAGATCTCTGATACTGAAGTGCTGTGGATGCCCTGGGAATTCTGTGGTGCTTGAACAGAGGTTTGAGAATCTGTTTATATTTTACTTGCCTAGGTCCTATGGTTTAAGAAGTCTAGTTTTGAGACATGTGACATGAGTAGCACAGATGCTGTTGTTGAGCAAGGATGTTAACCTCTCTTAGGACATGACAGCAGCATTGTGAAGGATTTGTACAGGATATCCTAATCCATTGCTTTAATATTCCACAGTTTCTTAATGGTAGCATATCATATCATGTGCTTGGTTTTAATTGCATACGTTGTAAACTGGTAGCATTTTATTACATTAGTAAAGGCCACAAGGATTTGTGTGCTGGGGAGGTTTCTCATGGACAGGAGTGCTGGGGTATGGTCCTTGAACTTTTATTTGAAACATCAGCCTCGTTACATGGTTGAGACAATAGGCAGATGAGATTAGAGAAATTAGGGTGGGTTGTTTGTTTTGCTTTTCCCCCCACAAATCTGTGTTGGTCCTTAGTTTGTGATGTTACCTGTTAGATGTTTTAAAATTGTTCTGCTGTTATTCTGGAAATTCAAATTAATGTGATTGACCTGATTGACCTGTAACTCTCTAGGATGTTCTGATAGTAGCTGGTTTTGGACATAGTTGAGTTTTGAGAGTAAAGTAGGCCCTGGAAACACTGCTTTAGGCTACAAGAAATGCCACAAGAAACGGCTGGAACTGAGATTGTAAAACATGGATTGCAGTCACAAATAGGAATAATTTAAAATAATGTTTTAAAGGGTTTTATCTTATAATTTAACTCTCATCCGGTGTTATGTTGTGTACATGACACTTCGTTTCTTATGGATCCCTGACTTTATTCTGCGTCCTTGTGCTCAGTCACTGTGAGCTTCCAAAGATGAGTGTGTGCCTTATCTGTTTTGCTGCTGCAGCCCAAGCCACACCAAGCCACTGGTTTCCTTCACATGCTCTTTAGGATAACACTAACAGCTCTGAGATTTTTTTTAAAAAAATATTACTGTTTAGGGCATATGGCTTCAGGACTAGCTGTTTTTTTCAAAAAAAATTTCCTCAAAATTATTTTAACTGTGTAATTGTCAGCCTTGAGTGTTTTTGAATTTTTAATGCTTAGGGTTTTTATGTTAAATAGGCTTAACAGTTAACCTGTTAACTGTTGTGTTCAGTTTTACTTCAGAAATTCAGATTATGCTTGTTCTGAATCTTCATTATGTATGAATTATTGTGTTTAATCTACTTTTTTCAGAGGAATAAGAGAAAAGTTTGCTGTTGGTATATAATGATTCACCTTGTTTATTTAATTTTTTCTTGTTCTTGGCATAATTTAAATTGAAGAGGTAAAAAGAAGTATTACCACTGTTGGGGCAAGTGTGGAAGCAGGAATTTCTTTAAGATGTGTATATACATATTTGTCATGTGAAGACACTTAGCTAAAGTCATATTTCATAGAAATTATCTCAGGATATTGGCAATCCCTTAAAAATTGATCCAGGTTAGGTATTAGTAATGCTATTTCTGTCTCTTAACATGAAGATCATCTTTTCTGTACAAGTGCAGGAGTTGCTGGCTTGTTTTGCTGGATGTTTTTGCTTATCAGTGAAGTGAAAGTTTCTTTGGTGGAGTCTGGGCTAGAAATGTTATTGCCTTAAATGATCTTCCTGGCACCCAGTATCATATAAAGCTCGCTGGCAACCAAGTTTCTTTTTCTGTTTCTCATCCTCCTTACCCCCCATTTTTGTGGTGAGTCCATATGTTGGAGGATAAACAGTGACTTATCCAGAGTTAATTTATGCTCTGCTTCTTAGCACTTTCTGAAACTTCCAGTCATCCAGGACAGCTCACTGCAAAGAAAGAGATCACCAGTCCTGGCTGGTGATTTTTGATTTTGATTGATCAGCATTGATCCAGCTGATGTGATCGCCAGGGTGCCACCTGGACTTCATGTGGCTCCTTCTCTCTGGCTGGAGATAACTAAATTGCATAGAAAGTGGGAAAGTTGTGCACAGTCTGTACTTATAGACATTCCTGGAAATGGTTTATGGGGTTTCAGGGCTTTTGGTGTTGATTCCACCCTACAATCCATACTGGCTTCTCAACCTCATTCCTGCGCTTGCACCGTTCCGTTATGCTTATCTCCAGGAGCCAGAACAAGGACGTTTGTCCTGGAAAAGTGCTGCCCTACCTTTGTATGGCCCCCTTCTCCAGCCACACACTGTTCTTTTTCACAGTATGTTATTGCCAACAATCCTTGGCTGTTATTACCAGCAATCCTTGGTTGGCTCCACAGCTATCTGGCTATCAGTGTTTCAGACATGCACATGAGCCCCCTTATCTTCTAGGCTTCTACACTCCCTCAGCTCTTTCAGAAAACTTAATTTGGAGCAGTTAATAATATTTCGAGTATACAAATGGTACCAGCAGTACTCCCTAAGCATTTCCTTTTATCCTTATGCTTGTTTACAGTGAAAGTGTCAGACAGCAGGACTAGCACCAGTTATTTAAGAAAAAGGTGGTTTTAATGTGCTCAGAGTTTCCTAGGTTTTCTGCTGCTGTTGGCCATCTCTTTTGGTCAGAGAGACTATTGCATTTAGCATACAAAAGCTTTGCTTGATTGGGAATCCCCAAAATGGAATATATATGGGAAGAAAGTGGTTGACAGAATTATTTATTACTAGTTCATAACCACTTCTTTCAGATTCAGGTTCTTTGTGTTTGGAAAAAAAGGACCTACAGCTTTGCTCAGATTCATGTCTTTGATTCACTGTGTGAATGTAGCTGAAATGCATGTGCAGTGAAGGGGAGGGCTTAGAAAAACCTGGGTCTTGGCTGGTTGGAGAGAGGTCAACCAGAACTGTGTATCAGAAAGCATTCCAGCCACTGCCAAGAGGCTGATATGTCTTCTAGTCTCATTCTAACAGCAGTGAGAATTTGGACAAGATCTGTGTCTGTCACCCTGATAGTAGAGAGCACAGGTACAAAGGAGAATGCTGATGCCAGGGATGCATTCAGTTCTGATCTTCGCTGTCTATATATCTTTATTTGGAAAACTGGATTATACAAGGATAAATTACATTTCTAAATAATGAAGAAACCATGCTACTCTGGACTGTAATTTTGCCTGAGCTAACCAGGTCTTGTCTCCATTTGGAAAAATCAGACCTGCAATTCAGCCTGCACACAGCCCTGAGTGAAGAAGCTGCTACATTACTGAGAACAGGCACAACACACATTGAAATGCTTTGGGCTTTGTGTGGCTGGGTCCCTGTTTGGCTGCTGTAGACAATGCCTGAAGAGTTGTATAATTGCAGCCTGTATAGTTCTGCAGTGAGGAGAGCATGAATGCCATGGGAGTATTCACAAGTAATTGCTCATTGTGAGGTTTTTGAGTAGTTCTAACAGCTAAAAAGCTGTGGAAATCTGAATCTTGCTTGAGCTACTTCATAAGTATATTTGACCTAGAGTTACAGTACTGAATTAGTCCTGAAACACTGTATTTTCAGACAGTTAATACTGCTGCTGCTTACTTAGTGACTGTGTCACTGGAGATTGAATATGCTGTTTAGGATCTGAGCATCAGCTCTGAGAGATCAGGCCAGGTTGCTCAGGACTTTGGTCCTGAAAAACCTCTGAGGAAGGAGACTGAACAAGCTCTCTGGACAGCCTATGCCACTGCCTTCCCAAGGAAAAGATTTCTTCTTATATCTAGTTGGAAGCTAGCTTTCTTTGAAATTATTGTATACTTAAGAGTAGTGGAAGCAAAAAACAAAAAACAACCAACAAAAAAACCCCAACCAAACAAAAACAAAACAAAAAAACCCCAAACCAACAACTAATTTAGATATTTTAAATTTGGGATGAGTAGTGCTTGTTTTCTTGCTTAAGGAGTTAACCAAATCAGTATTTTCCCTCCTTGATGGAAGAGTGGCAGCATTTCACCCCCTGTGCTGCTTTGAGAAATCCAGTGACTCAGTTGCAGGTGCAGGGTTAATGGTTATCTAGATACAGAGCTTTATCTTGCCGCTTGAAAAGCCTCCAGGGAGTGGATGGATCAGGCCTGCTAATTAAACAAGATAGAGGCTGCAGAAACCTGGAAGTGGAACAGGTGACAAAACTTGCAGAGAACACCTTGGCTGCTCTTGCCAGCTGGGCCAGCAGGTGTTGACAAGCACATAAAGGTAGGGGTGGGAAAACTGTCAGCTTTTCCTTTTCTCACCTTTGGCAGAAAGGGAGTAAGTAGAACAGCTTATCTTTTTTGTTTAAATGTCATTTCAGATGAAAAATTTCATCAGATTCTGTTCCCAAATGTGTCTTACAAAGCAAAAAACTGAAAGAGCAAGCACCTGTCTTCAATTTAAGTTAGAAGTTTTTCTTTAAAACTAGAATAAACCTCCTTGTTTTTTTCTTTCTTACAAAATCAGTTATATTGGACAAATTAATATTAGATTTAATAGGCTTTCTGTGACAGGTAAAAAAACTCCCAACAGATTTTGCACTTAAGAAAATTGCTCTTACTCAGCAAGTCCTATTTTCTTGTTGGAAAAAACAGCTCTGCTTGTATAGTAGCCTTCTGGCCAGGAAAGAATTGACACTATTTTGCTCTAGAAGTATTTACTGAAGTGGAGAGTTTTCATCTTATAGATGAGGAATTAAGGGTTCTCTGGTTTGAAGTGATATCAGCCTGTGCTTTCCTTGTCCCTCAAATGTTCTTACTACATCTTTACTGAAAAGCAGTTTCTTCTGTTTAGTCTTTTACATCTCTGAACTTTCACTTGTTTTTACTTGTTTACTTTTCTTGTTCGAAACTACTTATGAACATGGAGATTGCAGGACTGTGCAAATGATTTCTACATCAAGTGCCCATTGTGGCATATTTGGTATTGCCAAGCACATTCCAAAAAGCGATAGTGAAAAAAATCTCTTGTGGGAAATCTTATGGTCTTTGGGGATGATTAAAAATAAAACCATAACCAAAAACCAAAAAAATCACAGCAAAAACCACAGATAAAAACACTGTGGATGTAGAGAGAATATAGAAAAGAATCCAAATCCATCAAGCCAGTCTGGTGAGATATATATTTTTTTATTATTTATTTATTTATTTATTTTTTTTACTATGATTTGAAAAGTTGGACTTGCTGGCACTGATAGTTCATCCTGTTGTGGTCGACGGTCAGTTGTTTTAGTTCTTCAGGCTGCAGTGGCTGATAAATCATTCTTCCAGTCTGCCCTGTTCCTTGCTGCTGAAGCTGCTCCCTCTCGTGGGAGTGCTTGCTGTTGTGTTTGGCACTGCCCTGGCTTCTGCCCTGCTTCCTCCTTGCCCCTGGACATCTTGGATGTTGGGATGAGACCTGGAGGGCCTCTCCTACCTGCACTGTCTTGTCTCCAGCTCTCGGCTTCTTGCTCCTGCCCAGAACTGTGTTGCAAGCTTGGTAGCCCATGTGGCTTTTGTCTTACTTTGAATCTATCATTAGTGAGTTGAGAGTGGTTGGAGAGAACACTTCTCAGTTATCTTATTTTTTTCTTCTTAATTAGACAGAGCCTTCCTGTTTTCCTGATTTAAATTTATTAGTTGTGGATAAAGCAGCAACACATTTCAGATTGTTTTTATTGTGTTGCACTAAATATTGCATTTTAAAATCTGTAAAAGAAGAGTGAGATGACCATTTGTAGCTGAACTTGTAAGTGATTGACAGATTACTTCTACTTGACTCAGGTTTTCCAAGGTCTATGTTTTTAATTCTAAAGCAAATTTACTTTCTCTTTTTAAACAGATGAATCATGTAAAAGAGAAGTTTGGTGACAGTGTGCCAGAAGAAGTGCTTCTGCTATGTCTGGGCATTACTTCAGGAGTTGGCAGATTGATCTTTGGCAGAGTGGCAGATTATATTCCTGGTGCAAAAAAAATCTATCTACAGGTATGTGTTTATTGTTTCTATATTCCTTCTAAACTGGAGATTCCGAAGGATTTGGTTTTGGGAACTATTTATAAATAAGCAGAATTAACTGATTGGTGATTCAAATTTGAGAAGTTTCAGAACTCTAGGAAACTCAGTCTATGGCTTTTGATACTAGGAGCCTTTGGTGCAAAGTTTATGAATCTCTGATTTTTGTTTTTAGTACTAAGAAAATGTCTGTTTCCTGCTGGCTGTTTTCAGCTGGGAATGAAAGAAATTACTGTTCATTAGCATGTGAGTGAGAACCTTTGGGGATTCTCTAGATTCTGCTTTCTCTGTTTTATCCCAGATTATGATTTCATAATGGTTTTCCCCAGGTAGGGGAGAAATTAAGCCGTGTTTCTCTAGTAAAGATTTTGGATCTCTTGATCTTTGGCAGGCACTAATTTGGTGTCAGATATGTTCTGTGCACAGTACACAGGGGTATGGCCATGGCAATACAAGTGGTGCATAGCTGAGGAGACTCTGCAGAAAGAGTCCTGGCTCCCAGAAATGCTGAAGCTTGGAGAGAAAGGAGGATATACATTTCTTTCCCTCCACACCTATAAATGATTTTTTTTTTTTTTTTGAGAAACTAGCAGTTGTTAGTGTGGGATTTTGGAAAAGCTTTAATTTACTTTCATATTGGCAATTGCGAGGTCTCTTAAAACGAATAGCAAGGGAGGCATCTAGTGGGGGCTCTCTGCACTGCATTACGGAAATCAAAAATTCTTAGGAAAGAATTACTATTCTGCTGGAGTATTTGTTGTCAAGGATAAATTTAGGTTCCTTGGTGTTTTATTGCAGTTAGGTGGAACCTTGGTTTCCAGTACTTACATATGGATGGTGCACAGGCAAAACTGTTACCGCTTTTATTTTCTTTTTAATTCTGCCTCATTTTGCTGAAAGACAGTTTTATTCCTTTAATCCAAAACAAATAAATAATCTAAAATTATATTAGAAAATCTTTGTAAGTATGCATGACATCAGGATAGTTTTTTAATGGAAATATTAAATATTTTCACTTCTCTTGAATATAAGCACCCTGAAATAATCACTCATAATACCAATATTTTTACTTATAACAGTGAGGAGTCTAATTACAGTGTTCTAGCTATCTTAAACTTTTAATATTTCTGTGACTTATTTGTCAAAAAATATTAGTGCATGACAAATGACCTTACACAATCACTGTAGGATAGTGGATTACAATTGCATTCTCAAAGCTTGTGAAATAGGTGGTGGAATTTCTTTGCCTGTCATGAGTGATATGTTTGTTTTATCTTAATATGTAACTTCTGACGGTGGTAATCCATGGAGACTGATTATTTTAAAGTAAATACAGGCAGGCAGTCTAATTCACTGCAAATGCAAGGAGTTTCATCTGGTCCCTTACGATTTGTGAATTTGATGCAATGCATTTTTATAACTTTTTTTCCTTGTTCATTTTTAGGTGGCCTCATTCTTTTTTATTGGGCTGATGTCTATGATGATTCCACTGTGCAATGTCTTTGGAGCTCTCGTTGCTGTCTGTCTCTTCATGGGCCTGTTTGACGGGTGCTTCATTTGCATTATGGCTCCCATTGCCTTCGAGCTCGTTGGGGATCAGGATGTCTCCCAGGCCATCGGATTTCTGCTTGGACTCATGTCCGTGCCCATGACAGTTGGTCCACCCATTGCAGGTGAGTGCAGGCAGGGTTTGTAGCTGTAAATGTGTTTCTATGTTTGCATGACTTTTTGGCCGTGTTTCCCATTCCTGCATCATGTGCAGAGTTTTGACATCAGAGGTTTTATCTGTGTATGCTTGAGAAGACAAAGGAAATTTACCTGCTGCTCGTGGGTTACTAATTTACTGCACTCTTCAAAGTTTGCTCAGTCTTCTTGATTGTTATGCAAACATTCCTCAAAAGAAAGATAGATGGGTTTCCAGTTGGATTTAGGACCTGACATCTTCCAGTTTGTACAAGTGACAGCCCATTGGTTGCTTGTGCTACAGAGGGCCTCCAAATTAAAATCTGAAAATGAACTGGATTCCAAAATTTGCTCATATTAAGACCATTGTGAGGCTAAAGGCTCCAGTCACTTTAATTGCTCCTCATAAGTAGAAATGCTGGCTTTATTCATCCTT
Organism: Passer domesticus; assembly: GCF_036417665.1. Classification (NCBI taxonomy): domain Eukaryota; kingdom Metazoa; phylum Chordata; class Aves; order Passeriformes; family Passeridae; genus Passer; species Passer domesticus. The sequence continues at coordinate 46,465,374 of NC_087476.1, forward strand.
TGGTAGGAGACTGACAAAGTACAGGTTTTGAAGATGAAAACTTGGAAGTTCTTGGGATGTAGAAATGAAGCTGTATTCCTCACCACTGATGATTTTCAGTGTAATTTACCTTGAGGTTTGGTATGTGAAAGGTACTGCATAAGAAATAATTGAACTATGCAGCCTTGTAAAGAACAAAATTTTAATGCCAGAGCAGCACAGACTTGGTGCTTCCAACTATCACAGCTATTAATATTTAAATAGAATTTGACTAATGGGAGGAATTTGGAGAGAGCAATTAGAGTGAATTATTGGGAGACAATAATTATCTTCTTAGTAAGAGGCCACAAGGAATGCAATATCTGGAGTATATCTAGAATTAGAAGAATGGGCATATTGATCAAAGGTAGCTGTTTCCAAAAGGAGGGAGAATTTCTCTAAGTCACGGCAAGATACAGGTGCTGGAGAAGCTCAAATGAGCAACTTTCAAATAGGAAAGATGGTGCATGTTTTTAGTGGATGGCAATTAAGCAATTTTCAATTGGTTGAGGGGTGACCTACTGAGCTCTTCATTACTGCTCCAAGTCAGTTCTGGAATACCTTTCTACCTCCAGGTTCACCTCTGTTTGGCCATCAGTTGTAAGGTCCTAGTGGCTGTAATCTGTGCCAGCTCTTGGGTGTCTGAACCTGAAGCCACGCCCTGTTTTCTGTGGATTCCTGAGGCCCCTTTATTTATGAGTGGTCACTTTCTGCCTTCCCAGGTCTGCTGCGGGATAAGCTGGGCAAATACGACGTGGCATTTTACCTGGCTGGAGTCCCTCCCCTCATCGGAGGAGTGATTTTGTCTTTCATCCCCTGGATCCACGAGCGGCAGAAGTTGAAAGAGAAAGCAAAACCTGTTGATGGAGAAACTACTGAGAAAATGCTGGAAAATGAAAGCACTTTGGTGTCAGACACGACAGAAAAGCCAGTCAAAGAACTGGATTCTGGCTTTTGATGTTTTTTCTTTTCCCTATACCATCCTGACCTCCTCCTACTGAAACCAGATTTCTCCTTCTTGGCTGAAGATACTGAAGTCTTGAACTATTGCAAAACTGCTACAAGAATCTTTTATACCGTTGAACTTTTTTGACAAGTCTTTGAGTTTGATTTCAAGCCACATTTTCAAGGTATTTGAAGTTTTGTAGCTTTAGTGTGTACGTGCGTAGTGATTCTGTGTGTGAAGAGAATATTTTTCTAATCCATCAGAACTGATTTCTGGAAATGTGAAAGCTGTTTTTCCTTCACTGACCCAGGATTCTTCGATGATGTCTATGATCCATCCTCTGCAGGCACGCCCCTGGGTGTTTATACTGGATAATGTAGTAGCTCTTACGACTGATCTGTTTTTTTGAAGTTTATCATGCTGTTTACAGTCTTCTGTAATTCTCTATCCTGAACACAAATATGCATCTTTTTGCTGAAATGATTGTTTCATTAGAAAGCTAAATTATTATACAACTGTTGAAACACTCACTTGTGTTTGCATTCACCTTTCACAGTAGCCCAAAGAACACTAAGGATGGCATTTTTGATGGGCTCAGGTTTTGAATATTTTCAAACCAAGCTCCAAGTGCAAACACGTTCAGAAGTTAAGCTGCTGAATAATAGATTTTTTTATTGTTGTTATTATTATTATTATTTGGTGAAGGCAATACCCTTAAGATGTATGTTTATAAATCTCTTTTCAGCCAAACCTCAGAGTAGTGGATAGTTTTGAAACTGTACTAATTCTTTGGAGCAGTATTGTGAATTAGACTAAATTTCAAATTATTCTGTTGTGCTTCTTAGGATTTCTTATTTTGTTGTTCATAAAACCAAGACAGCTTTAAAGGATACATTCTAAGTGCAATACCAAGTTGTTTTTAATGAGCTATTAAAATAATACATGAGCTATTAAAACAACATTCAGCAATTAAAGATTTTTGCACTAAGTGAACATGCAGGTTTAATACAGGTCTTTATAGCTGTGCTCAACTGCCTCTAGATTATATGGCTCCATATTTTTTCAAATATAAAGAAATGTCTTTGCATGTCCTATTTCTTACTTAACACCCTAAACAAATGGCCCCATTGGTTATGTATTCTTAAGTATTATGCACTGCTTGTCAAGCAAGTAACCTCTTTTTCTGAAAAATGCTTCAAAGCATAATACTTGGAGATGAAAGCACTGCTTTTCAGTTTATCATAAAGCACTTCTAAGCACACTGCTTATCCATGGATATGGCTCAGCAGTCACTGGAATACTTAATCACTTTTTTATTTCAGGTCCATTTAATACCAATAATTTTGTTGCCTCACTTTAAACTGTAATAGCAAAGAGTAAACTAAATGTGATCTGGGCAAAATGTGTACTCAAGTGCTTTTTTAAATTAGTAACTGTTCTTTACATAGACCATGGAGGCATACTGTTTGGATTTTGATTTTTTTTGTGATAGCCTTTATTATCTTTTTTATTTTCTTTCTTCTTTTTCCAGTGTTGTAGTAAATTGCTCAAAAAACCCATCTAAAACAGCAATACTATTGCATTTAATGTTTACATCTAGCAACTGACAGAAGTTCTTTAAATATAATCATGCAAAGCATTCTAAGTATTGTAGACCAAAGCTCAGGCATTTTTTATATTGCAGAATTTCAGTACCTACTTTGCATGAGTGAGGTCTAAAAGAATTGAATGTTAAAATGTTAGAGAGATGTGTGGAGGCACTTGGAGGTGGTGGGGGGAAGCCAATCTGGAAAACCAAGATCCCTTCAAGTTCACTGGGACTTGTGCTTTGGCACATTGTAAGTGCTTCTAAAAATGTCACTGAAATATGCATAATAGTATTAATTAAAATTACTGCCTTCATTACAAAAGTGATGCTGACAGCCAATGCTGCTCTTGTCTGGAGTGTTCCTGTAGAACGTGATATTCAGTATTATTTTCCATTTGGGCAAAGCAGAAAGTGGTGTTGGCTAAGTGTGGCAAAAGACTCTTGTTTCCTGTTATGAAAAATTAGTGTTCATCATAGATCTTGCATTTCATGTGTTTTTTAGCCCTGAGTTTTATACCAAAAACAAAGCTGCTGCTTTTTTTTAAAATCACTGGTGCAATTTGAAAGGATTGTGACCAGGTATCTTGGTGTAATTATGGCATCTTTCCAACTTGCTGCTCTGCATCTCTAAATTATCTGGGAGAGTATACGAAATAATTGTTGTAAAGATTTATAAATGGTATGGAAATGGTATATCAATAGTGTGGATTAATTATTGCCATTCTGTTTAAAAAAAAAATCCAAACTCTCATATTTACATAAAATTTATAAAAATCCCCAAACCAACAAAACAAAAAACCTGCAGAAATCATGACCTCTGTGAGGAGGGAGCAATGACTAATTGTTTAGGAGTGACTCCTATGGCAGAACCAGCTAGTGAGTGGATGTTGGATGAGAAGGAAGCAGAGTTTGGGGGGAAGGAAGCTCTGCTGGTGTGATGGCGTCGGAATAACAAACCCATTTCTGATGCAGTGCCTGTTTTGCAACAGTGCTAAAATTGGAAAGGCTTTTCAGAGAAGATAAAGTAAATTACTGTTTACGAACTCTATTAGCATCTTTTCTGTTAGTTTGTATCTGTGGGGGAAATGTCCAGTAGCACGTGCTCTTTTCTGGACAAAAGCATAAGGTGTTTATGTCCTAAAGCCAGGTAAGATGAAAAACAAGCTCAGATTGTTTGTGCTGAGGCTGACCAACCACTGAGAAACTTATTGAGAGAGATACTAGATTCTGTATGCCCTGAGGTTTTAAAAATGAGGTTAGATGACTCTATTTTAAGAAAACCCAACAATTAAATCCCCAACCAAACTAAAACATGAAAAACCCTACACAAATAGCAACTATTTAGTAAATGTATTTAAAAAAAAATATTTCATATTGTAGAACTGGAGAAAAGGACTGAATATTCAATTTTATTTTAACTGCATAAATGCAAATAAGATTTTGTAACAATTTATTTTTAGGTGTGAAAACCTGTTCATGGGAAACCTGCTGAAATCTTATTTGATGACCCAAATCATGCAAGCTTGATTCTGGTTGGGGAAAGATTCTAAAATTGAAATAGTAGCTTAATTCAAGAAGACCCTTAAATCACTCTGATCCATCCCTCTCTTGAGAACAGTTCATAGAATACTTTCTGTAGACATTATTCTTGTATCCTGTAAACAAAGTAATCATCTTTTCATTGAAAGTTCTCAGGGTAAATCTTCAGAAGAAAATGAGTTGAAACATGTTCATTTAAAATGGCAGTGTGAAATTTCCAGTCCTATGTGATGCTGTCATTTAATACATTGGATCTTGAAACCAATACTAAGTTTGAGCAAGGTTTTATTGGTTTCATACTTTTTCAGTAGGTATGAGATCCTTTTAATCTAAAGAAAACTGTTCAGCAAAGAGTCTGAAATAATGGAAGCCCTTTGGGTTCTTAATTACATCTCAGCTATGTATCAGGATCCAATGTGTAACTAATAAAGTATTGTTGGATTTGTCCTGGCCACCTTTGAAGACCTGTACAAATCTCAGACCCAGACTTCAAATTATAACTTAGTTAGAAATTCTTGCATCCAGGTCTTTGTTCAGCATTAGCATTTAAATTATTTTTCTAATTTGATTTCCAGTGACAATTTATTGGCCCTGAAAATTACCCCCATGAGTCAAAGATGCTGTAGCTGTTCTGTGGCCTTTCTTCAGGGTGTATTTGGCACCAGATGAGGTAGACAACTGACTCTGTTCTCCTTAGGCCCTTCATGCACCATGTGTGGGCACGTAATTCCCCACTCCCTGCAGAGACACTGGAATGTCAAGCTGATGCCCACCACATTGGAAATGGGTGGTACTTTCCAGCCTTCCCTGGATGAAGCCTTTGAGCAGGCACAGCCTGGCAGAGCAGGCAGGTGTTGGAGAGGTGAGAGGCAGCTCTCAGGGTACCAGATGAGTGCTGTGATCACAGTTCGTGGTGGGAAAAAGGGACACTGCCATGTTAAAGCAGAAGTGCCCTGCTCAGTTCCTTGCCTCGGGCAGTGCATGCCAAAGGGACAGGAGGTGCTTCCTTGCAGCCCCAAAGGGTCTGTGTCAGGCTGGGAATCAGTGCTACGATCCTTCAGGCCATCCATTCGGCTCGGTTTACACAGCTGGGCTCTCTCTGTGCTGGCACGGGGCAGTTCCCAGCCTTGCTGCTTGCACAGGGGCTCAGCCGAGCCCTCTGAGCAGGGAGCAGAGGAGATGCCCGGTCTGGGGCCCAGATTCCCCTTTGGAGAGCTGGAAGTGTTACAGAAGTCAGAATGCACCCCCTGCTATTAAGAGTGTGTGTGTGTATCTGTAAATACAACGTATTTTGACCAGGGCATGCACAAACAGTCTGCATCTCACTAGAGGATGTTCTGAAAAGTGAGAGATGGCTGGGGAAAAAGCGATGCCTTTCTTTGCGTGCCTCTCTGTTGACAAGCACAGCACCAGTGGAGTTCCAGCCAGCCAGTGAGTTTCTAGTCATGTAAGCTTTGGCATATGTGCAGTATGCCTTCTAGTCTATATATATCTTGTGTCAACAGTTGTAATGCTTTGGAAGTCCATATGCTAAGATTAGAGTGATTTTGTACTAAAATGTTTGCTAATATCGACAACACCGACATGTTTAAGTATCTTTATAGACATCATATTTTGTTTTTGTTGTTAAAGGGTACACGTTTTGCTAGCCTTAACTCCAGTCTTTCAAGTTCTGCTTTGCTGGAAGGGTAAGAAATGAATGTTTAATGTTTTTTGTGGTGCTAAAGTAACTGTGATCAGTCTCAAATTATTCAGAATAAATATGGTAGTTCGTAAATGCCCCGTTTGTTACTGCATGCATCATTTTTAGTCTTATTCTTGTGTAAAACTTGCCATTTTGAAATGTATTTTGTTGTATTATTGAATCTAGTGTGAAGACTTTTATACAAAAAGTCTTCACAGCTTTTTTTTGCCACTGTGGCCTGACTGAAATGTTCCCATTACGTTTGCTCCCACATTAATATATGGTGCAACCCATTTCATTCTGATTGCACTGACAACCCATCATAAGACTAATGATTTAAAAACCTAAGCTACTGAGGTGCTTGTTTCTGAAAAATTAAATTAATCTTCTCTATTTTCCATTCTGGGGCTTTATATCAAACTTGCAGAAGCAGTTGCATTCAGAAAAGGCAGAAGGAAAATTGAGGGAGGGAGGGAAACTGGTACAATAAGCTTGAGTGGTGTTTTAAAATAGTTCTGATTTTGCTTCATTAACTGCCAGTAGAAGTCAGTGGGACCTTTAATAATTTACTGGCCTGCTACCAATTTCCCTTTGACTTACCTTGACTATCCTTACCATCCCTTGCCTTACGCTTCGTGAGGCATGAAATGTTTCCTCATTGACAGCCTCAGTAAGTCCCCGAAGTTCATTCACCTTTCCTTTGTAGTAGAGCCAAATCTTTATTTCCTTTAATAAATTTGTCTGATAATATGGGTGAAGTATTCCCATTTTACCTGGGGTTATTCCCTAGGCTGCTTATAGTTCAAAATGAAAATTGAAAAAGTTGCCCAAACCCTTTTATAAGTGCCTGGGTGCTGTTGCCACTTGTACGCTGTCCATGTACAAAGCGTCTTTGTAAGTGTAAAACAGCAGTGAGGAGAAGCCTGGGGGAGGCAATTCAAACAAGGCAAAATACTAACATCTAGAAATGTGGTCTGAGTTGTGTGTGACTACTGCTATTTTGTAGTTGAAATTATTATTTTATCTGGAATTGTCTGTACTGCTGGATGTATGAACAGAAGCTCAGCAGTTTTCTGCAGATACCTCATGGTACAGATTCTGCACTCCTCCAAAGCTAGGAACGTGGGATCGATCGCGTTTAAATATGTTTAAATATTGTCTGGCAGTGTTACTTGTAGCAAGCAGGCACCTTTTTTTTTTTTTTTTTTTTTTTTTTTAATGTGTCAATGCACCCAGGCTATCCTGGACAGGAAGGGGCTTGCAACATCTTGCCAGTGCCAGGAGAAACGGGAATGGGTTGCTCACTGTCCATGCACTGCTATAACCCGGTATTACTTGTTAGGAACAACGAGCAAAACAAAGCAGCGGGGTTTGGAATTGTCTTTCGAGTTGTTTGCGACACTCAGGCTCTGAGTGTCACCGTGCTTGGTTTCTTAGAGGGAGCAGCAGCTCAGTGCCAGACAGGGAGCACGGTCTGGGAGCTGCTCCACGTGAGTGGTAGGAATTGATGTAGTTTTAATGCTTAAAACTTTTAATAGCAGCCCTCTGTTAATACCTGTGCTTAGCAGATCGAGCAGCTCTCTCTCTCTCAGCTTTATCACCGTGGCATAACGCGGTGCTTGTGGAAGGCAAAGACCGTTTATGATCGGGTGACTGAAAGGTCGAGTGCAGTTTGAGTGATAACACAGATTAAAAATAAATGCTGGTTTATAAGGGCACTTCCTCGGGCACCGTGGCACACACTTGCAGCGGTGCGGAGTGCCAGCTGCCGCGGGAATGCCGCTCCCCAGCGCCGAGCCCCGCTCCCCGGAGGAGGAAGCGGCGGCGTCGCCCCCCGGCTGCGATCCCGCTGCTCCCGCCGCTCCCGCCGCTCCTCCCGCTGCTCCCGGCGCCGTGCGCGGGGCGGGGCCGGCGGGGCCGCGCGCCTCGGGCCCGGAGCGGCCCTCGGAGCCGGCGGCGGGAGCCATGGCCGAGGCCGATCGGGAGCTGCGCGTCCCCTTCATCGAGGCGGAGGAGACGGAGACCGAGAACGAGACGGCAGCGGCGGGGGCCGGCGGCGGCTGGCGCTGCGGGCGCTGCCCGGCTGGGGCCGCGCTGCGCTGGTGCATCACCGGGACGCTCTGCGCCTCCTTCCTGGGGCTGGTGAGTGAGCGAGGGAGCGAGGGCGGCCCCGGGGCTGCGGGGGCGGTGCGGACCCTCCCGCGGAACCAGCGAGGTGACCCCGCACTCTGCCCTGCAGGGGATGACCATCGCGGTGCTGGGTCCCACCTTCCCCACCCTGGCCGCCAATGTCGGCAAGAACGTCAGCGACATCTACTACATCTTCGTGGGCCGCTCGCTGGGCTCCCTGGGCGGGTCGGTGGTCGGCGGGGTGCTCGTGGACTGCATGAACGCCGCTCTGCTGCTCGGTGAGTGCCGCCCCGCACCGCACCGCCCTCTCGGGCAGGGCCGGGCCCCTCTGCTCCCGCAGCCAGCGCGGCCCCACAGGGAGGTGCGGGCCGAGCCCCGGGAATGGGATGTGGCGCTGTTCCCGCAGATGCCCGCGGGCTGGTGCCGCTGCCGGAGCCGGGCACGGCCGCGCCGGGAGCGGGACTGGACGGACACAGTCTGCACGGAATGGTTCGCGCTGGAAACAACAGCTGGACTCTTTTCAGTTTGCATCAAGTGATGTGCACAGTGTAGGGGCTCTTGGAATGTAGCAGGCTCCTGCAGCGGCACGGCACGTGGAACAGAACGGGAAGCTGTGCTGTGGCTGCCGTGCGAGCAGCGGAAACCTCCGGCACAGCGCTGAGCGGGCGCATTTCTGTGCGGGAGCTTCCCCTTCCCTCAGCACTCGTCAGGCACGATCAGCTTCGTGTACTGCGGCTTCTGACTGGAGGGCCGTAGCCAAATGTTAACTTATTTACAGTGGGAAACATGAATTACTGTTAGTAATGGTGGAAAGTTTAAGCTGTAGGAACCACAGCTGATGACTTTAACAGTTTTGTGGACTTGTGAAAACTTGTTCCTGTAGGAGCACAGGACCGGCTTTGTCCAGGCAGAGCAGGGCTGCTCAGCCATCAGCAATCCAGGAGCCACACTCAACATCCAGAAAGGAGAGGCTCCTTTCAGAGCTGTGTTAGTGTCTCATTCCCACACTGAAAATAGTGGAAGCCCTGTCTTCTTTATTTCAAGTGCCTTTGTGCTCTAAGTTAGGGATAAAAATGTGTACCAGGCTCACTCTCCCTCTCCTGAGTTCAGGGAACCGTGCCTCCCTTGAGACCCGTGCTGTAACCATATGGTCAGTTCAGGTGAGATCCTTTTTCCATTGCTAGCACTTGCAGGTGTGGAGTGGGTTTCCTTTAACCTCCTCCTTGTGCACCTGACCGAGTCAGACTTTGCCTTCTGTAATGGAATCAGAGCACACACCTGTAGAAACATATGTTATCTTGAAATAATTTAGTATTTCCTTCTTTCCCATGCTTGGGAAATGATGGAGCTCCTAATCCTTTCCAGTTTGGTAGTGCTTATGGCAAGAACACAATTTGAACCACTGAACCTGTTCTCATTTTTATCATCCAAGGGCTGCCTGTAAGAGATTTTGGCTTGTGTAGTTTTGCCTCCCATCTTTCAACTGCTGGAACTCTGCTACAGAGAAAGACTATACAGAGGAAAAATTGAAATCATCATCTGTGTTTGTCAAGGAAATTTTTAAGTGCTAATCATCAGGCATAGAGCTGAAGTGGAGATCTGAGCCCTTGCTGAGAAGTTACTTTTCAGGTCTGAGCGTGGCACCTGAGGAGCTGCACTTACATTTAGTGTTCCCAACCTCTAGTGTTTGCTTCATGCAGCTCAGCATGCACATCACCTTCAAAAATGTTCTGAGGCATGTATTCCAAGTATCTTGCTAGGTCTTTAGGGTTCTGGACATTTGCTGGTTTCTTTTGGAATCAACCTGATTTCTTAATTACATCAGCCTCCATTGACGTTTTAAGTATCTGCTGCATTTATGATCATGTATTGATTTGAAAAATAATAGAGACAGCTGGTGCAAGCTTTCTAAGAACCTACTACTGTCTGTTCAAGATATTAATTGCAGGTTGTTTTATTATGGACGCAATTACAAGCATAGAATTGACCTGCTGAACTTCCTCCCAAATGGTAATAAAAGCAATTTCCATCTGCTAAAAATATTTTTTGAAATGGCGTGTTGTAAGTGTAGCCAATAATGGCAAAACGAATACAGTTAATGAATTGCTGCTAAATTTATGTATGAGAAATTTTTAGTTCTGTGTAAAACTCCAGAAATCCCTTGGAATACATCCCTCATGTGAGAACAAAATATAAATAAAAGTCAGCATCTTCATATAAAGGTCACTTAGTGGACAAGGTACAATTACTTTTATAGGATTTTTAAGAACTTAGTTATTTGGGTTCTTTCAAAAATGGAGCCAAATTTAATGTTGTGCAGTTCTCAGAGGACAGGCTTGACACTGTTCAAACCCACGTTTTGCTGGTTTCACATTAAAGTCACATTTCTAAATCAGAAATTTGCAGAAGACTTCTTAGTGTCCAACAGGAGCTACTGCTCTCTTTGCTTTAGCCAAAGAAGTTTGTCATGCAGAGTTCATACCCTGATGAAATTCCTTTTTTTTCCAACTAAAAATGATCTGTTAAACTTTATAGCTGCTACTGCTAACCATGGATTGAGGTATTTACATTGCATCACTTATTAGGATTATCTGTAACTTTAGGAATCATGAATTTATTTATATTTCTTGTTCTTCTGTGCTATTTAAATGGAAACTGTAGTATGTGAATGTTTTGTTTTTTAACCTTTCCAGCCTTCTCCATGCTTGGAACAGCAGCTGGTCTTTATGCCATACCCTGGTCTAAGGAATCCCTGCTATTGACAATCTTGATGTCAGTTATTGGAGGTTCCTTGGGAATTCTGGACACAGGTAGGAGACCCTGTACTCTGACAGTTCTTTCAGCAAAAGAACTGGAAACTTCAAGCATAGCAAAACAGTTGCTGGTTTTTTTTGTGATACATCTTGAATTAAAAGAGGGGAACTGTTTTACCTGGCTGTGGTTCTTGGGTTAGTCTGGTCCTGAGGCTTCCAGTGTTTGTGTGTGTGTGACAGGCCTTCCTTTAGGGGCTGGGGAGAATTGATATTCTCTTGCTTCCTGGAGAACATCAATTTGCATTTCAGTGGACCATTAAAGGCATAAAAAAGTGCCCTGTGCTCTTTAAGCAATGTTTTCTGTAAATTGCTCACTTACAGGAAGCTGGTCAGGATATGGTTCATTAGCATTAGCTGGGCCTAAGCTATTCCTGAGCAAAGCTTGGTGTTGGAGATTCTTACAGCTGCTGTTGGCAGAGTTGCCCACCTGCAGCTGGGAGTTCACAGCACCATGGCACCCATCTCCCTGAATTAAGGGATGTTTTCCACCTTTGGCCAGCCATGTTTAGGTGGCTGGGAATACAAATTTGTTCTGTCCCCCAGATTCTAAGTCTGTGGCATATTCATACTCCAAATGGCCTGGGCAAAACAATCCCAAAGCCAGCACTTTTGCTGGAAAGCTGTTCAAACCCAGTTTCTCAGCAGAGGCTTATTATTGGAGGAAGATGATCTCGGGGATCTTTTCCAACCTAAATGATTCCATGACCCTGAGATGTGCTGCTGAAGTGGCAGAGCAAGTATAGGTGTGGTCGGAAAGGTCAGTTGTACTGGAGGTGTGAAAAATGGACTCCCATTTTTCACTCCTTCCTCCCAGGAAGGAGTCCCTGGGCACGGCTTAGGCAGGGTGGCTCAGGGATGGCTGGCTCTAGCAGGCAGTTTGCATCAGGAGCCAAGGCCACAGCAAAGGGTTTGGGCACACTTTAGATGCCTGGGAAATGCTGGCATACTTGCACGTGGGGATCGGGAAATGCCCAAAGTACATCAGTCAGCAGAGTGCTCTGCATTGCTGCAGCACATGGTGCCACTCCTGGCACCTCTCCAGTGATGTCCCTCGGTGTGTGCTGGCTCTGCTGCCCTCCTGCAGGAGCCTGGGGATGCTTACTAACCAGCAAGGTACTGCAGGAGCTGGTTGATCACCTTCAGGGCAGGGTTATTTTTGAGAAAGAGCTATCCTGGCCATCCCAACAGGGATGCATCCCAGCCAGGGCCTGGCTAGGGTGGCTTGGCTGGCTGGCAACAAAGAGGAGTGATGGCTGCACATGTGGAGTGTCTGCCTTAATTCTGTGGGTTTGAGGGAGCTCTGCAGGGCCCAGGATCCAGTAGTTAAGACATAGTTTTGCATGACACAGGTCATGTTAAATAAACTGAGTGCAGAGCTGTATTTGCTGCCTCTGGTAAGATTGTTGTACATGGCACTTGGTTTAAGAATTCTTTGTATGGGAAAATCTTGTCAGCCAATGGTAAAAATACCTTCAGTGGGTGTACTGCTTGGCTGAGACCTCAGAGCCAGGGAGACTTCCCATGCTGAGCAGGAGTAGCAGAAGAAACTGACAGCAAGGCAAACCCACAGTGAAACAAAGCTGAATTGGTTTGGAAAACTGCTGAGTGACAAGGGCTGCTGGACTGCAGCACAGGAATTAGATTACTGTTTTGTTTTCCTGCATTCTTCTGAGGGACTCACTTCAAAACACCTCTCTGAGATCTTACTTCCTACCATTATTGTTGATCTAATGGTGTTGAGTTTGGTGTTTACAGCAGTGTTGATGTTAAACCCTTCTGTTTCTGGAAAGTCATTTGAACACAGTGGGGTGGTGGGCCCAGCCCATCAGTAGCAAGTGAATTGTTGTTTTTCCTGGGATGTTGTTAAATGAGTTTTAAATGTTTTTGTTCCTTTTGATTCTTAGCATTGGGCATTGTTGCTTTTGATACTTAAGAGAAATAAGAAGCAGTTAAATTTCTCTTTTAAAAAAGGCTGAAAAATGCTGCAAATTGTCAAGGAGGGTCAATTAGAACCATAGAATGATAGGGTCCCTAAGTAGGAAAATGCCCTTAAGGTCATCGGATCCAACCCTTAACCCAGCACTGCTGAGTCCAGCCTTAAACCATGTCCCTAATGCCACATCCACATGTCTTTTAAATACCTCCAGGGATGGCGACTTATCTGCTTCCCTGGGCAGCCTGTTCTAATGCTTAACAACCCTTTCCCTTGAAAAAATTTTCCTAACACCCCATCTAAATCTCCCCTGGCACAGCTATGTCTGTCCATTGCTGCTGGATTAAGCCACTGTGTCACTCTTTGATTGCTCTGAATATCCTCTTGAAGTTCAAGTAATCACATGGATTTAAGGCAGAGTTTCACTTAACTGCTGTTTTACACATTGTATTTGCTAAACCTGGCATTATTGTACATTGAATTAGCAATACAGGTTCTGGTTTGTTTTGTTGGGTATTTTTTCTTTTGAACAATATCTGATCTCAGACTAAAATGAATCTTTTTCTCTCTGATCTGCAGGTGGCAATGTACTGGCACTGTACACCTGGGGATCAGACGCTGGGCCACACTTGCAGGCTTTGCACTTCAGTTTTGCTGCTGGTGCATTCCTGGCTCCTATCGTGGCTCAAATGGACTTGGGGACTTCTGAATCTCGAGAACTTGCAGGGGCTGAAAAGACAAACCAGTCTGTCCTCAAGTCTGTGCCGACAGCATCAGCTGCATCGACTACACCAGCACTGACTGAGCACCACAATGAAAGCTTTTTGTGGTCCTATATTTTCATAGGGACCTATGTTCTCTTAGTTTCCATCCTCTTTTTTGCATTGTATTCAAAGACCAGCTCAACTAGAGACAAATCAAAGCCTTCTGCGCAGAAGGACAAGCTTGCCAAGTACCACTGGCCTCTAGTTGGTCTCCTCTTCGTGTTCTTCTTGTTCTATGTGGGAGCTGAGGTCACGTATGGCTCCTATGTATACACTTATGCAGTGGTCTTTGCTGAGATGAAGGAAAGTGAAGCAGCTGCTTTGAATTCTGTCTTCTGGGGCGCGTTTGCCGTGTGCAGAGGAGCGGCGATATTCGGCGCTGCCTTCCTGTCCCCTGCCACCCTGATCATGATGAGCCTCCTGTGCTCTGCTGCCTCCTCCACAGCCCTGGCCTTCTTCGCTCACTACCGAGCCGCGCTCTGGGCGGGAACCACCGTGTATGGAGCGTCCATGGCCACCATCTTCCCCAGCGGCATCGCCTGGATCGAGCAGTACACCGTGGTGGAAGGGAAGACGGCTTCTCTGTTCGTGGTGGGCGCGGCGCTGGGCGAGATGTGCATTCCCGTGGCGGTGGGCTATCTCCAAGGCAGGTACCACCACGTTCCTATAGTTATGTACACTGCCTTCGTCACTTCCGTAGTGACAGTCCTGCTCTTCCCCGCCATGTACAAACTGGCCACCTGGCCCCAGCAGCGTGACTCGCAAGGAGGGAGTGACAGGGAGACCAGGAAAACTTTGTTGTCAAACTCGAGGCTTACTGAGGACGAGGAGGAGGAGGAGCACGTGAGAGAGTGGAACGATGCAGACTTTGAGGTAGTAGAAATGAATGACAAACTGACAGACTCTGTGACGGACACCTCCCATAGGGTACCGGGGGACTCTGCAGCTGAAGTCTCTCTCCAGCCCCATCTGGACGATGCATCGGGCGATCCTCCAGTGGTTGCTGATGGCTCCCCTGGTAGACAAAATGGGATTGTCGACTGGGAGAAGAGTGAATAGAGTCACAGCTGACTTTTTTTTTTTTTCAATGGAAATGCAATTGAATTGTAGCTGTTGTCAAGTGGTTCAGGAATCCTTTCATAGTGGTGCAGAGCTCAGCGTGTTCATTTTCCCAGTCCTTTCTCCTCTTTCACGTTCAGCCTGCAGGGATATGTCTTGGAGTGGGAAGGTCCTCAGTGATGTGAAAGGGGCAACATGACAAATGTTTGGCTATGCCAAAACTGTTAAAATATGAGGCATGCATCCTGTAGTAACTGGGAGTGAAGGGGACTGCTCAGACTGCTCAGTTTTTTGAGGTGGGTGAAAGGTGCAGGTCTGAGATGCTTTGTCACAAAATGGTTTCATGAGAGAGGAGAGACGTCTGTTACTGGTAATGCTGGAACTTGCTTACCTTGTGAAGGAGGAATGTTTCCACTGTGTTTGACAAGTGTGTGTGATCCAATCAGTTACAATTTCTGGTGTTGCCCAGCAGCTGTAAATTGAATAACCTTTTGGCAAACTATAGGAATTTTTGGTTCTGAGACAAAGACAAGAAAAAATTGGGAATTATTTCTTAGGCGTGAAACCATGCCTTGGGTCACTTAAAAGCAGTTTATGAGAAAGGGCACAAAATGGGCCATTGTTTATCTGCTCAAATGCATAACTCCAACCTACTAAACAGTGGCAACAAATCTAAATAATCAAAAGTATTTCTGATTTTAATTATGGCACTACCGCTGAAATCAACAAATGTATGCAGAAGATGATACAATTATCATGTAATCTTTGAATGGTTTGAGTTGGAATGGACCTTTAAAGAGCATCCAGTTCCAACCTGCTGCCATGGCAGGGACACCTTCCACTGGACCAGGTTGCTCAGAACTCTATCCAGACTGGCCTTGAAAACTTCCAGGGCTGGGGCATCCACAACTGCTCAGGGCAACCTGTTTCAGTCCCTCACCCCCCTCACAGGAAAGATTTTTTTTCCCTGGTATCTAATCTAAACCTCTCTTTCAGTTTGAAGCTTGTTCTATCACTACATGCTCTTGTAAAATGTCCCACTGTACCTTTTTTGCTGGCTCCCTTCAGGTAAAAGAGATTGCTTAATATATGGTATTTTTAAGCCAGTTGTTTAAGGTTATTGCAACTTCTCTGGTTTTCTGTCCCAAGACTTAACAGGGTAATGTGTTACAATGAAGATTTGAGGAGAGGGAATTATCAACGAGACAATCCTTTCCAGTATGACTGCTTGCCCCTGGCCAGTTGGCTTGGTGGCATCTGGGTTTTTTCTTTGGGGGATGACACGAAGATGGACTCTCCCCAGTGGAGAAGCAGTGGTTTGTATGTGAAGGTTCATTGGTGCTAAGCAGGAAACCCTGGGCAGGTGCAGCCAGGGAGACCTCCCAGTAAGAGGAAAAAAGTAGCAGTAAATGGCAAAATCTGTCTTTGAACAGTAATCTTGCAATTTGTCAGCTTGGAACTCCAAAACAGTTAAGGATTTTTTAAGTCTGTGTGATAAGAATGTACTCTTGTTTGGGTTTTTTAACTTCTCACTTTTATTAGTATTTTTCTTGCTAAGAGGTTTCATTTAGTAAGAAAAGGGCTCTGGGTGTAACATAGCACAGAATGTTGGATGTTCCCTGGATTTCCAGCTCTGCTTTTCTTCCCTCTCTTGTCCTTCAAATATGCAACCTAGGCTTGAATGGCTTTTTCTTTTCTTCTGAGTAGTTAATAAGAAGCCAGAATCAACTTGTAGTATTTTTGTTAATAGCTTGCCATGTTGCAGAGCCTCCCTCTCTTTCTGCTGCTGGCACTTAAATGCCACTGTGTTCTTGATGGATTCCTTCTGTGGCATCTTTTTCCAGTGCCATGCATGAACCTGCACTTTCAAGTGAAGCCTTGTTTCACTTTGCTTACAGGAATGGTGAATGCCAGCCCCAGTGCTGGCCTGGGCACAGGGGACAGGAGTGAGTCCGTGTGGCCCTGCGTGCTTTGCTGGTTTGACCTGGAAGCAAACACTGTGTTAGGCAGAGAGAGGGGATGGAATGGGGGCAGCTGGAGCCTGCATTGCACCATGTTTCCTCTTCCCATTTTTCCTCCTGCACGCTGCTCCGTGTGTGTGGGAAGTAGGGGGTGTCAGCTGATGGTGAGGATAAATCCCACTGGTGGAGGGGCAGGGAGAAGGTGCAGGACACACAATGAAAGATGCAGAAACTGTTCTGTGGCAGCTCCTGCTGGACCTGCCATCCCCCTGGATTCATCTGTAGTGATGTCGATGTAAAAAAGTTTCCCCATACCCGAGATCATGGTGCCAGAAGAAAATTATTTTAAGAAAGATACTGGGAAACCAGGAAGATTCTAAACTCTCCCACTTTATATGCTGAGTTTTGATGAAATTCCAGATTGGAATGTCCTACATGTAAGACTGTTTTCAGGGATAGTTTACATGGATAGTTTACTTTAAACTGTTTGCATAATCAAGTACTAAAAAACCCCAGAAAATGAAATCAAAGCTGCATTGGGAAATACGCTGTAATCTCTTAGAAGCTTATCTACTGCATATATACACTTATTTGTGTTTCTGACCAGCATCATCCCAGCAAATGTCAAAATATTGCACAAAACAAAAATTTCTTTTATTTTTTCCTGCCTGTATTAACTCCTGTGTGAGTAACTTGAATTCATCCCCATTTCCTCCTTAAAAAGCAGGAGGCCTGTGTAGTAGGAATGGAGCAACAGGCTGGAATGCCAAGGTAAGAGCAGCCTTTTCCCACAAATAAAGGATGCAAAAAGCAGCAGCTGTAAGACAATCTGAAGAATTATCTATGTAGAATCACTTTCCACTGATGTGTGGAGACCTGCCTAAATTTAGAGGCATCTTAATGAGGACTTGGAGCCTACAGTGTCTTAGTTCTGGTCTTGAACTTGACCTGGGATAGACAGACAGAAAGGGTTCTCCTTATCTCCTAACCAGCCTGCTTTTAAATAGCAGGGGCTGCCCTTGACTGAAAATGAAGTGCTTGAAGCAATTTCAGTTTGAAACAAGATCTAGGACATTTCCAAGGATGAGTCCAGCTCATACCAATTCTAGGCACCCTCAATGGCCAAGGCTTAGCTCCCTGCTGTTGGATTTTGGTGTTGATCAAGGCTTGTTTTCAGACAATGAATATTAGTTTTTCTCATGTTTAAATCTCCTTTCATAGTAAATTGCTTCCTGGCATCTACAGCTGAAGTGAGGATCTATTTACAATACAGATCTATTTTAAGTTACAGGTCCTCCAGAAAGCTCAAGTATTTACATGTTGGGGGTTGAAATTACTTGGAGTAACTATTACATTACTATTGCCCTGCTTATGCTAGAAAAGCCATCCCTCTGTTGAGGACAACAGCTTTAATCCATGAATTAGATACCTGAATTTGATAAGAATCCTATTTTTGTCCACAAACCCAGGAATAGTTTGAAGATGAGTGCTCTGCTCCAGTGTGAAAGGCAATCTCTTGCAGCTAAGTGTCATACTTTATTTATGCTGAGGCACTGCCAAGTGCTGGACTGTCCTACAAGCACTTACTTCTGGCATTTGCACTTTTATTCTGTACGTGACCAATGCTTGAATGCAAGACCAGGCAAAGTTTTATGCCTTGATGTTTTGTTTTTTTTAGAGTTACTTTGAATACAAGTGCATCGTAATCTGTGGATTTTCTATTATATATGTAATAAGTTTTTATTCTGCTCGGTGTGGGTTTTACATTGTACTGTGTAATGTGACATTTAATACACTGACTGGTAGCTTGACTGTAATAAATTCTTATCTGGAGAAGGCACTCAGGTTCCTTGATGTAAATAAAGTTTTTTTCTATTTTTCAAACCTTCTTTGGACTTTTAAATTTAAAACTTGATCCTTTTCTGACAAATGGAAAACTTGAAATGGTTCTCTTCTGGTTTGGGGAAGGCCTCCAAGAACTTCTACTGATGTTTTAGATCCCAAAGTTTAAGCTGGATTCTTAACTTTGATTTGAGCAGTCTTGTTTTTACATTATTGTGTGTGCCAGAGAAGGAAACAAATTGAGGGTAAATATTAAAAAAACCCGAATAATTTTTTACCATATCATTTTATTCAACTTTAATATGGTTTCCATTATTAACTTCTAAAACAAAATGATTTCCAGTTTAGAAAACAATGCACTGACCACATAATTCCTTTTCCATTTTATACAGTTATACAAATATTCTAAATACACATTTTGTCAAGATGGTGGCAAATAAGATTTAACTGTACAGTACATAAGGAAAGAAAATATTTTAAGCATATTTAGAAGCAATAGAAATGTCTATACAAAACAAGCAAAAATGGAATAAAATTTTATATTTAAAGTATTGCAACAGTCCCACAGGTTTGTAACAAAAATGTCTTTGCACAGTTCCTCACAATGCCCCATTAATAGCTAAAGCAAGACAGCAATTTTTAGAAAATAATGTTTCAAAATGCTACACATGGTACTACTGCTTGCACAGTCTGATCAAAATAACAATCTACTTGGAATCAAGCAAAACTTAGGAGGAGATATACCAACCAACTTTAAAATTATCTGTATAAAAGTCATTGCACATTATTTTACTCAGTTGTTTGAAAAGTAAAAAAGTGTATTTACAAAATATTTCGCAGACAAAATTATAAAGTGAATGGAGAATATATAAGTAACACGTCTTGATACTGACAGTTCAAGAACACACACGAATGGTTTTATCATTTCAAGAGGTTTTCAGTGCTCCTTCCTCCAGGAAGTAAACTTGACTTCTACTTTGAAATGGATTTACAAGATGTTACACAGAGCTATTTCAACATCAGCATTATAAAACAGTATGTTAGAAACATGAAAGGAAGAAGAAATTTTTACATCTTAAAAAGTGAGCTATTCATAGACCAACAAATGGGTTGGGTTTGTTGTTTTTTTTTCAATTTAGTTATGGTAAGTGTTCATTGTTCTTCAGATAATAAACCCAACAGGTAAAATGGAAATCCTGGACTAGGTGAGAATTGAAAAAGCACCATGCACAATAGTCTTAGTGTGGTAAACACTGAAGAAAAAAAAAATAGCACCTGGGATCCTGTAACACAGATCATTTAAAACTGGTCAAGCAGCTGGCGGAGATAGGGAGCCTTTGACAGTTCTCTGCTCACTCTGGAGAGCTTGAAAAGCACTGGGCAGTTGAGGGAGACACACTGGATCTGCCGATCGAAGCAGCCTGTGCAGTTCTTGCATATCTGCATTACACGAGAAAAAGCAAAACAATTATTTTGAACAACACAAGCCAGGCATAAACCACTAGGGACTACTAAATCCTCACGCCTGTATCAGCAGAACAGGCACAGCCCTTCTGCACAGAGCTTCTCCCCAGCGTGGAGGGAGCCACAGCAGCTCCCTCCTCTGCTTCAGCCTCTTGGGCTGCTGCCAGACAGCTCATTTGGCTGCTGCTGGGTGGCTGGCAGCACTGCCCACTGAACTGGGCACAGAGCAGCAGCAGGACTCTACAGCCTGGGTTTCAATCCTGCTAATTAAGTTCTACTTGCATGTGGTGGCACTTTTAAAAACAAGGTAAATAAGTTCACTGGGTTTAAGCAGGGCAGTGTGTTCCTTTTGTGATAAACTTGCTCTCTATGAAAGAACTCTTGTCCTGCAATTATTCTCTGCAGAAGAAATAGACTTTAAATAAATTACTCATTTAAAGATAAGCTTTAATTAGAGTTTTACCTAGTCAGAGTCAATCAATCCCAACACGGAAATACAGAGGCCACAGAAGTTGCACTGCTATTCTTGTTCAAGGAATTACTTGTTAATACTGCTTGAAAGTACTTTTAATGTGAGATACCCAATGGAATAAAATAGCAGTAGGCACAGTTTTTCAAGGGTAGTCAACTTTAGGAAACTAAAGGCCCCTGCTTTGCTGTTTTATTTTTAACCTTTGCAGCATTTGCCACCTTCAACAAGGAGAAGAAAATTTGCTTAGAAATTTGCTTAGAAATTTGCTTCCAACCACACCCATTTTGTAACATAAAAATGTTACACAGTTTATCCAATCACATAGCCTGATCAACAAACCCAAATTGTATCCCTTTGCTTTTAAAACTAGTTCTTTTCCTTCTTTCTACCTTCCATGGTGATGCCAGGCCTGCATCAGCACCAAATCCCTGCAGACTGACAACAGCTGGAGAGGGGCAGCCCCTCCTGGCCACGTCCCACAGGTGGCACCTCAGAGGACACCAATCCTGTGACCAGAAGGAACAGGATTTAAACAGCTGGTTCTAGGTTTGTAACCTCAGAACTACACCTATCCTAGTTCTTCTGAAAGAGGCTGTGGCTGGTTTAAATGCAAGGGACCACACTAAGTGGTACCTGAGACAAGTCTTGAGTTCAGTTTGTGTTGTGGGGAGAAGTCTATGGTTTTAACCCAGAGCATGTAATTTTTGAGTGCAGTTTAATGTACAGCTCAGTGTTATATCTGTTTTCTGCTGCTGCAGCATGTTTATAATCTCAAAGGGCTAAAAATTTAAGCTGTGAAGGATATGTAAGCCTTCATATTAAAAATAAGACAGGTGCTCTTACAGAAACATCAAACACTGACAGGAACAGGATCCCAGGCCTTGCTGAGCTGTTGTGTTTTGCAGGGACAAGGGAATGTTCTAATCAAACACACTGACCCTTCTGTGGGGCTGGACCAGCCTGCCAAGTTCTGCTTTATTTCAGAACAAGAGCAATGCAAAGGGTTTGAAGTACCACAGGAAAACAGCAGAACATGCAATTCCTCATTTCTGCCATTCACAATGTAGATAAGGGCAAATATTACAAAATACAGCAAGAAGTCCACACCTTAGTAATGAAATACATATTAAGTGAATTACAGTGCATTTTTAGCAACCCCATGAGAACCTATCAAATCAATGCTTAGATTTAGGAACATTTATATCCCTGACATTCAGACAAGTCTTTAAAATGGTTTGTGTGCTAGTGCTAAAAAGAAATTTTAACTAAAATATTTATGAATTATAAAATATGACAGTATGAAAATTAGGTGAGGGTATGCATATGTTTCCACAAGGGGAGGCATTGTGCTTTGCTGTAATAAATTCATGAGCACAGTCAGCTACCCTCTTAATTGGCTTCTAGCTCAAGGGGAAAAAGCAGCTTGGAAAATTCCTATTGAGAGGAAAGGTAAAAAGAAAATCCCCAAGTTAAACTACATCCATATTTTACATATAAATAAATAAATTTTCTGACCCAAACATTTTTGTTTCTAGAACATCATCTGTTATTTTAATGCAAAAAAGAGTGAATCTTTTACACTCTCACAGCTCTCTGTCATTATAAAAAGGGACCTACAAACCATATAAGGTACTCTTAAAAATCAGAAGAAAATGAGAAAAGCATCTTCTGTTCTGATCCCCTCCTTTGCCTTAGCTTTCCACAAAGCCTAGGAGAGTAACAGCTGCTGTGCTGCCTTCAACAGCAATGGGTAAACAAGCTGCAGCACATTTAACACCTGAACCACACTTCCCATTTCTGTTGGGAGTATTCACTAACACACTGCTTTGAAATTTCAGCCCCTGTCTTTTGCTGACAGACATCTGACAGTGCTTTAATCGTACCTGGACCAGCTGCTCCTGTTTACGCTCCAGCTCTCGGATTTCTTGGTTGAGAATCACTGCCACATGCTGTGGCTGGCTTCTGCATTTATTACAGATCCCATACTGGGTCAGTTCATCACACACAGGACAGTGTAGGGTCGTGAAATACTGGGAGATGGTGCCTTTGCGTCCTTCGAGCTCAGTGCAGGCAGCTGAGGCAGCCTTCTGAATCTGTCAAGAAAAATCATTAAGAGGTAATGAACTTCCAAGAGAGCAGCTTGCCTTGTTCCTAGATTACATAGATTTCTTTTTTTATCAAAGGAGTAAGAAAGTGCAAGACGGCCTGCAGGGCCTGGGTTCATACACAAACTATGAACACGGATCACAGCACTCTGAAGAGTGCAGCACTGGCCCTGAAGTGATACACTCAACAGAGCCCTCCCCAACACCTATTTCACAGGGAATCTGTAACCAGAAAAATCCTTGGTCACACATCCTTAACTCCTGGTCTCACCTCAAACTCTGTTCCTGCAGCTGTTCCTTTTTTAGGTGCTGATCTGATTCGCATCAGAATATGCCCTGGCTGCAGCTCCAGTGGCTGCATTCTGGATGCTGCCTGCCCTTGAGTGTCTGTGCCAGGCAGTCCTGAGCACTGCTCTGCCATGGTGCTTTAGTCCATGGCCCTAGCTCATGTTCTGATTTCCTTGGACAAGGTTCCACCACTGGCCCATCACCCTGGGAGGTTCGTTCTCTGCACTTACTCCTGCTGCTGCATGACTTTTGCTTTGTTCTATCCTTCACTCTCCTGCTGCTCTGCTCCCTGTAACTTCCTCGCTGCTCCTTGGCCTTGCAGAAAGCCAGGGCTCTTTTTACCTTTTTAGAACAGCTTGTTGGAGATACTTAAGGTAGACTGCCATGGTGCCATCGGAAAGGTAAAGAAAAGAAGAAGAACTGAAGTCAATCGAGGCTGTATTGGGAAATACAGCTCTACTGCTATATTGCAGTGGAAACATGATGCATTACTATGCTGCTGAAGTCTGTTCTGAGCAGAGTATCCAAACGACAGAGATACACTGTCTTTCACCATCCCTTTTTGTCACTGGAATCACAAACTAAAATCCAGCTATCTAATGCTTCTTTTCCTGCATCTCAATAACTTCTTTAACTTTTAGGGAAGCCATGTTTGGATATTATTTGCTTTAAATTTTGGTGATAAAATTTTTAAAGTGTTCCTGATGCTGGGGCATGCCACCCTTTCTATACAGAGAAGAGATAACATTTTGGAAAAACAGGAGCTCCAACATCTAATATAGAGAGATTTAAAAAGTGGTATGGCCAAACGGATGCACATACTGCTAAAAATACAGAGTTATGGCAAAATATTCTCTTAAACTATAGAAGGGATCAGGAAACAGAGGATGACTGGGATCAGCCCTGCACAGAAGGGTTGAAAAAACTGATTTACTATGTGAAAAAAACCCCCACACAGAAGATCTAAGAATCAGGACTGCATATTTGAGCATCAAACACTGCTTCACAAAACAACCTTTGCTGTTGCCTCCTATCAATCTCATTCCACTGCAAGTCCCAACCAGGCCAAACACTGCACTTGCTGACTCTTGTTTGAAAACACTCACGCGGGGCAGCTCGTGGTACCAGCTGAAGACGTCTATGCCAATGAGCGAGAACACCCTGGCCAGGGGGGGCAGGATCTGCTTGGTGATGTAGTAGGTGGCGTTGAGCCTCAGGCTGGGGTCCTGCAGCACCTCGAGGGGCCGGCGCACCAGCTGGATCAGGGGCAGGCCGGGCATGCCGCACACGATGACGTAGGGCACGCGCTCCCCGACGCGCGGCTCGGAGCGGCGGTCGTGGGCAAGCATCCTCCTGCCAAAACACATCCAGAGGCAAACTCAGAGTTGTTTCATTTGCCTGTAGGCTTCCCCATCTGATTAGATTAGTTGCTCTCCAAATGACTGGAGTCAGTGCCTATTATGAAGCACAGGACCAAAATGTTTCATTTTTCATTTGTCTTGTGATCGGACCTAAATTTTAGAACCTGGGACACAAGCCCTATCAGGTCACTTGGATTTGCACGCAGACTGTTTTCTAGCTACCACTTCCTTAAAGAAATATTTTAATAAGGAACAGCCAGGGTACTAAAATGAGCTCAAGTACAATTTGATTTCTGGTCAAATTCTGGTCCTTTGCTTTCTGAGATTGCTTGCTCAGTAGAATGATACCTGCTTCAAACTGAATTATCCTTTACTCAGAAAGCAAAGGACAATTCAATTTGAAGTAGGTATCAGTTTTGGACTTCGACGTTATTTTATTATAGGAGCATAGCTTAATTGGAAGACCTTTTGTATTAAGCAAGGTGACAATATGTTCCAGCTTACATTATCTACTTTTCTATTGATCAAGGACATCAGCAGGATGAAATATTAACTTTAAGTAAGGTACTTTATTAAAAATGAAAAACTATGCCTGGTAATGTATTTCACAGCACTAAGAGACATCACTATCACAATCTGTAACATATCTAATAACCAGGACTGATGAATAATCTTGGAGAGTCCAGCCCTTGTACAAAACCCAAACTGTAAGCAACAGCAGTGAACACACTACTATAGTGTCCTGACAAGACTTTCCTCTTGAACATGTGGCTCTTTCCAGGACTATTCTTTTCACACACAGAGGAAATTTAAGGACAACTGTTTCAACAGTATTTGAAGAAGACATCTGACTGCTACCTGTAACTTGACAATACAAAGGTCAAGAGAAAAAATATCCACCATCTGCTATCTAATGTGTCAATACAAAGATCAAGACAAAAAAACCTATGAGCTCCTACCCGTAACCTGTCAGCACAAAGGTCAAGATAAGAAATATCTGTGATTAGCACTTCTTGATCTCATTACCTGGTGATTTCCAGAGCAGGTACACAGGCTCCAGGTTTGTATGCTGAGCTCCCTCTGTACTCTTTTGCAAAGATGAAATCCTGCATGCTGGCTTTTCCTTCCAGTAATTTCATGCATTGATTCTGAACATACTGCTTGATCTGACTTATGTCCCGTGTTTCAAATAGCAGCTTGATAGAACACTCAAGTATCTTTACAACCAAGAGAGAAAGGTGAGAAAAACATATATGTTTGAATAAAAAAGAATTAATTGCAATTAATTCAGTAAATAATATGGAAATACAAATACAGTCCTTAGAAAAAGTACCAGTGGTGAATGAGGATATTAATAGGTTGCAATGTCTTCCACTCAAAGACATCCATGAACACATTACTGGACAACTTTTTCCTCAGTTTGCTACATCTTTCATTACATCATCCATACTCCAGCACTAAGATTTTTTCAACAATTACAGAAGCTTCCGAAGTATGGGAGAAGATGTTTTCCCCTGCCATCTAAAATGTTTTGCCACAACTTTAGTAAACTCTTCTATGTCATTCCCTTTTTTACTGGCATAAAGTTCTTTTAATTTGGCCAAGAACAAGATTTCCTAATTTCTTTTTAACCTCTCAATACACAGCTTAAAATAAACAGGCAAAAAAAAAGATGTTTTAACTGAATTCTTAGCTGAACTAGAATTATGAAGGTGAGCTATTTGAAAGACAGATCAGTGTGTCTCACTCATCTGGCAGTAATACTTCCAGCTGAAGTGAACTGGATCAAGAATGGTCTTTGAGAGGGCTCACTTAGGCCAAGAGCTTTTTATGGGACGCAATATAAGCTGTAAAATACAAATCCTTGCAATGCTGTAAAAGATCTTCATTTTATCTTTCAAATAGCTCACACAAGAAAAACAGATGAAGATTAAGACAACTCAGAGGACTAGAAACTTTGAGAAAGGAAAAATAAAAAATGAAATAATAAGAAGACTGTAATTTCATTCAGGAAGAAATCTATGAATACTTTACCTTGGAAACAGCAGGACAGGAGTCCCTTCGGACTGTCTCTATGCCTTTTGCATCAAATACTGGGTCCTTCTGGTCCAGTGTTTCATACATGTAACCCACATACCTCTTTTTAGTCTGCAGGACACATGGCAAGTACACCTGGAATGTTTAGAAAGAAGACAGCCCAGTCTGGAATGTGTTTGGGACATAGAGGGTTTCCTAAGGAATACTGTGCTTTGTTGGTTTGTTTGTTGGTTTTGGGTTTTTTTGGGTTTTTTGGTTGGTTTTTTTTTTGTTTGCTTTTTTTTTGTTAAATCATTACAACTGATAAAATAGATCAAAGGACTATTAAAGGATGGCTGAGGAAGTTGGGGATCTGTGGTGTTCCATTCTTAAATCATTTTATATATCATTTAGCTGAAGCTCAGATGCAAAGTGACACACAATATAAACTGTTGCAAGTATCTTTACTTTTCTCGATCACACCTGCCACCATTTCTTATGTAACTCTATTATCTTTCTTTCTTATAAAGACAACTTCATTTTAAATATTAGAGAAGAAAACGTTCCCAGCACAAGTAGTTGCTTAGAACTTTCTGTTTTCAAACTTAAGGAGATGCCAAAAATCGGTTAGTATCTCCATTTGGAGCAAATATGCTTTTAAAATGCCTGTGCTTGGAGAACAGTTTTTTCTGGAATGGATGTTTAGGGTCATGGTCTCTTTTGCTTGTTTTCTCCAACCTCTTATTTTATTCTTGATTGTAGTAAGTATTCCTTGAAAACTTTGAAATTTAAGAATGGAGAAGAATTTTTTTTAATAGTGTTACTAGGATAACACCACATCTTCCTGACTCTCATGTCAGGAAGAGGAGGCAATTTAGGTTGCCTCAGGCTTACAAATTTTAATTGACCTTGTTGAGTCAGGTATGTACTTTGAAAATATCCAGACAACCTGGACTAATGCTAACTGACCTGAACACCTTGCTAACAACTTTACAGTGACCAACTTCCAGCAAAATCAGTAATATATTGCCTTACTCTTCTATAAAAGATTTGTTGTGGTTAATATTTCTTCCAGAAGCCTAATGAATGGATTTTTATGACTTTTCATTTTATAGGTGTATGTATCATGTGGACATATGCTGAAATGAGTGTGCTACAGCTGTCTGAAAAATAAATATCAGGCTTGTAATTAATGCACTGGAATTGGGGACGGTGAACATTTCCTCTGCTAAGTTGCACACATTGATTCAATTGTAGGTATACAATACCAAACTGAGGGAGGTATTTCCCAAAACAGATGAGAAGAAATTCAAACTGCCTGATGCTGCCAGCACAACAAGCCACTGATGTGAAATTAGGAATATTTCTCTTTATTGTTCACACTGTTGTGCTCCTCTGAAAAGGTCCCTGATGCATTAAGGAGCTTGCAATGTATCTACAGAAACAGCACATGACTTGTTTATCCTTATGTCCATTAGGGTTCAGAAAAATCTTTCATCTTCAACTATTTTTGTTTCGTTTTTGTTTTGTTGTTGTTGTTGGTTTGATAACACCCAACACATTTCAAGCAAAATTTTTTCCTTTTACCTTTTCAAACTTCAGTTTAACAGGCTTGGGATTTGTTGCTGTTACAGCTTCAGCAATTTCTTGACCAATCTTAAAAGACTGCTCCTTTGTGGCTCCTTTCAAGAGTACAAACATGCTACAAGAAATCAGACATAGGAAGTGAATGCAAATCTGTTCAACACAGTTCCTGAAAACTGTATGCTATAGTTTCCTGGTAGCAAGGCAGGGATGTCATTATGAATTTTATTCCCCTTCTTCAGCTAGAAAAGTCAAAAAACTGAGCAACTTCAGCGTTCAGCATGAGATGAGGAGTGCCAAAGGGCTAATGAATGCTGTGACTTCTGATGAGGCAGGGAATGGACTGCTCCCATGCACTGCAAAACTGGAGTTCCTAGGAAAGAATTGTAAAGAGCCCTGGTATACCATTTTTTTCCCACTGTGGGCAGCAGCAGGATTTTACTTCCTTTCTCCAACATTTTTTTTTTTTAATGAAACCACCATGAATTCAGTATCTTTGAAATGTCAAGTCTTTTATCAGACCTGGCTGAAATCAGTCACTGGATTAATAAGTTATTAAGAAATGACAGCCAGACAAGCTTTGTTTCCCAATGGCTGAAAAATTATCCAAGTATGGAACAGAGATGGATATGCCTAGAGCATGGCTATTATTTAGATGAAAGACTGACTGAGAAAATGTATGTCAGGCAGCCTAATAATATCCTTGTATACTCTGGTGGCTGCTTTTGAATTGTATCCACTTCTGAAGCTTAAAGCAGTGCCTTCCTCGAGGTGCAATGCCTACTGTGTTATATATACACATTATTTTCAAAAATAAAAATGGCAGCAGGAATAGGCACAAAAATAATAATAATTTGGTAAATTAGATTTATATTAATTCACAACTGAAAAAATATCCCCCCCCCCTTTCTGTTCCACATAATTTTCAAAGGAAAGGAAACCTTTAAAGTGCTTAAAGAAACCCAAGCAAACTTGGTATTGCTCACTTTGCATATTCTGCAAGGCAATAAGCAACATCCAAAGAAGATCCACACACCCTTTTCAGCATCATAAATTCACCTTGCTCAGACAAAAGCAAAATCTATCTATGAAGAACTATTACGATTTTAATACATTTTAAGAAGCAAATTAAGAATTACCTGTCTGTATCACCATATACAACGTGAGCACCCCATTTTTTGGTATCATTCACCAGTTTAATGGCACGCTCCAATGTTTCTCTGGCTTTGTGAACAATGCTGTCTCCAATCTGCAAAGGTAGATTGAGAATCTTTATTTCTACTGCTAAACCAAATCCTAGCTCTTGGTAACTACAGTCTATCCATGCTTGATCTTGTTATGAAAATCACTCTATTGAGATGATATATTTTATTTCATGGTTTAAATGCATATAATAAATAAAAAGGTTGCTTAATTTACCCCGAAATAACAAGAACTAAAAAAAAAAAATTATAAAAAATTATAAAGTATTAAAATTAAGAAGAATTTGTTTTAAGCTTCTTTAGAAATTTATAATATATATTAAAAATCTATGGAGCAAGACAAGACTGCTCAGGATCATTTTCTCCAGTTTTTGGATTCTGCTGATTCCTATGAAAATGAAGAAAAAGCTACAATGTTTTGTTTTATTTCCACTATTAGAACTGTAATCCAATTTAACTTTGGAAACAGTTCTACAGCAATGCCAACACCAAATGCTACTTTACAGGAAGAAGACGACCTTCATATTTTCCTGGAAGATCACAAATAAATCCTAAGTTTCTGATTTTCCGTACTACAAATAAAAACAGCTTTTCTAAAGGTATTTAGTTTGTTTCAAATAATAATATTATGTTATCTGACTAGTGTCTTTCCAACATTTTTATACATTTTTACCTGCAACCCTTACCTCAGTGCATGGCATTCTTCCAGAAAAATTAGCAGCAGTATAGCCAAAAGTAAAATTAGCTATATATTTAAGACCCAACTGACGAGCTTCAAGCATTCGAGTCACAGCCTTGTCATGCTTATAAGCCTTCATTGACTGTTTCACCATTATCCTGGTCTTCAAGATTTCTTCCAGCATCCTTGGCAGCACACCCTTTCTTACTGAAGGCTGCCATAAAGGGAACAAAGAAAAACGTGGTGTTAGAAATCCCAACATAAACAGTTAAGAGTAAAATCAAGCCCTAGAACAGTTAGTTAACAACTGATAGGTAAACAAATTAACTAGCAAGATGCCCCAGCCACCAACAGTTTGGCTTTTCCCATAAATACTACAAGGAACCTAGAATACAGGCAAAGCTCTTAAGGACGGAACAAATAGCTTTTTGTTCTTTGTATTCATCAGCTCTGCTGATGCAATGTTTAGATAACCTTATTAACTAAAATGGGACTTCAACATTTAGCTATTAATTCTCAAAGTATTAAATGATGAAGGAACATTATCTTTTAAAAATTCTGCAAATATTCTTCACTTGAAATTTTTGTTTTACATTAAATACAGATATGCTGGTGATTGCCTAAATATTTTTAACAGCTCCAGGCCATATTCATTACATGTCAGCCAGCAGGACACATTACAAAATGAGAACAATAGAAAGCAAGTCAGGGACTCTCATTTCCCAAATCATTACTCTTTTTCTAAGAAAGCATTCTGCTATACAGGCAGGAGAAAAATGAATTGTTACACACAGATAATTACTATTTGATCCCCAAACTGCACAAGTAAAGTACAGTTTAATTATAGATGAAATAAGCCTTCAGTATAAAGCAAAGCATAAAGCCATTTTACTTCCTGAGATGCCAGAGGTTCAGCACTTTGACAAATATCAAAAACATTGTGAAATGAGAGAATGAACCTCCTCTTTCTGTCAGCTCTTAATGCAGCAAAATATAAACTACAATATCAATTTGATCTTAAGTGAGCCAACAGGCAGTGAAAATGCTGTCACAGAGCACTAATATCATTACCTTGACAAAAGCTACTCCACTGGGTGACACTGTGATATCATGTCTAATCTGGTAGAGTAAATCAGGAGGTACTCTCAGAGATGTACAGCCAAATTTGAATGCATCATACCTAATAAAGAGAAAATTTAAACATGAAGACAATTCATTCATTTACAGACTAATCAAATGAAAACATCAGCTCACATTAAAATGCTAATAATGTCAGCAAGGACAGAATAATCTCAAGCATAAACAAACATAACATAATTTCAAATTTCTTAGCTACATACAGAAGGTTCTAGGAATAAAGTAGTAATAAATAGCTAAATTTCAATGCATGCATAATTTATCAATTCTGCTCTGTGTTATAAATTATTACCAAACACTGATTTAGTGGAGGTATGTACTCAGTACTCTAATCCCCTATGGAAACCATGCATGTTTACTGAGTACCACACTGCACACTTACTTTCTTCCTACAAATTCAGAATTTCAAATCAGGAACGTGAAAACCTGATGGTGACACCTAACAATTATTGCAGGCATCTTTCCATTCTTCAAAATACTGTTTTACAGAGGTAATTATAACGAGCAGTGAGATATTTTTCCAATTAATAGAATAACTGTTAAGCTCAATAAAAGATGCTACAAAGAATAACTCAATTGTACCTTTTAATTTTTAGTAATTAGAACCAGAGTGAACTACAAGTGATACAGGAACAATCATAGTTCATTAAGGAATAACCCCCGTCTAGTTTTGAAGACAGATGGTGGATTTACAGTAATTTTAACTTATTTTGAAGCAATGTTAAAAACCAGCATCACCACAAAAGTCAAAGAGGTGTACATACACACATGCACAGAGTTGTTTCCAGGGGTTTTTAAGAGAACAGAGTAATCCTGTATTTAGTTAAAAACACAAACTGATTTGTATATGTATGTGTATAACATGTGCACACACCCACATGGTAGATTTTTATCATCTGTACTGTGTAACAGAAAATGGTGCTATTCATACGTGCCCATCGTTTCCAATGGCAACCAGGGGTTCTCAGTACCTTAGAAAAGACACTCAAGTATCTACAGAATCAAAGATCGTGAGAGAAGAGTAACAACTTACTTTCCTAAGTTCTCAACATGTCCCAGGCAGGTAGAAAAGCAGTAGTTGTATGCTATGACAATGGAAGGATACAAGGACTGGAAATCCAAGACAAGAACAGCGTTGCTGTAGAAGCGGGACTCTGGCTCCATGATCAAGGGAACACACTGTGGGGCTTTCATCTGAGCCCGCTGCTGGACGCTGGGAGTCACAGCGATGTAGTTCATGGGCTTCGCAATGCGCAGCATCACCGACTCCACACGGTACTGCACAGCAGTTTGGATAAAACCATTATCACCAAAAGTGCAGCACAAACCTGTATTAACTAGTGCAAACACACTTACATTTCCTGAATTTAAAGTACAAATAACTGCTTTTCCAAAATAAATAGCCATGCTCTTAAGGTACATTTTAATTGTATTTTATACCACTAGATCATCTTTAGGTCCCTTCCAACCGTAACCATTCTATGATTCTGTACTCTGTATTACACAGAGTAGAACTCTTCCACATGTTTCCTCTTTGTTTAGCCCTAATCACTGAAAATCAAGTACTTTTTTTATATGGAAAAAACCATCATCCAACAGGCTTCAACAATATATGTGGATGGCCATGCTACTATTGTCTGTGAATGAGCATTTGATAAGCTGTACTACTGTCAGACCTGCAGATCACCAAAGAAAACAAAGTATAATATGCAGTAAATGCACTGGGTATCATGCTTTCTCCCTGGTGCCACAAGCAGAACAGGAAGCATAAAACAACCAACACCCTGTTCAAGATACCACAAAATGTTATATGTGTAGCTGGCAACAAGAGAAAAAAAACCCCCAGCCTTATTTGCGTATTATTCAATGCTTTAGTAAAGGCTTTAGAAGTACAAATGGGCAGGTATGCACTGTGTCCTTTCAGAATAAAAACCCAAAATAGCTGAAAACATAATACATGGTGTGAAAACTACATACATGGGTGGCAAGGGACTCAAAAATCCTGAAATATCAAAGAAAAATTCTGCATAATTGTAAAATCCCGTGCTTTGTAAACAACTAAATCACTATTAAAACTGTCTGCCTGACACACTATGTATGCAATCATTGTACTGAATGGGTTAGATATAATTTCTTTAACCTTGAAGTTATAAATGAACTTACAGAACCAATAGCCTTAACGAGACCATGCACCTTCAACAGAGGTTGGGGTTTGATGCATAGCTGGGGAGCAACATAAACGACCACTGCTGCCTTGCACTAATTGCACATTAATTTGTGTCCAGTGATGAACTTGGATGTATGACAAGGTGGTCAGGGACTGGTTCTGGCAAGAGGTAGATTTTGGGTTTTTTTCCCTAGTTTTCATAGCATTGTAGAATTTAGGTTGGAAAGGCCTCTAAGATCAACCAAATCCAACTGTTAACCCAATGCTGCCAAGCACCACATCTACACATCTTTTAACTTCAGGGATAGTGACCCTGGACAGCCTGTTCCAATGTCTGACTATCCTCTTGGAGAAGGAGTTCTTTTCAGGTGCATCTGTGGTTCCTAACACATCAACAATCCTTTTGTCTTTGCTCCCATGTGGATCTCCAGCCCCCACCTCCACTGAGACAGCAGACAAAAGGACTTTGCTAGGACACTCTTTCTCAACCACCGGTGTGATGCTCCCAGATTTATCTTTAGGGAGCCTGATCTTATTCCTTTCCCCTTCAAATTGAGTTTAATCTCTCTCAATGAGCCCTGCTGACTCCTGTGCAAAAACCAGTAAGTTCTTCAAACATCTGGCTTATTATCTGTAATGTCTGTGACCACCTCTTGTTAGATTTTGTTTAGTCTACTAAGAAATGTTTGAGATGGCTTAATACAATGAACTAAAATAATTTTAAAAAGTTATTGTAAAATTCAAGGAGAGATTCAAACATGGAAAAATAAAGTATCTGAAATCTGTTCTTATTACTATTCAATTTTAACATGTTTTTCAGCTAAAGGGGAGTATCTTCATAAAGGGTAGGGACTCTTCTATGTGAATAAAATTATTTGAGAATTGTTGCAAGTGCCATTTTTGTGATCTAGAGAGTTTCAATGGAAACAGAGCATACATGCACAGAAGGGAAGAGAAAAGAACAGTCAGGATAGAAAATGCAGCATGCTTCTGTTGATCACTCCCACTCACAGACATCTGAGAAAATGACAGGCAGACAGTCTTTGTGGGCTGCAATCATGACAGTTTAAGCATATCTATGCTGGCAGTATGCCAGTCCCACACTCCCTGTCCCTAACTGTGCATTTCTCTTCCCTTGCTCCAACAGTGGTATTTTCTGATAGTATGGTAAACCAGATCTGGGAGCTAACACTGCCATGGTTCTGCTGATGGTGCCTGCCAGCCTGCTCCCCTTTTCCCCCAAATACAGGGTCATTACCAGAAAGACCAACAAGAACCTGCTCTGGGGTCAAGAGATGACACAGGCAACTGCAGTCTAAGAAAAAAAAGGTGGCTGAAGTTTTTTAATAGCACTGAATTGTTAAGGAAACTGCAGCTTCAGACAGTCCCATATCTGGCTGGCTTATGATAACAGAAGAGCTGTAACACACGACACAGTATCTGACTCGCATTTCAGGCACTGCTCAGGTCTCACATGTAGCCATGAAAGCAGTTCAGTTAGCCTAGTCACTCACAATCTGGGCAAGGAAAGCTTTTGGTGTCACTGGAGACTGCTGGGCTCCCAAACAAAGTGCACATCTTGCTCTGTTCTTCTTCCTTTTCCCTCTGATACTGGCATCAAAGTAATAGAACCACAAACACCTTGCATGACACATACTTAATAAAGCTAGAACCCCTCTTGTCTTACTGTAAAATCTCACCCAGAGGTCTGCTGCACCACAAATGTCACTCAAAACATATTCAATGCTGCTTTGTCTGCCCTGAAAGAAACTAATCTCATCTTTCTAAAACACGATTAATTTTATTTCTTAATGTTTTAACACTCATTTTCAGTCTCATATAAGTGTGAAAAATACCAACTCAAAGGAAAGCTTAGTGCTCCTGAAGGCAGTAGAAGAGATTCATTGGAGTGATTACATTTGGGGAACTCTGTTTTTAACCTCTGAGACTAGGCAAATCAAAAGCACCAATAATATATTGCATGGTATTCTTTATGTTTTAATTTCATGATAATTCATGTTAACAGCCTTCTGTGACCCTATGAAAATACACATATGGACTGAGAAGATACTGAAGAACTAGAACATTTTGTAAAAGCTCTTTTGGTTTTGTGAAGTATAAGGAGAACAAAGTCTTACCTGGGAGCCTCTTGTTAATACATGTAAGAACTGAATGCCAAAAAGTCTTGCCATTTCACTTGTTCTGTCAATCAAATCCAGTTTTTCTAACAACAGGAGATTCCCACGAACCCGGCTAACATAATGATCAACCATTTTCCATCTGTGAGAGCAAACACCTCGTTATAAACAATCAGAAGACTGCTGCTCTTTCTACTAAGACTAATGTATTTTTATGGTAACTTGTAAGAAACCAGAAAATAAAATTTTCCTCTAGAACATTTTCATAGAACTCTTTCAAAAGTGTGGCATATATACACTGGGGTATTCTAAAGACATACCCACATGGCGTTACAGCAAGCTACTGTTAAGGCATCTCACAGTGACATACATCCTGTTTTCCTCACTGCCCCAAAGGATTACCAAATCAGACACAACTACCCCCTCATCTCTTTACATGTTTTTTTAACTAAGTGGACCTTTGTGGAAACATCCTTCTGTATTAAGAATGCCTACCACAGCTGAACATAAATTCATAATTTCAGTATAAATCACATTTCCATTTAGCTACAGAAACCTTTACAGAAATTCTATGTACAAACAATGTGCAGATCAGTATTCGGTTTCATGAATTGTTCATAGCACACAATACCAAATTGCTTCAAGAAGAGTGAAGCTGAATGTGATACATGTCACATGAAGGTATTTTTAAGCAGCTATAGCTACTGTCTTAACATCTTGTGTGCTGTTTTGTAATACTTTAAAGCCTAGTTTGCTTGACATGCACTTGAAGTAAAACAGAAGCCTGGCAGTTCATTAAAAGCCCTTCTGATGAATAGCATATACAAAATAAAATAAAGACATTACAGAACTTCAAAACAGTACATCTATTCAGGTATGTTGAAAATGTAACTGAAAATATTTTGTTGTAATATTGAAGGTAAAACTATACAATAGAACATCCAAGTAAATAAGCTCATGTTGCTGCATATACACTGCTCTAGTGCCTAAGCTAAATTGATTATTTCTTCCTATTGTGGCTTTACCGTACACCTATCCAATGTTAAGAATCTGGCCTTAAAAACAGCAAACAAAATGGATTAATAGATCATTACCTGTAGACATCTGCCTTATTGTCAAACCAATCAGACAGAACTCGGAACGTAAATAAAGGAAAACGATGATGAAGAACATGAAAGCCCACATTTTCAAAAGTGTAATTCGTTAGATTCACCTAGAAAAGCACAGTGGACATGTCAAGATGCATGATGGCTCTCATAAGCAAAAAATCTGTACTTTTCAAAAACTGCAAGAACTAGTTTTATTAACTTTTTGTTAGTATTTTGTTAAAAAAGCTAGTCTTTATTCTTAGAAATCCCTACTTACAAGTCAGGAAAAAGCATCTCTTATCAATTCAAAAGAATATGCAGAATTAAGTAGTTCATAAAGATCAGGTCTGAACTTGTTCAGAACAAGATTTGTAAAGACTGGGCTATTTGAGTATTAAATGGAAAGTTATAAATGGAACAAAAAAAACCCAAAAAAAACCCAACCAAAAACCACCAAAAAACACCAACAAACAAACAAAAAACCAAAACTAAACAAAAAACCCCCAACAACAACAAAAAAACAAAAACAAAAAAACCAAACCAAACAAAAAAACCCCAAAACCCAAAAAACAACAACAAAAAACCACCCAAAAACCAAAACCCAAAAAACCCTTACAGTTTCAAATATGTTCAAGTACGTATTGTACTAAAAGCACCATACTAGACAAATTCCTAAAACAAGTAAGTTGTTCTCAGAACCCACAAATCAGTGAAAAGGAGTATCATTAAGAAACATTACTGAAAAATAAAGGCCTCAGTACTTTAGAGATACACAAAACTTATTCTCACAAACTGTCAAACTACTCTATTTGAAAAGATGTATAAAGAAAAAATTGTGGAAGTTACATGAGTTACATGAAACTTTCAACTAAGTCTGCAATAATTAGAAAACTCAGTAAATCAAAACATTAACCTTTAAAAAAAATTACCTCATGTCTCATCATTCTCCATACATTCAAGACAATTCGCCCAACAATATTTATTTCACTCATTGTATCTGCTCCATATTCATCCAGCTCGGTGGCAAATCTGTTCTCTTTATTTTCATCTAAAGACATTAAAGGAGACTATATTTAGACAAGTTATAAGACAGTCAAGACCAGATCAAACCATCCCTCTTCCAATGTATGCTCTCTAGAAAAATAAGAATTCATAAAGATTACTGCTGATTCCACAAAAATTACTTATTCACCAGTCATCCACACAATCTCTAAATAAAACTCCCCCAACCTTTTTCTGCTCTTGCCCTTTGCAGAGAATTCTTACTTTGGTTTACTGAAATAGTGTCCAAGGCAATATATTCTCCATAGTGAATTTACTGGTTATGCAATGCTGAATGTTACTTGAGAGTCAGCTGCACATGCATTAGTGCATAACATTAAAAAAAATTATTTTAAAAAAAGTGACTTCTGGCCTAAGGAGCTTATAACTCAAGGCTTTACTTGCAATGATCTTACACAGATTGAACCAAGTCATGGGAGAGAAAATTCAGTCTCTTTCACACACTATAAGCAAACCCACAGCAGTGGGAGTAAGTAGACATGAGTTCTGGATAGCACAGGGAAAAGGAAATAGGAAGGAACAAATGCAGATGCAGAAGCAGCATTCTAAATCTTTCTGTGAGACAGCAGTGTCTAAAGTAAAGAAATATATCCTCTTTTGTCATCCTTGATTTTTGTCATGCTTTGGAATACTGCAGCATAAGAGAAGACAGTCTTTTTGGTATACACTTCTTTAAACTATCTTTTTTCCAGTCATTTTAAGTCTACAGTTCTGGTGTTTTTTCCCAGAGTTTACAAAGATGTTTTTTAAATGTATCACACAGACTAAAATCCATTATGAATACACACTGATCCTCAGCCTTATTTCTTATTAGTTTAATGGGAGAGAAATCACTTCAAGGCAATTTACCCACAAGTCTAAAATCCATACCCATTTTTTTAACTGCTGGTTGCTTTGCATTCTGCCACCACTCATTTATCAGGTACAGCACAGTCTGTACAGTACCCTGCTAATTAAGAGCAGAACATTTTGGACAGAGAGTGTAGAAGTGTGCATACACACTGCTTTGCTATAATAATCAGAACTGAACAACTAGATCCTCAGACAGTCATGAAGCACATTTACCCTCGATGACAGAAGTAAAAATTGCCTGAAATGCTGCAGAACAGTTATGAAACAACATAACACAGATTCATTTTGTATGTTGATCTTCAAATGTGTCCCATATAAATTAAAATATGGTTAAGAAAACCTATTCATCATTTACTGACCTTATTAGTAAATCACAGATCCTTGACAAAATTTAGCAGACCTTTTGTACACTTCATCAAAATGCATACTATCTTTTTAACCTCCTTATTGTTTCAAATTTTTAAGGAGGAAAAGCAGCAATTTATCTTTCCATGTTTGGGTGGAAAAAATGCCCCACCAAGTAGCAACATTTTTTCTTCTGCTTTTCTTCATTTCCACATGCTAGATCTCCCGTAAAAGTGAGGAACTTGCATTCCTTCCCCTACTTTTTAAAATTTATTTATTTTTTAATTTTTTTTTTTACTGGAAGTAGAAACTATTGGTTAGTTCTACTTTCTTCAGTGTCATCCCAGTTCTCTTTTGACTTGTTTAGGAGATTTCCTACATTAAGTTTGCTTCACGTCTTGCTGGTAAAAAACAGGCAGCAAAGTATACCATGACCACAAGAGAGACCCACTGTCTGATGAACTCTGCCTGTGATGAGCACCACCATATTACAAAAAACCTGCACAACTTTACAGCTGGTGTGGGAAATGCATCACCAGAACCATGTAAGCCTCTTTGGGAACTGTGCTGGCAAGAAGCAGAACAGGACATTCCTCGTATCTTTCGAGTGCACGAGATGAAGTAAAAAGAAGTTTCCTCTCATCCTCTCTTACCCACTCCCTAACTCTGAGCTGTGATGCAAAGGAGGAAACAGGAGGGCACACAAAAAATGCCACCATGCACACACAGGGATAGCATGCACTTCTCTTGTGATGTGTCCTATGACTTATAAATAGTTCAATTGTAAAGGGCAGAGGCAGCACCAGACTCAGCCAATAAAGCAAAACCAGAGAGAATTCCAGCTTTTTTTTAGTTAAGTTGAAATCACAGGAAAGGAAAAGTCCCTTCCATCTTTATTTCAACAGGAGGAAAGAGACGCATACTTCTTGAAGGAGCACTTCCTGTTCTGAAAATACAGCATGTGAAGAGAGGGAAATACAAAGCACAGGGGTTGGAAAAGCAAGAGGAAGACAGATGGGGTCAAAACCATGGACAAGGAGGCCACAAAGCAACAGAGAACACAACAACTTGCACGTATATGGTCATGCATGCGAGACATTTATGGCATGACATTTCTGGGAAGAGCTCATCAGTGTAAACATTTTCTCATCTTTCTGCTGCAATTCTGTCAAAACAAACCAAACACTTACCTTAAAATAACAGCAGTTCTTAGAAACATTTTTATGTGTTATGTATTCCACTTCTGAGTATGCATCTACCAGCTGGCACAGGAACACCTGCACTACAAACACCAGAGCCGTGCAGATTGTGCCTGTGCTCTGAATGCCCACTTGAACTTCATGTACAAAAATGTTAAGGGATACAATCCTGATGTTCTTCAGTAGAAATGAACCCATGTTGTGTGGGACTTGATAGTTGTAGGGAAGGAAACCTGACTGTGAAATACATGGGGACACTACCATTAGGAGCCATACAGTTCCTCTTCTTCTTTGAGGACCCATTCATGTGTATCCCAAAACCAGTAACTTGAGGAAGGGTTTATGTCAGGAGGATGGGTACTATTAACAGCTTTGCTGATTGTTTGGTTCTGCATCAACTACAGTGCAGACAGAGCTGTCCTCAAAGACATGAACTGTGACTTGGCCTTTGAGAACAACAGCAGAGACACGTGTCCCAAACTGAAAAGATTGTTCACCATACTTCTACAGTAGAGCAGTAAATCTTTGTGATCTCTGGAGGTTTTAAGAAACCTTTGACTATAACATTTACTGTTCCTCTTACTACAGACATTGTACATCTTTAGATGTAATGGGTCAAAATTTTTTTCTGAACATCCTTCAGTACCTCTGAAGATCGTACCCAAAGGCATTATTTTGCAACTAGTGTATCATCTCAATTTGAGCCATCAAGGAAACTAAATAAACAAGGTTCATGCAATGCACTGGTATTCCTGAAGAATAAATTTGACAGCTTTGTCTTGAAGAAAGAAACTTATGAGCACCGATGGCCTGTTCATATTTAAACTATCACATCATCCTGTTTTCACATATGAAGTATTTAAAAATTCACCAAAGTTCAAATACCAACTTTCAACTGAAGATGCAATTTTTTTCTTGTGTTTTCTTGTCTCTGGGAGGACTCTATAACTCAGTTCTTTTCCAAACATGTCACAAGTATTGAAAGCATCAAGAGAATACAAATATTCAAGCCTCAGGGAAGGACTGTGTGAACACAGTGCTGCTAAACAACATATTCTCCTGGCCTGGCACACAGGACAACTACATAAAAGATGATTCCTCTACTGGGTATGCTCAACGATTCAAGCAGCCCAGTATCATGCTCTGTCATGTACTCAAAGTCAGGTACTTCAAGATGGGGGAAGCAGTTACTGATACTCTCCCTACAACTCTTCCAGCTTCCAATCATTTGCAGCTTCCTGGGCCAGACATTATTTTCCCATTTACCATAGCTCCCAATGGATTCTTCTTGCAAGAGCTTATCTCCTTTTAAAGCAATGTACACTACAAGCATTTGTACTGTCCTTTGACCAGGAACTAAAGAATTCAGCAATGCTGAAACTAAAAATTAACTTATATTCTGTGGCTGCCACTTGCTAGCTTCACTTGATTTCCAGTTCTTGCATTACAAATGACCATGAAAACCCAATCTTCTCTATTTCCCTTTACATCCCTCAATATGTCAGAGGCTTTTACCTTTCCTACACTGTTTTGTTTCTTCTGGAATCCCAAATTTCTAAATTACTAGACACATCTGGATAACCCTTCTCATTTTACCAGTTCCCCTATATTCACTTTGATGGGAGAAAGGTTGCGAGTGGGCTACAACCTCAGTATTTGAGATACAAGCACACTACAGATTTTTAGGTTTTTTACATTTACATTCATTGTTTTATATTTTCCTTGCTCCATAGCTCCTAACATTTGCTTTTGCAAACATTACAAAGCAACAGGCTCAAGGTTTTAATAGAACAATCACAGTAATGGACTTCTTATTTCGGAGCAATTTCATTTTTGTACAGATGCTTTTTTTCTGTACAGCTGGCAAAAACAGATTCTTCAACTGTTTTGATTTTTAAAGTCTCACTCATCCACATCACTCTGATGACTGCAAAGAGCAACAACAAATTTTTGAGACACTTTTTCATTTTATAGTTATCCTGACTCTTCTCAGGTGCAAAAGCACACTTATTTAGCTGTTGACTAACTCCATTCTTCAGAATGATGGCTTCTATTGACTGGCTAAGTATAGGCACTAGGCTTACCATTCTCATCCAAGTTTTCTTGCCAGTCTAAACAGACTTTTTCCCAAATGCTGGAGGAAAGCATCAGCACTTGGACCCAATAAAATTTGCCCAAAGTACAAGAAAGGTCATTGAAAGTGAAGATTTTATTACAAAGCTGTCCAGAACAATTGCTGCTCAGGAGCAGTTTTATGTTCTTGTATTCCAGCCAGAGAAATCACAAATGATGATTATGGTAGGTACTCTGAATGACTGGAACCAAGGAAAGCAAAAGAGGGTTTGGTAGCAGAAGCACCTCCAAGAACTGAAACTTAACACACAACTATAGAATGTAAAGGTTCATGAATAGAGGACACACACAGAAGTGGAATACACCACAAATTTGAAAATTCATTAAACACCAGGGTGTGTATGATTATACTATTAACAACACAGGAGCAAGAACAAAAAAAAAATATTTCTGAAGAAATATGCTGCATTTATTTTTTAAATTTGTTCATAGATTTCAACTTGTTTCTACTGGAACTGAATTGAAGCCCTAAACAAATAACTTACCTGGCACACGAGAAATCATCTGGCATAAATCAACATTCAGTGCCGCAGCCCTCTGTAAGAGATAACCCCAGGAATGCATCTGGACTTCATAGCCTAGCAAAATGTCTGGGTCATATCTAGAGAGGTAGGGGGAAAAGAAAAAATGAGCTTCATATAATTTACAAAAATATTTTCCATGAACAAAGTCTAAACAGGATTGCATTCAAATTATGTTGAGTTAAAAAAGACGCAGTCACAATTGGTTTCTATGAAAGCAGCATCTGGACTAGGAGACAATATTTAAAACATGCAATCTCTTAGGATTTTTAATAATGTTCAATGGCAAAAATATTTACAAAGGATATTTTCACTGGAAATTTTTTTTTACATACTTCTATCATTTCAGTCTTCACAAATAAAGAACAAAACTGAG
Organism: Passer domesticus; assembly: GCF_036417665.1. Taxonomy (NCBI): domain Eukaryota; kingdom Metazoa; phylum Chordata; class Aves; order Passeriformes; family Passeridae; genus Passer; species Passer domesticus. The sequence goes on from NC_087476.1 coordinate 46,507,840, forward strand.
GTCTCATCAGGTTTTATTGATGGCATCAGGAAGTATCAAGCATAAACTGAAACTTAGCTACTGGCACGAGACAGCTGTGCAGTGAAAGACAGCCATGCCTATGGAACAGAACTTGCCAGCAGGTTAACTGGAATGTTTACAGATAATATTGTGTCACACATACTGCAGCGTAACCTTGAGTAATCAGAGGGAACTCTGGGTCCTAAATTATGACCCTTTATTGGGAGTTACAATTGTAGTTGAGTGAGAGTTGTCTAAACTGAAAGAGAGAAAAGCAACTGTATCTATCAGTTCTCTTTAAATACCTCTTTATTTAGATAGCGTTTTTTCCTAGAAGACACACAAGAAAAACTTATTTTATACTGTATTTCTTTCCAGCTGGAAAATCTAACTGGCTCAAGTATGACAAACAAGTCAGAATTGACTTCTGACACAATCATTTCCAATCAGGCTCTGAGTAAAGCTCACTAGACAGAAGGACAAAAAGTGTGGCTTTAAAGGCAAAGCACAGGTAGGAGACAGCTCAGAGGACCCAGTATCACCTAACTGTTGAGTAGGCACTACTAAAACCACAAGTCATGATCTGCTGACTTGCTCAATAGCCTAAGAATGATTTTGTTGGGCAGAAAGAGACTGGACAAAGTAACATAAGATATCTGTTATTTTTACAGCAAAAAAGAAAGGAAGTTTCAGTGAGATAGCTGCTTCTTGGTTAGACTGAATGATTTTTAGTGTATTTTCCAACCTTGATGCAGCAGGCAGTATTCAATACAACTGAAAGACATCAGGGCAGCTGTCAGGAGGTAGAGGATGGATGATGGGCTGAGGATCCTGTAGCATAGTCTATGCCCAACCCCACAACAGGATGCAGGCTTGTAGACCTTAGTTTATGGAGGGAGTGGGCAGGAGCCTTGGATTATGAACAAGAACTCTGTACTCCTTGCATCCATAAATACATTAAAAAAATACAAACATTTCCTGACTGTTGAATACAGAACAGCCTTTCCCTGAATACTGAGTTAGTTGTATCACAGACATTACAAATGAAGCTTCAGACTTCATTAGGAAAGTGTCTTCCTTGCTTATGTGTCCTTGCCAAAGGCAACGACAACTCACTTTGAAGATACTAATTACTCTGAGAATAGCTCCAAAAACCAGTTTATCCGCACTTCTGCCATGGACACTGACCTTCTGTGAAAAATAATTGAATATTGTTACTCAGCATGGCTCTCTCTTTATTACAATTTGGGCTTTTGCACCTGCAAGAAGTTGCAAAAATCTCCTTTATTACCTACTTCTACTTGTGAAGGAATGGTTTTGATACAATTTTTACCTAAAGCAAGGGATTCTAAAGCAAGTTTTTGATTTCTAGCATTCTACAGAAAGTAAAAGAACTAGCACTTTGAATTTGGGGGATATTTTGCTATCTGCTGTTCATGTCAAAAGAAGAATTATTTGGGTTTGGAGGTGGAAATGATCATCAGGAGTGGAAGTAGTAAATTTACTCAATATGGAAACCTCTTCTACCAATGGTACAACCCCAAAGCCACTTGGAACAATTTATGGACAAATGACTCAAGCTAGCCTGCAGTGCATTCCAGCAGTGGAGCCAGTGACAAAAAGAGTTATGACTGCTTGCTGCTCTGCACAACGTACAATGATTGTGAAATGATGCTCCAAAATTATTAATAGCTCAATTTCAGCTTTGAAATAAAAAGGAATTATGCCGTGTTTTATGCACACATAAAATAAACATTATAAAAATTAACATATTTTCAAAGTAATTATTGTATTTAAGCTATCCTGGTCCTAGCATATTGCAAAACTGTACTGATTAATTAAAATGAGGGAAGTAGTAATTCGTTATCATATTTGAAAATTGTCATCACATAATTCAAAATGGAAAATACTTGTAGATTTTACACAGGACAAGGCATTATGCAGATGTGTTCCATGGTAGATGCAAATGTGAATCAGAAACTCATGAAGAACTGCTTAAGTGATACATAAAACAATATTCATTATGCCAGAAATTTGCTTTCTCTTATAAGCCTGTTCTGAACAGAAATAAGAACTGTTTGGAAGCAGCAAGTTGGTGAAGTTTGTCCTTCATCAGCTGATGAAGGACAGCTGCTTTGGGTTGTAACTTGCCTAAGCAGGGCATTACCTTTCTCACTTCCTATTTAAACAAAATTAGTACTGCTATTATATTACTACTGCAACTGAATATATTTTATCAGTTCTGGAGGTAACCTTCCCATCGCCTTTTAACCTAGTGAACAAAATGACCACTGTAATCTATCTGTATATGATCTCAAGAGCTGTTTCTCTAGTATCCCTCAGATGTGAAGGTGTTTTTATGAGACAAGACATAAAAACCCTTTAATTTATGATGTTTTCAGATATATTATTTTTCTTCTATAAATAAATTATGTCTAACTTAAATATCACATATTTTAACACAATTTTATGTAAATCCACATGTAGATTGGAAAACTTACTAATGAAAAGATTTTTTAAAAAAGCAGTGTGCTAGTTTTCAACTCAGTCTTGCTTGTCCAGGCCATTAGAGATCGCCTGTAATTTCACATTACTGACTTACAGGCTATCACTTTACAGCACATTACTTTGTTTTTCCATTCCCACTAAATACCACCCATGTACTAAGGGGAGTGCCTAATTTCAGCTAATTTTGGCATCTCAAGTTTTCTAAACTGGTCTCTATTGTCATTGAACAAGAAGGCCTCTTTGGGTGAACCATTCTTTGTGTTTTAGCCACCTCTTGCAGACCAAGATCCTGTTCTGTTTAACTCTTCTGGTGATGAGGATAGCTAATCAGACACTGATTGTGAAGTACAGATGTTTATGGTTCAGTCAGATGACTTATACAAAGGTATCTAAATGGAAAATCAAGGTAGAATAGCTAGCAAATGGTGAGACCAAATCTTACTGTGAATTTCCTGTAATCACAGTCCTTTAATGTCAGTTTGTCCATATTTAAAAATTGGATCCAAGTGGTATCCTTCTAACAGCATGAAAACCAATAAACGTACTACTGGCAACTGAACTGCAGAGATACTGCAGTAAGTTACACATATATGTATTTTGTATGTATATCTGTATGCATTCCCAAGTGTCTCTCTCAAATTATTTCTGATGGAAAAAACAAAGTAATATTAAACTGAAGAACTCCTTTCTACTAAGTAACACTTATAACCCTGAACTCCTGCATTACATATAGATAAGATCTACCTTATGCAACAGGTTTAAGAGACCTATCAGATTTCTTGTACCTAGTAAGAGACACTGTCTCCTGCTTCTATATTGCTTGCTGATGAACTATATCCCAATTTATGCAGCAGAAATGTCCCCTCCTGCAGCCCAGTCTTGTGTACCAGTGGTACCAACGAACCAGTGTGGCACTTGTTGAGACCTCCTGTGGTATTCTATTTGCTATTAGAGAAGAAGAGAACTCTGGAGCTAAAAGAGTACATTATTCCACATGGGAAAATGAACAGGCAAACCCAAAGTTTAGCTGATGTGAACTTAGCTGAAGTGTGACTCTCTCTCACTTTCTCCTTTTCACATGGTGCCACAAAGACAACAGGCTGTGAGCTAAGAGGACAAGTTTTATGTTTCATTCTCCTCTCTCACAATTTTTACATATACTATGAAACTGGTCTTTGACATCAATTCAAACTATTTTATCAGAAGAACTTGTAACGAGACCAGCTGTTACACCTGCAAGAAACCAGTAAACTGTAATACTGATATTTGAAAGCTGCTGGCTAGGAGTAACACGACAGGAATAAGAGGTGTGCTTGCCAACATATGCTCTTTTGTTAAAAGGATGGGCCCTGATACTGCTTTGCATGCTGTTGCCAGACTTTCTGCAAAGATGAAAAGCAGCATTTATGCTGGCAGGATTTAAACACAACAGCATTAACATTCAACTCATACATGCTGCAGAGAGAAGAAAGGCGATTATTTGCCTTTCCAGCTAAGTCGTATCTGCTGCTATGACATCTCTTCCTCTTTCTCTTTTGATGATTCTGTGAATGAACACTAAAGCTCCCAGTTATACCTTCCCTTCTATTATGTGTCCGCTTTTCCTGACTACTATTTTTCTTCCAGCTATGATTAAGAGAAAAAGGGGGGTTGGGAACCATGCCAGACCTATGATACAGACAAGAGCAGTAACTGTGCATAGCAATAGAATTCTTGGTGGTTCAAACATGTAACTGAAATCTCTGAAAACATTTTTCCAGTTTGCTTTAGACAACAGAAATCCATAAAGTTGATACAGGACATTAGATACAGATTTCTACAGGAAAATGTCACTGATGAAGATGATACTGGCCTGGAAAAAGAAGGTTAGATTAGAACATCTCTATTTTAAGAAGACGATGTTGCTAGAGCATTTACAGAAGAAGAAATATAATGCACTGTATCCAAACAAAAAAATTCATTAGCATTATACCTTACAAGGAAAACTTAGTAAAAAATATTTAAGTATTAAGCATTAACAGTTTAATACACAAATGTTACCCCCAAAATGTTTATGTAAAATCTTATCTTATACTCTGTTCATGTAATTCCATCAAAAACTACTTCAGTGGAGACAAGGAGCTGTGGGTGTCTGGTAAGTTTCAAGTAGCAATGAATCTGCTACTCTTTGTTTCAAGCCCACTCTGTTTTCACATCCTCTGTTTGTCTGAGAGATGGGGACTGTGCACTCCCACATGAATTCCCCAAATTTTGCTCCTCTCACATCTACAGGACCAACCCTTTTCTGCTATCTGCTAGCAACTGCCCTTAAAGAGAAGCAGAACAATTTGCCCTAAAAGTGAAGGAGAAGCCCAAACATTTAATTTCTCTTTCATGGGAATCCACTGCTCCATCAAGCTTATACATCTCTAGTTTTCCTATCTAGTTTTAAATCCCCATGGAAACATTCTTGCAGCATTCCCTTCCACCTTCTCCTCCTCCTCAATCAGCTTTCCTGTGTTAGGGAAGTATGTAAATGTGTTTACTCTTTTTTCTGCCTTTAGGTTCAGAGAGATGGTTCTCTTACTTCCTCAAGCAGAGAGATTCTTCCAATTTTTCTCCTCTCTCAGTGCATCTGACACCTTAGAATCAACAGAGGATCTATTCAAGAAAGCACCTCAGGCAGTACAACAGAATGCTTTAGGACAGCAATACACGTCTAGGCTCCATTTCAAGAAAAAAAAAAAAAAATCCCCTCTGAACGTTCCAGATAGCCTACAACTTGGATGTCTCTGCTTCTAGGAGATCCCCAGCAGCTGCACAGGATTAGAAGGATGCTGTCTCCCAGCTGCTTTATGCCAGTTTTGAGCTGAAGCCCTTTTTTTGGTTTACAGCCAGAGGACAGCTTACCAAAGAAGGGAAATTTGGACCTATGCAAGTGCAGCTCCCTCTCAAAGTCCAAGACAGTTGTCAGGGTACAAAAAAACCAATCTAACGATGCTTTTCTTTTTTACAGATCTGTGTTTTTGTTCTTCCCTCCCTCCTCCAAACTCGTATTTGTGGCTCTTCCTTTCTGTCTGTTTCCTGACTCTCAACCTCAACCTCAGTATTCCGATACCCTTCAAAATTAATGTTGTCTCTGCATTGACTTTGGTACTCACACTTGTAAGTGCTTCTATTTCACAGGTTAGTCAGTCTCAGTAATAATCTCCTAGAAACAGAGGTGCTTATTCTTCTCAATATCTGGACAAATCTGTGGATTTTCAGTATAGATGAAATCACAGATCACAACTCCAGAGAAACAACCAGGTCTTCTTCTGGTCTACTAGAACACAAGATGACTTTTTTCTGTTTGCCAAGGGCTCTGAGTTAATCAGAGACAACATCTGCTAATCTACAGAGGAACATTTAACCTGGTATTTACTTCATGGATGCCAAGGTATTAATTGTACCGTGGTTATTCAGATCTAGCACAACCTAAACAACTTCACAGTGAAGGTATTAACTGAATCCAACTTCAGTTCATTTATTCCAGAGAACCTTCTGGAGCAATACTCATCTTCAGTGAACAAAGAGTAACTTTAGCTCTGCTACAAGAAGTTTGGGAAAAACTCTTCAGTGACAAAAACCTAGTCAGACATTGATGAGCTATGAGTATTGCAAAAGTTACAAATTTTCCAGGAACAACCTTTCCTTCATCGGTATGCTGGAAGCAATGACCCAGAATTCTCTACTGGGCTCTTCCAGAGTTTACATGTATTGACAAGAAGTTACAGAGTCAACCATCATTTATTTTCAATAGTCAGGATGAAAAGAAAATAAAAGGCCTAAACAAGGAAATAGAAGGCTGGAACTTGAAACAAATAAGTATGTTCCACAATTTCACATATACAGAATAAAAGGAAGAATTAGGCCAACTACTAAGAGAATGACTAGAAATAGGAACAAGAATTCTTAAACTGGACTGTGCAAGAGAACTCCTCCTGCAGCCGAGATCCTTTCTGTTCCGTGCTCCAACAAGTTGATAAAGTCTGTTCCTGATACTGATAATCAAGAGTGATTAGACAGTCTGCCATTCATCATGCCAGGAATCTGGAATTTCAGTCTTGCACCCTTCCCTCCAACTGCCCAAGAGGCCAAGAACATGAACCAATAGCGGGCTGCAGTCATGCTGGGCATGCTGTTCAGTCACAAGAGCCTATTACTGTTCAGCCTAAAGCATGTATCAGAACATAAGATACTGATACAATTCCTTGCTTGAAAACTAAGGTGATTTTGAGTGTTGATCCATAAAGTTCAAGTGGTAACATTTTTAAAATATGGCCTGATAGTTTTCTTTCTCGTATCTATCAGATCTACTATTAAGTGCATCTACCAGAAGAGCCAAAGTACCTAACTCGTGCTGGAAAAAATAACACTAAAAAGATAAACAGAAGATTCTTTAAAAAATAATTACTAATTTTCATTAAAGCTGCCTGCTTGTTCATTTCTCATTGAGGAATTTTTGCAGTCCACTACTTCTTAATTACACGGTTTACCATACTTCCTCCTTCAGTTAAAGGTACTCTGGGCCTAGACACTTGTTTTACGCTTAAGAAATATAAAACATTAACTCCAACAAAATTTCTCCTTTTTTTTGCTCAAGCTACAGAAAATAAAGGGGGAAAAAGAGCAGCAAACTGCAGATGTGGTCCAAGTTGCAAAAACTATCTCTTTTTAGAGTACCTCAGAAGTCTGATAGCTGAGGTGCTATTCTAGAGTTGGGAGGGAAGTAGACTAAGATGATGACAGTAGTCTGTGCCTCCATTAATAGAGCAAATGTTTTATCTTCCAGGAATACAAGTCAACTAACTCAATCTTCAGGGATGAAGTTGCTGCATCAAAAATATACACTAGCACATGCTAGAGAAGATCTCATATGCAGAGATTTCTCAGACAGCAACCTGGTACATTCCATCTTTAAGTACACCAAAACTGCATGATTTTTTTTTTGTTCTGTAATGCCTTCAGCATGTACAGATACCGAAGACTTCTGATCTTCAGTGATAAACACATCTTTTAACTGCTGAGTTCTCTCTACCATATTCTTTCTTTCCTGTCATGTTTTAGACTTCCACACAACTGGTGGAGAATTCTTCATTTACTGGCATTTTCTCATTCTGAGTAATTTTCCTAAGTTTGATGGAGCACTAGATTTCCAAGAAAGAGAAAAATAGTATTATATTCCTTACCTGAATTTTGTCTTCTCTGAACAGGAATCTGCTGCTCTGTCAGGACCCACCCTGTGCTGGTTGCATTCAGCAACTCTTTTTGTATTCTGGCTTCATGGGGTTGGTCAAAGCCTTTCTCATCAGAGGTTTTCTGGTTGGAGAGAGAAAGAATTGCAAATGTACTCTGCCTAGTTTGTTGTTTTTTTTTTTTTCTTGTGTCTCTGTTCCAGCAGGGTGACTCAGAGTTTAAATCTGTTTGTTTTCTTTGAAATTCTACAGCTTTGCACCTGTCAGTAGGGTCTGGAGAGACGTCTGTGGTTCCACCGACACACCAGGCGAGAGGGCTTCCGAACAGGCTTCTCAGCCTTGGTGGAGATTGGGAAAACCAGCAGTTTTCTAAGTTTGATGGAGCAGGGGATTTCCATTCAGAGAAGACAAAACTAATGAAGGAGACTGATTTTTTCAATGAACACTTATTTTAAACTGCAGCAGTTTCAGTACCATGCAGGGTTATTTCTGTCTTGCCTCAGAGTTCCTAGAAAACTCTTCCACTCTGAGGGGTTTTCTACAGCTCTCAGCACTCTGAATATCTACTATTCTGAGAATTTCAGAGAGAGATGTGTAATGAATTCTGGGGTTAACAGGAAAGTTGTATGTTAAGAAAGATTACTTATATGGCTGATAAGTTTCAAGACTGTAACTCAGCTGCTTAAGAGGATCTGAATGTTCTTGCTGTCAGAGAAAAGGAAAAGCAAAAAGTATTTTTATTTGAAAGACCACCATGCTTGTCCACTCTAGAAATAAGCCTTTGAGGGAAACAACAACAAAAAAAATCAGTATTCGAAAGACTGGCAAGGGTTGAAGGAACTAAATCTGCTGTTCCAAGCCTGAAAAATAAAAGCAGAACGTACAGATATGCTACCTTTTTACAATATTCACTACTTCCTGGAAAAGAGTTCTTTCATCAGTAGCGTAACTGACTTCTAGTCCTGTAACTCCAGATCTTGTAAGCAAGGGGGCTTGGTCTCTGCTCCCTAGAAAATAAAAGTAAAAAAACCTGTTACAATTTAGAAGCAATTTCATTACTTCAGTTAACAATACTACTTTAGAATAAAACATACAACCAAAAAGAAGTACGGAACACAACTTATTTTTATCTTTAATAATTATCACAATTAATTCCATGGACTTATTTTGTTCCTCTTGGGTGGAATAATATTTTCTTTTCACTCTGTAGAATTCTGCCAGAGTGGTAATCTTGCACAGATTCTCAGATAGAAACAAACCCGATTCATGAGAAACTTTTACATGCACAGGAGTCCAGCTCCCGGAAAATTACTTTTAATAAGAAATATTAAATGACTATATGACAGCTCACACACTGTTTTTATGCAAAATATAATTTTAATTGCTATCTCAGAGTAGTGCTTTGCAAAATGCCTTACAGAATGAAAATGCTATATAACAGCACAGTTCTTTTTTTTCAGCACACTAAGTTACTGACAGAAATGGAAAAACGTCACCAACTGCTCACTTAGTGCACATTAGGAGTGTCCACATTGATAATGTCTGAGTAATATCTAAATTTGTATGCATGTAGGAACTCAGCATTTGCCTTCCATATTAAAAAAAACCCTCTTTAAATGAATAATGCACAACACATATTCTGTTTTCTCTACACAACAGGCAATATGATCTCTGATACAGTGACGACGTAGATTCTAGGAACTGGAGTTTTTAAAAGGCATTCTACTTTGACACATTCTTAAGATCTTAAGAATTAAGAAAAGTGTGCTTTCAGAAATAAACATTAAAACAAGTACTGTGACTTACAAAGCAATAATAACACAAAAGGGGAAAAAAAGATGTATGTCAATGTCAAGTCACTCCACAGGGAACTCAAAAAGTTCTAACCAAGAAAATATTGACAGCACACATCAATTAAAGCAACGAATGTCACAATAACATTTAAACACATCATTTTATTTCACTAACAAAACCAGACCCAAACCTTCGTTTTTTCAAAGTATCATTGGACCTATTACAGAAAGCTTTTTCTTGATAAACTATCAGTGGCACACACACCTAGGGAGCCATAGTGGCTATACTGTGGAAAAATCTCAGTAAAGTAATAGAAATATTTTTTTAAGATAGTAACAAGCATATAATACCAGAATAAAATTCACTGAGAATAAGAAGAACTTAGCTTAACATGATATAATATCTACAATACTTTGAAAAATACACTGAAAAATACTTTGAAAAAGAAGAAGCTATTGCCTTATTGCTAATTTTTTTGGTAGGTTTTTGTCCATGCTTAAAATTTTAGACAGTATTTTGTGGTTTGATACACATTCACATTGCCAAAGAAACCCTGAAAGAAAGAGGACTACTTTGGGGATTTTTTTTGGTTGGTTTTTTTTGGTTGGATTTTTTTTTTACTAGCCTAAACCAGTGGTACTCAACCTTTAACAGCTGGAGAGCCACTTCTTAATAAAATGGAGTTGCAGAGCACCATAAAAAATCAAGTATCAACGGTGTGATTTTTTTTTTTCCATCATGACACTTCAATGTGTGACGATTCTGCCTTAATGCCACCACACATTGATACATCACGACATGACACATCAGCATCCTCTCTCCCAGCAGCATTCTGTCTTCAATCCCTTCTGGCTGCTAGGAGGGAGTGGGGTGGAGGGGTGGAAGGGGCAAAAGGGCAAGTTTTTCCCCATTCTGCCCCACAGCTGCTGGGTGGGAGGTGATCTCTACTCTTACCTGTGGGGGGATCCCAGCAGCTCCTTTTCTTTCCCCCTATGGGAGGGGGAACTTCAGCGACTCCCACACTGCTGGTCCATTTGCTCAGTGCTCCCCGCGCTGCCTGATAGAGTGGAGCGCCGATCAGATGCCTACATTGCGAGAGCCGCCTGTAGGGCCATGAAGAGCCACATCCGGCTCTAGAGCCACAGGTTGAGTATCACTGGTCTAAACAAAGCCAAAAAGGTACAATAGAATAAGGGCCCCTGTTTAGATCCTAAAAGGATCAGATAAAACCACAAAAATAACCCTTAAGTAAAATATAAAACATACTGTCTTGCTTTTAACATTTTCTACTTGCAGCTATCCAGCAACTCGAGTAGGAAACTAAAGGCAGGTTTTCCTCTTTACACTTTTAGAACACTGCAGGAGCTTGTCCACAAGTATGCAAACATGGATATTTTGCACACGCAAATGCCATTTGTGGTTTACAGCCCATGCAATAGTTCTTTGGAAGATATAAGCAGGAAAACTCCATATTTAATATGGCCATTCAACAAGACAAAATTAAATGAGATACGTAGTAATATAGATACTCTATTACATTTTGCTTGCTACTGTTTGATTACTATGAAATAGCATTTCTGTAAAATATAATATGAAAAAAAGAAATAGGAACCTTGGCTTGAGAGCGTCCTGCCTCTATCAATCACTATAGCACCAGTGATTTCTTTTTTGTCAGTATTTGGCAGTGCTGAGTCTGATGAGATGCAGTAGAACAAAGCACAGATCGGATCAAACTCTGGATCTGGTTCCAAATCTCGTCTTGTTCGAGCATGCAACTCCATGCTGATGAGGGTAAGGTGCTGGACCTAGCAACAAATAAAGACAGCATGTTAGTTTGTTCTGCAGGTTTCTTAAAAAAATAAGAGAATACTATCTGTGCAAATGAGGACAGTGCAGACATTTATATGGTGGTATTACATTGTAACTAAAAGGTTCCACCTTAAAATTAAGAGAAGTTATTAACTATGCATCTTTGGATCTCACTTTTTTGCAAATAGCACCATCTTAGGAAAAACCAAGATCCATCATTAAACACAGCTTTATAGTCAGTTATGAAAATTCAGTATGTGTGTCTGAGTACTGTAGTCTTCTACTAAAAGCAGAAAATAAAACAAAAACCAGATAATGTTCAACTTCAACAATTGTAAATTCCTGTAGTGTTTTCAAACACCTTTGTATATTGAGCTGAATCACATTTCTGAACTGATCAAGAACAAAGAATCACTCTTGGTCTTCCTTCTTCCTTCCCCCCCTCACCCAAGACAAGCATGAAGACTAAGCCTTACAGGAAGGTAGGGAGAATACCTAACTTTGCCTTCAGGTGCATTAATGAACTTCCACATCATATTGCCAGAGCTTTTTGCAGAATGGTTTACATTTAGAAAATGCTAATCCCTATATACTGTCAACTTTTGACTCTGCAATAAAGACAGTATTATTTAATACAGTTTCAACACTATGTTGCTGCTCTGTTGTCTTGCATAATATTGCTCATAATGTGGATTAATGGAGAGGTTGGACAGATTATGAGAGGAAAATTAAAAGTATTTCTGTGTATATAGGATGCTCTGGGGGCAGCCTGATTTCCTCTAGATTTGCATGTTAAATCGCTACAAACATCACTGGGTGAAGTTTTACTATCAAAGCTCCATCTTCCCCAGGATCACTGTGGCTTCTCTTATGTCCTTTACTTAGTGCTATCTCCCTATCTCCTCTATAAATTGGCCAACAGCTAATTCCAGGTGTGCAGACTGTCTAGAGTCTGTATATGACTGTCTCACATACATAGGCTGCTTGCCCTGTCAGCAGCCAAACAGCAGTACTGTATTTATACTGCTCCCCTTTCTCCAGCACTTGGATTATTCTCCCCACACCAAACACTCACCTACATTAGGTAGATATAAAGAGACCTTCTTTGAGATAGGCATCCTTTTGTTAAATGGAGTAGAAACTGCCCAAGAGGTTCAGAAGGTAACAAGCAGAAATACCAGGAGGGCCTTATTAATTGCTGCTGGATGCCATATTTCTTAAGGAAACAATCCATGAAAATTATGGTCAACTAGTTTTTAAAGTAATGTTTTATGCAAAACTTACTATTTCTTCCTTCTGATTTTTCCCTTATTTTTAAAGGGAGGTTTACCATTTTCTCAATCAAAATACTGTGAAGTCTAGTTCAATACTGTTAGAGGCATTGGCCATCAAGCTGAAACTGGTAGACTTATAAGTTGCAGACATCACACACTGATTAATTTTTAAGTCACTTAGGGACCCAAGAGAAAAAGATCTTTTATTTTCAGTTTAAAAATAGCTTGATAAATTGTAATTTTATGTGATGTGACATGTGGTTTTAAGTGACATGTAAGAGTAAAGTTACCTCATGTAAAGATTTTGCTTCCTGGAGGTTTTCCACACTGACTTTAAAACCATAAGTATTATTTAAAGACGGTCCTTCAATCTGGGAAGTCTCTTTCTTTGGAGCACCGAGGGCAGCAAATTGATTCTTATCAGGCAGGTGAAGAAAAGAGAAAACACAGGTTGCTAAACTCATATGTAATATTAAATAATATGCAATAGTAAATACAAATTTATCAATGAAAATGCAAATGCTACACTGCAAATTACTAAAAAGTCCCCAGCCTTTTACTATCTCTTAATTCATTTTTAAACATGCAAACAACCACTGTATCTTTCTGCCTTTTAGGAATAATTTAAATTCATAGCAAAACAAGAGGCAGTTTTAAATACTTAAAAAACCTCCTAAACAAGCAAACACTCACAGAACCCTACCAAAAGAAAACCGCAGTCACACACACTGGCTTTCTTGGAAGTCTGAGGATATGGAAACCAGCAAGTCTCTATTCTGCCTTGAGCAACAATTTGTCAAAAAACTGCATTTCAGTCATCACCTTTTAAGGCACTGAAATAGAGGTAGATTAAGTACCTCCTTGAAATAGGTGAATACCAGTATACTGAGAAGAAAAAACTACTGGGTCACTCCAGTAATGCATCTAGCCCTCCATTCTGTTCCAACACGGAGGGCAGAAACACTGTTTAAGTAAAACAAATCCAATCTCTTCTTCCTCTGTTGGCACAACACAAACTGCTCTCCTTGTTTTTAGAAAATACTTGGAACACTGTCTGAAAACTAATACACACAGAGACACAGAAATATACATAGGTCTGGGTATATGTATATAAAAAAGGGAAATCACACTACAATTTAAAAAGGATGTTGTAACTCAAAGAGCAAAACATCTTTACATGGTGTCTCTTTAGTGATTCACTAGTATCTCGCTACCCTAGAGCAGCATCCTCAATCTCTAACTTACACCCGCTTCCCCCAAATTAAACTCATAAATTTCTTTCTAACTTTGAGCATGCTCTGATTCTACAACATTTGTACCATACAATTTTAAATGTATTTTCAAGATCTTAACAGCAAAAGACAAAAACAACAAAGAAGAATGAATGGAAATGTGTATATGCCCCAAAATAAAATACATCTGTGCAGAAAATGTTAATTTACCTTCATTTGTGTAGTTAGAAGTACTCTTCGAAGACCATCAGTATTACTTCCCCTCTTCTGGCTCAGTTTCTGAGCTTTTGGTTCTGTAAACATGAGTGAAAGACTACTTAGCCTCAATAGTATTGTCTAGGCATTAAACAACATGCAAGAAACAAAAGAGGCATTTCATTAACATTACAAACAAATATTACATACATAAGCAAATACAGCTTTATCCTTTGTCAAATCCAAAGCACAACTACTACAATTTGGTATTTATAGACATATAGGAACATAAATAAGTTACAAAGCCTCACATTATTATAATTTTGAACATTGCAATGTTACTCACACTCTACATTGAGATTATTTTTTTGAAAAATAAAAGCAATATAGTCAACAAGATTAAAAAAATCCCCCAAAATAAACAATACTCCTAAATTAAGCTTTTAGCCAGTACTTCAGAGTTCAGATACAAGAGACTGTTAGGAAGCAAATGGATGTTCTACTTCTAGACTTTTTCAATAATTCAATAGTTACTCTAACAATAATGCATGTAACTTTTCCTTTAAAAAAACTAATTTAAAATATATTTTCACAGAGATCTAATTTTTTTCTTATAATGTCAAAAGAAATATATTTAGATTTGTGTGTGTATTATTAGAATCATTTAACGGATTTACCTGCAGATAAAGGAGTAAAACCAAGAACTTCAGGTATTCCATCTTGTTTTTTTCGGTGCACAATGGGTGTACTGTGTAGACAAACTGATTCAGAATTTCCAGGATCTTCATTAAGTGGAAATGGAGACGTGTCAAAGGATGTCTGAATGTTCTCCTGGGTGCATGGAGAATTTTGTACACTTCCAACATCATTTCCTTCCACAGAAGACAAAATAATATCCTGATTTTTCCACTCTGTGTCTTCTAAACTGGACTGTTTAGGATCTGGAGATGCCACCTGTTGCCAAGGAGGAAGCACTGGAGAATCCGGAGAACTGTAACTGACATAATAATCTTCCTCCTCCTCCTCCTCCTCCTTATCGTGTTCTAGAGCTGAAGTAGTGTGTGTCTTGCTTGCACATGAAGTTTTATTAGAGTCTATGTCATTTTTAGTATTTACAGAAGTTCCTATGGTGCTTATAGACTTATCACAGGTCTCCTTGGTTGGAGTTTTTGTATTTTCTGCCACGGAGGCAGGAGAATTCTTTGTAGGCACAATAGGTCTGTCATCTTCCAGGCTAGACAAATCCAAATCTTTAGCTACTTTTATTACTTCTATAGATTTCTCTTCAGACAATACTGCAGAGTTGATATTCTCATCTGCCTTTGCCTGCTCAGCAGGATGACTCTTAGGCAATTTCTTGAAATGTTCATACTCTTCTTTGGCATGAAGCCATATCTGAACTTGCTGTTGGCTTGGAGCACATTTGCATGGCATTATGACTATTTTTTTGTCTTCACTAGTTTTATGGCTATTACTTTCTCTTTTATTAACAGTAGAGTGACCATAATGAGGAGGAGATCCGGGTCTAGGACTTTCTGTCATTGCTGAAAATGCAGTCTTCCAGAGTCGTAGACCTTCTAATGAGAAGTCCCCCTCAAACTCGAGGAGGTCATTTGGAAGTCTGGTTTCCACTGTGAGAAGCCGCCCTCCAATCTCCCTGTGAAGAAAAATAGTTTGAATTACTGTTTTACTCCAAACTGCACTGCAGGCAGTCCTCCAGATGATAGAAAAGCAGTGTACTGCTAACTAGTTTTCTCACTGTGTAATTCCCATGGGCAGTATTTTTATTTTACAAACCATGAAGGCTAATTCCCACTTACTACAACAATATGTAATAAAAAATCCGAAGTATCATGAAAGAAAATGGGTATTTGGAGTGAAAGCACAATAATTTTCAACTTCAAATGGATGAATATCAGATGGGATCTTTCACGTATCCATGCTACCTAAGAGCATAAAATTGTTTACAGGAATAAATTACGTTTAATATAATCACAATCACACGTAGACAGAAATGCGTTTAACACAGTACCTTGGCTTTTCTGGAGCATCCGAAGGATTGCTGCAGAACGGTTCCTGATAAACTGTTTCTGCCAGATCATGATCCACCAAAGTTGCCATGATTTCTTCACGACTGGGTGGGGACATGAGAGGCTTAAGAATGTGAGCAGTACGAGGTGTAAAGCTTCCATTCTTTGATTGTGAGGGAGAACTGGTTGATCTTGGGGAACTATCTGGAGTTGGAGTTAATGCTTCATTGTTTCTTGACACATGTAATTCTAAATCCTCAGAAGCTGCATCTAGAAGTTCACCATCAGGTGATGACAATAAGGATGTAAAAGAGGTATTAACTGAATCAAGTGGTTGACAGGGCTCAAAAGTGGTTTCTTTTCTAATCTGGCTTTGAATCCAGTCTGAGCAGGTCGGCTGAGAAAGATTAAGAAATCTCTCTTTATTTACCGTATTTCTATTCAATTTGAATTTTTCATTTAAACACACTTCAGTCTCTTGGGTACAAGAGGTATCAATAAAACTAGATCTAGAAGTTGAAGAATGAATGGTTTTCCTCCATTGACTATGGCAGTGGTTCTCACTATTATCTAGTGAGGTCTTCTCAAAAAGTTCAGGGCTCAGGGAACCAGACCGTATCCATTTATTTGTGCTTGAAGAATGCTGCTTTTCTTCCTCAGATTTTTGGTCATTATGACATAGAAAATCACCTTCTGTTGTTTGTCCAGAACCAAGATCCTGAACTGCATCACTCAAGAATTTCTGGGGCAAATTTTGATCTGCTGGGACAAACTGGCTTGCAGAATAAAAACTGCAAAATCCACTTTGCCCTATAGTGTTAATATCAAAGTTGTAATTGTGGTCTGGAGATAAGCTGTCTTCAAGGGAATAACAGCTTTCAAAACCAGGATCTGAAAAAAAAATGGGGCTGTCATTAGATACAGAATGATCAATGCGATTAGTAATTGGCTGGCTTGAAGACTCCTTTTTTGCAAGTTTTGCTGTTTTTTCTTTAGGTTTTGTGCTCCTGGGAGAACGAGATTTTCTTGATGATGCGACTGGCCGTGACCTTTTGATGGCTTTATTCTGTTCAAGAGGGCATGGTATGCCCTTGCTCAGCTGTGTTTTGTCTGGCAATGGCTCCTGTGCAATACTGGCATTCTGAGCTTTCTGCTGTCTCTTCTGGAGCAACTCTTTCAAAACAGCCAGACCAGACTGTCCTTCACCAAATGTTGATGGGGCCACTATATTCCTGTTTTTATACTGGGAGATGGGTTTTGGTTGCATGGTTGTTTCTGACAGAGGCCTTTGTTTTATGGTTTCTGGTTTAAAATGTGACATATCCAAAATAAATCCTCTCTGGTTTTGATCACAATTTAACTGTTTCACTGGACTCTTCAAAGATGTTACAAAACAGTTTTTAGGCAGCTGAAGTGGCCCAGGATTTTCCTCAGATGGCTTAATAGAAGAACAAGGATCAGAATGCTTGGACGCCTCTGGTAAACAAAAAATCTGCTGTTGACTATTGTCTTTACAATGCAAATAGTTAGTGGTACGTAATTGATCCATCTTTGCTGTGTCCAGAGAGTCACGAGTTTCATTTAATTTCCCAGCTGGTGGCAAATATCTCACTTGCAAATTTTTTATCTCTTCTGCTTTTGGAGAACTCTTATCTTTTGAGATATGAGCATTCTGTGTTATGTGCGTTGAGTGATTAGATGGATCAAATATGTTTTGAATGAGAGCAGAGTCCTTCATTCTAAATATGGCATTCTGAGTCCTGGACCTTTGAGAACTCATTTTTGGTACTTCCCTTACAGATGCTGTGGGAGTAGATGTGAAAGATGCATGAGGGTCTTCCCGTGGAGCAGGCAAACACTGTGCATCTACAGGCTTATCCATTTCCATCAGTGAGTGAAAACAGCCCGATGAACTACCTTGTGCATCAGCTGAAGGGAGCTGTGCTGACGGCAGATATCCAGCTGAATAGCCAGGAAGAGGACTGTCTTTGAGGTTGTGAAGTGGCTGAGAGCAGACAGAGTTGTAAGAAATCTCATGAGGATCTTGATGCTTCAGCACAAACTTGACTTCTGTAGTAGAGCGACTACTTTCTTTTTCATCTTTAAATACAACGCGTTTTCTTGAGGACGCTTTTTCAGCCATTTTTTGTTTTGTTCTAGGTTTCTTCTTTCCATCATCTGGTGTTTTATCAACCTGATTAATCTTTTTCTTTTTCTTGGTAGATACAGTGGGGCTAGCAAATTTCTTTTTACATTTCTTAACCTGAGTTTTTGCTCTACTAGTTTTTCCTACACTAGTATTAACAGTCTTGCTGTTGTAGATATTGGGCCCCCTACTAAATAAAGCTTCTCTGTCCAGGTTAGTCAAAATTTCTTCTGCTTTTGGATCAGTGGGAGACCAGCAGCGAGGTGGAGATGTGTTTACTGGGCTTGTGCTTCTCTCAGAAAGAAAACCTAACTTAGACATAACATCACTATAATTATAGTCACAGTCTTCAGCTTCAGCACTATAGGAGGGCGAAGGAGGAGAAAGAATTGTATGAGTCCTTTTTCTGAAAGATAAAGTTCTTTTAATATTTGTACTACCTGTTTTTTGTGGTTTTCCAGCTTTTTTCTTGGTTGACTTATGCTTTGCTTTCCTTTTGTGACTTTTCTTTGGTGTTAGTGGATAAATAGGATATTTGGTTGCAGGAGAGTCAGGAACTTTTGGCCAAAAGTCCTTTAAAGGTGCAAGCTTTTTATATAAATTCATCTTTTCCTCTGTGAGTACTACTCTTTCCTCACTAGAATCTACTTTCCCCAATTTAACAAGCATATTTTTTCTCCCTCTAAATCTATTGATGATAATATATTTAATAATAACAGGTGGCAATTTTTTAGAAAGTTTTCTACGCTTTCGAGACTTCTGAGACCCATCCAAACTTTCAACACTTTCTATTGGTTGAGGTAGATTAATTTTTGAGTTGTGTGCGATGAAGCTCGATTCACTGTCTTCAGTCTCATAATTTACCTTCCGTTTCGTTCGGAGCGTGTACTTATTCCCACACAGTCCAAATGACTGCTCAGCTTCAAGAGATCCATCTGCAAACTGGCAGTCAGTGTAATTAGCAGTACTTGTAGGCATTTTGTTTTCAAAAGCCTCAAGAGGAACTTGAACTAAGTCACTAGGTAAAGCACTATCCTTATCAGGAATGTTACTACAAGCATTACCTTGTGTATAGCAGCCTTCCTTCACTGATGCAACATCATTTACACTTGCAGGCTCCTGACGATTGATAAAACTATGCTTCTTTTTATTCAGTTTCAGCCTGGACTGTTTGTTGCCCTGCTGTAATTTGTATGTCACGGGAGCTAACTTCTGTGGTCGACTGAGACAATTAGAAAGAACAACACTAGGAAAGAACATATAATGTGCTGCTTGCTGACTGAGGCTTGGCTTTTCTGCCTTGTGCTCCTGAAATTCTTCATACCTAATTTTAAGCTTATTAAGGCCACCTTCATCAGTGTTATTTTCAAGTGAATGTACCACAGTTCGACTGCCTCCTGAACAAGATACCAATTCACAATTTTCTGTAGCTGTTGCTGGAAAAAAACTATTTATATTTGCACTGCTGGATTTTTCATTTACTTCAGAGGACATTTTACCTTTGGAGTGGCTCATATCAGTGAAGTTATATAAATTTTTATTCAACATGTTGTCACCAATATGGCGGCCCACATGCATAAAAGAGACATCCTTTTCAGCCTTTCTAATGCTAATGTACTTCCTACTAGGTATTGGTCTGTTCACTGATGAAATATCATCTTCATAGTCGAAAATATTATTTCCACATGAAGGAACTGGGAGAGTATCTTTCTTGTTACTCTCTTTGTGAGAGTTTTCTGCATGGGTACTATTGCTGAATGGAGTTGGGTACTTGGCTGAGTAAGTGCTTTCTTTTGTAAGAGAATGGACCGAAAGTTCAGGTCTTGTTTCTGTGTTTGGTTGTGAGAGGTCTTCTACAAAATCTTCATTATTCAAAACATGGTTAGAAAGGGCACTTGTGTGTTTACACTGAAAAGTAATTTTAGCAGAAGATGGGGGTTCTAGTGTAGCAGCATCTTTGTGAAAGATTGAGGTCTTTACAGACATTTTGCTTGTTGCAATGACGGAGGAGTGAGTTCGAGAACTTTCATTGTTCAAAGGATTGTCTGAAATGGAAGAAAAGCAATTTTATTCTAGTTTTCCTGTAATAAATAACCTAAGGCATTAAAAAATTTAATAGTATTTTCCTGAAAGCATTCACATCCAAATAAGAAACAAAATTCTTGCAAATCACATTACATTTATCATCATGACAACTAGAGACCCTGACTATGTGAGTTGCTTTATCAAAATCACATTGTCAGTACATTTGTCTCAGGCATTTTGTCAGTTATTCCTCAATGGCAGACTTGCATAAAATTGTCAAAGACTTCACGCTGACTTTCTGAAAGAAGGCTTCACAATCACTTTCAGATGACTATATAAAAACAGACTGATTTCCAAAAAAGTTTGCACCCTGCTTTGTCCCTGAGAAGTATGTATACTCATTGGCTCTGAAAAACAAAATTTTTATTTAGATGACCTTCCCCATGCAGAAAAATCATTGCACAGAAAGCTAAAGTAATATATCTCACAATACAAAGCAAGGGCTTTGTATGAACTGTGCTGTGTGCTAAACATAGTTAGCTTCCTGCACTTCTATAAAGCAGAGCTATACAGCACCCATTCAGGTGTTCATGCAAGAAACTTGCACCAGTTAGTTGGATCCATGCATTAATGTTCCCACATAATCTCAGACTAGCAGGGGCTAGTCCTGTGCAGACTCATCACATGATATGTGTGATGACTTCCATCTCTTCTGGTGATACTTTCACCATATTTATTGTGGGGTAAGTACGGACAGAGACATGGTAACAAATTAACAAGTGTGTGCTTGCTCATAACCTCGCTGAACAAGTAGTTTGACAGAGGTTGTACCAGTGCAGAGGCAGCTACCACAGAGCACCTGGCACACAGAAATTTGTTCATGTATTCGCCTGTTTAGCTGAAATGTTGAAAGGGGATAGGAGTTATGAAACATGCTACATGACCTGAAAGCATGTGCTGCACACTGATGTAGTAGACTGGGGATCCTTTGGGCCTTTAGTCTAAGTCTCAACCAGTTTGGGGATCATTTTAGATTCATGCTGCCTTCAGCTTAGCAATTTATTTGCTGCTGGCTGAGAAAAATAAATGGAAGTCCCAATCTGTTTCTAGAATATTTTCTAATGCATACACATAGTCCTTGAGCTGTGAAGCACAGCTGGGAGCCACTGCCTATTATTCTTTGAAGGTAGGAGTCCACAGAAAGAATGAGGATGATTAACTGAAAACTCAGAAAATGGGAGTTTGGTGGTGTCAACAAACACCTGGAAAATACCTGGATATTCAGATATAAAAACTGCAAAAATACTTGTCAGTCAGTCAGATTATATGGACACAGATTCATGTGTGGATGGGCATTTTCTAATTCAGACAACCTGGACTGAGATCTGCTTTGAATTTACTGTAACTCAGAAGAAGTTAGTGTAAAAAGTTGACAGTAATACGCTTTCTAAGCTGGCGTGATATTTCACATACTAAAAATATGCTTAAATTTAAACAATTACTTAAGAAACAGTCTCTTTAGCCAGCAGCATCTCTTATTACAACAAATTAGAAAGTATGGCAAATAAGGAAATTACAATTGTGTATCTGACAAAAGCATACCATATTAACAGTACATCAAATCATGTATTAATCCTACCATTATACCCATAAAAACAAAGGGAAAAGCAAACTATGTTTTAAACACTGAACACGAAAGAATAGCTGTGGTTATCTATAATCTATTAGTAAAGTCATACAGTTCACTTTCTCAACTGAACATTATAATGCGACTTGCAGATTTTTTAATGAAACAAATAATATTATTTATATATTTCTCTAACTTCAAACTGTGCATTCTGTTGACTAATGTTATTTGATCAAAGACAACATGTTATAAAGGTGGCAAAAGATCTCTACAGATTAATTTTTTTTTAACCGACTTTGAAAGGCAGTTCCTTCTGCAGTGGCTTTGCCACTGCATAGTTTTAACTCATGCAATCCCAAATGCAAACTTGCAATCTGTGGAATGAAACACAAGCCCAAACTAAAACTCATTATAGTTTAGCATGTGTGGCAAATACTTGCTATGAGTCATCTGAAACTACACAGTAATGCATTCAATATTTACAATAATCCTAGGAGGATAAATGATCCCACAGAATCATTATTTTAATATCATATTTGTTTTTTTCCAGAGAACCAATTAAACTATGTCCTTTTTTGGATCATTGATAATTTGAAAAGCAGATTCTGGTAATTCATAGAGGGCGCTGAGATTAAAATACAAGTGTTTTTCAAGGAAGATGTTAAGGGCCTGCTTCTGCAATCTGTTGAGAACTTTTCCTTCCAATTGAAATGCAGACTGCAAATGGTCAGCACTTTTGAGAACCAGCAATTTGATGTGAAAATGAACTGCGACTGAACTTCCAAAGCTGATTTTCTATTTACTTACCACCATTTTCATCTGCAGTTCCATCTAACTGAGGTATTGAGAGATTAGTTAGGAGCATATTGTTACCACTCCACTCCATTTCTTCCTCCGAAGACGAATCCTCTTCTGTTGAACTTCGATGCATATTTCTGCCAGCTGACCTGGAGAAAAGTGAAGGAACTAACTGATGCATGATACTTCTATTAGCAAACACCATGAGCCACAGGGAACACGAAACTCAATGGGGTGTCATGCTATGTGGTTTTGTAATTTGGGGGAGCAAAAGGAAACAAAGAAAATTTTGACACATTTCTCACTGAGAAAGTCAAAATATTATTCAATGTTACTATTACAAGAGGCAACAGGCGTAGCCAACTGTTTTAAACAGCAGGATTCACTAACTTAAGAAGATACAAAGTAAGCATTTTGATGTTTAATTTCAGTTCAATTTGACTGTGATTTAATTTCATTGCTTCAAAGTGCTTGAAGCTTGAAGACTAAACCAACTATGCAAAATTTCTTCAGTTTAGCTGTTAGCAAATAGATGTTTACTTTTTTGTGGTTTTTTTTTTTTGGTCAAAAAGTCTTTAGTCTATTATAACATTTATCTTTCAGCAGGCTTAACTAAATCATGGCAAATAAAACTATGCTTCATTCCACCTCTCACTGAGTATTCTGAAGCAGCTGTTGTTAATACTTAAGCTGCTTTTACTCAGTTAACTGTTCTACACTGCCATGTTTACAGTCATAAATTCACCGGGAAAAAAAAAAGAAGCAAATCTACAAAGAAAAGCTTCCTTGGATTTTTTGTGCTTGCTTTATATGGGCATAGGGGAAGGAATAATATCACATAGAAAACCACAAAGAACAAATCCTCCAGTATATTATAACTCTACAACCACTTAGGAATCTGATTTCTTCTTTAAAATAAAGTGTGAGATGGACAAAATTCTTACCAGAAATAAGCTATTCTGTGGCTACACTAAAGAAATCCAGATACATATTAAGGAATTGAAGTTTGGGGTTTTTCAATTTATTTGTTGTTTGTTTAAGTTTGTGTAATACCTTAAAAGATACAAATACAAATGTTTTGAATTTACAGGAAGGAAAATCCACAATAACCTAAATACAGTTTACTTTTGCAGAACTCTTTTATGACTGGAGTTAGACCAGCATGAATTATATGTATGGTACCACCCCAGACATCTGAATGCCAGCATGGAGATAATTTAGATCAGGACAGATTTGTTAGTTCAGAAACAACAGGCTCAAATGTAAGCACATAATTTCCACTCACATCTGGAACCATGACTTGGAGAATCAAGTAACAAGCACAGCTAGGTACAGTCTCCATGATCTAAGTGAGTTTAGTTGTCCCTCTCCTATGTTCCCAAAACATGGAAAAGCACAGCACAAAGCAATCAGCTTGATATGCAAATTAATATCAAACTGAGGATGTTTCTTACAACCTGAATTATGCTGTAGCCCCAGGTAAATCTTTGTCAACTTAAGTAAACCAAATCAGCCTGGTGATGACTTCTGCAGGTAACTCGGATTTCTCCTCATTCAAGCCTATCAGTTTGGATTCCAGGAAAATTTATGTAACACACATGGTATCGCCACACATTAACTAGTCCAGGTCCTGGTGGGCTTTGTTCTCCTGATGGGCTTTTTTTTCCAGTTCAATACAAATCAAACCCAAACAATTTAATTTATTCAATAGGGTGTGCCTACTTAACCTCATTAGCTCAAAAGACTTTCTGAGATAATGTAGGACTGGTAAATATTCACTAACATAAAAGCCTTAGTATGGATAGGCAAGGATGCATTAGGAAGCCACACAGATGGAATGAGCCTGAGGAGAGTAAAGTCAGATCCATGATCAGACTCAAACTGATTCTTCATGCATGAGCAGAATCATGCAGTAGGCAAAGATGCCCATGGCTTGTGTCTGAAACCAGTCCAAATTCTGTAGAGATCTCAGTGAAACAGAACTTGTAATTCCCTCTGAACACAAGTTCACTCCCTGTGGAAGCACATGGTATGTACATTTTCCCTAGTGTCTTCTGTCTGGGATTAAGGTGTAGGCATATGTGAGTAAGATATTAGTGAGACAGCTCATCAAGTCTCTTGAGTTTTTAAATAGGATTCTCTACTGCATGAAAGCAGTTAATTGCTTCAGGATCCTACCTGACTCCTGAAGTTGTACAGTCAAGCCCATACAGAGCTGTGCCTGAGCTAATGAATTCTGCAAGATACAGGTTTCTGTAGTAACTACCACTACACTGAAGTTTGATGTTAAGTGTCTTGAATGGAAATTTCAACTTTTCAGACTACTGGAGGGAAAAAAACCATAGAAAATCAAAGATCAAATAGGAAAATTAGCTTTAGAGATCAATTATCTCTAGAACTAGGAGACTAATGAACTAACTTCTGATTCTGTTACAACTTTAATGTGCCTTTGGGAAATAAAAGAAGCATTTCTATACCTCTCTGGTTCTCTGAAACATAGTATGATTGCAATTTCTGATGTAGGAAAAACCCCAAATATAAAAATGTTGTGTCTGTGAAGTTCCTCATACTTCAAACAGAATTACAAGTTGTGCTGAAAGCAGGGGTCAAGAGAAACTGGATATAGTTGCTTTCAATGTCTGTCAGTGCAGACTTACAAAAGGTCATTACAACCTGAGAAGGTGTTCCAAGAATCTTGGCCTTAAATATACCGAAGTTGCCGACCTTTAACAGTCAAGCAGAGTGAGCAACATTCATGTTTTGATTTAAGCTTTGAACATGGTAACAAATGAATGTTTCTTCCTCAGGTTGCTTGGTTAGTATTCATATGAATACTTCTTAAATATTGACTTTAGTAAAGGATGTACAAGATACACCTTAACATTTGTATCATATCCAAGGTGTGACCTTACAAGCAAGTTACCACTATACGTTTTCTTGTATTTGGACTTGGAGAACAAAAAGCCTACATCAAAGAGCAAACTAGAAGCTTACGTTTGGCCAAAATTAAACACTTAATCTTTATTTCCAGGTAACACTGATGACTAACATCATCATCTAAACAACTTGCCTTCCATCCCAAGATCTGAACAGATTTTTCCATGTTGTTAACAGAGACCTCTCTACATCTCAATGGGCTCATAACATACTTGAAAACAAGGTGGGAGGAAGGAAAGATCTGGCAGAAAAAAAAACACAGGAAGAAAAGAAAATATATACCTCCTTTTTTGCCCAGGCTCTTCCATGCTACTGTCCCACCTTTGGGACATCAGCAAGCTAAGTTCCATTTCTTCTTTCTCACACTGTGGCTCATTTTCTTCATCATCACTGTTCTGAGAATTTCGCCAGCTTCCAAGAGAACGATGGTGAGAGAGTGTTTTTTGATGTCCCATCTGATATCCATCATTCTCCAGTCCAGCCAACAGATCAATCATGGCCTCATCAGCACTACTGCCCACTGCAGAAAAAGCCCATACAAGTAGAATCTATATTTTGTTCTACTTGTAAATGACTTGTTACAGTCTACCAGCAAAAATCACAACCAACCAAACCAAACAAAAAAGCCCCTCACCATTTACAAATCTACTAGTTTTTTACTGTCTAAGGAAAGGCATGCTACAGAAATAAAGCTCATTTCATATCTTATTTTTTCAAATTTTATGACTTATCTTTTCTAGCTCTGTATCTAAAACTTGACAACTTTCTTTCTGCACTGCTCTTCTGATTGTCAGTGGATGCACTTCTCTCTCCACTCTTCTATTTCCTCCTCATATTCGGTAAAGCTTCACTCTCCCCTTTAATTTCAGCTTGAGTGCCAGTTTCTGAAGCATTACTGGCTTCTCTTGCTCAAGAGCTGCATTAGATTTCAGTACTTTTTTCTGTATCACTTGAGGACTTTCAGTCACTGTATCTTGTGAAAAGGGATGCTGACTATTCCTCCTTCTGTTCTTAAATATAATGCTCAACTTTGGCTCCCTTTTCATGTCACTATAAGCTGTTCTATTCCAAGGTTTCTCTAAACACTAGAAGTTTTCACTCCTGTCTTAAATTTCATATTTCTTTTATTTGACCCAAGCTTTTGTAATTTATGCACTTCCCTTTTTTTTTTTCCTTAAAAATCCTTCCAAGTCACAATTTTTTCTCACTCCCATCCTACTTACCTATCATCTGACCTCATAACCAATTTATGACCTCCAGTCTACCAGGCATCTCTGTTACTTCTCTCTCCTTGTCTGGTTGAAGAACTACAATCTCTAATTTCTTTCCTCTGGAATCCGCATGATATTATTACAATGATCTTGAGAATTATACAAAACAGATCTCAACACTGGCAAAAACTGAATTTTTCATATTTTGCCAAGGCTTCGCAAGATACCATGCAACTCTTTACAATAGAAACCATCCCCTTTTTCCAGAATTTTTGAATTAACCCACTTCTAATTATACTTTCTGTTCTTGGCTCCTTTGCCCTTTGTGAAGCTCATAATTAAACTCCAACCTCTACTTCATGTTAATATGAACCTTGGGGTGTAATTCACACTGAACAGCAGAAGTCATGTGGTTCACAGTCCCTGTGGCACTACAACTCCACTAGAGGAATAGTGAACACTGTGCAGGCTATGAGGGAGCATAAGAGACCCAAATATGCAGCATGCTACTCATAGTCACACAAGACACTAGGAATCAGCATGACAAGAAGGGAGGAGACAAAGAAAGAGAAAAAAAAAGTAATATAATCTCAATTTGATTACCTAGTCAATGGAAAAAAAAAACATTTCAACACTGCAATTTGGTCGAGCACTTCTACTGTACAGTCATAAGGCATACCCTACGTATTATTTTAGCCACTTTTTATCCTCTCAGGTCTGCTCATGTTTGCCACCTCCCACAGAATTTCTTACAGTTCTTTCAATAAATCCAAATCCTTGCCTATAAAACTTCTATGATCAAAATCTTGCCTATTCTCTGCAAAATAAAACTACACTCTTAATCTAACCTCATCTACTCCTCCTTTCTTAGCAAGAACAGATTTCAAGATTGTATATTGTATTACCACAGACATATACTGTTGCCTAAGCACATACTCATACCCCATAGGTATCTGAAGAAATAGAGGCTACTATGGGTTTTAAATACTCCTCCCTGCCCCACACTTTCACATTAACATTATACATTATGTTTACCAAAGAACATACACAGAGATATAGCCTGAACTATGTGCTTTTCATCTCCTTTAGAGTATTTGAACTATTTCTACCTCATGTAGTTTTTTTTCATACAAGTTCCTTTCTTGGTTATTTTATGGCTGTTTCCCCCTTGTGCCTTGCAATTTTACTGTCATGGTTTTTCTCCTCCTCTTTAAATATTTTACTTCTTGTTTCTTTGCCTTCAACCATTCTTTGTATCTAAAAATTCTGGGAAATGCTCTGCTGCAACTTGCATTATACCTACTATTGCCCAGTAGCTCCAGACAGCTGAGCTTCTGAAGACAGATCACATGCATGTTTTCTACCTTAACTGTATGAGTCTCATGGACAGACAGCCAAAATCATCTTCATTCTGATAATTTTAACCTTATAGCCCTAGAAGCATAAGGAAGAGCAATACTCACAAGAAACTGCACTGAACTAACCTGGCAACAGGACAGAGCTTTCTGAACCAGGCAAACACAGCAGCCTCTACAAATACAGTCCTAGTGGCATTTCTTAGAAAACACAGGGTGTGTTTTGGTGATGGTAGGGTATGTGTCTGTGTGTGTGAAGTCTCATCCTTTTTGAAAAACTCCTTGAGGTAAATTACTTTCTTTTGTGATGGGTAGCCTAAGGGAACACAAGACTGTGGAACAATAAAATAGTCTGGAAGAAAAGACATTCCAATCATACTCACTAAAAACTGTAGTCTGATTCAGTCTTTGAGACAAAGGCTGAAAGCTCTGACTGTTCTCCACAATGTTTAAAATTGCTTCTTCATTAATAAGTGCTTCGTCTTCTTTATCAGTATGCATCCTATTGGAGTCTTTAAAAGAAAAAAAGGATGAGAAAGCATAAAACTTCCAAGTCAGAGACATCGATATATTATGAAAGCAAGACACTTCAGAATGGATTTTACTATCCAAGTATATTTCCATTATTTCCTGTAGCAATTTTAGAAAGGCTTACTCTAACAATAACAAAAACCAAAACTATTCTTTGGTTTTTCATAACTAACAATCACAACTTCCTTGGCTTACTTCTGTTAAAAGTTTGAACAGCCAAACCATGACACAGATTTATGCCTAAACAATTAGTATATTAAAAAACTCACCTTTGCTCATCTGTTTATCATCATGCACTTCTACTGTATTAGCTGGTGTACACGGAAAGGCTTCAGGAGAAAGTACTTCAGAATGTAGTGTTAGCTCAGCAGAGAACTCCTCTGATCCATTACTGTAGTCCAGTGATCCTGACAATGTTCTAGTTAATTGAAAAGCAAGTTTTAAATGCATATTTAAGGTTTGCATAGAATACTATATTTTATGACAAATGGCTAAACACTTACACAGAGAAGTCATTTTGCTTGAGAATTTCTTTAAGTCTCTTCTGAAAAAATTTTTCACTCTCTGTTGCTGGCACAAATCCACGGTCTTTAAAATTTGAAAAATATTTGTTATTCAGTTTTACTTTGACCTCTCAACACAGAGAGCAGCTAAAATTACTGATTTTATTAGAAAAAGGCTCAAAGTTGAAGTGCCTGCTAATTTTCAGTGCCAAATCCGAGGGCTGACTTTCCAAGTGTATCTAAAAAACTTTAAAATACTTCACATACTCCCAAGTGATCTCATTTGCAACTGTGAGTAACAACAGCATTTACAAATCATAATGCAATTACCCCAAGGTGAGCATCCAAGAAAAATCAGTGAACATTTTTGAGAAGTCTGGCTTATGCAGCCTCAATAACATTAGACAGAAACACAGGAAAAAAGTTAACCAGAAAGTAGTCTGCCTTAGCCAGGAACCTGCCTCTTTCCTTCTTTCAATGCTGTGTCTTACTTGCCAAATATCATTCATATTTTAAAAGAAATATGGCCTAGGTTCTATGGAGAATAGCCTGTTCACTATGCAATTACGTTGCAGAGCACAGTCTTCCCTGTGTAATGAATTTTACATAAAAACAGGGACAAAGAAAGGAATTTGTCTATCCTATTAGAATTTTAATCTAATATCACCTTGGCTATAATTCTGCAGAAATAAAATGGGACTGCCCTTGTGCATAAACTACAATAGAAAGCTTCAAGATAAAGAGATTTAGTTTTTTTGGTATTTAAATGTTTTCCATCACAAAGCATACAATCTTAACTACATTATCATTCATTCTGTCTAGAATGTTTTGCAGACAGCTGAATCATGATGTTGTTAGGCAAGGTTACATCATCTTACTTTCAAAATTGGAAAACACATACTGGACCATCAGTAAGCCTGGAAGTAAAAAAACTACATCTAAAAATCCCTCAGACATGATACACCAATTTAAATTCTGTCCTCTTGCTTGCTTCTCATTCAAAGAGTTGGATTAACAGCTGCTCAATTGTTTGGTATTTTTTTTTACCTTGTGACTCAGGTGGCTTAATCTGAGAAGATTCACATTTCTGCCTCCGTCGCTGCTTTTCATCCTCCCATATAGCTTGCAAACCAGGGTTCCTGCCAATCTGGGCTGAAATATGCAATTATACATGAAGGGAAGTCTGCCAAAATGACAAAGCATTCTTTCCCCAAACTGGATTCTGACACTTTTCTTCATCTTTTTGTCACTCTAGCCTGTTATTTTTTAATTACCATTCCTGCCTTACTCTAGGATTTGGTATTATGTAAAAGTTAAGGCGTAACTTAATTTGCTTTCTAGATCTTTGGCTTTTTCTTGTCTTCCCACCAAGTAGTGTATATATGTATATATAGGTGTATGTACATACGTATGCATACATGCACACATGATGTTGGTATTTACATTAGTATTTTTCCCATAGGTCTGAAACCATAATAGATATGCATTAAAAATATTTTTATATTGCTCTGATAAGACATTGTTTTTATAACCTCTTTTCTTTCAGAGTTAATTATTTTTCTTTAAACTTTAAAAATTTGGAGATCAACAATTCACTAACAGTGAAATATGGATTGTGATTTAACTATGATGAGCTTTAAAAGAAGAGTGAACTATGACAACAGGGTTTCTGTTCTAAAACCATTTAACATGGAAAGTTATTAACACTTCACCTTCAATATCCAGTTGATTCAAAATGTCAGCAGCTACTGCATCCACCTCCAATTCACAGGTACTTTGTGGCTCAACACCTTTCAACATTAAAGAGCTGTGATAACATAAATACCACAGATTAATTTTATCAGTATACCGAGTTTGAAACATGCATCATCACTGTTTCTTAACTGGACTATTATGTAAAACTATTTAGAGGAAACAGGAGTGACTAATTGAATACAGAATTATCAGTTCCCATTCTAACCTGAAATTCCTTAAACTAATGATCATATTCAAATCTAATTAGGTAAGAAATCTGTACCTTCAAGGGTTTAGCTTTTTCTTTTGTGAGGAGAAGAGAAAGAGCTGGCAGATAATTCCAACTACTAAAGCTACTAAAGTAATTGCAATAATGTTCTTCCTCTCAAATACAAGATGAAATGTTCTATATAACTCAGCAAACAGGACCAGGTGTGTAGGCAGGATCATGCACCCAGAAAACAGTGGCAAGAACTTTTCTTATTCACAGTTCAGAACAATGCAGAGCACTTTAACATTTAAATTTATTTTTTCTGGAGTTGTTTCTTTATTTAGCCTGGTGAATAAGAAAGGGAGTATTAACAAACCAAACACATGCTGAACTAAGGATAGCTGGTTTGAATGAATACTTGAAATGAAAGACTAGAAACAGAGTCAAGATTGCTGTACAATTATCTGATCACCTTCCTGCTGTGCCTTTTCATATCTGCAACTGTCAGTGTCCTTTCACCTGTTGCTGTCAGTGAACAAATTTTAAGCAGTCCATGGAGGAAGGTAACAAACAGAAATAATCTTTTAAAAGTCTGCTTACCCTTTAAAATCTCATTTAGGGTAACACTGAAAATCCACTCCAAACTCTTCAACTTTCTAGTAGGGCTTATAGCAATAGGATAAGGAAGTAATGGTTTTTAACTGAAAGAGGGTAAATTTAGACTAGACATAAGGAAGATTTTGTTTTATGATGAGGGTGATGAAATGCTGGAACAGGCTGTCAAAAGAGGAGGGAGAAGTCCCATCTATGGAAACACTTAATGTCAGGTTACAGGGCTCTAAGAAACCTAATGTAGTTGAAACCGTTCCTGTTCATAGCAGGAACGCTGGACTAGATGACATTTAAAGGTCTCCTTGAACCCAAACTATTTTATGATTCTCTGCACAATTTTAAAGACAATCCACTGCCATCATGTCCCTCTGTTCCCAGTCATGCCATCAGGTAGGAAACAAGCCCACAATATGCTCAAAATGCATACTTTTCATGTCACACACTTTGGGTGTTCACTCATCAAAGGATTCAAGCAGAGCTCTGCCTGCACAGTGGGCAACAGGAACTGCAGGCAAGCTGAAACTTGTATTTTCATCCCACAGTAACAAATGACTGCAAGAGCACTGGGAAACAAGACTGGGGGAAGAAGCTGCAAGAATTGTTAGCTCCCTTTACAAAATCAAACCACTTCTGGGAACAAGCAAAAAGGACCATGATACAGAATGGTCAGTGACATCAGAAATGTGGTAAAGACTTGCCTTGACTTGTCTGGAGGACACAAAATCAAAGATCTGAGCTTCCCACTTTCACTGATTTCTGCTTTTAAAACTCAATAAAAAGACCCAAAAACTAATGGTGGTTGGAGAGAAAGATTAGGAGCCTTTCTGACAAAAACTACAGTTATTTCAATTTACATGGCATATTATTCAAATTAAAAACACTGAGATAATAACAGGCCTTTTCTGAAACAAATCAAGGATTTATCATTATAGCTGTCATTAACACTTCCATGATGAAAGCAGGGCTGGCAGTCAAAACTGCACACTCCAAAGAGTTATGTGGAAGCTAATAAAAACACCTGATACACAGTAAACTCTTCATTAGACTTGAGAGAATGTCTTCCCAATACCACTGGTTCATTAGCTTGGCATTTAACATCCTTGTCAAGGTGAGCTGCTAGACACTTGCACGAGTTGAAGTCATGGCAGTAGCACTACAAGCTTCTGCAACATTCAGGTAAGGCACAAAGGCCAAGAAGTCATTTGTTCCCAGTTCAGGAAAACCCTTGAAGGGCATGTGAAAGCAGAGCTGCTTTAACTGGTCCTTCTAACATTTTAATTTATGATTAAAACAAAACCATGAGGTGCTGAGGGAGTACAAACTGCCCTGAGTACAGAATTTAACATGGTTACATGCTGCTTTGGGAACTGTTTCATCTGAGTATTTGCAATAGCTTGGTCAGCTGTTCTGTTTGGTCACCTAAAACAAAAGTGTGCAACATATTGGGAAAATTCACAAAGTAACCGTATTTCCCATTTTCCCCACTCAAGACACATTTCCTCAGCAGCTACAGTGCTGTTTTAGCAGGTGAGAAAAGAGTATGAAGAAGTCAGAACATGTCTAGTCTCCTCCCAGAGGAAGTTGATTGAAAATATGAACTATTTCATGTCATTAGCAGTTGTAATGCCTTGGAATATATTCAGGAGTGGCCTGTTCAGTACAGATCACTTTATACAACAGACCAACCACCCGCCTCACATGGCATGCATCGGGGTTTTGCAAAGAAAAATAGTGTTTTAGGTAATGCCAAAATCATGATTTGAGAATATCTGTATTAGAACAAGGTTGGAAAAGACGAATTAGCAAGTCCCAGGTAAAGCCTTTCACAGCATCTATGTTTCATTTTGTAAGAAGGAATGTAAAGAGACTTGCTCACAAGATAAAACTTGTAATACATGTATATGAAAAACAGGCTTGAGTGAGGTCTCCAGCTGCAGGAGAAGGCTGGGCTGCTTGGGATACTGATACTAATTAATTTTAAATTGCCTTTTATAAGTACACACTAGGTGAAAAACTGCAATACAAATAATTTTACTTTGTATAAAAAGCTCCAAATACATTATTTTGAGAACAGAGAAAATGGTCCTTATTTTTGAAGAATATAACAGTTTGTTCACACTATCCACTGAGATAAAAACTATAGTTTAGGATGAAACTTGTGCTCAAAGGAACTACCAAGGTTTGGTTTCTCAGATGTTGAGACAATGAATTAAGGCTACAGTCAACAATTTTTTAAAAGTGCTCACTACAAACATCTAGGTAGATCAAAGCCCTTAAGAACCTTGAAGAATAATCAATAAGGTCAGTATCTTAATTCACCAATTAATTTAATTACAGCCTTAAGAAACAAGTTTTGTAATGATCCCATCTAAGTTATTTGTAACATTAAACTGAGCATAAGAGACAAAAACTAACTTCATGAAGTATCTGAAAGGTATTCAACTGTGCTGAAAAGGACTCTAAAATTTCACATCATAATTTTCCATGCTTTGCTCATGGCAGAAAACATGTCCTTGTTTTCAGGATGTTGAAGTGACTTAAATAATGTGCACATTATATTAAAAAATCTAACAGCTAAATAAAAACATGCACAGACTGACAAGCGAGAAAAGCAATTATGACAGTCACAAGCCTAGCAAAAATCTGCAATATTACATATCTGCTAGACTGTGCAGAAGTGTTATTTGTCAGATCTCTCCACTTCCATATAAACTAGTGTCTAATAGCAAATCTAGGATTTAAAAAAATAAAGTGTCTCTCAAAAGCATTCTACCAATCATTCTGCTTTTAACACATCATGTCCAAGTGGCAGACTTGACTGGCAGATACTCTAAGTCTGATGTTTACCAGAAAAGTTTTCTCAACGGAACTCACAGAAGTGTTCCATCATTTATTATCAGCTGCCTGAATGGGATAACAAAATGTGTCTCATGTCCAGAACTCCTGATGTCAAAAACTGTTGGACAGCACTACCAAGTTCAGGTGACTGCTGCCCATTTTAG
This sequence comes from Passer domesticus, assembly GCF_036417665.1. Taxonomy (NCBI): domain Eukaryota; kingdom Metazoa; phylum Chordata; class Aves; order Passeriformes; family Passeridae; genus Passer; species Passer domesticus. The sequence goes on from NC_087476.1 coordinate 46,542,590, forward strand.
GGTAGGCTTTGTAGGTTTCAGTGCAATAACACTGCCAAGTATTATACCTAAAAGCCTTACAGGGACTCCCGGGCACTCGAAATTTTAGGCATTTGTCTACTTGATAACAGAATCATTCTAGAATTATATTTTAAAAAATGTCTCTGACTTAATACAGTGCACTTATAGCAGTGAATCAATAATTTGGAGATTTGCCTGGAGCAAAACAGGACGTGGCTGGGCTGAATGCTGTTCTTGATAAGTGGCTGAGTAGCAAGGTGCTCTCTAGCATGAAAGAGGGAGTTCAGTCATCAAGATAATTTGACATAGTTCTCAAATGTTTTTTGAAATAAGGAACCATCACTAGTATTTACTCAGCAAAATGCTGCTTATGTTATACATGTGACTTTTAAATTTTGCATATTACCTTCCAGGTATCCAGAATTGTATTTCAGCCAAGTGATATACTGTGTTCCAAAGTCAAGAAATGCCAAATCACTGTCGCTGCTTGCTTAAACAGGAGAACTTGTTAACTGCCACTTACAGCAAAGACTAGGCAGATACATGTTGGACTATTCCTAAAATGTATTCTTAATGTACACAAAGGATAATGAGTCCAAACAGACATCCCAGTCACTAAGAATACAAGACAGGCCTAGAAATTTTGTGGTCTCAAACAACATTTGACTGTCTTTTCCCCTTTTGTTTTTTCTGGACAGAACAAGTAATAACTTAAGCATACAGCTGAAAGGTAGGGAAAGATATATGCAATCTTCATATCTGATAATAAAGGACAAGGAAAGAAATTTAGAAGTTCAGTGATATTTAGAATAAACTCCAAATGCTACTGAAAATAGCAGTCAAGTGGTAAAATTACAGTAAGTAAAAAAATTTTGCTAAACAATTCACAAAAGAGTTAAACATCTCAACTTGAACTGGATAGAACTTGAAGAGGACTAGATAATAAAGTGAGGGGACTGGGCAGGTATTGCACATGAAACTAAAAATGAATACAGCTGTTGATATGTAAGTATGTTGGGAATACAGAAGATACTTTGTTAAGAAAAAAGAAAGGAAGAAAGGCAGCTTTACAGCTATTGAGTAATGCTGTAGCCTGCAAAAATAGAAACAGTTGAGTCACAATCATTTCAGGAAACAATTAAAAAAGTTTCCTTGGATAGGTATCTCATACTGTCTGGGTCAGATTTATCCTCAGTAAGGCTGATCATGACAATTATAGATCCATTAAACCAACCTAGAAGCAAATTTTCAGAATTTGAAAGGAAATGGAAGTAGGAAGGCAACATGAAAGTGGCACTGCAGTATGGGTTTGATTACAGGAACACTGTTTTAACTTGATGACTCCCATAAATAATCCAGGAGAAATTTTAACAGGCAAATAATTTTGTGTAGATACAGAACAGAGTAAAATCAGGACTGGAAAAGTTTAGATTTGTTGCTTTGCTATGGCATGTATGTCCTACAGCATGGGGAAGACAGTCATGCCAGAACACCCTTAATAAAAAAATTAATTTTCTAGACAAAAGAACGTTTAACACAGTATCAAATGTAAACAATTTCAGTTGCAGGAATCATAAATGAGTTCCTAATTTATGAAAGCATTTTAAGAGCTAACTAAATGTGAAATTCCTCTTGGTTATATAAAAAGGACAGAGTGTTGATACAAAATATGTAGAACTGAGTATAGACCAGTTTCTGTGACTGAGGTTACTACTTCACATCTCACTAATACAGCAGTGTAGTAATGAAATATCCTGATAAGGCAAGCCAGTAGACATGTTGGATACATAACCAGATCATAGTATCAGAAAACAAAAGCAGGGTAACTGAAAAGTAGAATAATAGAAACAGGATGAGAAGAGAAACGTTTTGTACTAATAAATCCTAAAATGCACACAAGCCGAATTGGCAAGACAAATGAAACTGTAAAGTGTATTGAGAACTACCATTATCATGGCACATGGTGTACAGAGAATTTATGTGGCATATTATGTAGTATTCAGGCTTTATGTTCAATAAATAAATTCCTGATGGTAGAAGTACAGCAAACAAATACCAGGGAAATGGACAGCCTTGGTATTTTCCCCATCATTGCTAATGTCCCACTTCTGGAACACATGAGTGCTGAAGAAAGACTGGCATGAGTGAGGTGCTGCACCCCTGGCTCTACACATGGAAGCATGGAAGGAGAAGGAAAGAAGACTTGTGGTTAGAGCCATGAGGAGGCATCCTTGGCTCCTGCTCTGCTGAGCTCATCCCTCTCTGGTGCTGACAGCCAGGAGGTATTACTCTGTTTTCTGTTTATCTGCCTTCCCCAGACCTGTGTAAAGTAACATCAGATAATCCTGGCCTAACTTATGATCCAACATTTAATTTTTACGTAAAGCTTGCAGAACCAAGCATAAAAACAGTTGAAATGGACTGTGAATGAAATATGCAGCCAAAAAGAAGAAACAGCCCAAGAACAACTGCACACAAAGTGACCAGAAGTCAGATGAATGCTGTTGCAAAATTCCCTTGAAGTAGTTAAAGAATCAGAAAACCAGATGTAATCAACACAAGCTCATGTTTTTGCATGCTAGATAAACCTAAAGTATGGCTTAATACACACATTTTCTACTGGGGAAGCAAATTTTCCCAGTACATAACACTAGCAGGAAGTGTGGCATATTGACCCCAATAAGCTCTTCAGAGAAGAATGACAGGATCCACCCAAAGGCTGAGAAGATTATTAGATGACAGAAGCACCTGCCAATCATTAGCAAATAGCTTAAAGAATAAACTTGCTGTAGATAAACTATATAAATCAGTAGCTTCTTATCAGTAGCTTCAGGTACTGCGAGTTTCTCTCCCCTCCCCAACTCTGGCCACAATATACCCAAAATTCCAAAAATATTTCATTTTCTTACAGAAGTAAAAGGATTACAGATTACAAATTGTAGAGCAGAAATCCCTAGGAAAAAGGAAAAGCATGGGAGACAGAGATGAAAATTCTAAGCTGAGTTTCTTATGTAGCTACCATTTCAAATGGACAAACCGAAATTCTCTGATAACACACTATTCATAGAATCAGAGTCATTGAGGTTGGAGAAGTCCTCTACGATCATCAAGTCCAACTATTAATCTAACAGTGCTAAATCATGTCTCCAAAGCACCACTTCCATGTATTTTTTTAACACTTCCAGGAGATTCCACCACTTCCTGGGCAGTCTATTCCAATACTTGACCACCCCTTCAGTGAAGTAATATTCAGTCTAAACCTCCCCTGGTACTTTTATTGTTTACTATTTTAATTATTGTAAATTAATGTAAATAATAACAATAATTAATAATTATTATAATTATTGTTGTTGTCATTATTATTTATTACTCCCCTTTCATCAGGCCATTTTATTTTGTCCTCCCACTGGTTACCTGGGAGAAAAGACTGACCCTCACCTGGATAAAACCTCCTTTCAAGCAGTCAGAGAGAACAATAAAGTCAGCCCTGAGCCTCCTTTCCTCCAGGCTAAACGCCCCAGCTCCCTCAGCTGCTCCTCACAGGACTTGTGCCCCAGACCCTTCACCAGCTTCACTGCCCTTCTCTGGACTCGCTCCAGCCCCTCAATATCCTTCTGGAACTGAGGGGCCCAAAACCAAACTGAGATTCGAGATGTGGCCTCACCAGTGAGGTCACATTAGTTAAGGATGATTACAAAAATACAGTCTGTGAACTGATGTGTAAATAATCTCTGTAACTATTAAGCTTGCTTAACTCTTCATCAAAGTCATCATTCCAAAACCCAGAAAGTAGAATTTTGCCCATTATTTCCCAACTGGATTTTTAGAACCATAAACGACAAAGCATCGGGTGACCAAGACTATACAGAGAAACTAAATAATGATAATTTGTGTCACATAATCACTTTTTTTTTTTAACATGTAAAACATGTAAGGGTCCTTTAAATGAGAGACTGGAACTCTATAACATGCATGTTAATGTATACAGGAACACACAGCACACAACAGAAAAACCTGGGATGCTGACCTTGGTATTTCATCTTCTTCCCATTCAGTGAAAGATACGTTGCTTGAATTTTCTGGCAAATGAGTTCTATGATGTTTACTTACACCTGATGTGTCACCTAGAGCAAAAGTCGAATGAGAAATCAATTAATTTATGTGGCAGTATTTTTTACAAATACCATTATATAAGGGCATTTATTATTTAATATTACCAGTCCACCTGCTCCTAAAGGATTAATAGCACTGCATGGTATCATCTTCGCCCATTAACTATGTTATCACATAAATTACCTAATTTTCTTTCTAACATATAGACATGTTCATACAAAAAAGAAAAATACACTTCCAACACAGTATTTGAACGACATTTGTTACATTCCAGTCATATTTTAGCCTGAATTCAATCTTCTCTTATTTGTTAAAATTTCAAAATAAATCATACAGTCTGATGTAAACTTCAGAATTTCCTGGGTCCACAGTTCAAATCCCAATGGAAATTAGAAGCCAAAGAAAACACTACTTCACACTTTTCCTTTTTTTTATTTGTGAGCGGGAAGGGAATATACAACACATTCCAGATACAATGGTAGTAGCAGTGAATGGAAACCTGCAATGAAGGCAGATGTTGTCTGACCTACAAATAAAGAAAACACTCTAAGTTTGCTCAGAGGTCTCCAGGTAAGGAAGTGTGCTCCAAAGTCATGCTGGTGAAGTCCTCTCTGAAGAATTCCTACCTCCCTTGAGGTCTCCACCTCATTTTTCAGAGAAAGGAAAAACAATATACACAGGATATGGCACAAGAAAGAAAAAGTCCCAGGCTCCAGGAATGGAGCTGGAGTGAGGTAGAATGGGAGAAGACTGAAAATTACACAGTCTCCCACTTCTACCTGAAAGACCAGACTGAACCTTGAATTTTCTCAGCCATGTTGGTGTCACGCACTAGCAGTTTTCTGGTATTAAATTTACCTTTCAGCCATAGCAAACACTACTGTATTTGTTCAAGTTACACTAATTAACTTAATTGTCAGAAGTCTTCAGTAATTTAAAGTTTACTAGAACATGTATTTTTGTTCTACAAATTTTGCAATAGTCTTGTCCATGTTAATTCCACTACTTGGAATATTAGGTTTAGGGATACCTCATGTAGCAAACCCCCCTAAGTTACTACAGAACTAATTGGCAGGCACCACTCCATGCCAAAAGAACCTTAGAAGCCACAAACAGAAGCAAGCAGGCTTAATTCCATACATTCCAGACCAAGCTTACTGCACACAGACTAGGTTCCTGCAAACCCTGCCCCTGCTTCACACTCCAAAGTGTACAGGCATGGCACAAAGATGTGGCACTCAAGTGGGGTGAAAAGCCACTCTTGTGCTCATGCAGAGCCAGCTCACGTTTCAGCCACACCTGTGCTGGAACGGTCCATGCACTGCGATCCCTAAGCAGGTGATTCTGGAAAGACAACACAAAATATCTGATCCCATTTGCACAGATCCAGCTCAAACCTAGCACACCTTACTGTCTGGGCTGCTCAAAAGTGATGACTTGTCCTGGCCAGCTTGTCCAGAAAGAAATACAGCCATGTTTTTACTGTGTGGCACATCAGCTAATTCTCCATATTAAAATGTAAGCTGACTATGCATGGAAACAACTCTCATTATTTTTCATTTACAACTTGATTATTTTAAGTTGATGAAATGGGACTGAATAGTTGTATATTTTAACAGAAAATACATCTCACAGCAGCTATGCCAGATTAGGCCAACTAGTAAAATATATACAATTATTTCTAAAAATTATATGCATTTCAAATACTACACCACAGCAATTTCAGTGCATTATTCCCTACCATTGCTGTTTTCATATATTTCTAATAATTGAGGCTCAAATTCCTGTATTGGTTTGTTTCTTCAGTAGAGTTAATCACAGGAATAGGAATTTAAGGACACTCAATATTCCCTTTCTCTTGATATAAAGATCTTTAAAGACAGCAGCAATGGCACATCAAGGTCTTACAGAGTCATATTACAGAAGCAGATTCAGCTACTCAAAATAAAAGTTTTGCAACAGTTACAGTGGCATGTGGTGCATGAATGAACAGGCAGCCTTCTTCACAGCCCATAAAGACAAGGAGTTGAGGAAATGAACTGCTGCACCTTCTGGATACAAGCTGATGAAGGCAGAATATTCTTGCTACAAGAAATCTGCATGTTGACCTCTCTCAGCCTTCAAAAAGAGAGACTTATCTCAGTGAGAAAAATACCACTATGAACAGGCTCCTGAGGCTGCTTGCTTACACTGACAAACATGTTAATTGCCAGACTCATTTTTGTATCATCTGCAAGGGAAGTAAGGTAAGTGTTTGCTGCACATCTTTTGGCAAAGGCTTTTACTGCTGTCTAAGAAACAATGTTTGGTCTGGCCTGTGTGACTCAGCTGTACCTGACTGAAAGGAAACTCCCCCAACACAGAGGCTGAGGAACAGACAGGTAAAGTGTGCCAGGTGCAAGCAGAGGCTGTGCTTCTACACCACTCCAACAGCCTGAGCTCAGACAGGGCTGCTGTACAAGGACAGGCTCTTCACAGCAGTGCCTCTGTAAGGCTGCACCAGGGACAAACCATTTGCTGCTCGGCTGCTGTGCCAGGAGCAATAGACAGTGATCCTGTGCCAGGGGACTCCAACAGACTGAGGCAGACCACTGATGCATGTGTGATGGGGAGCCTGCAAGGCAGAATGAATGTTCCTAGGAGCACTGCAGTCAGATAAGAGTCATTTTTTTCCTTTTATTTTATTGGATTCTTCCCCTATATAAGAATAGTTTAAGTCCAGTTGTCTCAGCCCACGCTCCTCTTCCACCCCCTTGTTCCCATTCAAGACTTAGGTCTCTCATCCTTAAATAAATCATGAAGGAGAATATAAACAGAAGAAGAATATAAACATCATGTTTTTCATCTATCATCTGAAAGATGGGGAAAAAAAAGAGCTATGGAAAAAGAATAGAAGCAACTATTTGATACAATCACATTGCATGTTTCCAGAGGCTGATCTGAATATCTGGAAGACTAAAGGTACCTGACTGTATTTCCTCAGGACTGAAGATCCTGAAGATGCTCTGTCCATGGCAGAGCTTTTGCTTTCCTACAGTTCTGACACCAGCAAAAAGTGTGGCCTATTGTTGGGTGCGAAAAGAGTATTTTCCTTTAAACAAGAATTAGTTATAAAACTCCATGGGCTAATAGATTGCTATCTGAACATACATACAAAAAAAATAAGGAGGAAATTCAGCACGATTTTTGCTCTGCCTTTTTACAGAAAGACATTTCACCATTCCTTTCAACTTTTGCTTTAGCTGTAGGAACAATTATGATTTAAGTAAACAATACTTATTTTACTAAACACTACATACCAAAGGCATACTTTTCCTACTGTTATCTCTCCTTTATAATGAAGAATTTAGAAGAATTAGGGATGTTTTCACCAAACTTAATTTTTATGTCAGTGGTATATCTGAAACGCCAAATTAATTTCTTAAAATGCTTCCTTTGCTCACAAACTAATAATTCAAATTTTACCTTAGAGGAAATGACTTCAGCACAAACAGAAGCATTTTATTTAAGAACATTGACTGTCATCAGAGCAAAATCATTAGCCATAATTTTGTGAAGACACTACTGCAACAAAAAAAAAAAGAATTTGAACTGATGTAAGAATCAAAACCATAAAAAAAGTAAGCAACAGTATTATTATGCTATCTTTCATGTCAATTCTTCAACTAAATATCAACAATTTTTCATCTTCTAGAAAAGAGGTGTGGTCATCTTGTGAAATGGTCACAGCTGCACTGCTGACAGAATACAGGTTTCTTGGTACACAGCATCTCATTTTGGGAAGCAGGCTCTTCCTCAATCCCCACACAGAGGCATAAAAAGCAAAAAAGCTACATATGGACTTTGTTTTGACACAGAAAGCAAACTTCAGGGAAACAACACAATACTCATTCAGCCAAAATAAAGCAAAAGCTTGACAGCTAGTGACATCTTGTACAAAATGGTAGTTTTTAGCCTTCAAAACAATTATTTGGTCTTAAGAAATAAACACCTTACCTTTTCTCCTTGCTTTTCTGAATTTGACAGCAGCCAGGTTTATTAAATTCATTCCATATAAATTGTAGTCTATAAAGAGTTGGAGGAGGTAGGGAATATGGGCTTCATGAGGCTGGTAAGATTTGTTCATTATGGCTCCACCTTGCAGAAGCTCACAAACTCTAAAAGACAAATTAGGACATAAATAAAAAATTATTTCAGCACAACAATATTGACATTTGACTTTATCAAAATATAGAATACTTATTGACATTTGACATTTGCCTCAGTTATATTTTTAACTTAAGAACTGTGTTTTCACAGATGAACAAAAATGATCTCTGTAAATAATGATACAATATTTGTGTGTTAGTTGCAAAGGAGATTTTAATCTTTCAGCTAAAAAACCATGAAACTCTCTGAAAAAAATCCTACAATATTCTATTCCTGCAAGTGATCCAAAAGCCACTATAGGCCATGGAAATCTTTCTAGAGAACTGTGACAGCTGTATGACTACCCAGCAGTAATAAGTTTGAAAGTCTCTCTAATTCTCCTTGACATATATATCATATAATGATATATATGTCCTTCATGGCTTTCAAGCTACATACTGTACAATCAGAAGCAGTATTTTAAAACTCTGCAGAAGGACAATGCCTCTCTTTTAAACAGCTACACATTAAAAAATAATTGCAAGTATTTGGAGACTATAAACTGGTACAGTAAGTTTATCTCAAATTAACAGTATATAACAAAGAATAGCATTAAGCATTTCTAAATGCAACAAACTGGGATTAAAAATAAAGTTTTATACCGAAAAAAGAAAGGAATAATTTAAGTGAAATGCCAGTCCTTATTTGGATAGGAGCAATTCAAACATGAGAAACTTCAAATTTTGAAACAACTGTCCTGTCATCCATTAATACAAAAATTTTATCATGCAAAATTTCACCTGCCTAGAAGAAAAATCAGACAATCCTGTCTTATGATTATGTATTAGACCTTTAAAAAAAAAAAGTTACAGTATGTAACAGCACACTGTAACAGTATGCAATCAAGATATTTCAGTTTATGCTTGGGAAATAATTCCTCCTTATTTATTCCTGAATTTACTGCAGCTACTCTGACAATAAGATTGAAATCAACAGCACTTTCATACAGCAGAACCTTATTTTATTGAGAAATAGGGAACCTGTCTAATGACAAAAGCTATTCAGTTTTCTAAGTAAATCTCAAATTTAGTAATTTTTACTGGAATTAAAACCTACCAAAATTTACTTCATAACAGATGAAATGAAGCCGTATCAAAGACAGCTACATTATTTTCCTTAAGAGTTACAGGAAAAGTAAGCTGATGCAAATTTGTTCAAATGTTCACAAGTTACATCACAGAACAACTAAAGGCAAGTATGTTTTGGTATTGCTTTCCTAACATTCTACTGCTTTAAAAGATTATTGGTGTGTTTAAAATTGGTAAATTTTAAAGTGTTTTGAACACCATGAGACAATAATTTTGGAGATTTTGTTAAGTTCCTGGTGAATCTTGCTTCAAACCGGACTTTTAAATTCAAGATATAAGGAAATCAGACAGAACTTTGTACTTCCACATCCTTACCTTTTTACCATTGCAGGATTGTAAAGATAAATCTTCATAAACTGTCTCTCCTTTTCATGGTAACCATAAAAAGGCCTGAAGAGAAAGGAATAAAAGCAAAAAGCTAGCCAGTTATGCTGTGGCATTTATTCAATGACATTTTAGTATAAGGACTGTTAAATAAGCATGTCTATCTACCCAGGTGAAGATGAAGATGTATTTAATTTAGCTCTTTCCCATTAGCCTCGTATGTAAGCAAACAAAACACCTGAAACACTCTTATGCTGCTTTGAAGCAATGAGCAGCTGACTTTCAGTAATGACTGTTCTGAAATTCTAAGGCAAGAGAGGTGAAAAAGAGGCAGGTTCTCCTAATTTCTACCTATTCTTTTCTCACTTATTCAAGGAAAGATTGTCATCAATAGTTTACTCTGCCCAGCTTTCACTATGGAGATGAACAGCTATACTACAATTTATATAGTTCTCACAAAAAGAACAATATAAAGAAATTTGGTAGGTGACCTTCTTTGTTACTGTAAAACATCAGAAAGCTCTGATTGAAAATAAAAACAAGTTATTGCAGCCACTTTATTCACAATATCTAGAAGCCACGAAAACTGGCTGGGAACAGAAATATTATCTTTCTACACTTAAACAATTAGAAAGAATGTATTTCAGAAATGCATGAAAAAAGCAAATAAAACCTAGTGTTGCACAACATTGAAAATTAGCACTTACATTGTTTTGAAGATGAAAAACTGAATGCATGTATCTCGATTACCAGATTATCCAGGATATTTTCCTATTACTCCTTATGATTTGGCTTATTTTTGAACCCTTGGTTATTCAAATTAAATAAATATTAACTAAATAATCCTTAAAATGCTAACATTCAATACAGAAAGCTACATCAAATAAAACACAATGGTCATCTTGACAGATTAGTAAATGTATGTTTAAGAGCCTCTACTTCCTGGCCTGTGCTGCTGTAAGAATCAGACACATAAACATGACTTGAGAGTCTCTGTGAGGGCAATTTTACATGAACCAAAAAGAAAAAAAAAAAAAAAAAAAGAGAAAAAGAACACCCAGAATCAGGCTCCGAGAAGACATGCCTGATCTCAGGGAACCTAGAATAATCCAGAGAGGTACAAAAAGCTGCATGGAAAGTACAGCTCTGACAGCAGAGACAGAAAAAGCCCAGGAGAACAGATTTTGCAAAATTATAGACACATAGATACAATTTATGAAAATATGGTTGTGTCAAGAAAGTTTTTTGGGAAAACCTGTTAACTATGTTAAGGTCAAAGCAAGTGAGAAGAGTAATTTAGAAGTTGTACAGCCCTGTATGAAGACATACATGGGCAGGGAATGAAAAAGGATTAGCACTGCAATCACCCAAGTCCAAGTGTTTCTATATAGTTCCAACTGCAAAAAACTATTCAAAAACAACCAAAACTCCTGTCAGGTCATACTTACATTCCAGACACTAATGATACTTTGAAAACATGTTGAACACTAGAAGATGGATTGCCTAAAGCCACATTGAGTGCTCTGTCAATGCTGAACGCCACTTGACGAAGGTAGCATTCTGGGTGCTGTCCAAAACCATCGTATGGTACATAGAGGTAAGGAAAGATACCATGCAAGTGGAGACAAGTCTTCTGACCTAAAAATAAAAGGTAAACATTTATTTTCTAATGTCTACTTTTTCTTTTTCTAAGTAGTTGCTACATTTTTTCGTATTACTTTTAGGTTCTTCAGACAGGACAAATTTATGGCGCAAGTGCAGGTGTGTTTCAAACAAAAGATACTAATGTGGAGCAGCTCTCACACTTGATTCATTGACAAAACCAAAACAGAACAGATGTGCTTATGTGACATATGCATGATTACACCTGTGTAACAACAGAATTCACTACTATTTATTTTCTTTATAGAAATAACACAACATCTCTCTAAGAATAACTTTGCATACTGAATAAATGTTGGATGCTTAACAGTTTCTCAGACTTTATGAAAAGTTCTCAGTAGCAATCACACAATCTCTCAGAAATTAAAAAGAACATCCAGAGCACCTATGAGAGCACTCAGTATTCTAGTTATTAGGGCTTAAGTTGGGATGTGGAAAAAATACCAGGCAACTTTCAACTTCTAAAATCTGTAGATCCCTCGGAGATTTCTACTGCATCTGCAAATCTCTAGCTAACACACTTCTCAGCATTAGCTTCCCTGAGTCTGCAGCAAGAGCAGAGTGAAAGGACCATGAAAATATTTGTGCTAGATCACAGTTTGAACTTCTCACTCACACAAGGCAGTACAGCAATATGGACTGGCACCTCCCAAACCCACCACATTTTTGAGGGGGGTAATCTCAACTACAATGCATGTTATCTGCTCTTTTCTCACCACAATGCAACAAAGCATGCATTTGGCGGCATCCACCTGCCACCTTTTCAGTCCTCAAAATCATTCATGACTTCTCACTGCCCAGTGAAAAACTTTCACAGGAAAATACTGTAAGCATGTGTTGCTGATTAACAACCACCACCACAATGACAGGCAGCACATATCCCTTTGCATTTTGTTTGGATGAACTCCCTGCATGAGGACAGCAAAACTGGCTGTGCTTTCATCACCCAGGAGATGAATGCTACAAAAAGGGAACACAACTTCACTGGTCCACGAAACCAATGAAAAAAACCTCCAAAAGTCCACTCTTTCAAACTGAGGTTATTTCTCAGCTGGTGGAGCTTGCCTGAAGTTGGCACCCAGTGAAGACAGCTTATGTCCATTAAAGAGCAGCAACACCAAGACCTTCAGACTGAGGATACCTACAAATCTGTGAAAAGCATGCCCAAGAACCCCACTAACAGCACATATTTTTTTGCCTTTTTTTTTAAACTGGGGTCAGATGTATTGTTCTTCAATTATGTTTAGAAGTAAAGTCATTGCTCAAAAAAATGGTACTACAAGTCCATTTTCCAAGGTAAATTTTATTCTTCTTGCAAGTCAACTCCATCAAGTCTCCTCATTCACATTGAAATACAATATGTATTCATAATGCTGAAGTCATCATCTATGAATTCTGCCTATGTCTTTAAAATATTTCAGAATAAAATTCTTATTTATGTACCATGTTTTTCAAACAATAACTCATTAAGGGGAAACTAAAGAAACTAAGAACTATGGGTTTGAGGGTTTTTTTAAAAACAAAAATAAAGGAAAGTAAAAACTTGATATGGCAGGTAACTTCTTCACCTCTAAGGTGGAAAAAGTTACATAATAATAGTAGCATGTGAACTGAGAGGATTGATTTGTGCAGTGGTAGCAAACTATTTATTTTCTATACCAAGTCACCAACAAATCTGAGTGTATACTGATGGCTGTACTTACGATTGATTTTGCAATAAAGGAGTCCACCATCCAAATATAATTATCAGAAAATTAATAGTTGTTTAAAGTCCTACAGTTTCTCTATTCAAGTTTGGTTGGCTGGGTTTGGGAAGGATTTGTGTTTGGTTTTCTATATTATTTTTGTTGCTAAGCTGGAAACAGTGGGCTGTTGTTGGTTTTTCTAAAATGTATCCCAGGATCATGTTCAGGGGGAAATTCAAACTAGCTCATAAAGTAATTTCTCTGAATGCTTGCTGCAGCTTAAAAAACAAGTGGACAAACCAACTCACCTCAAGCTAAATTTGATATTGGAATACAGACTGAATTTCTGTATACACAGATATACATTACTATCCCCTTATGAATTTCATAAATTCAGGTGTTTGCTTCCTAGACCGTGTCAGTCAGAATCAGTTCTGCACTTATATTTTTTATTTGCACTACTAGCTAGGGACTCCTTTCAAAAGCATGAATTTTTTCATATTTAAAAAATTATCTTGGTTTTAATGGCTGTCCACGTACTCTGAACTGGAGTTAATTTATGATCCCTTAGTTTTTTTATGTCATAATTTATGACAAAATTGCAAAGCACCAGAATAAACAGAACAGTGACAATCTAAACTTCCTGTACTTAAATTCGGGTTCCTTTCAAGTTAAGTAGTTTTTTAACAGTTCTTGCTGAACTGAAAATGTAGTTATACTGTTGAATAAAAAAGAGAACACATACAAAGAAAGTTTCCCTCTATTTCCTTTTGTTCCCTTCCCCTGTACTCCCCTTTATATGCAAAAAAACCCATGAAAAACATTATAGCTTTCGATTGAGCAGAGTCAAATTACCACTGAACTCCAGGGAAATCTTATAGAACACATACCCTGAGTTGCTTTTCATTTTTGATTCTGCCAGGAAGGCAAACAGCTTACTGCTGAGCTAAGACTCCTATTAGGCTAACAACTGTCAAGTTACACGGGTTTACACAGCTACTTACTTTGATCCTTGATTTATTAATTGTGATATTTGGTTATACTGCTATATTTACTTAAAATCTACATTATTAGAAGTCTGACCCTCCTAACTGTTAAGAATAGTCATGTATTTCTATCATTTAGGTAAAATCATCAAAGTGCACCAAATACCATGGTATTGAGTTTGAAGCCCAGCTTGCAGTAATAGCAACCATGGTTTGTACTGACCCATTAAAAATTCTAGTGGAATCTTTCCAACAGAGCCACAAGGAGAAAAAACATCTACCCACTGAGGATTTCAGACTACACTGACCTGCAAATTTACATGAATTAAAAACTTGGCTTGGGAAAAGGTTAATGAGTTTTATGGTTTAAAAATGTCAATCTTGTGTTCCTGTTTCTTTTTGGAGATACAAAGAAACCAATTTGTACCACTAGAATAGCTCTGAGTGCTACAGCACTCACTTATAGTGACCAGAGGTGTTATTTTTACCACTGTTCATCAGTTTCTTCACATCTGTAGAATCAGTGGAAGTGGTGCTCAACAGCAGATTCTACATATGACCACTCTCTGCAGAATTTCTGGATACAAAATTGGCCACTGATAGAACAGGACAGGCAACTGAAATGTTTTCATTTTGTGGCTTCTTCATGGACCAGAAACAATGAGGTCTGCACTGGCTGAATTACCTGAAGATGCAGCACCCCAATATGACTCAAGGAGACCGCTAATTAAAGCACTTACAAGTAAAGCTGAGGCTTAATCGTGAGTCTTTGTAAGGCAGTGAATGAAGTGGTAAATGAAGAAACACAAAAATTGCTGCTATAACTTAGAAAAAAGGCAGTATACAAAACCTTGAGAAATTATGAGATACTCAACTAGCAAACTGGCCATTTTCTCTGAAAAAAGACACTGCTCACTAAACATCAATATAGATTAACAGTAATAATAATAATAATGAATCAATACTTCAAAAATAATACAAATGCAATATTTTCATACAGTATAGAAAGAAAGCCCACCTGCAAATCCCATAGTTCTAAAAGCAAGTGGCATAAATGTTACTGAAGTATTAAAATAAAGCATTTTGCGTACTTGATCCATGAGGGAGATATTAAGAAAGTCAATCTGGCATTTTTTCTGGAAGATGGTTGCCATATACTTTACTATTAGGAGCACATATCAAGCATAATCCTTCAGTTACTTTATAATTTTTACTATTACAAGAAAAATCTTTAGCAACCCTAAGATAGAAAACTTCAATATTATCAGAAGAGAACTGAAACCACAATAATGCAATGGAAAGATACAGGAACTGACGTCTTCTGACCACCAGAATGCTCAGCCATGCAGAATGATCTGGTAGGGATAACACTGACATGAGGTCTATACAGAATGGCTGAAGCTGGAAGGGACCTCTTAAAGTCATCTTGTCCAGTCCCTTGCCCAAGCTTACAAACACCTAATTTCACAGAACAAATTAGAGAATCTGCGAATTATCATTCAATAATTCTCCTTAGAGAAGTGCTTTTTCATAATTTGTAAACATTTACTTTGATTTAAACTTCTAAAAACTTTCTTCCTCGACGATCAAACTGGACAAATTTCTGTACAAAAGAAAAATGTGAACATTATTAATAAGGGAACTTATTTAATTGTCCAGTTCAGGAATAGAGTTTGCAAACAAGACAGAAAAGGAGCACATGAACGTCTATGTATATATTCCAAGAGAAAACAGAAGTCCATCTGCTCTGGATGGAATTCCACACATACATGACTACTTGCTGGCTCACATTCCATCAAGGGGAGAGCTTCTGTAGATACTGTCTCCATTTATTTCCTCCAGAAGACTTACAATCTCATGGGAGAACTGTCTGAACAAAGCATGTAGATGATCACAGAAAGCAATCAGGTTGGCCAAGAATGATTTACCTTGATTGAACCCATTCTGACTACTCTAATTTCCAGTAATGAATGAGAACATGTTCCACAGTTGTGATACAGTTCAACTAACTTTTAATAAATGATACTCAAAGCCATGTAGCTCCTATCCTGTAATTCTTAATTTAGGAACTGTTTACAGAGCCCTCACAAACTGAACTCAATGCTGGAAATATTTTGAATAGACATTTTCTTTAGTATTTCGAAAACAAAACCAAAATCTAAAGCTAGATAAATATGACTTCAGAGAACAGTTCAATGCTGGTCTACATGCAGTCATATTTTGCTGTGATATTTCTGCTACAGAACAAGCTGATCCCATTATAAGAAGCTAAGCAAAGCCATGGGGAGCAATGGTGTGGGAGTAATATAGAGACTACAGCAGCATTTAGAAGCATATCAAAAACCTGAGATTTTAGGAAATTTGGGCTGGGAATTAATAATGCAGATGCAGAAGACAGAAGACAAATGGCTTTTCACACACTTGCAATCTACTAAAAGTACTTTAAGTACAGTTTTGTAAAGTAGGAGGACAAGTATTAGAAGAAGAATGCACACAAACACATCAAGTGTCACTACAGGATGCAGAAAAAGTCAGACAATCATAAGGGATTTATTTCCTTTAACAGCAACAGTAAAGCAAAATAATTAGAAATCAAAAGAGATGACACTACCATCTTCAAAAGAAAATTGGTATTTTCAACTAACTGTTGAACCATTTACATTCAAAATTGCTTGAAGAATGAACTGTGAATAGCGACACCTACAGAGAATTGGAAAACTAACAATCCTGTTGTAAAAACAATTCTAAAAACGAAAATTTTTAAGTGGAATATTATTAGAATGCAATGTCAAAGTAATTTGTTCATGCAATAAAAGTTCCTGTGTCTTCAGCAATCTCACCCTTTCTCCCGGAAGAGGCTTCAGAGAGCAACATCAAGTTGTAACAGGAGTACATCATCTACCCTGCATGGTAGGAACAACACAGACATGTTGTGCACAGTTCAGATGGTGCTTTCAGTCTAAGCTATGTTGCTCACTGGGGTGGGCTTGTCAAGCCTGTATCACTGAATACCATCAGAACTGAGCTACTGAAAAGGCACAGGTCTCAATTACTTTCTAGTGCTAACACAGCCTGTGAATCTGGCCACCATTCCTTCCCTCTGACACAAAGCAAACAAATAACATACACGGACTGGTAAGTAAGGTAATGCTTTGATGAAGACAAATCCCCTTCCTAACAAAACTTGGGAAGATCCTTCCCTCTTATGATTCTTGCTAAGTCGTTCAGAAATCTAAGAGTTCACACTTATAATCTCAAAGAGTTCTTCAGTAGTATATTACATTAATGTAACTTCTTCAATGATTACATAAAACTTTCAATCTTCTCTCAAAGTCATGAAACAAGTCACCATTTTCACAAGGACTGAGAAGAAAGGAAGAACTACACACACTGCAGTCCTGGATACAAGAGAACACTGAATGTCAGAGAAACAAGAATATTGAACTTGGGCCTTACAGCAGCAAGATATCCTCCAAACATAATCAAGAAGAGAGTGCAAAGACCTTATTTGTCATATATTAGATATTTGTGCCAACACTTTCAGTTTTTCCCTAGGGTGTGAGAAAGCAGTTATTTCAGTAACACCTGTAAATGGGACAAAAAAATATTTTTCTTACATTTCTTGAAATCCAAATTGAGTGTTTGGTTCTTTATTTAGCCAGTAACTGTTCCTTGCAACATGTCATACCTCTAATGCTTATGAAGACCAAACCGCCCCACCCCCAAAAAAAGAAACCCAAAAAAACAAACCCCCCAAAAAACCAACAAAAAAACCCCAACAACAACAAAAAAAACCAAAAAAAAACCCCAAAAAAACCCCCAAAACAAAACAAAGACCCCAAACAAACAAAAAAATTCCCACCACCAAGAAAATGAGGCCTTTGACTCACTGCAATTAGATTGTACCTCAGCCTTAATGCAGGGATCCTCAGTGAAGAAAAGCTGGGTTTTTTTGTCTGTAATTTAAAATTGGAAACCTCTGTATAACTAGATGCACATTGGTGTGATACCCCGAGCTGTGGCAGGAAACGAAGATCAAAGAAAAGCAGATCTCTGGGCAGTATGGAGATTTGAGCAAGAAGTCCACAAGCTCCCTTGAATTTGGTATCTTCCAAAGAACAAATTCCCCTCCGATTAAGGTAACATCAAATAAAATTACATTTGAAACACTGATTTTTACTGACATCTCCAACTGACATCCATGCAATTAATTTGCTCACTGACAGCTTTTACATCAAACACAAGTTGTGTTAATAATTTGAAATATTAGGCATAAGAGACCAGGTGGTTTACCAAGTCCTGTCTTCTGCAGTCTAGCAAGCAATGCAACAGTCACACAAAACTGAAGACCATTAGATACTTTGAACTGTGAAGCACCCAAAGAAGAAATAACCTTTGAGACCTCTCAAGCTAGAATATACATTGGGAATTACTGCTGATGGAATGCATCAATGGTAAGTTCCAAAAGCAAGGCTACTATTTTTGTCTTACTGAGAATTTTTAACATATATTTTTTAGTCTAATATGTAAGAGAGGCATTGATTTTTTTAATATATAAACAATGAGCAAACCCCAAGAAAAAGCACAAAAGTTGAAACAGTTTATTTAACACATCAACTCAACAAAAATATTCTGATTATCTCCATAAAACTACCTCCTCTTGACTGGAATTGATTAGGATGGATCTTTTTTGAATCCCTGCTGAGACATTAGAAAACAATCTCAGAAGTACTACTGATAAGCCTAGCCATTTATAGGATGAAAAGGTAAATCATCAGAAAGGAACATCTATTCCCTACTGTTACCACCAAGCAAAAATAACTGAAATATAACTCAAAACATTTATTGTTATGCAGTCCAACTAAAACCAGAAAAGTCCAGATTTGGATGAGGTAATTTAAAAGTATCTCCAGAAATAATGGAGACCAAAGAAGGTAAGCATCTCAAAAAGCAAAGATAAGCTATGTACAAACCATTCTTCAAACTGATGACTGTGAGTTACAAGAAACAGCCATAGTATTTTCTTCTTCTCTTAAGACACACAAGGTGAGGTAAGGTATTCACTTATTAAGGACCCATCCATAAAATGAAACCCATACAAAATATTATTCTTGCTTCCTCTATTGACAGATTATTCATGTAAGCAGCTGGACAGTATCAGTAACTATTTCTAGACTGAGTGTCAAAAATCACGATGAAGCCAGCCAGCTAAAATGAGCTAAAACACACAAAGGAGGCAAATGCAGCTGGCTATAGACTCTAGCTATCATACTGAGCTCTTGGCACTCACAGGCTGGCTGCCCAGTCCAAGCTGCCATTCTGGTAAGAAACACAACCACATGAAAGCAACACAGGCAGACTATGTTAGACCACACTGACCCAAGCATAGCTGAATGGAAAAGAGTGTATTTACTAGTCCCAGGTAAACTGATGAGGTGTGCTTCACCACATCCTGCAAAATATGAAAAAACAAGTCAGTAGTAAAAAGGGGGAGCAGAACAGTCACACAGCTTTTGGTTTCCACTTCCCTCCACAACTGTTCATTAAAGACTGACACTGCCACACAGGTCTATCTTACTGGTCTTTCTTGGTGCAAGTAACACAAGTCACACGTAAATGGAGAATGGTGCACAGATAGATATTCAAAGAAAAAGCTTTTGTGGTAACTGAACTTTCCCTTCTACAGGAGGCTCATCTTCCTATGAAATATACTGCAATGTGTGCACTGCTCCAGCCACGACTCATCTCTCTGTCCTGTGCTACACAAAACCAACTGAAACAATTTTGTTCAACAGGTATTTTTCTGTCAGCTGCAGATCTAGTTGGAGAAAAACCACCATAAATTATCACCAAAAACTTTTTGTAACTCTAAACTGCAGGCAAAATCTCTCTGGCCTTGTGGTAATGTTAACAGTGTTTTCATCAGTATGATCCTTCATAGACACTTTTCAGAAATGTTGACTATAAATTCCTGGACAACACCAAGCTTGTGTAATCTCCCTAAAATTACACACTGTAGAGTATACACATTCTCATGAGTGACATTAGTTTATGCTAACAACTAAATGACATCACGTTCTGATTGTTTTCTCTTTCTGTATTCTTCAAACAGCACTAAATAAGACTATAAACATTTCTTGAAATTTTTTGTTTTGTATTTGCATTGAATTCTCTCACTAGCAGGTAACTGTCCTTTCAGCCCATTCCTTGAGCTGATGAAAGCTAGAGGATGTGCTCCACAAATACAAGCACTGCTCTTAGGCTACCCATAAGCAAATTTGCAACACTTGGTACTTCTTATCACACATATCCTATTATTTCAATAAAGGAATTCTTAACATCTTTTTTTATGTTTTAGGCTTATAATTTTTTTTACAAGCAGCAACTTACTAGGAAGTACTTCCTTACTACAAACACCCTCCAAATTTCTGTGTAAGCTTTTGCAATGACTACGTGGTGTGTGACAGTAATAGCAGAGGACAGACTCTCATGACCCAGGAAATAAACTATGTTCCTAATATCTTGTAACTCTGTGTTCCAGGTTTATGTGGCAAGTGGTTGGCAGAGGAGAGGTTGCTGTGGCAAGAGGCCAGAGGCTGCCCTGTGCAGGATGCAGCCAGACCCAACAGACACACTGCAGAGCAGAGCTGAGTCCCCCAGCCAAGCTGGGGACACTTCTGGGAATGTCTAAGAAAGGGAACACCAGAGTCAGAGGAAAGTGGAGGAGGAACATCTCCATGGAAGAGCAGATATTCCCTGCAGTCTATAGAGGATGCCACAGTGGAGCACAAAGATATTCCTGAAGGAACTGAAGCCCATGGACAGCCCACATCAGAGCAAAAATATGAGGAAAAAGGCAGAGAGACACCATTATGAACTGGCTGCAACCCCCCTCCCATTCTCCATGTGAGCTTGCATGCCAAGGGCACGGTATGTGAGACCACAAACTTGACTAAAATAAAGTAGTCCTACTACCACAGCTTATGTTAAGTGATGTATTGGTATAAACATTGTCTGTTTGTTGTGCTATTTAATACATAATTAAACCATGTGGGAGCCAGTATTATCCTCCACAATAAACACACTTAAAAACATATTAGTGAAAGATATGCCTGTTCATGAATCTTCCAAAAAAGGTTGTGCATGAAGGTGGAGAACATTCAAGACACTTCCATGTGGGGGAGAAACTACAGCAAGCAGACAGAAAGATAACATGCTCTAGATCCACTGAAGCTTTTTAAGTTGCGATTGCACATACCTCAAATCCTTATTATAGTTTTTCCTAGAGATTCTCATGACAGGATCCTTCAAGCAGCTACACAAGGAAAACAATTTTCATGTGGTAACAGCAGCACTAGGTGTGCCATGAACCCATCCTCAGCCAAACTCAATTCTATAATGCAGTTACAGAGGAAGCAGTTCCATACCTCACTTAGAGAAACCATATTCTTGAAAACTGGTGGCCTGAATCCTGATTTATCTAACAGAATTGTAAATCCTGAGCAATTTGGAGGTTTGTATCACACACATACACAAAAATGTTACCAGCCCCTTTTCGTTCATATAATTTTTAACCTTCAGTCCAATTTAGCAGTTGTCCAATAATTATACTTATCATCGACAGATACTCAGGATTAACTTGAGAGGTATCGTGCAAGTGCAAATACAACAGTTTTAAACAGTGGAAACAACAGCAACATTAGAAAAAAATCAGATTACAGCACTTTCCAGTATTTTTTAAAATTGTTTTCCTTCACACTAAAGAATCACACTACAGTAATGTTTTATTTTATTTTGCCTGTCAATATATTAGCCTCCTTGCTTTACAAAAGACATACCAGGGTAAGAGTCTTATAGAAGAAAAAAGTCCTTGAAACCAAAAGTAAATTAAACTAGCTCTTTTTGGACTTTTCCAAGGTATTTTAAAAGAATCTACATTTTAGCTTTTTGGCTTCTACTGCAAATACAGTCCGTAGGTGACTGCCACACCCTCAGCTGTGAGTACTAACAAGCAGAGTCATTACTGACTCGTTTCCAAGTGAACAAAGACCGTATCATCCACACTAAAGCATGACTGAAGTCAATGGATGCTAAATGCAGGCACAGCATTTGTCAGTCTTTAAATGCACTATTTTTATGCTGTCTTCTTTCATGTTTTACAAAATATGTAAATGAATGCTCTTTCAGTAATATAGCCAACGCTACTATTTTATTCTACACATTTTGCAATACTATTAAGTATCTTAATTCCTATTTCAGGGTTTTCTTTCAACATAATACTTTCCTTCCTCACCCAGAATTAGGCACCCACCCCCCTCTTTTCGTCTTCTGTAAACTCTAGTGTCTTTTGGCAGCACTGGAAGGGTTTCATGGCTATTTGCCTGCTCTAGGCCCTTGCTTCTGCAAAGAATGCCCAGACCCTATCCTTGTCTTAGGCTTGTCACCATCATTAATTGAGAACACACACACACACACACACACACAGAGTTCTGCTTCTTCACATGACCAGAACTACAAAATCTTTTTCTGTTTCAGTGCTACAGCAAAAAAATTTAAACATATGAGCACTTTACAGAAAGTATGTATCCAAAGACCGCTTGCCTTGTAGAGATCATTTCATGTGGTTGTCTTGTATATACTCAGCAACCTTCAGAGTGGCTGTAAAGACTGTGTAGACTGGATGCCTCACTTGCCAAGGCAATGTATTTATAGCAGTATCTGCATTCTTTAAGCAATGTTTAGAAATGTTACTCAAAAGTATCTGTTGCAGATGCAGGGTCACCCAGCCCAAACACTCCTATTTTGCATGGTCATCTCACTGGCTATTCTATTTTAAATTGCTGAAATTTTGTGCACAGCACAACTAAGTAGTGACTACCTTTCTGTGCTGAAAACAAAGGGTCTCTCCCAAAAAATCAGCCAGCAACCTAGTTTCACATTTTAAGCTAATGTCAAAATATGCTGAAGGATTACTTCTTCTCTCCACTGCTCTGTTCAGATCTGAATTGTCTCTTACCACCCTTTGTCCCTTTCCCCAAATCTATGATAGCAGTGATACACAGGCAGTGTCACAGAATCACAGAATTACGTTGGAAAAGGCCTCCTAGATCAACTCCAACCTATGACCAAACACCACCATGATAATGAGTGCCACATCCAGTCTTCTTAAACACCTCCAGGAACAGTGACTCCTCCACCACCGTAGGCAGCCCACTGCAATGCTCAACCACCCTCCTTCTTGTGAAGAAACTTCCTCCTAATGTCCAACTTAAACCTCCTGTGGTGCAGCCTTAAGACTGTATCCTTTGTGACTGAGATACTAACTAGTTTTTCAATAAAAATCAAAATAATATTTGAGCAATACTGGGATGGTTTTGTCTAATAGCATTAATAAAGTGTGCATCAATAGCAAAATAACTGCATTAAAATACAAAGATTTCCCCTCCCTACGTTCTCAGTAGCCCTATGGCTAATATCCAGTTAGCACAGAAAACAACAAAAAAACAAATAAAACCCCCTAAAAAACACCACCACAACATAACCCAACAAAAATAAAATACACTCAGCATGAAGAGGGGGCGCAAAAAGAGAAACAGAGATTTAAAAAACCGCAGAGTGGGAGGTGTTGGTGTTGGAGGAGAACAGGGCCAACCTACTGACAGAAATCTTAGTGCCAGAACAAAGTGCTACTAGTAAAGCCCTTGACTCCTCATATATTATTTAAAGTGTATTTGTACAACTGATAGTGACCCTCACAAAACCTTACCTACACATGATACAGAGCAAAGACGTGGAATCTGCAAGTCAGAACAACATGCTGAATGATTTACTGGCATAATGCATATCTCATCTGTCATAGCAGTCAGAAATTTATGCCGACGAAGCAGACACCAACGCATACAGAAATGCTCATCATTGAGGCAGATGAGTATCACTGTAGTAAACAGAGAGCATTCCCACCTCCCCCTCGGAATTTTTACTGTGATGCTGAGTAGGTCATATGTTAAAAAGGCAGAGGGAGCCTTTATTACATCGAGATAGTTAAAATGATTTAGAAAATGGCAAAGTAGTTACATGCTTAAATTATTAAGCACTCTAATGTTACAGAAATTTAAACCATAACCTTCTGTTGAAACCCCACAAAAGTCTAAAAAAATTAAAATCTAGTATTTTAATGTTGCAATCTCAGTTTTTCATATACAAGTTACTATCATTACCACAGCTCAGAATGGCATATAACTTCAAAAAAAAATTATAAATACATCAGTATCACAAGAAAAGAGAGAGGGTTTCTCAGAGTGAATGTGTCATTTGGATTGAATTTTTGACTGGGGATGATAAAAAAGATTATGCCTACTCACTGAATAATTAGTTAGAGTCATTGAATAAAAGGTTAGAGTCATTACTTTGTGCTAATTACTAGGGAAAATGAGAAAATATAGTGTTTTATCATGTTATTGAAAATCATCCTAATATCTCACACAAAGGAAAATATTCTTCGCATATTTTCACTCTTTTTAGTGAGTGCAACCCTGGTGTTCTTTTAATCAAGAATTTATACGGAACACTGATAAGCACACACATTATTCAACCTTCTAAATCAAGATTAGCCGAGGCCAAAACCAGCAAACCTGGCAAACAAACCACCTTTGATTCAGCTAGTGCTGTATGCTGTCCTTTGTGGTGAATATATACTTTCTCATTTAATTCCAGCTCTATAAGAGCAACAACTGCACGAGTCACCTTGTGGCTGGAATGAAAAATGTACTAGATTCCTTAAAAACTTTAATCTAAAACCAGTTTTATGAAAGTACTGCATGTTCAGCATCTGCACACATCAACTTCAGCAAGTGTATCATGAGTGGAGTTTGATTGCAAATAGTACAGCTGAAGTATTAAAAATTTACTTCTCATACCAGCACACAAGAAATTACATTATAAATGTGTATGAATTCATTCAAGTTAGAGGTAAAGAACATGTTCACTGGTCTTTTTTTTCCCCCTAGATTTAAATATCAAATTTATTTTAAAATTACCTATGAATTACTGTTGAAAGATAAGCATGTTTTAAGTTACTATTTTCAAAGTAAATTTTAAAAATACATACATCAAAGCATATATAACTGTCCATTTAGATTTTTGAGTTTTCAGATTACAGTGAAATCGAAAACATTTCAGTGGTTAGATACTACTCTTTCCCCCACCCATTTTTAACCTTAACAATACCTAGGAAGAAGTGAAATAACACACAGTTTTACAAACCTGGAAATTCACTATACGTGTTCCTCAGTTTTTAACTTTGTCCTTTTATTTCTCTAAAAAAAGTAAGGGAAAGAAAAAAACCAAAATACAGCATAAGGAAACAAACAAACAAACAAATCTCAAAATCTTCTTTGTGCTCCATGCATTTCCATACAAAAACATCTTCCAGGTGTTTATGCAGAGAGAGATAACATTGAGAGGTCATTCTTTAGAAAAAGCAATTTGGCTGTACAGTAGAGACAAAATCAGATGACATCTAAGCTGTCCAAGTCATCTGGTCTTGCTCCTGCTCTCCATTTCTCTTTTGAGACTGAACAAGACTGTGGAAATCTGCACTAGGAACTGAGCTGGAACACTGACCTGGCTAAAAAAATCATTCTGCAAAACAATTACCCTTTCAACACACATCAGTTCCCCAGGTTCACCACAACTGCACATCTCACTGTGCCAGCACACACGGACACAAAACCACACAGGGCAGCTGTGCACACTTCTTGCTTCATACAGTAGCAATGCCACCTAATAGACAGCATATGCAGCACCCCAAACCATCATCTAATTGTTAGCTACTTTAAAAGCCAAGGGAAAAAATTCCTGTACTGCCACATTCTTACAAGTGGAAAGGAATGGCTGGTACACACATATAGCCCTTATGTTGTACCACTTCCACAGAGAGATTAAAAGCAATTATCTTCTGCAAATACAAGAAAATACCAGTTAACTAACTGCTCTAATGTATTTAAGCAGACATCTCTATATGTTTCTTACTTCTAAAGCAAGCTGGACAGACTGTATTTTACAGTATTTTTGGGAACCTAGACTGAGAAAGCAAGTAGCTTCCAAACACTAATAAAACAGAAAAGGATTTGTTCTACATTTTCAAGACACAAATCCTATTTTTCTTATCACTTGTAAACCACATCACATGACTTCAGTTTCATGTGGAGAAAAAGAACTAATCCAGAGTGTAAAACAAATTAAGTATTTCTAAAACTAGAGCAATATTAATGTTACTATAACTGCACTATAACTGCACCAGAGGTAGGCTATTGAATGGTGAAAGTCACATTTCTGCCCTTTTTCACATTTAAAAAAAGAAAAGGTGATGATGGTGGTGTTGTTCACAATAAAGAAATGCACCAGTAAAGTTTTATATACTTTACAGTTATTTGCTGGTCAACATAAATGGGCAGAATAAGAGACCAGTGTGAAATCGTGTGTTCACACTGTAAGGCTATGGGAGCACAAGGCAACAGAAATGAATAAAATCAGAACAGTTTGAAGTGCACCATTTTAAGACAGATTTACTGAATAGCTACTAGTCAGAATACAGCTGTGATTCCCAAACTGATTAAAACAATTAAAGAAAATGGAAACATGTCATACAGCAATATACTGTCTTTCCACAAGTGAAACTATGCCAGTTTTGTAATTATACATAAAGACCTATGTAAGGAAAACAAATATGCATGAAAGTTCACAAAGAAATTATAGCAGAAGAAATTGGCTCAGCATTGGAGATTTAAACAAATCTGCACAAAGTTACTGTGTCAGAATTATGATTTACTAAATTACTCTAAAGAAGTGGAACAAAAGCAATCTAATTGGAATACACCCAATAAAGGATTCAAGACACACCCAGCACAATCTGCCGTTAGACATGCAAAAGAATGTAAATTTATTTAAACATTCGGAAAGAAGTTAGACTATTGTTAAGAAAACTCTTAAGAAGTACTGATGATAGAAATCAACACTGTGGCTTGCCACGTGACCAGGTTTACATTTTTGCTCCAAAGAAGTTTGAGGTTAACCAACTAATAATTAACATCTGCACTCAACTGGAAGATATATACCTCTAGGGATGTGTATTACAAAACAGGCTATTTTCTGAAGTACCTTTATTCTAGTTTTAAAAAGTGCTTAAAAGTCCAATTTGTAGGTCATTGCTTATAAAAAAAAATTGTGGAGACAAGCCCCCTGTGTACACTATAAACATGCATAAAGTAACTTTCCTTTTTCTAATGGAACCACATATAATAAGGGTCTGCAACTTCAACTGGAGCTAATACAGTCAAAATGATTTTTAAAACATTCCTAGTCCCAAGTAAATTATTTCAGCAAAAGAAGAATCACTGCAAAAATAAGCAGATTCAAGACAGTACATGGGTAAAATTACTACTTTTCATGTAGTTACCACACCATGTTTAAACAACATGAGCTGTCTTGTTACCTGCCTGTATTTTAAGGCCCATGAATCCTATCTGTATGTGTGAGGCTCTTTATTTGCAGTTTCCTATCTTTAATTATTTCACTATGTGTACTTCAGTCCAAAAGTTGTATCACATATTTTGTGGTAACATTGACTACATAAAGATGCTTCTCTGCACTGCTGTTCCCTGAAGAGACGGAGGGGAAAAATAAAGTATTTTATTTCCACATGTCTTATTGTCAGAAGAACAGACCTGCTATGAATCAGATGGTTCTTTTTTCTTATTCCAGAGACCCACCTTTTTTTTAAAGCATGAGATTAATGCAGTCTAATGAGTTAAGCACCATATTGCTTCAAAAGGGACCAGCAGCAGATTGGACCCTTTCAACAGGTAATTCATCCTACATTAAGAGACCAATTTTAGAGGGACCATCTCTCCAGTGTTTCAGAGGCACAAAAAACTACTTCCAGAAACAGCAAGAAAGCAAAAAACTATTCCCTGCCATGTAAATTTAAAAATATATTTTACAGGGGCATGTTATATACACTCAAATTTGAATAAGTTGGAGGAAATTTCAAGCTGTCACCATGAGATGCATTTTCTAAGAAACTTCCTGTATTTTCTATCATATTCTAAGTTTCCTTCCTTTTTACCTGTGTTATAGTCACCAAATAAATTAGGCTTCCTCCTATTAGTGTCCAAGATGAAACTTCACAGCAATGTGTAAGACAAGGCAAAAAAGCACAAAACCCCCATAAATGCACACAGAGAATCACATCTTTGTGATATTTTTAAAATTTTTTATGGAAATATACATTTCACTGCCTTTCTTAAATAGAGGAATGGTCAATGGACATCACCTCCTTAAAGTCTTGTCAGGAGTTTATTCAGCTTAAATAATCAAAGCCAGTGATGTTAAATCAGAAACATCAAATGCAACTTACACTACCAAGCAAATAATAATGATTCCAGGTATTAAGCTTTATGAGAAATACAGAATACAGAAATGCAGAGTGCTTGACAGTTTACCACTAGGGAGTATGAAGTCCTCTCTACTAAGCCCATAGTTGCACTTGCCATAAAGTAGTGACCTGAAAAATACTCTCTTCCTTTCTTAGCTCTCCTTTTAAAAACTGGGATTTAACGAGGACAATATTCACTCAAGCTGGAGTGGTTACCCTGTGATGGACATAAATGAGTAATACTGAATTTGGTGAATATTCAGTGAAGGATATCTACTTTCAACAAATGAAGCCCATTGTCTAGAAGAGACCCAATCCTCTGCAACTGGTGAGGATCCTGCACTAAATGTGATGATGTCAGCTGCTCCTTCTACAACAACAATTATCTCTCAATTCCACTTGAAAATTCTCCAGTAATTCATTCTGACTTGTATTTCATCAACATGGGTTGTGCAAAGTGAAACTGAGTAAGAAATCTCCAAAGGCATGGAAGCTGCTTTCAGTGGATGGTCTGACTATTTGGAAACATTTGTTTTCAAAATAATACTGAGCCATATTTTGCAATGAGAACTCACGCCCTCAAAAAGAGACAAGGGCAATGGCAATGCCAGGAAAGGTCTCCTAATGCCATAAATCAAATCAATACCAGTGAAATATGTGTATTGTCATAAATAACTCCATCTGTCTAGAAATAAAGGGAACTGTTTCAAAGAATATTGTGATGATCAGAACACTTGATGCTGAAGTGCTTAACACTAACAGGAACAAAAATACAACTGCTTCAGATAAGAACAGCCAAGGCTTTTTCTTTTTATTTCACACAGTACAGAAGCAAACCACATCTGGCCTGATGCTGTGCTCTCCTGATGCTGCTTTTTACAGTGTTACTTTTTATATGCTAGAAAGAGGTTTGAATTAAAACAGACTGGGCTTGCCAAACTACAGTTGTATTTACTAAAACAGTGGCTTTATTACAGTGATGCACTTGCCTGATCTTTCAATAGATCTACCCAGATCCAGTACTACCTGAAAAGGTGTCTCTTGTGTCATTTACATCCCTCTGGAGAAGAGTTTCCTCACACAAAGCAAACAAGAAAATACCATCTACCAAAATATAATAAGCATCTGAAATGTTTAACAGTAACGGATAAATAGTGAAGCCCAATGATCCTATGAACCCAAACACTGTGCTTTTACCACTGGCCAAAATGCTACCATACATAGCTTATCCTCTTTGAATGGGAGAAAGAAACAAGTAATAAATTAGTAAATAAATTCTAGTCACATCACATTTATTTTAAAAGGTATGCATTAACTACAGGATTTTCTCTTAGAACCAGAAAGAGCAGACAGGAGGTAGAAGCCACTTGCCCTTTATGCCCTGAGCTACGTGTGAGAGCACTCAGCATTGGCATTCTCTCTTAGGTCACAAGCAGTTGGAAGAATCCAATTCTGCACATGCTGAATTATTAATCAGATGCATTTCTAAGGACAAGCACATCTCAAAGACTGGTTTATCATGCTAAAATTTACTCAAATTATGCATTTAACAGCTGCTCTTGGAAGACAACAAAGGCCTCTACTCTATGACACTGACCTCCTTCTCCCATAGTAAAAAAATGGCACAGGAGACACCCCAATTATCCACTGGCACATTTCATGGAAAAGTTACATTTAGTTTCCAATTCTGATTCCATTGTGGCAGTGACACCAGCTGAAGACACTATAACAGATTGCTCAAATGCTTTGAAAGCACAGGCAAGATGTTTTGCCTGTCATCCCTGGAAGTATGAGCACATGCACAAGTTACAGCAGGTTGAACCAGCACATAAATTTACAGTATATCAGCTGCTCCTGCTATGACAGTTTGCAGAGCTGTTACTACAGGGTAACACCATTAAAGTGGTGCTGCAAAGCTAGTGAGCTCTCTCATGAGCTCCAAGATAGAGAAAGTACAATCCTACCTACAGATTTTACCTAAACTCCCAGTATTTTGGGTCAGCTGTTTACATACAGCTCAGATCTGCACAGCCAGTGAACTCTGAAGTAACACAAGGAGCTTAATTGGGATCTGGAACTCAATTTTTTCTACTTCACAGACCTGTAGGAAGTACTCTGCACTGTTGAGACTGAACTACAAGCAGTATTTCCCAAGCAGAAGCAACCCTGCACTGATATAGCAGTGAATCATATTGATGCAGTGGACTGATACTGAATGGTTTTTTTCCCTAAGTTATGGGAGAAGACTTCTTTAATTTGTCTGTATTCCAGGACATTACAGAGCTGGTTGTCCAGTGGCTTACATGATAAAAACAGCCATTCTAAAAAGATCTATATCTATCTTTAGGAGAAGTTGTGGCTACCACTTTCTCCTAACAGGCAGCTCAGAAGTCTTTAAATTCCTCTCTCTAGAATTCTTCATTGCTTATGTTTTTGTTCAAATTTAATTAGCCTGAATTTCAGGTATTTTTTCCCTGTGGTTTTCTTACTAAACTAGAACTCATCACTTCTTCACAAGCTCCTGATACCATCTAATAAAAGTTTATTTTAATATCCTCTAGAGGGGAAAAAATGTTTTGAGCCTTCTTCAAAGCCTTTTATATTTTTCCTACATAATTTAAAATGTAATGCCACAAAGTCACACTGTTTAGCACATCTGTTTCACAAATGCTACCTTCAACCCCTGGCATTCTGTTGTAACCGAAAATGACATTAGCCCAGCCTCTTGTCTGCAATGTCCTGAAATTCTTTTCACAGTCGATGTTTTCCATACCAGGGACTTTGTTTACATTCTTTGTTCTTACACACAATACAGCACTTTGAACACTCAAACTCTACCAAGTGCTCTACATAACTATGTATGACTGCTACTATTCTTCAGCTTTCTTGAATTCTATGAACATTGCATGTAACTTATACAAACTAACTGAATGATCAACTTGCATAAAAGTTGATAAAATAGTTTATTATAAATAAGTATTATAATCAGTAACTTCTCATGTGGAATATTTATGCTCCTTAAAGAGATGAAACCTCCAAAGTTACTGAACTTTCCTAAAGACCAAGCTCCAGCTCTTACTCTGCAATCACATGTAATTCAAATCAAATGAAAACATATTGTATCAGGGGATACAGTTTATCAGAAAAATTTTATCTTGAATTTTACATTGCAGTGAGAATTTAAAAATTCTCAAGCAGTTCTATCCTGTGTCCTTCACTCCCAATAAATGACTTTAATAAGTTTTACTACAGTTATAAGGGATATTGTTTAACAGGCCAGAAAGAGCCAATATGTTTGTACTTCATGGCCTACAGCTAAGGAGCAATAAATTAAACAAGCAGTACAAGAACAAAAACCTAAAAATGTATCAATAAGAATATGCAAAAAATATGCAAAAATATGCAAGAGTATGCTTATCATAGAGCTCAAAACTAGTCAGACTGAAAACAAGATACATTGTATATTAGAAGCCTAGTAACATTTCCAAGTACATTCATTTTATCTATATATATATATAGTAGTTGGAGCATGTGGGTGTGTTCAATCAAATAAGGAACATTTTGGCTGAAATGTATGCATTCTAAAATTTTACTTGTGGGACTAAAAAAGCTATGTCAAGCTCAGATTTATTTACTTATTTCCTTTTTTTTTCTCCTTTTCACTTGTGTTACAGTACTCCTATTTTAACTGTGCTCATTTTGACCACCAAAGTTGACAATTTAAATCTTCTGAAGGATACTGTGCATGCTAAGTGCACTTTTAAATGCCAACAATCAAACACAACCTAAGCTGAATGATGCAAACTTTACTAAGTGTTGGCTGTTTGCCTTTCCTCCATGATTGAAGATTTAATCACTTACTCACTTAATATCCAGTCTCTCCTGAAACTCAGTTCTTACAGGTCTGTAGCACTTCGTCATGAGCGACCAGAGCGCATCTCTGTTAGCTGTACTGAGCTTCTCCCTTATATTACCTGGATGAAATCATGCTCCTTTATCCAAACAGGATAACTACTACACTTCCATTTTTAGGGAACCACAAATTATCTGTCAGTGTGTAGTGGCTTGATGAAGACACTAGAAGAAAACCAAACCACGGAAAAGGTAAAGTAAGAAAACTAAAATTATGAAGTTTTTCTAAATACTTCTTGTAACACAGACTATTTTTCTCAAGTAGGTGCAGAATATCTTAAGTTTGGTGAAATTGATATATATAGATGATATTCCTTCAGAACTGAGAAACAGTTCCATTAATAAATACCACATAAAAATGACTTAATACATATTCTTTCTTTAATTCAAGACAACAGAATGAAATATTTCAACAAAACAAAGAAGAAAATCTGAAATACAAACTAGTTGGATAAATCAATTTTTAATGTAGGTATATTAAATGTGATTCCTCTGTCATATAACAGATGGGCAGAACAGTTGAAGTTGGAAGGCACACCATCTAGTCCAACCTCCCTGCTCAAAGCAGAGTAATCTAAAGCAGGTGGTCTATGGCAATGTGCAGTACTTTAGTTAAGGAGTTTTTTTCCTCCATTTGACTCCAATTTCTACACAAATGTGTTTTAACAAATGTTTAAGCCATACAATCACAACTACAATTAGCCTTAAGTCCAACAAAAAATTAAAAGAAAAAGCAGTGGGGTAGTTTTTCTTCAAGAAAATAAATATAGTTAACTATCATGTGTATGAAGTATCCCAATTTGGCATTAATTATATTGGCAAGTCTAAAGTTTTACAAAATTTGTTTCAGAAAAGAGATTCTAAATCTGAAAGTTTGCTGCTGCACCATTTAATATTCACGTATGTATGCTCTTTTACTCTTTTCATTGATTATCAGCTTGTACAGGCTTTACATTTTTCAGAATGCAAGTAACACACACACAAATATGGTATTACTTTCTAGAGCTCAATGAACAATCAAACAAAGTACTCTGACATTCTGGATCACCACTACTGGCATTTAGATTGGTGCAGTTTTAAGAACTATTGTTTCAGGCTCTCTGACAGCTCCAGCCAGTTGTATTGACTTAATTCTGGTGTTGAATGTTTCCTTGCAACTACAACTACAGAACTGGTTCTCATTTGAAAAAAAAAGTTAAAATGACAAATCACAAAACAAGGGTTTCCAAGAAGCTTTCTTTTGTCTCCTGCAATTGCTGCAATTATTCTTAGAAGTCTGACCTTGCAAAAAAATTCTTAAATTGAAGATGGCAAGGAACAGCATGTATTATACAAAACTGTATACAAAATTGTACTAACAGAACTTTATTGATTCAGGTTTTGAAAATTTATGTCTACTAATTACCATGTTTAGAAAAAGGTATCAAATACTTATACAAGCTTAATACAAAAATTTCCCATATTACTACATTAAGCCTTTGAGTTGAATGGATCATCAAAAGCAACAGGAATGCCCAAAGAACACAAAGAACTTGCATTTCCAATTCACGGAGAAAGTCATCATCACTATCCAGCTGCATCAAAGTAAATCCTCAATTCTGATCTGTAATCTGTTTAAAAGCTGCATATTTTAGTAATAGGATGGAGGCCATCTACATTTAAGACACCCAGAGGACTTAATTAGGCTCCTCAGTAGAACGTGGTAATTGGAATAGCAGCATCCAAACCAAATACAGACATCTCACTGCATTAATGGAAGGTCCACATAGACTAAGGGTTTTCATACAAAAGCAGAGCTAGTACACATAGGAAAAAAAACCAAAATAACCAAAAGCATGGTGCAGAGTTTATGATTAAATGTTAGTTAAAAGCAGGAGCAATGTGGACAGGACAGAATTCTGCACACTTAGTAAGTAAACAGGATAAAGTCCCCTTAGCACATTAACAGGTAAAACTTGCAAATAACACTACAGATTAGCTATGAAAGGTAATTTAATGTGTTTTTAATATAATTTTTTATTAAATTATAAAATCTTTGAAACCAGTTTATTCCATACTAGTTGTTTTTCTGTAGTGAATTCATCACTTTTCAGAGCTTACAGAAACAAGCATGTATTATTAGGTCTTTACTTCAGCTGGTGGCAGAATACACATATGGTAACCTTCTCAAACCAGTTTCCCCATGCTACAACTATTGGAACAGTAGAAGTTACCTATAAAGGAAAACAAAGAGAACTAGAAGCTACTGAACACGTTTTTCTTTTTGTTGCCAGAGAAGCAATAGTCTTTATCCCTTCAAAAATAGCTTTTGCTTTATTCACGTGTTCAGATATACCTAGCAGGTGTTTGTAAAACACCAGTCTGACTCTGCATCCTCACTACTCTTTGTTCATCCATGTACCTCCAGTGGTATGTTCTACTTTTCATGCTGAGATCCTCTAAGAGTGTTTACCAGCACATCCTGTCAGTTTACATGTCCCCTGAGATCTACTACAGCCAGAGGACTGGAGGACTACAAGCCCCAAAAATAACTTTAGCTGAATAGTCACAACAAGCTTGAGTAAGAAATGTGCCTGAATTCCAATCTGTGATTTCTCCTGAAATCAGTTAGCTTGACCAAATCTGAAAATACAGCTAGGTTGTTAAAGTAAACTATATGATATGCTTTTGGAGAAGAGCCAAAGAAGCACTACTACTAATTGCTTAGTAAAGACACACCTTAAATGAGAACTTAAGAGTCTGCCTCAGAAGCAATTATGTACATTTTCAAGATTTGAAAAGAAAGACCATGTTCCTGAAGCCATGCAACAACTTCACAATAATGATCTTGTATCAGGAGACTGATGAAGAAGTTCATACAAGTTCAGAAGTACACTGAGGAATCACAGCTCCAGGGCTTATTTGTCCCCGAGGTCTGTTGGACAGGTATTGATCCAGTTAACTCCCAGTCTGTAAAGATTACTGATTAGTAAATGGTTTTAGGCTGTTGAAGTATAAAGTTGCCATCATCTCTTGCTCCTTTAAAAAAGAAGTAAAACATTTCTCAGGATGTACAGTTTTGTAAAGCAATGAACACTACTCAACTAGAGACCCCAGTTCAAGTCCAGACAAATCTCTGAGAACACTAGTACCATGGAACAGAAATTTTCCCATTCTCATGTTTCAGATTTGAAATTATGCATGCTTTATTTCCAGTACTAATGGTTTCACTTCTATTCTGGACAATGATATTTATTTCACTGCCCCACCTCCTGGTCCTTTTCAGAGAAATGTTTAACTCAGTTCTTTGAACAGCAATGATGAAATTATTAATCAAGAGTTTAAGAAACAACTGACACACTTGAACTTGCTCAGGCATGCAAAACAGAAGAACCTGGAAGTACTGATAGCAAAGTTCAGAACAATGAAGAAAAGAACACATTTTCTTATTTGCAATTAGACCAAAAGGTGAAAACAGGATGATGTAGATTCAAATTATTCAGGTTAGATTACCTACCAGTGCAGCACTGTGCCTGTTTATAAATTAATACTTTACTTCTACTTATATTTTTATAGATATTAGAAGCATTTTCCAAAGCCTCAGAGGAAACTGACAGAAAAAATAAAATCTTAACTCTAGCCCCCTACTCATGAGACTGCTCTTACTTTTCCAGTAGGTGTTCAAACAATTGGACAACTGAAAGAAATGGACCATAATCAGAATGAAAAAATCTGTGCTTAAAAAATATTTACATAGTTGGGACCAACACTTCTCTGATTATTTGGAAATCAAGTCAATTAACTTCAATGCACTTATTTTACTTTTGATATGAAGGTAATCAACAGTAAAGCACAGACCCAGCAGAACTTCTCACACAGGTGACTGCTACATCATGGTACTAACAATTATGGTTGTGGACTGGGAAAACAACCTGAAACCCTCCTGTTGGGAGAAAATAATAATAAGTCTTGTGCAAGCTCAAAGAAAAGCTGGCTATTAAAACTTCCAGGGCTCTAGCCTTTTCAGAAAAAAAAACCTTGCTCTTGAAAAAGCAGAAAAGAACTGCCATCTAGTTCCAGAAGACCTTGAAATAAAAAAAAAAAAACAACAATGAAACCAAAAAACAAAACCAAAAAACAGGTACAGCTATTTATTTTCTTGGCTTTGGCCAGAACAATAATTCACTGCTGTCACTGGGGTGTTTTTGCACTGCCCTGTTCTAAAATCAATGTTCAAAACCTTTTAATTATATGTAGTATAAACAGATTTTAATTTTGTCAGGAAAAAAACTTTAAGAGAAAAAACCCCTATGTTTCCAACTCTTTGATGACAAAGGCAGTCTTCCAAATAAGCATCATTTAAACCCTGTGCCTGCAGAAAAATTGTTCCTCTGCCTTTACTGTTGCTATTCATAGTTCTCCAAGCAGCTACTAGTCCTGACCAGATGACTGTAACAAATTCAAACACTTCTGGCAGAGGCATGTTTATTATTTTCCAATACGACTGCCTGCCAAGTTTCCCTGTCCAGGATTTTTTTTTAAAATAAAGGAACTATGTGAGCCAAAGTATGTCAGGGACTATCCTTCAAGCAGTTCTTTCAGGAAGTGGAAGTGCACTATCATATATGCCGACTTATACTTGAATATGGTTTAAAACCATGAGCAGACATAGCACAGTCAAAACTTCAATTTTCAGAGCACAAAAGGCTATGCTGCGAGTCTTGAAAACCACTTATCAATAAAGAATCCTCAATATCGTTCTTAGCACACAATAAAAAAAACAAACTTTAATGAAATGGGTCTTCTTTAATTCTTCTCAAAATGTAATCTTTTAACAAAACCTTCTGTTTAGTGACTTTCCAAAATACATATTCGACAATGTCTTGTGTCCAGTCTATTGCTCATTAGGTTGCTGTACAGATCTGCACACAATACTATGGCATAAAGGCACAAATCTTACCAGGAATTCTTAGAAACACTAGTGCATGTCATTATCTTAAATGATGGTCTTGTGATTAAAATACCTAGTGGCACGAAAAGGAGGATGAATCCCACTTCAAATCTACCATGACCTTGTACAAAAGTCATTCAATCCCTCGGATTTGATTCTACATCTGTAATAACCAAATTAATAATTGATTAAACATCCTAAAGCACAAAGCCATTCACTAACCACATACATGGCATTCAGAGAAAAAAGTCATCACACAATATATATACGTGAAAACACTCAAAACCCACTCTTCGCAGGAGATGAATTAAAAGAAAGAACAGTCAAATGTCTTTGCCAAGATTCTGCACATTACTCTCAGCTTTCAATCTGAGCATAATCCTAACAAGGCCAATTTGAAGGAAATACTATCTTGCAAGAGTTTAATCCAATTGAAAATAACTCTAATATGTAAATGTACAAAGTAATAACCAAATAACAGTGATACTGCTTAAACAGGCAATGGTTTGATATGGTAAGTACTTTGATTTATCTTGCTATTACCAGGTTTTCAAGTCTTGATGTATAAAATTCTGTTTAGGATGTAAGCTGGGGAGCTGTGTGAGAGACAAAAACCTGAAGATATGACTGCATGAAAAATAGCAATCACTTCAAAATTATGGTCAAAAAGAACTAAAAACTTAACCTCATACACAAATCACAAATGAGACTGTAGGGTCTCCTTATTCTCTCCTACAAATAAGTAACTACCCTTGACAATTATGCATAAAAAACCCCACAGGACTCCAATTACTGGTTCTAAATAAAAACATCTGCAGCACATTTCTATTAAAAGAACCAATCAAACAAAAAATGGTAAGAGTGGAATTCCTAGAGATAGCCAGAAACATATTTGTTTTATAGATACTGTGATTCTTATATACTACTGAAAAATAAAGTCTTGATGTTATATAACTGTACTGACAAATTTCCTTGCATCTAACTGATGAATTGTCCATTGAAATTTTGATGTCTCACGTATTAAGAAACTGTTTTAAAACAAAGAAAGATCTAACACATGGTTTCTTAAACAGTGGTGTGTTAACAAAAAAAAGTCTGCTCCTGTGACATTTGGGACACACTGATTCTCTTATTGTGGCTGCTACTGTTCAATAGCTGGGGATCAAGAACTCCATTAACAAACAATTACAGAACATAAATATTTGTCTCCCCACTGAAAAGGTGCAAGCCATTTCTAAATAGATATTAATTATAATCCACTGCATTTTTTTCTCCTTTCACTTAATAGAAATCATGAGTCTTAACTCAATCCAAAATTTCTTTTGTTTCACTTTATTTCTCTGGAAAAGATTGCTCCATTTTCATCACATTCTTTACTAATAGTAGAAAACATCTGTTTGCCTTTTTTTTTTTAAACTGCTTGAGCAAACTCTAATACAAAACTAGAACAATTCCAACCATCACTATCTTTCTTTGGACTAAAGCCTTTTGTCTATGAATGGGCCTATGAAGAAATACCACTAAACCTCATGAGAGGTGATCTTTAGAAGCCTTTTTAAAGCTAAACACCTCTACATACAGCTTGGTCATGAGAGAAAATGATGTCCAGTTGCAACTGAGCTTATTTTAAAATGTGACATGAATTCCTGAATAGCAAAAGAGCTTTTGACCCCACTGTGAAACTACAAAAAGGGTCAAAGAGCAACAATTTTCACTACAGATGTGACCTGTGCTTCATGACTTCAGAACTAAACTTGAACTAACTCATAAAAGCAGAAATTACCACAGGCCAGATTTACCTTGGAGTTAGGGATGAGTGTATACAGAAGCTATTTGCCAGAAAAACAGTTGGCACCTCATCCTTTCACATGGCTAGTCTCCAGTGTCAATTTGGAGATTTCCTTGCTCTAAAAGGTCCAGCTACAAGAACATATGTCAATTCAAAAAAAATCCACTTCACTCCTTGGTACTTTTTTGAGATTTTACACAAGAGCTGCAAGGGAAAAAGAAACATTTTACTTTAAAAAGTAGCTGATTAGTACTCACATAGTAATAACAACTAAGACTTGATTATTTATTCCTTGGCTGGAACGCTGGAAAGAATTTCTGGAATTGCAATTAAGGTTCAATTCACTATAACCATGGAAAGCACAACATGCCTTCTCTTTCACCAGTACTCTAGGTTTCACAGAAACAAGTAACAAAGTGACACTGAGAGATTCCGAGTGGCACAAGAAACAGTAATATTTAAGAATATTTAGAAAACCATCACCAAAAAAAACCAAACAAAAACTGCCATCATCTCCATATAAGTTTACTAGAAGTAATTTCTTTTATATCAATGACACTATCATTCTTAATTAAAAATTTCATCCTTGAACTGACTGTTAAACAATGTTTTCCCAAACATTTGAATTTTCCCTAAAAATCCCCATACAAACAAATGAAAGACACACTTCGAAGCATAATGACATGGGACTGCTGTCATATCCAATCACTCTGGTATTGACACAAAGATTTAGTGGACACATCTCCCTACCACATATTCCTTCTCTACTCCTCTGAAAACTCTAAAAAATGAAGGGCATCAATACAACAGCTGGAGAATTTTCCAAATATTACTTAAATGCAAAAAAAAAAAAAGTGAAAAATTAGTCATATCTAATTTAAACATACAGTTTTCAACAAAATTTTGTATCATAACATTTGTAACTGCTATACCAGGTTCTAGTCAGTCAAAAAAACTATGGTTCTGGGTATGCACTTAAATACACTTTAGATACTGAAGAGCTAGGATTATATTCAGAGTAGCAGAATATACCTAATTCCATTACATTTAGCTACCTTAAAGAATGGCTGGTATCTTTAAAAGATAATTTCACATTTGAAGAAATAAAGAAACTGTTTTAATATGGAAAAAAACAGGTTAGATGGAAAAAGTTGAGATTCCTTCATGAATGCAGATGAAATGGACTTCTAGTTCCCAAAGATTTTTTTTTCTTCATCTGTTTCTCCTCCTGTAATCCTCACAGGAACATGTCACCTCTAGTACCAGAAGTATCCTGTTTTACTGTTCTGATGAACTCAAACAGCATACTTCTGCAAAGCTTCAGTGTGTGCAGTAATTCAGAACACAGCCAGTAGAACATCATCTGCCTTTCTCAGTTACTCATTACAGCATCAATATGCAGCTCACAAAACAGTCTGAAGCTGTGAGTTATTTCCAGCTCTAGAACAGTTGAAACCTCAATTACACTGTGCTAACAATGAACCCAATTACTTGAGGACAACAGATTGAGTCTACCTCCAAAAAAAAACCAAAAAAAAACAGAATACCAAAAACACATTCCAAAAGCCTCCTTGGCTCAGCAAGCATATTGAATGATTCCTTTCCCCTCTCTTGCCCCTTCCCTACAATTCTAAGTGTTTTTCTAGAACAAAAGCACTAAAAAATAACCACACCTGACCATTCACTTGTCAAAACACAAGCCAAATAAAATCAGAAGGCTTCAGAAAGCAACATTTATTCAATGTGATGGTTATTGTATCAAATTCTGGGACAAAGAAACTCTTATTCAATACCGCACACAATAAAACATTTTAAATCATTAACCAAATAGAGAAGAAAGAAAATGCAAACAATGGATTGGAAACTCATCCAGCTATCTGATGTAGAGATTCAACTGTATGATCAAGTTTTAAGTTTCAGCTGATGGCTTCTGCAAAGCAGCTGTAACAACAGACAAGTTTTGTACTACTGTAAACACTGCATGTGCTTCTCCCAACCCTTATATGCCAAATTATGAATCTTCAGACAATAAAAGCACTTATACTACCAATCTTAAGCCACTAGGTTTTGTCTTAAATCAGTTTCTTACTCAAGTTTCTCTGGCCAACTCCACTCTGATCTACTGTTATTTTTCCACCACCATTTTATCTCCACAACTTTATTGCCAAACACATAAGCTTCAGCCTCTCACCATTACATGTTCTGCTGTCAGAATACCAAATCCCTAGTCATTAGGGTACTACAAGTACAAAATGCAGTCACTCATCCTTTAAAAAGTAAAATTGAAACATTCATGTAATTAAATGGCTTACTGTGAGTCAGATGGCTACAGAAGCCAAATTACTAATAAACATAAAATACTGCATTGCTAGTGGTTTCCATAAGAGAACAACATTCTAAAAAAGCCAAAGACTAACCTGGAAAGGAACAAGATAATGCTACGGTTTTCTTACAATAAATCAAGCTTACACAACAGAAGTAAGATTCTTATGGAAGTAACTGAGTAACATAACAAACAAACAGGCTACAAGAAGCCCATTGGCACCGAAGAAGAGATGATCAGGTTGAAGAAATGTGTTGTTTTTCACACCATTTCTGTTTTGTTCTGCTTCTGAAACCTGTCACATATGCACCTCATATTATGCAGGCCCACCTATCTTACTCAGCCAGCAAGAAAAGCATTTTCTTGTGCACTCATTATTGCAAAGTCTGGCTTGAAGTCTGGCTGGTTTTAGTTTATTTCTATTGATACACTGGGAAGATGAACAACAGATATTTGTATTTTTTATTTACATTTTCCCTTAACCTAGAAATAATTCAAATTTTCACAAAAGTAGGCAATACAAAGGTGTTCACAAACTGTATAGCACTAATGAGAATATGTAGCTCTTCATTGTATTTTACACCTCTTGGACAGTTCTCAGTCAGAAGTACTTTGTTTTTCTCTCTTCTCCCACCACACAGAGCAATAAACCTCACACAACATCTCCTGTACCTCCAGCCACAATTCCAGAGATAAATTTCAGGGGATGAGTCAGCCCCATGAGCCAAAGCAAGCAAATCCAAAAGGGAGCAGCCTTTGATAACTGGTCCCTGTTATTGCAACTCCAACATCAATATTTTCCACAGTCCTGGCTCTCAGCACTCTCCTTCCTCCAAACTCCCCCACCCCCAGCTCACCTCACATGCTCTACATATTCCTTTCTGATCCCAGTCTTCCTTTCAACACATCCTACCCTTCCCTTGTTTTTCCATTCAGGATATCCCTCCTACAAAATTCCACTTCAAAATAATGACTAACAATATTGCCATGCCATCTGTTTTTATAACATACCACTCTTTCTACACCTTTTAACACTCCATTTATATAGAACATAACTTTTCTGGAATGAGGACTACCCCACTGTCCTCTACACCCTGCCTAAAACAACTGGTTTTGATTCTTAAATCTTTCATCTTTAATATAGCAGTGGTTAAAAATGACTATTTATTTCCTTGATTAGATTTTAAACTGCTGGCATAAGAACACAAATTCAGCAAAACCTGACATGCTGGCACAATCTGTAAATGCTTAGCAGTACTTTATTCTGTTCTTCCCATCTATCTGAAAGTGTGCTGATGGGGTTTTTCTGGGGTTTTTTTTGCTTTTCTTGTTGTGGGTTTTTTGGGGTTTTTTAATGCATCAGACTGAAACCAGGAATCTGTACTGTAAAGACACTAAATTAATCTCTGCATGGAAATTGAAGGTTTACAAATGCACATGTCAGTGCACAATTCCTGAAGAACATCAAAAAACCCACCACCAACAAAAAAACACAACCCAAAAAGCCATAAGAAACCAGAACAAAGAACGATCTGAATTACCACGGCATAAATGTACAACACATGTCACTCTTCTCAAGGATGAAAAACATGGGACAATTCAAAACTGTATTTCCAATACAGAACACCTTTTTAGTCACATGATGACTGATATTCAGTTATTTTACCAAATTTTCTTGTTTTCCATCAGGTAAAACATACCATCAAAACCCACAAAATCCAGATCCAGGATTTATTAGTTTTACACAGACATAACATACCCAAGATATCTTACAGAAATTTTATGAATGTTACAAAACAAACCTTGCTGTGATCAGAATTGAGATGCAGTGCTTACACTTCCATCTCAGAGGATGGCATGTTAAAAAAAACACTGGAGAGCTCTAAAACAGATTTGACTGTTAATGTAGCAAAGAGAGGAATGAAACTTATGTGTGGAGAAGCAGCCTTGCAATAACAGATCACACAGGCCAGTCATTTCTGGTGTACTTTAGAGGTCAAAACTCAGGTCAACATTGTTTAACATCTTCATTAAGGACCCAGACATTGAACACGTGCACCTCAGCAAAGTCTGCAGATGATAAAATCTGGAGGAGTACCTTACACACCAGAGGGTCCTGCTGATGTTCCTAACAGGCTGAAGTAACTGGCAGAACTTCATGGAGCCCCACGAGGAGAAATGAAAAGTCTCAACCTGGGGAGGGGCTGGAGGCAGACTGTCTGCAAAGCAGCTCTGATGGAAAGGACCCAGGGTCCTGAATGTAAACAAGCTGACACAAAGAAGGCCAAGAGTGTCCTCAGCAGCATTAGGAAGAATAACACCAGCAGGTGGAGGGGCATGATGCTTCTCCTCTACTCAGCACTGGCGACATGCATCCTGGAGTGCTAGCTTCAGGTTTGGTTTTCCAGCACTAGAAGTGGACATACTGGAGTCAGGCCATAAAGGTAATTAAGGGCTGGGAACATTGGACAAACAAGAGAAGGCTGAGTAAGTCAGGATTTTGTAGCCTCAGGAAGAGGAGGTGGGAAGATCTTACTGATGCGTATCAAGACTGGACAGGAAGCACTAAAGAAAAGTGAGTGACTTCTCAGTGGCACCCAGTGACTGGACAAGAGGCAATGAGTACAAACTGAAACACAAGAAACTTTTAAAAAAGTCTGGTGGTTTTCTTTGGTTGGTTGGTTTGGTGTGTTGTGAGTGTGGTCAAACACTGTAAGTCGCTTAGA
The DNA here is from genome assembly GCF_036417665.1 of Passer domesticus. Taxonomy (NCBI): domain Eukaryota; kingdom Metazoa; phylum Chordata; class Aves; order Passeriformes; family Passeridae; genus Passer; species Passer domesticus. The sequence continues at coordinate 46,586,750 of NC_087476.1, forward strand.
CAGATTGTGGCATTTTCATCCTTGGAGCTGGTCTAGAGAGTCCTGATTTGCACATGGTGCTTGGACTAACTAGACAATCTCTAGAGATGTCCCTTCCGACATGAACATTAACCTGAGAGTGAAAACACACTTCTACTGTAAGAAATAGATAAACAGGTAGCCCCCAGTAAAGATGGCAAAGTGTCAGTTCCACAAAGCTAATTCAAACAGCTCAAACCTTAAAATATTTGATACCACAGATTCATCTTACCTCAGTGTAAGAATCTGCCTGTAATCTCTTCTGATTTCCTACAGACAGCAAAATATGTTTCACTGTTTACAAATGTGAATGCCACATATCCATTTGCTTAATGGTCAATGGACAAAGACATACAAAAACATAATGATTCATCAAGTATTTAATAACACTTTAGCTAGCTTAAATATGTAACTTTTCAAAAGAAAATACAGAAGTTTCTGTATCAAGAACTCCAGAAAATAGCCTCTTCATCTGGTAATAAGCATTAATAGGGGTGGTAGAAATAAAAATTTGTTCGTTATTGATCTGAAGGCAGTACCTGCCAACATGAGGGCTGAATCAGTTTTCCAATTCCCACCACCTAAAAAGATCTCTGCTATGCAGAAACCCACCTAGATAGTTTCAAACACAAAATGAAAGACTCATTATATATCTCATTATACAAAACTCGGAAAACTTCTATTGTAAACCTCCCCTGAGGTGTAATGTCAGGTATTATGGATTAGGTGCAACATTCCAGAGTCCTTTCAATATTCATACTGAGTACCGCGTGTTGATATTGCACCTAAAATAGGACATACAGCTTTTCTGTAGTAAACACTGGTTTAGTCAGCAAACAGCACAGAGGCACAACCTGAATATCAATAAGCAGGGCTGCTCCTACTTTTTCTCTAATTTTTAGGAAAAAAACCAGGTCACTAAAGGACAAACAGCTTAGCAATGGTCTCTGTACTGAATATTCTTTCTTTTCTTCCTCTTTCCAAATCTTAATCAGTTTTCACCAACACCACCAAAACCTTCCAGTAACTTTCACAGCTGTAGGGCAATCAGCTCAAAGACAGCCAGCTACCTGGCAACCTTCCCACACCGTCTGAATGCAACTGTGCTTGCCTGGACACACAAACAGGCTGCACAGAGCACCTGGATACTCACTACTGACCAGAGTAATCTCTGTAATCACAGAACGTTTGAAGTTAGAAGGGACCTCTGGAGGTCACCTGGACCAGATTCCCTGCCCAAGCAGGACCACCTAGAGCTGGCTGCCCAGGACCACATCCCAAGAACTTTTAAGTGCCTCCAAGGATGATGACTCCCCAACCTGAAACCAGTGAAGGCATGCACATATACACAAAAGTAACATAACATGAACTCATAAACATGCAGTCAACATGACAGACTGCAAATATATGAGTTGGGGAAGAAGTTATCCGAAATGGCTGTCTGCATACTGATCACAGGAAGGCTGCAACATACAGACATCAAATGGTTCCTTAATAAGCCATATGGCTCAGCCCAGCCAGCAAGTGTGAAGTTTTATTTAAATGCCCTGCCAAAAACCACATAAACTTCTGCATACCTTATAACTCCCCTGTAATAAAAAGCAGCTCTTGAAAGAAAAGAGCCTTAACAAACATGCATGAATAAAGCCTATGCAAGAAGTGATGTTTCAGACAGTCCCTGTATCTGGTACAAACTTGACTGGTATTTGTTTAGGTTCTTGTATATTTTAGGCTCTATTCTCAGTCTCAACTATATCACTGGCAGAAAAATACTGCCTGTTTGCAAGCTCACATACTTGATTATATATCTTTAAAAAACTTTAAAAATTTTTACACAATTGTAACAAACAGGGGCAAACATCCAGGAAAAGGAAAAGAATAAAGTCCATTGGTTGTCACCTCAACATCCAGTGATGTCAGGCCAGGAGGATGAGATACTGGCTTTGCAACAGCTGGAGATAACAGCCTCTTTAAGGTGTAATTAAAGAAGAAAAAACTTTTCAACTGCCAATTGTCCTGAGATTTTGAGGAGCGCGTCTTCTGTGACAAGAGACCGAATCTTCAGTGACACTGTCCAATTATTATCAAAAATTTCAGCTGCTTTGCTTGTGAGACAGAACATGGACTATAAATCTTTCAGTGTGAGTGTTCATACTGCCTCCTTCCAAATGGTTATATGTTCACCATCATGCTTCTCAGAGGTCCGCTGCACACAGAGGTCAATCAAGTCAACCAAGGGTAAAGGACAAAACCAAGGTAATGACAAGAGTTAGTAGAAGAGGGTATTATTAAATGATCAATACTGGAATTCTGAATATGAGAGACTGAGAAGAAATTGATAGCAGGGTATTATCACACCTGCTTCCTTCTTTCAGAGATTTATCTTGTCTACTCAGACTGCAAAAATTACTAAGCAGGAGCTGTTTCTCACTGAGTGTTTACACATCATCTCATCCTGCCAACCTCAGTTGTGATACGCATGTGCTTCTCTGGTAAAATTAAGAGAGACAACTATTTTCAGACTAGTGTGCTATTTTGAGGAGGTTCATTTTACACACTGAAAAAGAATACATTCCAACCAGCAGCCGAAAAGCACCCTTAAAAGTATATAACAGAACGGCAAATTATAGCTGAGATAGATAAGCTCCTGGCCTACTTCCAGGGAGACTAATCATACAAACCAATCCCAGATTCAATATAGATGCAACTACTTTGTGGGACACTTTGAAGTCTACAGCTGATGGAGTTTTAAGGATGTAGGGTCAGTTATGTACATATTTTTTCCACTGAATTACAACAGCACAAAAATATTCAGTGACTTGACCAAGAGGTACTCTACAATAGGAAGCACAATATTGTTTAGGAACCCAGTATCTGGATTCTATTTAGAACATGAATTCTGTCACAGTATTTAAAAGTTTATTTAAGAAACAGAATTTTAGCAATTTGTATATAGACAAGTATGAAATTGGTTACTTAAGTTCCATGCTAGCGAAGCAGAATCTCAGTTTATTCAGGCAGCCTCTCTTGCTCAAACAACCCTGCAGACAATCTGTACAAAGTATGTAACAAATGCCTCTTTAAAAAAGAACAACTAAAAAACCAACAACTAAAAAAAATCCAGGTTCTTAAAAAAACCCAACCAAACACAACAACCCCACCAAACCCCCATCCCCATCAAAACCCAACAATTTAGAAAACACATCCTTTTAAATACATGAGGCAATTTTTCAAACAGTTCTTCAGAAGTATGAGAAGCCTGTCAGTGTAAGATGCAGAAATGCTAAGCTGGAAGTGAAACTACGATGTATAACACAAAAATCTTTTAGGCCACACTGTAGCCCACAGAATAACCCTTTATCAAGAGTTGTATGCTGCCATGTTTTGGGAAAGAGTGTGAAAAGGTAAAGCAAAGGCACAAGCCTCACCACAATGGCTATATCCTCTTTTGCTTCTTCTCACTGTGAAGCCACAGAAGAAAGTGGAAGTGTTAGCAAGAAGTAGTACCTCCTTCTGGGAAATGGAATATGGGAAGTAGCAGCAACTGGAACAATGCTTATCTATGAACACCGACTAAGGAAACTACAGGGAATGACCACTGTGGGGACCAGTGTCTGAAATAGTAGTGAAAATGGTAGTGAAAAGTGAGCTGAGCATAGAAAGCAGCAAGATCCTGCAATGAGTTCAGTCCTTTTCAAATGAGCAATAACAGAGTACAGAAAGACGTAGCCACTGGATGGGATCAGATATACAGCCTAGCCAGGTCAGTGAAGGGGGAAAGGGGAGGGGGAAGAACAGAAGAAAGAAGATAAGCAGGCCCCTTCACTGAGTCATACCAGAGCTACTGCTGCTGGAAGGGAGCCAGATTTTAGCTGGAGCTTTTGCCTTGACTTTTCTTCCCCCCTTGCAGAAAACTAAGAAGTGAAAGCACCAAACTTAGATGTCTACCTGAAATATATTAAGATTTTGCTGACTGTAAGCCCCTACTCTATATTACATTTAGCCTCAGAAAAACTTGTAATCAAAAGCATGCAAAAGTAACTTAAAAACATCCTTTTTTTTTTTTCTTGACTGGGTTTTTATGCTGCCCTGAATAAGATTCTTTCTTGGATCAGTGATTTCATAACGTAAAATTCAAAACAAGACAAATACATAAAGTGGCAGTTGAGGACAGCAGTTGTATTACTCCTCAAATTACACATTACTTTTTCCTACGTAAATTCCTAACCTGCCTTCTCCAAAGGCCCTCCTGTCAACTGAACACACATTTCTCAGCCTAACACCCTTCAAAAGCAATTTAAAAATGTGCACCTATTTTTGTAAAATTTATCACATATCAACCTCAAATCACACACCAAAATTATTTTTTTGCTAATATTTCAACTATCTGTTTGACAATACTCATTATCACACACCAACAGGTATCTCCCATGTGGTTTATGAGTAGTATCCTCAGCTACTTGTGTTCGTTTTGTTATGTGAAGTGATAATTTAGCAACCTCAGCTTGCTTATTAATGTCTCTCCTAAAATGACACCCAGTTCATCTAGTCTCCCTAATTTTTTTATGAATGGATTTACAGCTTGGTTCTTTCTGCAGCTGAATAAGCACCTGACAGAAACACTCAACTGAGCATTCATGTACATGTTCTGAAGTGGTCAGTGAAATCTTGAGGACAGACTCCAAGAGCCTGAAATAGCCAAGAGCTAGCAGGAAACAAAACAAAGCTTTAATACCCCCAAACACCACAAGAGACCTCATAGTAAAGAAATCTTTACAGTACTAGCTAAATGGAAGCAACATGAGATAGCAATCTTCTTCTGAGATCACCTAAATTTAATATAAATTTGGAATGAGGCTTAGGGTGACTTACAGTGCTTGATTTGTAAATGGAATTAAATTCCACATACTTTTTCAGAGGAATAAAAATAATACAGACACGGCATCCAATCACTAGTGGCATTCCATAGGGCTCCATCCTTAGCCCAGTTCTCTTCAACATCTTCATTAACAACTTGGATTCAAAGGAATACTAAGTAAGTTTGTGGCAACACTCGGGAGGAGCTGCTGACTTCCTCAAGGGCAGACAGGCCTTGACAAATTGGTGAGATGGGCAACCATCAGCCACATGAGGTTTAACAAGGTCAAGTGCTGGGTTCTGCACCAGGCATGGAGCAACCCTGGTTTTGTCTCTAGATCTGGAACAAGAGGCTGGAGAGCAGCACTGCAGGAAGGGACCTGGGAGTTCTGGACAACAGCAACTTGAACAAGAGTCATTAAGCTATTAGAGAGCATCCAAAGGAGGGTCACAGGGGTGGTGAAGGGTCCTGATGGGAAGCCACATGGGGAGCAGCAGAGGTCTGCTTGGTCTGTTCAGCCTGGACGAGATTGAGGGGAGACCTCATTGCAGTCTTACAACTTCTTACGAAGGAGTGCAGGTACAGATCTCTTCACTCTCATGACCACTGACAGGACTCAAGGAAATGGCATGAAGCTGCATCGAGGAAGGTTTAGGTTTGATATCAGGAAAAAGGTTTTCCTTGCATAGGAACATGCTCCCCAGGGAAGTAGTCATAGCACCAAGCCTGACAGAGTTCAGGACAAATTTGGACAACACTCTCAGGCACATGGTGTGACTCTTGGGAGTGTCCTGCAAAGGGCCAGGAGTTGGACTCTATGATCCTCATGGGTCTCTTCCAATTCTGCATATTCCACGATTCAATGACTAAGATCTATGGAATTACCTCTTCCCAAGCTAAACTATAAACATACATTACTTTTATGATTACAGATATGTCTTACCTTAAATATATCTGTTTTGAAGCTATAAATTCAGGTATTTATGTGGTTGCAAAAATCTTAACAAGATTCAGATTAGCAACAGGAATGACAATTCAAGAATTGACAATTCAACTAAGAGCAATACACTAACATAAAAATAAATTTTCATTATGATTTCACCCTAAATAACTGGCCTTGCAATTTTTCAATTTTTTTTTCTATTTTTACAAAAGTACTAGTTACCAGACTATACTGCCTGAGAATAGAATGTGACTTTGTTTCATACTTAAGCATTACCCAGTGAATTAAAACCTACTGTTTTTATGTAAAAGCAGCAATATTATGAGACTCCCTTAGAGATACAATACTGGTGTATCAGATAATATCTATGCTCTTGTACAATAAAGCAGGAATTCAACACTGCTTTCATTGTATTACCACCACGGCAGTGTTGCAGCATTTCTGAAATTATACTTTTGTCCACGTCACTATGTCAACAGACATGCCAGTCTGCTTAAACAGCTAAAATTGAATGAAATGGCTCAACCAGCTCACTTCACCTTTTGCTACTGTAATCAGAATTTTAGTCTTTATTTCACAAAATAACAGAATATAACAGGCAGATCTTTGGGTTTAAACAAAATTTTGATTCCTCATCTTTTAAGCTCTTGTTATGCAAAGATGTAGGACATCATGACAGAATTTGCATAACCTTACCAAATACAACAAGATTTCTTCCTCAAAAGAAAGTTGTCAAATGTTATTGTTGTTGTCAGCACAGTCCATTCTAGAAGCTGATCTTCCATTACTTTTAATTAGAAGTCTGGCTTTTTCCTCCCCCAGCCACAAGCCACTTTCATTTTATAGACTGTACCAGTAAACCTTTACAAATTAATTGTTGAGTACTGGCTTACATAAAAGCCTTCAGAGGTAACACTGCCAATCCCTGTCATTCACACACCTCCCTGAGTGCAGTATCTCCACAAGATGGGGCAGAAAGCACAGGTGGGTGCCTTCAGGACCACTGTCCTTAGCTGCTGGTGGACATAAGGTACAGCAGTGCCATACGTTTGGCTTTCTGAACATCTGCATAAGGCACTGCCACATACCAATCACAACCCCTTGACTCAGCAGGTGACATTCGGAGTCTGTTCTGACCCTGACTCCCAATTACCAGCACAGCTTGGGTACACAGCTATAAACACCAAGAGTGGTGCAAAGTTAATCATGCTGGAGGTGGAGCAGCCAATACATTCATAATAGGGTGCTGCCATGGAGGCAACAAGGCAACTGAGCACCTTTCCTGGAGGCCAGGCACACACATTAAACCAGTGAGAAAGGGTTACTCCCACCCAGACCAACTCGAGTGAAGAAAAATCACACTGCCTGTAAGCCAAACAATAAAGACATCCCATTGTCTTAGACAGTATGCTAGAAGTTGTTTTCACTATTTCTTTTTCCTCAAAGAAAATGTCGGTGTAGATGTAAGTGATTACACTTGGTTTTAAATTTCAGCTCCCAAGAAATAGCCTGAGAATCACTGACCGAGTACTTCTGACAATGACTGCTTAGGTGCAACGCCTTTGAAGAGACAGAATTACATTTGCCTGCTTTTCTAAAAAGGGAAAAAAAGCCCAAAACAATGCAGAGATGCAGTAAGAAGCTCATGAAGCTTAATAACAAACATTACTGAAGGTACAAAACATTAAAAAAAAAGTTCAAAAAGGAAATAAATAGGATGGACAAGTAACACTGCTTTTGCAGACTCTAGTGAATTGTTTTCTCTAACGAAGACAAATTAGAAACACTTCTATTATGCAAACTGACATTAAAGTTTATGGTTGGGGAAGCCAGGGATTTCCTACCCTATTCCTAATAGCTGGACAACTAAACTACTTCACTGTTTACTTTATGATGCCACATTCATGATATGGCATAGCCTAAACATTTTCTTAAAAGAAAATAAGCCTTAATGAGTTAACCACACGCATGCACAAAAATCCTGCTACCTGCCAACAACCTCAGGCTCTACATTTTTTAATCATGAAATAGTTACTCCTGCCATTACATAAATATTATTACATAATATCTCCTTTGTATGCAGAATTAGAGCTACAATAAAATAGGTCCCACTATTTCAATATTGTATCTATTAATCCCACTCATTCACCTAATAATTTGAGCTGTAGTTGCATCAGACCACAACAGCTTGAATATGTCACGTTCCTCTGTGCTTAAATAGAGAAGACAGTTAATTCTGGATTAAAAAAAAAAACAAAAAAAACGAACAAACAAACAAAAAAAACCCAAAAAACAAGACAGCAAAAAATACAGCAAAAATAGCTGCTCTACTACAATAACTGCCTGAAGGGAAAGACACCTCTGCTGTGCTCTTTTATTACACGCTTTTTGTCTTGCCTAAGATTTAATGTATGTGCATGAATAGATAATTTTCAACATGCCAGTCAATAAAATATGCAGAAATACCTTAATTCCCGAGGTCAGCATTACACAGCATAAGTGTAAAGACATGACAAGCAATGATGCTTACTATGTCGAGTATCTCAAAAGCCAGGGTTTTTTCCAATTTAATATTTAACATATGAGCAAACTACAATACATATTAAATTAATTTTCCTAAGTATTTAATCTGTTAGAAATTTTGTTCCGACAACGTATTTGTTTGTATTGGTCAGAAGCACATCTGAGACGTGGGACGGCTGTAAGCACCAGGCCACAGGGCCAAGAGGCAGCGAAGAAGCGGCATGTGACATTCGGGAGTCTCGGGGGGCAACATGTGGCCGGCGCTCAGGACGCCGCTCCTCTCTGCAGTGCAGCACCGCTGCCTCGGGCCGTGCGCGATCCGCGCCGCGAGCCCCCACTTCCCAAGTGCCGCACAAGTCCCACTTGCCCCGCGCTCAGCGCCGTCCCCCCGTCCCTCCCGCAGCAGGAGCGCCCGGGAAGGGCAGGAGAGCGGCGGCGGGCACCGGGAGCGAGGGCGGCACGGGCCGGCCCCGGTGTTGGCACAGCTGCGCCGCTCTCCCGGGGCAGCCCCGCACAAAGCCCCGGCGGCCCCGCAGCCCCCACCCGGGGCAGGTCCCCACTCCTGGCCGCTGCCCTGCCGTCCCCGCCGGCAGGTGAGAGCGCCGCAGCGGCGGCGCCGGGCGCGGAGGGGGGGGCGCGACCCAGCCACAAAGAGCGGGAGCGGGGTGGGCGGCGGCGGGGCCGGCGCCAGCGCGACCCGCGGCGCCGCAGCGGGGGCACGTCCCCGCCCGCCCGTCGGTGGCGGCGGCGGGGGTCGCGCCTTACCTGCAGGGGTGGCGCCGAAGACTCTCACCACGGGCACCCGTTTGGCCGGGGCCTCTCGGAAGCGGGACTGGCAGGGGTCCAGGCCGGGCAGCGGGCTGCCCATGTAGTAGTCGGCAGTCACGATCCGCACTGAGAACATGTTTGTTCGCCGCCGCCGAGGCACCAGCACGGCACCGAGCGAGCGAGCGAGCGCGGAGCGAGCGCGGAGCCCGCACGGCTCCCCCCGCCCGCCGCCGCCGCCGCAGCGAGCGCGCGCGCGAGCGCAGCACTCCCCGCGCCTGCCGCTCCTCGCCCGCCCGCGGGGGCGCGCGCAGCCCCGCACGCGCCTTGTCTGTGTCTCCGCTCCCCCCGCCTGGCGCCGCCGCTCTGGGCGCGTGCGCGGCGGCGCGCCCCCCCCGCGCGCTCCTACAGCCCGCGCGGCCGCGCGCCCCTCAGGGACAGCGCGGGCTCGTGCCCCGCGGACGCCCCGGCGGCGGCGACAGCGGCGCCCCGGCCCCGGGCTGCAGCTGCTGTTGCCATGATGATGTCGTCACGGATGCAACCATTGCGGGAACGGGGAGGGGGGTGGATGGGCCATGTGTTGGGGGGGAAAGGGGCTCAGGGAGCGGAGGAGGTGTCCGTCACTCCCCGATACACACACGCACTCCCCCCCCCCAACTTTCGCTTGGGCTCGGCAGGCTGGGCGCGGGCGCGCGTGGGAGCGGGGGGGAAATCTTTCTATCGCCTCCCCTGGTGGCGAGGGCGGAGGCAGGGAGGGAGAGAGGGACGGCCTCGGTGATTCGGCGATCGGCCGCGCGGGCTGGGGGTGAGGCTGCGGAATCCCGAGCCGCGGATGGGGCGGGAGAGGCAGCGCTGCCGGGACACGACGGGGTTAAGCTGGGTCGACCGCCATTTTGAATGGCGGCGAGGTGAGTCTCCCCACTCCGCAGGGGCCAGCCAAAAAAAAAAACCCAAACGCTAAGAAGATGGGTGCGAGGAAGGAGGTGGGGCGGGCGCGCTCCCGCCGGCGCCCGCGCGCCCTCGGTCTGTGACGGTGAGCGCGCGCGGCGCGGGAGAGGGGCGGGGCCGGCGCTGCGGAGGAACGGCGGCGATTGGCGGCGGGGCCGGGCGCGCGGAGGGGGCGGGGCCGGGCCGGGCGCGCTGCGGCGGAGCGGCGGGGGCGGGGTCGCGGCCCCGGGTCCCTGAGGGCGGCTCGGCCCCGCTTCCCCCCGCTCCTGCTGCCCCTGCTCCTCCTCCTCAGCCCTTTAGGAGAGCTTGCTTTGCGGTTTGCAGCGCTCTCCTGCAGGTTTTTATCGAAAGCCATAAAACAGGCTTGACTTTAGGCTGAGGCACTGAAAAAACCTCGAGTTTAGGTTTGAGGTTCCTGTTGCAGTCTCTTTGTCTGAGAGATCCGGGGGTGAAACCCCCAAAACACAGCAAATGCCCGAAGAGCTGGCGGTGTGGGAGACGAGGCCAAATGCTCTCCCACGCACTCGCAGCGATGCTGACACATGTGCGTGCAGGGCTGGGTGATACGAGACAAACGCACGGACCTATAAAACCTGACAAACGTCCAGTATGTACAACACATGTTTCGCATTTCGCTTACATGTGTTTCGGGTTTAGATTTGAACAAAAGACAGGTCAGGCAGTTGCTACCCTTCATTTTTTCATTGTAATGAACAGGAAGCTTGCCTGTCTGCTCAGGGGTAACTGATTTCCTACTCTTTCTTTGTAAGCTGTTTATTTTCTCTAGCTCACATCTGTTTTCCTCCTTAAACTCATTTTTATGTGAACAGAAAAAGAAAATCTAACTACCTAGTCATCAAGAAATCTTGTGTCACAGAAGTGGTTGAAATAGGGTTGAAATCCAAACGATTTTCATTGTATCTAAAGAATAACTGAACTACAACTTTAATTTTTGACAGTTGTTTACATTTGCAAAGCTAATATTTGGAAAACCTTTGGAACTGCAAAAAATACTCTTATGAATACTTAGATTTCACAAAGGCTAATAAATCACTAGGAGCTTACTGGTGGGGCTTGTTAACAAACAGGACCTCTGGCTATTGTTATTTGAATACATTTTGTACTGCTCCCTCACTAATCCATTTCTTTAATTTTCCATAGAACTTTGGTGTGGACAGTAACAGTTCTTGTGTTACTCCATTCCATGCTCTGTTTTCTTTCTGTTCACATGATCTGAACTTGCTGAGCATTGTGTCTTCCCACCACTGTGTATTTCACTGACGGTTTAATGCCTGTGAGCACTGGCAGATGTGGTCTGGTGCCTGCACCAGCTGAAGGTAGGTCAGCAGTCCTGCTCTGTGCTGGGGAGTACCAGTCCACTGCTGTGTTCTGTTGTCATCTGCACAGGCAGGAGAACATGATGTTGTATCTGCCCCTCAGCTGGGTTGGTGAACAAACCAAGACATTTGAGCCACTGGTGGATTCTGGTTTCTCCAGAATGAGTGTGGTGTGTGAGATGTAGCACAAGTTCATACCTGGGAGTCCTGCTGAAGAGAAACCAGTTGCCCACAGTAGAATAGTGTAGAAAGCAGAAATAACTAACTTCTTGGAAGCATAAAGCAGGATTTGCTAAAGCATGTAATGCAGAGTATTCTGTTTAAAATGACAACATTTTTAGTGTTGTTTATAAAATCAGGGAGAGCCATGCTTTGAAATCAGAAAGAACAATTGATACCTAACCTAGAGCCAGTGTCCTGTTCATATGAGGTATTAATTTGATTTCTGAAAATGTGGAATGTTACTCTCAGAAAAAAAAAAAAAAAGAAAGTGATTTTCCTTTTTGGTGTAAATAGTGTAATCCACGTGTACATTAAACCCGTGCAGACACTTTTGTGGAACTTGCATGCTTTCTGAGTGCTGCCTTTTCAGTTTCCAGTAGTTTCCTGCAGCTCACTTCTGCTTTCAGTTTTGTCTTGCAGTCGAGTCAGTAGGTTTGTCTGCAGGGTTGCACCTATGTAAGACTGAGTCAGCACTGTCACAGGAGGTCCCCTGCTCTCCTCCTCATGTCAGTGCGAGCATTTGAATAGCTGCACAAGAAACTTGACTTGGAAACTGAGCAGGTAAAAGCGATCCCACTAAGAAATATGGGTTAGTTTTAACCTCCATCAGGTCTTTGATCTGTTTCATTATGTAGGGGTGTGAAAGGCTGTGTTTGCACGGAGGAGGAGGCAGTGCAGGGACTGAGATTGAGCAGCAGGAAGAAAGAGAGCACTTCTTCCAGAAAGCTTGGCTTTTGGTAGTTTTAAGTTGCTGCAGTCTGAAAATCAGTTTAACCCTTTCAACAGATGACAGACACCAAGCCTGTTTCTGGATTTCCTACATTTCAATTTGTGTGTCAGTATTTGCTTTTAGGAGTTGTTTTATGTGTTGTTCACTCACATGTGTGTGCATGTATGATATATTGATTTTCTTGTAGTTTACACTTCATTACCTGAAAATGCTGCTGTCCTAGGGAGTCAGTAATTGTAAAAGGAAATATCCTGGTCAGACAGCACTACCTCTCATTTCCTCTGGTAACTCCAAATACTACATGTTCTCTCTCTTAAGGCTTCATGCCATTTTCTGTTATAAAGCAAGTCACCCCCTTTCTCTGTTCCTCCAGTTGCTAAGCAGCAGCTGTTCTCCCCATTAGCCAGCCAAGTATTTGCATGAAAATAATCACTCTTGAATATATAACTGGTCCTAATCATGCACAGCTAAACAGCTGTACAATCAAAATTTGAGTATTAATAGTATTACTTATCAGCATAACTGATTACTGTCTTTTAAGTCAGAATTTCTTCATGGAGTAAAAACAATAAAGGTTTGCCCTGTGTTTTTAAACAAAAGGCATGTCAGGTTTTTTTTTTTTCTGTTTAATGCTTACTGTGTAGCTACTTTAAAAAAACCTGGTCACAAAATGATATCTGCAGTTCACAAGAAATTATAAATGTAAATATAGCAGAAACAGAATCATCTAGTGACTATACATGATGGAAGCCAAGGGAAAATCCACATTTTGCTACTATTTATAGTAGCAGAGTGCAACAAAATTTGGTGATAAGAGTTTAGACTATGACACAAAGGTAGAATTTCCAGCAGTACATCTTAACTTCAAAACCCACTTAGTCAGCCATATTTGAGTTCCTATTGATTTCAAGGATGTTCAGTATTTCTGAGGTCTGTGATCTGGAATCTTGGAGTGCTCTCTCACTCAAGGGATTTATCCAAACTGTTATTTCAGAATGAGAGCTGAGTGTGGCTCATATTCTTGGGTGCTGTTTCTGCAGGTGACAAACTCAGTTTCTGCAGGGAGAAGGCCTGGACACATGGATAAAGAGTTATATGCAGCCCATCCAGTTGGTATCCCAACCTAGACAGTCAGACTGTCTGCATTACACAGGAAGGTTATTTCCCCCAGTGTGGCCTCACTGACTGAGTGAGTGAAGAAGATCTGAATCTTCACGCTGAAATACGTGGTGCTGTGCTGTATGGTTCTGGCCTGCCAAATGTCATGTGTGACAGTCCATAGTCTTGTTAGACTCTAAGGCTCCATACACACAGTGCAAGAAGTCCTCACATGAGGGTTCTGACCAGCCTTGCTTATACCCCAGGTAGTTAAGCCCACTAAAGCCAGAATTTTAAGCAATACCATGCATGTGCATCAGACCAGCTGAAAGACAATTACTCTCTGGATGTTATCAGATAAAAATCTAAAGACAGTATCTGAACAGCAAGGAATTGAGCAACCTGTGCATACCAAACTGCCTCAAAGTGGCTCTTAGACTGCTGAATTAATTTCTAGGGGTAACAGAAAGAAAGAATGCTTAAGATCCTAATTAATTAGATGTATTTATTTGTTTGTTTTAATTCTCAGTTACTAGCTACAGGCTAGGCAGTAGTCAGTGGCATTATGCCATCAGTGTCTTGTCACTAGAAACCTGATGGGAAAATGAAACTAGGTCTCAACTATGAAAATATTAGAAGTATCAAAAAGTCTTTTAGCAAAGACTCTTAATAAACCTGTCAGGGCAAGTACAGTGCCATGTGACTGGAAAGTCACAAATGTGCTTGAAGGAGAGCCCATGGGCATTGTATAGGACATAGGAAACAAATGATAATATAGGCTATGCAAAGGCATGGAAGTAAAAAAAAAAGAAATATATCTTTGGTGTAGTAACATTAGATTTTGTTGGGGTAAAGGTGTATTTTTAAAATAAAATAACTATTTGACAAAATTAAGTCTATTTCACAAAATCATCAAGGCTGAAAGAGACCTTCAAGATCAGCTAGTCCAACTGTCATCCAAGCACCACCGTAATCACATTTAATCTGAGCTTCATATAAAGATTCAGTATAGTGTCATATGAGAAAAGAAGGAAGATGCATAACGTAAGGAATTGCTGATGAGAAGTTCTAGGGATTGTTTTGAGAGAAGGACTATAAAATTGGAAGCTGGTGCAGGTGGAGTCTGCCCATTTAATGTCTTTAGTGCAGTCCTAGTTAGCATATAAATAAAAGTTGCTAATAACTTTAAATTTGAAGGAGAACAGCATATCAAATAAGATCTAGAACTTTGGAGTCAAGAAAGAAGAAAAATATTTAAGACAAAGAACACTCTCAATGTAGAATGATTAGACATAAACTAGAAATGAACTTTCCATGAAAGAAGGTTTCTATCCAATGGGTGAATGGATTTCTTCTCTCAGTGAAAGCAGCAGGGCAGAGCATTTCAGTAAATTTTAATATGGAGATTGACAAGATTATGGAAAAGGTTATATGATGTTTGCTGGTTATTATGCATGACTGCACTTGATTATCAGAATTCTAGAAGGACTGCATGTAGATCCCTGAACATTTCAATAATGGGTTCCTCTAATCACTGCAGACAATTTAGCCATTAGGATAAATGAGTTCTCATCATCATTGTACAAAACACAGTGTATACCATGAACCTGGTACAGCTTTCTGTTTTAGAAAATCTGGACAGCAGTGTAAAAGGCAACCCCTCTGCAACACACATCATGTCCTTATGTATATGTTCCTATCTGAAAATTAGTTGTATGTACAAAGTCACATACATAATCTTTATACGAAAACACAAACTACCTTTGACCATTTTTCTTTCCTGGGTTGTATTTGCATTTAGCAACTTATGTTTCAAACAGTTTTCATTGAAAGTTACCCTTTTCTTTGTTGTTTTTTTAAATAATTTTTTTCTAATATTTTCAGGTCTTGCTGTTGCCCTTGTATCAGAAGAATCTGCCACCGAATGTGCCTACAGCAAAATGTATAAGTATTCAAGAAAATTATATAAATTGAAATGTTAAAATTAATAAAGAATTACATGTGTAACAATGTAGAACTATGCCACTTTTTGAAAAAATTGAGAACGTGTACTTAATTGAGAAGCAGCACATGCCTCATGTAAGAAGAGTGCCACTGAACACTTAATTGTAAAGATGAGGTTTGCTGACAGAATTCTACATGTCAGGAAGTGATTGAGGTTCCCTTCCATGCTTGGAAAATGACCTATTGTCAAGAGTGAAATAATTACATGATTGCATAAGGAATTCAGTTTAGTATAACAAGAGCACACATTGTTGGGAAGCAGTTAACAGTATAGCAGTAAGTGACATTCAGAGATTGCTTATATGAAAGTGAGAATTTCATAGATGAAATTTGATTAAGATGAACTGATTAAGTCTTAGATAATTGAGGAATAGTGCTAGAGTTGTTGGCATGGCTGAACCAGCGTTATTTAAAAACCTTCTGTCTGTTGCTTTGTACTAATGACTGTAAAAGTTGGGAATGGACTCAAAAGAGAAAGCAGTGTGTAATGACATATAACATTTGAGCATTAATACTATTATGGGAAATGGTATGTTCAACAGATTTATTAGCAAGTAGTGGAGTATACAAAGAAAATTGGTTGAGTATTTGAATAGCTTTTCTTAAAAAAATCCAAGTAATAGGTTTATTTTTACAAGAGAGCTGCCAATCCCTCCATACTCTGGAATTTCTATTCTGCACAATGCAGCTCAGGTAGATGCTTGTAAGAATTGCTTTTAAACAGGAAAGTGAAACATAATTTTTCATGTTGTAGTTCTTATGAACAGCTGAAGCATTTAGTTGAAAGTCTCCATTGAGAAATATGTCTGGTGTGAAGACAGTTAGCCCAAATGGTTCAAATAATAAGTAATTAGAAGGATGTCATAATGGAAAATTTTCAAGTACTATAACTGCCAAAAGCCCTATCATTCTTCTATAACTTGTGTAGTCAAATACTCATGAGTATGTGGTTATTATTTGAATTTTTGTTGTTTTAAAATGGGAAATGGCTTTCTTGAATGAATCACAGAAATGGGGCTGGATGGTAAGGAGTGAAAGCCATTTAATTTTAGAAGCTCTCTGTTTTTCTGCCATGTAGTCTGACTTACAGGAGGCATTCCTCATTCATGCATCAGGCAAAGTGAAAGAAGCCCCAGCGCAATATGTAGATCACAACCAGCCATCTGTTACTCAAAAGGAAAGAGGAGTGTTGCTATAAGAGTAAACTTAAAATGTTTTAAGATTAGCTTAGAGATGGCAGAGCTCCATTAAATGTTTTGTCCATCTCTGTTGGTCTCTGTCATATACAAATGTATACATTTTACTGAAGTTTCAGATGCCTGCTGTATTTTTTTCTATTAGAACAATTATTTCTAGTTTAGAACTCAGTATATGCTTTCTCTGAGTTCCTAAATAAGTATGTATATATAACCTTTTGTCACCTCAAATAATTATTTTTCCTTCCTGGGGTTTGTTCCTTTGAAGTAATTTTCCCGATCAAACTGAATGTTAAGAAAAAAGCATTTTTAACTTTTTACTTGCTTAGCTTTAGCTAAGTAAAGTAACACTTGTTTAGGCTTGTAACATTTCCTTTTGATTCTTTCCAGCTCCAAAGAATTTCTGTTATTATTATGTGAATTCCATCCAATTTGCATAGATCTTTCTTGTAATATGCCTAGAACACATTTGTGACTTCCAGACATGGTTGTAAAGAGTGTGGATGAGGCATTTATGTTTTATGTCCAGGCAATCGTGTGACCTCCATTTGTAGGGCAGAATTAATTACTTGGGAGTATTGATGTTGGGTCCACCACGAGGTATGAAGGACTCTGCTGGCTGTCCACAAATAAAGTGTTGCACAGTCTGCCTACAGCCGTGTTTAGACAAACCGTTACCTTCCTGCTCCAGGATACTCTGCTTCCAAGTATGCAGCCCAAATCTAAATTAGTCTCTTTGTTGGTACTCTTACAAATCTATTTTGCTTGTTATCCTTAGATCCTTTACAAATATGATGCTTCTGGGGTATTGCCATCCCACTGAATATATTCCAGAATCTGTTCCAGAATATTTCTCTCAGTCTTTTCCATAGCAGTAGCTTGCTTTTTCTTCTGTTCCATTTAATTTTACAGTTTTCTGGCTGCATTTTAGCCTCACTAATTTATGTTGAAGTCTCTCAGTGTCCTCAAAGTTGTCCACATTGTAGCCTCTTGGAGATTAATGAAGCTGTCAAATAAAACAAGACCTCACAATGGCTCCTGTGGCACCACAAGTATAGATGAATTACTTCTTTTCCTATATTCCAGTTTTATCTTGAGCCCTGTAATAGTCACTGTTTACTTTAAGCTACAGAATTTTTACACAGTCCTTTGGACCTCCCATTCTGCATTGTAACCTATGCAGCACATCCTAAGAGATTTTTGAGGTTTCATTGGAGTACCATATGTGTTCCAAAAATTGAGTTATGTACTATCTAAAGAGTTCCTTTGTACACCCTGTATTTTGTTCTGGCTTTTGGGGGAAGTGGAGGTGTTTGTTTTATTGTAAGGTAAATATTGCCTAGTGTTCTGCTGTACTTTAAGGCTAACATTTTCATGTTTTCTTCATCTGAAATTAAGTTTAATGCAATTTCAGAGGTAAGGTTTTTATCTAGATGTTTAAAAACCTAATTTTGTAGCTACTGAAGCCTAGTTTCAAAAGTGTTCATTTACTGAATGCTTTTTTGCTAGTATTCTTTTTTCCTTAGTATTCACACTGAAGGGATGATATTGAGTATTCTTAGTATTATGACAGTCTGCAGACCCCATCTGCACACAGATATACCTCAACAATTTGAATTTTGCAAATAAAATTAATTTCCTACCCATGTATTGATCGTTTTATGTCTCAAAGCATGAGGGAGGTACCACTGCAGATGCAAAATAGGGTTAATAGAGTAAATCTGCTAATGCAATGCCATGTGCTAACTGAGGTTAGGACAGATTGAAAGGCAAGACTGTGATTCTGGATTTGGGGGATGGAAATCATGTGTGCTGTTTATAAACACATAGTCATGTACAGAAATGGGCCATGTTCTCCCCGTGTGCAGTTAAGTGACTGGGACTGGATTCTGTTATAATATGGTGCATGTTTCCTGCTGTGTCTTGAATCATCTTGCAGCTGTTTTACTTAGAAAATCAGTGACACTTGTTTTTGTCTAAAAGCAGGAATTTGATGACTTGGCTAATAAGATGAAACAACACTGCTTCCAAAATCTGGGAAGTGTCAAGTACTGTTCCATATTCCAGCCTCTTCACACACTCCACCTCCACCTTCCTTTCCCTGTGCTACTTTGTAAGCTTTTTTGTGGAGACAGTATTTTTTCCTGTTTTTTTCTGAGAACAGGACTGAGGCTTTTGACCTGTTTAATTTTTAATCTCTAATAATTAACTGATGTGTTTGCATTAGGACTGTGGTTTTTTGGAAAAAAAGCAAAGGAAATAAAAAAGGGAGTGAAATTACTAATGCACAGATGGAAATAGGAAGTGATTATGCCATAAAAATAAGTTTGAAAGAGTCTCACATTGTTCAGAGAGGGAAGAGAACCTTCTAAGAAGTGATCACATTCTCTAGCACAGCTTTAGACACATTCTTTACCTTTAAAAGGAAACAGAAGATAATCAGTCAGTAAATCAACTGTAGTTGTGGGCATGTCTGCAAAGCTGTAGCAACAGTCTGAAATAAGGCATTAGGGCTGGACATTTGAACAAGAATTGTCAGTGCCAAGGTGTCTTGTGTTTGAGGAAAATGGGTATGTCTTTAAACAATACATTTTTCTCCATACCCTGATTTTAATTTTTTTTTCTTGAGCATTATCTAAAGATAGCAGCTATGGTGGCTATTCTGGGTAGATCTTTAGGTACACATTAACAATCAGACTGTATTTTTGTGCTGTAATGAATAAGCTTTTAAAAGCATTCTAAGTTGGTTTTTTTTTTTAATCTATTTGTTTGAATAGGAAATTGGATTTCTTATGTAAAATGTCCACCTTTTCTTAGCTGTTGTTGGAGGAAGAAAACTCCATGTTTAAAGGCCACATGTTTTAGCTGCTTTTTTGTAATCGAGCTTTCAATACCACTAATCTGAGTTTCCCGTCTCTTGCTCCAGCCAAGGTTACTAGTCAGTTCCCTAATTTCTTCTTTTTCTTACTGGCACAGAATTGCTTTTTTTTTTAAGTACTTCAGAAATTACTTATTTTAAACAAAGGAATCTACAGCATCCATGTTTTTCTAGCTTATACTGAGTAGCTTTAATCTTTTATCACAATTTGAAAGTATTAGCATTTTTTAAATTTATTAGTTCTGTTTAGAAGTAAATTTCACTCAGATAAAGAGAATATACAGCAGTAGTTGCCAATGGCATAAAGTGTGTTACCTGGAAACATAAACAGCTTCATTTCTTGTGTTCTGACAGAAAATGAGATGAATGAGCCTGTTATAGGCACAACTTTTCAGTAAATATTGATTGTTGTTAGCATAATATATATGTTCCTAAGAACCCAAAACTTTTAAAGCTTATTTTAATTTAATAATTTATAAAATTAATAACACTGCTACTTCCAAGGCTTAAAAATACCAAATTATTTGGTATGAACTGTAGCACTAGAATAGAATTCACAATTTCCTCCTTTGGATCCTTTGTAATGTTACTTACCATATATTGCAGCTATAGTGAGAAGTGAAAAAGGGCTGCTGAAACCACTGCATCACCCTGCCTTCCATGGCTGTCCCTGACCTCTGTGGGAATGCTGCTTTGGATGGCTCTTGCTCTTACAGTCCTAAACTGCTCCCCAGCATACTGGCCAGGTGACAAGCAGAGTGGTATTCAGGTGTGTTCCTTGGGACCATTTTACTAAATCAGATTTTTAAAATGTGCCAATTTGCCAAATTCAGAAAAAGACCTTTAGGGTTATTTAGTTTCATTGATTGATTTCTTTTCCACGTGCTTCAAATAGAACCACAGAATGGTTTGGCTTGGAAGGGACTGCAAACATCATCTAGTTCCAAGCCCTCAGCCAAGGGCGGGGACACCTTCCACTAGACCACCAGCCTGGCCTTGAAATGCATTGATAACTTTTCATAACATCCAAATAAATAAGTAAGAAGGGCCCCTGCCTAAAGGTCCTTTGTCCCTGCACTCAGTATGGTGTATGTAAGGATTCTAATTATTGTCCAATGTAAAAAAACATCAGCAGGCCTAGGAAATTAAAATTTCCTTATTCTTTTTGTCCTCTAAGTCTTCCAGTCATCAGCAGTGATTGGCAAAATCCCAATCTGGAGGTAAGAGACGCTTTACATGCAACTACCTGCTGATTGAAGGATTCTCCTCAGAGTGTGCCAGGACTGAGACAGGAGAGGTTGGCTTGGTGTCCCTTCAAATGGAAAGCCTAGAATCCAGCCTGCTGTTGCCTCTTCAGCTGCTGTTGAATAATGCACTGTCCTAACCACTCTGCTGCTACATAAAAGCATGCAACAAAGGTCTATGTCCCAAAAGGGGGGGAGGTAGCCTCTGCCAAAGACTTCGTTCTAGAAAAGCTTATGCAGCGGGTGCAAATTTGTGCCTGAAGACTGACCTGTATTTTGCCAAGGAGAGAGAGACTGAACAGCAATAAATGTCCTGTAATCTGTTGTCTGGGCCACTGTAACTATGTCTCTGGTTCAAGCTTTTAAGAAGACAGGAGTTGTAGGGCATTTCTGTCAGCAGGTACTGCTGCTGGAGGACTAAACTCTCTAAGTTCCCATCTCGTCAGGCAGGCACCGTGGCACTGAGTGGGAATAGCCAGGTTCTGCACACCATTTGGGTTGGCTGCACAAAGGACAAAGTTTTAAAGAATTAGGTCAGTAGGTTTAATATCTAATTAGGCCTCTAATCCTACAAACCGGTCACAGTTGTGCATTATTATATGTTCATTGTGTCCTAAATGGAACTACTTATTTGCGTGAAGTTATGGATGTAAATGCGTGCAGGATTGGATGTGGGCAATCACATTTTGGCTTATTATTTGTACCATAGCACTGTTGCAAATTGGGTATCTCTGATGTTATCCCTTCCCCAGACAGGGTGAAGGGGTATCTGAAACTGAATATGTTTCGGTGAAATGGCTTGCACTCCATTACTGTACCTGTCCAAACCAAACACTTACACAAAGACACGTCATAGAAAGCATTTCTGCTGTTAAGAGAGTCATAAGGCATAGATTTTCCATGCAAAAGGTCATGAGGCTGCAGTTTCACTGGGTAATGTGCTGCATTTGCATAGACACATATTCAGACAGTTAATGGTAGTGCAGAATGCTTTAATGATTTTCATTTGCATCTAGCTGTTCTCACCTCTTAGGGACATAATGGATAAACAGAAGAGGCCTTTTGTTTGCTCTTCATAAAAGTTACCAGTGATTAAGTGGTGCTGAGGGAACAGACTCATGCTCTCATTTGAAAAAGAAAACCAAAACCAACAACAAAACTACCCATCAAAGCTGACTTCAAAGTGACCTACTTAATTTTGATTTAAAATGGCACTTGAGTAATTTATTTTAATGTTATGCAGATTTCCTAATTCAAAACAGAAATGGTCACTCAGAGTGTATGAATACAGAAATAGTTACTACATCAGTTACAAAATACTCATAATTTGTTAGGGTACTCGTTATAGTGTTGAATTACAAACAAAGCTATATACACTTAGATCAGGTTTCTTCCAAATGGATTCAGCAGTCACGTTTTTTATGAAAAAATACGTCCAGAATAGTTGTGAGTAATTTGATACTTTTTGCACGATGCTGTGGTGTTTCATAAGAAAATCCATGCCAGAGGCTTGCTAGAGAAAATCTTGTGATGATTCCGTAGAGGGTCTCCCTGTGAAAAACTTTTCCACACCCTCCTGGAATATAAAGGTGTACAGACTTTCAAACTGTGTCCTGGAATGCTTGCAACTCAGTATCAGCTTCTTGGGCTCCTCTCTCATGCACAGCCCTCTAAAAGGGCTTAAAGGAAGTTATCTTAGTCTCTGGCTGTGTTAGGTTTTTAGTTTCTGAAGGATTTCACGTGCAGTTCAGTCTCTCAGTATAATCTTGAAAAAAATCTGAGTGGCTTTTTGAGACTAAAACTCTGTTCTTAAATACTTTTTTCTCAGAATAGTAATGCTTAATTTTTTATTCCTAATTTGTAGGCACAAAATTTGTGATTTCATCGCCTCAATTTGCACATTGGTGCCTTGGTGTCAGGATTTTTAAATTATATTTGTCCAAATGTGCTAGATTTTCAACTTTATGTGTAGCACTGAGAAGCTCAGCCAAGACATTCCACATCCCAAATAGCCAAATTTCAGTAATCCCCACTCAGGGTACAAGGGTGCAATGTTTCTGAGAGTTGCTAGAATGAACAGGCTTTCAAGTACTTGGGTCTTTTCAGTTAATGACTTGCAGTTTTTTCCATTTCTAACTCTCTGCCTTCCAGATAGTGATCTAGAGTACTTCTTGTGGCATTCCAAGTCTATCATTTAAATCAAGATATGGAACTTGACTTCATGTATTTGGAATATTCTCCATTTTCACAGAATCAGTAAGATATTTGGGGAACACAGAATATGCAAATGCAGACCTGCTGAATGCATAATTTTTATGGCCTTTCTGTTTTGTACTGGCTTTGTAATTTGTCCAGTTTTTGACTAAGGGGTAATTAAATTTACAATGAGAATATATCATACTGACATTGTATTTCAGTACATGTGGATAAAAATGTATTTTACATGTATTGTCCATGTAGATTTTTTGCATTTTTTGTGTTTATAGCCTCACTGTGGTCTTGATAATCTTAATCTTGGGTTTTAGTTATGCACTTGTGTGCAACGAATGGAACTATAGCTTACAAAGTATAAATGACTGAGGAGATATTCCAGAAGCAAATCCTAGAAGTGAAGGTGAAGCATTTTAGCTGATGCTGACAGAATTGCAGAAATTCCTTGCTGTAGTGGGGAAAATTTGTTCAAAACCAGGAATGTTCTTATGGTTTTAATTGAGTGGCAGAAAATTATTTCTGTGTGGTCATCCCTGCTAAGAGATTCTTTAAACCAACATTTTCCATTTTTCCTTGTTTATTTTGTTTTTGGCTAGTAGTTGTCTTCCTGAATTGGATTTATAAACTATGAATCTAAGGAGGATAAAATGCTTTTTGAAGAATTTAATCCAGATGTCTATTACTATATCAATAGATATATTTTAAGTATTTAGGGTGAAGAAGGTTTTTGGAGAATTTGGGGGTTTGTTTGGTTTTGGTTATTTGGGTTTGTTTGGATATTTTGGTTGGTGGGTTTTTTTTTGTTTTTTGTTTGTTTGTTTTTGTTTTTGGGGTTTTTTGGTTTTTTGTTGGTTTGTTTGGTTTTTGTATTTTTTTTCTTTTTTTGGTTTTTTGGGGTTTTTTTGTGTTTTGTTTTGTTTTGTTTTGTTTTTTGGTTTTTTTGTTTGTTTATTTGTTTTTGTTTTTGTTTTTTTTTTTAAATATCCCAGTTAACTTAGAAGCAGCCAAATTCTTGCTGTGTAAAACTTCAGGAAAGTCTATAGTATTTCAGCAGGGATTCCTGTGGCCCTTGGGTTTTTGGACTGTATCGTGTTGCAAGCTCCTAAAATAAGACTGTTTGGAAAGCTACAGGCTTCCCATCTTTTTGTCTGGAAAAGTTATAAAATGGAACAGGCAGGCTTTTCACTGAGCTGCTGAGAATGCAGTTCTGGCTATGCAATCAGGACTAAATAAGGAGCAAGATCTGCACTAAAAATAGAAACAGAGGCTGATCCAACTGCGTGAGTTATAATCCTCACACAGCAAAGGGCTGGTAGGTTCAGCTGAGGACACACAGTTACAGAGAATCAAATAAACTTTATCCTGCCCCTAAAAACCACCATACCCTATTTGCTATAACCAGATTTTTACCATTCAGCAGAACTGTTTTTGCCATTCAGCAGAACAGCAGAACTGTTAATCATGCCTGCAAATTATTTAACATGTTTTTTCAAATGTAGATCTTTTGCTATTATTATTTTATTAGAGAGAGGATTATATCTGTGACATAGTGAGAGAGAAATGTGGGTTGGGTTTATGTAACTGTTTGAGGAACATGGTGGAAAATGACACAGAGAGATTTACTGCACTTTTCCTCTTAGCTGGGTAAATATGTTCTTATCACTGCTTTGTGCCTTAAGCTAACGTGTCCACTGACATGACGTGACTCCAGCTGGGCACAGTGAGCTGATTTGGGTACCTGGCCAGGCCTGGGCTCTTGTCAGAGCCTGTGCAGTTCACACTGTGTGCTTTGAGGTGAAGTTATTCTGCTTGTTTCAAGAACAAAGTACAGAACTGTGTAATTCATGCCCGTATCCTCCCCTCCTCTTTGTTGGTAAAGTAGTTCAGAACATATTAATCTTTTATTTGTGTATTTAATTTCCACTAACACATACCTCATAAGCTTAAGCCAGACTTGCCCAGGGAGTTCAAATATATCCTTTGACACAAAATAGATTGCTGTTTCTTATTTATTGTTAGGAACATTTGGTTATTAAACATTTGGATTAAATGAGCCTAGCCAGCTACAGCTATGTTCTGCTTGCTTTCTTTGTGTGTTCCTCCATCTCTCCAGGCAGTGATATGGCAAGTGTGAACAAATTTTCTGTTACTTCAGTCTTAAAAGGCAGAGAATCTGTAACAGACTCTGGTAATTCATCATAGAATTTCAATTATTCTAAATATGATTACATATGAAAATTTTAAAAAGTATAAGGCACCAAATCACTCATCTACTGACTAAATGTTTAAAAATATTTAAATTAATTTTTAGTTTTCAATTAGCTGCAGATTTGTTACTGAAAATACATCCTGTTCATGCATTTTTTTGCCTGTTAATCCCAGGAGTTGCTCAGTCAAATTGGGAGACAGTGAGTGGAGGAAAAACATCTGGGTCATTTGACACATGCAAAAGCTCACATAGCAGTGGGAGTTAGTGGAAGAAGACCAAGGACAGAGATCATCAAACTTGTACAGGCCAAGAACAAGGCAAATAAAATACATGGTGTCAGTGAGTCACAAAGCAATGCTTGGTTGCATTTTCCTTCTTCAGTTCCCTCTGCACCATAACATGAGCTGCAATATTCCCTATTTCCAGGCTCCTGTTCCAGTACCCCTATCTCCTCTCTTTGCATCCCATACTGAGGGCACAGCTTAGCAGAAGCTGTGAGCAGCTGTCTTGCAGAAAGCCAAGCTGATCAACACCATCTTGTAGCTGGGGAGGCAGCAGCCTCATTCTCCAGCTGAGTTCAGAGGCCTTTTTTCTTTTTTTTTGTTGTTGGATTCTCATTATGCATGTTTATATTTGAAGAGCTGTATTTTCTGGGGGGGAAAAAGGAGTGTGTGCAGTCCAGGAGGCATAGAGAAGGGATATTGGGTGATAATTGCTGTAAGTGCTTTACAGTGAAATATGTGGACCGTGTTTTAGTCACGTTCAAAACTTACACCGATTAATTGTCTCATTTTTTGACATAAACTAAATCTTTATAAGACTAATAACTAATATGCATTAGTTTAACAATGGGTTACACACACCTAGTTTTTGTGTACTGTTGAAATAAATTGTTGTGTAATTTGAAATAAATAATTTGGTGTAATAAAAGCAATATAAGCCTGCAGAGCAGACACAATAATTTTAGTGACTTTATTAAATAAATACTAGTATCAGTTTAGTGATTATACTTAAAAAGTCACACCCAATCCAAAAAAGGATTGTTTAAATTATGTATGGAAAGAGGGAGATCTTTTTAATAACATATTTTAATAACATATTTAGAAAGTTGCACAAAGAAGGAATGGCATTGCTTGAACTCAGTTTCAGCCCACGTGGAGGCTTATATGAACGTCATACCCATTTACAATGAGTCTGGTTCTGTGTTAGAAAACACAGAAAGTGGTGGTGAACAATGCATTGTAACTGAAATGTTAGGAGAAAACTCCAAAACTACATATGAATAGGTATGAGATTCACCCTTACCTGCCTCTTCACTATTAATTATGAAATTATTCCATATTTTTATTACATTCAGAAGTCCTTATATAAGCAGAATGGATGGGCTCCAAATTAATTTTTTTTTCTTAAAGAGGATTTGTTTGTTTTTTATCAGAGACCTTTGGAAGTACAAGGGGAGGTCACAGCTGTTCACTTCATTCACATGTAGTCTAATAAAATAAACAACATATGTATAGGTCACAAGAGTTTAGCACTCAGAACACGGGGATCTGTGTATGGTTTTGAAAAGTGTAAATAACAAATTATGTTTAACCTTTATCATTCTGCCCATCAACCTGATTTGTTAGTTAAGATTTGTGTTAGAATTAAGGTTTTCATATTACAATGTTCAGAAAAATAAAAACTCCCATGCCAAATGCAAGATAGCAAGGTCCACATTTACATCCTCAGTCTTAATTCCAGTTGTCATAAGTCTTACAGATTTACATAATTACTTCATTTGCATAATCACTTAAGACCTAGATTTATGCTCCAATAAAAGCAGACCTGAAACATTTTTGAAAGTAACGCTTAACCACATTTTGTACTGCAAGGATACAGGGCTGACCTCAGCAATGGGCATGTTGCCCTTTCCTTAGAGCACCTTGGCATCTGGGCACCTGAGTGAGTTAGGTGGGTTAGTACAGGAGCATCCTAATTGTCAGGAGCAGTCTGCTGGTGGTCCTTGTGCCATAAGACATCTGGAGAGGATAGGGCTTGGGGAGGAGGGGTTATGGATTATATACCATGTTTGTTTGTAGTCCAAAGGACTTTTGGTTCAATTACAGTGTCACACAGCTGTGGTGGTCTCATTTATTCTCAGAGGGGGGCTTTTAAACGGTGGGGATTAAAATAACAAACCCCAAATGCATCACTCAGTTTCTTATAAGTCAAGTGGGAAGATTAGCTGGAGAATTCACACATGCAAATCAATGTGTCCTTCCCCTTTTTTAAAAGTTTTCTTGTTGAAGGCAGTGAGCTACAGAAACCCATCAATTTAGACATGGTCATGTGGATATTTGCTTTTGAACGAGGCAGTAAATTTCCCTTTGACTTCCCCAAACCACGGAACCCTTACCTCTCTTTTTACTGTAAAAATGCAGTCAATTTAGGGAAATTATGCTTGCTGAAACACTAGAAAGTAGGTAAATATTTCAGTGCAGAATAGGTGGTTGCTATTCTGTTATATGGTAGTATAAATAATTCCTTTTAGGAAATGGGTAACTTACAGGATGTAGGTTAGGTCTTGACACCACAGAAGTCATGACAGAAAGTTTTTGTCATCTGATAGTTTTTGGATGGACTCTTTACAGTTAAGTCACACCCTTAAACCAGTTTCCAGTGGACAAATATTCGAACCAGAAAGGTCATCATGATTATTAGCAATCTTATATGGCTTCATGTCAATAGTGTGAGAATGTGACATTACTCTCTGTGCCAGGAAGAAATTAAATTACAGTATTTGCATAAAATCTTTTTTTGTGTTGTGCTTAGTCTACAGAGTATTTGCTTGAAAGATTTCAGCATTTACTCCTCCTCCAAACACAGACATGAAGTCAAAAACAGTTGAAGGCATCTGCTCAGAATAGTTGCCCTGAACGGCCATCTTCAAGCATGGTCCAATAAGGCAATGATTTCCATGTTCCAGGGATAGCTGTTTCCTTTTATTCTTTCCTGCCAGTCCTTCTAATTGGCAGATTACTTGGCAAAATCAAGTAAGACTCAGCAAAATTAACCTTTTTAATCACTACTTGCCAAAAGAGTCCTGCTTTCCCAATATCCTGAAAAGAGTAACTGTAGAACTAATGGACTTCCAGCATTTGGAGCCACCAAACAAAGGAATGCTTTGGTATCTGTACTTCAAGTTGTTCCCTCTCTTAGTCTGCATTCTGGATAGCTGTTAAGAATAGGAAGTGCTGCTTTCCACTCATTCTTGCACAATGGTAAAATCTCACTGAAGCAATTCTAATTGGCAAAGAAAATGAGTATCTTGAGTACATTACAGGAATTGCTACATGATGTTTTAAACCATCTTCTGGCTTTGGAGCAGTGGCTAGTCCTGAAAGTCCGAAAGAAGTTGAACTTGCAGCAGTCTATATTCAGTGTCTTTGCCTACCTCACTGAATTCTTGAAGGTTCTTGAAGTAAGTGTACATCTAAGGTAGTTCACCTGCTTCACATTGGGACCTGTGTCTGGAACCATCAGCTCACAGAAGTCCCTATCCTTGACAAAAATTTTATGCCCTTAATGACTTTTGGCCATCACTTCAATGACAAGAGAGATGGAAAAATCAAATTGATCCCTCTTCTGTGCTCTGTGCTCGGGATACAGAGCACTTAATGGAATCCTCCAGTTTCTGTCAATGATGGTTATGGAGCTCCTCCTGAACTGGAGGATTCATCTTTCTGTATTCCTCTGTCAAACCACGTTAGTGGAGTCAGTCATCTCTTTACACTTGGGATGTATCAAGTGCCCTAACTACAAAAAGTGAAGTATTTTAAGATATTCACTTGACTTTTCCTATCTAGTTATTGCAGACTGCATGTCTGTTTGAAGATTGTTACAGCAATTCCAGGTAAAGCGTCAGATCATACTCTGTCAGAGCAGCATCTGTGCTGACAATTTCAGCAAGAAAATTATTTATCTTAGACATCTACAGAGCATCATCCTGAAGCTCTGTCTTCCCAATTCAATAGATGTTACATATATTAACAACTCTTGATGGGTTGCAACATAAAGTGTTGCTCCAATTGCAACCCTCAAGAATCTGAGTCTGCCAGGGAAGGAATTAATGGTTGTTATTGAGCACACTGTGCTGAAAATATGGATATATGCTACATGCAGATAACTGCTAGGAGGAAAACAGAACATGAGTTACCTACCAGTAATGATGAGTGCTAGATGTGCACATATCCCACACTGCCTCCTTTCTCCTGTGCACCCTTGGGATTGTCACACACAAAGGCACTCTGAGTGTTCTGTTGTCCAAAGTAAAATCTCCAGGTGCCTCAAGGCTTACATGTGCTCTATCAACTATATCAGCCCTTGCAGTCCCATAAACAAATGTGCAGCTCCAGCAGATATGCATGTATACCTCTCATTTAACCCTGGTGCTCTATTTTAGCAGTCATTCCATCACGGGAATGAAAAGCTTTCCTGCAGGTTCTTTGTGCAATGCAAGTAGCAATACCAGCTAGCATAAGCATGTTCAGTCATACAAAGGATAAAGTAATTTTAAAATGCACACACAAAGCGACAGTAAGAGTACCTGAGCAAACAATATTTGAAATAGAGTGAGTCACTACTTTTAAGATATTTTCCTTAAACTCCAAATTTTGAAACTTATTAATGGAATGTGGCATCAATAAATAGCTTGTTCTAAACCTTTGTCTGCACAGCAAGTGTGCAGTTCTACTGCCATGTATAAAATTTAAGAACACAAGCAAAATTGCCAGCAAACATCACCAGGCAAACAGTTACAAGACAACAGTAAGCCATCATCCCTAAAAGCAAAATTATGGACCAATCCATAATGAAATTAAAATTGCCAAGATCACATCACATTTGCTTTCAAAGAATTCTGTACATTTCCAAATCACAGCCAAAAAACACAGGTAGACATCTGTCTGCAATCTGCATAGTTGCAGGATGTATCTTCTGCCAATTCATCCCTTAAATAATGAGTATTTCTGTGCAATCCTGTTGTTGTCATCCATTATATAGATTGGCTTAAACTTTTCAGTATCTCATAAATAACAACAGTAAAGTAACCTGGGGATTAGACAGTGCAAAGCCTAATAATAGGAAAATAAGGATTCAGGAGACTAGAAAAAAAAAAAAAACAAAAAAACAAACAAACAAAAAAACCCAAAAAAAACCACCCCAAAAATGTAGAAAAGACTGAAAATGAGAGAAGAGCAGAAGGGAGCAAATTAATAAACTCTGAGGAAAGAGTCAATGCTGGTAAATATAATATCCTGTTCAAGAAAAAAAGAGTGAAGCACTGATAGAAACAGGAGGGCGTGTTCATACAAACCCATTTAGGAAAGCCGGACAATTCCTCCTCTTTTGTTCTTTACCATGTTTTAATACTAATGTATAAAGTCATGTGTTGTAGCTGTTGAGGGAAAGGTATACCTAGAATTTAATAGCAAGCATATGCTGTAAGAAGAGCCATGAGCCACAGAGATAGGAAATAAGGGTGTTGGTCATTCCTAGAGAATTCAAGGGCCTTCTGAAAGCTGGGGATCATATTCAGACTTCATTCCCTCAATTTGATTAAATAAGCCACAACTGTTTCCAGGAGGTTTGTTTTCTCGTGAGTCAAACTCCAGTCTTACCTTTGCCCTTTTGTTTCAGTGGAAGATCAGCGTGTACATATGAACGCAGAATTATTTTCTTTTCCATAATCATCGAACCCAAATGTTATTTTACCTTTGCCAGCTTTGTGTAGGGGTGATGTGCCATCTTGCATATTTCTTTTCCTGGAGTGATGCCCAGAAGTATGCTATGTTTTTTTCTTGCTCATGTCTCGCTAGCTTTATTTATGAGTTGAGTACACCAGGTTTTCAGTCCCTGGGGACAGGCCTACAAAGGAAATCTGTGGACAGTATTTAATACATACAAATATGAGACCAGTAAAAAGGCAGCTGCTGAATGGAACTCCAAATTGATTCACAGTTTTAGACTAGATCATGGATAAGTTAGCCACAAACACCTTTACCTGTTTTGTCATGTAGGAGAAAGGCTCCTTTATCAAGTGGAAATGACTGAATGTGCAAATTTTTGCTTGGTTTCCAGATTTAAAATTCCATTGTTCTCTGACGACTGGGTCTAATAGCAGTATTGTTGTTGTTATTGATTCTTACTGATTGCATAGAACCATGTTTTGAAGATACCTTTTTTCTTGCTATTAGATACATGAATTCCCTTTGGCTGTAAAATAAATCAAGATAAGGCCCTCTTTCACACATGGCATCACAACTGATGAGTTCTGAGAGGTGTGTTATCCCTTCAGTTATAGCTTGCAATCCTATTAATTGAATAATAGCATGGCCTGGGGAAACTTAATGGCTAGTAAGGGTACATAGGAAAGCTCACATACGTTTTGATGTACATTTTAAGCTGCTGTTGTGTTTACAGGTTGGCTGCTTGAAAAAAACAGAGTTTTTACCATCCTCTGGGACTTTTTTGAGATGCCATAATTGCTGGACCATTCCTCAAAACAAAACTGATAGATAAGCATTCTGATGGTCAAGCCAAGGAGCAAGGCATCTTCCCCCCACCAGTGTTGTAATTCATCTGACAAGTCCACTTTATAGTCCCTGTGTTCTTCATCTGGCAAATGTTTCCTCCCCAGATATTTGTAACAGCTGCACTAGGTGTGATGAGGCTGTCGACTCATGTAGCATGTTATCAGGCTGCTCAGTGCATAGTGCAGGGGATGCTCCTGGGCATGGGAAGCAGATGGAGTGGGGAGCACAGTTCAATGCCAGCCATAACCAAAACCATTCTCCCAAGTGCTGTGCCAGGCTGGGCACTCTTACCTTGAGGCAGGCAGGAGGGAAGTGCAAGGGCTGTACGTCTGATGGAGGTGATGCCTTGTGAAGGCTGATTTAGAACAGAGGCTAGACAGAGTTAAAGAACAAATTAAAAGGCCTCAGTGGATACACCTTGGGCAGTACAAGAGCCCAGCCAGGGCTACACCCAAGATGAACCCAAAATGGTCACAAAATGGACGACCAGTCACAGGGTCTCACAATTTTATAATTTCTGGTCTATTAGCATACTGAAGTTAATTGTCCAATTACAGCTTTAGCTTATGAAGTCCCACCCTTCTTGTTTTTCTCTTCAGTCCACTGTTGTTTATGCTCTTGGGCCTGAAATTTTGATCATTTGTCCTTGGTCCCCAGCTGGAGAAGGAATTGTTTTGTCGACCTACTTTGTGAAGAGGGCTTACTGTCCCCTAATATGAAGCTCAGACCTACAGAACTACACACTAAAGCTGTACAGAATCTGAAAAATATAAAAGCTAAAACCTGAGGCATCAGTGGAATTAGCACTGCCAGTTTGGTTCCACTCTGTGGCATTGGCAGCTATCAGACCTACTGGTGACAGGCAGGACAGAGCTGCTGAGGTCACCTGCCAGGTGTCAGGTGACCCTTTACCCTCTTGTTTCTACTGACACCTGAACTGCCAAAGCAATTCCCTTTAAGGCAATTCACCCAGTGACCCTAAAGAGCTGATTACTCAGTGGGATGATATGGAGCAAGGTAGCCTGAGGGCAGGCATTACTGTGGGCTGGCTTTGCAGCTTCTACCATCTCAGCTACTGCTCTGTAAAGTCTGGGATCTGAACTGAGGGAAAACCAGCCAGTAACTAGCTTAAAGGAAGGGGATGCCCTCATTAACCTTTTACTGAATTAAGGGTCCCAAGTAATACCAATTACCTCACTTAAGAGTCGAGCACTTGCCTACTTTTCTGCGTGCTTCCTGACATCTTTGCCACACCCAGCTGAAACAGTTTTCTGCTCCAGCTGACACCCAGCCAGGGATATAGCACTGGCCTTGAAGAACCAGTGTTGGAATTTATTCTGGTTTACAGGACAGGAACCAGTGCACACATCCCATGCTTCATGCCAGAGCCAGGATGCCTTTTGCAGAGGTGTTGTAGCTTGTTAGACAGAGACAAACTTGGGAGAGTAAAGAGGAGAGGCTGTGCTGCTGAGAAGGAGAAGCAATGAAGCTGCAAACTGGGGGTGAGGAGAGAGCAGAGCAGATGATGATGTATTGGTCCTACAGGTATTGGCCAGGCCAAAACTGCAAGGGATGCTCTCCACTACGGCCTTCTGTTTTTAAACAAACCAAATTAGCCTATGTTACCTGTGAGTTTATGTTAAGGTTTTTTTTTAGTTTTTTGGGGTTTTTTTTCCCCTATAGAATCATAGAAGGGTTGGGTTGGAAGCAACCTTAAAGTTCATCTAGTTCTAACCATTGCCATGTTTATTTGTATTATTTTGTTTACTCTAATAAGAAAGAAATCATTCAGAAGCATGACTAGACTTTCTTGCAAGTAGTTACATTTAGCTGTAATCTGCCTGGTGACTTGTAGAAGAAAAATTTCACTAGTTTGAACTGGACTGAATAGCAAGGATACTTTAATCTGGGACAGCAAAGAGAAGATTGTATAACACTGTTGTGTTGTCCTGAGTGGGAGAAGCCAGTGAATTGCATGATTTTTCCATCTTTGTAATCAGTTTGTTATGCAGAGAGCAATGCCGTGGGATTCTGCATTTTATCTGCTGGGTTTTCCCTGGCAGCATCTGAAGAAGTTCATTATGAGTGTTTATCACATGATGCACTTAATCAAACCACTGAAACTCAGGGAATAAGTCATTCTAATAAGACCCTTCAGAGCTGCCTCATAAGCTACTTACTGATGTACTCTTCCTTGGTGAGTGTACAATGAGTTTCCTTGTATCCCAGTCCATGATACAGGAAGTTCATTATCCCCAGTCCGAATTCAGACGTAAAGAAAGGAAGCAGGGCTTACAAAGAAGTGACAGATAATTTGCAAAGGATTTTAGTTAGCCACTCAAATCCCAGATAGAGTCAGACTGTAAGCTCTTCCTTAGAACAGCCTTCTGGTATTCAGCATTAGGCACAAGGCAGCTGTATCTACATAGCTGCTTCTAATGTTGTAAAATGAAGGCAACACACAAAAAATTATGAAAAATGCCTCTTTTGATTAGAGGTTCTCTAATGAAAGTATGTGAGAGAAAAGAGAAATCAGAACTGAAAGCATGCTTTTACATCTTGCACGTCTATAGCATGATAGTCAGAGCTGATAGCTGGGCTGATGTGAAATGCCTGTGCTAAATTCCCATGTGCACCAAGGGGTTGAGGCACTGAGACTTGTCTTACAGGCTTGGAGCTCACAGACACACTGTTTGAAACCTGTGCTTGTACCTTATGTGTGTGGTAGGATAAATAGGTGTGATGTACCTAAGAAATGTCCTGGTTGTAGGGAGCAGGTTGTAGGGATTCCTCATTTTGCTGAGCTCTGCCACAATGTGATTGTGGCAGATTTTCTGGCACTCACTGGATTTTCTCACCAACGCTGTCTCACAGACAGTGTCTCATCAAGGGTTGTATTCTTGCCCTCTGCAAAAGACAAGTTTGGGCATCACCACAGATGTAGGCTTAGACCATACTTAATATAGAGATGCCCTGGTTAGTTTTGCCCAAGCACCACCCTCTCTCCATACAATAGTACTGCTGAACTGCCTGCACCTCTTATTTCATGTCATGTGAAGGCAGTACAGGGCCACACCACATCCACACAAACACCACAGTGTTGATTTTGTGTCAGGATGCACAGGCTGAGCCTGATGTGGGTCCCTGGATGAACATTTTTTTTGTAGTGAAAAAAGCTGCTCTTGGGGCCTGGAACGTCGGGCTGTTCAAGACAAGCTACTCTGTAAGACATCAGAACCAGGGAAGTGTGCACAACTGAGAAATATGGGCAACAGAAGGACCATAACCTGGTTTGATGAGGATGGTGATTTTTCCCTCGTATAGCTCCAGTAAAGCAAGTGACAAAATTCACACCATTGTCTGGGCACTGCTTTGAGGGAGTTGTGGAACCTGTCTCTCCAATGCCAAGTCCATCCAGCCCAGAGCTTAAAATTCAACCTGTTAATTACTCCTGGGAATAATTAACTCCAGCCTGCAGTGAGCAAGGAGTCTTGACTACATCAATCAGTGTTAGGGTCTCAGATGTGCAGTTTGCATTCCTTGTGTTTTGAATGTGTACCTCTACACCTGTCTGTCTTGCCTTGATGCAGCTGTCTCTTGACTGCTGGTGCACTGATATATCAAATTGTCATCAGTGTGACTGTGTCCTCAGGAGGGACTGTGCTGCTTTAGTAGGTTGGTTTCCAACTACTAAGTTAAAATGGGACACAAAAGCCTGGAGGAAAATACTGGTTTTCTCTCTCTTTCCTGTTCTTTTTAAAAATAGTAAATGCTAAGTTATTTTACCTCTTAAAAAAAAGAAAAAAAAGAGACCAAAAGGGGTCTGTGCTAGCTGATTAATTTTGCTACTGCATTCAATTTTATTACAGTGTAGTTCCCTTCCTCTTTCTCACTTCTTTATTGTACTCTGTCTGTCTTCTCAGGTGCTATTGTGCCTATTTTAAGAGCTCCCCTTCATCTCTCTTTTGGGATAGTCTTACTGTTGGCTTTCTGCTGTTTCAGCTTCTACACAGCTGGTGCTTCAATGAAAAAATTGTCTCTTGTAAGGCTGTGAGGAGAACAGACCCATAAAAATCAATATTTTTTGCAAGTACGTGGTTCTTTAATCAGTAAGTCTTCAACAACCTTACCTAAATGGCCACTTTACTATTGTCTCAGCTTCCTAGCTAAGGAGGCTGCAGAAGACTGAGTGGGTAACTTTCTGCTGTCTGCAGCAGTGCAGTAAGAAAGTGAAGAATAAAATCTCTGTTTTCCAAATGATTGTCTGCCCTGTATGTGGGGAAAGCCAGTACTGAATATTTGGAACCATTGCTGGTAGGAATATTTTTAGTCTGCTGTAAAGAGGGGTGGTCAGTTCTCCTCTGTATGCTGTTGGTTTGGCATTTGGGAACCACTAGTGCCGTATCAGTGCTGAGGATGGATTTCAGTGTCTGTACAGTCTGTTTTGGGGGGAAGTTCTGGGAGGAGGGCTGTGGTGGGAGCATCTGGCTGTGTCATCTACACATGTGTGAGATGCACACAGCGCCCACTGAGAACTGATGCTACCAGATACTGACTGGACTGGGTTTGGTCAGTGCCAAGCTGGGCTAAATTCCCTCTCCCTGCCTAGGAATGAAAGATTCTTTAATGCACTCGCTGCTTCTGGGATGTTCAACTCAATCCCCAGTAGTGTTATCTGTTCAGAAGTCTTTGTCACTGAATTTCTGCCTTTGAAGACTGCAGGGTTTTTAACAGTGGACTGCAGCACCTGCTGCTTGCTGGAAATCCCAAGGCTGGCACGAGAGCATTGCAGTGCTGAACATGGCAGTCACAATGCATCACATTTACCAGATTTTCACTGGGCCTAGCTGATGGAAACCAGAAGAGACATGCTGTAAGGACTGTCAGCCCAAGTAAAGGGAGGTGACTTTGAAGAAGGCCTCCAAGATAGTATTTCCAGAATATAATTCCTTAGGAAAAAAGTGGAAAATTCAAAGAATGGAATTCAGACAGAATGAGCTCACTGCAGGTGGTGCTTGTAATGATTTTTTAGAAATAAATTTTAGTTATTAACTATTTTAGTAGTTTTTTGGGGTGTAGGGTGTTTGTCCAGTGGCTGCCATTACAGTATCTTCTTCTGCACCCCAGAAAATCCACACTTTTGAGGTTTTCTGGAGCTTTCCAACAGTGTGCATTTTCCCATTCTTAGAAGAGTGGTACGTGTCAGACAGAGAGGGCTTCATCTGCCCAACCATCAAAGTAGGTCCTGGGAAGTTTCCTACTCCTTGGCAGGTCCCCCTTCCACAACAGCCAGTCCTGTGGGCATTTACATCCACTGGGTTCATCCAAGTTTCACCTGAGATTCCCTGGATCTGTCCATTAGCCCGAAGGACTTGGTGTCTGCAGAGGTTGCTGTGAAATTCCCCTTACCCCAGGGTTAGGTGGGCAAGCAGGCACTTGCCCCTCACCCTCTGGAAACTGGAGAAGCTCCTGATACGTTTCCATAAAGAACAAATGTTTTTAAAAGCCCTGCCTTTGCTCCTGGTGACATTTTTTCAGTTTGCATGATCTGTGTAGTGGCACGCAGTGCTCAGAGCCACGATGCAGGGAGTATCTGTGTTTGTATTTGTTTGGTCCCATCTACATCAGAGAGCCCTTGAAATGCAGCCCAGCTGGCAGATCTGGTTAGGCTGGGCAACTTAGCTTTAGATGGTTTTTTGTTTGTTTACAAGTGATCTTGGCCACAGACAGGGACACACAGCTGGTGGTCTGTGCACTGTTCCATGATCAGGCTGAGCTGGGCTCTGAGCCGATGAAGGCTGGAGTGGGGCGAAGCAATTCCATCTCATTCTTGGCCTGATTTGGAGGGGGATTGGACAGGCTGCTACTCTGCTGTCTTCTTCTGTGATCTGGCATCTCAGGGCCTGGTTTGGCTTTGCCTGTGTGGGCAGCACCCCTCTGCCATGGCAGTGGAGCCTCTGCTTGCTCAGGTGTCCTTCCCTGCAGCCCAGAGAACACCTCTTGCTGTGAGCAATAACTTGTAATACAAATACCACAGAAATACAGGCATTTCTCTTCCTGCACTTGTTGTAATATTCAGGTGGGAGAGGTGTGTCTGATGTCTCAGAGAGGGTTTTGCAAGTGGTTTTTGTGAGATGATCATGTGCCAGTGTGGTGCATGCTGGCTGAGGGGACTGTGGGAGCATCCATTGCTTGAGGAGAAGTGACACACTGGAGCTGTGTAATGATACAGATGTGCTGTGTGCCAGCCTGAACTTCTGCAGAAGACCCATGTTGGGGGTTCTGGGGAGAAGAAGCAGTGCCAGCCCATCAGTACTGCAAAGTGGGTGCTGTGGCAGCGCTTCCCTGCAGCAACATTGTGATAAAGGATGGTGGAGGAGGAGGCTGATGAAAGCTGTGACCTTCTAGGCAGGATCTGTTTCCCAAACACAGGTAAAACATTAGCAGACTGCTAGAGATGTGGGCATGGAGGAACCTGTTAAATTAAAGCCAAAGTGTAACAAGAGAGATGTTTGCTTTGGGAGATAACGTGTGCCTGTTCTGCACACTGAAGGTGAGGGAACTCTCTGACACGTTTTACTTCATTACCACAGCAGACCTC
Organism: Passer domesticus; assembly: GCF_036417665.1. NCBI lineage: Eukaryota > Metazoa > Chordata > Aves > Passeriformes > Passeridae > Passer > Passer domesticus. The sequence goes on from NC_087476.1 coordinate 46,625,110, forward strand.
TTGCACTGCAAGGCCACAGAGCTCCCAATTCTTCCCTCCCACATCCCTTTTAAAACAAGGGGTTTCTGACAGCTTTACCAGTGCCTCCATCTGACAACCCAGAACATCCTAAATGGTGGGAATTGCTCCTTTTCTTATCTCATTGTGGAGTGTCGTGACCACACTGCCCAAGTTCGCTGCCCAGACTGATGCTGTTACCGAGCTGCCCATGTCTCTGCTACCTGCAGCCTGGTCAGTGGCTGGAGATGAGGGAAAGGCTCTCAGCAAGGCATCCTTAGGTGGAGCTGTTTGAATGAGTCAGTTCCATTACCTGCCTTGCTGGTGGTCCCAGAGAGGCTGCAGGGAAGTCTGTGGCTTTATTTTCTTAAATGGCATCAAATGATGGCATTTAAGACCCTACCAGGAGCAAATGAGCTCTTAGGGCAGCATTTCTTGTCCTGTGTACAAGGCTTTATTAAATTAACTTTGTACTCAAATCACCCCACACATCCCTCTCTGGAGAGATCTAACTTAACTGTGGGATAAAATTTTGCAACCCTATTTTTGTCACACAGGTGACTTGTGTAACAAAACCTTTACATGCATTAATGTCATCCAAGTTTTGGCAAGCTCCAAAGCAGGCTGTCTCTAAATCCTCTATTTCTGTCTTAATGCTGCACTCATCCCAGAGTTACGTATGTAATTCTCTTGCTTTACTTGCTTTCCACATAAGGGACAATGGATTTCCTCTCCCACACACCTCTTGCAAATTTACAGGTGCTGTGAGAAAAACCCCTGGTGCTGTTGCCATCCAAGTGATGCCTTTTGCCCCTGTGGGTACCTGCAGCTTGCAATTGCAGCTGAGCAGCAGCACTGCCAGCCTGCAGGATGGAGTCTTGCATACTTTCAGCTACTTCTCTGTTATTTGCACTTAATAACTGACTCAAGAGTTCATCTATAAATATGTATTTAGGGCTGATCTTAGTAAATTTTCCATCTCTCAGCCACAAAGCTCTTGTTTTCTGCAATTTCCTTTTTGTATTTTCTCTTAACCCTAATCCATTTTAACATTAATGCATTAGTTTTGAAACAGCTGGTGTATTCTCAGCCTCTTCTTCTTCCCTACCTGCTGATTTTTTTTTTCTTTCCTCACTGTCCTCTATACTTCTGCTGTTTGCAAAAACCAGCTTTTCTCCTGCCTCTCCCTCTTCACAGCTCCCACCATCTGTCTCTCTACAAATACAAAGCTTTAGGGGAAATGATTCACTAGGCTGCTAGCTCATTACTCACACTCTCCCCATCGTGGTTTCTGTCCTTGTAGGATGCTCTAACTAATGTAAAGATCAATGAATCCTGGGAATTGTTATTCGATTAAAAAAAAAAAAAGGCCCCAGCAGTTAAATAGATTGGGCTCTTTGTATTTCTCAAACAGCAAAGCTTAGTTTTATTTCCTCACTCTGCTAGTACTGTTTTGCAGAAAAGGATCGTTCAAACAGAAGAATAGAAATAATCACTGGACCATTTAATGCAACCTTGTGCATCACATGATGCAGGAATTACTTAATGAAATTCCCTGGCCCAAACCAAGCAAATCTGTGGTAAATCTAGAGCACATATTTTCAGCTGACAGCCAAAATGATGAAAGGAATTTACTACCCAGCCTCACTAATCATTCTGAATGCTTAACTGCACTCCCTAACACGCTGCTTTGCAAGCAGCTAAACTGACACAGCCTCATTCCCTACATGCTTCTCTCCTCCAGACTTGTGCAGGCTGTGTACCCCAGAATGCCTCCCAGCCCCCTTCCAGGGCCAGGGTGGCCAGCTGTCCACCTCTGGGAAGAGACCAGAACCTCTCCCTCCTCAGCATGTGGGTTTGGGGCTCACTCTTTGCTTGGGTAAGTCTTTCCATGAAACTCACAGGCACTTAGTATCTTTGAGCCCTCCCTATTAAATGTGGCAGAAAGTGGCTAAGAGGCTTAGAAGCCAATTGACACAGACTATTTCACAGTGCTAATTCAGATACCTTAAAATAGAGGCAGCCATACTGAGTTGGCAGATAATGCCCCAGCATTTCAGGAGACTCGCTGAACCTGGAGGCTGAGCTCACTGTTGTAGTGCACTCCAGGTCACCCCAAATGTGAACCCACATCCCACTCCTTTTGTGTTTACTTTGTTGACCATTTAAGATAAATTTCTGTCATGATTTTAGGCTGTCACCACATACTACAAAATTATTTTCTGAATTGACAATTTATTGCATGAAAAACAGACCTCCCTTCCCCAAATGTAAGTAGGTGCCAAGAAGTACCACTGCCTAACACAGTTTTATTGTGCCTTCTCTTGAAGCTGCTGGTACATCAGGTATTAGCCTGTTTCAGTTGCTGAGCTTCCCTTTTGAAACTGGAGTTGCCAGAAGCACAGAAAATACCACAATAAAAATCATTGGAGTTGACAGCACTGAATACACCATTCCTTTAAATGGCTGCAATTATTTTTGCAAAACTCTGCTAAAGAAAATCTGAGTTTTATTTTTTTTCCCCCATGAGCACCACAGAACATGTGCTGCATCAACACACCATGCTGGCACCACTTCCACAGAAAGCTAATTAAATAATTTGGATACTGTATGAGGCGTATCAACTTCTGGGCTAATTTTCTTTTCAGGCTACCAAACACATGTACTTTTTTATAAAGCTGTATTTGGGTCATTCTATGACAAATATTAAAACTGAGGAGGATCTTGGTATGACTGCTCTAAAGAATAAGGGCTGCAGAATTTTAAGCCAACGGGGTCCACTGTTACCTCAGTAAGGTTAAGACTGTTAAAAACAAAAAACCCTCACCAAAGTCATGCTTATGTGGTCTGTGAAAATATGTTCAAATTTTAGCAGACGTGATGTTGTTGAGCCACCCTGGTGGCCAGGACCCTGTGGCTCTCCATCTTTGATTATTTTATTGTCCCATACTGCATACTGCAAGTTGTAGGAGTCAATGTTCTTTCAACAATCGCTGCTTTCCCAAATGTCCCAATTGTCCTTTGACGTGCTCTGTTTTAAATAAGGGCTGAAGAGCAATGGTGAGGCTACAGGCCTGCCATAAAAATACTGCACTGTTTCATGGTACTGACAGCACACACGTAGTCATGCTTTCAGCCCTCCTGGTGGGGACTGTTGCTGCAACATGCTGGAGGTGTGAGGGACCAAGCTGTAAGGAAAGGGAACTCTAGAGATTCCAAATTTTGAAGTCCTCTAATTGAAGACAAGTCTCTTTATGCCAGACAGTCTAAGGAAAATCTGCCTTACCCAGCCCATTTCTCCATTGTCCCCAGCAATAATAGAAGTGGACATGGTATATAAGATTGCCTTACAAAAGGCAAATATATTTAATAGTGTATATACAAATTGATGGTTCAATAATGCTATACAAAGCAGGAATATCTTTAAAGAAACCCTGAGCAAAAAGGAGCATGTAATTTTTATTTTACACTTATTGCAACATTATTTCTGGTATTTGTTTGCTATAATGACTAATAAAAGGAATATGTTAAAACCAGATGTTAAAATAAAAGTGGGCATTCTTTCCATTTGTAGCTTATTAAAAAATCTAGAGAAGAGAGTTCTGCCCCATCAGCTTTGGAAATAGATGTTTAACATGGTAGAGAACAAGCTGAGCCTGAGTAACCCAAGACAACCAATTCCTTTAGCAGAAAGAGTGTCTTCTGTCATCAAAAAGAGCCATCTGGAAGAGTGCTGGCTCCCTGCCAGGAACAACCCTTTAACAACCACTCGTCATGTGCTTTAAGTTAAAATGTTCACAGCGGCACAACCTGGAGTGTTGGTAAAGGTCCTATCGGAGGAGCAACGTATTCCTCCTCGCGCAGCAGCCGCAAAAGGATGTTCTTCTTATTCTTGGGCCAGTTATAAATGTGAGTGTTCTGCAGCCAGGTGGGCACGTGTTCCTGAAAAAAAAAACAAGGAAAATAAAAGCTAAATCCTTCAGAATCTCTACCAGAATCTTTCAGATTCCATCACACCCTGCCAAGGAAGATTTAATTCTGTCTGTTCTAGGCACTTCCTGTAACAACAAGAAATGTTAATTTGGCTTCAGAATTGTATTTGGGTTCCTAAATAAATGAACTTTGTGTGATCTCACAGCTTGCCTGTCTCTCTTCTGCCATCACGTTGGCTAATTTCACCATGTTTCAAAGGAAGTCTGATGTCAATGACAGGCATCGAAAAGCTTGTGAAAATAAACAGGGAGAGGAGAGGAGAGGAGAGGAGAGGAGAGGAGAGGAGAGGAGAGGAGAGGAGAGGAGAGGAGAGGAGAGGAGAGGAGAGGAGAGGAGAGGAGAGGAGAGGAGAGGAGAGGAGAGGAGAGGAGAGGAGAGGAGAGGAGAGGAGAGGAGAGGAGAGGAGAGGAGAGGAGAGGAGAGGAGAGGAGAGGAGAGGAGAGGAGAGGAGAGGAGAGGAGAGGAGAGGAGAGGAGAGGAGAGGAGAGGAGAGGAGAGGAGACTGTAGTGCCCTTAGCAGGGAAAAGCTGCCACCTTAGTAGCTGCTAAAGGATCCATACAGCATGTTCAACATTGGGATGAGGATCAATAGGGAAAGACTGGGACCCCACAGGAACATTTCACATGCTGGTAGCCCCCTTCCCTTTCTTCACCAAGCATGGTGTGCTTGACCAACTGAGCAGAAGGCTGAGGCCAATGCTGAGCTGGAGGAGAGACTAATACATCTCCAGATTAGCAGGGTCAAACCTCCTCCAATCCCTGCATCCTGGAAAAGGTGCAGTCCTTCACAGGGGTTGGCTACTGTCCATTAACATAATGGAGCTGGGACCAGCATGGCACTGGAGAGTGACAGTGGCTGATGGAGATGAGCCTGCTCAGACCTCATGTTCCTGTGTTCCCACAGCCTCGGGAAGTTTCCATAGGGATAGCCTGGCTATGTAGGGGTGAAGGGCTATTATAATATCACTAATTAACAGGGGGACAGATCCTTGACCAAAACCAGTTCATGGTCACCATGAGACAGAGATTTGTTTTGGAATTGGAGATAACAGAACCTAGCCAAAATGAGATGGCAGGTAAGCAACATGAGGAGCCAGGACATCAGCACTTGGTCCCTGCACTTCTTATTTAGCAGTGTTTTCCCAAGATAGCCTCTGTTAGGAGCAGCACAGCTCCTGTCAAGCTAGTGGAGCTAGCTCCAAGAGGACAGAGCAAAAGCTGCTGGCATGCACATCTCTGGCACCTCGCCAGGGGATGCCCTGGCATGGGCTGAACATGTCCTGCTGCCAGCAAACGGCCTAGCTGCAGTCCAAACCTTTCATTCCCATGATCATGCTTCTCAAATTGCTGTCTTTTCCTTGGCTTGTACAGCTGTGGGAATAAGGCTGCATCATTTTCCCTGCTCAGGGAGCAGTTTGTGTTAATTGATGCAACCACTCTGTTAGAGCTACAGGATTTATGTATAGGAAGAAGGAGGCAAGTCGCACAGGCACCTACAGAGCCATTAGTGTGAACTCACCTAGGCTTCTGAACAAGCAGCTTTGTGACTGGCAGAGGTTATCTATCAAGCCTGACCCTCCTCTCTCTCCAATGGCTGAGAAAGGATAGGCTTTGGTCAGTAGTCTCCCTGAAGTGGAGGTTGTTCTTCCCCATGGACATCTCACTGCACAGGGGTAAGATCCCACAGCATTCCCTTTGGTAGGACCAAAAATAAGTCTTCTTGCCTCCACCTGCTAGTCTTTTTATTTTGGCATAGGAATGGATTTTAATCTTTGTGAATTTAACTCCTTTAACAAAGCTCTTTAGAATTGGCCAAGAGATTCAAATGTTCCTGGGAGAAAGATAACTATGTTTGCATGCACATGCACACCATTGTTACATGGGATTTGTTTCTTTACTAAATCTTGTAAAGAGCTATAGAAGGAAATGCAATTAAATATGGCAGGGGTTTTACCAAATGAGCCCTTTTTCTACCTTTGATAAGAAACTACATTTTTTGGACAAAGGAAATACAGTAGATATAGTCAGTCTAGACTGCAAAAATGCATTTGATAAAGGTCCACATGGGTAACTCATTAGTTAAGATGGAAATTAGTGTGAGAAATGTGTAGTAGGTCAGAAATCAGCACGCGGGGATATAATGAGAGAGGCACTATTCAGCCAGAGACAAGCTCTGTGCCTTGTTTCCAAAACTGCTTGTGCGGTTTTGTTTAATACCCTCCATAATAAAGTCAGTGCAAAAAGCTCTTGGACATGAATCAGCTCTGGTAATAGTTTGAACTTGAGGGAGGTGTGTAGGGGTAAAGAGTAACTATAGCTGCTGTTTTTATCCAGAGTGAGAAAGGGGCTTTTCCTTGCCACACAACTGCATCTGTCACTGCAGGTGGGAGTAATGGGAAAATGGTTACTGTCTTTTACATTTTGAAAATTTGGCTGTGTATCTGTGAGCTGAGAGGAAATTCTCTCTATGCCATAGGGCGAGTATTTGAGAACTCCGCAGTTCAGACTGGGAGGAAGAGGGCAGAGTGTATTGGTGCAGAGGACAGGACTGTTCAGGGCCGTGACAGCAGAGCATGGTTTGACATCTCCTGCCTTCCCTGGCACCAGCCCTGTTCTTCTCACCCCTTGGCTGCTTCCAGAGGAAGCCTCTAGCATGGGACAATCTTGGCTTAACGCTTTGGTCATCAGGTGGCCAGATGAGGAGGACACATTTCTGTGGATTGTTGTGATGCCAACCTTGAACCAGCAAGATCCATGTTTCCCTTAGCAGTGTACAACTGGATGCTGGAAATGCCAGTTCCACCTTAACCACGTGTTGTGCATTCCTCGGCTCATTATTCAGCTTCCTAATGAACGCTCCTTGGATCACACAGATCTCTTCCTGTTGGAGGTCGACTAATTTTCACATACCAGCAGTGCTTTATGATGTGCTGTGTACGAGATTAACTCATCTAATAGCCCCATCCTCAGATGAAACCTCCAAATCTTCCTTTTCTGCTTTTTTCCACTGCCAGCTATGCTAATACTTGAAGGTATAAAGGACAGTATAAAAAAGACAAAACTGAAGTAATTTGCCCGCCAATATAATCCAATTGTACATATACTCAGCAGTTTTTCAGGTACCTCACTTCCTCTGACTGCCTCCAGACTTCATTACTGCAACTTGTTCAGGCTCTGGTGCTCTCCTTCCACCCATGATGTCCCTCAGTTACATTACCATTAAGCAGCTAGATGAAGGTAGGTCATGTACCAAAGGATTATGTTGAGAAAGAGACTAAAGCTTAACAGCAGTAGAAAATGCTGATCTGCATAATTTAATGAAAAAGGCACCTCTTGAAAAACTGAAGGGTTATGTGGACTACTGATGGGCAGGAAGGATTCCTGGAGCCTGATGCCTTGATAGAGGCAGCTGGATAAACCAGCCTTGAAAATTCCTTACAGACCACTGTCTGAGAGAACTGCTGCTATACACTAAATAGTCTTCTGATAAATAAAGTTGAGCCCAAATTAACATAACTTACTGTTCTGTCTCAGAGCCCCAAGACAGCTATAGTGCCTCCTGGGACACTTTTCTCTGCAACCCCTAAGGTGCCACGTGGCTCTAGACTCTGTGGTCTGTTCACATGGTGGGCACTCAAGTAGCCCCAGGGTTAGGAGCCCTTTTCCCCCATCAAAGACTGACTGAAAAAATGCTGCTTCTCTGCCTTTGGCCTGCCCAATTCCCACCACTGCTGTCTTCCAGGTACTTCAGGTAAGTAGCAGATTGAGATAATTCAGGAAGGGATCTGAATGACATGAAATACCAGAGGTACTGTTCAACCCACAGGGCCTCACATATTTTACAAACCCAGGGACATATTTTCAAATTTCTGATCTTAAATCAGTGCTTAAATAAAGAACTTCACTGCACTAAAATCCACAAGTGCAGTGGGACTGCACAGCCTTGTAACCATTAACAACATTGTTTAAATTTTGACTCATGTTCCAAAATTTGGGCACCCAAAGAAATATAAAGAATTTTCCATACTTTTCTAAAATGCAGCTGTACCTAGGGGCAACATGATAGCTAGCCAAGAGTGCACAAAGCATTCAGTTATGCAATGCAAACATGAATACAATGAAGGAGATTGAGAAAGCTGTAACTGAAGCCTTTTAATATTTTAGTCTTTGTAAAAATCCAATAGATTTTCTCAGTAAGGTAGAAGAGATGGGAATCTGATGCATTACTTATTCTCAAATGAATCTTCAAAACAAGTAAGGAGGGCAGATGAACTTACAAGTCCTAAAAAATCTTGGTTTACCTTTGATTGGGCCCGTCAAAGTTCAAGAAACAGCCTAGTACTTTAGTATTTATTATACTCTTTATATTCTCAACACACCCTCTTCCAGACCCTCTTCACATCAGTCATAAATCTTGCCATCTCACTCATCAGCATTGCATTTGGACAAAATTATAAAAGGGTTAATATAAAAAGCATGCTTCCTGGATAGATTGCCCATCTCCATTTAAATTCTTTCAGTGCTCAAAGCAATTTGAGTTTTAGTTGTATATTCATCATCAGAAATACATTTATACACTGATTTATATTGTGGATGAAATGTTTTTTATTTGCATGTACATAAATGCATGAACTTTGGAATACATAAACCTATAAGCTTTGAATATTATTTGCAGGCTATTAAGAACCAAGAAATTGAGTGTTTTGGTTTTAAGATTCCATCTGCTGCACTGTGATCAAAATAATATGCACTTAATCATGTGGAAAGTATATAAGCATGCATGTATGTTACCTTTTTGGCATTTGGGAAAAGCACAGGGATGAATCTGAAGTTCATACTTCCTTGTTGTATAAACTCAATCTGCATCTAGAATAGAACAAAAAAGCCAGTTTTACTGTAATGACATGACAATTTTTCTCTGCATGCATCTAAACCCTATGTATAAAAACATTCCTTGCTTACTTAAACTGCTCTTCTGTTAAATGAATTGATGTATTGCTGGTGGACTCGGTGTTTGGTTTGGCCACTTAATCTAATTCTTCATTGCTACAGAAAGGATACAGGAAAGATCTGTCAACATTTCTTGAACATTTTGTTTCATGGTCTGAAATAATTGTGGGTTTAGCTGCAAGTGCAATCCCATGAAATCCATCTCAAAGTGGTGAAGCCTGACTTGACTAACCCCCCTGCTTGGCCTACAAAGATTTCAGCCAGAGACAAGGTCTGTGTCTGAGCCAGGGCCCAGCCTGTTCCCCATGGCCCTGGACACAGGCACCTCAGGGCTGGTACAGACAGCAAAGTACTGCTGAGAGCTCATCTGCTGGTGACAGCTTCTGAGAAACCTGACTGCAGATTCCAACTGGAGGATCAGATGGGTTACAGGCTGAGAAAGGCAGCTAACTGCAAACCAAGGGAGAAAGGATCAGCTTCATGGCTCCATGGGCTCTTCTGGGCTAAATGTGCATCCTGTGACAGGCTGTGGGGATGGGTGTCTGGTCCTCTGGCACCTCTGTGCACTCCCCAGGAGCCCCACATTGCATCTCTGGCCTTTGCTTTGCAATTCCATCCTTCAGTCAACTCTACTGCTGCCTAAGAAAAGGCCTCAGCTCCAGGATGGCTGAAGCAACAGGGGCTGGTTTAGAGGGAGGAAGGTCAGGCACTGCTAGATAAGATTGTGCTCAGGGCTGTACAAGGGCTCAAGAAGGTAAAGGAGGGGAAAAACACTGAACAATAAAGAATATGAAGAAATAAGATGAGCATGTTTAATAGGATTTTTCTTCCTTGAACCTCTTAGCAGATGTTAATGAGCATACGGAGCTGATGAGAGGAAGGATTAATGAATTCCAAAGAGGGGTGTTTAACTATGGGGATTAGGGAAAACAAAGCAAAGAACCTGCCATTTGGAGACAGATTTGTCTTTTGAGAAGAAGAGACAGTCTTTGTAAAACAGCAAATGCATGTCCTTGCTTACCATCCTGTGGATGTATTTAGTATGTAAGCCGTGTTCATCCCTGTCCAGCTGGGATTCAGCCCCTTCCACATCCTGTTTGTATTTTGGACTGATTGCTATGATTATCATCACCGTCTTCTGTTAGGGAGAAAAGCACTTTCATGAAATTGAGAAACGCAGCGTGTTTGGTAGAGGCAGATCGGAAATCTGCCAGTTTGTGTTTTAAGTGATCTTTGTGTTCCTGGCAAACACAAGAGGATCTCATTCATTCTGGCAGGAAATACAGGAGAACTCATACACTCGTTCTCCTCGTTATTTCTCGACATCTCAATATAGAAAATCGAAATGTCAAGAGATGTATTAGCAGCTACCAGTTGACACTTGGAATCCCTGTCATAAAAAGCTACTTTTTATCAGCGTAGAGTGTCTATGTACATACACTGAAAACTTTTGTCTTCAAATTCAGACCCAAATGTTTTCCAACAGCTTATGCAGAAGTGTATCTCTTTAGTCATCTATGGCTTTTTATACAAAAAGCTAATAAAGACAGCGGTCTGTGGAAGCTACTTCTAGGGCTGTCAGTGGCAGAAATGTTATCTTTTCTTGCTGATCTTAGTGGCAAAGTGTGCAGAGAGGTGGCTGTGCAGAGAGGGGGGCTGTTGTGAATGGCCTGGGCAGGTTTAGGGGTACCTGGCAGCTCTGTCACGACGGGCTGAAGGCAATGCTCCTCCACCTTGCTAGGACAGCCCAGATCCTGCCTCTGACCTGTTTAATCCCAGCCCCACACAGAGCTCAGGTTTCCAGAGAGGGACCATCCTTTGTATCTGGGAAACATCCCTCCTCCTTAATGGCAGGCCAGCTGAAATGCAGCAGATGAAAGCTTCCTACTTGTGTTTACCTGGGGCCTGCCTTTCATCCCTAGCACATGAAGCCTGTGTAAGGCTTCCAAATCTTACAGTCTGCCAGGCATGTAATTAACTCTTTCCTTCTGTGCTATATCAAGAGAATCTGCCCCACCGTAAGGTCAAAGGAGTCATTATCCCTTTCACTGAGTCAACATACTCCTGAATTACTTTTACTTGTGCTTGACATGTGTGTAAGAACTTACAGATGTTGAGGGTTTGCAAGAGACATGCCCAGTTGCACACTTTTCTCTGCTTGTGTCCAAGCAGTCCCTTCCTCCACACACATGTAAAGGTTTTGAAGTTAGAAACTGCCTCTACAGTCAGTGAGGGAAACCAAACTTTTCTGGGGTGGGTAGTCGGAGAGAGATCCGCAGGTGGAGGCAGGAGATTGTTCTCTGCACGTACCAGTTTCTCCTACTGACTGTGCACAAGTCCCAGAGGAGATCTGCCAGCTTGTGTTTTAAGTGATAATGATTTTTTTGGCAAAAGCAAAGTCACCCTGTCTTCTGGTTTCATTACCTACATTACACCCAGTGAGCCCAAACCTAATTTGTCCTGATGCAAGCCCCAGTAGGCATGACTGCATTTCCATGGCAGAGGTCCCAGGCTGGCTCTGCATGCAGCAGTATCCTGCCTGCGTGGACACCTGCTGAAAACCTGTGTAGGGCTGGCTCAGATGGTTGAGCTTCCTTGCTCAGGTGGAGGAGAGTCTACCACTTCTGTCATCCTGTTCCTGAACCATGGAGATCTGGCCAGAGTGAGTCAGATCTGGCCAGGTGGCCACTCAGCAAGGCAAGAATCCAAGGAAGGCAGCCCACAATGGCTCCTGTCCAGTGACAGAATAGCCAGTTTGCACCCAGCTGGGCTGGAACAGTCCAACCACTTGGCTTGATCCTAAAGGAGATGTGCACTCACTGCTCAGGGGAACTTCAGAGGAAGTTGTTGCTGCAAGGGACACCACTGTCAGCAAGATAAATCTCCATTTTACTGCTTAGATAGATACAAAGTGATGAGAGCAAATCTATATATCAACCACAAGAACACCAATTTCCAGTTTAATGTAGGATGGTTTATCCAGAAGAACCCTTCAGTGTTTTAGATATCAGTGTGAAAGCTACAGGTGAGAAGGATGAACATTAGCCATGACTATGCAGCCTGGGATGAAATACAGATATTGTTGTAACCAAGGACAGCTAAACCTCACAATTTAAAAAGGGGATGGATGAATAACATTTCCAATGGCAGCTTCAGATTGGATGTAACAGGCAGCATTAGAATTTCACAAGAACGCTGGGATCAGCCTTTCATTTCTTAAAGAAAGAGCTCTGGGACCATCAGATACAGATGTCAGTGAGATTTGCCTCTCTCTGCAACACCTCTGCCATTTCTACAGGGGCAGGGAAGACAACAGTAGGGTCTTGCATCTTCATTCTGTCCCTGCTGTGTATTAGAATAATTCAACCATTTTCCTTGGGTCACCTCTGCTATAAACAAGGTTAAATTGCCCTTACATACATCACCTAGGTAGCGCTCCATCCACTTAATGATGTCAATACCTCGTACCGTGTCCTCAAAGATATCAATCTGCAAGAGAATGAAAGTCTGTAGTGAGCATCCCTTCACCTTTCCTCCCCATTTTATGGCACTGATAGAGCACCTGCTCCTTTCTTTGGTTATGATAAGAATTTCCAATTCCCTTAGGAAAAAAACGTGTACATGCACTTCTCCCCTTTCCATGCAGCCTGGAGTCAAGCTGGACAGGCAGCAGGCAGAGGGCTGCTGCAGGCACCTCCTTGAGCTCCCACTCAGCTGGCCCTTTGACTGGCTGCCCTGCCAGTCCCCAACTCCCAGGCATTTTTTACTGGACAGAACAAGGTGCTGCCCACCTTCTCCATCTATATAGCTGCAAATGCCTGCTACTTTCTGACTGCAAGGGTACACTGAGTGTGAAGCTTTAGCTTCACATTGAACTAAATATTCAGGGTGTGTGGTGGGAAGTTAGCCAGGTCACTGACAACTGCGTGCAGTCACCCAGACTTCAGTGACAGCAGTTCAGGGAGGACTTCATAGGACTGAATATCACCAACACTGCTTGCTCCTCTGCACGCCCAGCAGACCCAGAAACCAGCAATCAGTGACTGTGATCAGTGGAGTAAGTACTAACTTCTCCAAGTTTTTGGAGAAGAGTCATGATCTGCTCTCAAGTCTTTCTTTTTCCTTTTCTGAATGCAGAGAGCCCACTTGTTTCCCTGCTTTGGGGGCATTTTTCTGTATTTATTATTCTGCAACAGGCTCCAAGCGTTGCCTGTCCAGTAAAGGTGCTATTAATGAGCCTTCTACTCTGTAAAGCTATGGTGCCCAAAAGCTTTCTTATGAATTGGTCATAGTACAGAACTGCAGGAGAGAAGTATAATTGCAGTCTCTGTAAAAAAAATCTTTGATTCATGAAAATAAATAAGCATGTGCAAAGCTCCCCACTGAGTCTCATTCAGTTTAATGATAGCCACTTGCTTAAATGCTTTCCTGAATTGGAGCCAAAGAGTGAAGGTTGAGGGGTCAGATAGCACATGCTCCTGAAATAAGAAAATATGAATCAAGATTTTGATGAACACTGAATACTAGAGCCTCTGTGGGCCTCTAAGATGAAGCAAACTCATGAGAAATTCAGTAAAAATCTGAATGGCTTATAGGATTAGAGAGTATGACACAGACCTTTTCAGGCCAATGATTTTTAGAATTCCTTTTGAAAATATAACAAAGCAAAATCACTTTTAAAGTGATAACAAAGCAAATGAAACCATGAGATGGGCTGTTTCATTAAGCTGTGTGAATTTTAGAATCTACTTTTTTAGCAGAAAGTTACATCTGAAGAATCAATTATGTAATAGCATTGGAGAAAATAAAAGGTAGGATGGGAAGAACATAAAACTGACCATTTGTAATACTGACATTACAGATCAAACATAAGAATATTAATGGAATATCTCACAAAACCTCATACTATTGCCCATCTGGTGTTGCTAAGTGAAATTTTCCAGGATCATTATTAAAGCATATTTCAAAGCACAAAATTCAGTTAAAAGAAGAATAAACAAAAAGGCAGATCATTTAAATTTTACGGCTTGCAAAACCAAGGCTAGTTCATCCTATCTGTATCTTCTTTAGCCTTCAAAATGTGATGATAACCAGAAAAACATTTAAATGGACAGTGTATGGCCTCTGCTTTTTTTTTAAACCTCTTCCCTAGTTGAAAGTCTTTTTTTTTAGGAGGAATACTTACAGCAGTTTGAAATCCATTTACAGACAGGAAGTTCACAAATTTCATAACCTCCACTGCCGTATCCACCGAGTAGGTTATAAAGACCTTGCCTGGGAGAGAGAGTCTGGATGAATATGTAACACATTTAAATACACCATTCAGAGGGTGAGATGGTCACAGCCCTCCTTTAAATACACCATTCAGAGGGTGAGACTGTCACAGCCCTCCTTTAAATACATCATTCAGAGGGTGAGACTGTCACAGCCCTCCTTTAAATACACCATTCTGAGGGTGAGACTGTCACAGCCCTCCTTCTCCACCATGCTGCAGGTTCTGCCCACTTAGGTCTCTTTGGATTGTTTACAAAATGGATGTGGGATAGTGCAGTGGCTCAGCGTTGAAACCAACCCCCTGTCACAAAGCCCTGCTCTAGATTTGAGCTCCTCCTGCATTACTGGAAAGCTGCAGAGGTTAAATCTCTCTGCTGCTCCCCCTGCCCTGTGGCCAGAGCTGCTTTTTCCCAGTGCTTGGGCATACCTGAGCCTGGGCTCTCACCCACAGCTTGAGTTACCTGCACTGGCTGCAGCCAGCACAGCTTTCCCCAGACCCACTGATATGACAGAGCTGGAGGGGCCCTTATGCATGTCATACTGCCTCTCCTTGGAGCAGCATTAACACCCTGTGCAGGCAGGATGCAAGGCTGGTGACAGCAATGTCCTTGCCCTTGTGGGAGGGGTTTTCATGGCTTTGCATCAGGGTAAAGCAGCTGGCTGATCTAATCCAGCTGTGCACGTACCACAGATGACCCTGTTTTACCCAGTAATTCCTCCATCTAGGACACACTAACTGATAAAGTAGGGTCTATCCCAGAGTGACATCTGGTATCATAACTCACTCCTACAGGCCAGAGAGGTGTGACTCTCTGGATCTGAAAGGTGATAAGCAGAATAAAGAATAAATGAAAAATCAAAGCCTCAGGAGAGCTGTGGTGGGTTCTTATCAATGGTACATCTCACCTACTAGTCAGATTGGCATTCAGAAAGAAGCTATTTTTCTGAAACCCGACTTTCCCCTAAGAGTTGGAGGGTGAATGCATCTGTGGCGTTGGTGGCAATAGAAACATCTCAGGCAGAGCCTGTGCTGCCCTCAGCATGTCCCAGAGTCCTCTCCAAACTCACCAGTTCAGGGAGAAACTGAGGTCAAGGTTCAACGTATTTGTCTGGTTTGGGACAGGCAGAAACACTTTATTCCTCAGGCTTTGTTTGTTTTTAGTCTTTTACTGTAAGCTCCAGCCCCTCCTGCCTCAAAGGGACATCCTGTTTAGCAACGAGTCATGAAAACAATCTAAGCAGTATTTACTTTTTGTAAACAAAATAACAAGCAATTAATGACCATTATGTTTTCAGGATTCAAGGGGGTAATTCCATCCCACCAAACACAGATGCTCACACCCAAGAGATGTGGTGACACTTGGTATTTTCTTTTGTTGTTGTCTTAAAGTCATTTCCCCCTGCCTTCTCCTCCCCGCTTCAGCACTCTGGCGCTCTCCCACCTAAAGCTGTTAGGCCATGCTGTAAAATCTTGCACAGAACAAATTTGCTAACCACTTACGCAACTCCTCCGGCAGATTGCTGGTTCTCAGAGTTCCCCTAGCTGCAGGGTTACTGAGAGGTCTTGGGACAGCAGCTGGAGATGGAAAATTGTCAGAAGGACAACCATATGCTTCATCCAGGCCACATGCCTTGGGGGGCAGCTGACCATTAGGTAGCTGGTTGTATAGCTGGTTTCTACAAAGAAAAGCAATGGAGGATTTAGAAAATACTTCTTTTTAGGCAAAATTCAGAATTTCTTCTCCTGTTAATAACACACTAACAACTTTATCTGCGTATCAGCTATGAAAAGTTCTTGCAGAAATGCTTGGCTCAGCACATCTGCTTGGTTATTACAGTGTCTTTGGAACAGATACCTTGGTGACAGGCCACCACAACAAGCAGTTTACCGGAGAAACATCAATCACAGGAAGTAAGTCACATCATAGCTGAAAGCTGTTCAGTTTGCAGTTAGCAGAAGCAAAGGCTGTTTCTGAGTGAGAAATAATGGCATGTCGTGGATGTTGTTATGCATGCATGGGAGCAGGGTGGCCCTTGAATAACCTCTTCCCATTATCCAAAGGTAAAGAACACTTCATGGCACCTCAGATGCTCTCACGATGTCCTGTGCAGCGCAGGAGGCTCAGAGAAAGCTGGAAACTGGGAAAATGGGTCTACAAGGGAACTCCAACTCCAGCTCCAGCTCTGGAGGGCCTCCAGCATTGGACAAACCCAATGTTTTGCCAATGGGAACAAAGTTAATTTCTTGACCAGCAATGGCAGACCCAAACAAGGGTTTCTCATGTCAGGGACTGGCTTTCCAGACCTGCCATAATCTTGCCTAATGTCTTCTCCATTGTAGTAAACAGACACAGAGGGATGATTTTAGGAAACTTAGCAGTTCTTGTCCTACTACACTTTGGCTTCAGATTTTAAGTCAATGGGAAGGTGAATCTATAGAGATTTTTATGCGAGGTGTGCCTGCAATCTGCTGGGTTGAATTTGTTGGATGAGTTTTACGTTTCTCTGAGAGCTTTTCCCCACAGAGCCGTGATGCTTAGTCAATCAAGACCACTCTCTTTTTTTTTCTTAGCCTTCCTTAAATGAATGATGACAGGCTGGTCGCAGCATGTTTTCTGTTGTCACATTAAGATTTGGTTTATTCATTTCAGTGCAGATGTTTTCTGTTACAAAATACTCCATAGGCAAATATTACCAACATATAACTGCTGTTCCTGGAGTCAGCCTGCAAGCAGCAGCCACGCAGCCGCAGGACAGACCCTGAGTATTCTGGATCTCTTTTAGCAGAAGAAAATACTAACAAAAGTAACACATGCCTCATTGGACACAAAAACACTACCAGTGGCTAATTTACAGATTTTCCCAAAACTCCACCTTATCTAAAAAATATCCTGCCAAAAATCAGGAGTTTGGTTTTAAATTTTACTACTGCAAAGGATACTCACTATCACCCAATATTTTTACATTTTTGTACAAACTCTTCAGTGCAATTCTCTCTGCTGCAGGTACTCCCTGATCTTGCTGTCACTTTTCTGTTACAGCCCTTAATTTTTCATAGGCCAGAGCAGAATGATATTTCAACTGTCTGCCCTTTTTTGTCCTGCCGATTCTCACAGTTCCCTGCCAAGACCATGTCACATAAGTAGACATTTTCAAGCACAGATGCCCGTAAGTTTAACATTTCTAAAAGTATTGTGGCACTTGAATAAAAACAGTCTGATTTCAGATATTCTCAAAACCTGAAGCTTCAATTTGTTTTTAGATAGCTGAGTCTGAAGGAACCCCTGCATGAATAGGATTTCCCATCTGCTAATGAGATACTTATAAGATTATAAGGCCTGGTAATTAATATCTGAAAATCAGTCAAAAAGCCCTGGATGAAAAGTGCCAGACATTTTGCTATGAAAAATCATAGAGAAGTCTGCAAACTGCAGTGTAGAGATGTATCAGCAACTGATGAGATTTTCTCCCTTTTTCTCTGCACCACAGAAGAGGTAAGAAGGAAATCACTGGAAGGTAATGATTGAGTTGTCCCAGGCTGGTACAGGGTAAAGCTGAAGACCCCAGCAAGCCACCAAATTGACCTTTGCCCGTGAGCAGAAGAGCTCTAAGGTTTCAACTGAAATATTTTTCAACCCCTCATCCCTTTAACCTTCAAGCATTTATCTTCCTTAAGGCATCCGTTTCAGGGTGTGCTCTAACAACGTGTCAGGTATCTGGCTTTGAAGTCCTTTAGGAAAGGGTCAGGCCCCCACTGGGTGTAAAACAGCAAATAAAGAAAACAACCCAGCATCTCACATGCACTCCTGCAGCCTGGGCAAGCTCACAGTGCAAGGATTCGGAATTACTTGTTGAAAGCCCACAAAATCATATGAGAGGAACTTCCACTTCCCAGAACCCCTGCCCCCCCAGTCAATACTTACGGGAATCGAGGAGGACCAGGGGAGGAGCATGTCCTCTGGGGTGGTCGGTCTCCAGTGCCTTTGGGAGCACGGGGGTTTGAGTAATTTGGGATGACTTGCTGGGCCGGGCGAATAACTCTCATGCAAGGTCCAGGAACAGGAGGAAGTGGTTGCGATGGCTCAGCAAAATGTTGGTAAGGAGCTCTGCCATCTGGGAGGGTGAGAAAATAAAGGCAGCAACTATCATTTCAGCCAACACATTTTTGCCTCAGTTTGTGTTTATTCTTTTCCAGGCATGTCTCAGGAAACTGAGCAGTTTGGAGGCATTTGCAGGTATCTCGCTCTGAAAGAAGCCAGATGAAGGAATGTTTTGGAGTCTAAAGCTTGCAATTTCCCATTCACATACGGCACGGTTCAGATCCCTGCTCGGGGTTGGGCTGTTGGGACAGCTGACAGTTAAACATTCAGGGCTGCCTTGTCCCTGCGCTGACTGTGCCTCCGTGTTTTTTGGTAGGGTTTTTTTAAAATTTCTTTTTGGCAATGACTTGTGAAAATGAATCATCCCAAAGTTCTCATGAAAGCAGATGCAAAATCCTGGAACAAATCAGTTTGCAACACTAGGGCTAAACAGACTGTGATTATTGTAAATGAAAAGAGGAAAAATAATCGCTTAGTTTGTTACTTCACCCTGTGTGAATTTTCTGTCAAAGTGACATTTTAAGGACTTGCTGCTGCTCCCGTTGCCATCCGAGAGGCTGCAGGGGAAGCCCAAAGTGGTAATTTTGTTCAAGCAATTCTGAAAACCTTTACTGTTGCTGGCCACACATAATACTGATTAATAACTATTGTACAGTGGAACTGTTGGCATAAACTGAAAGAGAAAGCAATGTAAGCTGTTTGTTTCCCAATTGGGGAAAAGGAATTTTTTTTTCTCTCAGTCTTTCTGCTTGTGGTTTTCATTAGGCAGCAGCTCTGTGCACTTCCAAGCTGCTGTGTGCAGATCAAAGTCCAGCCTGGCAGGGCTTATTAGCACTGCATGATTATGGTGTTATGAGCTGTCTCTAAAAGCTGCAGTACTCAAATGCTCTGTTCCCCCAAAACTGTTTCTTAAAGTCCTATTTTTGGGTCATGCCTTCCTTTCCCTAGCAGCCATGAGGACCATCTATCTTTTTTTTTAAGGGGAGGATAAAGAAAGAAAACAAAGCTTTGATGGAATACTCCAATTCCAGGAGCCAACACTGAACAAAAAAACCCCTCCAACCAACCCCATGATTACACAGATTCCTGATGAAATTGTGAGTCAGCAACATTGTATTTGTTGAGATTGTTTTAGGAGATTTTCCCACCTCCCTCTTATCTATTTGCAACAGGACCAGGTGAAAGGGACTGGCAGAACCACTCCCAGTCAATATGGTTTCCTCCTGGATTCCTCATGACCAGATCTAGCGAAGGTGACAGGGATTTGGGACACTCGGTTTGGTTTGGAGTTTTTAAGACCAATGTTTCACCAGCTTCTTTTGGATCTGTCTGCTGCTACAGTATATTGGATGCAGCCACAGCTCAAAGCACAGCGTGGCCAGGCATGTGTGCCCACACACCCCCACATCCCTGAAAGACAAAAATCTGAAATTATGGTCCCCGGGCACACGGCATTGTTGTGAACGTTTCTTTGACTTCAGAAGCAGTTTTGTTGCTGTATCTCAAATAGCAGGTGCCCTAGCCAGCTTAGAGCCTCCGGGCACAGTTGCTATTCCCCAGGGGAGGTGCAGAGCTTTGTTGTGGGTTGCCACTGCCCAACAATTATCTGAGACTCAAGGAGCTGTCAGGAGGTGATTTACGCTGTAGCAGGCATGTGAGCGAGAAACAGGAGTACAGTTGCCAGCTTCTTGGTCCTGACCAAATCTGCTCCAGCCATCTGAGTTTATTTTACTCTTTTTGCCCTCTGGATATGGCTGGAATGGTAGTGATTTTTCTGAAAAAAAAAAAAAGCCTTTCAGAGTTCCTGCTTTCAAACAAAATGTCCTCATTCAGTAAATGTCCTACTTCTCACGATGCCTGCTTGTGGAGGAGGTAAACGGAGGTAAACAGTGAGGGGTGTTGTGCAACCAGCCCTTTGTTTGCTTAGAGCTGAACTGAAAGGAGAAGGTAGGAAAGGAAAACCAGAGGACGTTTTCCAAATGTTAAACTGTAGATGTTGTTGAAAGTCCATCTATAGCCCCTTCCCCTTTACAAAGTTCCAAAATCAGAGCTGGAAACCGAGTTTCTGAAACCCTCCTCTTTCATATACCTAATTATAGCACATAGCTGAAGTGACAAAACTCCCTAAACAGATGCAATATAAATGCTGTGGAGTCAAAAAAAGGTTAAAAAAAAGAAAAAGGTTTATCAGAACAGGCCTATAGCTTTTTATTACAAAGCCAGCCCAAAACAGGTCAGGGTCTCATGAGCCTAATGTAATATAAATTATATTAAAACAATGATATTGCTGTTGAATGTTCAAAGCTCACTTCATAACAGATAAAAATCTCAGAGACTGAAAAGGAATACTAATTAATAGCAGGCTGTAAACTGCACTGTAGTCTCCCAGAGCCAGAACGCCCATATTGAGGGAGTCACATCAGCGCTCAGCGACACAATCACCAGCAGCTGAGAGGGCTCCATTTTAAGTAATGAGCTTTCATTTCAGCTGACAACAGGGAAAAAAAATTAGGATGATGGATGTCACGCTCTTTTCACATAGAAATAAAACACATGGGTGAGTCTGGTCATAGTGCTGGGAGATACTATTTATGGAGATCAAGAGTAACCTCCCATCCTGATCCTGGCAGGAAATTCTCAACTTCGGGGATCCAAGGGGGAGCAAGGAAATCTATGAAAACAACAGGAATTGAGTGGGTATAGGAGGCTGCTGAATGACTGATGCAAGGAGGAAGGAAATGACTAGAATATGAAATAACAGCAGGGAGAGGCTGTGCATGCTCAGCGTGACCGACAAAGGCTGGTTTCTAAGCACAACCATTCGCCTGCACTTGATGAGTAACCGTGACCTCTTTAACTTAAGAGGTTCAGAGGTTTTGCAGCACAGAGTCCAGCCACACAACCCAAAAATCTGAAATTGTAAAAGAGACTGCTGTTAGATGTTTAAAGAGCTTAATAACTGCATGCTGTGCTGGAAACACTCCCTTGGTGAATGATGGCTGAGATACACGCAGAGAACCTCCTGTGGGGCGAGGGGTGCTACTCACATGGGCCTTGGGGGGGCTGCTGTGCCGGGCAGCGGTGCCTGAAGCAGCCATGAGCTTCCATGTTGGGATGGGGCAAGTGATGGCACACAGGGCACTGCTGATGCTCAGGTCCCAAAAACTCTCTGGAGATGAGTGGTCCTGGGAGGTCCTGGGGGTTCAGCACAGACACCAGTGGTAAGGGGGGCTCCAGATGCCTGATGCCCATGACGTCTTGTGACTGGGAGTTGTACCCTGTATCTACAGTTCCCAGCTCGGCCAGGAGTCTGTTTCCTGGGGGTTGCTGTGACTGTGAACTCCCTTGGCTGCTCTCCTCCAGTGAGTCCTCAGGAACATCAGACAAGATCTGCTCTGATTTATTGGGCTTGTGCCTGGTGTCAGCTGAAAGCTGTGATCTTGGCTGCATGCCTGGTTTGTCCATAGCTATAGGATGTGTCTTCGAGGGAAAAACTCCTGATATTGATTCACCAGGGGAAGAGGAGTGTCCACCTCCACCAGGATCAGTATATTTTGACCACAAGCTGCTGTCTGGCTCCACGGACAGTGCTGAATGTTGATGTGCTGGTGCTCTGCAAAGGCAAGATGGATCGGCCTGGGGTGTTTGAGCAACATGGGCCTCCTCATCCTCCATATCCTCTCCAGAAAGCTGCAAAGCCTTTTCCAAGATATGTTCAGGTAACTGGGACCATGGCATGGATTCATCCACTTCGACTGGTATGCTTCGACCCACAGAAGTGCCTGAAAAATGGAGAGAAGTAACACTGGAGATGGACAGCCACACAGTCAAATGCACATCATCCATCATCATTCAGTGACTGTGAGCTGGAATACTGAAGAGCAATATGTATTCTTTAGATTCTTTATACTTTAATGCTTTTTAAAAAGATGGCAGAAAACAGCAAGAAAGGTCTGGCTGACTTTTGGCAAAACAAGAAAGTAGAGGGTTAGCTGGAGTGAAGCTAGTAGAGTTATAATTTGGACTAACCTGACACAGAGGCCATTTCCAAGGTTTTTTGTTGGACCGGAAGTGAGTCAGCTGCCTTACTGCAAGGCCAGGATTTTTCAGCAAGCTGGAAAACAAGAAAAAGGACTCTTGTGAACACGGTACAGTTTCACATGGGCAATAATCCTAAAATAACTCTATCTCAGATGCTGGAAAAGAAATAGCAGTTAAAGTTTTGGAAATTGTGTTGCGCAAATCAAATGTTTTTTATGGGATTTCTGAACCTACTGCTCCTGCTGACACTGGAGGGGGGCAAAAACAGATGAACTGTCGCTCAGAAGAAATTCTGGCACCTGACAGCAGATCAGACTGATTAGGTCTGGAGGTTGGTTTAGACATAATCCAGGCAACACAATCATTTGCAATTATTTTAGTCCTGACCTTCTAATAACAGCTGATGCATCCGATGTAAACTTCATGACACATCTAGCTGAGTAATTTCAATTAGAAATCTTGTTTCCAAGTGCTGCTGCTTAATTTACTGTACCATTTCTTCCAGTCTGTTATCACACAACTCTCATTATTTTAAGAAGATAATTTAGAGAGATTAGTTATTGGTTGGATTTTTTCCATCTTTCCTTCAGAACTGATTTGGGCCCAAAACAAAATTATCACTTCCTTTTGGGACTGCTATCCCAGTAAATTTGGTCTGGCCACGTGACTCCTGATGATGGACACCTCTGCTTCACCCTGAGTCAGGATGACAGCAGCAGTGATGGGTGAATGCTGAGCAGGCTTCAGGAAGCCATCTTCATCCTCTTACTGGGTGCAGCTCAGCTTCCTCCCAGCAAATTCTCTTTTTTACCACGGAGTATAGAAACATGTGCCTGATGCTCATTTCCCCAGCCATTCACCTTATAGCAGACTGAAGAAGCTAAAATCTCAAGTAGGAGAGTTATCAGAGGAGAGGGGACTAAGCAGTCAAGCAGTGGGAATGACAACATCTAGTGAAAGAATCTGGCCTGAAAGCCTGGTAGAAAAAATCAAAATCACAACGTGTTTGAAGAGCTTTTAGAGATCCAAGGGTTTCTCCCAAATTCATTCACAGTGTTTTGAACAAAAAAGTCAAATGAACAACAAATTTAAATGATCACTCTATAAAAAATAGGTGAACAGGATCACAGAGAAGTACAAAGCAGTATCTTAGCCTTCACCCTGGCTTCCACAGTGATTCTGTAAAAGCAAATGTTGTGCCCCATGTTTATAGGGCAAGGTTGAGGCTTTACATTTTTGCTGATCAGAACAAATGACACGTACTTCCCCCTGAAAGTACCTCTGGCACAGAAAATTCTGGGTGTAACATTTGCTGGGAAGTAGGATATAAACTGTGCTTTGCTGCTGGGCTGCAATGTAAACATTCCTCCTCTATGTAACTTAAACCCCATCTGTGCAGAAGATTTGCCATATATTCATACATACCCTATGTTATATTAAGCACATCCACAGGGAGAGTTATCCTGGGATAATTACAGTGGGATAATTACACTGGTAAATTTTCCCACGTAGGCAAGTCCTCAGAGCAGCTATTAGCTGCACCAGCACAGCACACGCGCTGCTGCTGCTCCGACAGCTGCAGCCCCTGCACGAGTGAGCTGGGGCTGGTGCCAAACCAGCTCCTGCCATTCCAGCGTCCAGGCTGGAAAGGCTGACAGCCAGCTCACCACCATCAGTCTCTCCCTGAGGTTTGCACCCCTTTTCCTCTAGGCCAGGTCACAAACATCAGCCAAGCCCGTTGGGTCCTGGTTTTCCAACTGGCATAACTGATGTGATCGGAAAGAGAAAACCTCGAGCTCTCAGCACCAGCGCAGGATCCTGTCAGGAACTTGATGCTGTGCAGGGGTGGCAAAGTGTCCTTTGCCTGGAACCTCTGGTCAGAGTCAGTTTAAATGATGACTGCCCTGGGGTGGTGACTCACCAGGGCAGCACAGCACAGTCAGATTTATACCAACGAGGCTGTAAAGCTGCTGAGTGGTCCCCTGATAGAGAAGCACCTGTGAAGGAGAGGTGCCAAATGCCCTCCCTGCAAAGCATCGGTCTTCTGCGTACCTCAACAGTTTTGTAAACCTGACCCTTGGATCGCCTGGCCTTGAAGTGCCTGCTCAGACACAGTGCCTGCTTCAACTTGAGGATATCTCTGTATGTTTGGTCGTAAAGTGAATGACGCGCACTCCAGCAGCACAAATCACACTGCAATCTTTTATTTCCCCTCTGACCATCTCCAGTTAACTGGTTCCTTGTGCAAAATTCACCCTGGTGTTCACAAAGCACAACTCAGCTGAGCACTGGGGTACAGCTCCACCTCGTAGGCCACATGCATTGTCTGATCATCCCTCTATTTGATATCATTCTTAGCAAACATATGAACTAGACTTTTCAGAGACAAATTTGCAATGCCTCATAGACCAAGATGCAGTTTTGATGGTCTCTGAGGTAGCTGGGTGAAAATACTAGAAAATACTTTGAATTCAGATCCTCTATATTCAATAGCCTTCAGTTTAACACCATACCAAGAAGAACAGATTTCTGTAGAGAAACTGAGATTTCAATGCAGAGCTCAATGAAGTAAATGGAAATATCTCTATTGACTTCTGTAGGTTTTGGATTGGGTGTCAGATGGGATTTAAAAGTCACTAAATTCCTTTGGAGGCTACAACCTCCAAAGTTCTTGGCCTTTGTTTTTTAGTTCCACTGCTAACATCTGACTATCTATGAAATGAACTGCATGAATCTAATGAAAGGAACAACATGGGCAAGAAAAGTTCAGGTTTGTTTTCTTTAAGTTAGTTATTTAATGTATTTAGTCTGCCTTTTGGAGAAGGGATATTAGGATTCTAATAAACTATATTGCAAATCATCAGCCACTAAACTCTTCATATGTCTTACTTGAGAATATTTCAAAAATATCTTTCTTATTAGTTTAACCTCTGAATGGATAAACGCCTCTTTATCTCCCAAATCAACTTAATATTTAAGACAGCCTTATTTCCTTCCTGTGTAACATGACCTTAAAAAACTACTCCAAATACCTGAGTGAAATAATCTGGTCAGACAGAAGAGACAATTAGTTCCATCACTTATGTTTTTACCTGAAAAAAATTCTAGTTTTTTTAGATAGGTTTTTGCTTAGACCCTGCTATGGGGTGCAAGCAAAAGCTGAGCTTTGACAGCTATGCACAGCCCCTGCTCTCACAGGGTCAAGGTAGGAGGCACCAAGGGGGATGAGGGCTTTGGCATTAAAAAAGTAGGAAATGTTACTTCATCCTCCTCCTCCCTCAGTAGCCCTGGCTGGAGAGAGAAGCTGTTACAACAGCAGAGCTCTGTCTGTAGCAGCAGCCCCGGGGATAAATTAACCCCAGGACATGCTGAACATCTTTGAAGCAATTCAGGCAATGGCATGTGGATGGGAATTCCCAAGAGAAATCCCCACACTGCTGAAAATATAACAGATGATTAAAAAACATCCTCCTCCAAAAGCAGTACTTCAGGGTGTTGTTTTTGCTCAGCTCAAGATTCTTAGCTTTTGGAAAAAGACCCAAAAGAGCCCATTATCCCTGTATTTTATGTTGCCTTGTGCTGCTGAGTTTCAGTTTGTTTCCTTTGACTTTTCTAGTTAGCTTATCCTGCAAATACAGTTAGGCATAAGGCAGAAAAATGACCTGCTTGGTCTCCTGTGTTGAAGAACTAGAGGAAAGGAATGCTTCAGCATACTGAAATACCCTCAGAAACCTGTAGCCTGATACCTTCTCTGGCACAGAGGCTGCTGGAGCGCAGAGATTGTGCCCAACCTCATTTGGAAAGACACTGCAACTTCAAGTCAGTTCATGATACTGCCAGAAAACGTCAAGAATTTAATATCCCCCCTGCACCTCTGACTATTCAGGAGATTGCTGATAACCAGCTGGAGCCATTGCATATATTTCTGCTTGTAATAAAGTGAGGAGGCCCTTCCTAGAGGGACAGAGCCTGGACTGCTCCCAAAAATGTCAAGGGAACTCCTTAAACCACTCTTTTCCTTCCTCTCCTTATACACCCAGTTCTGCAATGTGCATTAATTCAGCAAATAACCTTTGTGGGTGGGTGCTCGGTGATTCAAGCTCCTGAGAAGAACCCCCTTCCAGCTTCCTTGTGAGGCTTCCCACACCCAGAGAGCTTCTTCCTCTGCTTCTGCCAGGGAGACAGGGGAAGCCACCCAGATCTGTTCACATCCAGCTGCTGCTGCCCATGGCCATTCCTGGAAACCTGCAGGGAGAGCATAAATGAAGGGGAGCAAATTCTTCTGCAGGTCCATAGAGATGGGCCTGAGCACCCACGTTTAAAGCAATGGCCAAAGTCCCCTAAAAATCCTCCTATGGAGGCAAGGGGACAAGGGGAAGGGTGTTGGGCTTAGCTCATCTGTGCTGTTTTCTTGCAGCTGATTGCAAAATCCATCAGGTATTTATTTCATCTGTTTTCCAGCAGGAAGACTCGTCAGGATGCGCTGTCCCAAAACACACACTATCCATCTATCTGCTTTTGATTAGAAACCTTCTGTCATGAAGAAACAGAGGAGAGAGAGACTGCAACATGAGCATGGTTGTGCTCTCTGCTGCTTCTGGAGAGGGGGAGAATATCTTTACTCTTTTGATCAAGGTTTTATTTGTCTACCTTGTTAAAACAGAAAACATTAGGATGAGAAAGAAACCTCACCTTCCTTGGTGCACAACCCACAAGGACAGAGTTTTTTATTTGCCACTCTCAGAACTTCTGAAATGGCACGGGCAGAGGTTAAGGCAAAGCTGAGATCACAAGGGGTGGGGACAGACAGGTATTTCTTGATTTCCAAATAATTCCTGTATACTTTGGCTGAATCCCTTAGGCTCCCTGGTGCTGCTGATATCCATCTGCAGGATGGGAGTAAGTGGATGCAGAAGTTGCAAGCTGCTGTGAGGATGTACATGCTGAGATCCCAAGGAAAGCTGTTGCCATAGGGTGAGATGAGTGTAAGTGTGCAAGAGCACTAAGTGCAGATTTCTCTACAGAAACACTAGACACAACTTTACTCAAAAAATCCCAGACAGAAATCCTTACAGGAGGAGCAAGTGCAAATGTGGGAACTGGTTTAGGTCTACAACTTAAATAAGCACTGCCAAGGAAATCCAACCTTCAGAGTTTTGCACTTCACTGTTAGAAATTTCAGCTGCTGTCATCACGGACACTGACCCTCTCCCTCGGGTACCCTCCACAGCAAAGACAAAGGCAACGTGTCACATTCCTAGCCCAGACTTTTAGCCCTCTAGGGCAGGTAATGCTTATTTTTATGACTTCTGGAAAACATTAGAAAAAGAATACTGAGACAACATTCCTCTGGCTATATGGTTGCTCTCACGTATTTTCTGAAGCCATGGCAGGAAAATCTACATGTGCCAGGACAACATACTTCAAATCCTATCTGCATGGCAAACATCACATTCTCTTTTGCAGCACTAATGCTGCTTCACTGGACAATCCATGCTGCAAAAGCTAGAGCAGACCTCATATTTTTTGCCTTTTTAGTGTAGACATCGACATACATGTTAAGGGAATGCTGGGCAGTAAGTAGTAAGAAACTAGAAGGGTGACACCCTCTAGCAGGATCCAAACAGGCATCTCGGATATAGACAGCATTCCCTGCCAATTTCCTAAACTTTGTGAAATACGAAAACATCTACAATTATCTTCAGTATTCTTAAAAATGTGATTGTTTTCCAGAGGCCACTTCCCACCCATTTCTGGTGCTGATAAAACTCTCACAGGCACTTAAGAACCCCCAGTCTGGGATATCCCATGGCCCTGGGATATCCAAAACTCCTCTCACAAATGTGGGGCTGGCTCAGTGGGGTGGGATGGGGGGATTACTCTGAGAAGCATCGATATCCTCAGCCTGCTTTCCTACAGCTTCATGCCTTACATTGAAGACTGTGGTTCCTTAGAGCCCCTGGTATGTCACAGGGCTGATGTCTCTCCCATCCTCAGCCTGCTCTGCAGCGCCAGGGCTGCGCGGCGCGTGGGCGGCGGGAGGCTGAGGGAAGCCTGCAGGACCTGACGTGTCTCCCTCAGCTGGCGTGAGAACAGCCTCGCTCACTGGCAGTCATGAAACGTGCAGAAATGTGTGTATCTTTCAGACATGTACCCTCTGCCAAACTTCAAAAGCCACTGCTGGGGGTGGGGGGCACTGACAGACACGAACACCATAATTGCACATGCCTTGCTTCCTGCCTTAGGAAAACAGAAAGAAAACTCAACTCCATTGGAAAATAAAAAAAAATACCGTATGCTGCCAGACACTGCCAGCACTCTGCAAGGGCAAGGCAGCTTCAGAGGCTGATGGCATTGCAGGCAGCAGCACCATTGGCAGCCAGCCACCTGCTCATCCTGGCCCAGCCGCCCGTGCCCCTCGCATCCCTGTCTCTGGCATCACCCAGCGTGGGTGTCACTGCAATGTCTGGTCATGCTGGAGCACTGGTGTGGCCAGTCCAGGCCTTGAACCACCCAGGGCTTGCAGGAAATGGGAATTTCAGGTCTCAGGGTTGCTGGTGGTGGTTGAGGACTAGTAAGCCCAGATGTGCCAATCTCGGCGCCCAGCCAGTGCTAACCCTACAAAACCTGTATCCTCAAACTGGGTGAAATGGGAGCAGGATTTATATGGCTGATTTTATCCCAACTGAAAAGAAATATGACCACCTTTCTTCCACTTGTTTCCGTACCAAGGCTATAGAGGATGGGGCAAAACCGATCTGTGATCCTGTTTTCTTCACACCTTGCAGCCACCTCTCCCTCACCAGGTCTGTGGAGCTGGACCTATGCAGCTGCAGGTCAGCCGGGGAAGAAAAGGGAAAGGGAAGGGAAAGGGAAGGGAGAGGGCCATGGGCCAACACACCACCTTGAGCCTGCAGAGCCGGGCAGGGCGGGATCGGGATCAGGCCTGGCCGCCGCTCATTGCCAGGCAACTACGTAAATAGGCAGGACAACATTTCGACACCAGGCGTGTCCGTCCCCAGCGTTTACCCCAAACCCCTCCTGATTTAAAAAAAATAAAAGAACAAGAACCAACAAACAAGACAAACTGCAGCGAAATGGCTGAAACATGTTGCAACCATCTGTGAAATTCGGGCTCTCATGACCCGAGAGAGGCGGGGGAAAGCGAGCGAGACAGCGATTTGAGGAGGGGAAAAAAGCCCCAGGGGGAGCCAGGCGTGGGTCAGCAGCTGAGGGCAAACAGGGGCCGAGAGAGGCGGCACCTCTGACACTTCTTACCTTGCGGGCGAGGGAGCTTCGCGCCGGGCCGCCCCAGGAGAGCGAGAGCGCTGCGCGCCTCCTGCGCTCCCCGCCGCGCCCGGAGCTCCTTCCTCCGCCGGCCGGGAGGCTTTCCCTCCTTTTACGACACCCTCCCTGCCTCTCCCAGGTAAGCGGCAGAACTGGCTCTGCAGCAGGAAGTGGAGGAGGCACGCACGGCTCGGCGCGGCGGCGGGAGAGCCCCTGTGGGGGAGTGACACTTCCAAGCTCACGGCTCCCCGGCCATGCCCGCCCGCGGCTCGCTGCCTCTCCGTGGGAAGCCGGGCGGCCTCTGCGTGGATAAATAACTCAGGGGGAAGCCCGGCGTGGATCCCGAACGGTGTGCCTCGTCGGGAAAGTCATCCCTTGCTTTCAGCCCTCGGTGGCTTACTGTCAGTGCCAAATGTTAAATCAGCTGTGATTCAGACTACTGAAGACAATCACATGATGCGTGTAAGAACTATATAAAGAACTATATAAAGAACAACAAAAAAAAAAAAGGATTTCTCGACTGGTTCTTTCTTTTAGGTTAGATTTCTAGACACTTCCAAGTTTCTAGACTCTCAAGGAGCAGAAACTCGCTTTTCCTACAAGCTGAAACTTCTGTATTCCCACAGCTCCTGAGAGCCGAGCAGCTCCGGAGATGCCCGGTGAGCTGCCCCTGGAAAGCCACTCTGGCCACTTATCCCAGCCCTCACCACTGTCCTGACCCTCCCCTCAGCGCATCTCCCTGCCGAGAAGCTCTTCCTGATCTCCAGCCTCCTTTTCTTACTTTAACCCTGAAGGAGGTTCGCTAGCGGCAGCCTGGGCACGGCTCCTCACCCTCCAAGTGACCGTGGGCAGACACCACACGCTGCCTCGCTGCCTGGCAGCTCTGCCTGCGCACACAGGGACATCCAAACCATCCCACAAGCTCCTCGCCCTGGCAGTGCCACCGCTGCTCCTTCCCGTGACACCGGGCACAGAGGAAGGAGCCACATGCCCAGCATTCCTGCCCCTGGGAAGGGCTCTCTCTGCATGCCCACCACTCTGCCAGCCCCTCTTTCTGGTCCAAAGGCAAAGCTGTGACCCAGACAATTATCTCCTGTCATTAGGGAATGACTGCCCACATTTTTGGAGGGAAACCTCAAGCAGTTGGGAGCAGCATGTGCTCCAAGTGTGATGGCAGTGCAGTGATGCCCTGCAGCCTGAGCTTTCCTTCCCTCTTGAGAAAGCCCATATCAGCCTGGCCCTGGAACTGGCCATCCTGACCCCCTCCTTCCCCGCTTCTTCTCTCCTGTACCAAGGCAAAGGCCAGCAGGACACCAGGGCTCCCTTTTGGAGCATCCTGAAGTTGTCCTTGACTGCTGCCAGACTTCCTGGACAGTCCCTGCTGCTCCCAGCCAGACCCAGATGTGATGAGCACTAGATGCTTACGGCTGGAGCGGCTGCATTACAACTGCAGTCATTTGAGTCAGCTGAAGGTTTAATCCCTCTGGCCTGGCCTCTGCTGCACAGCTGTTTTGCACCATGAACATCCTGACAGCTGGCATTTTCATCAAGGCTGCCTGAGCCCCGAGCTGCACCACACTGGGCTTGGGTGGCTGCCTCTCCTGCCAGTTTTCCCACCAGCCTCCAGCTCAGCTCCACTGCCACCTGTGTGCCACAGTAGGTGAGAGCTGTGAGGGGCCCACGGCCACACAAGAGCCAAAACCAGGACCCTGGTGAATGTTGACAGGAGAGAAGCAGGGAGGGAGAGTTGTTCTGGGAGTGCCTGACCTTCCTGGGATGTATGTAGTGTTTGCTGTGCAATGACCAGCTCCTCAGGGAATGCAGGCAGCGTGGGGACTCAGCAGGCAGAGTGTCCCATGGAATGTTTCATCAATACTCACATTTGTGGGGTTTCTTTGTTAAAGGCTCTGCTATGGCCATGAAGCACCTCCCTTCACGCAGTGGATGGCCTCTCTCACCGACAATAGGTATGGACAGTCCTCTGTTCTCCTCAGGTCAAAGCCTGGACACTGGTCTGTAACATCCAGCAAACAAGGGTGTCCACCTGCCACCCCTGTAGACAGCTGCCAGTTGGCCAGGAGAGGAAGGTTCTGGCTGTGAGATCTGTCCCTTGTGTGAGCACTCCAGGTCCAGAAATGCAAAGACCTAATGGTGTCTGCAGATGCGGCCAAAGAACCAGTCTCTGTCCCCTCTTTAACTTGCCAAGCCCCAGAAAACAGCAGATATTTGGAGCAGTTTCCTCTCACTTGAGCTTTATGTACTTTATTAACAGCCTGACAAAGAGAGGAAAAATAGCTTGAAAGTCACACTCTGCTGACTCTGTTAACAGCACTGTCTGCTGAGTGGGTTTCAAAGGTCCAGCCCAAACCTAAGTACCCTCCCACAAAGCTGTAGAAAATGTTGTCAATTAACTTGTTTTTGGATTAGGAAACTTGGACAACAGATACCCAAGTTTATTTCAGCATTTCAAAAACCTCATCCCCAAAACTGAAGCCATCATAATTGCCTTCTGAAGGCCTCTTTTATATATATTTGAAGTCTTCCTACCCTACTGACTTCACTCACTGAAAGCCAGATAAAACTCTGAACTCTCCAAAGTTAGTATCTCATCTGTACATTATTTACAAGCAGAGCATGATGAGTCATATTGGACCTGTCATAGAAAGGACAGATTCAAGAGCAGGATGGTTTTCTTTGGCAAGGCAAGTAACACGGACCTTTTTTTTTCTAAAAAGGTTCCTAATCCTGCAGGAGTTGTAATATTTCTTTTTTCATTAGGAAGAAAGTGTTGTATTGAGTGCCCCTTCTCATATTTCCTACCACATCTCTGTATTTGGAGAAATAAATCATGAATCTTTGCATCCAGATGATTAACTGTTTAAATAAAGCACTGTCATGATGCTCCTCTAACACTGGTGCTGTGAATTAACCTGAAAAGACACTGCAGTGAGCCTTTAACCGTCTCTGCCTCAGCATAATGCACATGATGGTGTCACTCTGGTTCTCTGCATGTGGCTTGTCCCTTGCTGCTTTTGCCCTGTGAGGAAAACTGGGGCTTTCTTCCATGTCTTTCTGTTTACATTGCTAGGCACATGCCTGCAAAAATATTTTTCACTTACTTTATTTTAAGGCTCTTGCTTTGGCATTTTTCAGTCACACCCTGGAGAGACACCTGAAAGGAAGGAAAACAGTACCTGGATGTTAGCTTGTGCAATGCATGTAATTAAACCCTGCATAATGACAAAAACCTCTCCTGCTATTTGTTAAGATTTCCCCCACAGCATTATGTATCCTCTTAATTAAGAGCAGAAGCTAAGTAATACCTATTTTATTGCCTCTTGCGTCCAATTAGTCACCCATTGATCATTACCCACTCAACATTTGACAATTAACAGAGCCCCCATTCTCCGCAGGACAGGGATGTGTAGTTCTTCAGAAATGACACGTCCAGAATAACGTGATGGGAGCTGTGTGGATGAGTAATGGGGCAAGAGGTGGGGGTAGGGGAGGAAAAGGCCACCCAAGTGGAACAAAAGACATGTAACATATGCAAATGTTCAATATGTGGTATGTGTTTTATACACTGGATGTATATGAGGTCATAGACAAAGCTCAGCTGGCGGCTGCACCGCTTTTGGGAGGCATGGGAATTTGAGGGAACACTTGAGCTCTCGTGTGATCAAACCTACCTAGTCCTCTCTCTTTAAGACACAAAGCTGTTCCCCATGTGGCTCGTTGCCTTTGCTTTTTTAGGAGGGCAGGATTTAGCATCTGGTTCTCCATTGTCACTGGGACTGTGGGCTGTAGCAACACAGCCCCGGCCAAGTCACCCCCAGACCTGTCAGCAGCTCCACACAGTTGTGCCTGAGCTGCTACCAACAGAGCATGGCAGCTCTGGGTGTCCGAGGGGCTTCCAGGGAAGCTGCAGGCCCCTTCTGCATGGCCACTCCCTCCTGGGAAGCCTGTCCCAGGAACAGTGATGGCTCAGGCCCCGCGTGGTGCCACGAGCAGTGTGCTCGAACCCCTGCAGCCTTTTCCCAACAGCAGGGACCCTTCCTATATGAGTAGCATTTTCTAGCTGGGGAATTCCAGCAGCCTGTGGGATTTAGAGGCAGCCCAGAGCCTGAACTGCAGCAGTGAATAAAGCACAGGGAATGCCAGGGCTCACAGACAGGCCTCTGGCATGAGGCTGAGCCCCAACAGTCACAAAGCAGCCCTGCATTCTTTTTTCTTTTTCCAGATTAGAATTCATCCATTTCAGGGCTCAGGAATTTTGTGTGAAGCTGTTACAATAGGTAGCTGAGCAAGGCTCTGGGTGCAGGAGCTCAGCAACAAATGCTGATGCACAAAAAAGCAAACCAGAGCCCTTGGCAAGCTCTAGCCTGGCTGTAGGGAAAGAAGGATAATCTCATTTCTTTACTCTTTGCCCTTTTAGCTATTCACAGAGCTTAATGCCGAGTTATTCCCAACAATGAGCCAAACAATCAAACTTCCATCTGGCCTGCTCAGGCAGAACCAACACTTGCCTCGCAGTCACAGGCCACACCAATCCTGTGGTTTTTTCCCCCATCCAGGACATACGCTATTTTCCTCTATGCTGGAACAGAGAAGATATTTACATTTGGAAGCAGAAACCGCAGTTCACGCTCCTCAGCCTGCTCTAATCTCATCACCCAAATCCCTGGGCACAAGGAAGCACAGGCGCTGTGAGCACAGCTGGTGCTGCAAACACAGCTGCTGCTGCAACCTTTGGCTCTGCCTCTCCACCACACGATGCAGTGCCTACCAGCTAATGACCTGCTTTTCCTGGGAGGGCAGTTCTCCCTGCACTCCTGCACACTCCCACTGCAGGCTCCAAACTGCAGCCATGCCCTTGGGAGGAATGTTTTCTTTAAGGTAGCTGCAGGCTGCTCTTTGCAGTAGCCAGAGACCCACAGAATCTCTGGGCTGTAGCGGCAGTGCTTGCTGCTACCACCTCTCCTGGTTTGGGAATAGGGATTGTAACAGATCACATAGTGAGAACCAGCAGGGGAAAAAAAAAAAAAACCAAAAAAGGAAAACAAGAGGAAAAAAGAGCAGCTCTTTTGTTGTTAACAACATTTTGTCTTCTAATCTACTCATGTCCCAGTTTTACATTTTTGTTAAGCATTCAGCTACAGGGAAGGAATACAAGGAGATAGACTGATGTTTGTGTAGACGTTTTTATGTGTGAATTTCTTTTTGAGTTACAGATAACTGTACACGCACACACATAAGAACAGGCTCTGTATTAAAAGTCAACAGAAAATATCTCACGGATTTAAGGGGAGCCAGCATTTCCTCTCTAACATTCAAAATGGACCTCAGCAGCCTGGTTTTAGCTGTCAGAAATTCTGAGAAATTTAGAAGCACTGAAAGGGAGACACTAGCACCCTACTGGTGGCAATCCCAGCAAGGGGCCTCTTTTCCTTCCCTGCAGAAAGGACTTGGGTTCTGGTTTGGTCTGTGCAGGAAAGCCTGAAGCTAAAGTGCCCCTTTCTTCAGTTAAGATGGCAGGGAATGCTGCTCCAGTTGACAGGAGTCCCCTCAGTGATAAAATATCCCTGTGTATGAGTCACAGGAAATTATAATCACTGCTTTCCAAGACTGCAGAACACAATGAAATTTCTGAGCTACAAACAGACTTCAATTATTCTTGAAAGACAGACAGACCCTCAAACTGACACAACTGGAGAAAATAAATATCCTTTTGTCTGCGCTGCTGGTGGTAATTTCCCATTAGACAGGAAAGGGCTTCTTTGATGAATGAATATTGTCTACACTTCAGAAGAGGAGCTACTGTATATCTCCTAATAGCTCTTGCATGCTTGGGCTCAGCCTCGTGTGAGGCCCTTAAACCCCTTGGGTACAATATAGTAGCATTCATTAGTGTGCTGCATTTTTTATTGCAGCACTTGAGAAAAGGATGGTGCATGTTAAAATAAATTGGAGCAACTTTCCACTCACCTTGAAGTTATGTGGTAAGATCAAGATATTTAGCAATCTGCCTCCTTGGGCTGCGGGTAGTCCTTTCCAGTCTAGAGGCTTCAGGAGAAACACTCACACAGGAGACAGATTTTCAATTTGTGAATATTCTTGTAATTTTAGCAGTTAATCACTTTTCTGTTTTGTATTTACTTTGTTTTTCTACAGTGGTAATTAAATCAAAACCAGAGCATCACCCAGAACTACACTGTGCACTGTTTGCAAAAGCCAAAGAATATCATTTTAGTGCCTTTTGTCTTTTTCAAAGACCACCAGGTATAATTGCCTTCTCACAAAAATATAATAACCATGCTAACCATCCCTTTCACAGCAGTGTCACATTTCCACCTGTCACTTTTCCTGAGACCTGTCTTGGATTAAACTTGGCTTAGTCAAACTTGGCCTGTGTCACCCCACAGAGTCCTTTCTGTTGCTGGTAGGTCTTCTAGAAGACCTCTTATGGAAATCAGCCACCACACCATGGATCAGCTGGGAATCAGGTGGGCTGGTGGGGGGAGCATTTGGCCAATTGTTTTTACCTGGGTGGAATTTATTTAGTCTCACATAAAAAAATTATTGGAAGGAACAGAAGATTCTTAATCTCATATATTCTACTTTTAGAGTCACCACACAACTACTTGTGGTGTATACACAGTGCTTAAGAAAAGGCTTTTATTAATTTATAGCAAAAAAACCTAACAACCTTGTTTAAATTTTTTGCTAATGTTTTTATTTGAGAGATTAAAAAACCCAAACAACAAAACTCCCAACATTAAGAAAAAGAAGCAGAAGAGCTACCGATGAGAAATGGTCTGGATTTGCCACTCAACAATGGCACCAGTCTGCACACAAGCCAGCTGCAGGCAGAGATCCGGCAGAGACCAACATGGTACTCAGAGACCGAATGCAGTACAAGAAACAGCAAACCCAAGAATCAGAAATAAAGGCCATAAAACCCCAACAATGCCCCATCTGAGTCTTACTTCCAATGACAAACATAGGCAAACTAACGTTTTAGGCTTGTCCCGCATTACAGATGGAAACTGCACTTAAGTTTGTGGCATAGCAAAGGCTGCTAAGGAACTTGGCAGAATGGCCACGCTTCACCACCGGGCTCTGGGCTGAGGAGGTGACATTTTGGCTTCGCCAGCCCGCTGAGTTACTATGGAGTCCTCAGTTCCATGGATGATATTTTAAGGCAGGGGGGTAGCTGTGGGAAAAAAAAGAGGGCCACGACTTGCTTTGTAGGTACTAAGAGGAAGCTACAAGTCCAACAAGGATCATGGCCTCTTCAGTACTCCACAGCTACAGGTACAGCAACATTGAATAGATAATGTACATAACATTACTCATAGACTCTACATGTAAAACGTTAACCAATTTGTCATGGAAATCTGGTAACAAGCAACATTGCCGTATAAAGTCACACTTTGAGAAAGGCTAAGTGTGGAAGCCTCCTTTGCAAGAGGATTTTCAGTCAGTTTTGTATAGAAAATATTAAAACAATGACAATTTGTTCTCTGACTCTCAATTGATTATTGGGTTAGTTTTCACAAATGAAGAAAGGTTCTCTTTAGAAAATGTGTGAATCTTCAGAATATGAATTCACAATCTATGTACTAAATAATTAAAAAAAAAGTTTCAACTGTCAGGAAGTCTTAGTTGGCCACAATCTTTTAAAGTAGTAACAGCAATACATGACATAGAAAAGCTTTTCCTGCAACACTTGTAAATGTAAAAGTATTCATGTTAAATGCAACAGAACTAATAAAGAACAAACTGCTGTAGAAGAGAGAAAGGAGAGACTAGCAATGCATTCAGCCATCTTCCTTACAGCTGAACTCCAGCTATTTAAAAACATATTGACTTCATAATTTGGAAAATGATGTCCCATGGGTAATTGGTCTGCATACTCCTATGAAATATGATGCCCCAAATGGCATAACACCCCTTCTTGAAAAGTTTTTAATCTCATGTCCACCATTAGCTCCACAGTTTTAACAAAAAAACAACTATCCAAATGTAAAATGCTCTCTTTTTTTTAATTACTAAATTAAGAAAGTTAAACAGTTTTAAAATGTAAACTTGTGAATAAACCATAACAAAATGTAATTAAGACTTTAAAATTTGCAACTCAGTATTAAAAACTCAATAGAAATAGAAAGGAAATTTTTTTGTGTTTTTTGGTTAAACGTAAGTAATTCAAGGCTGGTACAGACAACTGAAAAAGTAATACTTTGTTCTGTGCATCCCCCATGAAATGTAAAGAAGTGCATAGTAATTCCACTGGAGAACTTGCAGACACAGAGAAAGTAATTTCATTAGCAGTACAGGACAGTCAACACACTTATTTTACAATGGAAAAATGTTACACATAAAACAGAAAAATCCTAGTTGCATGACCAACAGTTTAGCAGGGGACATGGCTAAAATGCTATTATTTTAAGACCATCTGAATGTGGTTACACTGCTTAATAAATCTTTTTGAAACATTTCAGTATACATGTTTTGATACAAGAAGTCCTTGCAGTTTCAATTTTCCAGTTCAAACGGTGATGGTGTAGTTTTCTTGCTTTAAATATGTTCGTTTTAATTTCAAGAACAAATCACACACTTGTCAAACATTGGAAACATTACTGTAAATACAGCACGTGATTCCTGAAAGAGCAAAGTTACAACCATCTACAGGTACATAATCATAAACAAAAAGTGCAATCCAATTTAAAAAAATCATGCTTGGCAAAAGCCAAAAATTAGATCACTGGCTTTCAGAATCCCACCAGTGTTTTCATGTCTGCAGTAAAATTATCGCTTTCTGGGTACAGCTGCAGCAGGATTCATTCAATTCCAAATGAGCCTCCTCTGCAATAGCACCCATATACTGTATGTACAGGTTTGTATATATATTATATATATTTTATATATAAAAAAGCAAAAACCCAAACACCTGTCCTGATTTTTTATTTGTTAAAACATGAAAAAAAAAAGTTTTAGACAAAGAGGCCACTTCTGGAAAATAATACTTTTAGTTGAATCAGGAGAAGACTAGTTAAAATCACATAGGTTTTGCATTTTAAAAAAAGGAAAGCACTAGGATCAGTTATTGGCACTGAGTTACTATTTACAATGAACAGAGGTTTTGCAGTTTACATAACATCAATACAATGCAGTTTTGGAGTCTTTGATTAAGAAAAAACAAGTGTTTTTCTCCTTTTCATCCAGGACATTCAGATTATTAGGACAAGTGGTCATAGGCAAGGGCTGTGGAAGTTCCCAGCTGCAGCCCCTCCTGTGCACTGCAGTGCTGGAAGATGTTGCACTCTGGAGAAGCCGATCACAGAGTTGGAAGGTGGAGAGCAGGTGGGACAGGGCTGAGAAATACCTGGTAATTCATGACAGTGTCTGGAAACCAGGGATTTACAGGTTGTCACCAGGCTGGTACTGGGGTTCTGTTGCAGTGAAGTAGTCTTCAAGAAAACCCTGTAAATATTCAAAAGTTGGACGCTCCTCTGGGTCTTTTTTCCAGCAGTGAATCATAAGCTCATGCAAGGAGATGGGACAGTCCTGAGGACACGGCATCCGATAACCTCGTTCTACTTGCTCCAAGACTTCCCGGTTATTCATGCCTGTGAAGGGCATACAAATCCACAGTAAATTACAGAGAAATGAACCAAGCACAATTTTACAACACATGTGGTTTGCTCAATCATACTAATTTCTTTTGGTTAAGACAAGCTAAACACAACCACACTAATGTCCTGTTTCAGCTCCTCATCTACTGCAAGGAAACCTGGATTATTGGTATTATTCTTGGTAAGAGAAAGAAAGAGGGTTTTTAGGATCGAGTGATGAGCAGAACACTGCTCCCATGGTTACCCTCTTGGCTTACTCACAATGGGCAGGATTTGGTGCTTTCCCTCTCTGACAGCAGGAACTGTGAAATGCAATATGTGATGTGCTTAAGGAAAACAAATGCATTGCAAAGAATGGAAAAGTCAAAATTCTAGAAATTAAGATGAATTTCTGAAACCCTCACACTGAGCGTGGGTCTTTGTGAAAACATTCTGTGAGGTCATGCTGCAGGGACATCAAGACAAACTCTGCTACTCCTGGCTACCAGGGTTGTCCAGCAGCATTGCCTTCAGTGTCAGCCCAGAAGCTTATTGCTGCTGATCTGCACTCCCTCCATCTGTGCGGATTAGTACAGTTTCTATCATATTTGACTGTTCCCAAAGCAAAACAGAACGAAGCTGCTCACAAGACAAGTCAAATGCCAAGCAAAATATCTCCACTAAAGAATCACAGCTCTCTCTCTCTCACTCAGACGAAAAAAAGTAAAAAGTGGATTACCTTCACAGAATCATAGAAACATTTAGGTTGGAAAAGACCCTTAAGATCACTGAGTCCAATTGTTAACCTAAGACTGCCAAACCCACCACTGAACCATGTCCCTACAGACTTTTAAATACCTCCAGGGATGGTGACTCATCTTGCTTGACTTTGAGAGTCTCTTTGCTACTTTTTCTTTTCTATGTAACCCCTTGATTCCTCTGCTGAAGTGCTTTTCACCAAACATTAACTGCAAGTCACTCTAAGCTTTAGTTTACACCTCTCTTCCAGAACTCTCTTTTTAACAGTACCAGAGGTAAGACTGGCACCACAGGCATGCCAAGGTGTTTCCGAGCAAGCCTGCATGCTGACTGCAAGCTTTGTGCTTGCCCTGCCCTGGTCCCCTGCTGAAAAATATCTGCAGAATTCATTCTCCTGGCGTAGCAGGTCCTGCCAAGCAGATCTGCAGGAGAACCAGCAGGGACACTGCAGTTTCTCCATGACTGAATCTAGAAACCAGCACCTCAATGCTGCACTTTGTTAGCTTATCCTCTTCCTGGCTTCCATGACACTGTCCTTCCCTGGGAATCCTCCACTTTCTTCTTGCAGGATGTCCTTTTGAGGAGTTTGCTTGTCCCACCTCCAGAACCCAAAACCTCATATTTTTTGTAAACTTATTTGTGAGGAATAATTCAATCACCTTCTTCAATACAGATTCATTTATCTACTCTACACTTTGACTTGTAGAAATGTCTGGTTTTGGCTGGGATAGAGTTAACTTTCCTCCTAGTAGCTGGTGCAATATTGTGTTTTGGATTTAGTATGAGAATAATGTTTTATGTTTTAGTTACTGATATTTTAGTTACTGATAAGTAGCATTCATCCTATGTCAAGGACTTTTCAGTTTCTCATGCTTTGCCATTGAGAAGGTGCACAAGAAACTGGGAGAAACTGTATTGTGCATAGTTTTTTTTTCTTGGCTTATATTCCTCTCTTTTTAATTTCCAATAAAGTTATTATTATATTCAACTTTATTTCAGTTATTAAACTGTTATTATCTCAACCTCTTGGGCATCAGCAGGAGAATATTACTCTGTCAAAATAAAAATAAAAGGTTTTTACCCTTTTTCTGATTCTCCTCCCCATCCCATCTTTTGGGGGCCTGGGGGTAGGCAGTGGGAGTCAGCAAGTGTCTGTGTGGTATTTCAGTTACTGTCTGGGGTTAAGCCATGATAGGGAATAAAATCCTTATGTTACATAGCATTTGGGACAGTTACTTGGCTGTAACCTTGGATTTGGTCCTTAATCTCTATCCTCGTGTCCTGACTGTGTTTAATTATTAAGGATGCTTAGAAAAAAACATCTGTATCATTTAGCCTTTCCTGACTATCCACCTCTAGATTCTCATCTCACTTTAGGATTACAAAACCCTTCTTCCTCTTATCTTGTCAGGGTAATTTCCTCCTAGTGATATCCATTTGCAAGGATCTGGGCAAGGATCATATTCCTATCCTGTCACTGCAACCACCCTGGCATGGTCTCCTCACTTATTCCTTGTATTTATATTTAGGCTCTCAATTATCCATGTTGTGGTCACAGCGTGGTTCTGCTTAGCTTACTGCAGCACCTCCCATTTTCAAACACAAGGAGTACTTGGTTTACTTTCATATATGGATTTTACTGCAAGGCAAGGGAAAGGAAAAAGGAAAAGTAGGGCACTGTTTCTTTTGCTGCCTGTTGTGCACTGAGGAGCCTCTCCAGAAAACTGTCTCATACTCTTACAGGCCTCTCCTTAATGCCCCCTTTCACAGGGATAATTGCAAAAAGAAAGGTTAGATTACTGATTCACAGTATTCCCTAACCTGCAGACCAACATTTCAGCACTGGTTTCTTGTGTTTCATTTATTAGCTGCATCCATCCACCATATTTTTGGTGTTAGGTATTTATAAACTAGGAGCAAACGCTTTGAATGGCTCCTGAAGTGGATCATGGTTAGGTCTTCAAAATGATAAAAAAGAGCAAGCCTCTGCAGACATCAGATTCTGCATAGAGTTAAGGTTCTCCTATATTACTGACTCCAAACTGATGTTGTTAGGTCACAGAGACTCACAACAAACCAGAACACATGGAAAAAAAATATTTGGTTGTTCCTCACTATCCAGCAAGAACATTTCCAAAAGATATTTTACTTTTTCATTAGACTACAAAACATTACTGGTCTGTTAGACACCACAAACTCAAGGCAGCATCAACCCAAACTTTCTGGCCTTGCTGTTTTCAAGACACTATAAGAAAAAAACATGCACATTTTGTTCACTTTGTGTTCTCAATATTAGTTTTATAAATTTGTGTTTTGAACTAAAATCTGCACCTTTCTTCATATCCTTCTCTTTGAATCAGCTGAATTACCTTGTGTTTTGGGGTGAGAACTTCTGCTGTGCTTTGCTTCCCTTACGTATTAAAGGCTATGAAAATAACTGGTACCGGTAACTCATCTGTTTGTATATAAATAACCACTAACAAACTGCATTCTTTGCTTTTATTTTGGCTGTACATCCTTAAGTACAACATGGATGGAAGCAACAGCAGCAGAAAAGCTCCTTCCCAGCTGATTTGTTGTTCTAAGATATCAAATGTTTGGTATTTTTATCCAGTGCTTTACTCAGTGCTGCAAAGCACACGCTGAAACCTGATAACGAACTGTGTGCTGGAAGAAAAACCCTGAGGAGACAGAAGGGGGAGGAAAAACATAAACAGCTCTTCACTTCCCTTTGTTTAACAAAAAGGTAGAAAAAAGAACATGAAAGAGACATTGCTGTCTGAAATCATAGTCATTTTTTTGTCCCTGGAAAGTGAGTCAAGCTAGGTTTTTTCATCACAGTTTAATCCAGGAAAATGCTCTTCTTTTCTTTTCTCCTTTCTCCTTTCCCCTTTCCCTTCCCCCACAGTAAACCCCAGTTATGAAACTAAAGCAAGTAATCCTCATGTTCCTCACTGGAATTCAGACATCCAGCAAGGGCTGAAGTACCTAGGATTTGCCAAAGAAATTCTGTTAGTTTTGACATGAACTGCTAATTTAAAAGCAGTGTTTCAAAGACTTTTATGTCTAAATCAATTGGATTACTAGTCAGACTTATAAAAATGGGAGTGCTTCAGGTACACATTTTACCTCTTAAACTGCCTATTTATGTTTACAAACCTATTCTATAGACTTACTTATCCTGCAAGTTTTAGTGTTTCTCTTTTGATAGCTGGAGTCTGTCATATCTTCACCACAGAGAGAATATCTGAGCAGTCTGTACAACTCCTCTCTCCTAATAAATACCCAAGAGTTTCAACTCTTAATAAATAATAAATGACATTCTGCTTGCACTATGCTTCCAGACCCCTTAAAAGTTTATCCTAAAATCCTTAAATCTGTGAAATAAAATACTCAGCAATATTCTTTTGTTGGATACAGCTCTTCCACCTGGGTTGGGGATACACCTGGTATCAATCCATGCTGGGGGACAACAAATATGGTGAGAGCAGCCCTGCCGAGAAGGACTTGAGGGTGCTGATGGATGAGAGGCTGGACAGGAGCTGGCAATAGGCACCTGCAGCCCAGAAAACCAGAAGTGTCCTGGGCTGCATCCAAAGCAGATTGGCCAGCAGGGCAAGGGAGGGGATTCTGCCCCTCTGGTCTGCTCTGCTCTGGTGAGACTCCACCCAGAGCCCTGCATCCAGCCCTGGTGTCCCAGCACTGGAAGGACTTGGACCTGTTGGAGCTAATCCAGAGAAGGGCCCTGAAATGAGAAATGGCTGAGACAATCAGGATTG